>NC_091988.1:153106271-154411389 GCF_044704955.1 Pristiophorus japonicus | reverse complement strand
ATAGATCTGGCACGGCGCACTGTACAGTCCAATTTCTAGGCCTTTTAAGTTCGGCCTGTATGGCAGCAGTGCAAATATTCACAATTGATGCTCCCACTGTGACTATGCTTGTATCACTGAGGGCTCCACTGCAGATGTTGCCACACAACCATTCAGTCAGTACTGTGCAGTTCCTGCACACACCTCCCATCATCTTACAATGTACAGCATTAACACAAGTGGCACATATAGATGACCCTGTTCAGAAAACCAATCTTTGTTTAGAAGCAAGCCACGTGATGTTTGACTCCTTGCAGTATAGCTAGGAATCATGCTTGACTTCCAACCAGTAGGTGACTGACTTTTAGCAGCCAGTACCATTTGTTCTTCCTCAGCCATGCCCTGTGGCTTATTTTGTCCCAACTTCACCATCTCCTACTTTACTATGCTCTCCCTCCCAATAATGTTTAGGTTGGCCTTGTTAAGTGGGGTCAGGTGCACCGGCACCTTACTGCAAACTCACACGAGGCATGGATATATCAGACACGGTCACTCTGTGACCTTCACTTTTATTGCCAGGACCAAGGAGTGCTGACCCTGGGTGGGACCTCCACTTTTATACCTGTCTCCCGCAAGTTCACCCCCTGTGGTCAGGGTATGCATTTCTATGCTACAGGTACAGTGTACATGAGTTACAGTTACATAACTATGTCATTGCAAGATGGTTAAATACATGACATCACCTTCCCCCTTAAGTCTTTTTGTTTCAAAGGTTAAGTCTGTCGGGTGGTCGGCGCTCTCTCATGGAGCGCCACAGTTGTGGTTCTGGTGGCACAGCCTCGGCACACGTCTCTGTCACTTGAGGTGATTCCGGCCTGTCAGGGCTGGTCGCAGGGACTGTGCATGCTCATGCTGAGGGCTGTCTTTGTTGCACATCCGCTGGCAGTGGTGTGGGTGACATCTCATGCTCTTCTTCAGGTTCCTCCGTGTCTATGCTGAACCTTTTCTTTACTTTGTCCAAGTGTTTGCGGCATATCTGCCCATTGTTTAGTCGGACCACCATGACTCTGTTTCCTTCTTTGCCAATTATGGTGCCCTCAAGTCACTTGGGTCCCAAAGCATGGTTAGGAACAAATATCGGGTCATCTATTTCTATACACCTCCCCCTTGAGTTTTGATCATGGAGCTCAGTTTGGGACTGGAGCTTGCCCTCAACAATGTCTGGCAGAGCTGGGTGAATGAGGGACAGCCGCGTCTTGAGCGTGCATTTCATGAGGAGTTCCGCTGGCGGGACTCCCGTGAGCGAGTGCGGGCGGAACCTGTAGGCCAGCAGGAGGCGCGATAGGCGGTACTGAAGGGAGGGTCCTTGGATGCGTAGCGTGCCCTGTTTTATGACTTGGACTGCCCGTTCCGCCTGGCCATTGGAAGCCGGCTTGAACGGCGCTGTCCAGATGTGCTTGATACCATTGCCCGACATAAACTCCTGGAATTCATGGCTGGTGAAACACGGGCCATAGTCACTGACCAGGATGTCCGGCAAGCCATGGGTCGCGAAAACTGTACCAGACTCTCCACGGTGATGGATGTCATGCACAAGTTCAATATGATGCACTCGATCCACTTCGAGTATGCATCGACAATGATCAGGAACATTTTCCCCATGAACGGGCCCACATAGTCTACATGAATACGTGACCATGGTCTGGTGGGCCAGGGCCATGGGCTGAGTGGGGCCTCCCTGGGGGCATTGCCCAGCTAGGCACACGTTGTGCACCTGCGAACCCAGTGTTCCAGGTCTGAGTCAATCCCCGGACATCATACATGTGACCGGGCAATGGCCTTCATTAACACGATGCCAGGGTGCTCGCTGTGGAGTTCCCTGATGAACGCTTCTCTTCCTTTCTGAGGCATGACTACCCGGCTGCCCCATAGCAGGCAGTCGGCTTGGATGGAGAACTCATCCATCCATCTCTGAAATGGTCTGACTTCCTCGGGGCGCGCCCTGTGTGCGGGCGCACAATCCCCAGCCAGGACACATTTCTTTATCATGGATAGGAGGGGGTCCCTGTTGGTCCAGAGTTTGATCTGGCGGGCTGTGTTAGGGGAGCCCGCAGTGTCAAAAGCCTCAACGGCCATGACCATCTCGGCGCTCTGCTCTGACGCCCCCTGGGTGGTGGCCAGTGGGAGCCTGCTGAGCGCATCAGCGCATTTTTCGATGCCTGGCCGGTGCCGTATGGTGTAGTCATACACAGCCAGCGTGAGGGCCCAACGCTGTGTGCGAGCTGACGCATTGGCGTTGACAGCCTTGCTGTCGGACAACAAGGATAAGAACATAAGAACATAAGAACATAAGAATTAGGAACAGGAGTAGGCCATCTAGCCCCTCGAGCCTGCTCCGCCATTCAGTAAGATCATGGCTGATCGGGCCGTGGACTCAGTTCCACTTACCCGCCCGCTCCCCGTAACCCTTAATTCCCTTATTGGTTAAAAATCTATCTATCTGTGACTTGAATACATTCAATGAGCTAGCCTCAACTGCTTCCTTGGGCAGAGAATTCCACAGATACACAACCCTCTGGGAGAAGAAATTCCTTCTCAACTCGGTTTTAAATTGGCTCCCCCATATTTTGAGGCTGTGCCCCCTAGTTCTAGTCTCCCCGACCAGTGGAAACAACCTCTCCACTTCTATCTTGTCTATCCCTTTCATTATTTTAAATGTTTCTAAAAGATCACCCCTCAACCTTCTGAACTCCAACGAGTAAAGACCCAGTCTACTCAATCTATCATCATAAGGTAACCCCCTCATCTCCGGAATCAGCCTAGTGAATCGTCTCTGTACCCCCTCCAAAGCCAGTATATCCTTCCTGAAGTAAGGTGACCAAAACTGCACGCAGTACTCCAGGTGCGGCCTTACCAATACCCTATACAGTTGCAGCAGGACCTCCCTGCTTTTGTACTCCATCCCTCTCGCAATGAAGGCCAACATTCCATTCGCCTTCCTGATTACCTGCTCCACCTGCAAACTAACTTTTTGGGATTCATGCACAAGGACCCCCAGGTCCCTCTGCACCTCAGCATGTTGTAATTTCTCCCCATTCAAATAATATTCCCTTTTACTGTTTTTTTTCCCAAGGTGGATGACCTCACACTTCCCGACATTGTATTCCTTCTGCCAAACCTTAGCCCATTCGCTTAACCTATCCAAATCTCTTTGCAGCTTCTCTGTGTCCTCCACACAACCCACTTTCCCACTAATCTTTGTGTCATCTGCAAATTTTGTTACACTACACTCTGTCCCCTCTTCCAGGTCATCTATGTACATTGTAAACACTTGTGGTCCCAGCACCGATCCCTGTGGCACACCACTAACCACCGATTTCCAACCCAAAAAGGACCCATTTATCCCGACTCTCTGCTTTCTGTTAGCCAGCCAATTCTCTATCCATGCTAATACATTTCCTCTGACTCCGCGTACCAGTATCTTCTGCAGTAACCTATTGTGTGGCACCTTATCGAATGCCTTTTGGAAATCTAAATACACCACATCCATCGGTACACCTCTATCCACCATGCTCGTTTTGTCCTCAAAGAATTCCAGTAAATTAGTTAAACATGATTTCCCCTTCATGAATCCATGCTGCGTCTGCTTGATTGCACTATTCCTATCTAGCTGTCCCGCTATTTCTTCCTTAATGATAGTTTCAAGCATTTTCCCCACTACAGATGTTAAACTAACCGGCCTATAGTTACCTGCGTTTTGTCTGCCCCCTTTTTTAAACAGAGGCGTTACATTAGCTGCTTTTCAATCTGCTGGTACCTCCCCAGAGTCCAGAGAATTTTGGTAAAATATAACGAATGCATCTGCTATAACTTCCGCCATCTCTTTTAATACCCTGGGATGCATTTCATTAGGACCAGAGGACTTGTCTACCTTGAGTCCCATTAGCCTGTCCAGCACTACCCCCCTAGTGATAGTGATTGTCTCAAGGTCCTTCCTTCCCACATTCCTATGACCAGCAATTTTTGGCATGGTTTTTGTGTCTTCCACTGTGAAGACCGAAGCAAAATAATTGTTTAAGGTCTCAGCCATTTCCACATTTCCCATTATTAAATCCCCCTTCTCATCTTTTAAGGGACTAACATTTACTTTAGTCACACTTTTCCGTATATCTGTAAAAGCTTTTACTATCTGTTTTTATGTTTTGCGCAAGTTTACCTTCGTAATCTATCTTTCCTTTCTTTATTGCTTTTTTAGTCATTCTTTGCTGTTGTTTAAAATTTTCCCAATCTTCTAGTTTCCCACTAACCTTGGCCACCTTATACGCATTGGTCTTTGATTTGATACTCTCCTTTATTTCCTTGGTTATCCACTGCTGGTTATCCCTACTCTTACCACCCTTCTTTTTTACTGGAATATATTTTTGTTGCGCACTATGAAAGAGCTCCTTAAAAGTCCTCCACTGTTCCTCAATTGTGCCACCGTTTAGTCTGTGTTTCCAGTCTACTTTAGCCAACTCTGCCCTCATCCCACTGTAGTCCCCTTTGTTTAATCATAGTACGCTCATTTGAGACACTACTTCCTCACCCTCAATCTGTATTACACATTCAACCATACTGTGATCACTCATTCCGAGAGGATCTTTTACGAGGAGATTGTTTATTTTTCCTGTCTCATTACACAGGACCAGATCTAAGATAGCTTGCTCCTTTGTAGGTTCTGTAACATACTGTTCTAAGAAACAATCCTGTATGCATTCTATGAATTCCTCCTCCAGGCTACGGCGTGCGATATGTAGGTTAAAATCCCCCATGACTACTGCCATTCCTTGTTCACATGCCTCCATTATTCCCTTGATTATTGCCCGCCCCACCGTGAAGTTATTATTTGGGGGCCTATAAACTACGCCCACCAGTGACTTTATCCCCTTACTATCTCTAATCTCCACCCACAATGATTCAACATTTTCTTCATTAGAGCCAATATCGTCTCTCACAACTGCACTGATATCATCCTTTATTAACAGAGCTACCCCACCTCCTTTCCCTTCTTGTCTATCTTTCCGAATCATCAGATACTCGTGTATGTTTAACTCCCGGTCTTGGCCCCCCTGCAACCATGTTTCTGTAATGGCCACCAAATCATACCCATTTGTAATGATTTGTGTCGTCAACTCATTTACTTTATTTCGAATGCTGCGTGCGTTTAAGTAGAGTGTTTTAATCCTAGTTTTTAAACCATGATTTTTAGTTTTGACCCCTCCTGCAGCCCCTTTATATTCAGTGGCCCTTTTTGTTTTTTGCCTTGGGTTTCTTTGCCCTCCAATTTTACTCATCTCCTTTCTGTCTTTTGCTTTTGTCTCCTTTTTGTTTCCCTCTGTCTCCCTTCATTGGTTCCCATCCCCCTGCCATATTAGTTTAACTCCTCCCCAACAGCACTAGCAAACACTCCCCCTCGGACATTGGTCCAGGTGCAGACCGTCCGGTTTCTACTGGTCCCACCTCCCCCAGAACCGGTTCCAATGCCCCAGGAATTTGAATCGCTCCCTGCTGCACCACTGCTCAAGCCACGTATTCATCTGTGCTATCCTGCGATTCCTACTCTGACTAGCATGTGGCACTGGTAGCAATCTCGAGATTACTACTTTTGAGGTCCTACTTTTTAATTTAGCTCCTAGCTCCTGAAATTCGTCTCATAGGCCCTCATCCCTTTTTTTTTATCTATGTCGTTGGTACCAATGTGCACCACGACAACTGGCTGTTCTCCCTCCCTTTTTAGAATGTCCTGCACCCGCTCAAAGACATCCTTGACCCTTGCACCAGGGAGGCAACATACCATCCTGGAGTCTCGGTTGAGGCCGCAGAAACGCCTATCTATTCCCCTTACAATCGAATCCCCTATCACTATCGCTCTCCCACTCTTTTTCCTGCCCTCCTGTGCAGCAGAGCCAGCCACGGTGCCATGAACTTGGCTGCTGCTGCCCTCCCCTGATGAGTAATCCCCCTCAACTGTACTCAAAATGGTGTCTCTGTTTTGCAGGGGGATGACCGCAGGGGACCCCTGCACTACCTTCCTTGCACTGCTCTTCCTGCTGGTCTTCCATTCCCTAGCTGGCTGTGGACCCTTCAGCTGTGGTAAGAACAGCTCGCTACACGTGCTACTCACGTCATTCTCAGCATCGTGTATGCTCCAGAGTGAATCCACCCTCAGCTCCAATTCCGCAACGCGGACCGTCAGGAGCTGGAGGCGGACACACTTCCCGCACATGCAGTCGTCAGGGACATCGGAAGTGTCCCTGAGTTCCCACATGGTACAGGAGGAGCATATCACGTGACCGAGCTCTCCTGCCATGACTTAACCCTTAGATACACTTAAATTGGCAACAACAATGTTAACAAGTTACTTACTGTTATTGAAGAGAAAAAAGAAAAACTACTCACCAATCCAGCCAATCACTTGTTAATGACTTGTGGTCCGTCTCTAGCTCGAACTGTCTATCAAAAAGGTACTGGTGCATCTTTTTCACACCGTAAACACACGCGAGTGCTTCCTTCTTGAACATGCCGTATCCACGCCATGCCTAGGAGAATGACCTGGAGGCGTAAGCCACCAGTTGGAGTCGGCCATCATCGTTACCCTGCTGCAACACACACCCAACCCCGTAGGATGACGCATCGTATGTTAAAACCAGTTTTTTACAAGGGTCATACAAAGTCAACAGTTTGTTGGAACACAGCAGGTTCCTCACCTTATTGAAAGCTCGTTCTTGACAGGCCCCCAAAACCATTCACAACCTTTATTCAGGAGCATTTGTAACAGCTCCAACAATGTGCTTAAGTTCGGCAGAAAGTTCCCAAAATAGTTCAAAAGTCCCAGGAATGATCGCAACTCCGACATGTTGCCGGGCCTGGGTGCTCGGTGGATCACCTCCATTTTGGATTCGGTAGGCCGGATCCCGTCTGCGGCAACTGTCCTGCCCAAAAACTCGACCTCTGGGGCCAAAAACACACACTTGGCCTTTTTCTGCCGCATGCCTACCCGATCCAATCGGCGTAGCACCTCCTCCAGGTGTTGGAGGTGCCCTTCGGTGTCTCGACCCGTTATGAGAATGTCGTCTTGGAATACGATCGTTCCAGGAATGGATTTGAGCAAGCTTTCCATGTTTCTCTGAAAGATGGCTGTTGCCAAACAAATTCCAAATGGACACCTGTTGTCGATAAATAATCCCTTGTGCATCGTGATGATAGTCAGAAGCTTGGATTCTTCAGCCAGTTCCTGAGTCATGTAGGCCGAAGTGAGGTCCAACTTCGTGAACAGCTTGCCACCTGCCAGCGTGGCAAAAAGGTCCTCCACTCTCGGAAGCGGGTATTGGTCTTGCAGCGATACTCGGTTGATGGTGGCTTTGTAGTAGCCACAAATCCTAACCGAGCCATCTGCTTCAAGGACGGGAACGATGGGACTTGCCCAGCCGCTGAATTCAACAGCCGAAATTAGGCCCTCTCTCACTGCCTGTCCAGTTCATATTCAATTTTTTCATCCATCACATATGGCACCACTCTGGCTTTGTGGTGCACTGGTCTGGCGTCCGGAGTGATGCGTATCACTACCTTAATGCCCTTGAACGTTCCAACACCAAGTTGAAACAGTGACCCAAATTTTTGCAGGACCTGTGAGCATGAACTTCACTCCACGGATGAAATGGCGTGCACATCCCCCCATTTCCAATTCATCTCAGCTAGCCAACTCCTCCCCAAAAGCGCGGGGCTATTTCCCGGAACGATCCAGAGTGGCAGTCGGTTCTGTAATCCATTATGTGTTACCACCAAATTTGCACTGCCCAGCGCTGGGACGATCTCTTTGGTGTACGTCTGTAGCTGCATCTCAATGCGTTCCAGTTTGGGCCTGCTAGCTCTGTGTGGCCATAGTCTCTCAAATTGTTGGGTGGTCATGAGTGACTGGCTAGCTCCCGTATCCAGCTCCATGTGCACCAGGATGCCATTCAGTAAGACTTTCATCATCATTGGTGGCGTTTTAGTGTATGAGCTGTGGATGTCAGCCACATGAACCCGCTGAACTTCAGCATCTATGGCTTTACCCCAGGCCTCATTCTGCATTGTAGACCCCTCGCCTGGTTCCTCTGTCTCACAGATTAGCCTCGCTACTGCCTTTTTGCACATCCTGGCCAAGTGTCCACTGACATTACAAATCCTATAGCTATATTGCTGGAACCTGCAGCTTCTCGCAGTGTGTCTACCCCTGCACCTCCAGCATGAGCTGAGATTGAGATTGCGGTTAACAAAAGGACTATTACCAGGCATTCCTCTCTGATTGCCCATTTGGTTGTTTCTAAGCACTCTGTTAGTGCGTGTTAATGGTCCCATCATGGGACGCATTGTTCCTTGAGATGGCGTGAATTGCCGATCCCCTTTCCATTGTCCTTGTTGCAGGCCCATCCTAGAGCCTGCTGCTGCCTGGGCGGTTTCGAAATGCCCTTACCTGCCTGCAGTGTCCCGAGCTGCATTCACCATGTTAACTCCCTGGTCCGTTGCCACGTTTGGACCAGGGCTGCATGCGTAAATTAGCTTGGTCTCCTTTTCCCCTGCCATAAAGGTCTGAGCTATCAACGCCGCCCCTTCTAAAGTCAAGTCCTTAGTCTTTATGAGCTTCCTGAAAATGCCGGCATGATTAATGCCCTCGATGAAAAAGTTCCTTAACATCTCCCCCCTGCAGGCATCGGAGAACTTACAGAGACTGGCCAAGCGCCGCAGTTCCACCATGAAGTCCGAGACGTTTTGTCCCTCCCGACGCCGGTGAGAGTAGAACCGGTGCCGGGCCATGTGTACGCTACTTGCTGGCTTGAGATGCTCACTGATCAGCTGGCTGAGCTCTTCAAAGGACTTGTTCACCAGCTTTTGGGGTGCGAGCAGGTCTTTCATCAGCGCATATGTCTGTGGTCCACAGCTGGTCAGTAGATGCGCCCTCCGCTTGTCAGCCGCTGTCTCTTCCAGCCAGTCCTTTGTGACAAAACTCTGCTGGATCTTTCCATGAAGTCGTCCCAGTCCTCACCCACACAGTAACGTTCTTCTGTGCCACCGGTGGCCATCCTCGTGGTTCCGTGATTCCTGTTTCTCGTCGCCAAATGTAGTTTCCCTGCACCTTACTACAAACTCACACGAGGCATGGATATAGAAACATAGAAACATAGAAAATAGGTGCAGGAGCAGGCCATTCAGCCCTTCTAGCCTGCACCGCCATTCAATGAGTTCATGGCTGAACATGAAACTTCAGTACCCCCTTCCTGCTTTCTCGCCATAACCCTTGATCCCCCGAGTAGTAAGGACTTCATCTAACTCCCTTTTGAATATATTTAGTGAATTGGCCTCAACTACTTTCTGTGGTAGAGAATTCCACAGGTTCACCACTCTCTGGGTGAAGAAGTTTCTCCTCATCTCGGTCCTAAATGGCTTACCCCTTATCCTCAGACTGTGACCCCTGGTTCTGGACTTCCCCAACATTGGGAACATTCTTTCTGCATCTAACCTGTCTAAACCCGTCAGAATTTTAAACGTTTCTATGAGGTCCCCTCTCATTCTTCTGAACTCCAGTGAATACAATCCCAATTGATCCAATCTTTCTTGATAGGTCAGTCCCGCCATCCCGGGAATCAGTCTGGTGAACCTTCGCTGCACTCCCTCAATAGCAAGAATGTCCTTCCTCAAGTTAGGAGACCAAAACTGTACACAATACTCCAGGTGTGGCCTCACCAAGGCCCTGTACAACTGTAGCAACACCTCCCTGCCCCTGTATTCAAATCCCCTCGCTATGAAGGCCAACATGCCATTTGCTTTCTTAACCGCCTGCTGTACCTGCATGCCAACCTTCAATGACTGATGTACCATGACACCCAGGTCTCGTTGCACCTTCCCTTTTCCTAATCTGTCACCATTCAGATAATAGTCTGTCTCTCTGTTTTTACCACCAAAGTGGATAACCTCACATTTATCCACATTATACTTCATCTGCCATGCATTTGCCCACTCACCTAACCTATCCAAGTCACTCTGCAGCCTAATAGCATCCTCCTCGCAGCTCACACTGCCACCCAACTTAGTATCATCCGCAAATTTGGAGATACTGCATTTAATCCCCTCGTCTAAATCATTAATGTACAATGTAAACAGCTGGGGCCCCAGCACAGAACCTTGCGGCACTCCACTAGTCACTGCCTGCCATTCTGAAAAGTACCCGTTTACTCCTACTCTTTGCTTCCTGTCTGACAACCAGTTCTCAATCCACGTCAGCACACTACCCCCAATCCCATGTGCTTTAACTTTGCACATTAATCTCTTGTGTGGGACCTTGTCGAAAGCCTTCTGAAAGTCCAAATATACCACATCAACTGGTTCTCCCTTGTCCACTTTACTGGAAACATCCTCAAAAAATTCCAGAAGATTTGTCAAGCATGATTTCCCTTTCACAAATCCATGCTGACTTGGACCTATCATGTCACCATTTTCCAGATGCACTGCTATGACATCCTTAATAATTGATTCCATCACTTTACCCACTACTGAGGTCAGGCTGACCGGTCTATAATTCCCTGTTTTCTCTCTCCCTCCTTTTTTAAAAAGTGGGGTTACATTGGCTACCCTCCACTCCATAGGAACTGATCCAGAGTCAATGGAATGTTGGAAAATGACTGTCAATGCATCCGCTATTTCCAAGGCCACCTCCTTAAGTACTCTAGGATGCAGTCCATCAGGCCCTGGGGATTTATCGGCCTTCAATCCCATCAATTTCCCCAACACAATTTCCCGACTAATAAAGATTTCCCTCAGTTCCTCTTCCTTACTAGACCCTCTGACCCCTTTTATATCCGGAAGGTTGTTTGTATCCTCCTTAGTGAATACCGAACCAAAGTACTTGTTCAATTGATCCGCCATTTCTTTGCTCCCCGTTATGACTTCCCCTGATTCTGACTGCAGGGGACCTACGTTTGTCTTCACCAACCTTTTTCTCTTTACATACCTATAGAAACTTTTGCAATCCGCCTTAATGTTCCCTGCAAGCTTCTTCTCGTACTCCATTTTCCCTGTCCTAATCAAACCCTTTGTCCTCCTCTGCTGAGTTCTAAATTTCTCCCAGTCCCCAGGTTCGCTGCTATTTCTGGCCAATTTGTATGCCACTTCCTTGGCTTTAATACTATCCCTGATTTCCCTAGATAGCCACGGTTGAGCCACCTTCCCTTTTTTATTTTTACGCCAGACAGGAATGTATAATTGTTGTACTTCATCCATGCGGTCTCTAAATGTCTGCCATTGCCCATCCACAGTCAACCCCCTAAGTATCATTCGCCAATCTATCCTAGCCAATTCACGCCTCATACCTTCAAAGTTACCCTTCTTTAAGTTCTGGACCATGGTCTCTGAAATTACTGTTTCATTCTCCATCCTAATGCAGAATTCCACCATATTATGGTCACTCTTCCCCAAGGGGCCTCGCACAATGAGATTGCTAATTAATCCTCTCTCATTACACAACACCCAGTCTAAGATGGCCTCCCCCCTAGTTGGTTCCTCAACATATTGGTCTAGAAAACCATCCCTTATGCACTCCAGGAAATCCTCCTCCACCGTATTGCTTCCAGTTTGGCTAGCCCAATCTATGTGCATATTAAAGTCACCCATTATAACTGCTGCACCTTTATTGCATGCACCCCTAATTTCCTGTTTGATGCCCTCCCCAACATCCCTATTACTGTTTGGAGGTCTGTACACAACTCCTACTAACGTTTTTTGCCCTTTGGTGTTCTGCAGCTCTACCCATATAGATTCCACATCATCCAAGCTAATGTCTTTCCTAACTATTGCATTAATCTCCTCTTTAACCAGCAATGCTACCCCACCTCCTTTTCCTTTTATTCTATCCTTCCTGAATGTTGACACGGTCACTCTGTGACCTTCACCTTTATTGCCAGGACCAAGGAGTGCTGACCCTGAGTGGGACCTCCCCTTTTATACCTGGAAACCCAGGTGAGGAGTGTCTCCTGCAAGTTCACCCCCTGTGGTCAGGATGTGCATTTCTATGGTACAGGTATAGTGTATATGAGTTACAGTTATATGACTATGTCATTGCAAGATGGTTAAATATATGACACTTGTGCTGTTTCAAACCCCTAACAATATGCCATTACTCCCAATTATAGGTCTTCTTGTCTTGCAAGTAGAAGAATTTTAAACATATATAGAGCATTGATGATGTTATGCAGATACACAGCCTCAGTGGCGTGCTGCAACTTCAAATTCATGACACTAATTCATTGACACAAGGACTCATTATGTGAACCAACTTTAAGAATCAGTAATGTGCACTTCATGACTGTATCTTTCCCACGATATTTTCGTTGATGCTAAGCATTCATTGTCCTAGTTCTTTTATAACAATATTGCACTGGTTAACAGTCACTGGTTGCATGTTTAAGCTAAAAATGATTAGACATTTGGAAGTGCTGTTTTTTTTTGGAAGCCTATTTCTGGCAGGTACTTGTCATATGTAACCTAGCAATAGCGTTGGCATTCCTAAGCATATTTCTTGAGATCTGACATGCTCTTTCATTCATCCTGTTAGTTCTCGTGGGTTCAGGAGACAGCATTCACACTTTCAACAATGCACTCCCCATATCTACAGCTTCTGGCGAGGGTGGGTGGCGTGAGGCGAGGGGAAGAAGTTGCTAGTTGTTAGATCTAACATTACTTTCCCTTCTCACCTCCATTGTGCAAGAAAATAGCTGAGTTAATGGTTGCAGTGGACTTCCGACTGCTGTTTCAGGGACTTCTATGGGGAATCAGTGCAGTTAAGAGATGTTGACTATGAGGGTTGCTCCTGCGGCTTCAGAGCATGGGCCACTATGCGACATACTTTGCGTAAGGAAACAATAAAATTGTTCATTCATGAACGTGCTTAATTAGGCTGGAAAAACTTAAGCAACACTCAATTAACCCTTTCATATCAGAGAGCAGCAATTTCTAGGCTAATGTTCCAGCTGATGAACTTGTATTGAGCACACAGCATCCTCAATTTACTCACTGGTTGGGAACAAATAAATAACATAATACAATTAAGTTTTTAGCGTATATTATAAAGATAATCAAGTGATTTTGAACAGCTGTTGTGTCGTGCGATGTTATCGGGACTTTTGATTACATTACTGCCTTGTAATGAATCTGTGCTATTCAGTATTCTTCATACATTTCCAGCAGGCTTGGGATTTGCTCAATTTTGGAGGAATGAGTTATTTGGTTCAGTATGTTCACTAAACTTGATGAGTGACCTTCTGAACTGCATCTAACAGATAGATGAATAGCCCAACACATGTTATCTGCGCAATTCTGTTCATGACATACGTTGAAAGTAAAACCTAGCTGATTAAAGGAGAGAGAGAGAGATCGACAGCACGTGTGGTGTGCAGAAAGAGATAATGGGAAAGAGAATATGTTATTGAGCACAGTCGGCCTCAAAGTGAGAAAGAGGATAGGGTAATAAGAACAGCAGTTGAAATGCAGCCAAGGATTAATGGTATGTGCACAGAGATAATAGAAATGATAACCCCAAAATGTATGATTTCCTTCACAACTTCCAAATGTAATCAGTCCATCATTAGCCGACTATAAAATGTTTATTTGTTCCAATACATATGCATAATAAATGCCCATTGCTCATTTTTACACTGGGAAAAGAAATGTGACAATCACACTAAATAAGGGTTAAAGACTATTAAAATAATTCTATTGTTTTGGCACTGGTTATATCTCATACAAACTCCATAACGTTAAAAACAAATGATTCCCAGGAAATGTGAGCTGTATTTTAAGTCACTTAGCAACATAAATAAATTTAGCCAGCATATTCAGAGATGAGAAAAAGAGGTATGAATGTTTAACCTACACGCCTTAGAATTTTAGGGGCCCTCCATAAAAGATAACATTATCACAGGTGTACAAACAGTGGTATTTCTTTTAACTGTTCCCAAGCAGCATCTATCTATTGTTTTTGCTTACCCTAACGCTCTCTCAATTTAGTTTCAACTATTTTTCTTTAAATTATATAATCTGTCAATCTCTTGATTTCTGTTTTTCACTGAGTCCTTACGTACTTTCCAAATGTTGCACTACCTACATTGTTCATTTATGCCGCTTTTGATTGTCTTCCTGTTTCAGCACTGTCATGTATGTAACCTCGATGTAACACCACTGCAATACTGTATATACTTAAGCAATGCACACCTTGACCACAGGGGGTGAACTTGTGGGAGATATCAAGGGAGGTCCCTCGCAGGGTCATCACTTTTTGGTCCTGTGAATAAAGCTTCAAGTCATAGAGTGACCTTGTCCATAGAATGTGCCTCGTGTGGATTTTGTGCCATTGAGTAAGGACCATTTACATTGGTGATGAGAAACGGGAATCAACGACCCACGAGAATGGCCACCTGTAGCACAGAGGAACGGTACTGTGTTAGTGAGGACTGGGACGATTTCATTGAGAGGCTCCAGCAAAGCTTTGTCATGAAAGAATGGCTGGGAGATGCAGCGGCCGACAAGCGAAGGGCCCATCTGCTGACCAGCTGCGGACCTAAGACTTACGCGCTCATGAAGGACCTACTAGCACCCGAAAAGCTGGCGGACAAATTCTTTGACGAGCTCAGCAAACTAATCGGTGAGCATCTCAAATCGGCGAGCAGCATACACATGGCCCGACAAAGTTTCTATACCCACCGTCGTCGTGAAGGACAGAGCATACCGGACTTCGTTGCGGACCTCCGGTGTTTGGCCAGCCTCTGTAAGTTCACAGATGCCTGCAGGGGGGAGATGTTAAGGGATTTCTTTATTGAGGGCATAGGTCATGCGGGGATTTTCCAAAAGTTAATTGAGACCAAGGACTTGACTTTGGAAGCGGCGGCGTTGATGGCTCAGACTTTCATGGCGGGGGAGGAGGAAACCAAAATAATATACACACGCAATTCTGCCTTCAACGCGACGGGGGATCAGGGAGTCAATATCATAAACGTGACTCAGAGCCCCGCAGGCAGGCAAGAGCAGTTCGACACACCCCAGGCAGCAATAGAGCCCAAAGCAGATTTTCAACAGAGACAATGGCAGGCTGAACGGACATTTACGCCATCACAGTGGACAATGCGGTCAGGATGGGGCCATTGACACCCACTAACAGGGTACTCAAGGGCAGTTAAAGGGTCAATTAGCGAGGACTGCCGGGTCATAGCTCCTTTGTTCATAATAATGGGAATCTCAGCTCATGCGGAGGTGTGGGGGCAAACACTCTGCCAGGACTTGCAGGTTTCAACAATTTGTCTGCAGAAATTGCAACCTCGGTGGCCATTTCGCTCGAATGTGCAGGAAGCCTGTAACCAGGCTAACTTATGAGGCGGATGGACCAGAAGAGGGGTCTGTAATGCAGGATGACTCGTGGGGCAAATCAATGGACGCTGAAATTCAACGGGTTCACGTGGCAAACATTCACAGCTCATATACCAAAACGCCACCAATGATGATGAAGGTTTTATTAAACGGCATCCCTGTACGCATAGAGCTGGACACGGGGGCCAGCCAGTCACTCATGAGCGTTCAACAATTCGAAAAGCTATGGCCACTCAAAGCCAGTAGACCCAAACTGGAACACATTGAGACACAACTACGGATGTATACCAAAGAAATCATTCCAATACTAGGCAGTGCAATGTTGGCGGTCACACACAATGGATCAGTGAACCGGCTGCCACTCTGGATTGTCCCGGGCAATGGTTCCGCACTGTTGGGAAGGAGCTGGTTAGCTGAGATGAACTGGAAATGGGGGGATGTGCACGCAATGTCATCTGTGGAGCGAAGTTCGTGCTCACAAGTCCTATAACAATTTGCGTCACTATTCCAACCTGGCGTCGGGACGTTCAAAGGTACCAAAGTAGTGATACGCATCACCCGGGACGCCAGACCAGTGCACCACAAAGCTAGAGCGGTGCCGTATGTGATGCGGGAGAATATTGAGAGCAAATTGGACCATTTGCTGAGAGAGAGCATCATCTCGCCCGGTGAATTCAGCGACTGGGTGAGCCCTATTGTCCCCGTCCTAAAAGAGGATGGTTCTGTCAGGATCTGTGGTGACTACAAAGCCACTATCAATCCCTACAAGACCAATACCCACTCCCGAGAGCGGAGGATCTTTTCGCCACGCTGGCAGGTGGCAAGTTGTTTACCAAGTTGGATCTCATTTCAGCCTACATGACCCAAGAACTGGCTGATGAATCTAAACTACTGACCACCATCACTACGCACAAGGGACTGTTCGTTAACAACAGGTGCCCATTTGGCATTCGATCAGCGGCCACGATTTTTCAAAGAAACATAGAAAGCCTGCTTAAATCCATTTCTGGAACAATTGTATTTCAGGACGACATCCTCATCACGGGTCGTGACACCGAGAAACATCTCCACAAGTTGGAGGAGGTGCTACGCCGACTGGACGGGTCGGCCTGCGACTCAAGAAGTCTAAATGTGTGTTTTTGGCTTCTGAGGTTGAGTTCCTGGGCAGGAGGTTTGCTGCAGATGGGATTCGGCCCACCGAATCCAAAACAAAGGCGATTCAACGAGCGCCCAGGCCCGGCAACACATTTGAGTTGCGTTCATTTCCAGGACTCTTGAACTATTTCGGGAACTTTCTGCCGAACTTAAGCACGTTGTTGGAGCCACTTCATGTGCTCCTGCATAAGGGTTGTGATTGGTTTTGGGGGGACTGTCAAGAATGGGCTTTCAATCGGGCGCAGAACCTACCTTGTTAAAATAAGTTATTGACCCTGTACGACCCCTGTAAGAAATTGGTTCTGACATGTGATGCATCGTCCTATAGGGTTGGGTGCGTGTTGCAGCAGAGTAATGCTGAGGGCCAACTATAACCTGTGGCTATGCTTCCATGTCGCTCTCTCAAGCAGAATGGGGATATGGGATGGTTGAGAAGGAGGCACTCGAGTGTGTCTATGGTGTAAAAAAAACACATCAGTACCATTTTGGCAGGAGGTTCGAATTAGAAATGGACCATAAGCCGTTAACATCCCTGTTGTCAGACAGCAAGGCTGTCAATGCCAACGCGTCAGCTCGCATACAGCGATGGGCTCTCACGCTGGCTGCTTATGACTACTCCATCCGGCACCGGCATGGCACCGAAAATTGCGCTGACGTGCTCAGCAGACTTCCACTGGCCACCACTGAGGGGGCAGCGGAACAAAGCGCTGAGATGGTCATGGCCGTTGATGCCTTTGACAGCGCAGGCTCCCCCATCACAGCCCGCCAGATCAAAATCTGGACAAACAGAGATCCCCTCCTATCGCTGATTAAGAAATGTGTCCTGACTGGGGATTGGACGCCCGCACACGGAGCATGCCCTGAGGAGGTCATACCGTTTCACAGGCGGATGGATGAGCTCTCCATCCAAGCTGACTGCCTACTATGGGGCAGCCGGGTAGTCATGCCCCAGAGAGGCAGGGAGACATTCATCAGGGAACTCTACAGTGAGCACCCAGGCATCGTTCTGATGAAGGCCATTGCCCAGTCACATGTTTGGTGGCCAGGAATTGATTCAGACCTGGAACACTGTGTTCGCAGGTGCACGGCGTGTGCCCAGCTGGGCAATGCCCCCAGGGAGGCACCGCTCAGCCCGTGGCCCTGGCCCACCAGGCCATGGTCACATGTTCATGTAGACTATGCGGGCCCGTTCATGGGAAAAATGTTTCTCATTGTGGTAGATGTGTACTAGAAATGGATCGAGTGCATCATTTTGAATTTGTGCACGACATCCATCACTGTGGAGAGTCTACGTGCGGTCTTTGCTGTAATGTATGTAGCACACAAATCACTGACTCCACACGGTCTGGTGTTAATCTAACTGCTGTGACCTTCGTCCTTTATTGAACAGCTCCAGAGTGACTCTCAGGTGTGGTGGTCAGCCTTTTATACTGCCTCTTGCAGGTACTTTCAGGTCTCCCACCACAGCGCCCTCTGTGGTGTATGATTGTGCTTATTATACATTTAAGGTACCAGGACGACACACACCTCAATACATAACATCTCACTTTCCCCCCCCCCCCAGGACACAGGACGACACATAAATCGATACATAACATTTGCAACCCACGGCTTGCTGGACCTCCTTGTTAGCGACAATAGCCCATGTTTCACGAGCTACGAATTCCAGGAGTTCATGTCGGGCAATGGCATCAACCATGTCAGGACAGCACCATTCAAGCCGGCCTCCAATGGCCAGGCAGAACGTGCGGTCCAAATCATTAAACAAGGCATGCTATGGATTCAAGGACCCTCCCTTCAATGCCGCCTATCACGCTTCCTGCTGGCCTATAGGTCCCGACCGCACTCGCTCACGGGGGTCCCGCCCGCTGAGCTACTTATGAAACGAACATTCAAAACTCGGTTGTCCCTCATTCACCCAGTCCTGACCGACATAGTTGAGGGCAAGCGCCAGTCCCAAAACGAGTACCATGACCGAAATTCAAGGGGGAGATGTATAGAAATAAATGACCCCGTATTTGTCCTCAATCACGCCGTGGGCCCAAATGACTTGAGGGTACTGTAATAGTCAAAGAGGGGAACGGGGTCATCGTGGTTAAACTTATCAATGAGCAGATATGCCGTAAGCATCTGGACCAAGTAAAAAAAAAAGATTCAGCATAGATACTGAGGAATCCGAGGAAGATCATGAGATGGTGCTCACACCACCGCCGGTGAACGAGCAACAAGAACATTCAGCAGCATGCACAGTCCTGGCGGTCAGCCCGGACAGACCAGAATCACCACAGGTGACAGACACTCACGCCAAGGCTCAACAACCAGAGCCCCAACTGCGGCGCTCCATGAGGGAGCGTAGACCACCTGAAAGACTTAACCTATGATCCCAATAAGACTTTGGGGGGGGGGGGGGAGGTGATGTCATGTATGTAACCTCTATGTAACACCACGGCAATACTGTATGTATTTAAGCAATGCACACCTTGACCACAGGGGGTGAACTTGTGGGAGACACTCCTCACCTGGTCATCCAGGTATATAAAGGGAGGTCCCACGCAGGGTCATCACTTTTTGGTCCTGTGAATAAAGGTTCAGGTAATAGAGTGACCTTGTCCATAGAATGTGCCTCGAGTGGGTTTTGTGCCATTGAGTAAGGACTTTACAAGCACCTCTTTCATTATGCAAAGTATTGGTACACGTTGGGTCAGCCGACACAGATACTGCAGCAATCATACAATCATAGACTCATACAACATAGAAGGAGGCCATTTAGCCCATCGGGCTACCAATCCTCCCAAATCCCTTAGTTCCTCCCATGGAAACTTTAAGGGAAATTGGGTAGGCTTTATAGCAAGTGGTCACTGCCTATTTTGCAGCCCTGCCGAAGCTGAATTTCAATCCCAATATCTCATTTCTGCCCCAGAATTTGTTTTCCATTCTTCCTGAGCAAGCATTTATAATGTTAGCAAATTGTCAGCAGAGGAAATGCTGATGAATATAAAACATCAAACATCTTCATGTCCCATAGATTACAAAGCCTCAATTGTTCAATTTATCTTGTATTAGTTAGGGAGCGTCAAGGGTTTTGAACAATGTTTCACTGTTTATGACACCTTTCTCACAGACTTTATTTGTCCTCCAGAAAAATCAGATATGCGCTAACAACACACGAAACACTTTCCGCCCGGGGGCAGTGGAGGGGTGGAGGGCCACTACCAGCTCCTGCCAAATAGCATGGGAGTTAGAGGAGGCTCTGCCACGGTAGTGCTGCACGCCGTCGGTAGTGCCCCGGGCTGCTGTGCAACCGCTGATGACTTCATCGCTGTGCGCTGTGACCCCTTAGCCACTCACTGGTTGACCTGACTTCTTTTCCCCTTGCGGGGTCCAGGCTGCCATCATGCAGCCCACACTCCGTTTTGGGTGCCGGTCTGCGGCCTCGGCACCATGCCGCCCTGGTGGCCCAATAGAGACCAGTAGAGGCCAGGCATAGTGCGCAGCGGCCATCTCCTTTAAGCGAAAGGAAGGGGCATTGGACCGTGTCAGCACTACCTGGAGCATCCGTGTAGTGCTGCCGATCGCGCCCCAGCATCGCCCCAGAACCGACCAGAAGAGGAAGTGGATCGCGCGAGATTACACTCCACTTCCTCTGAGGGGCGGTAATTGCAATTTCGCAGCCGGGGTGGGACTTCCGCCCCAAGTGCAGGAAGTCCCGCTGCAAACCAGTTACTGCCCTCAATCGGAATACTGGGGAATTTCTCCCACTTATTCTTTATGAGCTGAGTGATCTCTTGCACAACAATACTTGACCTTCACCAAGGTTTCCCAGTTAAAACAAATATACAAAATTCATTCCACCCAAGAACAAGAAACGTTTAAACACCCTAAGTAGCAAATTAGAATGATGCTGTGCTGCTCTAATTAAATGGAGTGAAACGTAAAACTGAATAAATAATAAACTGGAAAATTGGATTTAAATTTACTTCAATTTTAATATTCACTGATTTTAACTGATAATTAAACATTTACGAGCAGTTAGAATAATAAACTCATAGCTCAAACACATTTTGCTATGAGGCAAATAATGTCATTTATTCCTCCCTCTATTTGCTCCAAGTCTCTTTTGGAAAGGAGGAAAATGAGACTGACTTAATGTAATGGAACACCAACAACATTTTTATTTCCTTAAAAACATATGGGCTAGATGTTGCAGGGGATTAGCAGGCGTGATCGGTGGCGGGTCAGGTGGAAAAGTGTTTTAATTCCCCAGTGGGTTGAAAGCCCGCTGTGAATCTGCTGCCACGCGCCTTTCCCCGATGTCGGGTCTGTCAGCGCTGAGCCGACCCAACACGTAGCGGCGGGTTTACAGCGTGGGACCCAATTCAGGTACTTAATGGCTTGTTTAGAGCCACTTATGAATGAATTTCAGCTCACCTGCTTGCCCATGGGGTCTACACTGGTCATGGACCATGTCTGTCAAGCTGAGGCAGGAGTTCAATGGCCATTGAATCAGCTGTTGAGTTGACAGCTTCACATGTACAACAAAAAAACTCACAGATTACAGAGATATCTTCCCTCAGCCACAAAGTCTTCCTCACTGCATTTCCACAACAGATTCAGGATGCTGCAAGTCTTTACACAAGTCTCCATCCACTCATTACCTTTTTCTCCAGTGACAAATTGCTTCTGTCATCTCTACTTCACAAGCCATCAGCATGGTTGCCCTTTATACCCTCTCACCTTGGTCCTCAGAATCCTACCATGATCAGCCTCAACACCAGCAGCACCAGGCACCAGCAGTACCAACAAGAACACCACCAACCTTCTCCACAATCATCTAATGCTGCACAGGACAAAGGGTATCAGCATCCAATCACATTGCTGCCCGGGAGGCCAGGGATGGCCTCACCATGGCCAGATTTACTTTGCTTGATACTGTACACCCTGGCTGCTACATGATGTGCCACGTTGGCACCACCCCACACCAACACCATAAAGCATCCCTACAATGCAAGAAAGAAAGAAAGAAAATAAATTAATAAATTAATATAGCACCTTTTCATATTCTCGGGGTGTCACAAAGTGCATTACACCTGATAAATTACCTTTTCAAAGAGTGATCACTAATGCTATGTAGGTAGACATGGCAGCCAACCATAGCAAGGTGCCACATACAGTAAATGAATGAATGACAAGGTATTCTGTTTTTGGTGGTGTTGGTTGAGCAATGAACATTGGTCAGGATTTCAAAATCTCACACTGGAGGACAAGGTTATACGGCAGGTGAACTACATTTTGGTCTTAGTTGCCCTGAGCTAGGGAGCATCAAAATCAATCCAGGATTCCACTCCTGATAGCTATTCAGGATCTCTGTTTCACACATGTGTGTGTGCACACACCTGCAAATGGACATAACAGGTGAGGATAGGAAACCCCTTGCACATGGTGAAATAACTTGCCAATACTTGCTGATCAGGCTTGTATATAAAAAATAGCCACTTGGGCAAAGGATCAGGCAGGTAACACTACCAGTGGAAGTACACTGCATGTGTTACCACCTTTTGGAAAGGAGGGTAAAAATTGGTGGCATCAGTGGAAGCAGGGAACACCACCCTTTTGTTTTTGCCCATTAACAGAAAATAACCACAGCATCTATACTGCACAAAGTAAATTGTAGCACGTAACTACAAGTGCATGCTGGAAGTACAATCAGTAACAACAACTTGCATTTGTATAGCACCTTTCATGTAGGAAAATCTCCCAAGGTGCGTCATAGGTGCATGAATTGTCACCGAGCCAAAGAAGGAAGTATTGGTGGAAAAATAACGATAATAATGGTCTTAACTACACATGATACTTATTCATTGAATTGTCAAACAACTGAATTGAAATAAAAATAATGGGCCAAATCTTGCTGGAATAATAATGACGTGTTAACGATGTATGCTATTATTAACATGCAAATTTCCCAGCAAGTTCAGGGGATGAAGACATACAATATGAATTGTGAATCTCCAGAACATGCTGGCTGATTTACACTGCTTCGTAGAAATGGCATCTTGTCCTTAGCCTCCCCATTATTTTTAAGAAATTGCTGGATTTGCACATTAATTGCCCATTAAACTCATCACAGAAAGTTAATTTTGGTAATTAATAATGGAAGTACCTTTTAACCATATAATCGTTGTTAATGCAATGCCAGTCAACCTCTCTGGCCCAGAAATTGAACAATTTAAATTATGGAGTCTCATTCCATCATGTGGTAAATTGATCTTGGTGATTTTAAAAAGATCCAAGTTTTAAAATAATTCTTATTTTTACTTTCTGTTTCTTTTTTCTCTCTCTTAATCAAATCTTCCTTCTCCTCTCTTTATTGCTCTTTCTGTACCTGATTTGACTCAATTAACCCTCATTCTCAGTTGTTCCTCTGTTTCTTTCTCAATCCTGTGCACATTTATGGTCTCCATATTATAAAAAGGAGATAGATGCACTGAAGAAGGTGCAAACAAGATTTACAAGAATAATACTCGAACTGAGAAGTTATACTTATCAGGAAAGATTGAACAGGCTGGGGCTCTTTTCTCTCGAAAAGAGAAAGGCTGAGGGGTGACCTGATAAAGGTCTTTAAGATGATGAAAGGTTTGATAGGGTAGACGTAGAGAAGATGCTTTCACTTGTGGGGAGACAAAACTAGGGGCCATTAAAATAAGGTAGTCATTAATAAATCCAATAGGGAATTCAGGAGAAACATCTTCACCCAGAGAATGGTTAGAATGTGGAACTCACTATCACAAGGAGCAGTTAAGGTTAATAGCATAGATGCATTTAAGGGAAGCTAGATAAACACATGAGGTAGAAAGGAATAGAAGGTTATGCTGATAGGGTTAGATGAAATGGGGTAGAAGGAAGCTCGTGTGGAGCATAAATACAGGAATTGGGCTGACTGTGCTGTCCATTCTATATTATTCAATGTAATTCTTAAATCTCATTGTTTAAGGAGATACGCTGTTGGTCCCGCTGTTCACTGAGGTCCCAGATGCCTCGATGCTCTCACCACATCATTATCAGCTCACACTTTCAGCAAGTTATGACACAAAACATATTTGAGGTGAAGAGTGGAAAAGAAAGTCTAACTAACGGGGCACACCGTGAGCCTCCAACAAGATCCGGCCCATTAGGGCAGTTGACTAAAAGCTTGGTCCAGGAGGCAAGTTTTAAGGAGGGTCTTAAAAGAGGAGAGAAAGGTGAATGACAGAAATTAACTTTTGAATATTTACTGGGCACTGCAGGACAAAACAGTGTTGCAAAGCAGCCTACATTAGTCCCCATCCAAAACACCCGTAATTCTGCATAATATCATAGCCATCGATTAGAATTACCAAAAACAAATTTTAAATATTTTTCTCCTAATTTCTCCTCCTTATTAACCAGTACGATGGCTGGATCACTAATTTTCACATATATTTGTAACTCATTGATATAACCTTATATTTTGATTAGTAAAAATATTCCACAGATAAATCTTGCATGTTTCTTGATAAAGAAATGTCAGCATATCGATGATATGTGTGTAAGGTTTTTATTTAATGTTTCATTCGAAGCTGAACATCTGGCAAGCTACCAAACTGTATACACTGTGCGCAGATAGTGAATTCACAAAGTCTGCTTTAAATATGCTAAAAGGTTCCTGAGATACAGTGATTCCAATTGCGTAAATTGTTTGAAATTAGCTTTAGGCTTTCTATAACTGATACATATTTATGATCTATGACCTTGCTCTGACACTGACATTTTGATATTACAAAACAAGGTCTCATTAACTTGATGACATCACAGGCCAACATCCTCAAAGGCAAGTTCAACCTCAGTTAAAAATGTAGACATGATAAACAGTACCTTACCATTGTGTCTGGTTATGCAATGATACCAGCTCCAATTACAGAATGCACAAAATATGCTGGAAATAACTTAGAAAATGCAATACATTCTCAGGTTTCAAATGACATCAGGGAGTTGATTTTTCTATGGTGAGTGTCCAAACATTCCTGAAGAAATGGCGCTACTTGCATGAAAGACAGGTGCTAATCTCTGGTCACCATTTTGCACCTGAATAGCTCTGCAGTCGAATTAAAAAAGTGAAGGAGTGCTAGGAATCTGCTCAAATTTCCTGCTCTAGTACCAGGTGCTGTTCAGGGGCAAAGTGCTCCCCAAAAAAGCAGGTGTTGTATTTTCCTGGGCTGCCATTTAGGTGCTGCCTGTCTCAAAGGCACTGGATGGTCATGTCAAGAAAAGTTTTTTTTGGTCTTTTCAATAAAAGTTTGATTTTCAACTTCAGAGATTATTGCAAGATGCTGCACCTTTTTTCCACTCACTGCTGTGTTTGGTACAGTGTCTGCCTCCTCTTTTGTGAAATTACTTATTTGAAGATGAAAGAAGAGAAACAACACAATCCCCTTGGCAGCTGCTTCATCCGGCGTTCTTCAAAACTACCATCAACTTTCATTAGTAGAGTGCAGCAATTCTCCTTCCAGTGATAGATTCTATGGCCTAAAAAGCCAATCCAATGTTAGTAAAGCTGAGGGCCACGGTGACCTTGACAGCCACAGGCAGTGCTGTCCATTCCCTGGTGTAAAGGCTGCAGCAGGTGACATAGCTCAGTGACAATCTCCCTGGTGAAGCAAATATGCCTCATACATTGCTCCTCAGTGAAGTTGAGATAGAAGAAATGCTGTCTGAATACCTGCTGTTAGTATGACCTCCTGTGCAGTGCTCTCCTCCTCCTTCTTGTGGCAGCAGCTCCTGCTTTCTGCTGTCTTCTTTGCTGCTTCCCCTCATCCTCCAGCCCTGAAGGCAGCCCCACGAGACCACCCATGGGTGCAGCCAAAGTGTCTAGGAGGCAGACTAAAACAGTCCAACATCCAAATCTAGCAAAATCCTGCTCTCTTTAGACAAAGTGAACTTTCCAGAGTGATAAAATACACCAAAATATAGCCAGAAGTTAACCAACAGATGGAAATGACAAACAAGTAACCAGCCTTGGAGAGGAGGGGGAATGCGATCCTTGGGGGTTTACAGTCCTTGGGGGGGGGGGGGGATTGTGGGCCTTGGGAGGGGTGGGGGTCAGATCAGAGTACGAGGCCAGGGCCTAGAGATCAGGGATCGGTGACTTCAGAAGTGGTAGGGGAGAGAGATTGTAGATCAGAGGTCATGATCTTGGCAGCGGGGGGGGGGGGGGTAGGTGGTGATGGGCGAGTGAGGTCAGGAGTTGGTATCATGTGGAGAAAGGTTGGGAAGGGAGATTAGAGCTCGGAAAAGTGTTATAAGAAGGTCGAGGTTATTTTTGGTGTTTAGTTGTGTTTTAATGTTTTTAAGCAGTTCAACATTTTTATTTTCTATTTTTAATCCCATTCTAGATTGTGACTGATTCCATTTAATCAGCATGGTAAAGGCTCTCTCATTGGCTTGGTGAGCAAATGCACTGTCCAATGTAGAACTAAGCAGAAAGCGAATAAAATCAACCTGTCTAGTCTGGATCACCGAGAGATTCTTGATGTGTGTACGGACAGGATTGAACTCAGCTGTATAGCCTTCCCAATATATATACTCGGAATTTTGTTTCAGCAAAACCGAATCATCTCCCAGCAAGAGAGAAAGGGAATCATTAAATAAAAAGATATCAGTGCAATTGTGGGAGAGAGGCATGACTTCAGTAAGAACAGAACAGTGAAAATACTGAAATTACTCACTGGAGAAGGAAAGTAAAATACCGGATATGTTATTATCTGACACACAGTGGGAGTTTTTCTCTTTGGTTCCTGACCTTTCTGCAGATACAACCGTGCAAAGATTTGAAATGAGTATCGACTCTGCAACACCCGTGTCACAAAACCAGCAGCATGAAATTTTTCAATGTTGTGAAGAAAAATGTTTGAGATCAAACACTTCAAAGCTCAAAGCCTGTGGTTGCATGTACTCAGCTTGCAATTGTGTGTACTCAAAGCACAAATATGACTTTCAGTTTTATCGACATATTTCACTGAAGGATAAGTACAAAAGGGCTGAATTTTCACTGGGGTCTCCTGCTTGCCTGCCATAACTTTGTCAGGGGACATCCCAGAGAAATGGTACTTACACCATTTTTCTGGGGGTTTCTGCAGCTCTTCCAATGAGGTTATGGCAGGTGAGCAGGAGAATCCACAGGAAAATTCAGCCCATTGTTTCCCACTGGCCCCGAAATTCAGTACTGCTGAAAAACGGGTGCTCCCCCACCTTCTTGTGGCCATTAGCACCAAAATTTATTTGTTGCTGGGCCACCCCATATTCAGCTCCAAAAGTGAACAAATAGGTTCCAGCACTAATGAACCCTTCCAAAGTGGATTTTGCAGTGGTGTAGCTTTCTTAATTTGAGCATTATCACTACTGAGAAATTCAGCATGCAGGTAAAGGTTTCAAATGAGCCAGCTGTCCCCTGTTATTTTTAAAGGTCAGGGTTTGCAGCAAGGCCCTGAGGGGGGAAGGAGTTTGGAAGGATGGCTGGTGTAAGAGGTGCAAGGAGAGCCAACAGGTTCACTGATACGGAGCTGGAGACACTCATGGACAGTGTGGAGGACAGAAGAATACTGTTTCCTGACGTGGGGAGACCTGGCAGATAGGCAGTACATAATGCATGGAGGGAGATTGCAGGGGAGGTGTCAGGTACCTCCATATATGGGAGGATGCATCTACTCAGGAGGGTGCTGGCCAGTCTGTACCCGGCCTTTCCAGGGTGGCGATGAGTGGACGCCTTCTAGCTCTGGGGCGACGGGGATCCTCCTCCTCCTCCTGAATCTCCTTCTCCTGTGCATCCTCCTCCTCATGCACCTCCTCCTCCTCCTGCACCTCCTCCTCCTCCTCCTGCACCTCCTCCTCCTCAGGTGATACCGTTAGTTCGACCTCCAGCGGCTGTCCCCTCATGATGGCCAGGTTGTGCAGCATGCAGCAGACCACGACGATTATGGAGACTCGTTGAGGAGAGTACTGCAAGGTGCCACCAGAGCGGTCCAGGTACCGGAATCTCTGCTTAAGGATGCCTATGCATTGCTCGATGATGCACCTAGTGGCACAATGAGAGGCATTGTATGCATGCTCTGGCGCTGTCCTGGAGTTACGCAGAGGAGGAGAACCAAGTGGACAGGGGATATCCCTTGTCCCCAAGCAGCCAACCGCAATCCTGATTCGGGCCGGTGAAGACGGCAGACACACAAGGCTGGCGCAGAACGAACGAATCATGGCTGCTTCCTCCCTTGCTCGCTGCCAGTCTGCATGGTGCTGACGACGACGCCTTCTGAGCAGGTGTACCAGGTGTCGCCCTCCCAACACTTCTCCCATCCTCAGGGTGAACCCTGCCAAACAGGTCTCTGTAGCCCTCAGGACTCCACTAAAAAGTCAGACCTGAAAGTTGTACAAAAGTATGTGCAAACCTCTGAACAGCACTCAGCAGATTGAATGGAGCCAAAACAATTAATAAAACTATTAAAAGATAAATACAGTGAATGCTGTAATCTTCAATAAAATCAGTAATATTTAATAAAACTATTAAAAGATAAATACAGTGGATGTTGTAATCTTAAAACTAAATACTAAAATTAATAAAATTATGTCCCTACCAAAGGGCCCCGATCGTGGCAACACTCCAGCGGTGCCCCGTTCGAGCACCGATTCGAATATTCCGCGGGGCACTGCTGGGAAAAGCCTTACCTTTTTGGAGCTGAAAATCCCTGTTCTTGCAGCTTTCCGATGGCCTGCACGCTGCAGAGCTCTCCGCTGGAATGTCTCCTTTGCTGCGGCTTCACCGCGCCATTTCCGGCGGAAGTGCACACCGCTCAAATACCCCCGAGCTAAATATGGCTCAGGGAGGGAAAATCATCCGACCGCGGCGGTCGATTGATTTTATCGGTCGTCCGCCCAAACTCCATGCTAGCCATCCCTTCGGGGATGGTGAATTTCGGCCCCACTGTGTACTTCAAAGAGAAAGGCATCGAAATGAAATGCGCCGGTTCTTCCGGCGCAAAACAGGCACCTAAGTATCTAATACGGTAGGACACGCACTCATTATACGCCGAACATGCATCACCCGCCATATTGGATCGGGCTGCTCTGTATGCATTAGAGCGCACGCCAGGATTATTTAAAACAGTGAATAAAATATTAAAATTATGGTCCAATGCTTGTTGCAGGAGCTTTTTATGATGTTGTTCTGCCCTAATGTCAGACTCAATGCATGATAAAATTGTCCAGCAACTTGTGCCACTAAGAGGAGGGGCTGCTATTTATAGGGCTCACCCGCTACTTACATGTTAGTTGCTGGTTGGTCACTTAATGCTGCTGGTGAACCGCCGTGCATTTTTTTTGTCATGTATGTAACCTCTATGGAACACCACTGCAATACTGTATATACTTAAGCAATGCACACTTTGATCACAGGGGGTGAACTTGTGGGAGACACTCCTTACCTGCTCATCCAGGTATATAAAGGGAGGTCTCACGCAGGGTCATCACTTCTTGGTCCTGTGAATAAAGGTTCAGGTCATAGAGTGACCTTGTCCATAGAATGCACCTCGTGTGGGTTTTGTGCCATTGAGTAAGGACTTTACATTGGCGACGAGAAACGGGAATCAACGACCCAAGAGAATGGCCACCAGTACCACAGAGGAACAGGACTGTGTTGGTGAGGACTGGGATGATTTCATTGAGAGGCTCCAGCAAAGCTTTGTCATGAAAGAATGGCTGGGAGAAGCAGTGGCCTACAAGCGAAGGGCCCAACTGCTGACCAGCTGCGGACCTAAGACTTACGCGCTCATGAAGGACCAACTCGCACCCGAAAAGCCTGCAGATAAAACCTTTGAAGACCTCAGCAAACTAATCAGTGAGCACCTCAAACCGGCGAGCAGCATACACATGGCCCGATACAGATTCTATACCCACCGTCGTCGTGAAGGACAGAGCATACCGGACTTCGTTGCAGACCTCCGGCGGTTGGCCAACCTCTGTAAGTTCACAGACGCCTGCAGGGGGGAGATGTTAAGGGATTTCTTTATTGAGGGCATCGGTCATGTGGGGATTTTCCGAAAGTTAATCGAGACCAAGGACTTGACTTTGGAAGCGGCGGCATTGATGGCTCAGACTTTCATGGCGGGGGAGGAGGAAACCAAAATAATATACGCGCGCAATTCTGCCTCCAACGCGGCGGGGGATCAGGGAGTCAATATCATAAACGCAACTCAGAGCCCCGCAGGCAGGCGAGGGCAGTTTGACACACCCCAGGCAGCAATAGACCCCAGAGCAAGTTTTCAACAGAGACAATGGCAGGCTAAACAGACATTTACCCCATCACAGTGGACAATGCGGTCCAGGATGGGGCCATTGACATCCACTAACAGGTTACTCAAGGGCAGTCAAAGGGACAATCAGCAAGGACTGCAGGGTCATAGCTCCTTTGTTCACAACAATGGGAATCTCAGCTCATGCTGGAGGTGTGGGGGCAAACACTCTGCCAGGACTTGCAGGTTTCAACAATTTGTCTGCAGAAATTGCAACCTCGGTGGCCATTTCGCTCGAATGTGCAGGAAGCCTGTAATCAGGCTAATTTACGAGGCAGATGGACCAGAAGAGGGGTCTGTGATGCAGGATGACTCTTGGGGCAAATCAATGGACACTGAAGGTCAGCGGGTTCATGTGGCAAACATTCACAGCTCATATACCAAAACGCCACCAATGATGATGAAGGTTTTATTAAACGGCATCCCTATACGCATGGAGCTGGACAAGGGGCCAGCCAGTCACTCATGAGCGTTCAACAATTCGAAAAGTTATGGCCACTCAAAGCCAGTAGACCCAAACTAGAACGCATTGAGACACAATTACGGACGTATACCAAAGAAATCATTCCAGTACTAGACAGTGCAATGTTGGCAGTCACACAAAATGGTTCAGTGAACCGGCTGCCACTCTGGATTGTCCCGGGCAATGGTCCCGCACTGTTGGGATGGAGATGGTTTGCTGAGATGAATTGGAAATGGGGGGATGTGCATGCAATGTCATCTGTGGAGCGAAGTATGTGCTCACAAGTCCTACAACAATTTGCGTCATTATTCCAACCTGGCGTCGGGACGTTCAAAGGTACCAAAGTAGTGATACGCATCACCCCGGACACCAGACCAGTGCACCACAAAGCCAGAGTGGTGCCGTTTGTGATGCGGGAGAAAATTGACAGCGAATTGGACCATTTGCTGAGAGAGGGCATCATCCCGCCCATTGAATTCAGCGACTGGGCAAGCCCCATCATTCCCGTCCTAAAAGCAGATGGCTCTGTCAGGATCTGTGGCGATTACAAGGCCATTATCAATCAGGTGTCCCTACAAGACCAATACCCACTCCTGAGAGCGTAGGATCTTTTCGCCACGCTAGCAGGCGGCAAGCTGTTTACCAAGTTGGATCTCACTTGAGGCTACATGACCCAAGAACTGGCCGACGAATCTGAACTACTAACTACCATCTGATGGTTGAGAAGGAGGCACTCGCGTGTGTCTATGGTGTAAAAAAAATGCATCAGTACCTTTTTGGCAGGAGGTTCGAATTAGAAATGGACCACAAGCCGTTAACATCCCCGTTGTCAGACAGCAAGGCTGTCAATGCCAAAGTGTCAGCCCGCATACGGCGATGGGCTCTCACGCTGGCCGCTTATGACTACTCCATCCTGCACCGACCTGGCACCGAAAATTGCGCTGACGTGCTCAGCAGGCTTCCACTGGCCACCACTGAGGGGGCAGTGGAGCAAAGTGCCGAGATGGTCATGGCCGTTGATGCCTTTGACAGCGCCGGCTCCCCCATCACAGCCCGCCAGATCAAAATCTGGACAAACAGAGATCCCCTCCTATCTCTGACTAAAAAATGTGTCCTGACTGGGGATTGGGCGCTCACACACGGAGCATGCCCTGAGGAGGTCAGACCATTTCACAGGCGGATGGATGAGCTCTCCATCCAAGCTGACTGCCTACTGTGGGGCAGCCGGGTAGTCATACCCCAGAGGGGCAGGGAGGCATTCATCAGGGAACTCCACAGTGAGCATCCAGGCATCGTTCTGATGAAGGCCATTGCCCGGTCACATGTTTGGTGGCCGGGAATTGATTCAGACGTGGAACACTGGGTTCACAGGTGCACGACGTGTGCCCAGCTGGGTAATGCCCCCAGGGAGGCCCCGCTCAGGCCATGGTCACGCATTCATGTAGTCTACACGGGCCCGTTCATGGGAAAAATGTTTCTCATTGTGGTAGATGCCTACTCGAAATGGATCGAGTGCATCATTTTTAATTTGTGCACGACATCCACCACTGTGGAGAGTCTACATGCGGTTTTTGCAACCCACGGCTTGCCGGACATCCTTGTTAGCGATAATGGCCCATGTTTCACAAGCTACGAATTCCGGGAGTTCATGTCGGGCAATGGCATCAACCATGTCAGGACAGCACCGTTCAAGCCGGCCTCCAATGGCCAGGCGGAACGTGCGGTCCAAATCATTAAACAAGGGTTGCTCAGGATTCAAGGACTCTCCCTTCAATGCCGCCTATCGCGCCTCCTACTGGCCTATAGGTCACGACCGCACTCACTCATGGGGGTCCCACCTGCTGAGCTACTTATGAAACAAACACTCAAAACTCGGTTGTCCCTCATTCACCCAGTCCTGACCGACATAGTTGAGGGCAAGCGCCAGTCCCAAAATGAGTACTATGACCGAAATTCAAGGGGGAGATGTATAGAAATAAATACCCCGTATTCACCCTCAATCACACCATGGGGCCCAAATGGCTTGAAGGTACTGTAATAGACAAAGAGGGGAACAGGGTCATCGTGGTTAAATTTAACAATGAGCAGATATGCTGTAAGCATCTGGACCAAGTAAAAAAAATGGTTCAGCATGGACATTGAGGAATCCGAGGAAGAGCATGAGATGGTGCTCACACCATCGCCAGTGAACGAGCAACAAGAACATTCAGCAGCATGCACAGTCCCGGCGGTCAGCCCGGACTGGCCGGAATCACCACAGGTGATAGACACTCATGCCAAGGCTCAACAACCAGAGCCCCAACTGCGGCGCTCCACGAGGGAGCGTAGACCACCTGAAAGACTTAACCTATGATCCCAATAAGACTTTGGGGGGGGAGGTGATGTCATGTATGTAACCTCTATGTAACACCACTGCAATATTGTATATACTTAAGCAATGCACACCTTGACCACAGGGGGTGAACTTGTCAGAGACACTCCTTACCTGGTCATCCAGGTATATAAAGGGAGGTCCCACGCAGGGTCATCACTTCTTGGTCCTGTGAATAAAGGTTCAGGTCATAGAATGTGCCTCATGTGGATTTTGTGCCATTGAGTAAGGACTTTACATTTTTAACCCATATTCTGACTTAAATTTGACTTAATTTTGAGAGGAGCTTGCAGAAGACGAGGAGGAGGGCTCTGTGCACGCAGCAAGCCATACCGACAGCGGGTCTTCAGGGAACACTTCTCTGGCATGAAATTTTCAAAGAAGTAATGGGCTAGAACCTCCACTTTTTTTGCATGCTTAATGCCCACTTAACAGCCATTTTACCACTGAAAAGACATATAACGTCCATATATCGCCCATTTTGGCACAAAATGGAAACTGACGGGCATTTTTCAGAAACTTATCACCGGGAAAAAATATTTCCGCCTGCCCAATTTTTGGGGGCGGAATCATAAGAATGGGCGAAATCAATGCCCATAATATCACCCAGCATTATTTTCCGCACCGATTTAACACCGAGATTCAATATTAACACCCGCCCACTGTTTGTTGTCGTAAAGAAACTTGCGGCCATGAGATCACCCAGAGTCAATTTCACCACCTCGTACACATATCGCCCACAATATCTGTCGCCCAAAAAAACCACCCAGAAAAAGTGGAACTAACTGGAACTAATCACAGCATTATGGAGGCCATGTTTTAGATCACATGTCGCATCCTTTAAAAGGCTGCTGTGCTTCAACCTCGGCGGAGTTCGGATGTCCTCTGCAGGCCATTGGAGTTGATGTGAACATCTCTACAAACATCTTGACCCTACCGTGACCGATTGGAATTGAATAGATGTCTTCGTCGGGATATTCCTTATTTGCGACCAATCGGTGGAAAACAGAGAGCTGCTGCAATGGGGCCTGTCCTTTCTCACCCTCTCTTGGTGACCAAATACATGCTGTAGACTCGACATCGCTGAGGTCAAAGTCACCGTGCACTGTCGTTCTATGCCTCGGGTTCTTTTCAGGCCACAACTGGAGACATTTGCGGACTTTCTCAGCATGCCACACATCGCTGCATTAGACAGGTCATTGAAGCCCTGTATGCATGCAGGGGAGACTTGATCAGCTTCCCTATGACCAGGGAGGCACAGAGTGAGAGGGCTGTAGGATTCGCCAGAATTTTAAATTTCCCCAAGGTGCAGGGAGCAATAGACTGTGCGCACATCGCGATGCGGGCACCTTTTCAGGATGCTGAGGTTTTCAGGAACCGCAAGGGATTCCACTCCCTGAATGTCCAACTAGTTGTCGACCACCAGCAAATTATACTGGCAGTGAATGCTCAATTTCCGGGCAGCATCCATGATGCTCACATCCTGCGTGAGAACACTGTATCTGACTTGTTTAACAATCAGCCTCAAGGTCAATGCTGGATGCTTGGTGACAAAGGATATGGCCTCACCACCTGGCTGATGACCCCCTGCATGGCACCCACACCAAGGCCGAGAGGCAATACAACGGGAGCCACAGAGCAACTCGCAATATCATGGAGAAAACCATTGGAATGCTGAAGCAGCGCTTTAGATGCCTGGACCACTCAGGAGGCAAGCTCCAATACCACCCTGAGCAGGTAGCTCAATTCGTGGTGGTCTGCTTCATGCTACACAACTTGGCTATCAGGAGGAGACAAGAATTGCCTGATGAGTCTGACAGTCCACCTAACCAGAGAGAGGAAGAGGAGGACGAGGAGGCGGACACTGACATCGGCCCAGACAATCAGGCTGATGCTGAAGTCATGCCCCCGCCTCCCTGTAGGCTACATGAAAGGGCCTGAGGTGGCATGATAGCTGCAAGAGCCTTATGTCAGGAGCTCATTAATGATCACTTTGCCTGAAAGAACGTTGGTATTATTTACCAGGCTGCCACACTGCTTCGGCTTGAGCAGCAATGAGCTCCAGGGTCGGCAATGTCCAATTGCCACCTTCAAGGTTTTGTGAATATGAACCCCCAGGTCCGTCTGCTCTCAATTTTTTTTTGATAATACTCCAGTGAAGCACCTTGTGACATTTATTATGTTAAAGGCACTACATAAATATAAGTTGTATGTTGTTGTTGTTCCTCTGTTCTTGCACCTTGCTGAAAACAGTACTATCTTCTCAAGGGCAATTAGGGATGGGCAATAAATGTTGGCCTTTGCCCATATCCCAGGAACGAATTTTAAAAAAGATACTGCCTTACCATATTGTTTCTCGCAAAGTGCACCACTTCACACTTAGCCACATTAAATTGCATCTTCCATGTGTCTTCCCACTTCACCAGTCTGTCTCTGTCCTCCTGAAGTCTTCTACTATCTTGCTCACTATTTACTACATTGACATGTTTTGTATCATCCACAAACTTTGAAATTGTACTTCCTGCACCCAAGTCTAGGCCATTTATACATAACAAATCAATGGTCCTAATACTGACCACTGGGAGATCCCACTACTTACTTCGCTCCAGTCAAAAAAACATCTATTCACCACTATTCTCCAGCTCAGAGGCTGGCACTACAACTACTCTAGTGGATAGGCTAGATGGTTTCTGGACTGGGAGACTTGCCGAACAATGGGGAATGGACAGCAGGATTGGAGGGAGAAGAAGCAGCTTTCTGCAGGGAGAGCTCTGATCTTAACTGTGGTGTAGAGGGCAGAGATGAAGATTTAGAGGGCACACCCTACATTCTCTTCCTACTGGCAAAGAAGCTGTTGCCTGCAGGGCTTTCTGCCCCCTGGGTGGAACGGAATCTCACTTCTTCTGTTCACCACCTGCACCAGAGCCTTCAATGCGGCATGAGAAAGCCTGGACACTCAGTCTGGACCTCTTACGGCCAACTTAGCTCGTTGACCATATTTTTTCCTGTCTACAGCCAGAGTGCATCTCCCCTTTAAGAGGTTCTGGCTGTTTTTAATAGGTGTCAGAGTTGCCCGATTTCCAGGATTCCAACAGGCATTCAGCCAATGAATTTTAATAAGGTAACAGCACAAATTTCACATGCTGCCTGGAACCACATGAACAGGTGCATGCCCGCCTTCGGGCACTATTATTTTTCAAGGCCAACTACTCCAGTGAAATGTACGGCTTGCTTTTATTCTCCTAGCCTGATGTTTTTATGCAAAATCAACATATCACAGTAAACCAACACGTTCCATAGCAGTTCTTACACAGATCTGACTGAGGTAGATATCAATTAGTCTTTATGAGTTTGCAGATTTTCTGCATTAATCAGTTAATTAACAGTCCTATCCCATGCATAGACATCAGAGCTTGTTGTAAGCATGTGAACATTAATATCAATTTAAATAAATGAAGGACACTGAATTTTTCTAGAATGTGTGCACATTATGGACTGACAGGATCACAATGAAATATCGGACAAAATGGCCTGGCCAGGTTGGGTGCGGGTGGTCAGCATAGCGGGTCGCGACCCCATTGCTGCTTCCATCCCGTCACAGATAACGCCTTGTCGATAACGGGGCCTATTAAGCCCACCCTGCACATTACCCGGCCCAATTAAATGGTGCAGATCTGATGACATCATCCATGATATTTAAAAGAGCCATGGCCAAATTACATCTGAAGGTTCATCTAGGAATGTGCAGGCAGCACACTGGAGGTTTTTCATTGCTCCAAACAGTTGGTGAGATGGCCACACAGAGGCAGAGGGCTGCATCCAGCTTCTCCGATGACTCCCTCCATATCCTTACGGAGGGAGTCAGAGCATGCAGGAGTGCCCTCTTCCCTTCCAATGGGCGGAAGAGACTTCCTCAGGAGACAAAAAGAGCTTGGCTCCAAATTGCCTGGTGGTCAACAGCAGGGATGTGTTCAGGAGGACCTGGGTGCAGTGCCGCAAACGCTTCAGTGATCTCATTAGACCTGGAAAGGTGAGTACAAAGACACACTCAACTTCATCCCCATCACTCTACCTTCCCAACCCTACTCCTGCATATCCTTACTCACACCAACATACTTTGCACTTCCACCCATCTCTCACTATCTACTTTATCACATCCCCCATCTTGCTAGCCACCCCTCACACTCACCCTCATCCTAATGCAATTATACAAACTAACACCACGCAAGGAACCCACTTGGCATTGCCACCCCAATCTAGTATATTCTCGCTCTAAAAATGTAACCCATCCATTCCTTACACTTATTCCATCACTCTCATTCAACCTTCTCTTCTTCCCCTCCTTGCAGGAGGAGAGAGCACACAATAAGAGGGAGAGGGAGAGAACTGGAAGTTGGCCTCCACCATTTGTGAGCCTCACAACAGCAGAGGAGGCTGCGTTGGAAGTATTGAGAGTGACCGAGCAGCTGAAAGTGGGAGACAGAGAGAGGGGGACATCATAACAACCTGGTGACAGAATTAGATACCATGCAACTACATGGCAGACATCAGTCACTCCTATGGGAACTGATGTCAGCAGCCATTGCATGGTCAATATGTGTATAAAGGTATGTGCATTCATTCTTCATATAGCATATCTAACTCATCTCTTTACTCTCCCACAGGTCTATCAAGTGCACACCCCCACCGACCCCACCCCACCCCACCCCCCGCCACTGTCCAGGAGGAACAGCAAGACATTGGAGCCTCTAGCCTCTGAGGGAGCAGCGTAACCAGATATAAGCACACCCAGCACCAGCATAGAGATGCACACCTCAGTTGGTCCAATGCGAGATAATCACAAGTCACAAATGAGCAAGAGCAGATGGCGGAGACTCCTCGCCGGAGGGTGCAGGATGTTCCCAGTTCTGCTCAGCTGCATGAAGACACTGAGCCTCGGGGGCCATCCAGAAAGAGGGCAATCCTGGAGGTGCAGCAAGAAGTGCAGGAGGTTCTGACAGGTATTCTGAGCAAGATGTCTGCAACTGTTCAGTGAATGGAGGAGTCCATCTCCCATATGAGCACCACCATGTCGCAGGCGATGGTGACTGTAAGCTCCTCCATGGAAAGGATGGCTACCTGCATGGAGCAATTAATACAACACTCACGAGAGCACATGCTATCTATGGAGAATAGATGGCTATCTATGAAGCATAGATGGGAGACTCATAGACCTCCTGTCTAGGAGGGATGTCAGCATAGGCTTGGGTCCTCATGGTCTCACTGATGTGCAGCAAAGTGCTCTCCAGTTCCTTGCTAGCAGGGAACTGTGGGTGGCCATGAGAGGGATGATGGTGAGAGAGGACAGGGAAGTGTGGGCTCCATTCAAAGTGCTTACAGTTCTACACCATTGCCAGCCCCTTCACTCAGAGCCCCAGTCGCCTCCTCAGACAGCGATGGCTGAGTCTGCTACTACACAGTTGCAGGAGGAGCAGACTTTGGCGGGGCCAGTACAAGCTCCAAAACCCAGAGGACATCCGCCAAGAAGTACCAAAGCAGTCCAGCAAGGAAGCAAGCAGGCTGCCTCTACCTCTGCTGAAACCACAGGGGTAGCACCTTGTAGAAGCACACGGAAGAAAAAGATGACAAACAAGTAGATTCACAAGAGTAGCAACTTGGATGTATTTGTCAATGTTAATGGCAAGATTCTATTAATGTATTGAAACCCTTAAAATCTTTACTTTCTCCATTTTGTCATGGGACACATTTGTGTGCACCTTTAGAAGTAGCTTAGTGAGTTGCAGTGACTGGTAAGACATAATGTAACCTCCAGCAATGGTGGTCAGTGTGAAAGGAATGGCTTTATTGTAGGGATCCTTTATGGTGTCGCTGTGGGGTGGTGCTAATCTGGTGCAGCATGTGGCTGCCATATGGGTTTACAAATCTGGACAAGATGAGGCCATCCCTTGCTTCCCGGGCAGCAATGTGTTTGGGTGCTGATGCCCTCTGTCCTGTGCAGCATCAGGTGATGGCGGAGAAGGTTGGTGGTGTTGTTTTTGTTGGCGCTGTTAATGTGCCTGGTGCTGCTGGTGTTGGGGCTCATCATGGTCCGATTCTGAGGCAGGTAACTTGCAGCCATGCTGATGGAATAGATGGCAGGTCAAGTAGAGTTCTGTCAACGGTGAGAGAGGTTCTTCCAATGAGGTGACACTGGATGGAGACCTTACTGGAAATACTTGCAGCCTGTCGAAAGTTAAATCTGAGCTGGCAATGTAGTCAGCAATTGCTTCTGCCTAGGGAAAGTGATCAGCTGTGATGTCAGAGCTTTTATAGTACTATTGATGCTGTCAAGTAATCAGCTGGAACAATGGCCACTCAACTCCCACCTCAGGTTGGCAGACATGGTTCCTAAGCTGCGTGAATATGTGGCCACAAAGAAGAATTTGAAATGTAGGGGGAAAAAGGCTCTTAAGTGTCTGACAACAAGTTTATAATGATTTGAATTAGGTCTCCCATCTCTGCCGATTGAGTCATTGCCGGACCAGCAAAGGTGCCCGAGGGAAAGGCACGTGGGGGCGGGATGATGGCAGGTTCCCAACCCGCTCCGACTTTTCTTAAATTTCCCACCCAACCCGTCTCCGACTGCATCTGCATGGACCCCAGAATTTTGCAGCCAGTGTCTTACTTCACACAACGGCAGATAGTTCTGTTACTTGGCTCCTACGTCAGAACATTTGTTCTTCACATTCAGCTTTCCAAATGCCCAATTCTCAACAAGCCAATGATTTTTCTTATAAGTTGTGGATATGAGAGGGGACCAGGTTTCAAATCAGGAAGAAAACTGAAGATTGTTCCTTTAAATAATTGGTTAACAATTACAGGGGCATGATCACTCATTACATTGTTGAAAGCACTAATTTCAGAAAATGGAAGCAAGTTTCTCACCTGTTTTAACTCACAACATAATTATTAACCAGCTTGAAGAGTAAAGGAAGAAAGAAGTTGCATTTATAAAGTGCTGTTTATGTCCTTAGCGTAATCTACAGCACTTTACAACCAAATAATTTACTCTTGAAGTGTAGTCACCGTTGCTTCATTGACAAACGTGACAGTCAATTAGGCTCCCTCAAACAGTAATGAGGTGAATGACCAGGTGATCTATTTTTGGTGGTGTTGATTTTTGGATAAATATTGGCCAGGACACCGGGGAGAACATCCCTGCTCTTCTTTAAGTCGTGCTGTGAGATCTTCTATGTCCATCTGAGAGGGCAGATGGCGCCTCAGTTTAACATCTCATCCAAAAAGATCACCAACAATGATTAATTTAAGGAATCACTATAATTTAGATATCAGAATGTCTTCAATTGCAATATTTAATTAAAAGTTTTTATAATTTTTGCAAAATATCTCAAAATTATGGCAAGTGTAAAGCTAATATACGGAAATTTCCAGGTTAAACTTTATGCCGCTATTCAATAGCAACATACGGTTACAAAGATGTGACTGAGCACTATGAAAATTAAGAAGCTATCAGTGTCAGATAGAAGGTTAAGTGGAAGCGCTTTAAACAGAAGATGCTTACAGGGTGCTGTAAGGAGCCTTAAGTCCTCCAAATGTACTCAGTCAATTTGGCAAACCTATCTGTGAATGTCTCCCCTTCCATTCTGATGTGCCAGAGCAAAGCCAAAGCCTCCAATTAAAAAGAATAGAACGCTGGTCCATCATCCGACCAGACATAAATTCTGAATCTTGCTGTATATGCAATAGATTGAAAGAAAAAAATACCTGAACTGAAAGCGTATAAAACTGGAATGGCTGCACCAGTAATCCCTAAGTGGGCAACAAATGTGAGATTTGGTAAAAAGTTTTCCAGAAAGACATGCACTTGCACCGAATTTTCTTCAAATCAGAATTACATATGTAACAGAAGACAAGTATCAGTACATATTACTAACTAGGACAATAGAATCTATCAGAAATAGTAAAGCATGAATATTTACAGTGTGCTCGTTTGAGAACAGTATGTACTGTACATATTTTAATGAATATCTTTAGGTCTAATGGTACTAATGAATCCGCAAAGATAATTACAGATGAACTGCTACGATTGTGTCTTGGCATTTACAGGTGTCTTGAGTCTTCATTTAAGATTTGCAGTTCACTAACAACACAATTTTGACAGCCAGCACAGAGATTTATTGCTCATACTGTGCTGTTTGGGGCTGAGCAGCAGTGTCCTGGTCTCCAAGGACGCATTCTGATAGATGATGTTTCAAGTGAGGACACTGAATTTTGTTATTCTCAGCAGCTTCTTGAATAGTAATGAAGCTCTTCAAACTGCAGGTTATGCAGTTAGGTAGGGTTTGGAAATAATGCACAAGGCACACCTTCACGGTGTTGTGTAGGATTCATTTCCCTCGGCAATTAGGGATTCTGTTTGAGAAACAATAAAACAGTGTAATTACATGTAGACATTCAAAATTACCCCTGCTCTCTAACATATGTCTTTTCCATTTACTTGGCATAAAGATGTATTCCAATGGTATGAGCTCAAGAAGATAGCAAACTGCTCTACAGGTCTGCTCTGAAGATTAAACACAAACATTTCGTAAATGTGAAGAAAAGGAATTGAAAGCAGCTGGTGGGAAAAATGCTATTACACCAAGTCAACCATTGCAAAAGCCAGTCCAAATCTTCAGTTTTGCATGATGTCTGGTGAATTTTTACTACTTGGATTAAATTAGGTTTGGAGCCGTATTCAAATCAACCTATGAATTGAGACATATTTCAATCCATTGTGCTTTGCCTCCCATTGTTTCTCAGGATGGAATCAGCATTTGGGATAATTGCTGAGTAAATCAAACCGAGATCTTCCATATTCTGTCTGTAAAGTACCCCTCATCTTCTGGCATGCTGCCCCCAATCAAAGATTGCTGCATTTTCGAAGAGGATGATGTCGGTATTTTAAAAGTAAATATACGAATTGTTTAATAAAATCCCTCTGTCCTTAAAAGAGTAATGGTAAAATATATGGATGTGGGGAAAATAACTGGAAATAAAGAATTAAACCCTTGGTTGATGATGACAATCAAAGATTAATTTTAGTGAAATCTACACACGGACAGTAGCCCTGATTTTATTGCTACCTGCCCGATGGGAACTGGATCGGCGGGTGCTTAGAATAGCAGTAAAGTATTTACAACCACATTCCTGAACTGCTCCTGTCCACTGCCATTTTAACTGTGCAGATTTTGGAGGCTCCCACCACAAGCAGGCAAGCAGGCAGGTAGGGGGCTCATGAATATATTTAAATTGGGATCCTATCATACAATTAAGACTCAATGCCATTTAAAGTAAAATCGTGGCAGTCCCGCCCAGCGCAGCCAGTAAAACCTGCCGGCAAAAGGATTGTGGGGCCAGAAGATGCCAAAAAATTAAGTAATTTTTATTGTTTTTTTGTTTCTTTATGGGCGAGGAGGAGCAGAAGTACTCTTCTGGGCCCCACAAGGAAACATTTATCCTCCCCTATCCCGGGCTAACCTTTTGGACAGTAAGGTACTCAAGGGATATGGCGATAGGGCGAGTTGCGTTGGTGAAAGTGGAGTTGAGGTAGAAGATCTTACAGGGTTTGACAGGGTAGTCGCAGGGAGGATGTTTCCCCTAGCTGGGGAGTCTAGACCCTGGGGTCACAGTCTCAGAATAAGGGGTCGGCCATTTAGGACTGAGATGAGGAAAAAAGTTATTATTTAAATGAAGAAAAATTGCAAAGTGCTGCAGTACAGCGGGACCTGGACAAAAGGTTAGTATGCAGGTACAGCAAGTGATCAGGAAGGCCAATGGAATCTTGGCCTTTATTGCAAAGGGGATAGAGTATAAAAGCAGAGAAGTTTTACTACAGTTATATAGGGTATTGGTAAGGCCACACCTGGCATACTGTTTGATTTCCATATTTAAGAAAGGATATACTTGCTTTGGAGGCAGTTCAGAGAAGGTTCACTAGTTGATTCCGGAGATAAGGGGGTTGACTTATGAGGAAAGGTTGTGTAGGTTGGGCCTCTACTCATTGGAATTCGGAAGAATGAGAGGTGATCTTATCGAAATATATAAGATTATGGGCTCAAAATTGGCCCTCCCATTTTTTTGGCGCACTCACCAGAGATGCGCCGACTTTGTGGGCTGAAAACGGCACCGAAAAGATGTCTCCGGATTCTGGCCACTCTGTGGCGTCTCCCATGGCTTGGCGTGGTGTGGTCTGTATATTAGGGGCAGAGCTAGGGCCCTGCACGGAAAAACAATGCCGGCAGCTCTCCGCATGCACACTGGAGGTTTTGTGCATGTGCAGTAGCTCCTGCCCGCAGCCTCTGTGTGCGTGCTGCCGCCCCTATCCCAGGACAAGTGGCCTCACGACGCATGCCGGGCCAGAACTACATTCGCTGGAATAGTCAGAGAGAGAGTCAGAAACAGTGTCAGAGAGTCAGTCAGAGAGTCAGAGAGAGAGAGTCAAAGAGAGAGAGAGTCAGTCACAGAGAAAGAGTCAGTGAAATACCCAATGGAAGTAGAGGTTCCATGTCTCCTTTGGCAAGTTGGCAGTTTATCTTAGAATTCATTTTCTGCTTGGATGTAGGCAGCCAGTGCTCTCCCTGTCATCCCACACCTATCCCCGGCCGAGTGGCCTCCTGCACTGGCCGGCTCGCTGACTTCCCGGACCGAATTTTGATAGGAAAGTAGGACTTAGTTTTATTTTTTATTTCTTCTTGAATGTTTTTATGCTTCTTGAATGTTGTTGTGCTTTGTTTAGTGCTTTGCAAGGTCCTCTCCACTTCCCTTCCCGTCCCTATCTCTGGCCGAATGGCCAGATGTACCTACCTGCGCTGATTTCTTAACTCTCCGCAAGGGTTTTCTATGCGGCCACAAGTGGCCACATACGCTGGCCTAAGTTAATTTGGAACAACTATTAGCTGTCCAAAGTGGCCTAAATGGCCAAAACGGGCATAGGTGGCTGGTAACGCCTCCTTTTGAAAAAAAACCTAAACTAAAAAATATCCTAACTATCTCACTTACATTGGCGCAAATTGAATGTGCAAAATGGGGATTTTTAAGATACTCCAGAAAAATCAAGTTGCTCCAAAAAAAATGGAGCAACTCCTGGCCAATTTTGAACCATTAGAGGAGATTTGACAGGGTGGATGCAGAGAGCATGTTTCCACTGATAGGGGAGACTAGAACTAGAGGGCATAATCTTAGAATAAGGGGCCGCCCATTTAAAACTGAGACGAGGAGGAATTTCTTCTCTCAGAGGGTTGTAAATCTGTGGAATTTGCTGCCTCAGAGAGCTGTGGAAGCTGGGTCATTGAATAACTTTAAGACAGAGATAGGCAGTTTCTTAACCGATAAGGGAATAAGGGATTATGGGGAGCAGGCAGGGAAGTGGACCTGATTCCATGATCGGATCAGCCATGATCTTATTGAATGGCGGAGCAGGCTCGAGGGGCCGTATGGCCTACTCCTGCTCCTATTTCTTATGTTCTTATGTTCTTATAAATTTCTTCACTCCGAGGATAGTGAATCTTTGGAATTCTCTATCCCAGAGAGCTGTGCATGCTGAGTCGTTGAGTATATTCAAGATGGAGATCGATAGACTTTTGGATATTAAGGGAATCAAAGGATATGGAGAAAGTGCAGTAAAGTGGAGTTGAGGTAGACGATCAGCCATGATTTTATTGAATGGCAGAGCAGGCTCAAGGGGCCGAATGGCATACTTTCTGCTCTTATTTCTCATGTTCTTATGTTCTTATCTTGATGGGGACAGTTCCTTCAGGACTCCGGTGGCAGCCTCCTATGCCTGAAATCCTGCTCCTGCCCATCAGCCAGCTTATGCAGACCATTGGTTTCATGCGGGAGATGGACAAGGCCCATGCGGATGAAATCTCTCAGACATCCCACTGCGAAGTTTCGGACGCTTTCCCATCAGTCTGGCCAGACCCATACAACTCTTAACCAAGACCTAAAATCAGGGTTGCGGTTTCATTCCTTAGAAAATGCAAAACATCAGACCATTTCGATTTCCGTGGCCTGGATTTTAGATCAGAGGCACGCTCCGTGTTGCTTTCAGGTCAAGAAACCGGAAGTATGGTTTTCCCAAATGTCCAGTAGTTAAATCTTTTTTTTGTAGCTTCCAACCCACTGTCAGCCTGATTGAAATGCTGGAGGGAAGCCTGTCTGGCGGGAACTGCTGCAGCACAAGACCACAGTCAAGCTGGCTGAGAACAGGTAGAGCTAGTAGGGGGGGGTTGGGAGGGGATCTGATATCAGCAGATTCTGTTTGCTATGGGCGGGGTGGGGGGGGGGAATTCAATCGTTGGGGCTCCAATTGTGTGTGGGGAAAATGGTGATGGATAAGGGTACGATTGTGGTCTGGGGAAGCAGATGGTGGTCGGATGGGTCTAATAATGGTGGGGGGAATCTAATGGCGGGGGGAGCACATGCTGGTTGGGGTTCTGATGGTGCTTAGGTGGAGCAGATGTTAGTCTGGGTGGGAGGGGTGTTCGATAGTGGTGGGGGATCCACACAGATCGTGATGGGGGGGGTTTACTAGGCAGCTTGTCGGGCCAGAAGGAAATAGTCCTGCTCCTTCTGGCCCACAAGCAGTGCTGTAAAGGCACTTACGTCAGTCCTTCTCGCCTCCTTTCATCCTTTGACCTGCCAGGTTTACCAAGGCCCGGGAAACCCGGCCGCCTGTGGTTAAAGAAAGAATTACTGTTAAGTTGAAGGCAGGCAGGCAGCCTCATTAAAATATTTAAATGGCTAACCTGGCTCCTACGAGTGGATTGGATGCCCCGCCTCCATTAAAACTGGAGGTGGGCGACTTCGAGGCGGGTTGGGTTCCTGTTTCAGATATTTGATTTTTAACTTCTGACCCAACCCCAAACCCACGTTTTTGGCCATTAAGATTCAGCCCCATGTTTCTGTGGAAACTTTTCAGTTACATTACAGGGCAAAAATCATGAATGGAACACAAAAATACGATTCTCAAACGATCACAGACATTATTTGAAAAGATCTGTCGACTGAGAGGTTTTTGTAACTGCTGTTTTTATCCCGTGAAACCTTGCAAATATTTCTTTTTCAACTGAAAACTGGTTTGAGATGTCAACTTCGTCTCTGATTTGTAAAAAAGTTCAGACTCACGACATCAGTGATTGTGATAGTATCTTTCCGATAGTCTCTTTTATTGGAAGCCTCGCAGGAAATCAACAAGGGCAAGTTTGTTCTTCTCTTTTAGAATAGGCACAAAGTATACACATAAATTTAGTCTCCATTTCTAGTAGCCTCTGAAGAAAATGGTAATTCTAGTTTTAACATGAATCGACATGTATAATGCAGCATTGCAAAATTGATTCTTATACATCAAACTATAATTATTTTGAGTACAGTTCTCGTTACTCAGATTATACCAATGCTGTCTCTGAACTGTAGGAGATGATAGATGGAGGGAATCAATTTGGGATTTTCAGTTGGGATCTCTGTCATTGCACAATGCACAGGAACTGGCAGTATCACCATTTGATATCGCCAAGCTGGGGCATAGACAGTGCATCAGAGCAGGAGGAGTTAAAGCAGGCAACTATAGGAATCCCAATATTTGTGCAAAAAAAATCACAGATAGTGTGGCTTCAAGGGTGATCTAATAAGCAGCAAAATATTTCTTTACACTGCACACACAATAGTTATGCTGCCTATCCCTTTCAAAGATTTTTTGAATAGAACCACGTGACTTCTCTTTTCTTACAGTATGTAATTCAAGCTTATTGATATGGTGACACAGAACAGCACCTTACCAAACCAGATGAAGGGCTTGTTCTTTTGTGCCGTTACTGAAGAGATACCAGTTTTATTGAAAGAAAGACTTGCATTTATATAGAACCTTTCACGACCACCAAGCATCCCAAAGCACTTTACAGCCAATGAAGTATTTTTTGAAGTGTAGTTACTGATGTCATGTTGCAATATATTGCTGCTGCATCATGATTTCCAAGGGAAATAAACAATTCAGAACTACTTGATGAAAAAATGGTTACCTTAACCACTATTGTGTTGAGATAATTTCCAAGGGATTGATTGGAAGCCATTATTGTCCATGAAGGAGAAGATCATTTGGTTCTGCCCAAAAATATTACAAAGAGACGGTTATCTCCATGATTTAATCCAGTTGGATAAGCATTTGGCATGTACCTTCTTGAAGGAATGAAAACTACTGTAATGTTTTTCAGTATTTGGAGGGGGTAATTCTTAAAGGAAACATTTTTGTTTAGGAGAGAACAATAATTGCAGTTCCATCTTTGCATTAGACCACCTAGACTGTAGGATTAAAAAGTGTCAGCAAGGCTAGAGATATCAATGGAGAAGTCAAGGCCCAAGTTATACCCAGTATCCATTACTTGCGCTGCATTGTGCCTTAACAGCAACACATATTATACATTTTCTGCATACTAAGTCCCGATGCAGTGAAAACATATTAAACTAGGCTTGAAGTTATCTGCAGATCCTGCTGTTTCACTGTTGAGTTGCTTTTCTCATTTGATATACTGACTACAAATTGGATGAGAGTAAATCGGGAGATAGATCATTCCTTTTATTCTGCAATCTTTAAAGCAATGTCTGTTGAAATACAGATTGTATTTTAAAACCATGAAAAAAATTTATACTAAATAGTAAGGATATATATCAGAAAGATATATGCCAGAACCCAGTAAACAGCGATAGCTTAAGGCTGAACGGTTTGAGAAAACAAACCAGAGATTTTGACAAAGACTCTGTACTCAGAATATTTAACATCAATTGTTATTAATTTATAAGGTCTCTGAACTTAGTTTTCATCACACTGAAAATCTTGTAAGTATGCAGTAAACTATCTGAATGTAATTTAGCAACTCAAATGTACAATCCACAGAATATATAAATTAATAGATGCAAGGGCAGATGCCTTAATTTCTACAGTTAGGCCTGCAGCATGCTCAGCTATCTCCCAGCTGGGCAACTTTATGCTCATTTTAAATGCACTAGCCTGCACCAGCAGTACTGTAATGAGGCAAGATTATTCCCATAAGTTACATTTTAAAGCGGTTTGAATTTCCCAATATTTTTATTCTTGAATGAGTGTAAAAGACAACATTTTCACACACGTGCTCCCTGATCACTGTGCATTGCAAAGTCATAAAGTGGGTGTGTGGAGATTTCCTCCACGTGGTATTTCTAGTGAGACAGCAAATCCGTTCCATTAGAATATGTTTACAATTTGTCTAGAAATAGTCAATAGAGGAACTCTTCATGAATATGTAGCAACCAAATTTCTTTGAGGCTTGCAACAAAAAAGAACTTAACTATTATTTACTTTACTTGAAGAACACTGAGATTTAGATGATAAGTGCATTGCGTTGTATTAATGACTAATGTGTTAATCTGATTAAATGACGTCTTTCCCATCCCCCACTTCCTTTGCCCCACCATTGGCGGCCGTGCCTTCAGCTGTGTAGACACTCCCTTAAACCACTCGGCCTCGCCACCTCTCTCTCGTCCTTTAAGATGCTCCTTAAAACCTATCTCTTTGACCAAGCTTTTGATCACCTGTCCTATTGTCTCCTTCTTTTGCTCGGTGTCAATTTGTTTTCATCTGATTACGCTTGTGTGAAGTGTTTTTGGGATGTTTTACTACATTAAATGCACTATATAAATGCAGGTTACATAGGAACATAGGAACAGGAGTAGGCTATTCAGACCTTCAAGCCTGTTCCGCCATTGAATTAAATCATGGCTGATCTGTATCTTAACCATTTACTGCCTCTTTTCTGTAACTCTTCATACCCTTGCCTAACAAAATCTATCAATCTCAGTTTTGTCATTTTAAATTGATTTAGCCTCAACAGCATATTGTGGGGGTAGAGTTCCAGATTTCCACTAATCTTTGTGTGAAGAAGTGCTTCCTGACATCACCCCTAAATGGCCTAGCTCTCGTGTTAATGTTATGCCCCTTTGTTCTGGAATTCCTCACCAGATAAAATAGCTTCTCTCTAACTACCCTATCAATAATTTTAACCATCTTAAACACCTCAATTAGATCACCCTTAAATCTTCTATACTCAGGGAATACATACCATGTCTATGCAACCTGTAGATTGTGCTTGTTGAATATGATTATGTGGAGTTGTGGCTTTGTAAAGAGAACTAGAAGAAATTCAGTATAAACAGCAATGTAGAAAAATGTATCTAAAAATTTGCCAATCTCGCAAGCACCTTCCTGCTGCCATCATTTGGAAACATAAAAATTTGGAAAAATTTGAATTTCTCCTCATAGATGCATAATATCATGAAGAGTTAATATGAAAACTTTGGAAATGAATTTAAGCGATCACATAGAAATGTATTGTTGTGTTGCCATGACATGTTGCTGCTAAGAATTGCAATTGAATTATATAATTGAACACCTACTTACTGGGGTTTATTGTACTGTGTTGTTTTTGCCATCCCAGCCTTTGCTTTACTGTTATACAAGTATTATTCACCATGGCCATCCGAAGTGTCCTCAATGGAAGCTCAGCAGCCTTCTACCTCCCAAGCTGTAGCCTTTGCTTTACATAGGATTACATAGGGTATACATCACAGAAATAGGCCATTTGGCCCAACCAGCCCATGTCGACGTTTTGCTCCAATCAAGCCTCCTCCAGTCTTTCCTCATCTCAATCTATCAGCATAACCCTCTATTCCCTTCTCCTCCATATGCTTACCTAACTGCCTCTTAAATGCAACAATACTATTCACTTCAACCACTTCCTGTGGTGGTGAGTTCCACATTCTCACTGCTCTCTGGGTAAATAATTTTCTTCTGAATTCCATATTGGATTTCTTGGTGACTATCTTATATTGATATCCTCTAGTCATGCTGTTCCTGACAAATGGAAACATTCTCTCTATATCCATTCTATCAAAACTTTTCATAATTTTAAAGACCTCTATTAAGTCGCCCCTCAGCTTTCTTTTTTCAAGAGAAAAGAGACCCAGCCTGTTCATCCTTTCCTGATATGTATACCCTTGCATTTCTGTGTAAATCTTCTCTGCACCCTCTCCAGTGACTCTATATTCCTTTTTATAATACGGTGACCAGAACTGTATGCAGTACTCTTAAGTGTGGTCTAAAAAAGGTTCGATACAGGTTGAGCATAACTTCTCTGCTTTGCAATTCTATACCTCTAGAAATAAGCCCTAGTGTTTGGTTTGCTTTTTTATGGCCTTCCTAACTTGTGTCACAACTTTTAATTATTTGTGTATTTGTACTCCGAGATCCCTTTGTCCCTCTACCCCAACTACACTCACACCCTCCAAGAAATAAGTGACCTCCCTATTCTTCCTACCAAAATGTAATATCCCACATTTATCTGTGTTGAACTCCATTTGCCAATTATATGCCCAATCTGCAAGTTTATTAACGTCTTCCTGTAATTTGTTGCGGTTCTCCTCATTATTGACTATCGCCCCCAATTTGTTGTCATCTGCAAATTTAGAAATTGTATTTTTGATTCCAAAGTCTAAATAGTTAATATAAATTGTGAACAACAGTGGTCCCAGCACTGATCCTTGTGGAACACCACTACCCACCGTCTGCCACTGTAAATAGCTACATTTTACCTCTACTCTCTGCTTTCTGTCTTGAAGACATTCTGCTACTTGTCCCCTGACTCTGTATTCTCTGACCTTGTTCATCAGTCTATTATGGAACCCCTTATCGAAGGCCTTTTGAAAATCTATATAAATTACATCTACTGCATTACCATTGTCTATTCTCTCTGTTAACTATTCAAAAAATCCAAGCAAGACTTTCCCTTTTGAAATCCATGCTGATTATTCATTATTATATTTTTGGTTTCCAGATATCCCTCTATTTTCTCTTTTAGTAGGGATTCCATTATTTTTCCTAACACCGATGTTAAGCTGACTGGTCTATAATTTCCTGGACATGTTCTATCCCCCTTCTTAAATATAGGTATTATGACAGTCCTGTGGCACTACACCTTTTTCTAACTAATTATTAAATATGTGTAGGAATGCCTCCGCTATCTCTTCCCTAGATTATTTTAAAATACATGGATGCAATCCATCCAGACTATCCTGTTTGAGTTTGAATTGTTTATTTAATATATCTCTTCTATTTATTTTAAATGTACTCACTTCATTATTAATCTTGTCATCCAATGTCATGTCCACCTGTTCTATGTCCCTGGTGTGAAGCAAAATTATTATTTAATTTTTCTGCAACCTCTTTATCATTACCTGTGATATTTTCATGTCTATCCTATTGGTCCTATTCATGTCCCAGCCTTCCGTTTTTGTTGATGTGCCTGTAAAATATTTTACTATTTTGTTTTATGTTCCTTGATAACTTAATTCCATAGTTCCTCTTTGCCTTCCTAATTGTTTTCTAGACTTCTCTCTTAATCTCTTTGTATTCTTCCTTATCGTGCACTCCCCTGTTGTCTATGTACTTAATGTATGCCTCTTTCCTTACCCTCAATTGTTCCCTTGTGGCTTTATTCATCTATAGAGCCTCAATAGTGCTTAGTTTGTTATTTACTTTTAGCAGAACATATTGTTCCTGCAGTCTGTTGAACAATGTTTTAAATGTTTCCCATTGCTGTTCTGCATTTTTTTTGCCAATATTTTTGCCCATTTTATTTTCCCAATTTCTAATTCTCAGCTCCTCAAAATCAGCTTTTCTCCAATCTATTCCCTAGTTTTCATCATGCTTATGTCCTTCTCAATTATTATCTTAAAGCGTGTTATATTATGGTCACTATTGCCTAGATGTTCACCTACTTTTACTTCTCTTATCTGCTCTGGTTCATTCCCCATTACTAGATCTAATAGTGAATCCTCCCTTATTGGGCTTTTTACATATTGGGTTAGAAAGGAGTCCTGTACACATTGTAGTAACTCCATTACCTTATCCCCTTTACCTACATCTTCTGTCCAATTAATATCAGGGTGGGTGAAATCTCCCATGATTATTATTCTATGTTTTTTACTCATTTCCCTAATTTGCCTGCATAGTTTTTCCACCACCTCCCTTCCACTCTTAGGTGGTCTGTAGACTACACCTATTAGTGTGATTGATCCTTTATTATCTTTTATCTCTACCCATATGGATTTTATTTTTGTCTTGCTGATAGCTGCGTCACTTTTTTCTACTGCCATTATGTTGTCCCTAATAAATGTAGCTACTCCACCTCCCCTTTTCCCTTTCTAACTTTTCTAAATAGGTTATACCCTGCAATGCTTAACTCCCAGTTCTGATTTTTCTGTAGCCATATCTCAGTAATTCTTACAATGCATGATTACCTCCAGCTCCCCTGTTTTATTACGGACACTGTGTGCATTGCTGTACAGACAGTTTAACTCATTTTTAATTGGATTTCCTCTCCCTTTATGTTTAAACATCTTTTTGGACTCCTGTTCTATAACTTTTTATTATTTATTACTTTGCCATCAAAGTCTTCCATTAATTTATTCTGTCCTATGCTCTCTTTTCCTGTTTTGTTTATATTTAGGCTGGTTACATTTCTTGTCGATCCTTCCCCCCCATCTGAATAGTTTAAACTCTTTGCCACCTCCCTATTTAACCTTTCCGCTAGGACACGGGTCCCATCCTCGTTCCGCTGGAGCCCGTCCCATCGGTACAGCTCCTTCCTGTCCCAGAACTGGTGACCATGTCCCATGAAAAGGAACACCTCTTTCCCACACTAGCCCTTTAGCCATGTGTTAATTTTCCTGATCTGTCTGCTTCTATGCCAATTTGCACGAGTCTTGAACAATAAACCTGAAATTATTATCCTCGAGGTCCTGCCTTTTAATTTAGAGCCTAACTCCTGATACTGTTTCAACAGGACCTCCTCCCTCTTCCTAACTATGTTGTTTGTTCCAGCATGGACCACGATTTACCCCCTCCCTTTCCAAGTCCCTTTCCAGTCGCCATGAGATTCTCCTTACCCTGGGCAACACAACCTTCAGGATTCTTATTCTTGACTGCAGAGGACGCTATCTATCCCTCTAATTATAGAGTTCCCTATCACTGCCACATTTCTATTCTGCTCTTATCCCCTTTGGAAAGTCTTCTGAGCCACGGTGCCTTGGTCTAAATCATGGTTGCCCTCCCTGCAGTCTTTCACCTTGTCCCCACAGGTAATGAGTACATTGTATGTGTTGAACAGGACCAGTTTCTGTTGGACCTTCTTCTCAACCTCTCCTGAATCCCCGCTACCTGGCTCCCTAATAGTCACACCCTCCCTTTCCTGAACCTATGCATTCCTCTGGGGTGTGACTGTATTCTGGATAAAACTGTCCAGAAATTCCTTCCCCTCCCTTATGTGTTGGAGTGTCTCCAACTCGCACTCCAGCTCAATGACTCTGAACCGGAGAGATTCAAGATGGAGACATCTCCCGCAGACGTGTTTGCTCGGGACAGTCTTACTGTCCACAAACTCCCACACACTGCAGTCCAGACACACAACCTGCTCTGCCATATCTTAGTCTAGCCTTATTTTATTTATTTAATTAGTTAAAGTCTTTATTCAATGATAATTTATAGTTATATTAATTAGTTTAACTAGTTAAGCTATAAGTTTAATACAGTACTTGATAGTTTCCCACACCTAGTCTAAACCACAGTCCTAGTGAGAAAAGAGATAAAAAAAGAACCTTAATACTCACCAACCAATCACTGACCTACTGTCCTTGTTTTTTTTTGGAAATCATTGAAGGTTCCGTTGCCGTTGATGTGCCATCCACTTAGGTCATTCCCCTTCTTCTCCCGAATTGACACTCTTTCCAAATTCCCAAATAAAACACTCTGGGGCCAAGATTGCCCTCCACTCGAAATGGGGTGCACTCACCGTTATTTAAGTGTTCTGTCCGCCCCAATGCATGGGGCAGTCAATCCGGCAAAATTCTATTCTTTGTTCTTTATCTTGGAGCGGGGCAGATGTGGGGTCAGGAGTGGGGCGAACGTGCGAGTGGGTCAGAATGGCCGTCGCTCCAAGTCATCAGCAAACTCTGCAAAGTTTTTAGTTAGGTCCACTGAGCTACCAGGCTGTCTGTTGGCGGCCCGGCCAAACCCAAGGGCATAATTGTTGGCCCGACCTGGCAGTCGGCCGACAATAAAAAATGGCATAGAGTCGCCGGCAGCGCAACCTCCCCTTTAAGGGCGGACACGCTGCCCAGGCCACAGACAGCTCCTCACTGAGGAAAACTATCAGTGGCACCGACCGGTGGCGGCGCCACTCCCGCAGGGCAATTTGCCGCGGGGGCTCAGAAAGCGGGTCGTTGCCAGTCAGAAAGGGGTCGGCGCATGCCCGACGGGGTGGGAAAATGGCCGGGACGGTCCTGTACACCGCTCCAAAAATAAAGGAGGGCAATTTACAAAATGGCAGCCCCCTCCCTGCCGACCGAGCGGTGAGTCCTTACCGACCCATGGCTGCCTCTTTGAGGCGGTCACCACTCTTATAGAAAGGGGCAATTTCGGCCCCTCAAAGTGTACTCCAGTGAAGGTACTCTGTGCAGATCTGTGCTTTGGTATTCGTTATGTGTTCTACAATCAATTTTCATGTTGAAATGCAATAATGAGGCAATGTGTTCCACATTCCTTTTTTCTCGTCTTTTGAAATTGATTAATGCACACAGCTCCAACTAGTAGATGGTCCTAATACAGTTTAGGTCTGAGGAACACAATCTGTGGGTTTTGTTTCCCCCAGACATCTCCAGAATCAGCTGTAGGAAGTTTCTGGTGGGGCATTTTGTGATACGATTGATTCTGTTTGTTTTACCAGAATTGTGAGGATATACTTGTCAGGAAAGGCTGGGGCTCTTTATCTAGAATAGGGAAGGCTGAGGTGTGACCTGATAGAGGTCTTTAAGATTATCAAGGGGTTTGATCGAGTAGTCATAGAAAAAATGACCCCGATATTAATCTGAAAGTGACTTCCGTGCGAGGAGGTGGGATTGCGTGGGGGAAAGTCAATACAGTGGTTGGGAATCTGCGAGCTCAACTCAATTGTACCAACTATTTTTGACTTCCGGGTTTCTCGTCTCCAAGCTACGCAGAGGACACGATGCACACGCACATGATGCAATTTCAGCTGTATTTAAAGGGCCAGTCCACAAATGGAAATTGGGATTTGTGGTGGACATAGAGCAAGGGCAACACCCAGATTCAATGATGCATCACTGGAATTACTGCTGGGTGCAATCAGGAGGAGGAGGGACATATTTTTCCCCAGCAATGTGAGGAAACAATCTGCGGCACTCACCAGGAAGGCATGAATGGAGGTAGCTGAGGAGGTGATCAGCAGGAACGTAGAGCCCACATCATGGATGCAATGTAGACAGCGGTTTAATGACCGATCTCGGTCAGGAAATAAGAACATAAGAACATAAGAATTAGGAACAGGAGTAGGCCATCTAGCCCCTCGAGCCTGCTCCGCCATTCAACAAGATCATGGCTGATCTGGCCGTGGACTCAGCTCCACTTACCTGCCCGCTCCCCGTAACCCTTAATTCCCTTATTGGTTAATTTTTTTTTAATTATTTTTTTTTATTTCTGGGAAAACAAAAACCCCGTGAGTACATTTTCTGATTCTCCGAGATCCTGTGCTTTAAGCCCCTCCTTTCACTATGTTTTGCTAAGTGTTCTCCATCACAACACTCCTCACACCCACTCAACTTTCACCAGCACACAGTCTTCACTTTCTATGCACTTCATCACCTCCCCATTTATCCATCCACCGTTGACACTCACGAAACCCTTCTGCAATGTGATGCCTCTGTCTCATAGTCACCCTCACCGAATGCACTGTCTTCATCGGGTGAATGCCTCACTTTGACTCACAGGTCTGTTTTTTGTCCCTTGAAGAAGAGAGGGCAAAATGTAAATAGAGGGAGAGGACTGGAGGTGGGTCACCACGAATAGTCCAGCTCACAGATGCAGCGGAGGATGCACTAGAGATAAATGGCATATCTATGTCCCTCTCAGTCAGAGATGGAGAGACAGGGAGTTTGTCGATAGCTTGTGACAGAATGACAAATATCTCTGATGTACATATGCTGACTTCATTTCATCAATGACTGAACTATGAGAAGATGATTGTCAAGATTGTGACTTTGCCACGACTAAATCATATCCCTTTGTTTTGTCTTCCAGCACCTTCACACTTACAAGAGACTCATGACATACATGAGGACCTCAGAGAACCTCATTCCTTCTGAGGGTGCACCATCACAGGACTTACAGCCATGCACCAGTGCAGATACTTGCACTTCAGTGGGTCCACTTCGAGAGTTTGTTGGGTTTTCACCTGGAGATTCAGAACTCACAGGTGAGCATGAGCAGACGCGGGCGGCAGGGACAGTGGTGGAGCATCCACGCCGGGGGGTGGGGGGGGTGCACAATCTTCTCCAAGCTCTGCTCAACTGGACATAGATGTTGAGCACCAGCGACTATAGGTGAGAAGGAGAATATTCATCATGATCATCATAGGCAGTCCCTCGAAATCGAGGAAGACTTGCTTCCACTCTAAAAGTGAGTTTTCAGGTGACTGTACAGTCCAATACGGGAATTACAGTCTCTGTCACAGGTGGGGCAGACAGTCATTGAAGGAAAGGGAGGGTGGGGAGTCTGGTTTGCTGCACGCTCCTTCCACTGCCTGCGCTTGTTTTCTGCATTCTCTCGGCAACAAGACTCGAGGTGCTCAGCGCCCTCCCTCCACTTAGGGCGGTCTTTGTCCAGGGATTCCCAGGTGTCGGTGGGGATGTTGCACTTTATCAAGGAGGCTTTGAGGGTGTCCTTGAAGCGTTTCCTCTGCCCACCTGGGGCTCGCTTGCTGTGTAGGAGTTCCGAGTAGAGCGCTTGCTTTGGGAGTTTTGTGTTGGGCATGCAGACAATGTGGCCCACCCAACGGAGCTGATTGAGTGTGATCAGTGCTTCGATGGTGGGGATGTTGCCCTGTTTGAAGACACCGATGTTGGTGTGTCTATCCTCCCAGGGGATTTGCAGGATCTTGCGGAGACATAATTGGTGGCATTTCTCCAGCGATTTGAGGTGTCTACTGTACATGGTCCACATCTGAGCCATACAGGAGGGCGGATATCACTACAGCCCTGTAGACCATAATCTTGGTGCCAGATTTGAGGGCCTGGTCTTCGAACACTCTCTTCCTCAGACAACCGAAGGCTGCACTGCTGCACTGGAGGCAATGTTGGACCTCGTCGTTGATGTCTGCCCTTGCTGATAGTAGGCTCCCAAGGTGTGGAAAGTCGCAAGGCTGCGCTGTGGATTTTGATGACCGTGAGTCAGTGCTGTGTGGCAGGGTCAGTTTGGTAAAGAACTTTTGTCTTACAGATATTTAGTTTAAGGCCCATGCTTTCGTACACCTCGGTGCAGATGTTGATGGTGGCTTAGAGTTCAGCCTCTGAATATGCGCAGATGCGTAGAGGTCCATTAACAACTTAGTCAGGTACAGACAGACATGCTATGAAGACTCTCCACAATAGCGGAGAGGATGGAGGAGCCCAACTCGATCGTTAAATATTGGTTGAGCAGGGAATTATGAGAACGTCTGCCATGGGGAGAGTGGCTGCCTCCATGGAGCTTCAAGCAAGGTGCTCAAATGAGTCCATACAGCCCATGACTACGGCCATGCAGAATTTGGATACCATCTTGGCTGCCGCTTTAAACAGGATGAAGAAACCATGTCTGTGGCCTTACAATGCGCCACTAATCTGCACCAAGCTGGTCTGTAGCAGAGTGGTAGGAGTGGTGTGATGCTGGCCCAGGAAAGGAATGATCATGAAAGGTGATATGGAAATGGAATCTTCACTCAAAGCGCTCCCACTTCTCATCTCTTGCCCCACCTTCAGTCAGTACCCGACATGCTGCCTCATCTCCCAATGGCCAAGTCTGGCCATATACAGGTACAGGTGTTGCAGTCTTTGGGGGGGCCCTCAGGGGCTCCAAAACCTAGAGGACATAGGCCAAAAGCATCTCAGAGTAGGGCAGGGATCTGAGCAGCCTACCTCTACCTCTGCTTAAGCCATAGGGGATGCACAACTTTGTCGCGGTAGGAAGCCGAAGTTGAAGAAATCGTTATTCACCAAGGGTATAATAAGGCTGTAGTAATACCCGCCCTCCTGTATGGCTCAGAAAAATGGACCATGTACAGCAGACACCTCAAGTCGCTGGAGAAATACCACCAACAATGTCTCCGCAAGATCCTACAAATCTCCTGGGAGGACAGATGCAGCAACATTAGCGTCCTCGACCAGGCCAACATCCCCAGCATTTAAGCAGTGACCACACTTGATCAGCTCCACTGGGCAGGCCACATTATTCGCATGCCAGACACGAGACTCCCAAAGCAAGCGCTCTACTCGAAACTCTTTCACGACAAACAAGACAAAGGTGGGCAGCGGAAACGTTACAAGGACACCCTCAAAGCCTCCCTGATAAAGTGCAACATCCCCACTGACACCTGGGAGACCCTGGCCAAAGACCGCCCTAAATGGAGGAAGTACATCCGGGGGGGCGCTGGGCAACTCGAGTCTTGTCGCCGAGAGAATGCAGAAAACAAGCGTAGGCAGCGGAAAGAGCATGCGGCAAACCAGCCCCACCCACCCGTTCCCTCAACCACTATCTGTCCCACCTGTGACAGAGACTGTGGATCTCGTATCGGACTGTACAGCTACCTAAGAACTCATGTTAAGAGTGGAAACAAGTCTTCCTCGATCCCGAGGGTCTGCCTATGATGATAATGATGATAATGAATAGCAACATAGAAAATAGATGCAGGAGTAGGCCATTCGGCCCTTCGAGCCTGCACCGCCATTCAATGAGTTCATGGCTGAACATGCAACTTTAGTACCCCACTCTTGCTGTCTCACCATACCCCTTGATCCCCCTAGTAGTAAGGATTATATCTTACTCCTTTTTGAATATATTTAGTGAATTGGCCTCAACAACTTTCTGTGGTAGAGAATTCCACAGGTTCACCACTCTCTGGGTGAAGAAGTTTCTCCTCATCTCGATCCTAAATGGCTTACCCCTTATCCTTAGACTGTGACCCCTAGTTCTGGACTTCCCCAACATTGGGAACATTCTTCCTGCATCTAACCTGTCTAAACCCATCAAAATTTTAAACGTTTCTATGAGATCCCCTCTCATTCTTCTGAACTCCAGTGAATACAAGCCCAGTTGATCCATTCTTTCTTGATATATCAGTCCCGCCATCCCGGGAATCAGTCTGGTGAACCTTTGCTGCACTTCCTCAATAGCAAGAATGTCCTTCCTCAAGTTAGGAGACCAAAACTGTACACAATACTCCAGGTATGGCCTCACCAAGGTCCTGTACAACTGTAATAACACCTCCCTGCCCCTGTACTCAAATCCCCTCGCTATGAAGGCCAACATGCCATTTTCTTTCTTAACCGCCTGCTGTACCTGCATGCCAACCTTCAATGACTGATGTACCATGGCACCCAGGTCTCATTGCACCTCCCCTTTTCCTAATCTGCCACCATTCAGATAATAGTCTGTCTCTCTGTTTTTACCACCAAAGTGGATAACCTCACATTTATCCACATTATACTTCATCTGCCATGCATTTGCCCACTCACCTAACCTATCCAAGTCACTCTGCAGCCTCATAGCATCCTCCTCGCAGCTCACACTGCCACCCAACTTAGTGTCATCCGCAAATTTGGAGAAACTACAATTAATCCCCTCGTCTAAATCATTAATGCACAATGTAAACAGCTGGGGCCCCAGCACAGAACCTTGCGGTACCCTACTAGTCACTGCCTGCCATTCTGAAAAGTACCCATTTACTCCTACTCTTTGCTTCCTGTCTGACAACCAGTTCTCAATCCATGTCAGCACACTACCCCCAATCCCATGTGCTTTAACTTTGCACATTAATCTCCTGTGTGGGACCTTGTCGAAAGCCTTCTGAAAATCCAAATAAACCACATCAACTGGTTCTCCCTTGTCCACTCTACTGGAAACATACTCAAAAAATTCCAGAAGATTTGTCAAGCATGATTTCCCTTTCTTGCGAAATGTTATGTTGCTAAGTTTCTTTTTTTTAAATAATGGCACAAAACATTTACTGATTTGTACCACTTCCACATCTTTCCCATTATTATGTCCCAAGTGTCAACTCGCTCTTTCACTTGCTTCATGATGAATGTAAATACATGACGGAACCCTTTGGGCTTATGTGCAATTGGTGAATGAGTGGTTTTGAAGGACTGTTTAGTGCAAAGGGAGGGCGATTGGTGCTGGTAGTGGGAGTGGACATAATAGCTCGAAGGTTCCTATAAAGATCTCGTGATTTCTGTGATGAGAAATTTAGCTTTTTTGACCTGCAGTTGAGCTCAGTTTAGTGGGAATTCCATTGAGCGAGCTGTTGTGATGTCAACAAGCTATCTAAGCACAATGTCTAATCACAATGCAATTTCTCACAGATAGAAAACCAGGAAATGAAGAAGCTCCTTGTATTCTGACTTTTTAAAAATGTTACTGAGAGCAAAACAAAGATTGGTGATCTCATATGTGGAAAAGGTAACCCTTAAATAAACATGAGTAAACTTAAAACAAATATAGGGGGAGAAATTGGGCTACTTTGCGCCGCCTGTTAGCAAGCCCGGGGGGCAGTAACGGGAGGCAAATGAGTTTGCGACCGGGCGCAGCGAGAACATCGCCTCCCTCTAAATTGAGCGGGAGTTTTGCTGTAGCGGTAATACAGTGTCCCGCTCTGCTGCGCCCGGCGATGCTGATGTAACACGAAGCAACCCGGAACAAACATTGCCCCTCGTCCCCTGGTTTAACATCTGGCGCTGACAATAACAGCTTCAGCTTTCAAATTTCAGTCAGATGTCGGCTGAAGAAGCGTTAGTTAAAGGCGTCAGCATCAAGTGAAATATTAGTCGGACAATAATGTTTCCTTCTTAGTTTCAAATCGGCAGACAGGCGTTTCGACCAATTTGCAGTTGAAGGAGTTTCTGGCTCATAAAGACTCGAGACTTTCATTGAGGGCAGATTTGAAACTACAACATTTATATTGTTTCATGGGGCTGTGCTGGCACTGGGCATGCCATTCCAGCATCACAGTGGGAGGCAACTGAGACACAGAGAAAGACAGCAAAATGTAGCCAGAGGGAGAAGGCCCAACACAGCTCTGCACAGGAGGCCTTACTCTCCCAGAGTGTTCTGGTAATTGTTCTCCGACATCAATTTAACTGAGGAACAGTGTGTTCAAAGGCTGTGCTTCACCAAGGACGTGATCACAGAGCTCTGCCACCTCCTGCAACCAGACCTCGCGCCTCAGACCAGTGTGCGGTCGGTCACTCAGTGGCAATAAAGGTCACCATTGCGCTCAATTTCTACACCAGTGAATCCTGCCAGTGTGCAACAGGAGATATTTCCAACATGTCCCATTTTGCCGTTCATTGCTGCTGATGTTCTCTACAGAAGGAGAAGAGACTACATTTCCTTCCCCATCACCAGACAGAAGCAGCAGGAGCATGCATGTGGCTTTGCCAGGGCTTCCCCGTGGTGCAGGGCGCCATTGACTGCATCCATGTCGCTTTGTGGGCATTGCATAACAATCCTGAGGTATTCTATAACTGCAAAGCATTACACTCATAATAAAGGGTAAGACTGAGTACTGTGTAATGAGCAAGTGTGACCTTAGCTTCTTTAATAAGATTCCAGAGTGCAGGTACCTCGTGGGTGGCCTGCTTATATACTGTGCTCCCAAGGGATGCTGGGATCTCTTGGGACTCCAACAGATGGGCCCTCTGGTGGTCAGGTGTCATGCAGGTTACAAAGGGTTAAATACACAACACAAAGGATACTGTAATATAGTTCCACCTAGTGGACTACTGCTCTGCCTAGTGGACTACTGTGGTAATGCAACCATTGCTGTATTTACAATAAAGGCAGCAGGTGATAAGTGACCTGACAAGTTCCTGTGTTAGGAGCCATCTTGTCAAGTCTCTGTGTATTGTGAGGTCGTAAGGAAGTTACCACAGATACCACTCACTTAATGTCCAGTTGGCAACTACACATGCGGAACCTTCACCATCAATGCTCACTATCCTGGCAGCAGCCACGACACATTTATCGTATGCCAGCTCTCTTCCAGCCACCACATCAAGCTCGCGGCTGGCTGGTCGGAGATAAGAGCTAACCGCTCTCCATCTGGTTCATGACACCCCTCCGCAACCCCTCCTCCCCAGCACTCATACAATGAGAGCCATGCTGCCATCAAGAATATCATTGAGCAGACCATCGGAGTGCTCGAGCAACAGGTCTGTTGCCTTGACTGCTCGGGAGGAGTCCTCCCATACTTGGCTGAGCGAGTGTTCCTTTTCGTCGCCATCAGCTGCATGCTGCACAACTTGGCCATGATGAGGGCGCAGCCATTGCCACCAGGCATAGCACCTCAGGAGGAGGAGGAGGAGGAGTAGGATGAGGTCTGCACATCCCCATCAACACATTAATTTCGCAATCCACAGCAGACTCCCAAAACTGAAATGCGCCAAATATGCAATTTTCCAATTACATTTTTTTAATCAAAAAAATTAACCACATATATATATATATATATAGGCAACTCTTGATTATCCGTACACAGATTGAACGGAAAACCGTTGTAAAGGGATTTAAAATTCTGTTACTAACAAGTGAAAAGATAGCCCCAAATAATTTGGAAAAATCTCCTTCCAAACACTGTGCTCATTTGTATTTGCTCATTCTCTCTCTCACACACACTCTCTCTCTCTCTGGCAGGGTGATGGGAACCTATGCAGGGAGGCAGAGGGAAATAAAATAGAGTCAGAAGCAAAAGATAGAAAGGAAAATAGTAAAAATGGGGGCAGAGAAATCCAAGGCAAAAAAAAGGGCCACATTACAGCAAAATTCTAAAGGGACAAAGTGTGTTAAAAAGACAAGCCTGAAGGCTCTGTGCCTCAATGCGAGGAGTATTCGGAATAAGGTGGACGAATTAACTGCGCAGATAGCAGCTAATGGGTATGATATAATTGGCATCACGGAGACATGGCTCCAGGGTGACCAAGGCTGGGAACTCAACATCCAGAGGTATTCAACATTTAGGAAGGATAGACAGAAAGAAAGAGGAAGTGGGGTGGCGTTGCTGGTTAAAGAGGAAATTAATGCAATAGTAAGGAGGGACAATAGCCTGGATGATGTGGAATTGGTATGGGTGGAGCTGCGGAATTCCAAAGGGCAGAAAACGCTAGTGGGAGTTGTGTACAGACCACCAAACAGTAGTAGTGAGGCTGGGGACAGCATCAAAAAAGAAATAAGGGATGTGTGCAATAAAGGTACAGCAGTTATCATGGAAGACTTTAATCTACATATTGATTGGGCGAACCAAACTGGTAGCAATGCAGTGGAGGAGGATTTCCTGGAGTGTATTAGGGATGGTTTTCCAGACCAATATGTCGAGGAACCAACTAGATAGCTGGCCATCCTAGACTGAGTGATGTGCAATGAGAAGGGACTAATTAGCAATCTTGTTGTGCGAGGCCCCTTGGGGAAAAGTGACCATAATATGGTAGAATTCTTTATTAAGATGGAGAGTGACACAGTTAATTCGGAAACTAGGGTCCTGAACTTATGGAAATATAACTTCGATGGTATGAGGCGTGAATTGGCTAGAATAGACTGGTAAAGGATACTTAAAGGGTTGACGGTGGATAAGCAATGGCAAACATTTAAAGATCACATAGATGAACTTCAGCAATTGTACATCCTTGTCTGGAGTAAAAATAAAACAGGGAAGGTAGCTCAACCATGGCTAACAAGGGAAATTAAGGATACTGTTAAAGCCAAGGAAGAGGCATATAATTTGGCTAGAAAAAGCAACAAACCTGAGGACTGGGAGAAATTTAGAATTCAGCAGAGGAAGACTAAAGGTTTAATTAAGAGGGGGAAAATAGAGTACAAGAGGAAGCTTGCTGGGAACATAAAAACTGACTGCAAAAGCTTCTATAAATATGTAAAAAGAAAGAGATTAGTGAAGACAAATGTAGGTCCCTTGCAGTCGGATTCAGGTGAATTTATAATGGGGAACAAAGAAATGGCAGACCAATTGAACAAATACTTTGGTTCTGTCTTCACGAAGGAAGACACAAATAACCTTCCGATTGTACTGCGGACAGTAGCTCTAGTGAGAAGGAGGAACTGAAGGATATCCTTATTAGGTGGGAAATTGAGTTGGGGAAGTTGATGGGATTGAAGGCCGATAAATCCCCGGAGCCTGATAGTCTGCATCCCAGAGTACTTAAGGAGGTGGCCCTAGAAATAGTGGATGCATCGGTGATCATTTTCCAACAGTCTATCGACTCTGGATCAGTTTCTATGGACTGGAGGGTAGCTAATGTAACACCACTTTTTAAAAAGGGAGGGAGAGAGAAAACACATAATTATAGACCGGTTAGCCTGACATCAGTAGTGGAGAAAATGTTGGAATCAATCATTAAGGATGAAATAGCAATGCATTTGGAAAGCAGTGACAGGATCGGACCAAGTCAGCATGGATTTATGAAAAGGAAATCACGCTTGACGAATCTTCTGGAATTTTTTGAGAGTGGACAAGGGAGAACCAGTGGATGTGGTGTATTTGGACTTTCAGAAGGCTTTTGACAAGGTCCCACACAAAAGATTGGTGTGCTAAATCAAAGCACATGGTATTGGGGGTAATGTACTGACGTGGATAGAGAACTGGTTGGCAGATAGGAAGCAGGGAGTCGGGATAAACGGGTCCTTTTCAGAATGGCAGGCAGTGACTAGTGGAGTGTTGCAGGGTTCATTGCTGGGACCCCAGCTCTTTACAATATACATTAACGATTTAGATGAAGGAATTGAGTGCAATATCTCCAAGTTTGCAGATGACACTAAACTGGGTGGCGGTGTGAGCTTTGAGGTGGACGCTAAGAGGCTGCAGGGTGACTTGGACAGGTTAAGTGAGTGGGAAAATGCATGGCAGATGCAATATAATGTGGATAAATGTGAGGTTATCCATTTTGGGGGCAAAAACACAAAGGCAGAATATTATCTGGATGGCGGCAGATTAGGAAAAGGGGAGGTGCAACGAGACCTGGGTGTCATGGTTCATCAGTCACTGAAAGTGGGCATGCAGGTACAGCAGGCGGTGAAGAAGGCCAATGGTATGTTGGCCTTCAAACTAGGGGATTTGAGTATAGGAACAAGGTCTTGCTGCAGTTGTAAAGGGCCTTAGTGAGGCCTCACCTGGAATATTGTGTACAGTTTTGGTCTCCTAATCTGAGGAAGGACGCTCTTGCTATTGAGTGAGTGCAGCGAAGGTTCACCAGACTGATTCCAAGGATGGCTGGACTGTCATACGAGGAGAGACTGGATCAACTGGGCCTTTATTCACTGGAGTTTAGAAGGATGAGAGGGGATCTCATAGAAACGTATAAGATTCTGATGGGACTGGACAGGTTAGATGCTGGAAGAATGTTCCCGATGTTGGGGAAGTCCAGAACCAGGGGACATAGTCTTAGGATAAGGGGTAGGCCATTTAGGACTGAGATGAGGAGAAACTTCTTCACGCAGAGAGTTGTTAACCTGTGGAATTCCCTGTCGCAGAGAGTTGTTGATGACAGTTCATTGTATATATTCAAGATGGAGTTAGATATGGTCCTTATGGCTAAGGGGATCAAGGGGTATGGAGAGAAAGCAGGAAAGGGGTACTGAGGGAATGATCAGTCATGATCTTATTGAATGGTGATGCAGGCTCAAAGGGCCGAATGGCCTACTCCTGCACCTATTTTCTATGTTTCTATGTTTCTATGTTTCTCTCACACACTCGCACATTCTCTCTCTCATACACTCTCTCTCTCACTCACCGTCAAAATCACCCTCCTCTGCCCTTGCTTTGCTGGTGTGTGTATGTGTGCACTGTTGCAGCCGCTGTCTCTCGCGGCCGCCGCTGTCGTTGGGAATGGGGGCAGTGCCGGCACCGGGTTCCCGGCACAGAACCAGTACATGCATGTTGGTAATGTCCCTCTTTTGTTACTGTTTGTAGCTGATTGTATGATTCATTAAAGTTTTAACTTATAAATGTAAACTCGCCCTAACGATTATATTTATTCATTAAAGTTTTAACTTTAAAATGTAGACTCACCCTGACGGAAAAATCGTTTACCCGGAATAGCCCAATCCCCGAGGGACCCGGATAATCAGTCTTGCCTGTACAACAATTAAATTGAGTATTCACCTTTGTGCAACACCTTATATCCCCTCTCAACACTGCCTTTACCTATTCTACTGTTCCTACATAGTGTCTCCCCAGAGGCTACAGCAGGGCTGGTGGAAGGCTGCTGAGTGTCAGGGCCAGAGACTACAGATGGCCTTGCAGAACGTCCTCGACCAGCTTTGGGCCTAGAAGGCCCAGCTGTAGACTGCTCTACCTCAGGCTGGGCGGCGGCAGTCTGGGCTGGCTGGACGACAGGCAGCGACATGTGCAATGGCGGAGTGACAGTGGTGGGATCAGGAATGCCGTCATCCTGAGACAGGACAGCAGGTTCCTACTCCACCGACCCAATGGCGCTCCCCCCGGGGCAGCACCTCAGCATCTCACAAATCTGCTGGAGCACAGATTGGTGGTCTGCTGCGACACTATGAGATCCCCGGTTGACTGTGGTGGACCCAGCAACAATGGCAGCAGTCAGCTGAGACTGCATGAGAGCAGTCTGAGCTTCAATGCCAGCAACCATTCTCTGCATTACAGCACGAAGACATTGTGTTGCTTCCATCTGTGCTGCAATGGAAGCAGCCCCATCACCCGTGATACACGTCTTGAGGTCTGGGTCCCCACGGTCTCTCTGGGAGTCCACCATCCTCAGCAGACTGGAAATGAAGAGCTCCATGGTGCGAGCAGAGCTCTGTGCAATGTTGAAGGTGGACTCCTCCATGCTCCTTACCATTGCCGAGAGGCTCTCAGGAACCCTTGCCATTGCACCTATCATCTCAGAGTGCATGGCCATCACCCATGTTGTGAATGCTTCACATCGAGGTCCTCTTCTGAGTCCTGTGCAATAGAACTCGCACGCTAACTCTCCCTGTGGGGAGCTGGCTCCCGGGGCTACCCTTTCCCCCTGACCTTGCTGCAGCCTGCTCGTCCCCAGTGCATCACCCAGTGCAGACCCCTCTGCTAAGCTTGCTTCCAACGAACGTGTAGTGCCAGTATCTGAGGTGGTGCCTGTGGGTGAGAGATGCAGTAACGCGGTGCTTAGGTCCTCCTCCTCCACTTCTCCTTCATCACTGTCAGTGGGGGGCTCATAAACAGGATAGTCATCTACTGGCTGATTATCTGAAAGCATAAAGGCACATGACTCACGTTAAGATGAGGGCGGCGATGGCGGGGGGCAGGAATGGAGCTAGGAATGCAGACAATATCAGGAGCTTGAAAGTGATAAAGCCTTCTGGTGTGAGGTGGAAGTGGGATGAGAAAAGGAGAGGGGATGAAGATACCGTTGTTGCCGGCAGCGGGGTCGATGTCGCCAACAGCCACGGCACCCACCACCTACGGGTCAATGAGCCGCAACACTCGCTCCTCGATGTCTGACAGGTGCTGCAGCTGAATTTCATCCCCACCCGTCTTCTGCTGCTCCCTCGTATTGTGTGCCATCTTAACCATCAAAAGAAGGAATGTCTGTGAGTCAGAGTCCAGCTATGTGTCTGAGCGATATGCCTACTGTCGTTGAATAGCTGTGAATGTAGGCAAGGTTTGAGATGAGGATGTGAGTTTGAGTAGTTGCTGATGTTTGGTGGGTGAGTGATGGGGGAATGTTGGTTTGCACAATGTGCACAGACAGAGGTTCAGATGCTGGTATGTAGAACCTGTGGAAGCCTGTACTCACCTTGACCACCCGACTGAGGTCATTGAACTTCTTATGGCACTGTGTCAGGCTGCGTTCCACGACACTGCTGGCTGACACCTCCTCTGCCACTTCCCTCCACATTGCCCTGAAGACCTGGGGCAATGGCTTCCTTTCATTGCCACAGGAGCGATTCCCTCCTTTGTTCTACTGTCCCCACCAATGTCTCCAATGCGGCGTCATTGAATCAACGAGCTCTCTCCTTTCAATCTGGATTGGGAGCAGCCATTGCCATGAGGTCTTTCAGTTGGTCTCAGGTCAACTTCAGTTGCAGGAATGGTGAAAATGAGCAGCTGCAGCTTGAAAGAACCTCCCCTTTAAGAGCGGGAATGAGACATGTGAAGTATTGAAGGATGATTGTTGAATGCAAGTCACCTGAAATTCGGTATAAAAGAAAAATACTGCGGATGCTGGAATCTGAAATAAAAACAGAAAATGCTGGAAATCTCAGCGGATCAGTCAGCATCTGTGGAGAAATTCAGCAGTGCTCTGTTGTTAGTAACCCTGCAGTGCCCCACTGAGATCATTAGCGCTTGATTTCTTCCTGGGGCGCTAAAGCCCAATTTCGAAGAATTTCAGTCCTGAAGCAAGAACAGCGTTATCTTGAAGCAAGGCTGAACTGCCTTCGAAACTGAAAAAAAAAAAATTCTTTAAAAATAGATAACTTTTAGCATTTAGAGCTCAACTGCCTTCTGAAAGAAAATAAATATTCAAAATAATTCCAAAATGGCAGTTTTCAGCTCTTAAAGCTGAATTGTCTTCCACATCTAAAAAAATAGTAAAAGTTCTTCAGCACTAACGCAAATGGCTCAACAAGCTAGGGAAGGGACACTCAACGTCTCACTTGTAGCACTTCAGCTTTATGCAGGGGGTCGACACTGCAAGAGAGGTCCTCCACCCACAGGGGCCAGGAGGCCCTCCAGAAAGATAGATGTGGGATCAGATCACCGAGGCCGTCATTGCCAGTAGTGTCACTTCTACGAACTGGCTCCAGTGCCCAAAGAAGCTTCATGACCTCAGACCACTGGTCAAGGTCAGTGAATGCATCTTCAAAAGCTGCCTCCTACCAACTGCACCACTAGCCTCACACACTGCTCATTGCATGACGCCCCCCCCCAACCACCCCCCCTTACTCCATCACTTACCTACCAACAATCTGTACCAAACATGAAGCACACGTCCCATTCCTAGCTTCACCTCAACCCACTGATATTCATGACAGGGGCATGGCTGAGCCCTTGGCCAGTGACGGAGCTGAAAGCATACATGATTCTGGTATCCTCCTATGTTATCCTCCTTCTCACATTCCACTTCTACCTCATCCCACAATATCTTCTGATTTATAAGGTGCGCATTGTGTAAGCATGCACTTCATGCTTCCCGCCCTCCCCTCACCACAACGCCACACTTGTGCCTTCCTCATTTCACATACCCAAGAAATCCAACCTGCCCTGCCAGTGGTTGACCAAGAAGAGGGAAAGGAGAGTGAAGATGAAGAAGAAGAAACACCGACACTCGATTTGACACTCCCAGCCACCAGCTCCTCAAGGTCGACCAGCAAGGCATTTTGCAGTATCCCCCACTGAAAGTCAGCAGCCTTCTACCAGCCATGTTGCAGTCACACTGGGGTAGCACTGCGTGGCATGTAGGATAGGCAAAGGCACACACAGGACAGTAACTAAGGGAATGCACAAGGGTGATTCATTGATTTCTTGATGCCATATTGGATGGATAGATGTATAAAGTTGGACTGGAAAGTCTGCTTTGTGATGGCTTTTATTTCAGCATTGTGGCCAATAGGACGCCGTGACGGTCAATAATAAGGGAAGTAAGGTGTAGGATAAATTGAGTTTTTTGATGAGGTAACAAAGAGGGTTGATGAGGGCAATGCGAATGATCTGGTGTACATGGACTCCCAAAAAGCATTTGATAAAGTGCCACATAATAGGCTTGCCAACAAAGTTGAAGCCAGTGGAACAAAAGGAGCAGTGGAAGCATGGATACGAAATTGACCAAGTGACAGAAAAGAGAGAATCGTGGTGAACGGTTGTTTTTCGAGCTGGAAGAAGGTATACAGTGGTGTTCCTCTGGGGTCGGTACTAGGACCACAGCTTTTCTTGATGTATATTAATGTATATTAATGTGGGTGTATAGGGCACAATTTCAAAATTTGTAGATGACACAAACCTTGGAAATATAGTGAACAGTGAGGAGGATAGTGATAGACTTCATGAGGACATAGACAGGCTGGTGGAATGGGCAGATTTGTGGCAGATGAAATTTAATGCAGAAAGGTGCCAAGTGATACATTCTGATAGAAACAACAAGGAGAGGCAGTATAAACTAAAAGTTACAATTACAAAGCAGGTGCATGAACAGAGAGACCTGAGGGTATATGTGCACAAATCATTGACAGTCACAGAACAGGTTGAGAAAGTACTTAAAAATGCATACGGTATCCTGGGCTTCATAAATAAAGGCAGAGTACAAAAGCAAGGAAGTTATGATGAACCTATATGAAATACTGGTTTGGCCTCGACTGGAGTATTGTGTCCAATTCTGGGCACCGCACTTTAGGAATGATGTGAAGGCCTTCGAGAGGGTGCAGAAAAGATTTACAAGAATTGTTCCAGGGATGAGGGACTTCAGTTATGTCGATAGACTGGAAATACTGGAGTTGTTCTCCTTCGAAGGTTGAGAGGAGATGTTATAGAGGTGTTCAAAATCATGAGTGTTATAGACAGAGTAGATAGGGAGGAATTATTCCCATTGGCGGAAGGGTTAAAAACCAGAGGACACAGATTTAAGGTGATAGGTAGAAGATTGAAATGCGACATGAGGGAAAACTTTTATACGCAGCAAGTGGTTACGATCTGGAATGCACTGCCTGAAAGGATGTTAGAAGCTGATTCAATCGTGGCTTTCAAAAGGGAATTGGATAAATACCTGAAGGAAAAATATTGCAGGGTTACAGGGAAAGGGCGGGGGAGTGGGACTAGCTGAAGTGCTCTTGCAGAGAGCCGGCTCAGGCTCGACAGGCCGAATAGCCTCCTTATGTGCTGTCACCATTTTATGATTATAAATGTTGAAAGGGGAATCGGGGTTGTGGTCACTGGTACTGCAGGCGGATGATTCCCAGCCAGCAAGGAGCTGCTTGGGTTTCATCCTTCCTTCTGCTTCCTCCTCTTCTGCGTCTTCCGCTTCCCTCTGCGAGCGAATGCTGTAAATCTGAAATAAAAGCAGAAAATGCTGGAAAGACTCAGGAGGTGAGGCAGCATCTCGACCTGCGATATGAACTCTGTTTTTCTCTCCCTGGATACTGCCTGACGTGTTGAGTATTCCTAGCATTTTCTGTCTTCTCAGAGGCTTTCCTTTACCATCCGTAAAAATGCATGCGTCCAGCAGCACTACTTGCACACTTTAAAAACTTTTAACATCTAGTGCACCAAGCCATTGCTTCAATAAAATATTTTTAAAAGTCTAAAAGCTTAAATCCAAACTAACTTGAAAAATGTGTGTGTCCCTTTAAGTAGTGCTTATAGTGTCTCTGTAGGTCTGCTGCATGCAAGCTTTTCTGAGCATGCTTTAGAACCCAGCATTAAAGTCAACGAAGACGTTGAAGGTTGCAGACGTGGCATCAAGTCGGCCGACTGAGATCATGCTCTGCCAATTTGCATTTCTGGGGCCAGCGCTGCTAACGTTAGCACTATGGGCCTCACCAAATTTTTTTCCACAAACGGGCATTAACGGAGAATGGTAAGTCCATGAATTCTTAGGCCCAAGTTTTTGTCAGTTTCACTGATTTCCTGATTACATTAATAGTCGGCTATGGGTGGAGTGGTGGCAGGGCAGAGGGTAGTCCACAGAGCAGCCAGTGTCAGAGCAGTAAATGAGTGACCGCAACTTCAGGATTTCCATGTTAGGATGCACATGCGCTAAATCCGAAAGTTGCAGTAAATTTCAAATTTCGAATGCTGTTCGATCGCGGATACTACCCACTGCAAATTCCAGGCCACTGTTTTCCTTATTTATGTTTCACACTATGTGAACCTTTCCAATATTAGCTCATCACTTGCCGGGCATCAATGTAGGTGGCTTGTCTGACGATGGGTACCCCATCTTCATCTTCCTCCTCCTGCTCCACGTTCTCTTCATCAGAAGATGAGTGATGAGGCTCTTCAGCCTGCTCCAACTCTCTGCAGTGCAATGTTGTGCAAGACACAGCATACCACTATCATTCTGGACACCCTGGCTCGCGAGTACTGAAGGGCACCTCCAGACCTATCCAGGCACATGAAGTGCATCTTCAACATTCTGATGCACATTCAGATTTAGCAACCTCCCTCCTGTGTAGCTCTGTCCTGTGTCCCTCCATCCTGAGCACCTCCCTCCTGTGCCTCTCCTCCCTGTGCACCTCCCCCCTGTGCCCCTCCGTCCTGTGTCCCTCCCTTCTGTGCCCCTCCCTCCTGTGCCCCTCCCTCCTGTGCAGGTGCTGACCCACCACTACACATTGTCGCTGCCGTGGATGGTGATGGTCTGTTCTTCTGATATGTTCTCAAACACATCCAAGGCCCCTCCCATCCTGAGCTTGTCAATTTTAAATTCTCAAATGTCGAACAAAGCGATATCCACGCAAAAGCATACATTTGCCAAAGGGAACAGCAGCTATAATAAGTGAGCTTTTATCCAGATGGGATAATAACAATTTTAGAAAGCCAAACGTGCCTCTGTTTCCTTGCTCAGTGTCCCTAGACCCAGGAAACTCATGCTGAACAAGCTCAATTTGGAGCCAGGTTAAAAATTATTATATCTCATTTAAGTTTCATAAAGATGTCTCTTACCTTCCAGAAGAGACAGTGCAGTGGTTCTATGTTCAATTTAGATGAGTTCCTTCTCAATCTGTTGTTTCCACTTGAGTACCTTAAGCTCCTTATTTTGACTTTCCCTTGGAATGCCTCTCAACACCACGGAAATGCCGTGGCATTCACTACCATTCATTTGACCTGAATGACTGTATTAACTTTAGGGTTTAGCTGCTGCTAAATCCTTAACAAAGTAAGAACTGAGGAATGATTGGAACATCAAGACACTAGTGAGCCCATTTACTTGATCGTCTTGCTTCTGGATCTTTGATTTGAATAGAGTGTGGACTAGTAATCCAGAGACCTTAACTAATAATGCAGAGATGTGAGTTCAATTCGCACCATGGCAGCTTATAAATTTGAATTCAGTAAAAAAAAACAATAAAATAAATCTGGAATAAAAAGCTAGTAGAGGTGCAACGTCCTGAATTTGGAACTCTGAAAACCGGAATTGTCTGAAAACCGGACATTTTGCGCATAGCTGATGGAGTCATCCGGAATCCGGAATTATTGTCCGAAAACTGGACATTTTTGAGGCAAAACCCAAAATCCGGCACGGATTCGGTCCAGGATTACGGATTTCAGACTATTGATTTTCTTGTCTGAAATCCGGAAAAACCCAAAAACCGGAACAGATTTAGTCATGAGGATTACGGATTTCGGACGTTGTACCTGTATCAGTAACGGTGACCATGGAGCTATTGGATTGTTGTAAACACCCAACTGGTTCACTAATGTCATTTAGGGAAGGAAATCTGAATCCAGACCAATAGAAAGCTGGTTTACTCTTAACTGCCCTCTGAAATGGCCTAGCAACCCAGTTAGTTGTATAAAACCACGACAAAAAAGTTTAATAAGAATAAAACCAGACAAACCATCGGCTTCAAACTAGGCATCGGGTTCGAATAAGACAAAGGTACACCCAGCCCAATTAACACTGCAAAGTCCTCCTGACTAACATTCGGCGACTTGTCAAAGTTGGGAGAACTATCCCACTGACTAGTCATACTCACAGAAATGTACCTATGAACCAACATTCCAGACTAATCCATCAATATCTCTGGGCATGTTGACCCACCATCAAAACAGACCCATAGAAACATAGAAACATAGAAAATAGGTGCAGGAGTAGGCCATTCGGCCCTTCGAGTTTGCACCACCATTCAATAAGATCATGGCTGATCGTTCACCTCAGTACCCCTTTCCTGCTTTCTCTCCATACCCCTTTATCCCTTTACCCATAAGGGCCATATCTAAATCTCTCTTGAATATATCCAATGAACTGGCATCAACAACTCTCTGCGGTAGAGAATTCCACAGGTTAACAATTCTCTGAGTGAAGAAGTTTCTCCTCATCTCAGTCCTAAGTGGCTTACCCCTTATCCTTACAGTATGTACCCTGGTTCTAGACTTCCCCAACATCGGGAACATTCTTCCTGCATCTAACCTGTCCAGTTCCGTCAGAATTTTATATGTTTCTATGAGATCCCCTCTCATCCTTCTAAACTCCAGTGAATACAGGCCCAGTCAATCCAGTCTCTCCTCATATGTTTGTCCTGCCATCAGTCTGGTCAACCTTCGCTGCAATCCCTCAATAGCAAAAACGTCCTTCCTCAGATTAGGAGACCAAAACTGAACACAATATTCGAGGTGTGACCTCACCAAGGCTCTGTACAACTGCATTAAGACCTCTCTGCTCTTATACTCAAATCCTCTAGCTATGAAGTCCAACATATCATTTGCCTTCTTCACCGCCTACTGTACCTGCATGCCAACTTTCAATGACTGATGAACCATGACACCCAAGTCTCGTTGCACCTCCCCCTTTCATAATCTGCCACCATTCAGATAATATTCTGCCTTCGTGTTTTTGCCCCCAAAGTGGATAACCTCACATTTATCCACATTATTCTGCATCTGCCATGCGTTTGTCCACTCACCTAACCTGTCCAAGTCACCCTGCAGCCTCTTAGCATCCTCCTCACAGCTCACACCGCCACCCAGCTTAGTGTCATCTGCAAACTTGGAGATATTACACTCAAATCCTTCATCAAAATCATTAATGTATATTGTAAATAGCTAGGATCCCAGCACTGAGCTCTGCGGTACCTCACTAGTCACTGCCTGCCCTTCTGAAAAGGACCCGTTTATCCCGACTCTCTGCTTCCTGACTGACAACCAGTTCTCTATCCACATCAGTACATTATCCCCAATACCATATACTTTAATTTTGCACACCAATCTCTTGTGTGGGGCCTTGTCAAAAGCCTTTTGAAAGTCCAAATACACTACATCCACTAGTTCTCCCTTGTCCACTCTACCAGTTACATCCTCAAAAAATTCTAGAAGATTTGTCAAGCAGGATTTCCCTTTCATAAATCCTTGTTGACTTGGACTGATCCTGTCACCGCTTTCCAAATGCGCTGCTATTTCATTTTTAACAATTGATTCCAACATTTTCCCCACTACTGATGTCAGGCTAACCGGTCTATAATTACCCATTTTCTCTCTCCCTCCTTTCTTAGAAAGTGGTGTTACATTAGCTACCCTCCAGTCCATAGGAACTGATCCCGAGTCGATAGACTGTTGGAAAATGATCATCAATACATCCACTATTTCAAGGGCCACTTCCTTAAGTACTCTGGGATGCAGACTAGCAGGCCCCGGGGATTTATCGGCCTTCAATCCCATCAATTTCCCTAGCACAATTTCCCGCCTAATAAGGATTTCCTTCAGTTCCTCCTTCTCACTAGAACCTCGGTCCCCTAGTATTTCCCGAAGGTTATTTGTGTCTTCCTTCGTGAAGACAGAACCAAAGTATTTGTTCAATTGTTCATGCCATTTCTTAGTTCCCCATTATAAATTCACCTGAATCTGACTGCAAGGGACCTACGTTTGTCTTCACTAATCTTTTTCTCTTCACATATCTATAGAAGCTTTTGCAGTCAGTTTTTATGTTCCCAGCAAGCTTCCTCTCATACTTTATTTCCCCCTCCTAATTAAACCCTTTGTCCTCCTCTGCTGAATTATAAAATTCTCCCATTCCTCAGGTTTGCTGCTTTTTCTGGCCAATTTATATGCCTCTTCCTTGGATTTAACACTATCCTTAATTTCCCTTATTAGCCACGGTTGAGCCACCCGTTTTACTTTTACTCCAGACAGGGATGTACAATTGTTGAAGTTCATCCATGTGATCGTTAAATATTTGCCATTGCCTATCCACCGTCAACTCTTTAAGTAGCAATCGCCAGTCTATTCCAGCCAATTCACATCTCATACCGTCGAAGTTACCTTTCCTTAAGTTCAGGACCCTAGTTTCCGAATTAACTGTGTCACTCTCCATCTTAATAAAGAATTCTACCATATTATTGTCACTCTTCCCCAAGGGGCCTCGCACAACAAGATTGCTAATTAGTCCTTTCTCATTACGCATCACCTAGTCTAGGATGGTCAGCCCTCTAGTTGGTTCCTCGGCATATTGGTCTAGAAAACCATTCCTAATACACTCCAGTAAATCCTCCTCCACCGCATTGCTGCCAGTTTGGTTAACCCAATCAATATGTAGATTAAAGTCGCCCATGATAACTGCTATACCTTTATTGCACGCATCCCTAATTTCTTGTTTGATGCTGTTCCCAACCTCACTACTACTGTTTGGTGGTCTGTACACAACTCCCACTTGCGTTTTCTGCCCTTTGGCACTCTGTAGCTCCACCCATGCTGATTCCACATCATCCAAGCTAATGTCCTTCCTTACAGAGGTGGCAGCACAGTGATATACAGTGGGGAGGCAATGGCCATGGGAATTCTGAACATTGACTCTGGACCCCATGAGGTCTCATGGCTTCAGGTCAAATAAAGAAACCTCCTGCTGATTACCACCTACCGCCCTCCCTCAGCTGATGAATCACTACTCCTCCATGTTGAACACAACTTGGAACAAGCACTGAGGGTAAAAAGTGCACAGAATGTACTCTGGGTGGAGGACTTCGATATCTACCAAAAGAATGGCTCAGTAGAATCACTACTGACCAAGCTGGCAGAGTCCTGAAGCACATAGCTACCAGACTAGGTGATGAGTGAACCAACACAAGGGAAAAACCTACTTCACCTCGACCTAACCAATCTATATGCTGCAGGTGCATCTGTTCATGGCAATATTGGTAGAAGTGCCCACCATATAGTCGTTGTGGAGACAAAGTCCTGGCTTCACATTAATCACACCTTCCATCGTGTTGTTTGGCACTACCACTCTGCTAAATGAGATAGAATTAGAACAGATGTAGCAGCTCAAAACTTGGCATCCATGAGGCGCTGTGGGCCATCAGCAGCAGCAGAATTGTATTCCACCACAGTATGGAATTTCATGGCCCGGCATATCCCTCACTCTACCACTACCATCAAGACAGGCGACCAACCTTGGTTCAATGAGGAGTGTGGAAGAGCACCAAGTGTACCTGAAAATGAGGTACCAACCTGGTGAAGCTACAATACAGGACTACATGCCTGCTAAACAGTGGAAGCAGCATGCTATAGACAGAGCTAAATGATCCCATACTCAACAGATCAATCAAAGCTCTGCATTCCTGACACATCCAGTGACCATGAATGGTAGTGATCAATTAAACAACTAATTAGAGGAGGAGGTTCTATGAAAATCCCCATTCTCAATGACAGTGGAACCCAGCACATGAGTGCAAAAGACAAGGCTGAAGCATTCACAGTAATCTTCAGCCAAAAATGCCAAGTGGATGATCCATCTCGGCCTTCTCCTGAGGTCCCCACTATCATAGCTGCTAGTCTTCAGCCATTTCAATTCACTTAATATGATATCAAGATATGGCTGAGTGCATAGGGTACAACAAAGTCGATGGGCCCTGACATCATGCCGATTTTCATGCTGAAGATGTGCTCCAGAACAAGCCATGCCTCCAGCCAAGCTGTTTCAGTACAACCACAACACCAGCATCTATCTGGCAAAGTGGAAAATTGCCCAGGTATTTCCTGTGCACAAAATTAAATCCAGCTAATTACTGTTCCATCAGCCTACTCTCAATCATCAGCAAAGTGATGGAAGGTGACCGCAACAATGCTATCAATTGGGAATTACTCACCAATAACCTGCTCACTGATACTCAATTTGGGTTCTGCCAGGACCACTCAGCTTCAGACCTCATTACAGCCTTGGTCCAAACATGGACAAAATAGCTGAATTCCTGACGTGACATGAGAGTGACACCTCTCAGCATCAAGGCATCATTTAACCAAGTGTGGCCCGACCCTTCCAAACTCTCACTTGACTCTCCAGCCTGCCCTCCCAGGCCCTTCTAATCTCCTACTGACACTTACGATCTCCCCCTGGCTTTTCCGATCTCCCCTCCCGACCTCCTCTTCGACCTTGCCAATCTCCTCCCAATCCTTTCAGTCACCCCCTCCCGATCTTTCGATCTCACCCCCGACTTCTGATCTCCCACCGACTCTTCAGATCTCCCCAACGCGACCCTTCCAATCTTCCCCTGATCTCCCCCCCCCATCCATCCCCCGACCCTTCCGATGTCCCATCCTTCGACCCTTCCATTCTTTCCCCCAACCTTTCCAATCTCCTTCCCTGCTGCCGACCCTGCCGATCTTCCCCCGCCATCCCCCCGAACCAACACACCAGAGATCAATAAAGCCATCCTATTTACTTATATGAATCCAGTGCCCAACCCTCAGGCTACCTCAGTCCATACACCAGAATAACATCGAGGCTAAAAGGAATACATTGTGAGGACATTTTGGCTTATGTTCTTTTTGAGTATAGAAGATGATCTACTTGAGGTGTTTATGGTGACCTAAGGAGTTGATAGGGTAGATGGAGAGCAACTATTTCCTCTGGTGGGTGAGTCCAGAACAAAGGGGCATAGCATTATAATTAGAACCAGGGTATATGTCAGGAAGCACTTCTTCACACAAAGGGCGGTGGAAATTTGGAACTCTCTCCCACTAAAGGCAGTGGATGTTAGGATAATTGGAGCTTTCAATCCTAAATTTTTGTTGGGTAAGTATAATCAAGAGATATGGGGAAAAGTAGGCAAATGGAGTACAGATCAACCATGCTCTAATTGAATGGCAGAGCAGGCCCGAGGGACTGAATGGCCTACTCCTGTTCCTAATGTTCCTATATTCCACACATCCAGCTGATCAACTGACATTATTAAGTATTGAAGATCTAGGCGTCAAAATTGCCCCTTGTTGAGAAGCCCGTTAGTGCCTCTGGGGAGTGCTAACGGGACACAAAACTCGGGCGGTGGAGGGGGGCGCGGGAGTGCGGGCGGCCCCTGCAAAATTGCACGGAATTTAGAGGAGGCGATGCCATGGTGGCACTGTGCCCCGTCAGTAGCACCCTGGGCCATGCGCATCAGGTCCATTTAGTACCGCATACCGACCCCTTTTCCCCCCACAGCGGATATTGCCTTGCTGTGAAGCTGCCACAAGCGATGTCAGTGCCAGCCTCGCCGATCACGAACCGGACTGACATTCACTCACGGGGCGGAAGTTAAAGGGTAGTACACGACGCCCCATGCCACCATCTTACCTTTTTGGCCAACTCACCGGTCGGCCCGACGACTTCCTCTGTTGCATGGTCCAGGCCGCCGTCATGTAGCCCGCAATCAATTTTGGGTGCTGGGTTGCGGCCTTGGCACCACGGCGCCCTGCTGGCCGAGTGAAGATCAATAGAGACATGGCAGAGTGTTCAGTGGCCCTCCCCTTTAAGTGAAGGGGAGGGGCGTTGAAGCGCGTCAGCGCTACATGGAGCATTTGCGTAGCGCTGCCAATTGCACCCCAGCGTTGCCCCGAAACCCGCCCCATCAGGAAGTGAAGCGTGAATTTCGCTACCAGGGCAGGACTTCAGAGCCAGGCGCAGGATGTCCCACCCCAAGCCGGTTACAGCGCCCAAACGGGGTGCTGGGGAATTTATCCCCCTGAATGTTTTTGTGAGAGTGAGAGGAGAGAGAGGAAGAGGGGGAGACATAGGCTGCATGCACTTGGCTGGATTTTCGGCTTTTTGTGTTTTTGCCTGTTTCTGGTGCAATTCGAGGCGGATTCAAAGATTTAGTGCCGGGTTGACGTTAGAGCCAGTGCGCACGACATTCGCCAAATTAAAGTTTATAAGGAACATTTCTGGTGTGCGGTCCGGTCACAAACGCTAATGCAGGGCGTGGCCATGCGCATGGGCAGTACATCTGGCACTGAATCAGCTACTTTACCTTTGAATTTTCATGATGGAGAATGACGAATTAAGACAGCATGCCAGGGGATTCAGCCACAAAGCTAACGAAGCTCTAGTGTGAGCTGATGAGAGAAGATGGCAGGAGTTGCATCGTTGGGATGTGTCTAGACCACTGCCATCTATTTTTAAGCAGATTTAGTGGGAAATCGCTGAGCAGATCTTTGCCTCAGACAATATTTACAATATACATTAATGATTTAGATGAAGGAATTGAGTGTAATATCTCCAAGTTTGCAGATGACACTAAGCTGGGTGGCGGTGTAAGCTGTGAGGAGGACGCTAAGAGGCTGCAGGGTGACTTGGACAGATTAATGAGTGGGCAAATGCATGGCAGATGCAGTATAATGTGGATAAATGTGAGGTTATCCACTTTGGGGGCAAAAACACAAAGGCAGAATATTATCTGAATGGTGGCAGATTAGGAAAAGGGGGGCTGTAACCAGACCTGGGTGTCATGGTACATCAGTCTTTGAAAGTTGGCATGCAGGTACAGCAGGTGGTAAAGAAGGCAAATGGTATGTTGGCCTTCATAGCTAGGGGATTTGAGTACAAGAGCAAGGAGGACTTACTGCAGTTGTACAGGGCCTTGGTGAGGCCTCACCTGGAATATTGTGTTCAGTTTTGGTCTCCTAATCTGAGGAAGGATGTTCTTGCTATTGAGTGAGTGCAGCGAAATTTCACCAGACTGATTCCCGGGAGGGCAAAACTGAGACATGAGGAGAGACGGGATCGACTGGGCCTGTATTCACTGGCGTTTAGAAGGATGAGAGGGGATCTCATAGAAACATATAAAATTCTGATGGGACTGGACAGGTTAGATGCAGGAAGAATGTTCCCGATGTTGGGGAAGTCCAGAACCAGAGGACAAAGTCTAAGGATAAGGGGTAAGCCATTTAGGACTAAGATGAGGAGAAACTTCTTCACTCAGAGAGTTGTTAACCTGTGGAATTCCCTGCCGCAGAGAGTTGTTGATGCCAGTTCATTGGATATATTCAAGAGGGAGTTAAATATGGCCCTTACAGCTAAAGGGATCAAGGGGCATGGAGAGAATGCAGGAAAGGGGTACTGAGGTGAGTGATCAGCCATGATCTTATTGAATGGTGGTGCAGACTCAAAGAACTGAATGGCCTACTCCTGCACCTATTTTCTATGTTTCTATGTTTCTATGATCAGGACTGGCACACAGTGCCGAAAGAAGTTCAATGATATTTCAAGGGTCGTTAGAGTAAGTACACTTTAATTCATGCATTCCTTCATTACTTCAATTATAAACCAGACACATTGGGCCCAAAATTCACCGTCCCTGAAGGGACATCTATCGGCGAGTTTGGGCGGTCGATCAAAAAAATCGATCAGCCGCGACAGTCGGGTACTTTTCCCGCTCCAAGCCAGATTCACCTCGGGGGGGATTTGAGCGGTGTTCACTTCCGCCAGGAACAGCGCGGTGAAGCCGTTGTAAAGGAAGGTTTCCAGTGGAGAGGGAAGCAACGTGCAGGCCAATGAAAATCCACAGGACAGTGAAATTTACCGAGGAAAAAGTAGGACTTTCCTGGCAGTGCCCCTGTGAGGTTTTCGATGTGGTGCTCAAACGTGACACCGATGGGGCCCTTTGGTAGGTAAAAAGTTTCATTACTTAGTGTTTTTATTTCATTTTCCAGCATTGGCAATATTTATCTTTTGATATAGTTTTATTACTTATTAGTGTTTTTATTTCATTTTCCAGCATCCGCAGTATTTATCTTTTCATATAGTTTTATTAATTGGTTTGGCTCCATTAAATCTGCTGAGTGTTGCTCAGAGGTTTGCACATACCCCTCTACTTTAGGGCAACTTTCAGGTCTGACTCTTTAGTGGAGTCCTGTGGGCTGCAGAGACCTGCTTGGCAGGGTTCACCCTGCGGATGGGAGGAGTGTTGGGAGGGTGACACCTGGTACACTTTGTCAGAAGCAGAGTGGCACACAGGAGAAGGCGTCGCCAACAGCACAGTGCAGACAGGCAGCGGGCAAGGGAGGCAGCAGCCGTGATTCGTTCATTATGCGCCAGACAAGTGTGCCCGCCGTCTTCTCCGGCCCGAAACAGGATTGCGGTTGGTTCCTTGGAGACAAGGGATATCCACTGTCCACTTGGCTGCTCGCACCTCTGTAGAACCCCAAGACAGCGCCAGAGCATGCATACAATGCCGCTCATTGTGCCACCAGGTGCATCATCGAGCAGTGCATAGGCATCCTTAAGCAAAGACTCCGGTGTCTGGACCGCTTTGGTGGAACCTTGCAGTACTCTCCTCAACAGATCTCCTTAATCGTTGTGGTCTGCTGCATGCTACACAACCTGGCCATCATGAGGGGATAGTCGCTGGAGGTCGAGCCAGCAGTACCACCTGAGGAGGAGGTTCAGGGGGAAGAAGAGGATTCCTGTCGCCCCAGAGCTAAAAGGCGTCGACCCATTGCCACCCTGGAAGGGCCGGGTGCAGACTGGCCAGCACCTCCTGGGAGGGTGCGTATTCACATATATGGAGGTGCCTGACACCTCCCCTGCAATCTCCCTCCGTGCATTATGTACTGGCAGCCTGCCAGGTCTCCCCACGTCAGGAAACAGTATTCTTCTTCCATCCTGCACACCGTCCATCAGTGTCTCCAGCTCCATATCAGTGAACCTGTTGGCTCTCCTTGCACCTCTTACACCAGCCATCCTTCCAAACTCCTTCCCCCCTCCCCCACCCCAGGGCCTTGCTGCAAACCCTGGCCTTCGGGCAACTGGCTCATTAGAAACCTTTACCTGCAAGCTGAATTTCTCAGTGGTGATAATGCTCAGATTAAGACAGACACACCGCTGAAAAATCCATTTTGGAAGGGTTCATTAGTGCTGGAACTCATTTGTTCATTTTTGGAGCTGAATATGAGGTGGCCTAGCCACGAAAAAATTTTGTCGCTAATGGCCACAAAAAAGGTGCGGAGAGCACCAGCTTTCCAGCGGTACTGAATTTTGGGCCCACTATTTGTTCTCATGCTTTTAGTGCCTCTCAGCACTCTGTGGGTTGCCTCCTAAAATGCATGACACATAGGTAGGCTTAGTTTGGCAACCTATTTGCCATGAATTTACAGATTATTAAGATTTTGTTCTGAGATCTCATAAGATGTCTCTGCACTTTGATGTCCTCCTTATAAACAATGTGCAATTTCCAAGGACATTAAGCAGAGGACTGTGTTACATTCAGACAGCATGGTATGTGCTTTGGTGGCTATCTGTGCCACAAGGGCAGATGGACCCTCTTGTAACCATTCCCATTTTCATCTTTGCAGGCCAAGAAGTCACATAATCGGCACGAGCAGATGCGGACAGACGGCGGTCTGCCTCAGATGCTGCCACTCACTGACATTGAGGACAAAGTGGCAGGCCTCATCGATGTCACAGGTCGGAGAGCTGCCACTGGGGGGCGCTGACCCCCGCTCAGATACTGAGGGTAAGTCCTGCACACTCCCTGAGCTGGGTTGGGGCAATGTCATGCAGTGTCTCTGGTCTAAGGTTGGGGCAATGTCCTGCACACTCCCTGGGCTGGGTTGGGGCAATGTCATCCAGTGTCTCTGGACTAGATATAATGGAGTAGCGGGGGCTCTTCAAATGAAACTGTGCTATGTGACCTTCATCATGTTACCCTGCCCCCTCCCCTGCTTCCAACCACTTGTCTGTTGATTTCTACTTCCAGATGACCAGCAACAGCTGCAGCATCCTTCAAGACAACACTTTACGTCAGGCTATTGTCTGGAGGAGGAAAAAGAGGAGTTTACCGATCAGCCAACTGTGGTGCAGCTGCAATTCCCCCCCCTGTTTTACCACCGGCACTCACCTCTTCTGAGGACGACAACAACGTGACTTTCTCAGGGTTTGACAACTACGAGGCTCCTGGGACCAGTGGTGTGCAGCAACGCAGTTCCAGGGTTTGAATCCTGTATGCTGTCTCTCCAGAGGGTGAGTCGGCAAAGTCAGTCTGCTGACAGGCAGAACTAGAACTGGACACAGTGGGAATGTCCAGGAAGAGCATCCAGGTCAGCCATCAGCTCCTTGATGGCTTGGGTAGGATTCCCACGAACATCGAGAGTCTCACTGCGACCATTACGGAGGTAGGGTCGCAGATTGTCGGTGCAAGCCGCGAAACCTGCAAGGCCATCAATGTCCACACGAGGCTGGTGGCCTCCAACAGTAAGACTGGAGTCCCGAAGAGTGTGGCGTGAAACCTAGCAGAATATGGCGCATCACAGGCACAAGCTCTGCTTCAGCTTGGGCAGGTGATGCAATCCATAAACCCTCCCGCCATACTCTCTGGGTTCCCCACTGTCATACCCAAACCCAAACCACCTGTGAATGGCAATGTCAATGAAGAGGCTAGCCAGTCAGAAGTTGGGCCTTCCACACCACGAGCTGGTCCAGTGCGTCCCCAGACAGTGACTCCATTGTCTCTTCCCCCGAACACAGCAGTGCTCTGGAAAACTTGCTGCATGCCATCTTGGTACCATTTGGTTAGGAGCAGCAGGCAAGGGAGGGTGATAAGGGGAAGAGGGGCAAAAACCAGTGGTAAAAAATAGTGGGGCAGGGGTTGCTGCATTATGTTGCTGATGCTGGATGTATTTTATGTTTTATGTTGCATTATTATGTTCTGAATTATGTTGTGATAATGTTGCTGTTGTTGAATAATTGCACCGTTGGTTGCAGTAATTTATATTATTTTATTAAATTATCGCAATTAAGTGTATAAAGTTGACAAAGTTGACAAAGTTTAATAAATTATTTTGTTCACCTTAACCAATCCTGTGTAGTGTTTCATTTGCAGAATAAGAGGGGGAATAGTCAACATTGTTGGATAGATTGTAAATATAAAAACAGATATCAAGAGTTTCTATCGGTATATACAAAGGAGAAGAGTGGCTAAAGTAAATAGAAACATAGCAACATAGAAATTTACAGCACAGAAGGAAGCCATTTCGGCCCATTGCATCCGCGCCGGCCGACAAAGAGCCGCACGGCCCTCCGTCAGCTGCCCTAAAGGTTACATACAAACACATGAACAATAACGGAAAGGCAAAGAGCACCCAGCCCAACCAGTCTGCCCCACACCACTGCAATACCCCTTATACTAAAAACATCTACACTCCAGCCCAACTGGAACCATGTGATCTCCTGAGAAAGGCAAAAACCAGATAAAAACCCAGGCCAATTTAGGGAGAAAGAAAATCTGGGAAAATTCCTCTCCGATGCATCCAGGTGATTGAAACTAGTCCAGGAGATCACCCTGGCCGTATTCTATTCCCTGTAGTACTTAGCATTATATCTGTGCCGACCAACAAAAGGTCATCTAGTCTAATCCCAATTAGCAGCTCTAGGTCCATAACCCTGCAGGTTACGGCACTTTAAGTGCCCATCCAACCATCTCTTAAAAGTGGTGAGGGTTTCTGCATCCACCACTCTTCCAAGCAGCAAGTTCCAGATCCCCACAACCCTCTGTGTAAAGAACCCCCCCCTCAAATCCCCTCTAAACCTTCCACCAACCACCTTAAAACTATGCCCCCTCGTAATAGCCCCCTCCACCAATGGAAAAAGACCCTTACTATCCACTTTATCCAGGCTCCTCAATATTTTGCACATCTCAATGAGGTCTCCTCTCAACCTCCTTTGTTCCAATGAGAACAAACTCAGCCTATCTAATCTGTCCTCATAACTAAGATTCTCCATTCCAGGCAGCATCCGAGTAAATCTCCTCTGCACCATCTCTAGTGAAATCACGTCCTTCCTATAATACGGCGACCAGAACTGCAGGCAATATGTTGGTCCCTTATAGGATGAGACCGGGGAATTAGTAATGGGGAACATGGAGATAGCAGAAACTCTGAACAAATATTTTGTATCAGTCTTTACAGTGGAGGATACTAACAATATCCCAACAGTGGATAGTCAAGGGACTATAGGGGGGGAGGAACTTAACACAATCTCAATCACTAAGAAGGTGGTACTCAGTAAGATGATAGGACTAAAAGCAGATAAATCCCCTGGACCTGATGGCTTGCATCCTAGGATCTTAAAAGAAGTAATGGCAGTGATGGTGGATGCATTGGTTGTAATTTACTAACATTCCATGGATTCTGGGGAGGTCCCAGCAGATTGGAAAACTGCAAATGTAATGCCCCTATTTAAAAAAGGAGGCAGACAAAAAGCAGGAAACTATAGACCAGTTAGCCTAACATCTGTGGTTGGGAAAATGTTGGAGTCGATTATTAAAGAAGCAGGAGCAGGACATTTGGAAAAACATAATTCAGTCAAGCAGAGTCAGCATGGATTTATGTAACGGAAGTCATTTTTGACAAATTTGCTGGAATTCTTTGAGGATGTAATGAATTTGGACTTCCAGAAGGCATTTGACAAGGTGCCACATAAAAGGTTACTGCACAAGATAAAGTTTAATGGGGTTAGGGGTAATATATTAGCATGGATAGAGGATTGGCTAACTAACAGAAAACAGAGAGTCGGGATAAATGGTTCATTCTCGGGTTGGCAATCAATAACTAGTGGGGTGCCGCAGGGATCGGTGCTGAGACCCTAACTATTTACAATCTATATTAATGACTTGGAAGAAGGGACCGAGTGTAATGTAGCCAAGTTTACTGATGATACAAAGATGGGAGGAAAAGCAATGTGTGAGGAGGACACAAAAAATCTGCAAAAGGACATAGACAGGCTAAGAGAGTGGGCAAAAATTTGGCAGATGGAATATAATATTGGAAAGTATGAGGTCATGCATTTTGGCAGAAAAAAATCAAAGAGCAAGTTATTATTTAAATGAAGAAAGATTACAAAGTGCTCAGTACAGCGGGACCTGAGGCTACTTGTGCATGAAACACAAAAGGATAGTATGCAGGTACAGCAGGTGATCAGGAAGGCCAATGGAATCTTGACCTTTATTGCAAACGGGATGGAGTATAAAAGCAAGGAAGTCTTGTTACATTTATACAGGTTATTGGTGAGGCCACACCTGGAATACTACGTACAGTTTTGGTTTCCATATTGAAGAAAGGATATAATTGCTTTGGAGGCAGTTCGGAGAAGGTTCACTAGGTTGATTCCGGAGATAAGGGGGTTGACTTATGAAGAAAGGTTGAGTAGGTTAGGCCTCTACTCATTGGAATTCAGAAGAATGAGAGGTGATCTTATCGAAACGTATAAGATTATGAGGGGGCTTGACAAGGTGGATGCAGAAAGGATGTTTCCACTGATAGGGGAGACTAGAACTAGGGTGCATAATCTTAGAACAAAGGGCCGCCCATTTAAAACTGAGATGAGGAGGAATTCCTTCTCTCAGAATGTTGTAAATCTGTGGAATTCGCTGGCTCAGAGTGCTGTGGAAGCTGGGAGATTGAATGAATTTAAGACAGAGATAGACAGTTTCTTATCTTAAAAGAATAAGGGGTTATGGGGAACGTGGAAGAGAAGTGGACCTGAGGCCATGATCGTATTAAATGGCGGAGCAGGCTCAAGGGGCTGTATGACCTACTCCTGCTCCTATTTCTTATGTTCTTATGAGTGGCCAGGCAATGGTCAAATATCCTGTGCAATCTTCAAGCAAAGCGTTCAATTATGAGCTGTTGATGTAAGGCTTTTGCAGCGGCGAAATCGCCACAATGCCTCTCCTGTGGTGGTGGCATGGGTTCGTCGCCAGGTTCCCCTTCCTCATCTTCCTCCTCCTCCTCATCCCCACCTCTCTCTTGAGGTGGTCCTGCAATCCCCATTGGTAATTCCTGTCCCCTCATGATGGCTAAGTTGTGTAGCATGCAGCACACCACAATGAACTCAGAGACCTGCTGAGGAGAGTATTGTAGGCAGGCTCCAGAGTGGTCCAGGCATCGGAAGCACCTCTTGAGCACTCCAATTGTCAGTTCGATAATATTGTGAGTGGCTGCATGGCTCTCATGCTCAGCTTCTGTCTGAGGTTTCTGCAGTGGGGTCATGAGCCAGGTGGTGAGGCCGTAACCTTTGTCCCTGAGCATCCAGCTCTGGCCCTGTGGTTGATGCTGGAACATGCATGAGACACTTCTGTCAAGATGAAAGCATCATGGATGTTCCCTGGATATTGGGTATTGACTGCCATGCTGTGCTGATTATGGTCGCAGACGATCTGTACATTCATGGAGTGAAATCCCTTTCAGATTCGGAATACCTATGGATTCTCTAAAGGTGCTAGCAGGGTGATGTACATACAGTCAAGGACACCCTGAACCTTGTGGAAGCCAGCAAATCATTCAATACTTATAGCCCTCTCATTTTGGGTCTCCTTGGTCATTGGGAAGTTTATGAAGTCCATTCTGCATGCGTACAGTACATTCATCACTTGGTGAATGCAGCAATGTGTAGCATGCTGCGAGATGGAGCATATGTCCCCCACTGATGCCTGAAAGGAGCCGGAGGCATAGAAGGCTAGTGCCACAGTCACCTTCACCTCGACGGGCAGTGCAGTCCTGTTGCCACTAGTAGGCTGTAGGTCTGCTGTATGAGCTGGCATATCTCTGTGACCACCTCTTTTCGAAAGCACAGCCTTCTAACACACTGTGCCTCAGAGAGCTGCAAATATGAGCGATGTTCCCTGTAAACTGATGGGCTTAAGGCCTCCTTCCCTTACGTCTGTGACCCTGTTCGATTATGTTGAAAATGATCATCAATATGCCTTCTTCCAGCTCGATGCTGTATGAATACAGCAGGCAGGTTTACTGGCTTCAGACATCGCATGGTCCCCATCTTTTAAAATGTCCTTAAATAGCATTGAAAACCCACGAGAAACTTACATAAACCACAATCAAAAGTATGCAGTGTTTTTCTCCCAATGCTTGTAATTACCCACAACTGTGACTTTCTCCTCGGTTTCCAAGATGGCGCCGTTAGCGCCTGGTGTGCCCGGGGTGTAACTGCTTTTTCTGGGCGGGTTCCCGGGCCGACATTAAATCGGGCGAAATGCTCGAAAGTTCCACTAGTGCAGCACTGCACGCTGATTTACATCATCCAAACAGTCAAAACAGCAGCGGGGCGTTAAGGTTTAGCACCGCTGCAAAACCTTTGGTGAAAATTCCGCCCGGGCGCAAAATCTTGCGCGCCTCGTTTCACGCCCCCCAAAAAAAATCATTTTTGTGCCCCCACGAGGTGCTAAATGGGGCGACAAATGAGCCATAAATCCAGCCCACTGTCTTCATTTTGTCTGGAAAATAATATCATTATTATGCTGGGCATGGACATGCTACATGACTCTCCATGCACAGAGGAGCTCGGTGCTGTACAAGCAAAACTCGCTGAGATCTTCTTGTGTCATGGAAACATTGGCGCTTACATTGCTTCTTCCTGTTTATTATGCTGTTTTTCTTTAGTCACTCAGTACCTTTACAATTTAGAGTTCTGTCCTTTGGCACACCTTCATCACGCCTGTTAGAACTTCGAACAGTGGGAAGCCTTTCGCACATCTCACATATCATCTCTGGATCAAATGATCTAATATATGCAAACAAAAACAGCCGCGTTAAGCCTCTTCAGCTGGCAGTGATTTGCTGCTGCATTTAAGGAAAATATTGTTTGCAAATTCATTGCAAGTAATCAAATTGAGCCTCCCTTCAGGCAGGTTTCACTGCAGGTGAGTTTTATGAAAAGATGGAAGTGTTTAATTTATACAAGCAACTACTGCTTCACCCACACTTCTTATTTGATGCTACCCATTCGATTAAAGGAAAAATCTTCAACTTGTTCATTGTTGGATACATCATTTACTAATTGAATAGCCCACAAAATATATATTGTTTATTGTTTATGCTTTATTTTATCCCTTTTTTAAAAATGGAGCAAAGTGCAAGTAGGCCGCATGAATCATCTTGCCTAATCTGATTATAGCTGTCACTTCACAGCCTATTGTTTAGCCGGCTCATACGTTTCATGAAAAATTCAAGTTGTCTTTCTGTCAGAATGTTTCAGCACTGCCATATAGTTTCCTGGCTGGGTCAATAACCCAAAACCTCTAAAATGTAATAAATTACCATCTGATGTCATTGATGGCAGCAGCTTATATGACATTATGCTCATCTTGTTCAACTGATTCAAACTGGGTCACAGTACTGAGTTGTAAGATACTATAAATGTCAAGTGAGTCCTTGTAACCCTTGAAAGCCTGCTAGTATTCTTCTGCCAATTAGACACCAAGGATTTCTGCATTCCATATGTCTTCTGTCAGCAAGATTACTCATAACCACCATATTTGTATAATATATAAATCACCACACAAATTGTGAAATAAAACTTGCTCTAGCAATATGGGAATTGATGTTGAGTACCCACAAAAGGACATGCGGATGGTATTGTGTTTTCTTTATGTTCATTAAGTGAAGGATGTTAGTGCTGTGGAATGGAACTCTTCTCATTGTCAGCAACAAGCGGTCCCAGGTATAACGCAACCAGGTGCCGAGTAAAGCTTCCTCTCTTCTACCCCAAGTCTGTCTCAGCCCAAAACTGCACCAGTGTGACATGGTTTCCATGTACCACATCGGCCATTCTGTGGATTCTTTGAATAAGATTGCCAATTAGTGCCGAATTCGGGACAATTTTGTGATGTCAGCCAAAAACCTACTAGGAACTGGATTGGGATAGCACAAGCTGATTTCACATAAGACCCTTCCAAGAAAGAGAACATATTTATCCCAAGACTCTGAACTAAATTTGAACCCCGATGCCAAAGATGAAAAGTAAGTATCTAACCCACAGTGCCACTAAATTCGCCAGCTTTAACTTTAATTGTATTATTTCATTTTCTAATTAATATTAACAAAATAGAAACATCTTAACTGTGTTCCAAAGTCTTTTGTATCAAAGAAGCTCCCTATAAATACAGCAGTTCTTTATTATTACAGTTTGCCAGGTAAAATAATACAAAAGAACGTAAGAAATATGAGCAGGAGTAGGCCATTTGGCCCCTCGAGCTTGCTCCGCCAATCAATAAGATCATGGCAGATTTGATCCTGGCTTCAATTCCATCTCCCCACCTGCTCCCCATAACCTTTGACTCCCTTATCATTCAAAGATCTGACTATCTCCACTTTAAATATATTCAAAGATACAGCCTCCACAGCTCTCTGGGGTAGAGAATTCCACAGATTCACGACCCTCTGAAGAAGAAATTCCTCCTCATTTCTGTTTTAAATGGGCGACCCTTTATTCTGAAACTATGCCCCCTAGTTCTAGATTCCCCCATGAAAGGAAACATTCTCTCTGCATCTACCCTGTCAAGCCCCCTCAGAATCTTATATGTTTCAATAAGATCAACTCTCATTCTTCTAAACTCCAAGGAGTATAGGCCCAACCTGCTCAACCTTTCTTCATATGACAACCCCTGCATCTCAGGAATCAACCTTCTCTGAACTGCCTCCAATGCAACGACATCCTTCCTAAATAAGGAGACCAAAACTGTACACAGTACTCCAGATATGGTCTTACCAATACCCTGTACTGTTGGCATAGGATTTCCCTACTTTTATACTCTATCCCCCTTACAATAAAGGCCAACATTCCATTTGCCTTCCTGATTACTTGCTGTACCTGCATGGTAACTTTTTGTGTTTCATGTACAAGAACCCCCAGATCCCTCTGTACCACAGCAATTTATAATCGCTCCCCATTTAAATAATAATTTGCTTTTTTATTTTTTCTACCAAAATGGATAACCTCACATTTTCCCACATTATAGTCCATCTGCCAATATTTTGTGATGTTAATATGTTATTATGATGTTAATATCTAATTTATTCTGAAAACTATAATTAGAATTCAGGTCTCAGCATTCAAAGTTCCTCCCTTATATTTGTGCCGCAGAGCAGAAAACCATAATGAAGTGTGGCCACAGTGCCAAAAACAACACGAATACTGTAAAAGCAAAATACTGCGGATGCTGGAAACTGAAATAAAAACAGAAAATGCTGGAAATCTCAGCGGATCAGGCAGCATCTGTAGGGAGAAAAAACAGAGTTAGCATCATCATCATAGGCAGTCCCTCGGAATCGAGGAAGGCTTGCTTCCACTCTTAGAATGAGTCCTTAGGTGGCTGAACAGTCCAATACGAGAGCCACAGTCCCTGTCACAGGTGAGACAGATAGTCGTTGAGAGTAAAGGAGGGTGGGACAGGTGTGCCGCACGCTCTTTCCGCTGCCTGCGCTTGATTTCTGCATGCTCTCGGCGATAAGACTCGAAGTGGAGATTTCACATCGATGACCCTTTGTCAGAACTGGCAAAAGTTTGAAATTAACAGATTCTTAAAGAAGTGCAAGGGGCACTGAAAGTGGGAGGGGAGGAAAGAATAAAATGGAAGTTATGTGATAGATTTGAGAGACAAAAGGGATGATGGGCCAACTTGAGATGGCAATGGCACAAGTTAGAAAACAAAAGATGAGTCTAGATAGGGTGTGAATGGCGGAATAATTACCAGCTGCCATGGGAAACAGATAAAAATAAATGAATACTGTAAGGTCACCTAGCTTCTACCCTTCTGATTTGAGAAAGAAAATAAATTGTGGTAAAACATCTGAAGAACACTGTGCAGACATCAGCATGAAATTTACTTCTGCTTTTATTTTTAAAAATCCAAATCCATGATAGCTCTTTTGAAACCCACATGATTGATGGCTCTGACAGTAGAGAGAGGAATAAGGTCTACTGATGGCAGGCATGTTAATAAACATGAGTGTGAAGTCCACCAGACAGAACCACAATACTCAGAGAACTCAGAATACCATTCTGGATTCTGTGACTTTTATACATTCTGATTGGTAAGTGGAGCCAATCCACAATAACTTTGGTCTGGGGTGATTTGTTCACTGATTCTCTCTCTTCACCCCGCTCTCTCTGTAGGGAAGCAGTTAACCTCTCCTCAATGATTTGACCCAGATGAAGAATTTACCATGTGCAAAATCATGACATGAATCTTTTCAATTAAATGCAAAATTTAAATTATTCGCATAACTCTTGAATATGCGAAAGTTTGAACATAGTCCATTACATGATTATCCTTTGTATACTCATTAGTAAGACAAACGTCCTCCACCAGCCTGTCCTTACCGCACAGCACTGCCCCCCAAACATCAAGATCCACGGCGTGGCCCTGGACAACGTGGACCACTTTCCCTATCTCGGGAGCCTCCTATCAACAAGAGCAGGCATTGATGATGAGATCCAACACCGCCTCCAGTGCGCCAGTGCAGCCTTCTGCTGCCTGAGGAAAAGAGTGTTTGAAGATCAGTCCCTCAAAACGGTCACCAAACTCATGATCTACAGGGCCGTAGTATTACCCGCCCTCCTTTATGGCTCAGGGACATGGACCATATACAGTAGACACCTCAAGTCGCTGGAGAAATACCACCAGCAATGTCTCCACAAGATCCTGCATATCCCCTAGGAGGACAGACGCACAAACATTAGCGTCCTCGTCCAGGCCAACATCCCCAGCATTGAAGCACTGACCACACTTGATCAGCTCCGCTGGGCAGGCCATATAGTCTGCATGTCAGACACGAGACTCCCAAAGCAAGTGCTCTACTCGGAACTCGTCTACGGCAAATGAGTCAAAGGCGGGCAGAGGAAACATTACAAGGACACCCTCAAAGCCTCCCTGATAAAGTGTGACATCCCCACTGACACCTGGGAGTCCTTGGCCATAGACCGCCCTAAATGGAGGAAGTGCATTCGGGAGGGTGCTGAGCTCCTCAAGTATCGTCGCCGAGAGCATGCAGAAATCAAGCGCAGGCAGCGGAAGGAGCATGCAGCAAACCAGGCTCCCTGCCCACCCTTTCCTTCAACAACTATCTGTCCGACCTGTGACAGAGACTGTAGTTCTCGTATCGGACTGTACAGCCACCTAAGAACTCATGCTAAGAGTGGAAGCAAGACTTCCTCGATTCCAAGGGACTGCCTATGATGATGATGACGACTCAACCAAGGAAACCTTTATCACAGTTGTTACTCATTACAATAATGAAGAATGTTCTATAGTGATTAGAAAATATTTTGGTGTATTGATAATAAGCAGAATAATGTACCTCAGCGCCTGTTGAAAATGTACTTCCTGTTTTACAATCTGGAGTATCACCGTGATCTGCTCATTATTGTCTTGACTGGGGCTGTATGGTATGTAGCAAGCAGTGCTGCAATATTCATCAGTGATCTTTGGTTGATGTGCATGAGTGGTCAAACATGCTCGTGTTAGTTTATGTGGCTTTAATATTCTTGTCGTGACAGCATTGTATCTGTCAAATAAAACCAAAAATACATTATGTTGGAATATATGAACAGGAGTAGGCCATTCAGCCCTTCAAGCCTGCTCCACTATTCAATTTATTCATGACATGGTATCCTTAACTAACTAAAATCTCTTTATCTCAGTCTTGAAATGTCCAATTACAATTATGTCCAAGCTGGACATCATTTTAATACGGACACAGCTGGGAGTACACGACTGGACATATGCCAAAGAGAAGAGGTCTGGATGTATCCTGGGGCTTAAAGGCACCAACATCCTTAAAAGGTAAGAGTTTTTTTGCAGGTCATGGGGCAGGATTGTTTTCTCAGCACTGTCTTATGAAGAATGATATCTGTTTAATGAATCTGCCATCCTGTGCATTAATGCAGAATCTGTAATTTGCATGTCAGCAGTCTTTACATGTATTTCAAGGTTTTGTCACCTTGTGAGTTAGTGTTCATGGTTGTGTCATGGCTGCAAAGGCAGCAGAAGACCTGGCACCATTGCAGTCAGCCATGGAGGGATGTTGGCAAGAGGGTGGCCTCATTGTCCCAAGCAGTAGGTCAAGGAACAGGGCAAGGAACAGAATATGTATGATAATAGCACACAATGCAATTACATGGTATATGCCCTTTCGTAGTCTCCATTTGTGTCCTATGTTGCTACTGTACAGTAATATTTTTGTCACACAACATTTTTTGGGTCTTCTGTAAGTCTTCAGTGCTGTTGACATTGTACTCACATTGTTTGTGAAATATTGTTATATTTGTTTTCTCTGTATCATACTTGACAGTCCGCTTTCTGAACCAAAATTCAATCACACTTCAGCATTAGATAGTTTAGAAAGATATTCAGGCCTGGCTGCGATATCTGACCTTTTTTGTGTTTGCTGAGCCATTTTCAATCGATAAATTGCGCACCGTGTAGTTGAATTAATAACTTTTAAAAATTTATACTCGTTAAGTAGCTGATTAGCTGCTTGAGAAGTTAAAGGACTATTGTTGCTGGAGTTCTGCGATTGGCTATTACTCAGAATGAAACCACATTCTCATGGAGCACATTTGTAGTGCGTGCCTTCTATTTTTTCAGCACATTGAAAATAACAATCTTTAACCCATTTTCAATGAGACAGAAACACAGCTCTGTGTCTCACTGCAGATAATTGAAAACACAGATCTGTCAACTATATCACAATGTCAATATGACTATACCCTCAACACAATGAATACATGCACCATTGTTTTCAAAGTCATTAGGAACAATGTCTCTACAATATTGCAGCATAAACCTCTCGAGTTCAATAAACACATTTTCCCAGAGGGATGAACAGACAGTAAGGAATCTATATAAATCCGAGCTGCAATAGGCTTTGGCAGAATTTGAGTGTGTTCTTCTTGAACACCAATGCTATATAGAATCAAGATAATTTTTTGATATTAGGAGGTAGAAATTGCCCCCTACCCGAAACGGGGTGCTCCCAACCTGTTTCGATGGTTTTTACCGCAGTTGTGGTTCAGGTCATCTCTTGAACGACATTCGGCTCTTTGTTGTTTTTTTCCTTGCATCCGGAACTCGATCATAATAGGGGCGGTGACAACACCTGAAGTTGGGTGCGGAGCAGAGTCACTGCCGCGATGACATCATCACTTAAAGGGGAGAGCCTCTGCGATTTTAAAATTTCCAGCCATTGGGCCATCAGGGAGGGTTTCGGCCGGGCCAGCAGCCTGGCACCCAAGAGGGGGTGCCAGGCTGCCAACAACCCGGGGGCATATTTGTCGGGCCGACATGGCAGTCAGCCGACAAAAAAGAAAACATGCCGGCAGCGGCAGCAGCAGCGCATCCTCCCCTTTAAGGGAAGCCGCACTGCCATTGCAGAAGGTAACAGGCTCACCAGAGCACCAGGAAAGAACAGGTTTTGGCAATGCCGGGCAGGCCGAAGATTTTCAGAGGGGAATGTTGCCGTCGGGGGGCGGGGGTGGGTGGTAGATCGGCGGTGCACACGCTGATGATGCGTTTACCATAGATCAGCAGCAGCGGAGCGGTGGTGGGGGATGGGGTGGGGGAGATCGGGGCACTGCCATTCCACAAAAAGCATAGCATCGGCCATTCCATGAAAAGTGGGGCGGCCACTCCACTCTGCAGTGTGGCCGCTGATTTGCGGTGGTAACAGGCTTTAAGGAGAAGGGCAGTTTTCTTTAGACTTTACAGAATCTAATGAAAGTGAGTTTTTCTATTTAAAAGCCATTTTAAAATAAAAATGTTGTAGAAGTGAAGCATAATTTTAATAATTAAGATGTAGTCATCCTTTACACCTGGTTAGAATTTAGTTTGCACTGGAGTGGGGAGGGGGGACTTGCATTCTTCTTTTCAATCTCTCAGGGGCTGAAATTGCCCCTTTCTATAAGGCCCGTGGCCGCCTGAATGTGGCGGCCAAGGGTCGGTGCGGACTGGCCATCGAGTCTCCGTGGAAGGGACCGCCATTTTTGAAATTGCCCTTCCTCCGTTTTGGAGCAGTGTAGGGGACCACTCCGCCCGTTTTCCCATCGTGTCGTGCATGCGCCAACCCCTTACCAACTGGCGGCGACCCCTTCTCGAAATTGCCCCACAGGAAATTGCCCCTTTCAAAAATTGCTCCACACACGCTTCCGCCCCGTTAGTGACGGCCACTCCGCCCCACCTCCACTTCCGCCCCGATGATGAGGCCACTTCCACACCGTTTCAAAAAAAAAGCATGAAGTGCTGAAGTTCTCCAGTTTGGCTGCTCCCATGCATTGGGGCAGCCAGAACTCAGTGAAAAAGGTAGGTGCGCCTCGGTTCGGGTGCTGGGCAATTTCCGCCTCTTTAGGTTTCGATTGAGTTCTTTCGACCTTCATTTTATTACATGATAATTAATACTGCCACCATATCCATTAAATTTTTGTCAAGGCTTAGCTTGGAAATTAACTGAGACGAATGCATTTAGAAAAACAGCCTCGACCATCCGTGGGAAGCAAGATGTCATTTTACAAGCCCTGATATGCTGCACCATTTCTCAACCAGCTCAATTTTCGAATACAAATTCATAATCCGTCTCTTCAAACACTGAAAGTAAAGCAGGCAGGCATAGCTGCTCACCACATTTAAACTGAATTCCTTCGGCTTTAATTAATTCCTCTAATTCTTGGAAGATTATTTCAAGTTCTCCATGTTAATTATCTCAGTGAGTAGCTGCGACGCAATGATGATCATTTTATTTTGATACTTGTATTGTGACAGGTGCGAACTCCGGCTGTCGCTGTGTAAAATCCTAGTGGAGACCGAGGGTCATGGGGTTCCAGCTAAAGTGATTATATCTTTTAGTTGTGTTGACACATGTTGTTTCAAGCTGCAGAAAAATTTAATTCATTGACGTGAAGGAATATCTAACCAACGTTCAGTCAGCAAAGGAAAAATAAAACACTGAAAATACTTAAAGGGAAAGTATGACCAAATATGGCTACACTGTGGGGTGGATGTTGACAAGATGGGCACTGAAATTTTTGCATTCCTTAATAACCAGTCCAAATGTTAACAGACTAATGGCAATGTGAATGTGTCAGAGATATGTACAGGACACATAGTAGTGCTTTGGAAGAAATTCATAGACTTCTCAGAGGTATTTTGCTAATATTGGTGAAGTATTTCAAGGACTCATTCCTTCAGCAGATTTCCCCAACCTCGACGGGTTCGGTGTGGCCAGGCTCGGTGGCGGGTCCCGACCTCGCTGTTGGCTCCAGCCTGCTGTGTAGAAATGATTTTACATTGATTGGGCTTGTTAAGCCCGGCCAGTTCATTTGCCGGCTAATTGAAGGACACGAGTCTGATTATGTCATTTGATGACACATCATCAGCCAGTTTCCTTCAAGGGACCATGTCCAAATTGTGCGGTCAGTGTTCTACAGCATCGAGGTGCTGCAAACAGGCCAGGAAAATGCTTGATAATCTCACAAAGTTCATCAACGTACGACGAGCCTGTTCATTACACCAAGCAGATGTGAAAATTATGCATGTTGCAAAGGGTTTCCTCTCAACTGTTACATCATGACTGAGCTAATCTCCCAGAAAACACAGCTCTTTCCAAGCTTCACATGAGTGGCCGTATTTACAAAAAGGCACTCTTTACTATTGATGCTTAAAACGGGAACTATTATTGCATTTACATTTGGAAAGGCAAGCCCACAAGCAACCTTACAATATTACTTGGCTGCGTGGTTCATGTTTATTTACTCACAGATATGCTGGGATTCAGAATGGGCAGCTGAGCAGGACTTTTTAAATTAATTTCACTGTGAGGCCTTTAAGATTTAAAATTTGCCCTCCATGTGCTGTAGTAACGCTGGATACCAGGAAAGCACTCGCGTTTCTAGCAACCAGTGTTACTAAGATACAAATAACAGGAAATACATTGGATTGATATATGCTTGTCATTTGTACATTGTACATCCCTGTCTGGAGTAAAAATAAAACGGGGAAGGTGGCTCAACCGTGGCTAACAAGGGAAATTAAGGACTGTGTTAAATCCAAGGAAGAGGCATATAAATTGGCCAGAAAAAGCAGCAAATCTGAGGACTGGGAGAAAATTAGAATTCAGCAGAGAAGGACTAAGGGTTTAATTAAGAGGGGAAAATAAAGTATGAGAAGAAGCTTGCTGGGAACATAAAAACTGACTGCAAAAGCTTTTATAGATATGTGAAGAGAAAAAGATTAATGAAGATAAACGTAGGTCACTTGCAGTCGGATTCAGGTGAATTTATAATGGGGAACAAAGAAATGGCAGATCAATTGAACAAATATTTTGGTTCTATCTTCACGAAGGAAGACACAAATAACCTTCCGGAAGTACTAGGGGACCGAGGGTCTAGTGAGAAGGAGGAACTGAAGGATATCCTTATTAGGCGGGAAATTGTGTTAGGGAAATTGATGGGATTGATGGCCGATAAATCCCCGGGGCCTGATAGTCTGTATCCCAGAGTACTTAAGGAAGTGGCCCTAGAAATAGTGGATGCATTGGTGATCATTTTCCAACGTCTATCGACTCTGACCAGTTCTTATGGACTGGAGGGTAGCTAATGTAACACCACTTTTTAAAAAGGAAGGGAGAGAGAAAGCGGGTAATTATAGACTGGTTAGCCTAACATCACTGATGGGGAAAATGTTTGAATCAGTTATTAAGGATGAAATAGCAGCGCATTTGGAAAGCAGTGACAGGATTGGTCTAAGTCAGCATCGATTTATGAAGGGGAAATCATGCTTGACAAATCTTTTGGAATTTTTTGAGGATGTAACAGTAGAGTGGACAAGAGAGAACCTTGTGTATTTGGACTTTCAAAAGGCTTTTGACAAGGTCCCACACAAGAGATTGGTGTGCAAAATCAAAGCACATGGTTTTGGGGGTAATGTACTGATGTGGATAGAGAACTGGTTGGCAGACATAAAGCAGAGAGTCAGAATAAACGGGTCCTTTTCAGAATGGCAGGCAGTGACTAGAGGATTGCCGCAGGGCTCAGTGCTGGGACCCCAGCTCTTTACAATACACATTAATAATTTGGATGAAGGAATTGAGTGTAATATCTCCAAATTTGCAGATGACACTAAACTGGGTGGCGGTGTGAGCTGTGAAGGGGACGCTGAGGCTGTAGGGTGACTTGGACAGGTTAGCTGAGTGGTCAAATGCATGGCAGATGCAGTATAATGTGGATAAATGTGAGGTCATCCACTTTGGGGGCAAAAACGCAAAGACAGAATATTATCTGAATGGTGGCAGATTAGGAAAAGGAGAGGTGCAACGAGACCTGGGTGTCATGGTTCATCAGTCATTGAAAGTTGGCATCCAGGTACAGCAGGCGGTGAAGAAGGCAAATGGCATGTTGGCCTTCATAGCTAGGGGATTTGAGTATAGGAGCAGGGAGGTCTTACTGTAGTTGTACAGAGCCTTGGTGAGGCCTCACCTGGAATATTGTGTACAGTTTTGGTCTCCTAATCTGAGGAAGGATTTTCTTGCTATTGAGGGAGTGCAGCGAAGGTTCACCAGACTGATTCCCGGGATGGCTGGACTGACATATGAGGAGAGATTGGATCAACTGGGCCTTTATACATTGGAATTTAGAAGGATGAGAGGGGATCTCATAGAAACATACAAGATTCTGACAGGACGGGACAGGTTAGATGCGGGTAGATTGTTCCTGATGTTGGGGAAGTCCAGAACTAGGGGACACAGTCTTAGAATAAGGCGTAGGCCATTTAGGACTGAGATGAGGAGAAACTTCTTCATTCAGAGAGTCGTTAACCTGTGGAATTCCCTGCCGCAGAGAGTTGTTGATGCCAGTTCATTGGATATATTCAAGAGGGAGTTAAATATGGCCCTTAGAGCTAAGGGAATCAAGGGATATGGAGAGAAAGCAGGAAAGGGGTACTGAGGGAATGATCAGCCATGATCTTATTGAATGGTGGTGCAGGCTCGAAGGGCCGAATGGCCTACTCCTGCACCTATTTTCTGTGTTTCTATGTTTCTATGTATACCCTTTGAATATGTCCACCAATAAATTGACTGATTTATTCTAATGGTGCAGAATAAGATATTAAAGAGGAAAAATTCATCCCCTTATCACCTCCCATTAGCAGCAGTAGATGGAACGATTGGTGCACTAGATGTATCACCAGGGCGAGATGAATGCAGTGCCACATGCCAAATGCAGCCCCCCATAGCGCCGCCGGTAAGAGGTATCGCCGGGAACATCAGCACTCACCCAATTTGCAAAATTGATTCTTGCTACTTACCTCACTGCTTGGAGTAAACACCGACAGGGAGAGCTGGCATGCAACACCAGGAAGCCGGTTCCAGGGACATTATTACAAGGGATCATCAGCAACCACTCACAGCAGTTTCACTCGGTTAGTGCAGTTTCAGTTTTTTTTGTTAGTTTCACCCACTGTAATAGTTTAATTCAGTCATTTCAAAGTGCTTTTGTATCAGCAGTCTTCTGGCAACTAAAAAGTAGTTACATTTATTCTTCAAAGATTCAAACTGCTACACTTGGTAACATTAATAGGGGCTATACTGGCATGCCACCTCATCCTCCAGTATCTACGGCGGAGGGAGCGGAGGCAGCGAGAAGTACGGGAACATGTGCGGAGAGGGAGGAGGAGGACCAGGAGGGCTCCCAACAAGAAGGCTTACCTTCCAAAGGTAATCCAAGAGCACTTTTTGTACCTTCAATTAAGCAAGGAGTAGTGTGTTTGAAGGCTGCGCTTTACCAAGGAGGTGGTCTCAGAACTCTGTCACCTCCTGCAACCAGACCGCCAACAGCAGACCAGGATGACCACAGCTCTCCAAATGGCAGTCAAGGTCAATGAGGCCCTCAATTTCTTCACCAGCGGATCCTTCCAGTCTGTAACAGAAGACATACCTAACATCTCACAGTTCGTTGTCCATTGCTGCTTCCGCAAGGTCACAGATGCTCTCTACAGAAGTGGAAGGGAATACATTTCCTTCCCCATCACCAGACAGAAGTAGCATAAGCGTGGATGTGGCTTTGCCAGGATAGCGGGATTCCTCATGGTGCAGGTCGCCATTGATTGCACCCACATGGCTTTGCGGGCACCGTATAACAATCCTGCAATCTTCCGTAACTGCAAAGGTTTCCACTCACTTAATGTGCAGTTGGTGTGAGACAACATTCAGTGAATCTTTAATGTAATTGCCCGCTATCCTGCCAGCAGCCAAAATGCCTTCATCCTACGCCAGACCAATGTGCCAGCACTCTTCCAGCCAGCACGTCAAGCTCGAGGATGGCTGCTCAGAGACAAGAGCTATCCGCTCTCCACCTGGCTCATGACTCCCCTCCGCAACCCAAACACTCGTGCCCAGCACTCATATAATGAGAGCCAAGCTGCCAGCAGGAACATCATCGAGCAGACCATCGGCTTATTGAAGCAATGGTTCCGCTGCCTTGACTGAGTGGGAGGAGCCCTCCAGTACTCGGCTGAATCAGTCTCCCATTTTGTGGTGGTCTGCTGCATGCTCCACAACTTGGCCATCATGATTGCACAGCCCTTGCTCGCAGGGATTGCGGGACCACCTCAGGAGGAGGATGAGGATGCTGATGAGAAGGAGGACAAGGAGGAAGAGGATGAGGAGGAGAAGGAGGAACAGGAGGGAGGGAGGAGGCAGCAAGGCAATCGGCCTTCTGGACGGGCTGTCCGTGACCGGCTCCAATTCTCTTGAATGAAACCCAAATCACCATTATACATTCCCTGTCTCATGGTGTATCACAGCGTCCTCCTGGGCGCAAATGAGAGAGACTACAAAATATTCCAAAGACCATAAATAAATTTATCTGTAAACATATCACGCATATCACATGAATTCTAATAACTCATGACCCTTGTGCCTGCCATAGTTGAATAGCTGTCATTGTGTGTAAGCTGTGAGATGTGGGTGTGAGTGTTGCTAGGTAGAGATTGTTGGTGGGTGCGTGTTGTGGGTGTGGGGCTTTGGGCAGTGTGTGAAGATTATGGTACAGATGGTGGTATGTAGCATTTGTTGAAGCATTCACTCACCCTGACCACCCAAGTGAGGTTTTTCTTCCTGCACTGTGTGTGGATCCTGGGGCCCACAGTGCTGCCCATAACGTGCTGTGCAACCTCCCTCCAAATGGTGCGGAGGATTTATGAAGAGGGCCTCCTGCCACTTGTTGGGTGGAGCACTGCACTCCGTCTATCCACAGCAAAAACCAATGCCTCCAATGCTTCATCGGAGAATCTGTGGGTTCTCTCCCTGGGGCATGGACCGACCATAAGCACACCTGGTTCAGTCGTTCTTCTGCTTCTGCTTCTGCTTCTGCTTCTGCTTCTGCTTCTGCTTCTGCTTCTGCTTCTGCTTCTGCTTTCTGAGGCAGCTACACAGTCAGCAATGCTGAGACTGAGGTGCTGCAGCATCAATGAACCTCCCCTTTAAGTACTGGGAAAAGCCTGTGGCATTGATGAGTTGCGATTAGATTGCACCCGATATTGGTCCACCCTTTGAGTGTAACACCAATGAGCTTGGGTTTTAAGAGTTGATTTAGGACTCCAATCATTTTATTGAACAGTGAGCATAACTTTTTCATGCAGTCTAAAGCATTTGCGCCTGGCGTTAATTCTCCAACTTTTCTACTGACACCAGCTATTCCTTGGCTATAACAAATTTCCAGCCCTAAAAGTTCAGACTGATTTAATGCAGTCGGTAATGTACATGAAGGTCTATTGGGTCACTGTATTATGCGCATGTAGAGAAGGCAGTTCACTTATTGGGTTAATATGGCACTTAGCTAAAGATCTCATCAGAGTACAGGATGCATTACTCTTGTTGCCTGTAAAGTGTTTCAGCAGACTTATGCTTATCCACTCTCCATCTGGCTCATGATTCCCCTCCCTGATCCCAACATTGTCAGGAGCTTTCTCTGTAGATGGATGTGCTGCTCCACTGCTCACTCACCTACTGGCCCCATTGGATAGCACAGTTGTGCAGAATGCAGCAGACTAAAATAGTCTTGGAGACCGTGGTGGGGGTGCATCATCATAGGCAGTCCCTCGGAATCAAGGAAGACTTGCTTCCACTCCTAAAGTGAGTTTTTTGGTGGCTGATCAGTCCAACATGAGAGCCACAGACCCTGTCACAGGTGGGACAGATATTCATCGGGAGGAAGGGGGATTGTGGGTGGGACTGATTTACCACACGTTCCTTCCGCTGCCGGCGCCTGACCTCTTCATGCTTGCAGCGTTGAGATTCGAAGAGCTCAGCGCCCTCCCGGATGCACTTTCTTCACCTAGGGCGGTCTTCGGCCAGGGTCTCCCAGGTGGTGGTGATGTCGCACTTCACCAGGGAGGCTTTTAGGGTGTCCTTGTAACGCTTCCGCTGCCCACCTTTGGCTCATTTGCCATGAAGGAGCTCCACGTCGAGCAATTGCTTCGGGAGTCTCGTGTCTGGCATGCAAACTAAGTGGCCTCCTCAGCGAAGCTGATCGAGTTTGGTCAGTGCTTCAATACTGGGGATGTTAGCCTGGGTGAGGACACTGATGTTGATGCGACTGTCCTCCCAGGGGATTTACAGGATCTTGCGGAGACATCATTGGTGATATATCTCCAGCGACTTGACGTGTCTTCTGTACATCGTTCATGCCTCTGATCGATACAGGAGGGCGGGTATTACTACAACATCGTCCATGCCTCTGATCCATACAGGAGGGAGGGTATTACTATAAACATCGTCCATACTTCTGATCCATACAGCAGGGCAGGTGTTACTACAGGTGGGGGTGCATTGTAAGACGCACTCAATTTGTCTAGGAAACTGAAGTGCTGTTCAAGATGCCTACAGTGTATTTGATGATAATCCTGATGGCTGTATGGGCATCATTGTATCTTGGCTGAGCTGCCTCATGGTGTCATGAGCAAGGATTGGAGAGAGCACCTTTGGTCTACCTGAAGTTGCCCTTGAAGTCTCTCTTCTTCTTCAAATAACGTAGGCATGGAAGATTGTCTTGTAATGAAGGCATCACAATTACTCTCTGAAAAGTGAGCATTAACTTACATTACTCTAAGATACTGGTCACTGTCTTGCTAGATACTAATGGAGAGGAGGCCCTTGAAGCTACTAAAGATTATGTGGTTGTGTTTGGGATTCAGTTGGCTTTATGTGTAACACCAATAATAGCCCAGGACTTCTACATTGTAATGTATTTGCTTCATGGTTTCTTTGCTTAAGAATTCATAGCAACACATTTCTATTAAGAACTAATTGGTTTATTAACAAAGGTTTAACAATAACACTACTCATTACCAGTTCATCCACTAGACACAACTGCATGCCCCATCATGGATGACTCGGCCCAACTGACTGGGATTTTATTGAGTCTTGTGAACATCAAGTGACTGGCTAAGCCACTCACAATGTAATAGCTCTACAAACCTATGAGCATACTCACGGGTGCATACATTAAATACATCCTTCTTGCTGGAGATATTTGTCCTGGTGATCAATGTACCAGTGACCTGCTTGATGTATTGGTACACTGCTGATCAGCTGATGTTGCTGATTTCCCTGATGCTATGGGTAAACATCAATGCAAAGCAATCTAATGGAACACAAGGTGAACCGACCCAGAGCTATTACTGAATTCCAAACGGTCTTACTTCTGAGCATTCTTTGTCTGCATGATTATATCAGTACATTCAAATGTTTGTCTTTTATTGAAACAATTGAATGGAAACTCATTCTCGACAATGTTCTGAGCAAGTAACATAATATGTCATTACTGTCTGCTGCAGTGTGTAGCAGGCATTTTGTTATGCGAAGAGTACCCATTTAAAGTCTACATTCTGTAGTATTGTATTAGTGCAATGAACCGCGCCAGCAATTCCATGGTTAGAATAACTTCTCTGTTGTAGAATGACCCATGGTGCTTCACAAAAGAGGCACAGACACTGAGTAGTAATAGGGGAGTTAGGGATAGAAAATGTGACTGAAGGCAATGTCAAAAATATAAGTAGCAAAATCAGAGGTTAGGCAGGGAATTCCAGGGAGGCAAATGCATTAAGGGTGTGCAAAAATGTCAAAACAACAAAGATACTTCTCGTGCTAATTCTCAATAGCGCAAACGGCCTCCCCTGCAAGGGGTGCCCGGCAACGGATGTCATCGGCCAGCGCCATCCTTGCTGCCCTTGAGGCAATTTCCCCTGTGGGGCGTAAAGGGGTTGGTGCACACAATGGATAGTGCGTGCGCCAGCCCGGGGCACAAATCGCGGGGCGCAGCGTAACCAGCGCAATGCCCCCAAACCTCCAGGGCAATTTCCCCGGAGGCGCTATCGACCCCTTTCCCTGGGTGATAACCACATTGCGCCCCATTTGCGCCCCCTGGTGGCACTAATGGAGCTATAAAAAAGTTCAATTTCGCCCCATGGTTTTTAAGTGAGTGAACAAATAAGGAAGTAGAATGTATGGTTAGAGATAATGGACCCAAGTTTCGGGCCGTGCCTAAAACGGCACAGCCCAGACCTGGACGCCCGTTTTTCGTGCCAGAAAGTGCGCCTAAAAAAAACTTTCCTATTCTCTGGCTCCCTGCAGGTCCTCTGGAGCTGGGCGCAGCGCAGCACGAGCTGTTGGGGGCGGAGCCAGGTCCCTGCACTGAAAACAGTGCCAGGACCTCTGCACATGCGCGCTACAGTGGGCACGCATGTGCAGTAGCTCCAGGCACCCAAAGCTGTGGGAGGGGCCCAAAGCACACAGCCCCTAGCCCTGGCCGAATGGCCTCACTGGGGCTGTGTGAATAAGGCTCTTCCCACCTGACCCGATCCCCGCTCCCCCCCACCCCCCGGCGACCCGACCTCCGCTCCCACCTCCCCCGGACCTCCGCGACTCTCTTCCCCTCCCCCGGACACCTCCGCGACTCTCTCTCCCCCACCCCCAGACCTCCGCGACTCTCTCCCCCCACCCCCGGACCTCCGCGACTCTTTCCCCCCCCCTCGGACCTCCACGACTCTTTCCCCCCCCCCCCGGACCTCCGCGACTCTCTCTCCCCCCCCCAGACATCCGTGACTCTCTCTCCCCCCTGGACCTCCGCGACTCTCTCTCCCCCCCCCCCACCGACCTCCGCGACTCTTCCTCCCCCCCACCCCCCCGGATCTCCGGGACCCCCCCCGAGACCCGACGCCACCTACCTGTAAATCCAGCCCGAGGTCTTGGGCCCGGCCGTTCAGCCTCCTTCTCTCCCTTTCCCTCCTCTCTCCTTCCAACCCTCCCTCCTCTCTCCTTCCCTCCCTCCCTCCTCTCTCCTTCCCTCCCTCCCTCCTCTCTCCTTCCCTCCCTCCCTACTCCCTCCCTCCCCTCCCTCCTCCCTCCCTCCTTCCTCTCTCCCTTCTCCCTCCCTCCTCTCTCCTTCCCTGCCTCCCTCCTCTCTCCTTCCCTCCCTACATTCTCTCTCCCTTCTCCCCTCTTCCCCCCCTTCCCCCCTTCTCCCCCCCTTTCCCCCTCTCCCCCTCTCCCCCCTCTACCCCCTCTTCCCCTTCTCCTCGCCCATCCTCTCCTCGCCCCTCCTCTCCTCCTCCCACCCCCACCCCTCCTCTTCCCCTCCACCCCTCCTCCTCCCCTCCACCCCCTCCCACCCCCTTCTCCCCCTCCCACCCCCTTCTCCCCTTCCCCCCCTTCTCCCCCTCCCCCCTTCTCCCCCTCCCCCCACCCCCCTTCTCCCCCTCCCCCCACCCCCATTCTCCCCCTCCCCCCATCTCCCCTCCCGCCCCCCTTCTCCCCCTTCCCTTCCCACCCCCCCTTCTCCCCCTCCCCTCACTGTCAGAAACTGACAGACAGAGAGTCAGAGACACACACAGAGACAGACAGATAGAGACATGACAGAGACACACTGGGAGGACCGTCCCAGCACGCTGTTGGAGGACTCCCGGTGCTGCAGTCGGTAAGTAGAAAACGTTTTATTTATTGATTTTTAAAATTTTATTTTTTATTAATTTTTTTTGACTGATTTATTGGTTGATTTATTGATGTATTTATCATTTATTATTGATGATGGTTCTTTATTTGTAAAACTGAAGTGCTTAATGTTTGTAAACTTCCCTTTAAACTCCCCCACCCCATTCCCTATGCCTAATTTGTAACCTACACCTGATTTTCTAAAGTGTAGATAAGGTTTTTTCGAACGTACAAAAATCTTCACTTACTCCATTCTAAGTTAGTTTGGAGTAAGTTTTCACTGCCTAAACTTTGAAAACAGGCATAAGTGGCCGGACACGCCCCCTTTTGAAAAAAAAATTCTGTTCCAAAGTGAAACTGTTCTAACTGACTAGAACTGGAGCAAACTAAATGCCGAGAATTCAAATTTCTAAGATACTCCATTGTAAACCAGTTGCTCCAAAAAAAAAGGAGCAACTCAGGCCGAAACTTGGCCCCAATAAGAGTGTTGCGGTTGGAAAAACAAGTAGGGTATGTCTTTGCAATGAACTATTGCATGTCAAGATGTGATTGGCAGACTTGGAAGGTGCCAGTACCTAAGAATGGTTAGTAACCAAACTTATGGTAACCGGAACCACATGCTGAACAACAATTGACTGCAGGAAAATTGTACTGTGTGATGTGGTGGCTGGCGCATACTGATATAATTTACAAGAATACCATACTATTAATTCAGCAAAAGGGAATTGTATATGCAGTAGATACAGCAGGGACTCTTTACATTCTCTCCAACTGTCGGCAAATTTCAGCAGTGCAAGTGTTCTTTTTATAGTTTACCATGCTGATTTATGGAATAGTGTCATGATAACTCAGCAAACAACCAAGGATTAAGTCATCTCTCTCAAATACTCTTGGGATTGTAGACAATTGTCAAGCAAACAAAGTCACAAGTTACCCCTGGGAGTTTTGCAAAACAATTTGGTGCATTGCACACAACCTGCATGGTCACGGAGTGGTAACCTTTATAATTTATATATATCGCCTCACTCTGTGACAGGGTACAAATCCTTCAGATTTAATCCTTCAGATTTAAGGAAATGTGTGAATCTTGCCGCATTTTAGATCAGCATATCTGTAATCTCTTGGATGCAGTTCAACATTGTGGGGTGCAAGGTGCCAATATGATCAACCCCTTTAGAGGCTAGGAAGAAGCCTACGACACAGCAATTCATTGCTGTTGTTATCTTCACAGGTGACAGATAACACATCGGGTACTAGCGAAGGTGAATGCCAATCAGCATGTGACTGATGACACTGATCATTGAGTACATCTCTCCTGAGGCAATAACAACCACGGTGCTGCTCTGTCAATGCCAAGGCATCACTCTGTAAATTTTGTGAGAAAGGCAATATTTCCTGCCACCAGATTAGCTTCTCCTTCTATCTGTTCTCTCTCCTGCTGTAAAATCCCGGTGAGCTGTACGAACATTCCATTTGCAAGCTATTTCTGAACTCAGTGGCCTTAATATCCACGGGGAAGTGGGGAGGGTGCAGGGAGGCCGAAAGTGGACGATGAACCTGACGAGGTCAGGAATGTGGTAGTCCTGCCGGTAGGAGCACATTATAATTTTTTACTTCCATTTCCCCCCTCTGGCAGCCGGCCAAATTGACAGACTGGCTGGCTGTTGGGCGGGAAAGCCAGCCCGCTGCTGAGTGATTGGTGAAGGAGAAGGGTTGGAGGACAGATTGGAAACATGGAGTGATACAGGTAAAAGGGACCTTGCATTGCCTTGCAAGGGCCACAGTGGGATCTGAGGGAACATTTAACTTTCCGGATTTGTAGCTGACCCCAAATGACTGTGCCATGCTGTCTCATGCCATTGGACTCTGGGATTCAATAAGACACTTCGATCTACAGAACTGCAGTGGCTGTATCCCACCTGCGGAGTTTCGGAGCTTGTTCCCACCTGCGGAATTTCGGAGTTTGTTCTCTCAGGACAGCATGAAGTTTTACTTGGAGCTGGTGTACTTTGTCACCACCTTTGTCCCTTCCAACACGGTGTGCTTAGCCAGCTCCGCAGTAGGCGCACGGCGGTCTGGATCTCCCGGGAGCTGATGGTGTGGCGCTTGTTGTAATGGGCCAGGCGGGAAGCCTCACCCACGATGCACTCGAAAATATCATTCACAAACGAGTTCTTGATGCCCATGGCCTTGGAGGAGATGCCAGTCTCGGGGTGAACCTGCTTCATCACTTTGTAGATATAGATGGAATAACTCTCCTTCCTTGACTTTCTGCGCTTCTTGCTCCCCTTTGCTGGCGGTTTAGTGATGGTTTTCTTGGCTCCCTTTTTCGAAGCTGTTTTCTTACCCTCAGGTATAGTCTCGTTCACTCAGACGCAGATTCCGGATGTTGGGATAACTGTTTTTTTGTCTCTAACTATGAGGTGATTTGTCGATAATCGCTGATTGTGTTGTTTATTCGTCTTGGAAGAAATGGACCCTGGCAATCAGGAGGTGGGCAGTCTGCAGATCAGGGGTTATGGGGGGAGTTTGGCAATCGCAACAGAGGCTGACAGAGGTTGCGATCGACAGAAGGGAGGCCGAAGGCTTCCTTGAGGGTGGTGGGGGCGGAGCAGTCCTGCTCATCCTGGGCCACAAGGAGTGCTATAAAAGACCAGCTTTCCACCTCTATTTCGCTGCCGGATTATCCGAGCCCGGGGAAACTCTGCCCGCAGCAATTAAGTTAAATGAGGCTCACAATCACACTGTGAGAACCTGATTTAAATATGTTAATGAAGTGTCCCCCCTCTCCAAGATGGAACACTCATACAGCACACTAACCTTCACCACAAAAATGTTGGTTGGTGCCTGCGCATTGTGTTGAAGTTGCGTTGTGTGTTTTTTTAGGATTTAACTCCCACCCCGACCTCTGACCTTCCATCGTGGGGCGGATAATATCAAGCCCAATATTTGTGAATCAAGAAGCACGTTAATACTTAGTGTCACTTAATCCAATTTATTGGTAACTTATAACGTACTTGAGCTCAGAAAGTTTAGCTGTCGCAGCAAACTCCGGCTGTAACTTCAGACCAGCCTTGGAGGAGATGCCAGTCTCGGGGTGAACCTGCTTCATCTCTTGGTAGATGTAGATGGAATAACTCTCCTTTCTTGACTTTCTGTGCTTCTTGCTCCCCTTTGCTGGCGGTTTAGTGATGGTTTTCTTGGCTCCCTTTTTCGAAGCTGTTTTCTTACCCTCAGGTATAGTATAGAGCAAACCAGCTCGTTCCAGAATCTGCGAAACCCAGCCTTGCACCAACATTTCCTGTCCGGCCTAAGTTAAGGCTCCCTGCATCCTGACCCTCAGTCAAAACCCGGTTTAGGGATGGCGCAGGCTAGGGAAGATGTGGATTCTATATGGGGTCCAAGCCGGGATCAGGGCCTGGATCCTTAACTCATGAGGCATTGGGCCATCAGCAGCAGCAGAATTGTATTCCACTTCAATCTGTAACCTCATGGCCCGGCATATCCCTCAATCAAACCAAGGGTTCAACCCTGGGTCAATGAGGAGTGCAGAAGAGCGTGCCAGGTACAGCACCAGGCGTATCTAAAAATGAGGTGGCAACCTGTTGAAGCTACAACACAGGACTACATCTATGCTAAACAGCAGAAACAGCATGCTACAGATTAAGCGATTCCACAAACAACGGATCAGATCAAAGCTCTGCAGTCCTGCTACATCCAGTCATGAATGGTGGTGATGGATAATTAAACAACTAATGGGAAGAGGATGTTTCACATCGTTAATGGTGCCGGGGCCCTGCACATGAATGCAAAAGACCAGGCTGAAGTGTTCGCAACCATCTCCAGCCAGAAGTGCTGTGTGGATGATTCATATTGGCCTCCTCCTTATGTCACCACCATCACAGAAGCTAGTCTTCAGCCAATCCGATTCACTCCAAGTGATGTCAAGAAATGGTTGAGCGCACTTGATATAGAAAAGGCTGTGGGCCCTGACAACATCACAGATGTAGTGCTGAAAACTTGTGCTCCAGAGCTAGCCATGCTGTTTCAGTACAGCAAAAACACTGGCATCTACCCAACACTGTCAAAAACTGCCCAGGTATGTTCTGTCCACAAAAAGCAGGACAAATCCAATCCAGCCAATTACTGCCCCATCAGTCTACTCTCAATCATCAGCAAAGTGATGGAAGGGGTCATTGGCAGTGCTATCAAGCAGCACTTACTCACCGATAACCTGCTCACCGATGCTCAGTTTGGGTTCTGCAAGGACCACTCGGCTCCAGCCTTGATCCAAACATGGACAAAAGAGCTGAATTTCTGAGGTGAGGTGAGAGTGACTGTCCTTGACATCAAGGCAATATTTGACTGAATGTGGCATCAAGGATCTCTAGTGAAATTGAAGTCAGTGGGAATCAGGAGCAAATACTCTCCACTGGTTGGAGTCAAACATAGCAAAAAGGAAGATGGTTGTGGTTGTTGGAGGCTAATTATTTTGGCACCAGGACATCACTGCGGGAGTTTCTCAGGTCAGTGTACTAGGCCCTAACATCTTCAGTTGTTTTATCAATGACCTTCCCTCCATCATAAGATTATCGCTGATAATTGCACAATGTTCAGTTCCATTCGCAACTCCTCAGATAATGAAGCAGTCCATGCCCATATGCAACAAGACCTGGTCGGCATTCAGGCTTGGACTAATAAACGACAAGTAACTTTCACACCACAGACATGCCAGGCAATGATTATATTCAATAAGAGAGAGTCTAATCACCTCTCCTTGACATTCAAAAGTGATTCCCATCTCCAAATCCCCAACCATCAACATCCTGGGGGTCACCATTGACTAAAAACTTTACTTGACCAGCCACATAAATTCTATGGCTCCAAGAGCAGGTCAAAAGCTGGGTATTCTGTGGTGACTGTCTTACCTCCTGATTCTCCAAAGCCTTTCCACCATCTACAAGGCACAAGTCAGGAGTGTGATGGAATACTCTCCACTTGCCTGGATGAATGCAGCTCCAACAACACTCAAGAAGCTTGACACCATCCAGGACAAAGCAGCCCAATTGAGTGGCACCCCATCCACCACATTCAATATTCACTGCAACAACACACCGAGGCTTCTTCAACAGCACTTCACAAACACGCGACCTCTACCTCCTAGAAAAACAAGGGCAGCAGGCGAATGGGAACAGCATCACCTGCAAACCTCTTCCAAGTCACACACCATCCTGACTTGGAAATATATCACCGTTCCTTCCTTGTCGCTAAGTCAAAATCTTGGAAATCCCTCCCTAACAGCACTGTGGGAGTACCTCCACCACACGGACTGCAGCAGTTCAAGAAAGTGGCTGACCACCACCTTTTCAAGGGCAATTAGGGAAGGGCAATAAATGCTGGCCTTGCCAACGACGCCCACATCCCATGAACGAATAAAAAAATATATTAAGCCCCACCACCACAAATGCTGAAGAAATGGGAGATTATCTCGCAAAAATAATTAATGCAGGATCTAGCAAAACCAATTAATGCAGGTACCAAAATGTCAATGAAAATATTTTGGCCTAGATTCCCCCATGCTCCATTCTGTCAGTGGGAGTGGAGTGGACATCAGCCTGCTCTTTGACCCCTACCGCTGACCCTGGCTAATATCCCAGGGTCGGCCTGTTGACGTAATTATTGGGAAGATCCCACTGGAGACCTGCCAGCGATCGGGCGCAAGTGCCTGTGGGGATGGAAACTCGATCCCGACAAGATTTAAAGGCTTGTAGCAACTTAAAGAAGGAATATGGGGGAGGAGCTGAGAAGTGATGGGAGTCAAAAGAGCTGCAGGAAAAAAAGCAAGAAACCACTGTCAGAGGTTCTCATGAAAACAAGGAGCAGGGCAGGCTGGACTCTTCAGCGCATGGGGCAAGAAATCCTCTCCGGTCTGCCAAAACATGTAGTATCGATCTGATCTGATCTGATGGAGGAGTCGGTCACAACCATGTGAAGTACCACGGGGGAGCATTTCTCCTCACTGTGCAATTCCCTGCAGTGGGTGGCAACTCAAGCAAGATCTGCAAAGGCTGCCTCCGTGAATGAGACCTCTAAAGCAATGTCTGCTTCCTAAGAGGCAGCTCTTACTGTTGCCATGGAGACCTTCGGCACCATTGGGTGCTGGGGTATCCACGAATATGTACATTTATTACTTAATTTCATGAGAAAGTGTCACTTCCCACAGCATTTCAGACATTTCTTGGGCCAGACACTAAATAACCGCCTAGACCATCCTTATTCCCTTGCTCGTGGTATCTGCTTCTATATCCTCCTCTCTCTCCCGTGACGGTTTCTCCTCTGGCAGCTGAACCGCTTTCTCCAATGTATGATTCTTCAGAATGCAGCAGGCAATGACTATTCTCAATATCCAGATGTGAGCATAGAGTAGGGCAACACCAAAGATGTCAATGGTGGTATCCAAAGGTGTGTTTCATTATTTCCCTGGTGGGTGCGTGGACCTCAGTATCACTGTGATGAATCCTGGCTGGAATTGGTAGCCAGGTTTGCGAAGTGTAATGTTTGTTGCCAAGAATGACTATAAAAATGATTAAGAAAGGGAAGATAGACTATGAAAGTAAACAATGAAAAACAGATAGTAAAAGTTTCTATAGGTATATAAAAAGGAAAAGAGTGGCTAGAGTAAATGTTGGTCCCTTAGAGGATGAGACCGGGGAATTAATAATGAGGAACATGGAGATGGCAGAAACTCTGAACAAATATTTTGTATCAGTCTTTAAGGTAGAGGACACTAACAATATCCCAACATTGGATAGTCAAGGGGCTATAGGGGCGCGGGAGGAACTTAACACAATCACAATCACTAAAGGGGATGGTATTTAGTAAGATAATGGGACTAAAGGCAGATAAATCGCCTGGACCTGATGGTTTCCTAGGGTCTTAAGAGAAGTAGTGGCAGGGATAGTGGATGCATTGGTTGTAATTTACCAAAATTCCCTGGATTCTGGGGAGGTCCCAGCAGATTGGAAAACTGCAAATATAACGCCCCTATTTAAAAAAGAAGGCAGACAAAAAGCAGAAAACTATAGACCAGTTAGCCTAACATCAGTGGTTGGGAAGATGTTGGAGACCATTATTAAAGAAGCAGTAACAGGACATTTGGAAAAGCAAAATTCGGTCAGGCAAAGTCAGCATGGATTTATGAAGGGGGACAAATTTGCTGGAATTCTTTGAGGATGTAACGAGCAGGGTGGATAAAGGCGAATCAGTGGATGTGGTATATTCGTACTGCCAGAAGATATTTGACAAGGTGCCACATAAAAGATTACTACACAAGATAAAAGTTCACGGGGTTAGGGGTAATGGGGCCAAGTTTCAGCCTGAGTTGCTCCTGTTTTTTTGGAGCAACTGGTTTACAATGGAGTATCTTAGAAATTTGAATTCTCAGCATTTAGTTTGCTCCAGTTAGAACAGTTCCACTTTGGAACAGAATTTTTTTTTCAAAAGGGGGCGTGTCCGGCCACTTATGCCTGTTTTCAAAGTTTAGGCAGTGAAAACTTACTCCAAACTAACTTAGAATGGAGTAAGTGAAGATTTTTGTACGTTCGAAAAAACCTTGTCTACACTTTAGAAAATCAGGCGTAGGTTACAAATTAGGCATAGGGAATGGGGGGGGGCGGGGGGCAGGTTTAAAGGGAAGTTTAAAAACATTAAACACTTCAGTTTTACAAATAAAGAGCCATCATCAATAATAAATGATAAATACATCAATAAATCAACCAATAAATCAATCAAAAAAAATTAATAAAAAATAAAAAAAATTTAAAGAATCAATAAATAAAACATTTTCTACTTACCGACTGCAGCACCGGGAGTCCTCCAACAGCGTGCTGGGACGGTCCCCCCAGTGTGTCTCTGTCAGTGTCTCTATCTGTTTGTCTGTGTGTGTGTGTGTCTCTCGCTCTCTGTCTGTCAGTGTCTGTGTTTCTGACAGCGAGGGGAGGGGGAGAAGGGGGTTGGGAGGGAGAGGGGGAGAAGGGGGTGGGGGGGAGGAGGAAGAGGGGGTGGGGGGAGTAGGAAGGGGGTGGGGGAGGGGGAGGAGGGGGTTGGGGTGGGAGGGAGGAGGATGAGGAGGGGGGTGGGGGGAGGGGGAGGAGTAGGGGGGAGGAGGAGGTGGAGGAGGTGGGGTGGGGAGTGGGGGTGGGGAGTGGGGGGGAGGAGGAGGTGGGAGGAGGAGGGGGTGGGGGGGAGTAGGAAGGGGGTGGGGGGGAGGGGGAGGAGGGGGGTGGGGTGGAGGGAGGAGGATGAGTATGGGAGGAGGAGGAGGAGGAGGAGGGGAGGAGGGGGGTGGGGGGAGGAGGAGGGGGGAGAAGGAGGGAGAGGAGGAGGAGGGGGGAGCAGGAAGAGGGAGGAAGAGGGGGGTGGGGGAGGGGGAGGAGGGGGAGGAGGAGGAGGAGGGGGGAGAAGGAGGAGGAGGAGGGAGAGGAGGAGGAGGGGGTGAGCAGGAAGAGGGAGGAGGAGGAGGGGGGTGGGGGAGGAGGAGGAGGGGAGGAGCAGCGAGGAGAAGGGGAGGAGAGGGGGGAGGAGAAGAGGGGGAGGAGAAGGGGGAGAGGGGGAGAAGGGAGAGAGGAGGGAGGGAGGGAAGGAAGGAGAGAGGAGGGAGGGAGACAGGGGGCATGGGGAGAGAAGGAGGCTGAACGGCCGGGCCCAAGACTTCGGGCTGGATTTACAGGTAGGTGGCGTCGGGTCTCGGGGAGGGGGGGGGTCACGGAGGTCCGGAGGAGGGGGCGGGTCGCAGAGCGGGGGGGAGTCGCGGAGATTGGGGGGGGAGGGGAAGAGTCTCGGAGGTCGGGGGGGTGGGAAGAGTCGCGGAGGTCCGGGGGGGGGGAGTCGCGGAGGTCGGGGTGGGAGAGTTGCGGAGGTCGGGCGGGGTGGGAGAGTCACGGAGGTCGGGGGGGTGGGAGAGTCGCGGAGGTCGGGGAGGGGGGAGAGAGAGTCGCGGAGGTCCGGGTGGGGGTGGGGCGTGGAGGTTGGGTCGGGTCATGGGGGGGGAGAGAGAGTCGCGAAGGTCGGGTCGCCGGGGGGGTGGGGGGAGAGCGGGGGTTTGGTCGGGTCCGGTCGGGTGGGAGGAGCCTTATCCACGCAGCCCCAGTGAGGCCATTCAGCCAGGGCTAGGGGATGTGTGCTTCTGGCCCCTCCCACGTTTTGGGCGCCTGGAGCTACTGCACATGCGCGCCCACTGTAGCGCGCATGTGCAGAGGTCCCGGCACTGTTTTCAGCGCAGGGACCTGGCTCCACCCCCCACAGCTCATGCTGCGCCGCGCCCAGCTCCAGCGGACCTGCAGGGAGCCGGAGAATAGGTAAGTTTTTTTTAGGTGCACTTTGTGGCGCAAAGAATGGGCGTCCAGGTCCGGGCTGCGCAGTTTTAGGCGCGGCACGAAACTTGGGCCCAATATATTAGCATGGCTAATGAACAGAAAACAGAGAGTAGAGATAAATGATTCATCCTCGGGTTGGCAATCAGTAACAAGTGGGATTCCACAGGGATCATTGCTGGGACCCCAAATATTTACAATGTATATTAACGACTTGGAGAAAGGGACCGAGTTTAACGTAGATTGGGCCTCTACTCATTGGAATTCAGAAGAATGAGAGTTTATCTTATTGAAGCATGTAAGATTATGAGGGGGCTTGACAAGGTAGATGCAGAGAGAATGTTTCCACTGATGGGGGAGACTAGAACTAGAGGGCATAATCTTAGAATAAGGGGCCGCCCATATAAAACTGAGATGAGGAGAAATTTCTGCTCTCAGAAGGTTGTGGATCTGTGGAATTCGCTGCCTCAGACAGCTGTGGAAGCTGGGACATTGAATAAATTTAAGACAGAAATAGATATTTTCTTAAATGATAAGGGAATAAGGGGTTATGGACCAGAATCCATGATCAGATCAGCCATGATCATATTAAATGGCGGAGCAGGCTCAAGGGGCCGTATGGCCTACTTCTGCTCCTATTTCTTAAGTTCTTATGTTTACGTTTCTTATGTTCTTATGTAACCTATCCATTGACCTGCCTTTAATTGGAAATAAGCGAGCATAGAGAGCTGCCTCATTATAGATGCATCATAGCAAATGTCAGGGTTCCTTGCATTTCCCTGTAAGATTTTATGCTGCGGTCACCTATCAACTACAGGTTTAGCTACTTGTTTCTGTTGATGTAAGCCACAGTATCATGTATTAATGCTTTGACACAGCTCCTTGCACTCTTGGGAAGTTTCCATCCTGAAAAAATCTTGTTGCTGTCTCATGTTGAAAACCATTCATGGCAAACAGTGCATTGGTTAACTGTGTGATTCAATGGTAGACTGCTGACTGTGAAATAATTCAAAGATCCCCTGCAGTAGATTGGACGAAGCCGATATGAAAAATGTAAGCATTGTAATAATCTTCATTGATAGTACGATGGTGCGATGGCATTCCTTGAAGATGGCATCAGGGTAGATTCCTGGTTCCTGCAGAACTCATGAGTATTCTTGGGAATTTGAGTCTTCGCAAGCACTGCTCTTCAGATAGCTGAAAGTTAAGAGGTCCATGCTCTGTATCATCTAGTGGCCAGGCAACGCCTTACCATCCTCAGTCTTCCTCTAATATGGTTGGCCAGTTCCATTGCTCCTCCTCTCATCATCATTATGGAAAGCCAAATACAGTGAAATCCCCAGTTGTAATGTCAAGCTCTTTGGCAACCTTAAAACCCACCCACCCTGAATTCACAACTTACAGGCTCTATAGGAATTAACCTTAGATTAAATAATTAACAATGACAGCAGCAATAAAATATTTCATGAGATAAATCCTCTCCTCACAATGGATCAACACCTCATCTAACTGAAACAGACATTTACATTCAGTATCTTCCAACCTCCTCTGCTGAACATTATACTGAGAGCTGGGCACTGTACATAGAGGGATGACAGGATATATCCTGGAAGATAGTATATGGCCATCCTACTCTCATTTACGTCTTCTCCATTTCCTTTCTGAAAGGCCTGGACAATGCTCATTGCCAGGGGACAATAAAGTTGGCCAAGCAACGAATAGGGAACACCTTGATGGAACATTATCCCTCCGCTCTTTAAGCCTACACTCGCCACTTGTGCGCTCACTTTTGAAATGTGTGGTGGCTGGAAGATAAATGTCTTTTATTTCCAGCAGGAGAAATTCTCACCTCCCTTTAAGAAGCCTACTTAAGCAGGCCAGGTCCCAGGGTTCCCCATTTAAATTGAGAGAAGCATTCTGTGGGCAGAACTTACAGCTTATTCCGATAAATTTAAAGCAGATTAATTCATTTTAACTGATAATTCACATTTCTTAAGCACTAAGTTGTGTTATTTAAATTGCTTAATTTAAATTACTTAGCTCAAAAAATACCTTTGAGTTATCAACAGTAGAATGCATGTCTGTACCATATTTTCGCCCACAAATTGGCTGCCAAAGAAAAAAAGAAAGACTTGCATTTATATAGCATCTTTCATGACCACCAAACGTCTCAAAGAGCTTTACAGCCAATTAAATACTTTTGGAGTGCAGTCACTGTTGTAATGTCAGAAACGCAGCAGCCAATTTGCGCACAAGCAAGCTCCCACTAACAGCAATGTGATAATGACCAGATACTCTGTTTTTTTAATGTTATGTTGATTGAGGGTTGAATGTTGGCCAGGACATGTCACGCCCAGCAAATGGCATGTTGGCCTTCATAGCGAGGGGATTTGAGTACAGGGGCAGGGAGGTGTTACTACAGTTGTACAGGGCCTTGGTGAGGCCACACCTGGAGTACTGTGTACAGTTTTGTCCTCCTAACTTGAGGAAGGAGATTCTTGCTATTGAGGGAGTGCAGCGAAGGTTCACCAGACTGATTCCCGGGATGGCAGGACTGACATATCAAGAAAGACTGGATCAACTGGGCTTGTATTCACTCGAGTTTGGAAGAATGAGAGGGGATCTCATAGAAACGTTTAAAATTCTGACGTGTTTAGACAGGTTAGATGCAGGAAGAATGTTCCCAATGTTGGGGAAGTCCAGAACCAGGGGTCACAGTCTAAGGATAAGCGGTAAGCCATTTAGGACCGAGATGAGGAGAAACTTCTTCACCCAGAGAGTGGTGAACCTGTGGAATTCTCTACCTCAGAAAGTTGTTGAGGCCAATTCACTAAATATATTCAAAAGAGAGTTAGATTAAGTCCTTACTACTAGGGGGATCAAGGGGTATGGCGAGAAAGAAGGAATGGGGCACTGAAATTGCATGTTCAGCCATGAACTCATTGAATGGTGGTGCAGGCTCGAAAGGCCGAATGGCCTATTTCAGCATCTATTTTCTATGTTTCTATGTTTCTATGTTTCTTCTTTGAAATAGTGCCGTAGGATCTTTTACATTCAGCGGGAGTCTGGGGAAGGCCTATAAAAGGCCCAATGTCATTGAGGAGCAGCAGTCCGAGCAGCAGGAGTCCAGGGGAGGCCTATAGAAGGCCCAACATCATCGAGGAGCCAGCTGGTGCTACTGCAGCACGGAGAGAAGGCAAAAAAGAAGTAAAAAGAAATTGAAGAGTGATGTCACAGCCAAGGGGGTAAGTGATTGGCTGGTGATTGGTGAGTAGTTTTTCTTCTTTTTCTTTTCCTTTATCAGTAAGAAACCTTTGGTATTGTTGCCAAATTAAATTAATTAAGGGTTAAGACATGGCAGGCCAGCCCAGACCCATGTCATGCTCTTCCTGTGCTATGTAGGAAGCCAAGGACGCTTCATGTGGCCCGGACGACTACATATGCGGGAAGTATATTCAGCTGCAACACCTGACAGACCGCATTGCGGCACTGGAGCTGCGCATGGATTCACTCTGGAGCATCCGAGATGCTGAGGATGTCGTGAATAGCACGTTTGGTGAGTTGGTCACACCGCAGGTAAAGGTTACTCAGGTAGATAGGGAATGGGTGACCATCAGGCAGAGCAATGGAAGGAAGGTAGTGCAGGGATCCCCTGCGGTCATCCCCCTCAAAAACAGATACACCACCTTGGGTGCTGTTGGGGGGAGGATGACTCACCAGGGGAGGGCAGCAGCAGCCAAGTTCAAGGCACTGTGGGTGGCTCTGCTGCACAGGAGGGCAGGAAAAAGAGTGGGAGAGCTATAGTAGTAGGGGATTCTATTGTAAGGGGAATAGATAGACGTTTCTGCAGCCACAATCGAGACTGCAGGATGGTATGTTGCCTCCCTGGTGCAAGGGTCAAGGAGGTCTTGGAGTGGCTGCAGGACATTTTGGAGGGGGAGGGTGAATAGCCAGTTGTCGTGGTGCATATAGGTGCCAACGATATAGGTAAAAAACAGGATGAGGTCCTACAAGCTGAATTTAGGGAGCTAGGAGTTAAATTAACAAGTAGTACGTCAAAGGTAGTAATATCAGGATTGCTGCCAGTGCCACATGCTAGTCAGAGTAGGAATTGCAGGATAGCTAAGATGAATACGTGGCTTGAAGAGTGGTGCAGGAGGGAGGGATTTAAATTCCTGGGACATTGGAACCAGTTCTGAGGGAGGTGGGACCAGTGCAAACCGGACGGTCTGCACTTGGGCAGGATGGGAACCAATGTCCTAGGGGGAGTGTTTGCTAGTGCTGTTGGGAAAGGGTTAAATTAATATGGCAGGAGGGTGGGAACCTATGTAGGGAGACAGAGGGAAGTAGAATGGGGGCAGAAGCAAAAGATAGAAAGAAGAAAAGTAAAAGTGTAGGGCAGAGAAATCCAAGGCAAAAATCAAAAAGGGTCACATTACAGCAACATTCTAAAGGCACAAAGTGTATTAAAAAGACAAGCCTGAAGACTCTGTGCCTCATACGAGGAGTATTCGTAATAAGGTGGGCGAATTAACTGCGCAGGCAGCTATTAACGAATATGATATAATTGGGATTACGGAGACAGGGCTCCAGGGTGACCAAGGTTGGGAACTCAACATCCAGGGGTATTCAACATTCAGGAAGGATAGACAGAAGGGAAAAGGAGGTGGGGTAACATTGCTGGTTAAAGAGGAAATTAATACAGTAGTAAAGAAGGACATTAGCTTGGATGATGTGGAATCTATATGGGTAGAGCTGCAAATACCAAAGGACAGAAAACGCTAGTGGGAGTTGTGTACAAACCACCAAACAGCAGTCATGAGGTTGGGGACAGCATCAAACAAGAAATAGGGATGCAATAATAAGGATACAGCAGTTATCATGGGCGACTTTAATCTACATATAGATTGGGCTAACCAAACTGGTAGCAATATGGTGGAGGAGGATTTCCTGGAGTGTAGGGATGGTTTTCTAGACCAATATGTCAAGGAACCAATTAGAGTGCTGGCCATCCTAGACTGGGTGATGTGTAATGAGAAAGGACTAATTAGCAATCTTTGTTGTGCGAGGCCCCTTGGGGAAGAGTGACAATAATATGATAGAATTCTTTAGTAAGATGGAGAGTGACACAGTTAATTCAAAGACTAGGATCCTGAACTTAGGGAAAGGTAACTTCGATGATATGAGACATAAATTGGCAAGAATAGACCGGCGAATGATACTTAAAGGGCTGACAGTGGATAGGCAATGGCAAACATTTAAAGATTACATGAATGAACTTCAACAATTGTACATCCCGGTCTGCAGTAAAAATAATATGGGGAAGGTGGCTCAACCGTGGCTAACAAGGAAAATTAAAGATAGTGTTAAATCCAAGGAAGAAGCAGATAAATTGGCCAAGAAAACCAGCAAATCTGAGGACTGGAAAGAAATTTAGAATTCAGCAGAGGAGGACAAAGGGTTTAATTAGGAGGGGGAAAATAGAGTATGAGAAGAAACTTGCTGGGAACATAAAAACTGACTGCAAAATCTTCGATAGATATGTGAGGAGAAAAAGATTAGTGAGGACAAAAGTAGGTCCCTTGCAGTCAGAATCAGGTGAATTTATAATGGGGAACAAAGAAATGGCAGACCAATTGAAAAAATACTTTGGTTCTGTCTTCACGAAGAAAGACACAAATAACCATGCGGAAATACCAGGGACTGAAGGTCTAGTGAGAAGGAGGAACTGAAGGAAATCCTTTTTGGTCTGGAAATTGTGTTAGGGAAATTGATGGGAATGAAGGCCGATAAATCCCCAGGGCCTGATAGTCTGCATCCCAGAGTATTAAGGAAGTGACCCTAGAAATAGTGGATGCATTGGCGATCAGATCATTTTTCAACAGTCTATCGACTCTGGATTAGGTCCTATAGACTGGAGGGTAGCTAATGTAACACCACTTTTTAAGAAAGGAGGGAGAGAAAAAAATGGGTAATTATAGACCAGTTAGTCTGACATCAGTAGTGGTTAAAATGTTGGAATCAATTATTAAAGATGAAATAGCAGCGCATTTGGAAAGCAGTGACAGGATCGATCCAAGTCAACATGGATTTATGAAAGTGAAATCATGCTTGACTAATCTTCGAGAATTTTTTGATGCTATAACTAATAGAGTGGACAAGGGAGAACCAGTGGGTGTGGTATATTTGGACTTACAAAAGGCTTTTGACAAGGTCCCACACAAGAGATTGGTGTGCAAAATTAAAGCACATGGTATTGGGCTAATGTATTGATGTGGACAGAGAACTGGTTGGCAGACAGGAAGCAGAGAGTCGGGATAAACGGGTCCTTTTCAGAATGGCAGGCAGTGACTAGTGGGGTGCCGCAGGGCTCAATGCTGGGACTCCAGCTATTTACAATATACATCAATGATTTAGATGTAGGAATTGAGTGTAATATCTCCAAGTTTGCAGATGACACTGCGTGGTAGTGTGAGCTGTGAGGAGGATGCTAAGAGGCTGCAGGGTGAATTGGACAGGTTAGGTGAGTGGGCAAATGCATGGCAGATGCAGTATAATGTGAATAACTGTGAGGTTATCCACTTTGGGGGCAAAAACACAAAGGTAGAATGACTACCGGCCTCAACTTTTTCCTTCCTCAAGTTAGGAGACCAAAACTGTACACAATACCCTTGGTGTGGCCTCACCAAGGCCCTGTACAACTGTAGTAATACCTTCCTGCCCCTGTACTCAAATCCCCTCACTATGAAGGCCAACATGCCATTTGCCTTCTTAACCGCCTGCTGTACCTTCATGCCAACCTTCAATGGATGATGTACCATGACACCGAGGTCTTGTTGCACCTCCCCTTTTCCTAATCTGTCACCATTCAGATAATAGTCTGTCTCTCTGTTTTTACCACCAAAGTGGATAACCTCACATTTATCCACATTATACTTCATCTGCCATGCATTTGCCCACTCACCTAACCTATCCAAGTCACTCTGCAGCCTCATAGCATCCTCCTCATAGGGCCGAATGGCCTATTCCTGCACTTATTTTCTATGTTTCTATGTTTCTATGTTTCTATGTTTCCTCGTAGCTCACACTGCCACCCAACTTAGTGTCGTTCGCAAATTTGGAGATACTACATTTAATCCCCTCGTCTAAATCATTAATGTACAGTGTAAACAGCTGGGGCCCCAGCACAGAACCTTGCGGTACCCAACTAGTCACTGCCTGCCATTCAGAAAAGTACCCATTTACTCCTACTCTTTGCTTCCTGTCTGCCAACCAGTTCTCAATCCACGTCAGCACACTACCCCCAATCCCATGTGCTTTAACTTTGCACATTAATCTCTTGCATGGGACCTTGTCGAAAACCTTCTGAAAGTCCAAATACACCATATCAACTGGTTCTCCCTTGTCCACTCTACTGGAAACATCCTCAAAAAATTCCAGAAGATTTGTCAAGCATGATTTCCCTTTCACAAACCCATGCTGACTTGGACCTATCATGTCACCTCTTTCCAAATGCGCTGCTATGACATCCTTAATAATTGATTCCATCATTTTACCCACTACCGATGTCAGGGGTATGGAGAGAAAGCAGGAAAGTGGTAATGAGGTGATGATCAACCATGATCTTATTGAATGGTGGTGCAGGCTCGAAGGGCTGAATGGCCTACTCCTGCACCTATTTTTCTATGTTTCTATGTTTCTGTACTTCACTTGAGAGAGCATACGTTGGTTTAATGTCTCATCCAAAAGAATGTGCCACACCGGGAATCGCAAACACATTTTTGCATCCCACCAGTAAGGCTTCGTGCCATTTGTAGGGCCTCTCAAAAATCAACCCTCATATCTGATTCAGCAGCCTCCCCAGCAACTAATACGCATGCCAGCTTGCTTAGTTCTCCATTTTCTCTTTCCAGGACTTTGTATGGAATGAAGAGTTATATTTAATATATGCATGTACTTTAATACACCTAGAATTTATTGTCGATGAAAGTCATTATTTTTTATTCAAATAAATTTGAACGTCAATCCCGACAGAGAAACTTGCAGAAGTATTTCAACTAACTGCTCCACTGAACCCACAAGCTATTTAAAAGAAAAATTAAATTTCAAAAAAAGGATTTATATTCAAGGTGATGCCTTGAGCCTCCAGAACAGGTTGCAAATATCCGAGTGTTCTGTCAATGGGAAATTGAATTTTATATGTATGATGAAAATTGAAACAAAATGCCTGCGGTTATTAAGGTATAAATGAAATCAGCAAAGTGTTTACCTGCATAAACTGATACAGCACAGAGCTGCTAGTTTTGTTAAGTGCAGTTATAGTAGTACTTTGGAAGAAATCAAAGGTTAAAAGTATAAGGTGCAACATTTTCTTGCTCATAATTCTAAAATAGAAATAGATTAAAAATGTGAGTTTCGTTGGAACCAATATGGAGTTGTCCAATTTATCCCAAATTATTTGTTTGAAGTGTGGATTTTGTATTACCCACATTATCTCCAGGGCTTTGGTCTTCCTGAAAACTTCTTTCATCGAAGTTACTCCCTAAGGACATTCTAGGCACCTTAGTCCCTGCTGATCCAGTCCTTTGCTAATGTGCTTATACACAGATTGAATAATAACATTCAAAGAGGAATTAGATACAAACTTGAAAAGGAAACATTTGAAGGATTATGGGGAAAGAGCAAGGGAGTTGGGCTAATTTCAAACAGTCGGCACAGGCATGATGGGTTGAATGGTCTCTTTTGTTCTCTATGATACATAAAAGAGAACAGAATATCCATATGTAGGTCCTGGTGTAAAAAACAGTACTTCTCCATGCCACGGTGCCTATGGCTGCAGTCATTGAAGCTCAGGCTCTCTTCGTGGAGAAAGGAAAGAGGGAAGTAAGTAAAAATGAAAAGGGAGTGTTTGGGAGGTAAGGAAAAGATTGTGGGATGTGAAGGTTGGGTGGGAAAAATAGATTCACATGGATGCTGTTTTCCCAGCAGGAATTTAGAAAGGCTGAAACCACACCCTTACTCTGATACATTGGGGAGAATTTGAACCTGGAGGAGCGCGTGGGTTTGGGTGCGGGGGGGAGAAGGGAGGGGTTTAATCCATCAAAAATGTGAGTGTGTCAGGAAGCTGGTTCCAACCTGCCAACTTCCACGCTTAACTTGAGCATGCTCGACTGATTGCATGCAATTCCCTTGGGTGAGGCAGGTTACCTATTAATATAATGGTGATTGCTCAATCGGAGCACTATTTCAACACAGTTTTAATTCAACGCCCCATCCATGGGTTTCCTGGGCTTCCTGACAAAACTGACTGCAAGACAAGAACAAAACGGCGTTTGAGGGGGCTGATTAAAACTCATGGAAATGCTGCAATAAATACGCAGTACTCACAGCTGTTTTCTTATCTACTTGTATGGAAAGGGTTTGTGCACAGTACTTCCACCGAAAGTTTAGTCTCTGCACTTCGTAGGTTTCTGAATCACGTCACGATGGGTGGCGCCTTGGCTGCCTCAGATTGGACCTCAGGCGAGGAGCAATATGACCAGCAGCAGCAGCAGCAGCAGCAACAGCCCACTGTTGAGAGAGATGAAGCCGGACAGTAGAGAGAGGTGAGCAGCAGAGAGGTGCAGCTCGCAGGAGGCACTACCCACGACACAGGGTGTACAGGTAGAGGTAGAGCAGAGCTTAAGGAGGCTGAGGTTGGCGCATCAGGTGGTGGCTGATATTTAGTCTCCTGGAAGAAGATCTGTTGCCAGCTGGACCTGGTGGCCCTGCGTTATAGGTGGCGATCAAAATGACTACCGGCCTCAACTTTTTTGCCTCCACATCCTTTCAGGACACTTTCGGGGAGACGTATCCAGGATCTTCCAGTCGACAGCTCACTAATGCATGAGCCAGGTGTCTGATGGGTTGTTTGCCTGTGATGATGCCAGTCAGAATGAGTGGGCGCTCGGGTTTATGCCTCTGGCTGACTTCCCACAGGTGCAGGGCATCATTAACTGTACACCCGTGGCAATTTGCGCAACCCCAGATCAACCAGGAGTATTTGTGAATCGCGAGGGTTTCCACTCCATCAATATGCAGCTGATGTGCAGCCATAAAAAAATATTGCTGCAGGTGGGCGCAAGATTCCCGGGAAGCTGGCATGCTGCTTTCTTCCTGTGGCAGTTCAAGCTCCCTGATATGTTTGGACCTGCAAGCACACTTAAGGGGTGGCTGCTGGAGACAAGGGTTACCCACTTCAAATTTGGCTAATGACACCCATCAGAATCCCGACCAATGAAGCCCAACAGTGCTACAATGAATGCCATATGACCACCAGATGTGTGATCAAGCAAGCCGTCATCATCATAGGCAGTCCCTCGAAATTGAGGAAGACTTGCTTCCACTCTAAAAGTGAGTTCTCAGGTGACTGTACAGTCCAATACAGGAATTACATTCTCTGTCACACGTGGGACAGACAGTGGTTGAGGAAAGGGTGGGTAGGGAGTCTGGTTTGCCGCATGCTCCTTCCGCTGTCTGCACTTGGTTTCTGCATGCTCTCGACGACGAGACTCGAGCTGCTCAGCGCCCTCCCGGATGCTCTTCCTCCACTTAGGGTGGTCTTTGGTCAGGGATTCCCAGGTGCCAGTGGGGTTGTTGCACTTTTTCAAGGAGGCTTTGAGGGTGTCCTTGAAACGTTTCCTTTGCCCATCTGGGGATCGCTTGCTGTGTAGGAGTTCCGAGTAGAGCGCTTGCTTTGGGAGTCTTGTGTTGGGCATGCAAAAAATGTGGCCCGCCCAACGGAGCTGGTCATGTGGTCAGTGCTTCGATGCTGGGGATATTGGCCTGATCGAGAACACTGACGTTGGTGCGGCTATCCTCCCAGGGGATTTGCAGGATCTTGCAGAGACATCACTGGTGGTATTTCTCCAGCAATTTGAGGTGTTTACTGTATATGGTCCACATCTCTGAGCCTTACAGGAAAATGGGTATCACTACAGCCGTGTAGACCATAAGCTTGGTGCCAGATTTGAAGGCCTGATCTTCGAACGCTCTCTTCCTTAGGCGACCGAAGGCTGCACTGGAACACTGGAGGCGGTGTTGGACCTCATCGTCGATGTCTGCCCTTGCTAATAGGCATCCTGCTGAAGACGCGCTTCAGGTGCCTAGGCAGATCTGGAGGCACCCATCTGCTTCTGCTCACTGGTGAAATGTGTGCCACCAGGTGAAGACCCTCCGAAGTGCGAGTATCTGAGCTGGTGCATGGTATGCATGAGTCCTGTGACGGTGCACCCTCAGAAGGCTTCAGCTTCTCTGAGGATTACTCATCCGTGAGGTCCCCACTTCCACTTCCACCAGCACCAGCCAGCGTCTCCAGAACATTGTTCCCTGAAATTGTTTTTGGTGCCACTCATTTGCAGTTGTTGCATTGAAAAGCCGGCAAGATGGCTGCATGGGATCCCTGGAGTGCTGCGTGGCCGTGCAGCTTACAGGGAACATTGGTTGAGAATGATCATTGGTGCGCTGTGCTCTGCACAACATTGCGCAGGAGGAACATGGCACAGAGCGTAGATTATTCTGAGCGGATTATTCTGAAGAGGAGAAGGCAGATGAGGAAGATGCGGGAAAGGAAGTTGATGAGAGCAATATGATGAGTGCAATGCAGCACCAGCTGCTCACATTCCGGGAGGCCAAGAACGTGCTTATTAATGCAATGTTCATTTAGGCTCACATCGGTTGCACCAATGGATTGATGTCAAAAACACATGCAATGGCACTCTTACCTCCCTCCCCACCCGCCTCCTGCTCCCCACCCCCACACTCCAACAATGGCACTGACACAAAGCAGACCTGCAAACAACCAATCACCCTTTGCACATCCCCCATTGGTCCCCATCAATACATGTCTTCCCCTTCATCATCAAGCAAGTTAAAAGGCGACTTGCCACCCATCAAACAAGAAAGGGCAAGATGGGAATGTGGTGCAAACTAATAAAATTTATGTGATTCTACTAAAGAATGGAAACTTCACTACGTAGAATTTTCCCATGCACCCATGTGCATACCCTTGCTGAACTACAAAGATTTACTCTTCCTTTTCCTACCGCTCCAACATGATGTAACCCTGGTGGCTGCAGCAGCAGTAGTGGCAGGTTGCTCAGATCCCTGCTCTTGGCCGCGACCTCTTGGTTTTGGGGCCAATGAGGGCTCAGCCAAAGACTGCTCCACCTGCACGCTGGCAGGGGCAGATGCAGCCACCGGACACGAGGCAACATGTCGGTTACTGGCTGAGGTGGGGTGGGGGTGGTGTGGTGCAACAAATGAGAAGCAGAAGAACAGAGTGTGGAGTTCCCACTTCCATGTTCCCATTTGCCATCAGTGCCAGCTGTTCTCTGCTAGTGAGTCCTTTGGTGTAGATGAGTGCAGTTCTGTACGGCCGATGCTAAGATATTTGTTATCCTATTTAATGCAGCAGACATGTTGACATCCAGAGTCTGAACGGCCATGATGAAGGCCTGTCAGGAACACGCAGATTTTCTGCTGCCCCTCAATAATTATACTTTTCATTGTTCAACCTCGGGATACAAAATCCAACTGAGCAGAGCTTGGAGAGGGCGGTGCCCCCCCGACACGGACTCTCCACTGCTGCCCCAGTTACCACCATCTGCTTCTGCTCACTGGTGAAATGTGTGTCACCAGGTGAAGACCCTCCGATGTGCGAGTATCTGAGCTGGTGTATGGTATGCATGAGTCTTATGACGATGCACCCTCAGAAGGCTTCAGCTTCTCTGAGGATTACTCATCCGTGAGGTCCCCACTTCCACTTCCAAAAGTCCTACTGTGCACATGAATCTTAGAAGTTTACAGCACGGAAGTTGGCCATTTCGGCCCATCATGTCTGCGCCAGCCAACAAGAGGCTATTCAGTCTAATCCCACTTTCCAGCTCTAGGCCTGTAATCCTGCAGGTTACAGCACTTCAAGTGCACATCCAAGTACTTTTTAAATGTGGTGAGGGTTTCTGCCTCTACCACCCTTTCAGGCAGTGAGTTCCAGACCCCCACAACCCACTGAGTGAAGAAATTTCCCCTCAAATCCTCTCTAAACCTTCTACCAATTACTTTAAATGTATGCCCCCTGGTTGTTGTCCTGCTAAGGTAAATAGGCCCTTTCTAACCATTCTATCTGGGCCCCTCATAATTTTATACACCTCAATGAGGTCTCCCTTTAGCCTCCTCTGTTCCAATGGAAACAAATCCAGCCTACCTAATCTGTCCTCATAGCTAAGATTCTCCACTCCCAGCAACATCCTCGTAAATCTCCTCTGTACCCTCTCCAGTGCAATCATGTCCTTCCTGTAATGCCGTGACCAGAACTGCACGCAGTACTCCAGCTGTGGCCTAACCAGTGTTTTATACAGTTCAAGCATAAACACCCTGCTCTTGTATTCTATGCCTCGGCTAATAAAGACAAGCATTCCGTATGCCTTCTTAACCATCTTATCTACCTGGCCTGCTACTTTCAGGGATCTGTGGACATGCACTCCAAGGTCCCTTTGTTCCTCTACACTTCCCTTTCCTTGTTAGCCCTCCCCAAATGCATTACCTCACACTTCTCTGGATTAAATTCCATTTGCCACTGTCCTGCCCACCTGACCAGTTGATTGATATCTTCCTGCAGTCCGCAACTTTCTTCTTTATTATCAACCACACAGCGATTTTAGTATCATCTGCAAACTTCTTAATCATATCCCCAATATTCAAGTCTAGATCATTGATGTGTATCACAAAAAGAAAGAACCTCGTACTGAGCCCTGCAAAAACCCACTGGAAACATCCTTCCAGTCACAAAAACACCCCTCAACCATTACCCACTTCCTGCCTCTGAATCAATCTTGGATCCAACTTGCCACTTTGCACTGGATCCCATGGGCTTTTACTTTTGTGACCTGTCTGCCATGTGGAACCTTATCAAAAGCTTTGCTAAAATCCATATACACTACATCGTACGTTTTGCCGTCATCGGCCCTCCTCGAAAAATTCAATCAAGTTAGTCAGACATGACGTTCCCTTAATGACTGTCCTTGATTAATCCGTGCCTTTCCAAGTGAAGATTTATCCTGTCCTGGCGAAGGCCCTGGCAAAGAGAAAAGATATGACTAAGTACCGGCAAGATAAGTATGTGGCAACATTTCATTTCAAAAGATGTATTTCACTCGCTGCTAAAATCAAATCAACATGACTGAGTGATGTATGACATGTGTGTCGCTGATATTTAATTCTGTCACCAGGTAGCTGGGAGTTCCCTATCTCCCCATCTCTGATGGCCAGGGATGCCAAAACGCTACTGATCCCCAGCGCTTCCTCCTCTGCAGCTATTAGCTGGGAAATCTGTGGAGAACCGCCTCGAGTTCTTTCCCTCTCCCTAATGTTCTGTGCCCTCAGCTCTGCTCCCAAGATGCCTCTGCTTTAATATCGGGGCCATTATATCCAATGTATCAGTCAGTCAGTTCAGTCAGTTCAGTTTGTGGTACTTGTACCTCTAAATCAATACATGGCTCATACCAAGAGTTTCAGCTCACAATCTGAGCTGCAACTAGGGCAGTACTGAAGCAGTGGCAATTTGTCAGAAGTACTGCCGTTCACCTGTGGCTCTAGTTGCCCGTTCCGGGCTAGGTGAACTCAAAGATCCAATGACACTATGTGAAGAAAGACAGGATGTGTTCCTGGTGTTTTGTACTCTCAACCAGATGGAAAGAAAAATAGTTTAATTGCTCATTAATTCCATTGCTGGATTTTCACTGTGCACAAAATAATTACGAGATAATAATCACAGCATTTAAAAGTGATTAATTGTATATGAAGTGCTTTGCGATGTTTCTGAGAAATATGAGGTGACACTACATAAATGCAAGTTTTTCTTCAGTTCTAAATCAAATGTGAATTAATCTCTATCTGCAATTCCGACACTCACCAACAGTCTAATACAGAAATATATTATCTTTGGAATTATGCATAGTGTACAATAATTTCCTATTACTTCAAGTTCATAGAAGTTACAGCACATAAGGAAGTCATTTTGCTTATCATGGACACAATAGATGATATCCAGCCATCATAAATCTTTTGCTAATTGCATATGCATTATAGCTCTCATCTTCTTTCCATTAATTTGTTAAATTAATCCAATTAATTAAATAACTGTGATAAATAATATTTTCAGTCATAAAGTTGCATTTCCTTCATTTGAAATACAATGGCTCATAATTTGCTGTCAAAATAACTGTGATGCTAATGGCGCTTGCCATTACTTACGTGCAAATGTTGCAGCAACTTCAGGCGAGGGCAGATGCAAGTTTCAATGCAGAAATCCAAAAGTTGTTCCGCTGTTAACTTTGTGAAAACAGCATCTTGCTCGCTGACTCCCTATTGAAATGCAGTGAATGGCATGAAGTTCCTGTACTTGTACAATAAATATGAACTAAACTCTCCACAGAAAGTTAAGTCAAGTCATTTCAAGTGTCATAAATTTGAATTACTGTCATTCAACCTCTCTGGCACTGAACATTTATTATTACAAGGTAGTGTCTCAATCCTTCACATTTTAATTGTTGTTGGAGATGTTAAAAATTTAAATGTAATATTTTTTTACTTCTTTTTGTCTCTTTTTTTCTCTCTCTAATTTCTTTCCCTCATTATTTCACTTTCTGTACCTGATTTGACATTGTCTATTCTCCCATATACTTCCTTCCCAGTCTTTGCGCTGGTCATTTCACAATACTTCAATCTGATTGGTTAAGGAGATAAACAGTTGCTTGCCCTGTTTACTCAGGTCCCAGATGGCCTGTTTCCCTTGCTGTGACATTATCTGTTCACACTTTCAGCATCTTGCTATACAAATTTTTAAAAACTTAAATGTCCAAGGGCAAATCTAACGAGATGGCAGATGCTGTTCGATGCCCTGCCACAGCAAACTATGTCTTACTTCTGACATTTACATAGATTATGCATATAGGTAAAACAACCAAAATAATTAACACGTTTCAATATAGTGGATCATACATTAAATCTTTGCAGCAGAGAACTCAAAATCAACCTTTTCCTCAAGGCGCAAGTAAGCAACTTAACCATCATCATCATAGGAAGTCCCTCGAAACGAGAATGACTTGCTTCCACGCCAAAAAAGGATGAGTTCACAGGTGTTTCAATGAAGGACCTAATATTCCAGGTCCTGAACTACATATTGAAGCGTGGAAGATGCCTGTGCATGGATTTTTTTAATGTATGGTGGTCGTTGCACACCAGCCACCATATGGGTTTGACCGAGCTTGGTCTTGGTCCAGTGGCAAGGATTATCCAAGACGACTGGAGACCTGCTCTGCTGCATGGACCTAGTGCGCACACATATCGCAGTGTGGGCTGGCCCGTGCTGCCCCTGGGCCCCTGGCCCCGAACTCATGCCTCTCCTGGACTCCGATCACATCCCTCCACAGTCTCGCGCCACTCCTGCTGTCTCTGCCCATGCTCCAATCCCCGAGCTGGACTTTGATGACTTCATTCTTCACTGCCGTCGCCCTCCTGCACCAGCTCGCGCTGCTCCCTGAAGTGGTATGCCTCCACGCTGCTCCCGGGGCCGCTGCAACTCCGCTCCTTTTATGGTCACGACCTGCTCACTTTTTTTTGGCGTAAAGATAAGAATGGGCGAAAGTAACGCCCATAATATTGCCGAGCGTTACTTTCGGCAATTCGCCCACATATCGCCAAAAATATCGCTTGCCGAAAAACCTGCTGAGAAAAAGTTGCTCTCATCTGAACTAAACCCAGCGGTATCGACGTCATTTTATAAATCGGAGGTCGGTTCTATAAAAGGCTGCTTCAACTTCTGGGGAGTTTTGATGAACTCTGGAGGTCTTTTAAGGTGATTTGAACATCTGAACAAACATCTTATCATACTGTGGACGATTTGAAGTTATTTTAGGTGTTTTAGTAGGTAAATAGGTATAATACTGATTGTGATTGCAATGGGGCCTGTAATTTCTCAGCCTGTCTTGATGACCACACACATGCTGCAGACTAGAGATGGCAGAAGATATATTCAACAGCATTATGTGCCCTATCAAAGAGGTCACAGACTGAGGAGGAGGACGAGACCTTACACCCCACGCACTTACAGGGAGAAGCGGTCTTATTGAACTTGTCCGATTACACGTGCCTTCAGAGACTGTGCTTCCGGAAAGAGGTTATCAGTGAGATATGCCAGCTCATCAGGTGAGATCTGCAGTCTGCCAGCACCATCAGGATCGCACTGTCCATTGAGGTCAAGGTCACTGCGGCACTTGGCTTCTATGCATCAGATTCCTTTCAGGCCTCAGCTGGCGACATTTGCACTATATCTCAGCATGCCGCACATTGCTGCATTCGACAGGTCACTGAAATCCTTTACGCATGCAAGATAGACTTTATCACCAGGGAGGCACAGACTGAGAGGGCTCTAGGATTCTCCAGAATTGCAAACTTCCCCAAGGTGCAGAGAGCAATAGACTGTATGCACATCGCCATGCGGGCACCTTTTCAGGATGGATAGGTTTTTTGGAACCTAAAGGGATTCCACTCCCTGAATGTGCAATTCGTTGTCGACTAGCAGCAAATTATAATGGCAGTAAAAGCCAAATTTCCGGGCAGCATCCATGATGCTCACATCCTGCGTGAGAGCGCTGTAACTGACATGTTTACCAGTCAGCCACAAGGTCAATGCTGGATGTTTGGTGCCAAAGATATGGCCTTGCCACCTGGCTGATGATCCCCCTGTGTAACACCCACACAGGAGCCAAGAAGCGATACAACAAGATCTACAGAGCCATACACAATATCGTCGAGAATACTATTGGAGTGCTTAAGCAGTGCTTTAGATGCCTGGACCACTCAGGAGGTGAGTCACAATACCACCCTGAGCAGGTAGCTCAATTTGTGGTTGTGTGCTGCATGCTGCACAACTTGGTTATCAGGAAGGGACAAGAATTGCCAGAAGGGACTGCCGGTCCACCTCAGGAGAGAGAGGAAGAGGAGGATGAGACGGTGGACGATGACCCCGGGCCAGACAATCAGGCTGACGATGAAACCATGCCCGCGCCCCCATCTAGACCACAGGAAAGGGCCCGTGGTGGCTACATAGCTGCAAGACTCTTACGTCAGCAGCTCATAAATGAGCGCTTTGCTTGAAATAATGTTGGTCGTATTTAAAAAGCTGCAACACTGCTGTGTCTGAAGCTCATACATGAATGGTGTGCGTTATCTTGCTGATAGTTAAAGTTTAAGTTGATTCAAGTGACGTTGAATTATCCCTTTTCATGTTAAAGAATCACAAGTGTGTAACGGTGCAGCTATCTGAGACAATGTGCAACAAGGTTATGTTAAATAAAAAACATTTAATGAGAACATTTGTATAAAATCATAATTATAACTAATCATAATTAAAAAAACACACACCCCAATCCACAACAAATGTATAACATTTATATAATTCATTACATGTTTAACATTTCCAACAACACTTCATAAACATAAAACACAAATGCAAAAAAACAAGGTACCCTCCCCCCCAAAAAAAAATAGCAGCAACAACATAAAAATACTGTGACCAAGACAACACCTGCGGCCATGCACCTCACTTTCCTTTCCCCCCACTGCGCTTCTCCTCCCCACCTCTACCCCTTCTCCTTCCCCTCCTGACTCCAAGTGGCCTGGCCAAGGAGCTCCTCAGGCACTGCTTCATTGGGGGAAATACCTGCAGGACCGATGCTTGGACAGATACGGGAGAGGATGGTCCCAAGGTGGGAACATGCTCCAAGCCAGAAGCAAGATCTTCCTCCTGGCTCTCATATGTGGTTGGCAATGGGGGTGCGGCACCTTGGGATCCAGTGCCGTGCTCCAGGACCACTGGGAGGCCTCTGCCACCAGTGATCATGGCTATCACCTCCAGGGCCTCCGCCATCCGGGGCATGTAGTTGCTCATGGTGGCGGACATACTGGCCATCTGTTAGGATATGCCTCCCATTGTCTGTAGGATCTGCTGACATATGTCAACACTCCTTCTGGGCAAGTGTACCATGTCCCTGCTCAGAACTGCCACTCGTGGAGCAGACCTGCTGCGTCGAACTAACCTCCGCATGGTCAGTGCCGTCCTGGAGACACCTCGGGTGCCCTGTGGCAAGGTGCTTGAGCCCAGCACCTTCACGGTGGAGGAGGAAATGGCCGCAGGATACAAGATGTCATGGGTGTCTACTGCATTATGAAGCTTGACGATGCAGGCTCCTCGAAGTCCGCACTCTCATCCGTGAAGAAGGCACCCTGCAGCTCCACGGGCGAGAATCGGAGCTCCCCAGCACCAGATGGAGGATCGTCCAGCAACTCTGGCCCCGCACCCCCACCTTCTGGGCTCTGTGGTGTTGCATGGGGCTGCGATGCTGGCTGAGCTGCAAAACATAAATGAGGTTATTAGAGGAGAAGGGGGTGCTCGGGTCAGAAGGTGATTCCAACGCCACACACAGCATATGCACGGCAAAAGCACCAGCGCTATCAAAGTCATCACAGACATCACATTTCATGACCATCACCAAATTCTGCATTGCAATGATTCTCATGAGGTCATCATTATTTAGAGAATACTTTTATTACTCATCTATCATATATTATTGGTCGGATATGAGTAGTTGTGGCATCTATTGACTTTACATCACGCACTGGTGTATATTTTACTAATGTGGCATCACATCATGTTCTGCAGCTGTCTGCGTGGCTGACCGGGGGGTGCCTCCCCACTAGTGCCAGCACCCGCTCCTCGATGTCGATAAGCTCGATAATGACTCGTGACCTATCACCTGTTCGCCTCTGCTCGGCCCTATTTCTTCTAAGGATTCTTCTGCAAAAAGGTATCACCAGTATGGCATGGCATGAGATCATTGCTCGGTACTGTCACAGAGACTGAAACAACACATAACCGACAGATATAACCATGATTATTATGATAATTATTATTCTTTACCTAAAGATGTACACCGTAAACGCAGGCTTTGAGTAAAACATTCTCGGTATAAGTGCAAGACATCACATCTGATTTTAATCAATCATTACACTTACAAATCACATTCGATAAATATATAAATAAATATAAATTAATGTAATACTTACTCTGGCGGATCCGACAAGATTGTTCCTGCGCTTGCGGCACTGGTTGCTCTCATGCACCTCGTTGGTCGCTGACGAGACCATCTCGATTATGTCGGCCCATAATCCTCTAGTAGACCTTTGGAGTGGGCTTCCCACGCCCACCCTGGATCAATTGACCCCAGCTTGACTCCACCTCCTGCAGGAGGGAGGCATTTGCCTCGTTGTAGAATCTCCTCGCTAGTTTGCATCTTCCCAATTGTTCCTCTCCCACCTCACTGCTGTCGCCAGTGTCCTCAGTCTCCACAGCGTACTGCGTCGCCTCCTCCATCCCTTCCATTTTAAATATTTGTTTTCGAGAAAAACTCGGTGGGAACAACGTTCTTTGTGCTCAGCAGTCTTTTTGCTGCTGGTAAATCTCACTCCTACCTCCCAAAACAGCCAAACAAGAACACAACACACCCACACACACTTTCAGTTCCTCTCTGCTCGCTCTCGCTCTCTCCTCTTCTGCACATGTATTGATGATCCCTCACGTCCTGAAACGTGGGAAACGACCGTTGCCATGCCGTTGCTATGGACGCCGACACTTTACGGCAGAAGGTCAAAAAATTTAACGCTAACGCCCATGTCAGATTGCTCGCTGTAACGCCCATTTTATAAAATGGAAAGTTGGGGTTCTGAAAATGGCCGATAATCCGCCGATCAAAACCCATATTTATTGTCAACGCTGGACATAAGGCCCATTTTTGGGCGATCTGCACAAAAGTGGAAAGTCTAGCCTATAAAGTAGCAACCACATACTTTGCTGAAAAATGTCATAACGGTTTCCGTTACCCTGTAGACTCCTGTTCCAACTGAACATGTAACCATACAGCCTTCTCCTCTTAAGTTGAAATCATTTAATTCACACTTTCTAGTACTAAATTCACATTTTGATATTATTTACATTGCTTAATTCAAATTATTCACTTAATTCAATTTATTAGCACCAAAAAGACTTCAAGTTATCTGCAGCCTATCAATAATATTTATTAACAAAATTGTTACTCCTCCCAAAGTTATTAAAAGTTCCCATACTATTCCACATTCTTACTGCTTCATTCCAGATTTCTCAGCTCACGATTTGAGTTCTGCTTCGGTTACTGAGTTAGAAATTTTACTTTAATCTTGGGTTGTGTGTAAATGTGAGAGAGAGAGAGTGATGTATCATACGAATTGCAGTGTTTACCCTGCTGCTATGCAATTATAAAACCCAGAATGCACCAAAACAAACAGGCAGAAAATTTACAATAACCAGGAGATGCAAGCAACAAAAGGAAAACATCAAAATAAAATTATTTATTTTCTCCCAGTTCTGTATACAATTTAAGTGATTAAATAACTCTGTTTAAACGTTTTTGCTGTGCCTGCTGACCTACATTGGCTTCCAATCCACCCAAATTCTATTCCTCTAACTCTTATCCTTGTCTTCAAAACCCTTCATGGCCTCGCCTCTCCCTATCCCTGTGACTTTCTCCAGTCCCACAACCCTCCCAGAACGTTGCATTCCTCCTACTCTGGCCTTCCGCATCCCTCACTGTCTTTGCTCGGGTATTGTCGGCCATGCCTTCCGCCATCTGGGCCTTAAGCTCTTGGCTCCCTCCCTAAACTTGTCTGCCTCTCCACCAATGTTCCCTTTAATTTTTTGGGGGGTGCGCAGCCCCTTTAAGGCCATTCAAATAACCACGCAAGCGCGATTTTGCTTCTTAAAGAACCGATGAGCCGGCTGGGTGGGAGCTCCAGAGTGCTGCATGGCCACATAGCTGACAGGGAACATTGCTCTCCACCTCTCTCTCCTCCTTTAAGACGCTCCTTAAAACCTACCTTTTTGATCAAGGTTTTAATCACCCGTTGACTATCTCCTTCTTTGGCTCGTTGTCAATTTTAGTCTCATTATGCTTAAGTGAAGCGCTTTTGGACATTTTACCATGTTAAAGGCACTACATAAATGCACATTATTGTTGTCACTGAGGGGACTGATGTTTCACATCACTAACTACAATTCAGATTCTCAATCCCCATGGGCACACAAGAAATCTACTAGTGGACACACAATATTATTATTCAGCATTAGCTACTTGCTGACATTCTATATTTTACCTGGAATTAAAGCCCTGCAATCTGGTCTTTGTGCCACACATGAAAAATAGTTTTTCAGGTCTACGTTTCTTTCATTGGAAAGGCCAGTGAATCATTTACTTATGCAAACTGCATCAGTGTAATTAATTATTATAGTGGTGTCTTACAATTCTCTATACTGCTGATCGCACCCCTGGCCACAAAATGTATAATATATTAAAAAGGACCAACGTCAACCAAAGAAACTAATTTAATTACCTTGCTTGACCAATTACCAGCTAGGGGCAGCTGTTAGGACGGAGGTGTATTTCCAAATTTAAAAAATGACACACACTGAATTTTCTGCTCAAGGACCCTGGCTTTGTGGTTCTAGTGTTTCATTTTGCTCTCACTAGACCTTGACAAATTAATTAGAATATTGCCTCCAGGCTCCAGATAGTTGTGGCAGCTCACACAAAGCAAAAGTAATATCAAATAAAACAAATGTGTTTGATCAAATGAATAAAAATACAGCATGCAATGATATTCTAAAACCTAACACATTCAAAGCACTTCAATGTTTTATACTTCAGTCTATAGCTCAAAAATAAATTCACTTTAAATAATGTACTTCAAGATGAATGGAATTTCAAACCAGAAAGTAGCATGTAGGTAAGAAAATGAGAAATTGGGCTCGTGCCAGCCAATACTAATAGGTAATATTTGCAAGGCCAGTTTACTCTGTCTTCTGAGGTGTTGACCCCTCTCTCTGCATCTCCCAATCACAAAGTTACTGTTTCTTTCAGCATGCAGGAAATCAGTTCCATCTCTGTAATAAAATAATATTTTTCTTTAATGTTAGAATATCTTCATTTTTATTTTGTTCTCTCACATATGTTCTCTTTATTATTCTTTATATTTTCTCTCCCATGTGCTCTCACTATCTCCTGACCTGATTAAATATTTTTGCAACTCGCCTACTCTGCATTCAAGACATAGAATGTGAATTAAATTGAAGTTAATCTCCATTGCAAATTAAGGTAGTACTTAATGGGCAAAATTCTATTATCATCAGTGTTAGTTCCACCACTAATATGATTGGGTGAACTGCAGTACAACAATTTAAATGTTCATTCAGCAGTGCTTTATATCACATTACATCATCAAATAGAATTCTCTTTCAGACAAATGGTGGTTAATGACATGATGTATGCCCTAATAAGTGTACATGTAAATCATTATTTCCATATCCTGCTGCTACTGCAATTCCAGTGCAGAAACACTGGAGAGGAACGGTCACGCTCACAAAAGTGGCTTAAGATTCTCCCCTCACCTAAATCAGAACACCTCTCTTAATAAAAACAAACCTAAAAATACTTCAAACAGCAGGGGATCTGCTCAAATTCCACTCTATACAGGGAGAAGAGTCCTTACAATGTGCAGTGCAAAGTTTGGAGCTGTGCTTAGAGAACTAGAAAAAGGGAATTATCACAGTGCCAGTGTGGCAAATCCTGCATAATTACAGAGTCAAAATAGTTTGTATGGTTGCAGTGAAACTCGGCACAAATTGATATGCACTCTCCTATTCCATTCCTTCCACTGCTGTGCAAAGCAGAAATCCTGAATCGCGATCGGTTGAAGTCCAAAGCAGAATTTGATTTCTTAAAACCTCTTACCACCATTACAAACAGAACAAAATTTAACATTAAAAACCAATTTAGCAGTCACATGCACATCACATGCTTGTGGTTATTGCAACAGCTTTTTGTGTGGAGGTTAGCGGGCTGGGAAGAGGGCAAAGATACCAGTGCGTTAGATTATTATTTTATATTTCTTTAACTGTAAACTATTGTCTAAGACAGCAAAATTTTGGATTTTAGTTGGCATAGTTACTAGACTTTTTTTCGGATGGGTATCCTACAAAGGAAGACATGAATCCAAATAGCAAACAGTGAACAATGTTTTTCATGAGTTCATCAATTCTAAAATACAAAGTGCGATATTCTAAACATAGAAACATAGAGAATAGGTGCAGGAGTAGGCCATTCAGCCCTTCGAGTCTGCACCGCCATTCAATGAGTTCATGGCTGAACATGCAACTTCAGTACCCCATTCTTGCTTTCGCGCCATACCCCTTGATCCCCCTAGTAGTAAGGACTACATCTAACTCCTTTTTGAATATATTTAGTGAATTGGCCTCAATAACTTTCTGTGGTAGAGAATTCCACAGGTTCACCACTCTCTGGGTGAAGAAGTTTCTCCTCATCTCGGTCCTAAATGGCTTACCCCTTATCTTTAGACTGTGACCCCTGGTTCTGGACTTCCCCAACATTGGGAACATTCTTCCTGCATCTAACCTGTCTAAATCCGTCAGAATTTTAAACGTTTCTATAAGATCCCCTCTCATTCTTCTCAACTCCAGTGAATACAAGCCCAGTTGATCCAGTCTTTCTTGATATGTCAGTCCTGCCATCCCGGAAATCAGTCTGGTGAACCTTCGCTGCACTCCCTCAATAGCAAGAATGTCCTTCCTCAAGTTAGGAGACCAAAACTGTACACAATACTCCAGGTGTGGCCTCACCAAGGCCTTGTACAACTGTTGTAACACCTCCCTGCCCCTGTACTCAAATCCACTTGTTAAGAATGCCAACATGCCATTTGCTTTCTTAACCGCCTGCTGTATCTGCATGCCAACCTTCAGTGACTGATGTACCATGACACCCAGGTCTCGTTGCACCTCCCCTTTTCCTAATCTGTCACCATTCAGATAATAGTCTGTCTCTCTGTTTTTACCACCAAAGTGGATAACCTCACATTTATCCACATTATACTTCATCTGCCATGCATTTACCCATTCACCTAACCTATCCAAATCACTCTGCAGCCTCATAGCATCCCCCTCGCAGCTCACACTGCCACCCAACTTTGTGCCATCCGCAAACTTAGAGATACTACATTTAATTCCCTCGTCTAAATCATTAATGTACAATGTAAACAGCTGGGGTCCCAGCACAGAACCTTGCGGTACCCCACTAGTCACTGCCTGCCATTCTAAAAAGTACCCATTTACTCCTACTCTTTGCTTCCTGTCTGACAACCAGTTCTCAATCCACGTCAGCACACTACCCCCAATCCCATGTGCTTTAACTTTGCACATTAATCTCTTGTGTGGGTCCTTGTCGAAAGCCTTCTGAAAGTCCAAATATACCACATCAACTGGTTCTCCTTTGTCCACTTTACTGGAAACATCCTCAAAAAATTCCTGAAGATTTGTCAAGCATGATTTCCCTTTCACAAATCCATGCTGACTTGGACCTATCATGTCACCTCTTTCCAAATGCGCTGCTATGACACACTTAATAATTGATTCCATCATTTTACCCACTACCGATGTCAGGCTGACTGGTCTATATTTCTGTTTTCTCTCTCCCTCCTTTTTTAAAAAGTGGGGTTACATTGGCTACCCTCCACTCCATAGGAACTGATCCAGAGTCTATGGAATGTTGGAAAATGACTGTCAATGCATCCGCTATTTCGCCTTTTGGCTAAGATCAAGTGTAGTATCTGTTCTTATCAGTTTAATATCCCTTCTGGGGACATGATATTGAATTGATTTTTGGACAGGGAGCTGGATCAGGGGCATGCTCCGTCCACTCCATGCACCGACCTGGTATTGCAATATTTCCAGGAACGGTGCAACTTCGCCTCTCGGCCTTTTGGCCTAAGATCAAACACATTGGCGCAAAGTGATCTTTGGCGTTAGAGTTGATCTGGAACGAAATTGGATTTAAAAAAAAAATCCGCTATTTCCAAGGCCACCTCCTTAAATACTCTGGGATGCAGACCATCAGGCGCTGGGGATTTATCGGCCTTCAATCCCATCAATTTCCCCAACACAATTTCCCGACTAATAAGGATTTCCCTCAGTTCCTCCTTTTTACTAGACCCTCTGACCCCTTTTATATCCGGAAGGTTGTTTGTGTCCTCCTTAGTGAATACCGAACCAAAGTACTTGTTCAATTGGTCTGCCGATTCTTTGTTCCTACTTATGACTTCCCCTGATTCTGACTGCAGGGGACCCACGTTTGTCTTTACTTACCTTTTTCTCTTTTCATATCTGTAGAAGCTTTTGCAGTCCATTTTAATGTTCCCTGCAAGCTTCCTCTCATACTTTATTTTCCTTGCCCTAATCAAACCCTTTGTCCTCCTCTGCTGAGTTCTAAATTTCTCCCAGTTCCCGGGTTCGCTGTTATTTCTGGCCAATTTGGATGCCACTTCCTTGGCTTTAATACTATCCCTGATTTCCCTTGATAGCCACGGTTGAGCCATCTTCCCTTTTTTATTTTTACGCCAGACAGGGATGTATAATTGTTGTAGTTCATCCATGCGGTCTCTAAATGTCTGCCATTGCCCATCCATTGTCAACCCCTTAAGTATCATTTGACAATCTATCCTAGCCAATTCACGCTTCATACCTTCAAAGTTACCCTTCTTTAAATTCTGGACCATGGCCTCTGAATTAACTGTTTCTTTCTCCATCCTAATGTAGAATTCCACCATATTATGGTCACTCTTCCCCAAGGGGCCTCACACAACGAGATTGCTAATTAATCCTCTCTCATTACACAGCACCCAGTCTAAGATGGCCTCCTCCCTAGTTGGTTCCTCGACATATTGGTCGAGAAAACCATTCCTTATGCACTCCAGGAAATCCTCCTCCACTGTATTGTTTCCAATTTGATTAGCCCAATCTATATGCATATTAAAGTCACCCATGATAACTGCTGCACCTTTATTGCATGCACCCCTAATTTCCTGTTTGATGCCCTCCCCAACATCACTTCTGCTGTTTGGAGGTCTGTACACAACTCCCACTAGCTTTTTCTGCCCTTTGGTATTCCGTAGCTCCACCCATACCGATTCCACATCATCCAAGCTAATATCTTTCCTTACAATTACATTAATTTCCTCTTTAACCAGCAACGCCACCCCGCCTCCTTTTCCTTTCTGTCTATCCTTCCTAAATGTTGAATACCCTTGGATGTTGAGTTCCCAGCCTTGGTCACCCTGGAGCCATGTCTCCGTGATGCCAACCACATTGTATCCGTTAACTGCTATCTGCACAGTTAATTCGTCCAACTTATTCCGAATACTCCTCGCATTGAGGCACAAAGCCTTCAGGCTTGCCTTTTTAACACACTTTGACCCTTTAGAATTTTGCTGCAAAGTGGCCCTTTTTGTTTTTTGCCTTGGGTTTCTCTGCCCTCCACTTTTACTCATTTCCTTTCTGTCTTTTGTTTCTCTCTCCATTTTGTTTCCCTCTGTCTCCCTGCATTGATTCCCATTCCCCTGCCATATTAGTTTAACTCCTCCCCAACAGCACTAGCAAACACTCCCCCGAGGACATTAGTTCCGGTTCTGCCTAGGTGCAGACCATCCGGTTTGTACTGGTCCCACCTCCCCCAGAACCGGTTCCAATTCCCCAGGAATTTGAATCCCTCCCTGCTGCACCACTGCTCAAGCCACGTATCCATCTGCGCTATCCTGCGATTCCTACTCTGACTCGCAAAAATTCAGCTTTTACCAAGATCTGGACTCGGATGCGCTGGATTTAGAGTCCAGAGTGCTCACCATTACACCACTGAACCAACGATAATATGTATTGTTAGTGGCAATCTGTCCTAGTTCACCAATGTTCTTATTTTAAGATTTTTTGTAATCCGGGAACAAATGGAAAAATAAATTACTTTAGTAAGACTTAAAACATTATTATGTTCACCTTCGACATAAAAAACTCCGGGCCGAAATTCACCCCCGCTGGAAATGGGGTGCACCTTACCATGTTTCAACTGTTTTTACCGCCACGATAGATGCGGTGGCCTCTTGCGTGAAATTCAGCTCTTTTCTTTTTTTTCGATCGGGGCGGTAGTCGGTCATCATGAGGGCAGAAGTGGGGGTGGGCAGAGTGTCAGTCAAACTGGGAGCGGATGTGGGGGGGGGGGCGGGCGGAGTGTCCGCTGCTGACAATCATCAGCGTAACGCGATGATGGCATCATGCTGGCGCGTCGCCACCTCACTTAAAGGGCAGAGCCGCTGTGAGCTCTGTGATTAGTTTAGTTAAGTCCACCGGGCCACCAGGGAGGGTTTCGGCTGGGCCAGCGGCCTGGCACCAAAGAGGGGGTGCTAGGCTGCCTGATCGTGGCCCGGTTGAACCTGGGGGCATAATTATCGGGCCGACCTCGCAATCAGCCGACAAAAAAAAATAAGCTGGCAGCTGTAGCAGTGCGCCCTCCTTTAATGGTGGCCACACCGCCATTTTGCAGACACAGGAAACACAATGCACCAACAGAGAAAGCTGTCGGGGGCACCGAGCGGTGGGCCAAAGATTTTACAGGTAAATTTTGCTTCGGTGTGGGTGATCGGCGGTGCACACTTTGATGACGCACTTAGGAGGGTTCAGCAGCAGTGGGGCGGGAGTGAGGACCGCCGGAAAAAGCATCGAGGTGAATTTCGCGAGCGACGGTCATTTGACAGAAAATCGGCGGCCATTCGATACCGCCGTGTGGCCACCGCTTTCCGGCGGTAACAGGCCTTAACAGAAGGCTGAATTTCTGCCCCCCTCCCCCATCTTCAGTTAGAGTAGTTCAGATTAAACCAGCAGATACAAATATTAAGGAAGTTTCTTTAAACTACACGCAGGAACACTGATACTTAATAAAGTAAAGGAATGCCTTTAAATGCTCATACTGCGTTATTACAATTTCATGCATATTAAAATTGCATGCATGCTTTGGAGGTTGTTATTCACTTTAGTAGGAGTAAAATAACAAAGTGAAACTGAAATGTGGACACAATTCTTATCCAGTTAATGCCAGTGGTAGTTCACAGAACAGAAAAACAAGGGGCTAGAAATTCGTAATGGTTGTGCTGACTGTTAAGGCCCGATTTAGGCCACCTCACTTCCGCCTGCTGCTGATGGGTCCCACAGTGGCTGGCATTTTTAACTGGGCAGCAGCTCTGCCGATGTCTGCGCTTACTTTCCATTATGCAGATCGTGACGTCAGTGAATGCGCAATGCTCACCTGATGCCCGATCTGCCATTTTGGATTGCACCGCTCCATTTACCAGCATGTGTTAATGGCGACCAGCTGGCCAAGTGGTCACAAGCAGGAATGAACCTCCAGCAGCGTTATTTATAGCGATCACCAGCAACAACTTGCAGTTGGCATGTTTATTCAGTTTGACTGGCTCTATGGAACGTTTTGCAACTCTAGCAGCTTTCTAACCTTCTTTCAAGGTCCTAAGGTGACAGAGAGTGTTTTGTGCAAGTGGAGAATTCCTTCATTCTTGCTTAAAAGGCTTCTGTTCACAACACTTGCTCACAGTTATGGGGGTTCTATTGGCAGACCCCTTCATGCTCGAGTACCTTCTGGAGAGGGAGCGGAGGCAGCGAAGAAGATGAGAAGATACATACAAAGGGAGGAGGAGGAGAGCCAGGAGGGCTCTCAACAGGAGGCCTTACCTACCTAGGGTCTTCAGAGCATACTTTTCTTATTGCCATTTAAGTGAGGAGCAGTGTATTGGTTGGGCCGAATGGTCTGTTTCTGTGTCATATTTCCTATGTAATCCTATTTAATCATATGTATTAGGAGGCTCTGCTTCACCAAGAAGGTGGTCACAGAACTCTGTTGCCTCCTGCAACCAGACCTGGAGCCTCAGAGAAGGGCAGACACAGCTCTCCCAGGTCAAGGTCATCAATTTCTTCGCCAGCAGATCCTTCCAGTCTGCAGCAAGTGTCATAGCTAACATCTCGCAGCTCGCCATCCATCACTGCATCTGAAAGGTCACAGAGGCTCTCTACTCCAGGAGAAGGGAATACATTGTCTTCTCTCTGGGTAGAGAGATCAGGAGGTGCGTGCATGGGGCTTTGCCAGGATGGTGTGCTTCCCCATGGTGCAGGGCGCCATCAAATGAACCCACGTGGCTTTACAGGTGCCGCATAACAATCTTAAGTTCTTCTGTAACCACAAAGTATACCACTTACTTAATGTGTAGTTGTTGTGCGACCATGCACAGCGCATCCTGATGGTCAAGTCTCGCTATCCTAGCAGCGATCATAATGCCTTCATCCTGCGCCAGTCCGATACGCCTGCAATCTTCCAGCCACGTCAAACTCGAGGGTGGTTGCTCCGAGACAAGGGCTATCTGTTCTGAACTTGCCTGATGATGCCCCTCCGCAACCCCACCACTTGTGACTAGCATTCATATAATGAGAGCAATGCTGTCACCAAAAACATGATCGAGCAGACCATCGGGCTGTTGATGCAATGGTTCCACTACCTTGACTGCTCAGGAGGAGCTCTCCAGTACTCCTGGAGTGGGTGTCCTATTTCGTGGTGGTTTGTTGCATGCTGCACAACTTGGTCAGCATGAACACGTAGTCCTTTCCAACAGGGATTATGGGACCATCTCTTGAAAAGGATGAGGGTGAGGAGGAGGAAGAGGAGGAGGAAGAGGAGCAGGAGGAAGAGGAAGACGAGGAAGGACGGAGGCAGGCAGCAAATATCCATTTGGCATGGACTGTACATGAATGCTTCATCAGACTCCAATTTCAATGAATGAAACCCCAGTTCCCCATTGCTCACTACTTCCCCATCATACACTCTATCATGGAATATCACAGTATCCTCCTGAAATAAGAGTCACTAGAAAACAAAAATTCCAAGTAAATTTAATAGATTTATCACTATTCAATTAACATTACAATATCAACTAATCACCCTGTGCAATCTCTTAATTCCCACATTCGTGTGCCCTTTCCTGCTCTGGTGCTCCTACGCAGTGCGCCTCCAGTGTCTGCAGCATGGCTGGTGGAAGGCAGCAGAGTTTTCATGGGGGAGACTTCAGATGGCCTTCCAGGACAACCTTGACCAGCTCTGGACCTAGAAGGCCCGGCTTTGGCATGGACAGCAGCAGCCGGGGTTGGCAGGCTGAGAGGCAACGACAAGGACAATGGCGGAGTGGCAGTGGTGGGAGTAGGAATGCTGTCATCCTGAGAGGGGACAGCAGGTTCCTGTCAGCAGACTCACTGCCACTCCCTTAGGGCATTATTTCAGCATTCCTAGACAACAGACTGCAGGCCTGCTGCGACACCCTGCAAGCCCACGATGCCTGCAGTCTGAGCTTGTGTAACAGCAAGGAGAGTGGTTTGCACTTCCACTGCAGCACTGAGACGTTGGGGCGCTTCTGCCTGTGTGGCAATGGCAGCTGCGACATCGCCCATCACAACATCATGCCTGTGCTGACATGGCCTCTCCTGGATTTGTCCATCATTTCCAGCCTGGAAATCATGGGTTCCAAGCTCTCCATTTTTGGGCCATATCCAATATCTAGGGCACAGAGGATTTGCACTGGGGCAACAGGCTCGGCAAAATTCCTCATTTTCTAATTCTCCAGCAACCATAGTTCAACAAATGCTGATTATTTCTGCATTTGAACTGCACATAGGCACATACGGTAACAAAATGTTCCATAGACAAATGAAATTTAAGACATGTTGCTGTGCTATTATGTGCTTACTTTTTTGGATTGATTCACAATGTTGGAATTCAGCACCTTATGCTCTTGTACTCCTGCCATAAACATGGACACCAAATTAAATGCTCAACATTTGTCATGCTGTTCGAGCCATGACTTTGACAGATGGCCACATCCCTACAATGTTATGAGGGGCAGACTCTGACATACAGCTAGATGATCTCTTGCTCTCTCTTCCCCTGAATAGGTTTGGACTGGAATTTTTTCTTTTACAGCATACCAAACAAAATTGACCTGAAATTGGTGGGCATACCACCGCATACCGCCTGCACACCGCTGACATACCGCCCAAAATCGCGAAATTCATCGAAAAAATACCTGCATACCACCCACATACTGCTCGGCAGAAAATTTATCAGCAACATACCGCCGGGCAGAATGCATACCATCTGTCCATGCACACTGCCAACACACCGCCCAAAATTGCAAAATTCATCACTTACCACCGACATACTGCCAACCCTGCAGACCACCCTGGAAAAGGTGGTTTTAAGTCAATCTTCCGTTTTTTTTAAATCTCTCACCTCCCAGTCTCGCCCACCCCGCAGTCTCATCCCCCTCCCCCACTGCAATCTCTCCTCAAGCAGCGATTTCCCCCCAAGCAGCGATCTCCCCTCAAGCAGCGATCTCCCCCCAAGCAGCGATCTCCCCCCAAGCAGCGATCTCCCCCAAGCAGTGATCTCTCCTCAAGCAGTGATCTCCCCTCAAGCAGCGATCTCCCCCCAAGCAGCGATCTCCCCCCAAGCAGTGATCTCTCCTCAAGCAGTGATCTCCCCTCAAGCTGCGATCTCCCCTCAAGCAGGGATCTCATCCCATGCAGCGATCTCCCCTCAAGCAGTGATCTCCCCTCAAGCAGTGATCTCCCCTCAAGCAGCGATCTCCCCTCAAGCAGGGATCTCATCCCATGCAGCGATCTCCCCTCAAGCAGTGATCTCCCCTCAAGCAGCGATCTCCCCTCAAGCAGCGATCTCCCATCAAACAGCGATCTCCCCCCAAGCGGCGATCTCCCCTCAAGCGGCGATCTCCCCCCAAGCGGCGATCTCCCTCCACAGGTATCTCCCCCCACAGCAGCGACCACACCCCCAACCCCCACCCCCACCCCCCCGCCACATACCTGCACAGCGCTCTCAGGCCGGCAGCCTTTGTGGATTCGCGTCAGTGCCTCTCGGGGGGGCAGAGTTTCACAGCAGCATGTGTCTGCACACAACTCGGGAGTCGAAGATTCCTAAGTGAAAAGGACTCATCGCCCGCACACTGCTGGCTGCATTCCACTCGGCATACCACCGAAAAAAAAGTGGCGAAAATCGTACACACTCCACCCCAGCGATACCCGGCGGTATGAAACAACATAGCACCGGCATACCGCCGAGAAATGGGCGGACCATCGGTTTTGACCAATTTCAGCCCTAATGTTCCATCAGTGGATGAAGCAAGGCTTTGTAAAGTATTGCCTGAAGCTGCGAACTGCAATATGCAGCTTTGTAGTGAGCTTCAATCCTTCCACCAGCTTTTCCAACAGTGTCATCATATTGTTAGCCTCAGGTGTGCAGTGGAAGTACTTCAACATCTAAGGGCTAATTTTGTAAATGCACATTTTCAGTGCGTAATCTCGCCCGCTGGGTTATATATCAGAAAAGCATGAGAAACATGCCCACAATTCCCCATATGTGCTTTCATGGGTGAAACTTCCTAGCTGGAGTGTGCACTTTTGAAATGAATCCCTTAATTTAAAGGGATTATAAAACAGCAAGTTAAACTCCAATGGTACAAACAGAAAATGCTGGAAACACTCAGCAGAACAGGCAGCATCTGTGGAGAGAGAAAAGTTTCAGTTCGATGACCCTTCGTCAGAACTAGAAAAACTTAGAGATGTAACAGGTTTTTAATTAAGTGCAGGGACTGGGAAAGTGGGGAGAGGAGGAAAGAACAAAAGAGAAGGTCTGTGATAAGGTGGAAGGCAGAAGAGATAAACAGACAAAAGGGATGATGGTCCAAGGCATTGGGGATGGTAATAAGAACATAAGAACATAAGAACATAAGAAATAGGAACAGGAGTAGGCCATACGGCCCTTCGAGCCTGCTCCGCCATTCAATACGATCATGGCTGATCCGATCACGGACCCATAACCCCTTATCTTTTAAGAAACTGTCTATTTCTGTCTTAAATTTATTCAATGTCCCAGCTTCCACAGCTCTCTGAGGCAGCGAATTTCACAGATTTACAACCCTCTGAAAGAAGAAATTTCTCTTCATCTCTGTTTTAAATGGGCGGCCACTTATTCTAAGCTCATGCCCTCTAGTTCTAAGTCTCCCCTATCAGTGGAAACATCCTCTCTGCATCCACCCTGTCAAGACCCCTCATAATCTTATACATTTCGATAAGATCACCTCTCATTCTTCTGAATTCCAATGAGTAGAAGCCCAACCTACTCAACTTTTCCCTCATAAGTCAACCGCCGCATCTCTGGAATCAACCGAGTGAACCTTCTCTGAACTGCCTCTAAAGCAAGTATATCCTTTCGTAAATATGGAAACCAAAACTTCACACAGTACTCCAGGTGCGGCCTCACCAGTACCCTGTATAACTGTAGCAAGACTTCCCTGCTTTTATACTCCATCCCCTTTGCAATAAAGACCAAGATTCCATTGTCCTTCCTGATCACTTGCTGTACCTGCATACTATCCTTTTGTGTTTCATGCACAAGTACCCCCAGGTCCCGCTGCACTGCAGCACTTTGTAATCTTTCTTCATTTAAATAATAACTTGCTCTCTGATTTTTTTCTGCCAAAATGCATGACCTCATTATACTCCATCTGCCAAATTTTTGCTCACTCACTTAGCCTGTCTATGTCTTTTTGCAGATTTTTTGTGCCCTCCTCACACATTGCTTTTCCTCCCATCTTTGTATCGTCAACAAACTTGGCTATGTTACACTCAATCCCTTCTTCTAAGTCGTTAATATAGATTGTAAATAGTTGGGGTCTCAGCACTGATCCCTCTGGCACCCCACTAGTTACTGATTGCCAACCAGAGAATGAACCATTTATACCGACTCTCTGTTTTTTGTTAGTTAGCCAATCCTCTATCCATGCTAATATATTACCCCTAACCCCGTTAAACTTTATCTTGTGCAGTAACCTTTTATGTGGCACCTTGTCAAATGCCTTCTGGAAATCCAAATACACCACATCCACTGCTTCCCCTTTATCCACCCTGTTTGTTACATCCTCAAAGAATTCCAGCAAATTTGTCAAACATGACTTCCCCTTCATAAATCCATGCCCGACTCTGCCTGACCGAATTTTGCTTTACCAAATGTCCTGCTACTGCTTCTTTAATAATGGACTCCAACATTTTCCCAACCACAGATGTTAGGCTAACTGGGACAAGTTAAGAAGCAAGTTTAACTCCAGAGCTGATAACAGTATTATAAATTACAATTGTAATGCTGGTGTCCCTCCCCATGCCAAATAAATTGCACAATGTTGTACTGGCAACCATCCAACATTTTGGTCACAGCACTCCTAATACATTGTGAATGATGCTCCTGGAGCACTAGAACATTAAGTATATAAGCTGCCTTTATACTAGTAAGCTGAGCATATTTGTGCACAGGATCATATGTACCATCTATACTTCATGGGGCAGTACCACTTTCTGTCACATCAATTACAGGCACACAAATGGCAGTGGATGCCGAGCCAGTGGTGTCTTGGACTTAAGGAAGGCTACACAACTGAAAAATGTGGCCTGCCTGTCCAGTTGATCCTGCAAGCTAGAATCATAGAATCGTAGAAGTTTACAGCACAGTAGGAGGACATTTCGCCCATCGTGTCCGTGCCAGCCGACAAAGAGTTAGCCAACCTAATCCCACTTTCCAGCTCTTGGTCTTTCCAGCCCTGTAGGTTATTCCACTTCAAGTGCATATCCAGGTATTTTTTAAATGTTATGAGGGTTTCTGCCTCTACTCCCCTTTCAGGCAGTGAGTTCCAGACCACCACTTCTGGGTGAAAACACTTCTCCTCAAATCCCCTCTAAGCCTCTGACTACTACCTTTAAATCTCTACCCCCTGCTTATTGATGTCTCTGCTAAGGGAAATAGATTCTTCCTATCCACTCTATCTAGTTCCCTCATAATTTTATACACTTCAGTCAAGTCTCCCCTCAGCCTCCTATGTTCCAATGAAAACAACCCCAGCCTATCCAATCTTTCCTCATAGCTAAAATTCTCTAGTCCAGACAACATCCTTGTAAATCTCCACTGTGCCCTCTCTAATGCAATCACATATTTCCTGTAATGCGGTGACCAGAACTGCATGCAGTAATCTAGCTGTGACCTAACTAGTGTTTTATACAGTTCAAGTACAATCTCTCTGCTCTTGTATTCTGTGCCTTGGCTATTAAAGGCAAGTATCCCATATGCCTTCTTAACCACCTTATCTACCTGTCCTGCTACCTTCAGGGATCTGTGTGGATGCATTCCAAGGTCCCTTTGTTTCTCTGCACGTCTCAGTATCCTACCATTTATTGTGTATTCCCTTGCCTTTTTAGCCCACCCCAAATGCATTACCTCACACTTCTCCAGATTGAATTCCATTTGCCACTGTCCTGCCCGCCTGACCAGTTCATTGATATCTTCCTGCAGTCTACAGCTTTCTTCTTCATTATCAACCACACGGCCAATTTTTGTATCATCTGCAAACTTCTTAATCATACCCACTTCATTCAAGTCTAGATCATTGATATATACCACAAAAAGCAAGAGACCTAGTACTGAGCACTGCGGAACCCCACTGGAAACAGCCTTCCATTCACAAAAACACCCATCGACCATTACCCTTTGCTTCCTGTCTCTGAGCCAATTTTGGATCCAACTTGCCACTTTGCTTTGAATCTCATGGGCTTTTACCAGTCTGCCATGTGGGACCATATCAAAAGCCTTGCTAAAATCTATATCGGCTATAAAATGGATGACCCTCATCGACCCTCCTCATTACCTCCTCAAAAAATTCAATCCAGTTAATCAGACACAACCTTCCCTTAGCAAATCCATGCTGACTGTCCTTGATTAATCCGTGTCTTTCTAAATGAAGATTTATTCTGAGCTTCAGAATTTTTTCCAATAATTTTCCCTCCATTGAGATTAGGCTGACTGGTCTGTAATTGCCCTGTAATTATTGTTAGTCTTCATCTAAATATATCTCGATGAACATTGATACAGGGCATTAGGTTGCAGTAATGTGCTGCAAACAGTCTGACCTCGGGATACTGGTGCCTGGAAGAACTGTAGGATGGAAATTTAGTACAAACATCTACTGAGAGTGCTGTCTGCATGCTAGTTCTTGATTGCAGGACTGCCTGCAGAAGTTATCATCTGTAGTTATATCCTTGGGGAGACACAACCTCTTCATACACTGGCAGATCTATGCTACTGATAATTCATTGGGTCGAAGTCGATGTGGATGATTTGCCTCCTTCCTGTGCAAATCTCATGGATTGCCCTCTCCTGCTCCTTCTCCTCCACAATGCATGCTAGCCATGAGACCTATGAGCTACGTGGAAAAAGTTTATTTGCTTGAATGTTTCCCGAGCTAATCTCTATCATTTGAACTTTTCAGATGCCTCTGTTGTTTCAACTCCTGCTTCAGTTTTTTAAAAATTAATTCTCAGAATGTGGGTGCCGTTGGCAAAGCCAATATTTATTGCTCAATCCTCATTGCACTTGAGAAGGTGGTGGTGAGCTGCTTTCTTGAATTACTGCAGTCCATTTGGTGAAGGTACTCCCAGAGTGCTATTAAGTAGCAAGTTCCAGGATTTTGACTCAGCGACGATGAAAGAACAGCGATAGATTTCCAAGTCAGGATGATGTGCGACTTGGAGGGGAACCTGAAGGTGGTTGTGTTTCCATGCACCTGCTGCCCTTATCTTTCTAGGTGGTAGAAGTCACGGTTCTGGTAGGTGTTTTTGAAGAAGTCTTGGCAACTTGCTGCAGTGCATCTAGTAGATAGTATACATTGCAGCCACGGTGCGCTGGTGGTAGAGGGCGTGAATGTTTATGGTGGTGGATGGGTTGCCAATCAATGGACTTCTTGGATGATGTTGAACATCTTGAGTGTTGTTGCAGCCGCACCCATCCAGACAAGTGGAGAATATTCCATCACATTCCTGACATGCATCTTGTATGTGGTGGGAAGGCTTTGGGAAGTAGGGAGTTGAACTACTTGCTGGATGAATTGCCTAATGGTAGTACCATTGAATGACAAAGGGAGGTGGTTAGACTTGCTCTTGTTGCAGATGGTCATTGTCTGGCGCCTGTATGATGTGGATGTTACTTGTCACTTACCAGCCCAAGTCTGGCGTTGTCCAGGTCAACAACAATAACAACAACAACAACTTGTAATTATATAGTGCCTTTAACATAGTAAAACATCCCCAGGCACTTCACAGGAGTATTATAAAGACAAAAAAGTTGACACCAAGCCACATAAGGAGAAATTAGGGCAGGTGACCAAAAACTTGGTCAAAGAGGTAGGCTTCAAGGAGCGCCTTAAAGAAGGAGAGAGAGGTGGACAGGTTTAGGCAGGACGTTCCAGAGCCTAGGGCCTGGGCAACAGAAGGCACAGCCACCGATGGTTGAGCGATTATCTTCAGGGATGCTCAAGAGGGCAGAATTAGAGAAGCGCAGATATCTCAGGGGGTTGTGGAACTGGAGGAGATTACAGAGATAGGGAGGAGCGAGGCCATTGAGAGGTTTGCAAACAATGATGAGAACTTTGAAATCAAGGCGTTGCTTAAGTGGGAGCCAATGTAGGTCAGCGAGCACAGGAGTGATGGGTGAACAGGACTTTGTGTGAGTTAGGACACAGGCAGCCGAGTATTGGATAACTACAAGTTTACGTAGGGTAGTATGTGGGAGGTCAGTCAGGAGTGCATTGGAATTGTGAAGTCTAGAGGTAACAAAGGCATGGATGAAGGTTTCAGCAGTGGATGGGCTGAGGCAAGGGTGGATTTAGGCAATGTTATGGAGGTGGAAATAGGCGGTCTTAGTTATACTGCAGATATGTGTTTGGAAACTCATTTCAAGGTCAAATATGACACCAAGGTTGCGAACAGTGTGGTTCAGCCTCAGCCTCAGACAGCCTCAGACACAAAAACCATGCCAAAAATTGCTGGTCATAGGAATGTGGGAAGGGAGGTCCTTGAGATGATCACTATCACTAGGGAGGTAGTGCTGGACAGACTAATGGGATTGAAGGTAGACAAGTCCCCTGGTCCTGATGAAATGTATACCAGGGTATTAAAAGAGATGGCGGAAGTTATAGCAGATGCATTTGTTATAATCTACCAAAATTCTCTGGACTCTGGGGAGGTACCAGCGGATTGGAGAGCAGCTAATGTAACGCCTCTGTTTAAAAAAGGGGGCAGGCAAAAGGCAGGTAACTATAGGCCGGTTAGTTTAACATCTGTAGTGGGGAAAATGCTTGAAACTATCATTAAGAAAGAAATAGCAGGACATCTGGATAGGAATAGTGCAATCAAGCAGACGCAGCATGGATTCATGAAAGGGAAATCATGTTTAACTAACTTACTGGAATTCTTTGAGGATATAACGAGCATGGTGGATAGAGGTGTACCGATGGATGTGGTGTATTTAGATTTCCAAAAGGCATTCGATAAGGTGCCACACAAAAGGTTACTGCAGACGATAAAGGTATGCAGAGTCAGAGGAAATGTATTAGCATGGATAGAGAATTGGCTGGCGAACAGAAAGCAGAGAGTCGGGATAAATGGGTCCTTTTCCGGTTGGAAATCAGTGGTTAGTGGTGTGCCACAGGGATCAGTGCTGGGACCAGAACTGTTTACAATATACATAGATGACCTAGAAGAGGGGACAGAGTGTAGTGCAACAAAATTTGCAGATGACACTAAGATTAGTGGGAAAGCAGGTTGTTTAGAGGACTCAGAGAGGTTACAAGGAGATTTGGATAGGTTAAGCGAATGGGCTAAGGTTTGGCAGATGGAATACAATGTCGGAAAGTGTGAGGTCATCCACCTTGGGAAAAAAAACAGTAAAAGGGAATATTATTTGAATGGGGAGAAATTACAACATGCTGTGGTGCAGAGGGACCTGGGGGTCCTTGTGCATGAACCCCAAAAGGTTAGTTTGCAGGTGCAGCAGGTAATCAGGAAGGCAAATGGAATGTTGGCCTTCATTGTGAAAGGGATAGAGTACAAAAGCAGGGAGGTGTTGCTGCAATTGTATAAGGTATTGGTAAGGCCGCACCTGGAGTACTGCGTGCAGTTTTGGTTACCTTACTTAAGGAAGGATATACTAGCTTTGGAAGGGGTACAGAGATGATTCACTAGGCTGATTCGAGAAATGAGGGGGTTACCTTATGATGATAGATTGAGTAGACTGGGTCTTTACTCCTTGGAGTTCAGAAGGATGAGGGGTGATCTTATAGAAACATTTAAAATCATGAAAGGGATAGACAAGATAGAGGCAGAGAGGTTGTTTCCATTGGTGGGGGAGACTAGAAGTAGGGGGCACAACCTCAAAATACGGAGGAGCCAATTTAAAACCGAGTTGAGAAAGAATTTCTTCTCCCAGAGGGTTGTGAATCTGTGGAATTCTCTGCCCAGGGAAGCAGTTGAGGCTGGCTCATTGAATGTTTTCAAGTCAAAGATAGATAGATTTTTAAGCAATAAGGGAATTAAGGGTTATGGGGAGAGGGCGGGTAAGTGGAGCTGAGTCCACGACCAGATCAGCCATGATCTTATTGAATGGCGGAGCAGGCTCGAGGGGCTAGATGGCCTACTCCTGTTCCTAATTCCTATGTTCCTATGTTCCTAAGATGTTCGGGAGAGGGATGGAATCCGTAGCTAGGGAATGGAGATTGTGTCGGGGAACGAATAAAATGGCTTCAGTCTTCCCAATAATTAACTGGAGAAAATTTCTGCTCATCCAGAACTGGATGTCGGACAAGCAGTTTGACAATTTAGAGACTGTGGAGGGGTCACGAGAAGAGGTGGTGAGGTAGAGCTGAGTGTCAACAGCGTACATGTGGAAACATGTGGAGCTGTGTTTTCGGATGCTGTTACCAAGGGGCAGCATGTAATTGAGAAATAGGAGGAGGCCAAGGATAACTCTTTGGGGGACACCAGAGGTAACGATATGGGAGCGGGAAAAGAAGCTGTTGCAGGTGATTTTCTGGCTATGTTTAGATAGATCAGAATAGAACCAGGCGAGTACAGTCTCACCCAGCTGGACGATGGTGGCGAGACATTGGAGGAGGCTGGAGTGGTCAACCACGTCAAAGACTGCAGACAAGTCAAGAAGGACAAGAAGGGATTGTTTACCTCTGTCACAGTCACAAAGGAAGCTATTTGTGACTTTGATGAGAGCTGTTTCGGTACTGTTGCAGGTGTGGAAACCTGATTGGAGGGTTTCAAACATGGAGGTCTGAGAAGGATGGGCATGGATTTGGGAGGCTACAACATGTTCAAAGACTTTGGAGAGGAAAGGGAGTTTGGAGATGGGGCGGTAGTTTGCAAGGACGGAGGGGTCAAAGGTTGTTTTTTTGAGGAGAGAGGTGATGACGGGCAGATTTCAGGGAGAGGGGGACAGTACCTGAGGAGAGAGAACCATCAACAATGTCAGCTAACATTGGAGGCAGAAAAGGAAGTTGGGTGTTCAGCAGTTTGGTAGGAATAAGGTCGAGGGAGCAGAAAGTAGGTGTGATCGACAAGATGGACTTGCGAATGGAGCCAAGCACTGCAATTATCCGCAAACAGCTTCACTTGTGACCTTATGATGGAAGGAAGATGATTAATGAACAGGTGTAGATAGTTGGGCCTCGGATGCTGCCCGGAGGAACTCCTGCAGCGATGTTCTGGAGCTGAGAGGATTGGCCTCTAACAATGAAAGACAGTGTATAGTCAAATGTCGGTAATTATAGTGTTGCGTAACTGAGACTGCATTAAGCAAGCTTTCACATTTTCCTTCAATCTGTGATTAGCAAGCACTTAATCAGCAAAAAAATGCCTTAAATGCACATTCTTATGAAAAGATGCATTACTCAAGCTTACTCCCAGAAACACATTATGAACTATGGCCAAAATGTAGCAAAAGCTCCATTAATGCAACCTCTCAAATCTGCATAATAAGGCACAAGTAACACTTACACTATTGCTAAGACGCAAGAGGATATCGAAAACTAAGTGTTTATGAGTTAAAATTCAGATGAATTCAAAAGAGATCTTTATAAAAATATTTTTTCAGCAGAGGTTCAATAGAGATTTCCATTTTTTCGTGGTGCAGCAAAAAAATATATACTTTTATTTGACTCTGCTGATCTAGCCCTGCTGCAAGAGTACAACTTCATTTTTCATGTTCTACTAATGTGCTGATACACACAAAGAAACAAATTCCCATACAATGCTTGTGTAACATTAAATATTTCCTTTCCATGGGGTCAAGTTTCGGGCCACGCCTAGAACGGCACAGAGCCACGCCTGATTTCCGTGCTCAAAACCGTGCCGAAAACTTACCTCGGTATTCTCCACTCCGTCAGGTCGATCCAGGCCCTCGGCGCAGCGCAGCACAAGCTGTGGGAGACGGAGCCAGGTCCCGGTGCTGAAAACAGTACCGGAACCTCGGTACATGCGCGCTACAGTGTGCGCGCATGTGCAGTAGCTTCAGGCACCAAAACTGTGTGGGAGGGGCCCAAAGCACGCCACCCGTAGCCCTGGTCGAATGGGCTCACTGAGGCGGTGAAGATTGGACTGCACCTCCCTCCTCCAGCTCCTGCTCTGGCTCTGGCTCCTGCTCCCTCTGGCTCTCTCCTGCCGATCCCCCCCCCCCACCCAGCTCCTGTTCTGCTGCCTGCCGCTCCCCCCCCCCCCTCCCCCCGCTAGCTCCCGCTCCGCTTTGGCTCCTCAGTTTATTTCTTTCATCCTCATCTAACATCGGTGCTTGTTGCTTGAATGTAATTCCATAGATTCCATCAGCCTTCTTGTATTTGGACCAAATGCAGGCTATTTAACAAGAAAATGCATCACTAACTCATGTGTCCTCAGTTTATATCCTCACACACATCTTTCGGCAAGACTTCACTGGACGATGGTCTGGAATGGGAACCCTGGCTGGCTTGTCCCCTCTCTAGCTCAGATTGGTGCGGTAAAATGCAGTGGTCCTCAAATTTGACAGACTTAAATGATGATTATTTTTCAGCCCTATTTACTTTTGGTGACTGCTTGTGATTTCAAAAATTAAAAAAATGAGGCTAATACCAGACCTAAATAATTTCAAGAATTAAAGCCTTTCGTCCGGGTCTTAATTTAACAAAATAAGTAACATGACCAAATAAAATCAGGCATAAAGTAGTACTGGACTGTTTATCTTTTTATTGCCACCAGTGTAATATGGGTATAAAATCTGCTTGTTAAGGCCTATCCTGAGGTACTTGGGGATCGAGGTGAGTTAAACATTCAAAACAGAAGTTAGTTATTCAAAGGAAATCCTATCTAAAGGGTATATAAATATGAAATGTTAATATTTTATTTATGTTACAAAGAAAATGTAGAGAATTCAAGTTGCACTCCAACAAAATGTTGGTTCATAGTTATCCAAACTTACAAAAACCAAGCACCTCTAACATACATATTTATGTATATCCCTCCCCACACCCCACCTCAGAGCCTGTTTCCTTCTTTCTTATTTTCTCCTTGTCTCTAATGGCAGCTGGTCATTATCCTGCCATTCACACCCAACTTGACTAATGTTTTTCCAGCTCCTGGCATTACCATTTAAATTTGGCCATCATCCCTTTTGTTTCTCTAATCTCTCCTGTCTTCCAACCTATCACAGACCTTCTCTTTGGTTCTTTCTTCCCCTCCCCCTTTCAGTGCTTGTTAAGAATCTGTTCTTTCCGAACACTCTCCAGTTCTGACGAAGGGTCATCGACCTGAAACGTTAACTTTGCTTCCTCTCCACAGATGCTGCCTGACCTGCTGAGATTTCCGGCATTTTCTGTTTTAATACATATTATTGGCTCAGACTGATTTTGAACCTTTCTAATTGACCCTAATGAATGGGTTCATTATACAGGTTGGTTAACATTGCTAGTTGCCAACCGACGAAGGTACTCTCCCAAATATTCAAGGTGATTAATCAATGTGACAAACAGGCTTTGAATGATCTCCATTCTTCAGATAGGTAAAATGATTATTATCATGGTGCAAGGAGAATCGGATGAGAGTGCATGCTAACAGAACTAACTGAAAATATTCATACAAAACCTGGTGTATACAGTTGTCTTTACTTTTGAATAAAATAAATAAAAGAGAGACTGCAAGATATATTACAGTTATATAATAAAATTGACATTTTATCGTAGTTCCCAGCATATCATATTTGAATGGTCTGTGTTGTATGACCCCGAAAAACCAAAGGAGGCCACCTCCCAGTGTAAGTATTGGGCTTTGCCTGCTCATGGCCACCTGACCCTGCCAAAGTTCATAAGAAGAGCCAAGAGACTTCTCTGGACCCTCCATTGCCGCCAAAGACCGTAGAAATGCTAATGGTAACTAGCTACCTGGTGGACCAGGCGTTTCTCTGTCTTCTCTCCCTTCAAAGAGCAATCTGTTTGACTCAAGTGGCCTGTTTACAAAAAGGGCGATGTTAATCCTTCTCCCCAAAAATACTGAGCCCCTCATCTTCAGACCTTCCAGTCAGGATCCCAAACTGGGCACACCATCTGCCCCTTTCAGCCAGGTACACCCATCTGGGCTAATTCTACATCGGGTATTAACTAAGGGACCAGGACCAGAACTTCCACTTGGGGAATCTCTGCCCCTGGGACTGTCCCCCTTGCATTGGTGGCCTTGTAGTAGTCACCCCTCCTCTCCCTTCTCTCCTCTCCTCACCTATTTTGCCCCCTGATTTTCTCCCTTCATCCCATCTCCAGTCGCCCTCACTGTCCTTACCCTCTCCAGTCCTCTCTCCCTCTGGCTAACAAGGGAAATTAGGGATAGTGTTAAATCGAAGGAAGAGGCATATAAATTGGCCAGAAAAAGCAGCAAACCTGAGGACTGGGAGAAATTTAGAATTCAGCAGTGGAGGACAAAGGGCTTAATTAGGAGGGGGAAAATAGAGTATGAGAGGAAGCTTGCTGGGAACATAAAAACTGACTGCAAAAGCTTCTATAGATATATGAAGAGAAAAAGATTAGTGAAGACAAATGTAGGTCCCTTGCAGTCAGAATCGGGTGAATTTATAATGGGGAACAAAGAAATGGCAGACCAACTGAACAAATACTTTGGTTCTGTCTTCACGAAGGAAGACACAAATAACCTTCTGGAAATACTAGGGGACTGAGGGTCTAGTGAGAAGGAGGAACTGAAGGAAATTCTTATTAGTCAGGAAATTGTGTTAGTGAAATTGATGGGATTGAAGGCCGATAAATCCCCAGGGCCTGATAGTCTGCAACCCAGAGTACTTAAGGAAGTGGCCCTAGAAATAGTAGATACATTGGTGATCATTTTCCAACAGTCTATCGACTCTGGATCAGTTCCTATGGACTGGAGGGTAGCTAATATAACATCACTTTTTTAAAAAGGAGGGAGAGAGAAAACAGCGAATTATAGACTGGTTAGCCTGACATCGGTAGTGGGGAAAATGTTGGAATCCATTATTAAAGATGAAATAGCAGCACATTTGGAAAGCAGTGACAGGGTTGGTCCAAGTCAGCATGGATTTATGAAAGGGAAATCATGCTTGACAAATTTTCCAGAATTTTTTGAGGATGTAACTAGTAGAGTGGACAAGGGAGAACCAGTGGATGTGGTGTATTTGGACTTTCAAAATGCTTTTGACAATGTCCCACACAAGAGATTGATGTGCAAAATCAAAGCACATGGTATTGGGGTAAGGTATTGAAGTGGAAAGAGAACTGGTTGGCAGACAGGAAGCAGAGAGTGAGAATAAATGGGTCCTTTTCAGTATGGCAGGCAGTGACTAGTGGGGTGCTGCAGGGCTCAGTGCTGGGACTCCAGTTATTTACAATATACATCAATGATTTAGATGAAGGAATTGAGTGTAATATCTCCAAGTTTGCATATGACACTAAGCTGGATGGCGGTCTGAGCTGCGAAGTGGATGCTAAGAGGCTGCAGGGTGACTTGGACAGGTTAGATGAGTGGGCAAATGCATGGCAGATGCAGTATAATATGGATAAATGTGAGGTTACCCACTTTGGTGGCAAAAACATGAAGGCAGAATATTATCTGAATGGGAGATTAAGAAAAGGGGAGGTGCAACGAGACCTGGGTGTCATGGTACATTAGTCATTGAAAGTTGACATGCAGGTGAAGAAAGCAAATGGCATGTTGGCATTTATAGCTAGGGGATTTGAGTATAGGAGCAGGGAGATCTTACTGCAGTTGTACAGGGCCTTGGTGAGGCCTCACCTGGAATATTGTGTCCAGTTTTGGTCTCCTAATCTGAGGAAGGACATTCTTGCTATTGAGGGAGAGCAGCGAAGGTTCACCAGACTGATTCCCGAGATGGCAAGACTGACCTATGAGGAGAGGCTGGATCAACTGGGCCTGTATTCACTGGAGTTGAGAAGAATGAGAGGGGATCTCTTCGAAACATATAAGATTCTGATGGGGCTGAACAAGTTAGATGCAGGAAGAATGTCCCCAATGTTGGGGAAGTCCAGAACCAGGGGTCACAGTCTTAGGATAAGGGGTAAGCCATTTAGGACTGAGATGAGGCGAAACTTCTTCACTCAGAGAATTGTTAACCTGTGGAATTCTCTACCACAAAGAGTTGTTGATGCCAGTTCATTAGATATATTCAAGAGGGAGTTAGATATGGCCCTTAGGGCTAAAGGGATCAAGGGGTATGGAGAGAAAGCAGGAAAGGGGTACTGAGCTGAATGATCAGCCATGATCTTATTGAATGGTGGTGCAGGCTCGAAGGGCCAAATGGCCTACTCCTGCATCTATTTTCTATGTTTCTCTCCTCTCCGCTTAACCAATCCTGCTTTCCTCTCCCTACCACTTCATTGTCAGGTTCCCATCTTTGCTTCACCTTGCCTCTCTGCCCTCCTCTTCTCCACTCTTACATTACCTCCTTTCCTCCCTCTCCCTTCCATTTGTCTCCTCTCCACTCCTTTGCCTTGGTTCAATTATCTGCCTGCCCTCTAACCCTGAAAAAGTGCCCATGCTCTTGACTCCCCATGTACAATGCCACAGAAATACAGCTAGGCGTTAAATAAATATGATGTTTAAATTTAATGGGGACCATAAAGACGGATGTTTATGTATGAAATGATTAGATTTGGCAGAAAGGCTTGTGTTACGTAGTGATGGATGTTTTCAAAGATACTACTTTAATCCAAGAAAAATGTATTACTAATGATCTCCTTAAAAATTCCATGGCAATCGACATGGAAGAGTTAGTTGAGTACAGATCCTCATGAGGCTTCTGATAGAATGGCATGCTCACGACAAAGGTACATCTCTTTTATCTGCTTGTAAGTAAGAACCAATTTCAAACATGGGTAGAAATGGTGTAAATTCCAAAGCCGTGCATGAGCCATCTCAATTGCATGGGTGAGTGAGGAAAATTGTCCATTTCAGCCAGGTCAGAAATTTCAGAAAAATGTAAACGGGTCTTATACCTGGCAGCAAAAGGACCCACCCTAAAATCTGACATTCAAAATTGAAATACACCTACATTGTTTCCCTATTTTGCCAAAAACATCTTGGAATTTTGGCACCTATATACTTAATATAGTATATAACCTGATCTGTATATCTGTCACTTAAACCTCAGCACCTTTGAATTATCTCCCTCTTTATTAATTTACTGGGGGTAACTTTGATTTTGGATGATTGTGTAAGACAGCCGATATGGATTCAGCCGTACATTATACATCTCCGAATTTCAGGGAAAGATGTACAACAGGCAACTGAATCGATGTTACCATTTTACACTATCGCCCAAAGTCAAAATGACCCCCAATAAATCTGGTTTCATAATCCAATTAATGTTCTCCTGGGATGTTGTATCAGCTCTGTCACTCGTTGATCAACTATTATCTGTCAGTTTTGTCTTTAAAAAATGGAAAGTGAATGGATGAGGGCAGCTTGATTTGACGGGGCCGAAATTTCCCTCCACCCCAAACAGGATGCACTTATCGTTTTGTCAGTGTTTCGAACGCCCCGATGCATGGAGCGGATAATTTGGCGAAATTCAGGACTTTTTTTTCCGGTCGGAGCAGTGTTGCGGTCGTCAGCGGGGCGGAAGTGCGGGCGGGTCAGAATAGCTGTCGCTCCAAGTCATCAGCGTCGTGCTGACGAGTCACAACTGCTCTCCCCTTCAGTTAAAATGGGAGGGCCACTGAAAACTCTACAGCCACTTTGGTGGCATGTGCTATGAGGTGCCAGACTGCCTGTTGGCGGCGCGGCCGAACTCATGGGTATAATTGACGGCCCGATCTGGCAGTCGGCCGACGATAAAAAATGACATGGAGTCGCCGGCACCGTGACCTTCCCTTTAAGGGCGGATGTGCCACCCAGCCACAGAAAGCTGCCAGTGGCACCGACCGGTGGCGGTGTTGCTCCTGCGGGACAATACCACATGGTGCAATTTTCCTCTGGGGTCGAAAAGGCGGTTGCCGCCAGTCGGTAAGGGGTCGACACGCCGGGAAACCAGGCGATGCAGAAACCCATTCCCGCTGCTTCCGGCCCGGGGGCAATTTCGGAAGGATTCGCCCATCCGTCTGCCTCCAGTCAATAAGGCCTCTCCACTCTATTCCCACCTTTGAAAGGCGGTAATGGACCTTATAGAGGGGAGCAATTTTGGCCCAGAGAATTTTAACTTTTTTTCTCTTTGCGAGTGAGAATTAACCCTTGTTAAAATTTACTTGTTTGTGCCGGCCAGTCCGGCCTCTGCTTGAGTGCTTGGCTGTTGCCGGGGTGTTTTGGCACTCTGGAATTCAATCATTTTTCAGTTTGAGTAAAGTAATATTTTAGACTACTAATACATAGAGGTACTTCATTTCTGTACATGTGATTTTTTTTTTACTAGCTTACACTGATATTTAGTCTTACATTAGTTGTCTTTTTCATTATTTGATGAATTTCTCGACGTCCTTCCAGGCATTTATAATGGTGTTGAATTCATGGCCCCTACAGGTGCATACGAGGTGCACATGCGTCCGTAGGGGCCCCAGAAGTTCCGCGTTTAGGTATGTGAAGAGCATGCGCCTAAACCCGAAACTTGCGATCTGTCAAGAACAGCACATCCGGAAGTAAAGGGCCTACATGTGCGGAAAGTTGTGCTATTCTGCCCAGCGAATGCCCTTGAAATTGACCTGCTTTTATCAGCATATGACTTTTAAAGTACAGAAAAATAGTTTCTTGTTCAATAGTTTAAAAATTTTAAATCCTATTAATTAAGGTAAATTTATTTTATAGACCCTTTAAAATATGTAAATTTATTGTTCAAAAAATTAAATTTTTGTTTTAAATAATTAAATTCCATTTTGATTAATTTTAAATATGTGATTTAAAAATATATATATAATTTAACTTTGTGTGTGTTTTGGGGGGTATTCCCATTCATACTTATGGTGATTCCGGAATCACCACAAGTATGAATGGGAATACTCCCTACCTCGATTGGTTGGGCCAGCCCATGTGATCCCAGGGACGAGTGCGAGGTGCCTAAGTCCCTGGGATACATGGGCCTCTACACAGGCCTTTATCTAGAGGCCCAGGACCGCAAGTATCTGAACCTCCCAGACCACCAGGTAGAGATTTTTTAGGTTGGTGGCATCCGCCCACGGGAAGCCTCCGACCACAATTTCTGGGCCAATATTGGACCCCAGGTTTACCTGCTCTGATACGCATTGCTCTGCTTTTTATCTCCATCATATGGTAGTTCTTTGCCCAAAGGCACCAAATGAATGATTCCTTCTCTCTATCACATGATCTACCAGCAGCACTTGCACATTCCCAATCGTAAATTAGGCTTTTGGAATTATAACTGCAATGTTTTGTGCGATTTGCAGCTGTATGAACAAACTATTTACTATTTGGGCTGCTGAACTAGTAACATAACTGGTTGGGAAATATGAAAGGATCAATATTACAGCTGTGTCACTATCGGCATGGATTCTGTTTCTCTGGTTCCCACTAGTGAACTGTTACAAAACTGACTATAGGAAAGATATCCCTCTTCACCATTTCACTTTGCAACTGCTAAAATCTACAAAAAAGGTTACGAATACTTTTCTTGAAAAAGTGGGGATAAAAATCTCTTGACTATTTTCTACTTCACTAAAACTTTTAGGCAGATTCATATCACTTTTGCTCATAATTCCAGATTGCCCTGAAGTATTGTAATTTTTCTTGACTGGAATATGATGAGACTGTCTTCAAAGCTTCTTGGCTTCTCTCACGTGGCTACCAGTCTGGTAATAAATACAGAGTAATAAGAAAGCAGGGATTGCTGAATTTTACAAACTGTTCCAAACCAAGCATATTACAAGTATGTGCCGTTGCTTCATGATCCACAAGTTCCATGAGCCTTTCATCTCATTTCCCTCCAAATATGCTTTATCACCATATTTAAATTTGAATTACTAAAACAAATTTAAAAGATCTATTCTGTTTCCAACTGTGTATGGAAATCTGGTATGCAGGGGTGGAATTGAAGAGTTGAAGTAGCATTGAGGGAAAACTGCTTCACTTGCATCTCTACCATAATTCTTCAGCATCATTACATTTCTTGCTGCTGGAGCTCTTTTCTCCAGAGCTGCAGATGTTTATTGCATTTACATCTTAGGGTATTCTGGCAACTTCAGCATATTGATCCAGAAACTTCAGAAGGTGAAACGCCAACATTGTACTCCTGAAGAAAGTTTACCATTGCCAGGAATTTTAATTACCCACTGCTAGTCTAGGGATTTTATAACTATTGGGCTGACAACTCCAGTCAAGGCAACAACGGACCGTATGGAACATTTGATGCCTACGTCTTAGATAAAACTACCACCTGTATAGTGTCTGCTACTTGACTCTACTTGATCCCATGTATCCACAGAAAATGTTGCAGGTGCCAGTGAAGGATTTGAACCTGAATTAAGGAAGAGGAAGTGGGTGAGGAAGAATGAGAAGATAGTCAAAATAGTATAGACTCTGCCAAATCTCATGTAATAATGTGAAACATATATCTTAGCTTAAATAATTTCACCTAGTTTTGGCTAATTTGGCATGGAGCTGCCAAACTCTTCACCCAGGGCAGCCAAACTTTTCCTGTTTGTAAGCTTTGAGGGAGAAGAGGTCTCACTGGTTCCTGTTTATTTGAGCTACTCTGGGGACTTCTGTAAGGCCTACAAATGCTTGGATACTAGCAACATGTCCCAGAGCCCCTAACTTTGCAAGAAGATCTCCCTTTGTCCTGGGCCTGCTCTAGTTTGGGTTAAACTGCTAGTTGGAGGAACAACTGGACCCCCATTGAAGGAGGTTACAGTCAGACTGATGCCTCCCCAGGGCAAGTCTGCCCACCTCTAGTGACATACAGTCGCAATGAAATACTCCTAGAAATGAGTTGTGTAGGTCCCCGAGTGAGTCTCATCTGCTGTAAAACTGTGCTATAGAATCCATAGTTCAGAATCATGTGCTGGAGCAGGAGAGCAATGGCAGTCCTCATCATCAAGGGACGTCATCAAGGTCCAGGTCGGTGATTGGAGCATGGGCAGGAACACAGGAGCAGCGAGGTCGGGGCGATGGAGCGACAAGAGATTGTAGAAGGACGTGATTGGGGCCCAGGAGAGGCGTGAGTTCAGTGCCCAGAAGAGGTGAGGGCCCAGGGACAGCACGGGCCAGCCCACACTGCGATATGTGTGCGCACTAGGTCCGTGCAGCAGAGCTGGTCTCCAGTCGTCTTGATTAATCCTTGCTACTGGGCCAAGACCTAGCTCTGTCAAGCCCGTGTGGTGGCTGGTGTGCAACGGTAACCACACGTTAAAAAAATCCACGCACAGGCATCTTCCACACTTCAAGATTTAGTTTGGACCTGGAATTTTAGGTCCTTCATTGAAACACCTGTGAACTTTTTGACGTGGAAGCAAGTCATCCTCGATTCGAGGGACTGTCTATGATGATGAGTTCAAAATGCTTCACATTATATGACGAGACAGAGCAGTAATACAGCAGTAAAGCTTTGGGGCGGATTTTTACTTGGAGTGGATTTCTGGTGGGAAACTGTTGTAACGAGTCAAGTTCCAGCCCGGCAGACTCAGCAGGAGGTCATGGTGGTTTTAACCACCGAGCCTCATTTAAATGCCGCCAGTCCACTGCCCGCCAGTCTACTCCTGCTCCACATGGCTTCACAATGGTTAATTTTAAAGATACCAGAAGGGCCTCTTTAGACTTCAGACCAGCCGCAGACCTGCATCTGTCTAGTGTGAAATCACTGCATTTCCCCGCTCAGACCCGTGTTAAAATTGCATCTGGGTCTTGTTGACACAATAGGAGCGCAATTTGCATTTTATGAGGTTCCCACCTGCTCGGTCTCCCATCCCACAAAGTATGAAAATATGAATGGTATCTCTATCAATCCATCCCATTGAAGATGAGACAAATCTGTCCTTAAAACCATGACCTTTCCACTGGTATGTCGAAAGAGGTCACAATCAAAAGGCCAATTCTATTTCTTTTTTCGCTCCCAGTTTTCTCTTTTCTGGAATATGATTCCAGATAGAATGTGAATAACCGAGTAGGAGTTCCTGATTTTAACTAGGGGCACATTCAGGGTGAGGGTGTGGAGGAGGTGGGAATCTCTCATGGAGAGTTCAACATGAAGCCCGGGCCTTTTTAACTCCCCAGCCTCGTATAGTGCTGACCTGTCTTCTGCCCGAAGTTTGTGGAAATGGTACATACAAACATACGGATATGACAAGCAGGATAAGATCAGCCGATCTATCAAATCTACTCTACACTCATGATGCCTGAAGCTTCATTACTAAACATTTCCTACCCTTCAGCTGTAATGGAATCTCCTAGGAGAGGCAAAAAAACAAGAAAAAAACACAAGGCCGATAGGGGAAAAAGAATCTGGAAAATTCCTCTCCGATCCCTGCAGTTGAATAAAATCAGTCCTGGAGATTACATTAACCATGTGTACATTAACTGTGAAATTCATTTACTTTTTATATGATGTGGTCGCTGCCCCAGTCAAGAACCAGTCCAGCTACTTTTTGATGGCGTGCAGAGAGTCAGCACATATCGCACAAACCAACAATACATTCCAGAGGCTTTGAGAAAATAAAATTCACCTATCATCTAGTCTGTTCCTACTCTTGTGTAGTTTAAATACCTCCCTAATCTGTCGAATGATGTCAATATTTGAAAGATGAAATAGGTTTCCTTCATTAACTTAATTAACAGCGTGGTCCTTTTGATGTGAAATATTGTTTTTGTATTGTTTAGATTTTTGTGGTGAACACCTAAATGTGAAGTGGTGGTTCTTTCAAGAAATGCATCACTGTTTTGTTTCATTTATTTTTTATTGTAATGGGTTGTCAGAGATCCTCTACATTAAAACATTCAACAGAAGTATTGGTTTTAACAGCTATGGGGTTAAAATTTGTAATTTAAAATAGGGCATTCTCCAGAATGCTTGTGATTGATCAGATGAAAGGCTTGATTTAAGGGATACAATACGATAGACTAATCTAAATTATTTTATGAGAAGACAAAATGGATTGAATTTTCAAGAAACCAAGGGGCCGAAATTGTTCATTTTTTGCGCCCCCATCAAGCCCCAGAATTGTAATAATCATATAACTATTTATTCTGTACCTACAGTAAACTATAAATGGATATATTTCATGAACTGGCAGTATATTACTGAGTGACATCAACATATCTAATTAGACCCATTTATAAATAAACTGGGATTGATCACGAATGTCAACATTGAGTTGGAATATCTTGTGCTGGAATATTTGAATGGTAACTACAGTCTGCGAAAACAGAATGAACTGATTGAGATTACTTGGTCAGTAGTCAGATCCCAAGGAAACATTTAAAATCCCATAAATTTCACTCATTTGTATTGCAAATCCTTTGAGGTGAATATATTTGCTATCAAGACAGAAAGCCAGAAGCTGATGAGCTGAGATCATTCACCTCAGTACAGTTGTAAGGAAGGTCGCAAATCATTAAAGCAAAGACTTTTGATAATTCAACGCAAAATTGAATATTTTGTATTAATTTAAGTGGAACTATTTCTGAAATGTAATTACTGATTTCTTTATAAAGCTGTCTTTGGAAGGTACATATAGTTCTTTTTATAATTGTTTTATATTAATAGGAGCTAAGCTTTGTCTTAGAGGTCACTGTACATCAGAAACAATCTTATGAAGTGCACTGTGTTAAAGGAAAACTGTGTTCATAGAACAATGCTCAGAAAGATTTATAGCTATATGCAAGCTCATGATTATCTGAAGGAAGGTTCAAGTTGAAATGCATCATTGTATCACTTTCACTTGATACCATCATGGCAAAATAAAATGAACATCTGCTTGCATGGATTCAGGGGAAATCTTGCCTGACCAACCTCCTTGATTTCTTTGAGGAAGTGACATCTAAGGACGACTGCAGAAAGCCCTCTGATATTTAGTACATAGAATTAGAGTCTACAGTGCAAAGGCTATTTGGGCCAACTGATCTATGCCGCCGTTTATGCTCCATACAAGCCTCCTCCCATTCACTCTTCCTCTAACCATATCAGCAGATCCTTCTATTCCTTTCTCCCTTATGTGCTTATCTAGCTTCCCCTTAAATGCATCTCTGCTATTCCCCTCAATTACTCTGTATGGCAGTAAGTACCACATTCTTACCACTCTTTCAATAAAGAAATTTCTCCTCAATTCCCTATTGGATTGATTGCTGCCTATCCTATATTAATGGTCCCTAGTTTTGGTATCCCCATAAGTGGAAGCATCTTCTCTACATCTACCATAACAAACCCTTTCATAATTTTAAAGGTATCTCTTAGGTCATCCTCCAGCCTTCTCTTTTCTATGGAAAAGAGCCCCAGCCTGTTCAGCCTTTCCTGATAGGTATAACCTTTCAGTTCTGGTGTCATCCTTGTGAATCTTTTTTGCACCTTCTCCAGTGCCTCTATACCCTTTTTATAATATGGAGATCAGAACAGTTTACGGTACTTCAAGTACCTCAACGTCCAGAAGACACTTCACAAAGTTCAACGTGAAAGGCTACTGGTTGACTTCAAAAATGTAGAGATTCAGGATAAAATCTGAGTATGGATAAGAAATAAGCTGAAGAGTAGGCAACAAGGGGTACTTGTTGGAGGAACTATATTTCCGTGGATATTTGAGTGAGGGGAGGGAATGGTGAATTACTGAGTTTGCTGTTCCAGGGATCAGTTTTGGAACACTGTATGTTAGAGTTCATTGTATAACAGAGTCATCTTATGAAGCTTGTTGTGTTAAGGAAAACTGGTCAAATTTGCAGATGATGTCAAACTAGGAGGGGGTAGTAGAATTGGAGGAGGCAGCACCAATAAATACAGAATGAGTTGGAAAAAATATGTGTGCAGATGTGCATTCTACAAGTGGTGTTGAAATAGCGAAGGATGAAGTTCAAACAGTCTAAAAAGACTCAGCCCTCAACATTTAATGATCATCAGCATTCTTCCATGTTGAACATCATTTGGAGGAAATACTGAGGATAACAAGGTAACATAATGTACTCTGGGCTGGGGACTTATATGCCCATCACAACTACTTACCGAGCTGGCTGAGTCCTAAAGGACATAACTGCCAGACTGGGCTTGTGGAAGGTGAGAATCAACACAAGGGAAAAATCTATTTGACCTTGCCCTCACAAATCTACCTGTCACAGATGCATCTGTGCATGACAGTATTGGTAGGAGAGACCATCGCACAGTCCTTGTGGAGAGTAAGTCCCATCTTCATACTGAGGACACCCTCCAACATATTGTGTGGCACTACCACTGTGCTAAATGGAATAGATTCAGAATAGATCTAGCAGCTCAAAACTGGGCATCCGTGAAGTGCTGTGGGCCATCAGAAGCAGCAGAATATTGCTCACTCAACCATTACCGTGAAGCCAGGCGACCAATCCTAGTTCAATGAGGAGTGTAGAAAAGCATGCCAGGAGCAGCACCAAGCACACCTGAAAAATGAGGTGCAAACATGGTTAAGCACAGAACTACCTGCGTTCTAAAAAAGAGAAGCAGCATGCTATAGACAGAGCTAAGTGATCCCACATCCAACAGAAACAGATTCCATGAACATCCCCATCCTCAATGATGGCAGAGCCCAGCACAAGTGCAAAAGACAAGGCTGAAGCATCCATAACTTTCTTCAGCCAGAAATGCTGAGTGGATCATTCATCTCAGCCTCCTCCTGAGGTCCTCACCAGCACAGATGCCAGTCTTCAGCCAGTTTGATTCACTTCTCGTGATATCATGCACTGAATACAGCAAAGGCTACGGGCCCTGAGAATATCCCAGCTGTAGTGATGAAGATTTGTGTTCCAGATCTAGCAATGCTTCTTGCCAAACTGTTCTAGTACAGCTACAACATTGGCATGTCAGATTGTAAAGTATTATCACATAGTTTGGTTTGAGCATGTTCAGTTATCTCTGGCCTAAAAAGCAAGCACATGGACCAGCAGCTCATCGTGCCTGCATCCTTCATCCATTCTACCCACACTGAATTTTTGTGATATTATATCATGCAGAATTATCTATGCCTCGCCTTCGCGTGTATGTATACACAACAACTGTGATGTTGATTCTCAAATGTACACAGGTAGCGTGCTTGTCATGTATTTTACATTATTATATATAACTGTATCCTAACATGCTATACATGACTGTAATAAGATATGATCTGTAACCACCAGCATACCTTACCACCAGGGGTGCACTTGCAAGAGACAGGTATATAAGGACAGGTCTCAGGCAAGTGCAGCATTCCAGAGCTGTGAAATAAAGGTGCAGGTCCAGAGTGACCTTGACTTCACTACATGCCTCGTGTGAATCTGTACTGAGGGGACAGGACTTTACAGTGCTGAGTCACTGTTTGACGGGATCAGGACAATCGTGGCCCCGTCTACGGGAGTAATCGGAAGCCTCGGCATGTATGACCAAGCTCGCAAATCATTCAGTTCTTACATTGAGTGGGTGGAGATGTTTTTAGAGCCAGTAACATTATTGTGACCAGAGGTGCAGATGAGAATGTTCAGCGGTGAGCAAAAAGTAGCCGACATTTTTTTGTGAACGGAAAAATGCAATTTTTCTAATGGAGATTGGGCCAGATGTTTACGGAACATTGACAAACCTACTCGTGCCAGGGAAAGTGAAGGATGCATCGTTTGAAGACATGGTTGAGAAACTCGAGGACCATTTCGACCCAAAGCCATTAGAAATAGCAGATCTCTAAGTTTGGTACCAGAAACCAAAAACAAAGTGAAACCATCAGTGAGTGCATTGTAGCTCTTAAGAACATTGTAATTTCAGCACATTTTTGAATCGTGCATTATGAGATAAGTTTGTGTGTGGATTGTGGAGGAGTACACACTACCCAACTTACTGAACACATCAACCTAACATTTGACATAACATGCAATCTATGGAGATGGTGTCTAAAAATGCTGGGGAGCTCCATCCAACACAAGTGACTAGTGCATCTGAGGTGTACAGTCACAAGTCACCGTTGAACCTAAAGCTGTGAGACCGAGTCAAAAGCACGTCGCTGAGAGCAGTTCAGTGAATTGTTATCGCTACCATGGAAATCGTTCACCACAGTCCTGCCAATACAGAAATGCAAAGTGTTTTCACTGTCAGCAGCAAGGCCATATTTCAACAGCTTGCAGAACTAGATCTAAAGCAGGAAGTAAGAAGTTAGCAACAACAAAAGGGAGGAGATCACAATATTGAAGTCAACACAGTGAAGTTGAAAAACTAGGGGTTAAAAAGTTGGATGCGCCCATTTGGGGACATTAACACTTATGAGGCGCGTGACTTTGCGCCAGGTGCAAAAGTCTCATCTCTCGTGAGAAATTGGAATTAACACGCCCGAAAGGAAGTGGAGAGCTAAATCAAACACTCCACTTCTTTGCTGGGATGGTAGCAGGGCGGACGCCTTTGGAGCGGGGTGCACGGCTCAGCAGTGCAACACACTGGGCCGTGTAGCACTGCCACGTAGAAGGGGCTCTTCCCTGAATTAAAAGGAAGGGCCCAAGCTGCATACTCTGCAAGTTTTAAACACGTCTACCTGGACCACCGGGGAGCAGGGCGCCAAGTGATCAGCTCAGCAGTCAAGCAGAGTGCCTGGATGAGTGATCGCGGCACGGAGCCTGAGTCCAAAGCCGCAGCGGTGAGCAAAAAATAGTCGACATTTTTTTGACAAGCAGCCGGCCATCTTCCCTTTAACTTTCACCGGGCTAGCGGCCGTCACTCGATATGCATCCCCTGAATCTGTCACTGTCATCGCTCAGAAAAGTGTCAGAGGGTGACTCCCAATCGAGGGTCCGGGACGCTGTGCACAGCGATGACATCACAATCTCCCAGAGCAGGAATTGAACGAGAGTCGATAGCGGTGCCACATCCAGTCATAAAATCCTTTGCACCCCATTGTTAATAGAGTTTCCTTCTAACATTTGTTGATGTGTTTTGCCACATGTCCAGACTAGTAGCTTCCACACAAATTTACACCAACCCGAGTTCCATCGTGGCCACACTGGAAGTCTGGTTTTAGTAGGTTAATTAACCTTATTCCAATTTAATCCAAATCAGTATCTTAATTCAACCAGTAAACAACATTCCCTTAAGCATAACATACCCCTGTGCCACGTACAGACGGTATGCTGGGACCTGCAAGGTGTCTCACATGCGGGACAGCAGCTACAGCCGCCTGGTCGCAACAACGTTTAATCAACATAAACAAACAATATAAAAGTAAAATAATTACAACAAATAGAATTAAACCTTCCACCAATGAAGTTCCTATTGAACCTAGCCATTCAGTGGCTCCACTCCACAAAGTGAATGATGGGGGTTGCTTAAGTTTTTCTACCTCCTTTTGGATATGCTCCGCTAAGTGGGTAATTTCTTCGGAGCTATCTGGGATATATGTGCAACACTCAGTTCCGAGTAGGATGCAAGTACCTCCCTTTTCAGCCAGGATGTAATCAAGGGCCAGTCTATTCTGTAGGGCTACTGGTCGGATTGCTACCATTTCTGCATTGATTTTAATTAGGGCCTCTGAGGTATCATTGGCTACCCGTTCCACAATGGATGCCATGTTAATGGATTCCCTTGCCAGTCTGGCGGTCCCATACCTGGGGATCAGAATGGCAAAGAACCTCTCTGTTTCTATGATAGTTCTCTTAGGACGGTGTAAATGTTCCGACAGTGACTTTATATGATACATATAAGGCACAATGTAGGCTAAATAGCAGGATCCCGTCCAATTCTGGGCAGCCAAGGGTAGGCCTTGTGGCCACACACCCAATAGGTGCCATTATAGGCAATGAAGTTTAGCTGTTTCTTTGTCTGCAACACTTCGGGGCCTGTCCAGGCTTTTCCATCTGTTTTATTCAGAACCCCTGTTACGTTAAGAATTCCCACATCGGCCCAGTTTGGGTGGTTCCGTGGCTTGATTATATTATAATTCTGGGAGCAGTTACTATACCCCATATTTTGGCCTCCTTTGATGTTTCTAATCAGACAGACCGATTCCCCCGGTCTTCCTATTCCCGTTGTATTAGTGATAACAAAAAATGGGGGCCGTTTGGAATTATTGTAGCACGGTTGGTATCCCCCTTCAAAGGTAGTCAGATTGTAACCTGCTGACTTCCATTTACGTGCCCAGTTTTCCATATCCTGAAACACATTGCCTGTTTTGTTTTGATTAATTATCCACTCAGCCATTTCTGAGATATTCAAGGGACCTGTCCTCAAGGGAATCCCTCCCTTTGAGTGAATAGGAATATGCGCACACACCCAACAACTAGAAACGTTACCTTGTTTGGCATAAATGTATGACATATATAAAAAAGTATTTACATGTAATTCCCTTGCTACCCTTCTATTTCCCTTTGGTGCAGAGGGTCGGCTAGTAAGAAGTAGGCAAATGCCTAGAATACCTACAATCAATAATACAGTAAATTTATACATTTTCGCAAAAAATAATTGTCCTTATTAGATTTCAGCTTCAGTTACGGGTGCTCATTTAACGTGTGAAGCGTGGATCCAGGCTTTCTTTCCTTGGACTTTAACAGCAGTCTGGGTGGTCAATAACAGTTGATAAGATCCCTCCCACTTGGCACCCAAAGGTTCTTTATGCAACTTTTTCACATACACCCAGACTCCCGGGATGATGTCATGTCCTCCATCGGGTGGATTACCCCAGGCTGCCGATACCTGTCGGGAAACAGAACTAATAGCATTGGTTAAGTTCTGACAGTATGATAACAAAGTGTCACTCATTAAGTGAACATCAGCTTTCCGTAAATCAATAGTTCCTGGCAGCGACATGGATCTTCCTGTTATAATTTCAAATGGGCTTAGACCTGTAGTTCTGTTCGGAGTTGCCCTAATGCTACATAGCACTATTGGACGTGCCTGGGGCCATGGTGTTCCTTCTTGGTGATATTTGGCAAGCTGTTGTTTCAGAGTTCGATTCATTCGCTCTACTTGTCCTGATGATTGTGGATGATAAGTACAGTGTAAATCCCACGTAATGTTCAGTAACCTACAGACTTTTTGGCAGACAGCACCTGTGAAGTGTGTTCCCTGATCTGAGTCAATGCTACTCGGGATTTCCCATCGGGGAATGTAATCCTTACACAAAACCTTTGCAGTGTGATTGGCTGTGGCTCTTTTAGTTGGGACAGCTTCTACCCATCTAGAGAATCTGTCGACCATGACAAGAATGTTAGTGTATCCTTGGCATGAAGGAAGAGATATATAATCAACCTGCAGATGCTGGAATGGTCCGACAGGGGCAGGGGGCCTCAGTTGGGGCATTACCGTGATGGGTCCAGAATTATTTTTCTGGCAGACCACACAGCGGTCTGTTACCAGCTGGGCATGTTTTTTAAATCCCCGACCCCACCAGCTTTTCTGGAACCGTGCCGTCATCTGTTGTGAGGCCAAGTGTCCCCACGAGTGGATCTGTTGGGCTAAAAAAGTCATAAGTGCTTGTGGCGCGACTGGCTTGTCGGTAACTCTTTGTCTCCAGACACCATCTTCACACAGCTTAATTCCTGCCTCAATCCATGTCCATTTTTCCTCTCGGGAGCACTCGCCTTGCATTGTTTGAAGGTCTCGTGTCAGAGTCCTGAGTGCTTTCAATCTGCACATCTGTGTTGGTTCTTCTGGGGGAACGCCCTGTGAGGCGGCATCTTTAGCTGCCTGGTCGGCTAGGGCATTTCCCTGTGCTACTGTGGTATTTTCCTTGGTATGGGCCTTACACTTCAGGATGGACACTTCCTGAGGTAATTGTATGGCCTCTAGTAAGTCTTGGACTTCTTTTCCATTTCGGATAGGTGTACCAGCAGCAGTGAGGAATCCTCTTTTCTGCCATAACAGACCAAAGTCGTGAGCGACTCCAAAAGCATAACGCGAATTTATGTAGGCATTAGCTGTCTGTCCTTCTGCTATTCGACATGCTTCTGACAGGGCCCGTAACTCGGCCTGTTGTGCTGACGTTCCTGAGGGTAAACATCCTTTTGCCACTACCTCATATAAGGTTGTAACTGCCCATCCTGCTTTTCTGGTACCATTGTCAACAAAGGAGGAACCATCTGTAAACAGGATGAGGTCTGGGTTGTGCAGAGGCTCCTCTGCTGCTAAGGCTGCTTCTTCTGTTTCTTTTAAAATCTCCACGCAGTCATGCTCTTCATATTCTCCCCCCTCTTGCTCCCCCGATTCTGACATCGGGAGCATAGTTGCGGGATTAACCGGGCTGGCCCGGACGATATGGAGATTAGGAGCTTCCAAAATTGCTGTCCAGCAGATCCATCTAGCTGCCGTCACCTGAGACATTCTATTCATAGACAGCAAAGCATGTACGGTGTGGGAACACTTGACAATCAGCTTTTGGTCGAGGACTAGACCCGCAGTGATCATTACCGCTTGACATGTAGCTTCCATAGCCCTTAGGCAACTTCCCCATCCGAGGGCTACCGCATCCAGTTTTGCCGAGTAATAGCCAATAGGTCTTTGCCGATCCCCATATTCTTGTGTCAGTATAGCTGTCATAAATCCTTCTTTCTCATGGACAAACAGGGTAAATGGCTTACCACTATCGGGGATTCCAAGAGCTGGTGCCGAACACAAACCTTTTTCAAACTCAGGAAGACCTCTTGCTGTTCCTTAGTGAGGGTGACAGCTTCTTTAGAGGCACGTTTCCCCTTTAAGATATCATTCAATGGCTGAGCAAGCTGTGTGAAGGAGTCAATCCAATTTCTGTTAAAGTTACACAATCCCAAAAAAGACCTTAGTTCCTGAATAGTGGTGGGTTTTTTAGCAGCCCGAATGGCTGCAGTTCTATCCTGGGTAAGTTCTCTCTTTCCTTGTGAAATCTTTTGTTCCAGGTATACAACCTCTTCTTGGGATATGTGTGCTTTGTCGATGCTAGCTTTATGTCCTTTCAGCCGAAGGTGGTCCAGCAAAGCTCGTAAATCTTGTTCATGCTGGTCTTCCGTGTTTGAAGCTAGCAAGATATCGTCTACATATTGGATGACTGTGGATGACAGGGGAGGTAATTCTCGCAAATGGCTTTGTAAAGCCATGTGGAATACCATAGGGCTGTTGTGGAAACCCTGCGGTAACCGGGTCCAAGTATATTGTTGTCCTTGGACCGTGAAAGCAAACCACTGTCGAACCTCCGATGCCAGAGGCACCAACCAAAATCCGTTGGTCATATCTATAACCGAGAAATATTTATGTTCCGGTTTGAGTGCATTAAAAATGGTGGAGGGATCTGCGACCAAAGGAGCTTTTTGATCAATACACTGGTTAGCTTTCCTATAATCGACAGTCAAACACCAAGTCTCATTAGATTTCTGTACTGGCCACACGGGGCTATTGGAGGAGCTATGCATTTTAATAAGCACCCCTTGTTTCTCCAATTGCTGAATAACCGGTAAGATTCCCGCGATGGCAGTTGGACTGATGGGATACTGTTTAGTGCATGGAGGCTTGGTCCCGGTAAATGACGCAGGCTCCATCTGGAGTAGGCCACAATCGTTTTTATCTTTAGCCCATATCGGGTGTTCCTTCAATTCTTCTTTCTTCAAAGTTCTAATTGACCATGTCACCCGACCATCCTCAAAATGCAATGATGAATCTATTTGGATTAGAACGTCCATTCCCAAAAGGGGTTGATCTACTGGACCTATCCAGACTGGCGTGGTTAGTTCATGTGGACCCAGCCCAATAAGTATTGGTGTTGTCCTTTTAATTTCCATTTTATGGCCCCCAACTCCATAGGCTGTACGTGCCCTACCATCCAATGGCAAAAAGTCTCCATATTGTAGGGGTAAGCATGTTAGTTCTGCCCCTGTGTCTAAAAGATAGCTCACATCCTTATCGCCCACCCTCACAGTTACATATCTCCCCTTTGTTGTAATAGTGTGAGGAGGTGGACCAGAGTGGGCTCTAATCGTTTTTTGCTATACCAAGTAATTCCTTCTGTTGTTGTATTGTCAGTCGCTTAAATGCTTCTATGAGGTCGTTATCTTGTGACAAGCCTGGTTTGTTGGCTGAATTGTATCCCTGGCTGCGTCCTCTTCCCCAGCCATGACCTTTCTGTTTTGCCCTGCACGTCTTGGCCCAGTGACCTTCTTTCCCACAATAATGACATTTTCCGGGTAATTTTACTAATAACTGTTTATCGGAATCCTGGGATTTCCATCCCATAGCCTGTATAGCTCAGACTTTAGCTCCCATATCCCGATCTAATTGGTTACATCGATCCACCAATGCTGCAAAGGTAGTTCCTCTACCTTCCCAGTCCGGTAACACTAACTTAAGCATTTTGGACAGTTCTGGCTTTAGACCTGCCATGAAAGCTGCTTCAGGGGTCCAAACACTTGTTCATCCATTTCCTCATCCGTATTATTCATACCCGAATGTTCTAGCCACGTGCATCTAAACCGCTCATCATACTCCAGGACTTCCTCTGTTCCTTTCTGTTGGCAGGCTGTCTTAGCTGGACTGAAGGCTTGCAGCCAGTGTTTAATGTCTCCCATCCTGCGTTTAATTCTTGCTCATCCTGCCCAAAAGCTTCTTCTACCTTGTCGTGCAATTTTCTTCCTTGTGTTTTTGGCACCATTATGGTCAAAATTTGCACTCCGTCCCAGGGATGAAGTTGATTTATTTCTTAAGCGGTCCAATTGGTCCCACGTTTTTACTCCCCCTTTCTTTGGATTGGGCAACTCCTTGGACCATTTATCAATTTTCTCTGGGTCTGCCGGATCATGAAATAAGTATTCTGCATACACCCTTTTCTTCCTTTTTATTGGTTCCGCCTTCATCCGCAGTCTCTTCTGATTTGACTACAACTCGTCTTTTTTTAAACGGGGCAAAGTGCACCCCTAATTCTTCATCCTCCGACCCTGTATCGTCGGAGGATTCAGAATCCGTATCTATTCCTCGGTCGTGTCTTCGGGTTTGCGCTTTTCATTTATCCAAACATGGGTACACTGGGAATTAACCGATACATTTTCTTTTTCCTATTACTGTCTTTTGACCTAATGATTTTTTCCATTCTTTAATTTCACCTTTAAGATCTTTAACTTCCGCTTCCAGCTTTTCAAGTTCAAGCTTTTTCTGTCGCAGCTGTGCACAAACAGCTTGCAATTGATCCTTTGTACTGGTCAGTTCTCGATCATGTTGGGAACACATTATAATTTCATTCGGTTTCGGATCTTTCCCATAATGGCTAGGGACCATCTAGCTCACTCTTTATTTTTCATACGGGTCGTTTTTCCCCAGACCCTTTTAATCTCGTCCAAGGACCATTGTCCTTTGGAGGTTCCGTACTTTTGTTTGACCTTAATACAGGTTTTAGATAAATTGAATTGTTGCTCTATGCATTCTTTCAACTATTCGAGGATCTCATCTAGCGAAACTTCAGGTGGTGCCTGCCCACCTTTAACAGTTGTAGGCAATTCTTTGCTCTTATCTCCTGCTGCCATAATACTGATTTCTTTACTGGGGTCTCGAGTCGTAGGCTTTCCAGCCGATCAGTGGGCCGGTGATTAATTAACTAACACACCGCCGAAGTTAGACGTCTATGGGACCTCGAGCCGACTACCAACCAGAGGGTTCGCAAACCGAAGGCTTTCGGAATCGCGTAGAAGGAGAGGCGAATTTAGACTTTTGACCGAGGACTTTTATAAAAAGGAGTCCTTACCTCAGTATGTAGGTCCGATGTCCAAAATTCAGTTTCTTTCCTCAGCGATCGTGTTCGTGACGCCAAAATTGTTAGATCTCTTAATTTCCAATGAAATACGAACTTCGATTGTAGTTTTGATGTCACTTTATTTTAGCAGCAGTAAGAAGCTCTTGGCTTTAAGCCAGGTCTTTGTCCTTCTGATATCACATGGCCAAAATGGCTGTATTTATACCGGGTTCAATTTACAGAAAAGAACTCGCCTTCTTTGACCTTATTGGCTCAATTAATAGTCTTTTAACCTTTTAATTGGCTCGCTACCCAAGGTCCTAAAATGTTAAGTTGATTGATGACTTAATGCAACATGCTCCCACTCACGTAGCATCTCTGACTTGGTGTCTGTGAATTTTCACAGCCTGTCTAAATGCAGCCTGTTTGAATTCTCTATCAGTTTGGAATCAAGAAATTCCAACAATTCCTAATCGGCAGACATCTTACACTGATAACCAATCACAAACCGTGCCTAGCAACATTGGAGACTAAATCTGCCATCCCTGCAATGGCCACATCAAGAATGCAATGTTGGGCAGTATTGTTGTCACAATATGACTATATGATTGAATATCGCACTTCAAAGCAAAATGCAATCACAGATGCCTTGTCTACATTGTCACAGGAGTGAAGGTGCTATTTTCACGCTAGGTGCAGTTGACAAAGACTTTCCCGTGAATGCAACTGAGATTGCATGAGACTCAAAAGGCCTCAGTACTGAAAAGAGTGAATGAAAACATGTTGAATGAATGGACTGATCAGTGCATGGACACAGAATTGAAACCATTCCATAACCATTGTATTGAATTGTCTTATGAGCAAGGTTGTATCAAGTGGGATTGTACAGTGATCTTGAATCACTTGTCAGCAATTGCCGCGTTTGCCAACATTGCAGAAATGAACCATCCAAAACTCCAGTACAAATCTGGTCATGGTCAAGCAGACCTTTTCAGAGACTGCATGTAGTCATCTGGGCGAAAGCAAATGATTATTTCCTGGTACTTGTAGACAGTCACTCAAAGTGGATTGAAGTGAAACATATAGGGGCTGAAATTCATCACCTCACTGCCCGCTGCCGCCGACTGCTGCCCAATGCCACTGACATTGCTCTTCTTGAACCGCCCATTGCCACTTTCGAAGTGGCCTGGAGCAGGCGAGAGGGTAGAGCTGCCGGGAACTGCCCGCTGACGTCAGCGGATGGCTAAGTGGCGCAACTGACCTCCCGACCGCCGAGTTCCCAGAGTTGGCGGCAGAATAGGGGTGGACTGCTGTGTGAAGGCTGGTCTGTCCCTGACGATGCATATGAAGAACCTGAAAAAAAGGTCAGTGAACATTTTTTTTTAATTTACACTTTGACTTACCTGCATGGGATCCCCTGAAGGTCTTCCAATAGTTTTTTTTATTTTTTACTGCTGCTTTTTTTTTCAGGTCTTTGTCCCTCCATGGGCACGGCTCCATCCTTGGTGGCACTTGGGCAGCAAGCGCCTCTGCCACCAAGAATGAGACCTCCTGCCCGCTGCCACCCAGATTGGCGGCGTACGTCTTCCATTTGCTGCCTGAGGGACCTTGGCGATGAATATCCCGCCGAAAGTGCCTTCCAGTACCTCGCCGGCCATCGGCAGCACTTTGGGCGGCACTTAGGCGGACGGAGGCCTTGATGAAAATTGGCCACATAGGTTCAAACAAGTCTAAGATAGAAAGAGGATCACCTTCGAGTTCGGAACCAAAACAAAACAGCCCGCAAATTGGTTCAACAACAAAACCTTCTGTAAGGGGATCAGGAAGGCACCGCAAACATGTTATGAACCTGGATTTGTAGTTAATTTAAAATAAAAAAATCTAGGAGGTTTTGTTATGTGGTACATGTAATGCTAGGAAATGTGGAACCATAGTTTTATTGTATTTGAGAGGGGAATACATTTATTTTTTAAAGTGGTAATGTATTTTCACATGGTTTGGTATGAGCATGCTAAGTTCACTCTGGCCTAATAAAGCAAGCTAGCAACTCATCGTGTTGCTATCTTTCATTTGTTCTCCCACATAAATTACACCGACAAAGTGAAAAATTCCCCAGGTATGTCCTTTCCACAAAAAGCAGGACAAATTTAATCCGGTCAATTACCGCCCCATCAGCTTACTCTTAATCATCAGCAAAGTGATGGAAGATGTCCATCAAAAGTGCTATCAAGCGACACTTACTCACCGAGAACATGCTCACCGATGCTCAGTTTAGTTTTGTCAGGATCATCAGCCCCAGCCCTCATTACAGTCATGGTCCATATATGAACAAAAGAGCTGAATTCCAGATGTGAGGGGAGAGTGATTGCCCATGGAGTTTCCACCATCTACAAAATACAAGTCAGGAGTATGATGGAATACTCTCCACTTGCCTGGATGAGTGCAGTTCCATCAATACTCAAGAAGCTCAACACCATCCAGAAAGAGCAGCCCACTTGATTGGCACCCCATCCACCACCTTAAACATTTACTCCCTCCACTACTGCGCACCATGGCTGCAGTGTGTACCTCTACAAGATGCACTGTAGCAACTCACCCAGGCTTCTTTGACAGCACCTCCCAAAACTGCGACCTCTACCACCTAAAAGATTAAGGGCAGCAGGTGCTTGTGAACACCACCATCTCCAAACTCTCCTGCAAGTCACGCACCATGACATAAATATTTAGTCGTTCCTTCATCGTCGTTGGGTCAACATTGTTGAACTCCCTTCCTAGCAGCACTGTGGGAGTACCCTCACCACATGAACTGCAGCGGTTCAAGAAGGCGGCTCACCACCACCTTCTCAAGGGCATTTAAGGATGGGTAATAAATGCTGGCTTTGCCAGTGCCACCTACATCCACTAAATGAATAGATTAAATAAAAAATGTCCAACAAATGTAGAACAGCAATCAAAAGAGCCAATAAAATATTGAACTACATAGTCAAAACAGTCAAATACAATTAAGTTGTAGTCACACTGTGGAGTGTCTGGTAAGACTGCACCTTGAGTATTGTCTCCAGTGCTGGTCACTGAGACACAAGAGACATTAAAGCCGAGGAGGCAGTTCAACGAAAATTCAAGTCAGAAGGTTGTTCCCCAATCTTCACGGCATGAGTTACGAGGATAAACAAGAAAATTTGGGCGTGTCTGCCTGGACAGGAATTGTCTAAGCGGTGGTCTTATAAAGGCATACAAGATTGTAAATGGTATGGAAAAGTACATGCAAAATAAATTGCAAAAGCAGGGCAAGGGGCTCACAGGTTCAAACAAGTAAGAAGCAAATGTGGACAGATTTCAAGAAGTTTTTCTTCATAAAAATCATAGAATCATAGGGCCCAAGTTTTGGCTGGAGTTGCTCCTATTTTATTGGAGCAACTAATTTAGTATGGAGTATCTTAGAAATCGCAATTCTCGGCACCAGTTTGCTCCAGTTCTAGTTAGTTAGAATAATTTTGATTTGGTACTGTTTTTTTTTTCAAAAGGGGGCGTTTCCAGTCACTTATGTCTGTTTTGCAAGTTTAGGCAGCAAAAAGTTACTCCAAACTAACTTAGAACGGAGTAAGTGTCGATTTTTGTACACTCAGAAAAACCTTGCCAACACTTTATAAATTCGGTGCAGGAAACGAGAGATGAGGGAGGAAGGGAAGTTGGAGGGAATTTAGGGGTTTAAACAAAGCATTAAACATTTCACTTTTACCAATAAAGAGCCATCATCAATAATAAATGATAAATAAATCAATAAATCAACCAATAAATCAATCAATCAAAAAAAAAAAAAAAAATAAATAAATAAAACTCAATCAATAAATAAAAAATTCAAAGTTTCTACTCACCTACTGCAGCACCGGGAGCACTCCAACAGCCTGCTGAAGAGCTGGTCGGACGAGCCACGCCGCCAACGAGGTGCTCGGGTGGGCCCCGCCGCTGATGAGGTGCTGGGTCAGGGCCCACCGCTGAAGAGGTGCTGCTCGGACGGGGCCCGCCACCGAGGAGGGGTTCGGGCGGGACCTGCTGCCGAAGAGGTGCTGGTCGGACGGGCCCTGCCACTGAGGAGGTAAGGGCAGGCAGGCTACTTGGCTCAGGATAGAGGCCACGTCCCTTCGACCAGGGATAGGGTCGTCTGGAGACAGGACCTGCTGGGAGGGCCAGGAGCTACTGCGCATGCGCACAGCCTCCACTGCGCATGCGCGCAGCTGCTTGCGTCTTTTTGGTGCAGGGCTGTAGCTCCGCCCCCAGTTGCTTGTGCTGCGCTGCGTTGACTGTGAAACAGGCCTGCTGGACTTGGAGAATCGCGAGGTAATTTTTAGGCATTTTTTTTATTCTAAACAATAGGCGGGTCTCTCGTAGTGCGCTGTTCTGGGAGGACATCCAGAACTTGGGCCCCCAGAATGGTTACAACACAGAAGGAGGCAATTCAGCCCATCGAGTCCGTGCCGGCTCTTTGCAAGAGCAATTCAACTAGTCCCACTCCCCCGCCCTTTCCCTGTAGCCCTGTAAATTGTTTTCTTTCAGATACTTATCCAATTCCTTTTTGAAAGCCACGATTGAATCTGCTTCCATCACCATCTAAGGCAATGAATTCCAGATCCTAACCACTCGCTGTGTAAAAGAGTATTTCCTCATGTCGACTTTGGTCCTTCTGCAAATCACCTTAAATTTGTTTCCACTGGTTCTTGACCCTGCCAATGGGAACAGTTTATCTCTATCAACTCTGTCTAGACCCCTCGTGATTTTGAACACCTCTATCAAATCTCCTCTCAACCTTCTCTGCTCCAAGGAGAACAACCCCAGCTTCTCCAATCTATCCACGTAACTGAAGTCCCTTATCCCTGGAGGCAATCTTGTAAATCTTTTCTGCACGCTCTCTAAGGCTTGCACATCCTTCCTAAAGTACAGTGCCCAGAATTGGACTCACTACTCCAATTAAGGTTGGAGCAGTGTTTTATAAAGGTTCATCCTATCTTCTTTGCTTTTGTTTTCTATGCCTCTATTTATGAAGCCCAGGATCTCATATGCTTTTTTAACCACTTTCTCAACCTGCCCTGTCGCCTTCAATGATTTGTGCACATATACGCCCAGTTCTCTTTGTTTATATAACCCCTTTAGTTTATATTGCCTCTCCTTCCTAGCAAAATGTATCAGTTCGCACTTTTCTGCATCAAATTTCATCTGCCACATGTCCGCCCATTCCACCAGCCTGTCTATTTTCGCTTGAAGTCTATCACTATCCTTCTCTCTGTTCACTATACTTCCAAGTTTTGTGTGACCTGCAAATTTTGACATTGTGCCCTGTACAACCAAGTCCAAGCCATCAAGTAAAGAATAAGCAACACATGGAATGGACACCCAAGTAGAATAGTGGAGGCAAAAATCTTGGAATCATTTAAGAACCAATGGGGTGCAGCAGTGGAAGGAAGTCATGGCTATTTTTCCTTTATTCATTCACGGGATGTTGGCAAAACTGGCAAGGTCATCACTTATTGCCCATCCCTAATTGCCCTTGAGATGGTGGTGGTGAGCCACCATCTTGAACTGCTGCAGTCTGTGTGGTGAAGGTACTCCCACAGTGCTGTTAGGGAGGGAGTTCCAGGATTTAGACTCAGTGACGATGAAAGAATGGCGATACATTTCCAAGACAGGATGGTGTGTGACTTGAAGGGGAACTTGCAGGTGGTGGTGTTCCCATGCGCCTGCTGCCCTTGTCCTTCTAACTGCTAGAGGTCGCGGATATTCTGGATGGATGAGCCAAAATAGGACAAATGGCCTTCCTTAGCTACAATAATTGTGTGAAATGCAGCTCTTCCAGCTCCTTATCTTCTTTCCCCTTCCTGGAGCATGCAATGTATAACCTCATTATAAGTGCAGATTCTAGGGCTAAACATTCTGCAGCCTGTCTTTATTTGATGAATAACATCATTTTTGTGAAGAAAAATTTTGACATTTTTTAAGGGGTATGTTTGGCCAAAAAATACCCATGTCGTTAAAAAATGGTGTTGCTGGAGAAATTGTGTTTAATACCCCCATCCTCTCTAACTTCACAGCAAAGCCGATATCACCAAAAATACAGGGGAGTAAACACAAAAAAAATGTTGCAAAAATAAAAAAATAAAAAATGAAAAAAAATGCTGGAGGTGAACGACATCCCCAAAAGAGGAGTCCGGCTTTGTCTCGTTCCTTTTGTGTCGAGGCTGCTGGCTCTGCCGATGTTTCTTCCCCTGTCGAATCCAGTGTTAATCTGCGGGTTGTTGGGCCTGTCGCCATTATCATCATTCATACAGGTCTTCCTGCACAAAGTCTTCAGTTGGTGCCTTGAGGGGCTGAGTTTTGGGAGCCATAAGCATTGCAGAAGTGAGTGCATGAGGTTCATTGTTGAGAAGTGGAGGGAACTCCAAATTTCCCTCCGAGTTAAGGTGAGCACCTTCTGTCACGATCTTAGCTGGATGTTGGTGTCGGATGAACATGGCCTTCAGTGGCTGAAGGATAGTATGTGTTATATATGTATACTGGCATTTACTCTGTACAGCCACCAGAGGGCTCATCCCCTGGAGTCCCTCGGGATCTCATAATTCCTTGGGAGCACAGGTATATAAAGAGGCTTCACAGGTTGGAGAGGCACTCTGGAGACCTGCAATAAAAGACCAAGGTCATACTTTACTTTGAGCTCACAATGTTCAGTCTGACTCTTTCTCCATACACTACAGCTGGCGATGAGATCCAGATAGCGAACCCAAAGATGCAGAGAACAGTGGGCATCCTGGAGAAATTTTTGGAGGGAGATGAATGGGAAACTTTTGTGAGTGACTCGACCAATACTTCGTGGCTAACGAGCTAGATGGGGAAGAGAGCGCTGCCAAACGTAGAGTGATCCTCCTCACCGTCTGTGGGGCACCGACGTATGGCCTCATGAAAAATTTGCTCACTCCAGCGAAACCAACGGAGAAATCATACGCTGATTTGTGCACACTGGTCCGATAGCATTTGAACCCGAAGGAAAGCGTTCTGATGGCGAGGTACCGGTTCTACACCTACAAAAGATCTGAAGGCCAGGAAGTGGCGAGTTATGTCACCTAGCTGAGATGCCTTGCAGGACATTGCAAATTTGAAGGACATTTGGAGCACATGCTCAGAGACTTTTTCGTACTTGGCATTGGCCACGAAACCATACTTTGCAAGCTTTTGACTATAGAGACCCCCAACCTTGGGTAAGGCCATAGCGATAGCCCAGGTGTTCATTGCCACCAGTGACAATACTAAGCAAATCTCTCAGCACACAAGTGCTGCTACAAGTACTGTGAACAAAGTGATGTTTTCAATTCGTACCAAACAGGGCAGGTCACACATACCTGCAGCTACACCTCCGCAGATGTCTCAGAGTCCACCATCAAGGGTGATGAATGCAAGGCCATTAACACCTTGCTGGCGCTGCGGGGGTGATCATTGTTTTTATTCATGCCGATTCAAAAGATACGTTTGCAAGGCTGTGGAACAATGGTACATCTCCAACGAGTGTGCAGGCAAGCTGCTAAGCCTGTTAAACCTGTTGCAGAGGAGGACAGATCCACTATGGATCACTGTGAACTAGAGCCTCAGATAGAGGAGGCAGAGGTACATGGGGTGCACACATTCACCATGAATTGTCCCCTGATAATGCTGAATGTTGAACTCAATGGACTCCCGGCGTCAATGGAGCTGGACATGGGCACGAGCCAGTCGATCATGGGCAAAAAGACTTTCGACAGGTTGTGATGCAACAAGGCCTCAAGGCCACTCTTAACTCCAGTTCGCACGAGCCTAAGAACTTACACTAAAGAACTGATTCCTGTAATCGGCAGTGCTACCGTAAAGGTCTCCTATGATGGAGCGGTGTACAAACTACCACTCTGGGTGTACCGGGCGATGGTCCCACACTGCTCGTCAGGAGCTGGCTAGGAAAGATATGCTGGAACTAGGACGACATCCGAGCGCTATCACCCGCTGACAACACTTTGTGTGCCCAGGTCTTAAACAAATTTCCTTCGCTGTTCGAACCAGGCATCGGGAAATCCAAGGAGCAAAAGTGCAGATCCACCTAACTCCGGGAGCGCGACCCATCCATCACAAGGCAAGAACAGTACCGTACATGATGAGAGAAAGGGTAGAGATCGAGCTAGACCGCTGCAACGAGAGGGCATCATTTCACCGATCGAGTTCAGCGAGTGGGCCAGTCCTATTGTCCCAGTCCTCAAGGAAGACGGCACCATCAGAATCTGTGGCGATTACAAAGTAACTATCAGTCGTTTCTCCCTGCAGGACCAATACCCAATACCAAAAGCCGACGACTTCTTTGCAACGCTGGCGGGAGGAAAGACGTTCACGAAGCTGGATCTGACTTCAGCCTATATGACGCAGGAACTGGAGGAATCATCGAAGGCCCTCACCTGCATCAACACGCACAAAGGTCTTTTTGTTTATAACAGGTGCCCATTTGGAATTCGATCAGTGGCGGCGATATTCCAGAGAAACATGGAAAGTTTACTGAAGTCGGTCCCGCACACTGTGGTCTTCCAGGACGACATCTTGCTCACAGGTCAGAACACAGCCGAGTATCTGTAGAACCTGGAGGAGGTTCTTAGTCGACTCAACCGCGTGGGGCTCAGGTTAAAGCGCTCGAAGTGCGTTTTCCTGGAGCCTGAAGAGGAGTTCCTAGGAAGGAGGATTGCGGCGGACAACCTCAGGCCCACCAATGCGAAAACGGAGGCAATCGAGAACGCACCGAGGCCACAGAATGTAACGGAGCTGGGCCTCTTGAACTACTTTGGTAACTTCTTAGCGGGTCTCAGCTAGAACCACTGCATGTCTTACTATGATAAAGGGGCGAATGAGTTTGGGGCAAAATCCAAGAAAATGCCTTTGTAAAAGTGAGAAAATTGTTATGCTCAAACAAATTGCTTGTGTTGTACGATCCATGTAAAAGTTTGGTACGAGCATGTGATGCGTCGTCATATGGCGTCGGGTGTGTATTACAACAAGCCACTGATTTCGGGAAACTGCAACCGGTTGCTTATGCATCCAGGAGTCTGTCCAAGGCTGAGAGAGCCTACAGCATGATTGAAAAAGAAGTGTTAGCTATGGGGTAAAGAAAATGCATCAATACCTGTTTGGGCTAAAATTCAAATTAGAAACTGACCATAAGCCACGTATATCCCTGTTTTCAGAGAGTAAAGGGATAAATACCAATGCATCGGCCTGCATCCAGAAATGGCCGCTCACGTTGTCCACATACAACTACACCATCCGCCACAGGCCAGGCACAGAAAACTGCGCCAATGCTCTCAGTAGCCTGCCATTGCTCACCACGCGGGTGGAAATGGCGCAGCCCTCAGGTCTAGCCATGATTATGGAAGCATTTGAGAGTGAGCAATCACCCGTCACTGCTTGGCAGATCAAAACCTGGACAAGCCAGGACCCCTTATTATCTCTAGTCGAAAGCTGTGTGCTTCATGAGAGCTGGTCCAGTGTCCCAGTGGAAATGCAGGAAGAGATAAAGCCGTTCCAGTGGCACAAAGATGAAATGTCTATACAGGCAGACTGCCTTCTGTGGGACAATCAAGAAGGGCAGAGACACCTTCATCAGTGACCTTCACAGCACCCACCCAGGCATCGTAATGATGAAAGCGATAGCCAGATCCCACGTGTGGTGGCCCGGTATCGATGCGGACTTAGAATCCTGCATTTACAGATGTAATACATGCTCGCAGTTTAGCAATGTACCCAGGGAGGCGCCGCTAAGTTTATGGTCGTGGCCCTCCAAACCGTGGTCTAGGGTACATGTTGACTATGCAGGCTCGTTCTTGGGTAAAATTTTCCTTGTGGTTGTAGACGTGTACTCCAAGTGGATTGAATGTGAGACAATGTCGGCTAGCATGTCCGCTGCCACCACTGAAAGCCTGCGGACCATGTTTGCCATACGTGGCTTACCTGATGTCCCGGTGAGCGACAATCGGCCATGTTTTACCAGTGCTGAGTTCAAAGAATTCATAACCCGCAACGGGATCAAACATGTCACATCTGCCCCGTTTAAACCAGCGTCCAATGGTCAGGCAGAGAGAGCAGTGCAAACCATCAAGCAAGGCTTGAAGAGGGTAACTGAAGGCTCACTGCAGACTCACCTATCCCGAGGCCTGCTTAGCCACTGCACGAGACCCCACTCACTCATTGGGATCCCACCTGCTGACCTGATCATGAAAAGAGCACTCAAGACAAGGCTCTCGTTAGTTCACCCTGATCTCCATGAACTGGTAGAGAGCAGGCAGCTTCGACAAAGTGCATACCATGATAGCGCAAATGTGTCACGCGAGATTGAAATCAATGATCCTGTATTTGTTTTAAATTATGGACAAGACCCCAAGTGGCTTCCCGGCACCGTCATGGCCAAAGAGGGGAGCAGGGTGTTTCGGGTCAAACTTTCAAATGGACTCATTCACCAGAAACACTTGGACCAAATCAAACTCAGATTCACGGACTATCCTGAGCAATCCACCTTGGACCCAACCTTTTTTGATCCCCCATCATACACACCAGTGGCTACCAGCACCACTGTTGACTATGAAGCAGAACCCATCATCCACAGCAGCCCTGCAGGGCCCAACACACAAGGCAGCCCAGCAAGGCCAGCTGCAGAGCAGCCCAGCGAGGGCCCAACAAATGATTCAACAACACCAGCTTTCATACTGAGACGATCAACCAGGGCAAGAAGGGCCCCAGATCGACTCACATTGTAAATAGTTACATTATTGACTTTGGGGGAGGTGGAGTGTTGTTATAGATGTATAGTTGCATTTACTCTGAACAGCCACCAGAGGGCTCATCCTCTGTAGTCCCAAGGGATCCTATAATCCCTTGGGACCACAGGTATTTAAAGAGGCTTCACAGGTTAGAGAGGCACTCTGGAAACCTGCAATAAAAGACCAAGATCACACTTTACTTTGAGCTCACAGAGTTCAGTCTGACTTGGAGGCATGGACTTTCTCATTTGCCCCGCTTGGGCAAACCTGTCCGGAAACTGTCCAGCCTAGTTCCAAATGCTGTGTCCACGGTGTTCCGCTTAGCCCGTTGTGTGACTCCCTGATGTTGAGGGGCTCAGAACAGTTTCCTTCAATGAGGAGGATGATGGGTGTATCCTCTCTTGGCTCGGTTATCTTTTCCACTACTGACCTGAGGTGGGGGAACTTCTCGCAGAAATCGGGATATGGGAATCCACTTCTGTCTCCGGGGATGTGGGCATTCTCAAGGATGGTAGTTGCTCAGGATAGTCCGTGAATCTGAGTTTGATTTGGTCCAAGTGTCTTCCCATCTGCCGCTTCTATGATTAGACCACTTGCTCGTCTCCCCTTGGCCGTGATCCTGTCTCCATCGCAGGTGGCAAGCTCATACGCGAAGGCTGAACCTGATAGGTCTAACGCATTGAAGATTTTGGGGTCTCCGAAATACGCATTAGATTGGACGTTCAGCACCGCGTATCCAAGGATACATTTCGAGGGACAATCTCTGTGGTAAATTTTGCAGAGAACGATCTTAGAACAAGATCTTGTGGAAGGGAAAACCAGGTATCTGGTGCACATTGCGTTGACCTCTGTGACCTGGTAATCTTCTATTGGCTTCTTGTTGTGGGTCTCCCCGACGTTCTGTTTCGACTTCGCGTGCATGAAGGAGGCATGCTCTGTGCCTTGACATTCGTTGCAATGCATCTTGGTCTCACAGTCTTGCATTCTGTCATGGTCACAACACCTGAAACACAGGCTGTTGGCTCTGCCGTATTCTCTTCATTCTTGAATGGGCTTTTGGCTGAAAGCGATGCAATCCGACAGATGATGACCTCGCCCATCATGGCAGAGGCATATCTCTGAAGCTAGCAGCATGGACGCTGACTTCGTAGGTGTACATGTTGCCAAGGCACGAAGGGAAGAGCTGGGCTTGTGATTCTTCCTGCGCTCTCTGAGGTTGGCTGACGGACCTGGCTTAATATGTAAAGGTCAATGTTACTGTGCTATCTGGCTTCGTTTTTCAGGAATGTAGACAGCATGGCGAAAGGAACGTAGCTGCCATTATCGGTCTTATGTTCTGATACACACTTCCTCCATGCGTTGCGTATGTAGGTGGTGAGTTTTTCCGAGCGTCGGATGAAGATAGTGGGGGTAGTTAAGCAGCCACAAGTCGGGCAAGTCGTCCATCTGTGCTGCGATGTCCGTGCACAATTCGGCAAGTTCAAGAAGTTTGTGGCCTTCGTCTGCCCTGAACTTCAGAAAGCTGTTGAACTTTTGAAGTCGGATGTTGTAATCCTCGTCTTGTTACCAAAACTATCTTCTAGTTCCTTCCACGCTTCCTGATAGGCCGTTTCAGGGTCCGAAACGTACCGGTACTGGACCCTGTCTACCAATTCCTTGACCTTCTCCTTTGTGAACTTGGCAAGAAAGGTAAGCTTCTGCATAGCTGGGGTGGTGGTCTGGTCTACCATGGCTTAGAATGCGTAGCCCCATGGCTGAAACATGATAGGGTCCCCATCATATACACCGGGCTCATGTACAGGCTGGCGCTGACGAGTGAGAATGTCGGAAATGCCCTTTGTCAGGTTGAGGAATGGCTCCCTCTTGTTAGTTGCCAGCTCGAGAGGACGGGGGCTCGAGTAGTTTGGTGCTACGCTGCTGGCTGGTAGGACAGCTCTTTGTTCTGTTCCAGATGTCTGAAAGATTGGGGCCGCTGTCCGAAGCCCAAATACAGGGGCAGACCTAACTGACCTGTCTGTGACATGCTGAAATTGCGAGGCATGGTTGTTTGAGGTCTGTTCTGGTGAGGTTCTGGCCCAAGGCCTCCGTGCCTCTTGCTCACTCATTGCATCTCCTCTACCCTTGTTTGCTGTATGACAACAGTTTTCCTGGCTTGAAGTATCTGGAGATCTGCCTTGGTCTTCACTCCTGCCACTTTCAACTTGGCCGGTTGTCTCCTATGGATCTCCTCAAAGTCTGTGTTCTTGGCGGCAGCGGCGGCATTGGCTCGTGCATTGATCAAGGTAGTCCGACTTGAGGAAAATGTTCTTGATCACCCTGTCAAGTGTCCCGACCATCTGCTGACGCTTGACCTGACGCTCGACCGTGATTCGAGGGCCACAGATTGGAGCCACCCCGTCATGTGGGCGATGGCGCTGTCCGCAAGGTGACAGTTATCTAGGAAGATCGATTCAGTTTGTTGAGCATCTTCCTTGAATGGTCCCATTTTATCTTGTGTATAGAGGTCACAAAGCGCAGACCATAGCTCCTTGTATGTCCGGAGTGCCAAGCGAGAGCGTGGCTGTATGAAGAGTGTTCTCATCGTCTGGGGCATCTTGAAGTTCTTCAAGATTTAGTTCAGTTCTCCACCAGTGACGATGTAATTTATTTTTTCTTGCTTCTACGTAATTGCTGAGGGCTTTTAGGATAGGATACCTTGCTCTCTGTGATCGACTCGGTGGGTCTGGCCCAGGGGGTGAGATCTCCTCGAGCTTTGAGCATAGATTTTGCACTATCGTGAATGCCTGACATGGTTATCTTCTGCCTAGTGACCTGGGCGATTACTCGGGGTAATTCTTAATCCTGTTTCACAGTTATTTTCACTGTACTGGTTTCTGTCAGAGTATAGCATATGGCGAGCGATAACTCTGATTCTCTAGCTAGCTTCAACACTATATCAAAAAATATGGCTAAAGGTCAGAGCTTCAGAATCCAAATCCTTTAATAAATGCAATGTGAAACTGTTGATAAAGAATAAAGACAGATCTAGAATTCTTGTAATACAACAGTAACAGTCGAATAAAAACAGCAATAAAGAGAAGTTACTTATCTCTTATTGTACATCAAAGATAAAATACAATAATTCCAGAATGATTGGACAAGGAGATGTTACTTACATAACTGTACTTCTGGGAAGGTTTGCTACTACAGAAGATTCATTTCTAATTAACAAAAGTTACAGAGAGTTTTAGCTAAAATGGAGGAAGGTCCCAGCTTTCTCTTTCTCTTTGTCTCTGTCTGTCCAATCGGAAAATGCCAGCCAGTGGCAGGAAACCATCATGATAACTATGGTGGCCACAATCAGTCAAGAAGCTCCAACCATTACAATTTAATATCGAGCATGTATAGCCAAAGAAACTGAACATCTTCATTCAACATTGTTGGTGCTACAATTGTTTAACATTGATATTTTACCATCACAGCTGTTGTAGATAAAAAAAAAATATTGAATTGCACTTGGACTGAAGCGGGGAGACAGCCTGAGTACACTGTGGGTGCAACATGCCTGTCCACCTTCAGTCTGACAGCACATGAAAATAGTGAGGCTCATCCTTCTGTGAAGTGACCAGTGGATGAGCATATCATTGGCTCTATTACTCTAATTGAAAAGAGTTGTTATTGACAATAGAACCCCTTTAAGATCATGGAGCCATTTTGATTTTATAATCTCAAAAATGAAAAGATTAGAACAATGATATCCCAATATAATACATAGTGATGTCATTCTTTTTCAGTTATCAAATATTGGAGAGAGAGAGCGCTTTTCATGGCCACCGGACGTCTCAAAGCGCTTTACAGCCAGTTAAGAGCTTTTGGAGTGTAGTTGCTATTGTAACGTGGGAAACGGGGCAGCCAATTTGCACACAGCAAACTCCCACAACCAGCAATGTGATAATGACCAGATAATCTGTTTTTGTTATGTTGATTGAGGGATAAATATTGGCTAGGACACTGAGGATAACTCCCCTTCTGTTCTTGAAAATAGTGCCATCAGGTCTTTTACATTGTCTCTGAGACAGCAGATGAGACCTTGGTTTAACATCTCATCTGAAAGACGGCACCTCCGACTGTGCAGCACGCCCTCAGCACAGCACTGGAATATCAGCCTAGAGTCATAGTGATGACGTTTCCTTAAGGAATGTCTCAGTATGAATAATACTTTCAATGGCATACAGTACACTCACCATTAGTTTCCATCAAAACAATTGCTGTCTGACAAAAAGGACTCAAACTGAATGAAACCTGTCAACTATGCTGTACGATTATTTAAAAAATGCATACCATGGGACTGATTTCAAAGTCTTTTATATAAAGCCATTTAGATAGCTGCATCAGCAAAACAATGTTCTCCCCCACCCCCTCTGCATTATGCAAGCTCTTAGTAGTAAGCACATTTACAAACATATGATGTCAGACAGAAAAAGATCTACTGGCCTGTCCCATATAGTCGTGTTGCCTTTTGAACTCCCCATCCCACTCCACCCAGATCCATGTAATTTCCTGGGAGAGGCAAGAAAGCAAATCAAAACCCAGACCAAGGGAAGTAGCGTGGGATGTTGGTGAATGGGGAGGTGTATTGAGGTTACTTGGATCACTCATGAATTATTTGATCATGTATAGCCCAGGCAGAAATGCACTTTCTACGTTGTATCCTCCCTTCCTCTTCATGTTCTTCCACTTCCTGTTGCACTTCCTTCTCCGCCACTTCCTGTCCTCTTCTTCTCCTCCTCTCTTCCTTGTGCTCCAACTCCTCAGCTTCTTGTCTAATAGGTTGAGACAAGGGCTGTTGCTTCAAAATAGCCAGGCTGTGCAGCATAGTACCACAAATCTTGATACCTACTGAGCTGATCACTGCAGGCTCCTCCAGAGTGGTCCAAACAGTGGAAGTGTGGCTTGAGGACACCGATGGTGTGCTCTATGATGTTTCTTGTGGAAGCATGGCTCTCATTGTATACCTGCTGAGCGCATGTGCGTGGGTTTTGGACCAGAGTCATGAGCCATGTCATGGGCTCAAGTTTCGGAGCCCCGCTAGAACGGTGCACATCGGCAAGGCCCGCCTAATTTGTAGAACAAAAATTGCACCGAATACTTACCTTGCGATTCTCCGATAGCTGTAGGACTGTTTCCACCTCGGTGCGACACAGCAGGAGCTGCTGGGGGCAGAGCTACAGACCTGCGCCAAAAACAGTGCCGGCAACTGCCCGCGTGTGTAGTAGTTCCTGGCCCTCCCAGCATGTCCTGTCTCCGGGCGATGACCCTATCCCTGGCTGAAGGGATGTCGCCCCATCCCCGGCCGAGTGGCCTGACACCGCTTACTTCATCGTCGGCGGGGCCCACCCGCCCGGCCTCTCACTGGGGTTGTGCCTTGCCCGAAGAGTCGGCGGCGTGGCGGCAGCCCGGCATCGGCTGCGTGCTTGCCCCGCCCGAAGTCCTTGGCCGGGACCCGGCTTCTTCGTCATCGGCGGGGCCCGCCTGCCCGGCATCTCGCTGGGGGCGGGCCCCGGCCGAAGTCTTCGGCAGGGCTCGTTCAGCTTCTTCTCACCACCCCCCCCATTCATCTTCACTCCCCCAGTCATCTTCATCTCATTCATCTTCTTTCCCCTCTTCTTCTCCTCCCCCCTCCTCCCACCCCCCTCACTGTCAGAAACACAGAGAGACACTGACAGAGGCACTGACAGAGACAGAGAGAGAGAGACACTGACAGGGACAGAGAGAGAGAGACACTGGGGGGGGAGGGGGGGGGGGCTGTTCCAGCACACTGTTGGAGGGCTCCCGGTGCTGCAGTAGGTGAGTAGAAATGTTTTTTGATTTATTGATTGATTTTTGATTTTTTTTTTATAGTGTTATTTTTTTTGATTCATTTTTTGGTTGATTTATTGATTTATTTATCATTTATTATTGATGATGGCTCTTTATTTGTAAAAGTGACATGTTTAATGTTTGTAAACTTCCCTCCCTGCCCCCTCTTATCTCTCGTTCTCTGCGCCTGATTTATAAGTGTAGGCAAGGTTTTTCTGAGCGTACAAAAATCTATACTTACTCCATTCTAAATTAGTTTGGACTAAGGTTTCACTGCCTAAACTTGCAAAACAGGCGTAAGTGGCTGGACACGCCCCCTTTTGAAAAAAAAATCTGTTCTAAAATGAAACTATTCTAACTGACTAGAACTGGAGCAACTAAATGCCGAGAATTGCAATTTCTAAGATGCTCCATTCTAAACTAGTTTCTCCAAAAAAATAGGAGCAACTCGGGCTGAAACTTGAACCCTATGAGTGGATAACCTTTGTTGGGCATTATTGTGTATGTAAATAACGGACTAACTGAAACAGGAGTATTGTAACTTAACTGTGCCCTTAATAACAACTCCCAAAATGGTGTCCCAAGACCAGCATGTTCACAGCAGTGTGTGAATAGCTCCCGCAGGGTCCTAATGCTCGGCCAGTGAGAATTTAACAAACAGAGTATGAACACAACGGCATTACCTAACCTTTGACTTGCGATGGTTGGGTCAAATACAGCTCGCATAGAGGACTGCCACAGAATAAAGGAATTGTGACTGCTGCTAGGATAATAGACATTCATCTGCAAGATGTGCTGCCTGTGATCGACACCAACTGCACATTAAGGGAGTGACATTCTTTTTGGTTCATGAAAATGGCCGAGTTCACAGGAGGCATACACAAGACAACGTGTGCGCGGTTAATGGCACCCTGCACCACGGGGTAGCCTGCAATCCGAGCAAACCCTCGTGCTTGCTCTGCTTGCTTGTCTCTGGAAAGAGGGAATGAGATTAAGCAGTCTCTCTGTGTAAAGAGAGCCTCAGTGACCTCACTTATGCAACAATATACCGCAAACTGTGAGATGTTGCTAATAGATGCAGCAGCAGTCTGGAAGGAACCAGGTGCATTAAAGTTAAGAGTCACAGTCACCTTGACAGACACAGGAAATACTATCCTTGCCCTACTTTAAGGTTGCAATTGCAGCTGCAGCCGTTGGCTGACTTCAGTCACGACCTCTTTTGTGAAGCGAAGGTGTCTCTAGCATTGGTCCATGCTGAAGTTGAGGTAAGAGAATTGCTCCTTAAAGACCCTCGGCAGATATGGGTTCCTGCTGAAGGGCCTTCTCCTCCTCTTCCTCCTACCTCTTCTAGCAGCTTGTCCTCTTCTGCACGTCCTCTCTTCATTCTCTCAGTCATGTTTAATTCCCAGAGAAAGTCCTACCAGGCCACCCATGTCTGGAAGCAACTTGTATCAGCACAAGCTTTTAAATTGACAAAAGTTCTTCAGCACCAGCGACTGTTGTACAATTCAATTATGAAAACCTATCTCTTCCTGCTCGCTTTTAACAACTTACAGATGTGGTGAGAAGAAAAAATGGAACAAGACAAAAGATAATGGAAGAAAATAATCCTTTTTTCTGATCGGTTTCTTCCTAAATTTCAGAGCTATCCTTGAATAAAGTCGTTTCTGTAGATAGTATGTGATGAAATACTGAGGAATTCAATACTCAGAAGGTTAATGCAACTTTGTTATTTATACTGTTATCAGGTTTATTGGCCAGTTGTAGTAAGATAGATAAATAGAGGGAATGAGAATGAGTCAGATAAATAGAGATACAAACGCCTCCTTTGGGATCCATAAAGATATCTAGAGCAAATCTTCTGAGATATTGGATGATACATTATAAAGCCATAGATTTGTCATATCTTATGAAATATAATAGGATACCACAGAAGACTTAGTAAGTCCTGCAGGATTCTGTGGCAATTCAATGCACAGTTGGAAATCCCATTAAATAATATTAAACGGTATCATTTTTTTTGTATCATTAAGTAGGTAACGCATTGGGTATGCAGGAAATGTGAATACCAAACCCTTGGCACATGAGCACGCAATAAGAAAGTAAAGTGAAATTACAATCCCAATATGCAACATAAATTAGCTGACAGGTCTCCAGATGAGACTTTCTCCTTTTGCCAATATACATTTAGCAGCAGATGTGCCATGACTTTGTCACGGGTAGTCTTGAGGCTGGAGCCCGGTTGTTTTTTTGGCTGATAAGCTGGCCACAGCACTAAATAGACAAACCCAGATCATTGTCGCTCCTTGTGAGCTGTTGAGGTCAATCAGAGCACAGTTGTAACTGAGAATTTCAGTTTCTAGTTCATAGTCGAACTTTCCTTCTCTTTTATTTTTTCAAGATTGCTTTGTTTCCGTGACAAAGTGTAAATGGCTGGTGTGTAAGATCAGGTGTGTTCGGATGTGCAATAGACAGTAAAGCCGGGATTTTAACCTTACTCACTTGGCCGGAATGGTGTGTTTGGGGGATTAGAATCGAGTTGGGGGATCAAAACGATTCTGCCGATGGCTATTTTAACTGCCGATGTTCTTATTCGCTTCAGGACACGTGCCCTCTGCAGGCAAGCAGGAGAATTACAATGTAAATGTGGCACCCTGCTCGCCATTTTAACTGAAGTTCAACGCAGTCCCACCTATTCCTGGGCCTGCCATTAAACCTGGCAGCTAGCAGGATCGTAGCCGGAAGAGGCTCAGGTAAGTTTTATTATTTGCTTTAAAGGTTGCCTCGTGGGCCGGGGGAGGAGCAAGTGTGCTCATCTTGGCCCCACAAAGAAACCTTGGGTCACTTCTCCCATAGCCACAATCGCTTGAAGACAGCAACCCCATCCCCCCCCCCCATCCCGCCCCCCCCTCCCCCATCCCCCGATCGACATACCCAGCAGTGACCTCTTGCCGCCTAAAATCCTGCTACTGCCCACGTCAATCCCGAAGGCTTTTTGGCAAGAGCCTCGTTTAAATGAAGCCCAGGAGTTAAAAGCTCGTGGTCATCACATTGAGGGGAATCTGGCTGGATTACGGCTCACATCATCTCCTGCACGCCGCACTCCTACCCCAGGTTAAAATCGGGACTTAGGATTTGAAATTTATATACTTGGAGTTGATGAAATGTTTTGAGCATGGTTACGGCTTTTAGTTACTACCCTGATCTGTCATTTAAGAGCACTGATCAAGAAGTCCCTAAGAGATTCCAAATAAGTATAGCTATTTGGAAATATGCTAAGGATAATTAGAGGTCAGTATATTGCTTGAAAACTTCAGACATCGGGTCAGAACCCAAAATGAAATGCTTGTCTGTCTTTCTGTTTTTATTGACATCCAGGACAATGTTGTCATTTTGGACAGAGGAGATGCAGTTTTATAATAAAGAGAGCATTATAACATGAAAATGTTGCATTTGGAGCAAGTGAATTGCTGCCCCATAACATCTCGCACCAATTCCCATGGTTTTCACCTTGGAGTGCAACTTTCCTTGACAGTTTTCCTTCTCAGCAGTAATTAAGGCTCAATTTTGGCCAAGCCCGTTTTCTGGTGTATTGCCAGAGTTATGCCCGTTTTTTCTAGGCCAGAAATGCGGCAGAAATATTTTGCCAAAGTTTCCCCACTGTATTTTTCAAATTTGTCACCACGCAGCCTGTCCAGTCGTCTCGGGGGATGGAGCCCGCTGTCTGTGCTGAAAAACCTTCTGCGCCTGCGCGCCAAGAAAAGTGACATTTTCGATTTTATTTCAATGGACGCGGATTCGCAGTACAGCTCTGGGTTGGCAATTGACCATTTTTAAAGAGCCAGTTGTGTGTGTGAGAAGGAGTGCTGTGTGAGAGCATTGGAAAAATCGGATCTGCAGCAATACAAGATGCAATGCGGTACAAGGACCAAGAATTTCTTACAGGCTGAAGTGGAGGCACTAGTTACTGTGATTGAGACCAGATGACAGGAACTGGACACTAGCAGAGGTCACATAAAAGTTCCATCCAAAGAAATGAAGAAACGCTGGAACCATTGCACAGTAATCTTCTGCAACCCCGAGATCTGGAGGCCAGTGTAAAAAGAAGTGGCAGGACCTTTGTCAAGTAATTAGTGTAAGTAATATTTTCATTTATTCAATGCAATTGCAATTGTAATGTAAATGTGACCATCTGTTTATGTCCCACCCAGCAGAAAGATACCCTCTCTAAAAAGTTGTATTTTCATCTTTGCAGAGGAAAGTGGCACACAACATAAAGGAAAGAACAGGAGGAGGCTCGGCAAATCTGAAGCCACTGGCACCCTTGGAAGACAGTGTCGCTGCTTTGATGGTCAGCCTGGAGAAAAGCAATCACCACTGCACAAGCTGGGCGCACACTCAAGGAAGACGGTAAGTCCTGCAAATTCCATAGTCTGGCTTTGTGTAAGACTTTTGATCCTAGCCCAATTGCTAGATGAACAATTCGAATCGCCCCCGCCTTACGAAAATTCTATACCCGGGGATTATTATTCAGAGTGTAAATGGAATAAGTCGCGGACAGGAATGCTTTGGTTGAAAAATCGTACTTATATTTATTTAGTCTAACATACACTGACTAAAACATGCACTATTAAATGAAAATCACTGTCTCTGTGGAAAATAAAATCCAGGTTACAAACAACATACATACAGTACAAAACTCAGGATCGGTAACATGCAGTAATTCCCTTGTTGCTCTGGTGGATCGAACTCCACCTCTACCAACGAATTACCCAGTCGCAGCCCCTTTGCCTGGCTAAACCAAACAAAGCTTCCTCCCCAGAATAGGCCTGAAAACCTTCACTTCTGAGAAAACCCTGAGCCCTTACACCTCACCTAGCTCACCTGGGATATCTGGTTACCGGCTTTTTGGCTAAGATCATGCGTAACTGACCTGACCAGCCACCATGACCTCCGGGTGGTTTCTCCCTGGTCAGGAAGGTATATGCTTGCCTTTTTGGAAACAGGAGGTGGGTGGGGTGGCTTGACCCATCCACCTCCACGGAGGTGTGTGGGATGGCTTGATCCATCCACCTCCATGGCACGAACCTGGTATTGCAGTACCTCCAGGAACGGTGCAGTGGCTCTAGGCCTTTTGGCTAAGAGCATTGGCGCAGAGTGATCCTTGGCATGTGCAAGGTGACCTCTGGCGTTTGTGATTTGACAAAGAATTGGAACGATTGGCTACGAATTTAAAAAAAAAAAAAAAAAAATCTGGTTACCGGCTTGGGACACTCGTGACCATGCTCACCACCACACACAGTCGATCTCGATCGCTCAGCTCAGCTGTGGGAAGTCACTGCCTGGAGGCCGTACCTTGTGAGGTGAATGCGCTTCTCTGTCTCAGCGGCTTCTTCTGCGGAACTCCCGCTTCCTCTTCTGGTATTTCTTTTTACGTCGAGAGCGAGAGGGAGAAGGGGGTACTGAAATGGTGGAAAAGAGTCAATCTTTATCAGAATCTTGCTACCCCTATCTTTCCTGCCAATCTTTAAAATCCTTTTGTTTCTAAGCACTCCGGTGCTTAGTCAGTGTTGGGCCATCATCAGACCCATGTGTATTGGACTAATGGCCCTGAATCTGGGACATATCTCGGTCTTTGTGTTGGGAAAAAAAAAGTATCTAAGCACTCCGGTGCTTAGTCAGTGTTGGGCCATCATCAGACCCATGTGTATTCCGTAATTGGACTATTGGCCTTGAGTCTGGGACATATCTCGGTCTTTGTGTTGGGAAAAAAAAAACTGGCTCCTCTTCGGCTGGCCAGGCTAGTGGCTTCATTGTTCTGCTTCTCTTCTGAGATGGAGGTGAGAAGTGCTTTTTCATCTGGCCCCCTTCCTTTAGCCAGGATTGGCGGGCGAATACGTACGTTCTGGATGACTGAGTTCTTTTGTCACAGCCAACTGCCATGCGGTCTCTCTGCACAGGTGATCCCATCACAGAGAAAAATACCCTCAGAAAAATCCCATAAAGTCCACAAAATATTCTCGACTGAGTCCATTCTTTAAACAGAGACTTTGCAATCTCTTCATTTGCTAAATGTAAAGTACTGCGTGGGCTAGCATGCTTTGGTTCCTAAGGATGTCTCCAGTAGCTACGCTTCGGTTGATGCAATGTGCTATCATTCATCATGGTCCTTCAAATCAGCCTGCTGCTTGCACTGTGTGAGCCTACTCATGCCACCCACCCTGCCCCCTCTTCTGCTGCTAACCATTTATCTGTGTTCTGTTATATTTTGCAAAACTTAAGGAAAACCCTGACGATACAGAAGACGATTCTGACGAGGCTGCGGGTCCCAGTGGTGGGGTACAACGAGGCACACCCAGGGCCCCACTTTCCGAAGCTGCGGGTCCCAGTGGTGGGGTGAAACAAGGCACATCCAGGGTGAGGAAGGGAAGGAGAGCTCGACAGCGCTCTCCTAAAGTGCAGGATCTAACACATGGGATTCATTGAATGGCAATGAGTGCGGAGAGCATTGACCATACACGATCAGTTCTGAACACCATCAGTGGGGTGGGTGATGAGCTAGTGGAACTTTCGGGTGAAGTTACAGCAATCTCATGAGAAATAGGAATGATGTCCGGGACCAGAGTGAGGGAATAGCTCAGTCAGCTGAAACCATGTCAGTGACCATGAGGGAGGGAATGTCACAGGTAGCTGATGCACTGTCAGTGAACATCAGGGAGGGAATGTCAGAGATGGAGCAAACACTATCACTGAACATGAGGGAGGAAATGTTGCAGGACATTGAGACACTGTCAGGGCGCATGAGAGACAACATGTTAGAGTTAGCTGCTGCAATAAGGGAACAAGCCCAGACTCCGCGCCCATTGATAGAATCAACTGCCACTCCCATTCCAATCCCTAAACCAGCCTCTGAAGAGCCCCGAGCTGGGCCCTCCAACTTGCCGCCTGCCCTCTGATAGCGCAAATGTACCCTCCAAGAATTACTCATCACTCAGGGTCGGTCCATACATCAAAACGGTTTATTACGCCGGCGAGGAGATGAAGCCACTGGTTCATCCAGGTACCTCTCTCCGCTGGACAAAGGGTTTCATGGATTTTTATATGTTTTACAACAGTTTACTACAGTTAGATCAGCCCATTTCGGCTGGACACTATCCAATCATATTGATTATAGATTACATATAGATTCAAATAGACCAATAGAAGTGGTCTCCAAACATTAGGTGGCTGCGTGATTGTCTCATGTGTCTTGTGATATTGTCTAGGCCCCCCACCCCCTTATCTTACTGTCCTTGGGTGCTGTTTTTGGGCAGTTTCCTTATCTTAATCCTGTTACAAGAGTCTTATTGTTCTATCATTCAACTGGAACATCTTGTCTGGGGTCTGGAAACCTGTTGATAAGAGACATCTGCTGAGCTAGTCTTTTATGTGTATTCCTGTGTGAGAAATGGCAGTTATCAGTAACTAGGAATGTGGTCCCTCTCTGCAGGCTACACTCCCTTGGTGCTTTGCTGAATCACTGGCAGCCATCTTCATACATCTCCTGCCACCATTTTATACACACATATTTAATTCTAACATTATACATATTTAATTCTAACATTACGCCACAGGTGCCTTTGCTCTATTGGAAAATCACTCTCCAACACCCCACCCCCCCTTAACAGGTGCGCACTACCAGCGATGTTAGAAATAATAAGCTTGGTACCAACCTCAGAAACACTGCGCCACTGCCTGCGGGCAGGGGTGGAGTCACCAAGAAAGAACAAGTGTGGCGGGCGGTCTTAGAATAATGTGGAGAAGAGATGGGTGCAGCCTTTCTTTGTTGCTGTTGTTGTTATTATTATTATTGTTACTGTTGTAACTTATTCTCAATTTAAAAGATTTTTATAAGTTTTGCAAATTTACAAGTTTAAAAGTTAGTAAGTGATCTTAAAGTTTTTAAGTGATCTTAGAGTTTTGTAAGTGATCATAAATGAAAACTTTAAAGTTTGATACAAGAATAATTTTATTAAAGTTAAGTACAAAGAACTGTTTGTTAAACTTTTGAATAAAATATATTGTACATTAAATCTGAATCATTTTCATTATTTGTTCCATTATTAACACAGCAGACAGGACAGGTTCTTTGTTCTCTCTCCCCAAGGTCTGTATGGATGGACTTCTCTCCCTCCTCCCGCCCCCAACTCATTGCAGTCTTGTGACTTCTCCCCTTCTCTCCACCAACCCGCTCCCAACTCAATGCAGCCTTGTGCCTAGTACAGCAGCTATCCGATCGACAATCCCTTCCCCCCGGGCTTGTTTTCCAGCCGAGCCTCGAGCCCCTTTGTCCGGGCGCAGGGCCGATTCTGACGGCAGTGCTACGACCCCTCCTCCAGCGCTGCTTGAAGATGTCGGTGGTGGCATGTAAGTAAAAAAAACTGAAAACTTCAGAAATCCAAGACACTTCCATGCACTGAAAGGTAAAAAAAGTAAACTTTATTGTGGATATTTCAAGTGTTGGAGACTCCCTCCAAAAACTTCAATGAAAAACAATGATGTCTTTCAGCGCTGATTTTTCAATGTGTGCTGCTTTCTGTTAACTCACCAGAAAGTTTTTCGGGAGTTGCCAATACCTAGGAAAAAACATTTTGGGGCAAACGGTGAAAAATGTTGAAAACTGGCGCAGACATGAGGGAACGTCAAAAAAGCCTAACCTAAAAAAACTAGTTACACTGGCGCAGATTCCAGGGGGAAACTTTGAATTAAATAATTATGTCAGAAGGAACGGCGCACGCCAAAAGAACAGCGCAAATGACCCGGGAAAATTGAGCCATTTCATTTTCATCAGCAGTTTGTTTTAAAATGCCAATGTTCTGCCTCTCTCGATCTGCCTAAACATCCAGCTGGTTACTGGAGCAGCTGCTCGTACTGTCAGCCGTTTAATTTAAAGCAAGCTCAAATGTTAAACAGTACCGATGAGCTGCGCGCTTACTAACCGTACAGCCAGCTGTTGGAGTACTTGGCTGGAAAATTCTTTCAACATTAGACAGGCTAAGAAAGTAATTTAAGCTTTGCTGCTTATTAAAATTAAAATGCCTGTGAGCTGAATGATTGCACTGCAAGAAATGTATATCCCACAAATGCCCCACCAGTTCGAAAAACATTGTGCATCTTGCTGTAACAGTCTACCTATTCATCTCCTCCTCTCTAATTCTTCCTTTCTCTCTCTTTCTTTACCGTTTTTTTGATCTTGCTTATTCTCAATCTCTCTGCACTTTTCACTGCTGTCTGTATCCCTGGATTTGTCTCTCATTCTCTATCACCTTTTGTGTCTTCTCTCCTTTCTGTCTTCTCTCTTCTGTATCTCTCATGTAGTTTCATCGAAAGATAGAAACATAGAAACTAGGTGCAGGATTGGCCATTCAGCCCTTTGAGCCTGCACCACCATTCAATATGATCATGGTTAATCATGCACTTCAGTACCCCATTCCTGCTTTCTCTCCATACCCCTTGATCCCTTTAGCCATAAGGGCCACATCTAACTCTTTTTTTTGAATATATCTAACGAACTGGCCTCAACAACTTTCTGTGGTAGAGAATTCCACAGGTTCACAACTCTCTGAGTGAAGAAGTTTCACCTCATCTCGGTCCTAAGTGGCTTACCCCTTATCCTTAGACTGTGACCCCTGGTTCTGGACTTCCCCAACATCGGGAACATTCTTCTTGCATCTAACCTGTCCAATCCCATCAGAATATATTGTTTCTATGAGATCCCCTCTCATTCTTCTAACTTCCAGTGAGTATAAGTCTAGTCGATCCAATCTTTCTTCATATGTCAGTCCTGCCATCCCAGGAATCATTTTGGTGAACCTTCACTGCACTCCCTCAATAGCAAGAATGTTCTTCCTCAGATTAGGAGACCAAAACTGCACACAATACTCAACGTGTGGTCTCACCAAGGCCATGTACAACTTCAGTAAGACCCCCCTGCTCCTATACTCAAATCCCCTCGATATGAAGGCCAGCATGTCATTTACTTTCTTTCCTGCCTGCAGTAACTGCATGCCTACCTTCAATGACTGATGTACCATGACACCCAGGTCTCGTTGCACCTCCCCGTTTACTAATCTGTCACCATTCAGATAATAATCTGCCTTCCTGTTTTTGCCACCAAAGTGGATAACCTTACATTTATCCACATTAAACTGCATGTGCCATGCATTTTCCCATTCATCTAAGCTGTTCAAGTCCCCCTGCAGCCTCCTAGCATCCTCCTCGCAGCTCGCACTGCCACGCAGCTTAGTGTCATCTGCAATCTTGGAGATAGTACACTCAATTCCTTCGTCTAAATCATTAATGTATATTGTAAACAGCTGGGGTCCCAGCACTGAACCCTGCGGCACCTCACTAGTCACTGCCTGCCATTCTGAAAAGGACCCGTTTATTCCCACTCTTTGCTTCCTGTCTGCCAACCAATTCGCTAGCCACATTAATACAATACCCCCAATACCATGTGCCTTAATTTTGCACACTAATATCTTGTGTGGGATCTTGTCAAAAGCCTTTTGAAAGTCCAAATACACCAGATCTACTGGTTCTCCCTTATGCATACTATTAGTTACATGCTCAAAAAACTCTAGAAGATTTGTCAACCGTGATTTCCCTTTCATAAATCCATGCTGACTTGGACTGATCCTGTCACTGCTTTCCAAATGCGCTGCTATTACATATTTAATAATTGATTCCAGCATTTTCCCCACCACCGATGTCAGGCTAACAGTCTATAATTCCCTGTTTTCTCTTTCCCTCCTTTTTTAAAAAATGGGGTTACATTAGCTACCCTCCAATCCATAGGAACTGAACCAGATTCCATGGAATGTTGGAAAATGACCAGCAATGCATCTACTATTTCTCGGGCCACTTCCTTAATACTCTGGGATACAGACTATCAAGTCCTGGGGATTTATTAGCCTTCAGTCCCTTCAATCTTCCTAACACCATTTCCTGGCAAATAAGGATTTCCCACAGTTCCCCCTTCTCGCTAGACCCTCAGTCCCCTAGTATGTTCGGGAGGTTATCCATGTCTACCTTCATGAAGACAGAACCAAAGTATTTGTTCAACTGGTCTGCCATTTCCTTTTTTCCCATTATGAATTCCCCTGATTCTGACTGCAAGGGACATACATTAGTCTTCACTAATCTTTTTCTCTTCACATATCTGTAGAAGCTTTTGCTGTCAGTTTTTATGTTCACTGCAAGCTTACTCTCATACTCTATTTTCCCTCTCCTCTGCTGAATTCTAAATTTCTCCCAGTCCTCAGGTTTGCTGCTTTTTCTGGCCAATTTATAAGCCTCTTCCTTGGATTTAACACTTCCCTAATTTCCCTTGTTAGCCACGGTTGAGCCACCCTCCCGTTTTTATTCTTACGCCATACAGGGATGTACAATTGTTGTAGTTCATCCATGTGATATTTAAATGTCTGCCATTCCCTATCCACTATCAACCCTTTAAGTATCATTCTCCAGTCTATCCTTGCCAATTCATGTCTCATACCGTTGAAGTTTCCTTTCTTTAAGTTCAGGACCCTAGTCTCTGAATTAACTGTGTCACTCTTCATCTTAATGAAGAATTACACCATATTATGGTCACTCTTCCCCAAGGGTCTCAATATGACCAGATTGCTAATTAATCCCCTTTCGTTACACAAGACCCAGTCCAGGATGACCTGCTCTCTAGTTGATTCCTCGACATATTGGTCTAAAAAAACATCCTTTATACACTCCAGGAAATCCTCCTCCACAGTATTGCTACCAGTTTGGTAAGCCCAATCAATATGCAGCTTAAAGTCACCCATGATAATTGCTGTACCCTTATTGCATATATCCCTAATTTCCTGTTTGATGTCGTCCCCAACCTCCCTACTACTGTTTGGTGGTCTGTACACAACTCCCACTAACATTTTCTGCCCTTTGGTGTTTCGCAGCTCTACCTATATTGATGCCACATCATCCACACTAATGTCCATCCTTACTATTGCGTTAATCTCCTCTTTAACCAGTAATGCTACCCCACCTCCTTTTCCTTCCTGTCTGTCCTTCCTAAATATTGAATGTTGAGTTCCCAGCCTTGGTTACCTTGGAGCCATGTCTCCGTAATCCCAATTACATCATATCCGTTAACAGCTATCTGTGCAGTCAATCTTATTACGAATGCTCCTCACATTGAGACTCAGAATCTTCAGGCTTGTTTTTTTAACACTCTTTGTCCTTTTAGAATTATGTTGTAATGTGGCCCTTTTTGATTTCTGCCCTTGATTTAGAAACATAGAAACATAGAAAGGAGTAGGCCATTCGGTCCTTCGAGCTTGCACCACCATTCGATAAGATCATGGCTGATCATTCCCTCAGTACCCCTTTCCTGCTGTCTCTCCATACCCCTTGATCCCCTTAGCCGTAAGGACCATATCTAACTCCCTCTTGAATATATCCAATGAACTGGCATCAACAACTCTCTGCGGGAGGAAATTCCAGAGGTTAACAACTCTCTGAGTGAAGATGTTTCTCCTCATCTCAGTCCTAAATGGCCGACCCCTTATCCTAAGACTGTGTCTCCTGGTTCTGGACTTCCCCAACATCGGGAACAATCTACCTGCATCTAACCTGTCCTGTCCCATCAGAATCTTATATGGTTCTGTGAGATCCCCTCTCATCCTTCTAAACTCCAATGTATAAAGGCCCAGTTGATCCAGTCTCTCCTCATATGTCAGTCCAGCCATCCCGGGAATCAGTCTGGTGAACCTTCGCTGCACTCCCTCAATTGCAAGACCATCCTTCCTCAGATTAGGAGACCAAAACTAAACACAATATTCCAGGTGAGGCCTCACAAGGCCCTGTACAACTGCAGTAAGACCTCCCTGCTCCTATACACAAATTCCCTAGCTGTGAAGGCCAACATACCATTTGCCTTCTTTACCGCCTGCTGTACCTGTATGCCAACTTTCAATGACTGATGAACCATGACACCCAGGTCTCGTTGCACCTCCCCTTTTCCTAATCTGCCACCATACAGATAATATTCTGTCTTCGCGTTTTTGCCCACAAAGTGGATAACCTCACATTTATCCACATTATACTGCATCTGCCATGCATTTGCCCACTCACCTAACCTGTCTAACTCACCCTGCAGCCTCTTAGCGTCCTCCTCACAGCTCACACTGCCACCCAGTTTAGTGTCATCTGCAAACTTGAAGATATTACACTCAATTCCTTCATCCAAATCATTGATGTATATTGTAAAGAGCTGGGGTCCCAGCACTGAGCCCTGCGGCACTCCACTAGTCATTGCCTGCCATTCTGAAAAGGACCCGTTTATCCTGACTCTCTGCTTCCTGTCTGCCAACGAGTTTTCTATCCACGTCAGTACATTACCCCAATACCACGTGCTTTAATTTAGCACACCAATCTCTTTTGCGGGACCTTGTCAAAAGCCTTTTGAAAGTCCAAATACACCACATCCATAGGTTCTCCCTTGTCCACTCTACTAGTTATGTTCTCCAAAAATTCGAGAAGATTTGTCAAGCATGATTTCCCTTTCATAAATCAATGCTGACTTGGACCGATCCTGTCATGCTTTCCAAATGCGCTGCTATTTCATCCTTAATAATTGATTCCAACATTTTCCCCACCACTGATGTCAGGCTACCCGGTCTATAATTACCCGCTTTCTCTCTCCCTCCCTTTTTAAATAGTGGTGTTACATTAGCTACCCTCCAGTCCATAGGAACTGATCCCGAGTCGATAGACTGTTGGAAAATGATCACCAATGCATCCACTATGTCTATGGCCACTTCCTTAAGTACTCTGGGATGGAGACTATCAGGCCCCAGGAATTTATCGGCCTTCAATCCCATCGATTTCCCTAACAGAATTTCCTGCCTAATAAGCATATCCTTCAGTTCCTCCTTCTCACTCGACCCTCGGTCCCCTAGTACTTTCGGAAGGTTATTTGTGTCTTCCTTCGTGAAGTCAGAACCAAAGTATTTGTTCAATTGGTGTGTCATTTCTTTGTTCCCCATTATAAATTCACCTGAATCCGACTGCAAGGGACCTACGTTTGTCTTCACTAATCTATTTCTCTTCACCTATCTATAGAAGCTTTTGCAGTCAGTTTTTATGTTCCCGGCAAGCTTCTTCTTGTACTCTATTTTCCCCGTCTTAATTAAAACCCTTTGTTCTCCCCTGCTGAATTCTAAATTTCTCCTAGTCCTCAGGTTTGCTGCTTTTTCTGGCCAATTTATATGCCTCTTCCTTGGATTTAACACTTTCCTTAATTTCCCTTGTTAGCCACGGTTGAGCCACCTTCCCCATTTTATTTTAACTCTAGACAGGAATGTACAATTGCTGAAGTTCATCCATGTGATCTTTAAATGTTTGCCATTGCCTATCCACTGTCAAGCATTTAAGTATCATTTGCCAGTCTATTCTAGCCAATTCACGCCTCAAACCATCGAAGTTACCTTTCCTTAAGTTCAGGGCCCTAGTTTCTGAATTAACTGTGTCACTCTCCATCCTAATAAAGAATTCTACCATGTTATGGTCACTCTTCCCCAAAGGGTCTCGCATAACAAGGTTGTTAATTAGTCCTTTCTCATTACACATCACCCAGTCTAGGATGGCCAGCTCCCTGATTGGTTCCTCGACATATTGGTCTAAAAAAACATCCCTAATACACTCCAGAAAACCTTCCTCCAACATTGCTACCAGTTTGGTTAGCCCAATCAATATGTAGATTAAAGCCACGCATGATAACTGCTGTACCGTTATTGAATGTATCCCTAATTTCTTGTTTGATGCTGTCCCCAACCTTATGACTACTGTTTGGTGGTCTGTACACAACTAGCGTTTTCTGCCGCTTCGTATTCCGCTGCTCCACCCATACCGATTCCACATCATCCAAGCTAATGTCCTTTCTTACTATTGCATTAATTTCCTCTTTAACCACTCTGCCCTCCACTCTTACTTTTCTCCTTCTTCCTTTTTGTTTCTGCCCCCCTTTTTGCTTCCCTCTGCCTCCCTGCATTAATTCCCATCCCCCTGCCTTTTTAGTTTAAACCCTCCCAAACAACACTAGCAAACACTCTGCCTAGAACATCGGTTCCGGTCCTGCCCAGTTGCAGACCGTTCAGTTTGTACTGGTCCTACCTCCCCCAGAACTGGTTCCAAAGTCCCAGTAATTTGAATCCCTCCCCCTTGCACCATTCCTCAAGCCACATATTCACCTGAGCTATCCTGCAATTCCTATTATGACTAGCACGTGGCACTGGTAGCCTGAGATTTCTATCTTTGAGGTCCTACTTTTTAATTTAGCTCCCTAAATTCAGCTTGTAGGACCTCATCCCATTTTTTACCTATATCGTTGGTTCCTGTATGTACCACGACAGCTGGCTGTTGACCTTCCCCCTCCAGAATGCGCTGCAGCCGCTCCGAGACATCCTTGACCCTTGCACTAGGGAGGCAACATACCATCCTGGAGTCTCATTTGCGGCCACAGAAACGCCTATCTATTCCCCTTCCATAGAATTCCCTACCACTATAGCTCTCCCACTCTTTCTCCTGCCCTCCTGTGAGGCAGAGCCACCCCTGGTGCCATGGACTTGGCTGCTGCTGCCTTCCCCTGATGAGTCATCTCCCCCAACAGTACCCAAGGTGGTGTATCTGTTTTGGAGGAAGATGACCGCAGGGGATCCCTGCACTACCTTCCTTCCACTGCTCTGCATGATGGTCACCCATTCCCTATCTGCCTGTGTAACCTTTACCTGCGGTGTGACCAACTAATTAAACGTGCTATTCATGACATCCTCAGCATTGCGGATGCTCCAGAGTGAATCCATGCGCAGCTCCAGTAGCGCAATTCGGGTCTGTCAGGAGCTGCAGCTGGATACACATCCTGCACATGTAGTCGTCAGGGACACTTGAAGCATCCCTGATTTCCCACATAGCACAGGAAGAGCATGACATGGGTCTGGGCTCTCCTGCCATGACTTAACCATTAAATTAACCTAATTGATAACAACACCAAAGGTTTCTTACTGATCAGAAAAGGAAAAGAAAAAGATTAAATACTCACCAATCCACCAGCCAATGACTTACTCTCTTGGCTACGATGTCACACTTCGATTTATTTTTACTCCTTTGTTTACCTTCTGCCCTTGCACCAGCTGGCCTCCTCCGACTTGGTCACCTTGAAACCACGTCTCTGTAATGGATGCTTTGCTGTGATGTCATCCATTGATTTCTTTTGACTTCCCTCCCCTCACAGATCTGTTTGTGCTGCTCCTAGTTAGCTCCTTTATCTCCCCCTCCGATCTCGCGCTGTTTGAATCTCCCGGGTTCGCTTCTCTCTGTTTCTCTATCTGTACCTTTCATATCTGAGGTTTGCACACTAATCGTTAGAAATTGATTTTGCACAGATATGAAAGAATGTTTATTACAGCACCAATTTTCCAAGATTGGCTCATTATCACAATAATGTACAGGTCTAAGTGTTGATGTGGATGAGTCCAGAGAGCACACTAGTGGTGAGAATGGAGCATTGCACATGAGTGAAGTTTAAAGGGACGAGGACAATTCGCAAGTGTCAGAAAAGAGAGACAAAAATTCCGAAAGCCTCTGGAAAGGCTCGGAAAGCATCTCAACCCAATAGCAGATTTGCCAAGGTTGAAGGAGAGGGAACTATGATGGGGCAGGAAAAAATTAAGTGAAAGTGAACTCAACACGCAGGCATGAATTTGCAGGCAAGTGATGAGGCAGCCCAGTACCTGATGCCTGTCCAACAGCTACTGAGGCAAAGTTGGTGCTGCAGGAGATGGTTGTGAGGAGGGTGGCATCAAGCCCATATGGCAGCATGCACCTTTGAAGTCCGTAGCTGTTGGTTACTGTCATATAATGTTCCATCCCTATGCTGCACAATAGCTGCAGGTGTCCTTAGAGCAGGTCTGCAACTTGCTTTCTATGACCCAGACCCTGTGAAGACAGTTCCATGTGGTCATTGCCAGGTAGGCATGTCAAAACCTGCAGATAAAGTTGGTTGTATATCTTGGGGAATAGGAGAATCTGCCTGCATTAATGACATGCCAAAATAAGGTGTGTATTTTCTCCAGGTGATACAGACAAAAACCTACTGTGTGTGTGTGAAAGGCAGACACAGTGTGAGAAAGAAAGTCTGTGAAAAACAAAGTGCATGAGAGCGAGTGAGGGATAGAGAGACAGAGAGAGAAAACCGATGAAGAGATTGAGCTGGGACTGCAATAAGACATGTCGGTACTAGTGTTTTTTTAGATATCTTTATTAAATTCAAAGGGGCAAACTTGCTGCCTAACAGCTGTGAGGTGGGACTGCCTGGGTGCTAGGCACAGAAATCCCATCCCAGCAGCTAAATCGGGCTTACCGTCCCGGAGCAGAAGTGGAGTGCAAATTCTCATGCTCTCAGGCGTGGGAATGTGGCGCAAACCTTCTGGAATTTTTCAGCGCTACGCAGAAAGGCGCGTAGCACTGGCGGGAGCACAGGGCCCTCCCCTTTCATTAAAGGACCTGTTCTTCTCTAATTCCAGACATTTTAGTGATGAGGACATCCTTTGTCCTTTAATATGCAGAAGACCTTAAAACTCTGGTACATTTGTTTTTGATGGTCTGGAAGTTATTTTGAACTACTATACACAAACCAGATCATTTCCTCACCTAGTAGCAAAGGTACACTCAAATACTTAACATACAGATAAATGACCAGCTACTCATTATCCCGAAGTCAAGTCTCACTGCCATAAATCGACTCCCACCATGAAGTACTGTAAGCACACAGGTGATCAGATAGACACATTTCAATGGCTAAATGGCTCCATATCGTCTACCTGCCTGTTTCAATTCAATCATCCTGTTTGAATCCAAACTTCAATCTTCAAGTTTTAACCCTTTCGATATCTCCAGACTGCGCAGGAGCAAAGCGTTTCAGAAATGCAGACTTGCGCTCCGCCATTCCACCGCTTCTTCGCTTTGCCTCTCTGCCACGCCTTATCTAGGTAACATTTGTAAGGCCATTTGAGCACTTTCAACAGCATTCTCCAGTTGTAGTCCTTGTTTTCGAACACGCCATTTGTAGTAAATCAAAATGACCAGCATAATCAATTCAAACAGCACCAACATAAGGACAGGGTGTATCATTGTGTTCATCATGCCTGTTGCCGTCGGGCTCCATCCCAACAATGACTCCAACCAGCTTACATGTCCAATCTGATCCAAAGTTGTGCAAACTTTCTCACTTTCCGTAGTTAGTCGTGATTTCAGGACAATGCCATTTTGATTCTACATTGTCTGCATGTTAATTGTCTAAATGTACTATGCAAGGTATGCCTCCACGCTGCTCCCGGGCTGCCGCACCTCTGCTCCTTTTATGGCCCCGCCCTGCCACTGGTGTTCTCACACAGCTCGGGGCCTTCAGGGAGTAGCATGAGCTGCGATGGCAGCGAAGAGTGACATCATCAAGGTCCAGGTTGGTGATTGGAGCGTGGGCAGATACAGCAGAAGTGGCGAGAGACTGTGAGGGATGCAAGAGATGTGGAGGGGGCCCAGGAGAGGCATGAGTTTGGGCCAGGGGCCCAGGGGCAGCATATGTGTGTGCAGTAGGTCCGTGCAGCAGAGCAGGTCTCCAGTCGTCTTGGATAACCCTTGCCACTGGACCAAGACCTAGCTCTGTCAAGCCCGTGTGGTGGCTGATGTGCAATGACCACCACACTTTAAAAAAATCGACGCACAGGCATCTTCCACTCTTCAGGATTAATATGTCCTTACTATACAATATAAATGCACATGAGGCCCATACTTGAGAGAAGGTCACTCTGTGACCAGTGCCCTTTATTAGCCAGCACTGAAGTGATGAAGGTGGGTGGAGCTCCCCCTTTGATACCTGAAAGTCCAGGTTAGGAGTGTCTCCCACAAGTTCACCACCTAGTGGTCAATGTTCTCATGGTGTACAACTTAGGTCAGTTTATACATGGGTTACAATGACAGTTGAATACATGACATCACCTCCCCCCCCCCCCCCAAAGTCTTATTGGGATCACAGGTTAAGTCTCTCTGGTGGTTTACGCTCCCTTGTAGAGTGCCTGAGTTGGGGCTCTGGTTGTTGGGCGCTGTCCTGAGTGTCTGCTGTTTGTGGTGCCTCAGGCCTGTCCGAACTGCTCACAGTGACTGGGCTCTCCTCTACTTGGTTCCGGTGTTCGGTCAACAGTGGAAGAGTGAACTCTACATCGTGTTCTTCCTCTGCTTCTTCTATGGGGTTGCTGAACCTCCTTTTTGTTTGATCCACGTGTTTGTGGCGGATTTGTCCATTGGTAAGTTTAACTACCAGAATCCTATTCCCCTCTTTGGCAATCACAGTGCCTGCGAGCCATTTGGGCCCTGCAGCGTAGTTGAGGACAAAGACAGGGTCATTGACATCAATACATCGTGCCCTCGCATTCCCGTCATGGTAGTCACATTGTGACTGGCGCCTGCTCTCAACAATTTCTTTCATGCTGGGGTGTATAAGGGATGACCTGGTTTTGAGTGTCCTTTTCATTAGCAGCTCTGCGGGTGGAACTCTTGTGAGCGAGTGTGGTCGGGATCTATTGGCCAACAGGAGGCGTGATAAGCGGCTTTGTAGGGAACCCCCTTGGATTCTGAGCATCCCCTGTTTGATTATCTGCACTGCTCGTTCTGCCTGGCCATTTGATGCTGGCTTGAACGGTGCCGTTCTGACATGGTTGATACCATTTCCTGCCATGAAGTCCTGGAAGTTAATGTTTATAAAGCACGGGCCATTGTCTCTGACCAAGACGTCCGGTAGACCATGGGTGGCGAACATTGCCTGTAGACTTTCTACCGTGGCAGAGGATGTGCTTGAATTGAGAATGTCACACTCGATCCATTTGGAGTAGGCGTCTACTACAACCAAAAACATTTTTCCCATGAAAGAACCTGCGTAGTCCACATGGATGCGTGACCATGGCTTGGCGGTCCAGGACCGGGGGCTAAGGGGGGCTTCCCTGGGCACATTGCCCAGTTGGGCACACATGTTGCACCTGTGAATACAAAGTTCCAGGTCTGCATCTATCCCTGGCCACCAAACGTGTGACCTGGCAATTGCCTTCATCATGACAATGCCCGGGTGCTCATTTTGGAGTTCTCTGGTGCACATCTCTCTGCTCATCTGGGGCATGACTACTCGGTTTCCCTATAGTAGGCAATCAGCCTGAATCGAGAGTTCATCCTTGCGCCTGTGAAATGGTTTGAATTCCTCAGGGCATGCCCCGTATGTGGCTGCCCAGTCACCATTCAGGACACATTTCTTGACTAAAGACAGTAGCTGGTCGCTATTTGTCCAGACTTTACTCTGACGGGTTGTCATGGAAGAGCCTTCGCTTTCAAAAGCTTCAACAGCCATGACCATCTCAGCATCAAGCTCAGTTGTCCCCTCAGTGGTGGCTAGTGGGAGCCTGCTGAGTGCATCGGCGCAGTTTTCAGTGCCCGGTCTGTGCTGAATTGTGTAGTCATAGGCGGCTAACGTGAGTGCCCACCTATGTATGCGGGCCGATGCATTCGCATTTATGGCCTTGTTATCGGCCAAAAGGGACGTTAGGGGTTTGTGATCTGTCTCCAGCTCAAATTTCCTGCCAAACAGGTACTGGTGCATTTTCTTTACAGCATATACACATGCAAGCGCTTCCTTTTCTACCATCCCGTAGTCCCGTTCTGCCTGGGACAGACTTCTGGATGCATAAGCTACCGGCTGTAACTGACCCTTGGCATTAACATGCTGCAACACATACCCCACCCCATAGGACGATGCGTTGCACGTTAAAACAAGTTCATTACACGGGTCATATAGCGTTAACAGATGGTTGGAGCACAACAAATTTTGTGCTCTATCAAAAGCCCTTTCCTGGCTCTCCCCCCAGACCCATTCACGACCTTTGTGTAGGAGCATGTGTAGCGGCTCTAGCAGCGTGCTCAATTTTGGAAGAAAGTTACCAAAATAGTTCAGGAGCCCCAGGAACGAACGCAGCTCCGTCGTGTTACGGGGTCTGGGTGCTCTCTGGATCGCTTCTGCTTTGGATGCAGTAGGTCTGATCCCGTCTGCTGCAACCCTCATCCCCAGGAATTCTACCTCTGGATCTAGGAAGACGCACTTCACCTTTTTCAGTCGCAGACCTACCCGGTCCAGTCTGCGTAGCACCTCCTCCAGCTTGCGGAGGTGTTCTTCAGTATCACAACCCGTGATGAGGATGTCGTTTTGAAAAACCACTGTGCTTGGAATCGACTTGAGGAGGCTTTCCATATGTCGTTGAAAGATCGCAGCGGCCGAGCGGATCCCATACGGACATCTGTTGTACTCAAACAACCCCTTGTGTGTCATGATGGTAGTCAGCTTCTTCGACTCACTCGCCAGCTGCTGGGTCATGTAAGCTGAGGTCAGGTCCAATTTTGAAAAAAGTTTGCCACCGGATAGCATCGCAAAGAGGTCCTCTGCTCTCGGTAGCGGGTACTGGTCTTGGATTGACACCCGATTGATGGTGGCCTTGTAATCACCACATATCCTGACCAACCCATCCGCCTTGAGCACCGGCACAATTGGGTTCGCACAGTCACTGAATTCGACTGGCGAGATGATGCCTTCCCTCAGCAGGTGGTCCAATTCGCCTTCTATCTTTTCCCGCATCACGTACGGCACTGCTCTGGCCTTGTGGTGTACTGGCCTGACGTCCATGTATATGTGAATCACTACCTTGGTCCCCATGAAAGTGCCAATGCCAGGTTGAAATAGTGAGTCAAATTTGTCCAGGACCTGTGAGCATGATATTCGCTCCACAGAAGAAATTGCATTGACATCGCCCCATTTCCAGTTCGTGACAGCCAGCCAACTCCTCCGCAGCAGTGCGGGACCGTACCCCAGGACAATCCAGAGTGGCAACCTGTTCTCCGAATCTTTGTGGGTCACGACTACCGTGGCGCTGCGTAGCACCGGAATGATCTCCTTTGTATATGTCCGTAGCTGTGCATCAATCGGCGATAATTTTGGCCTCATGGCCTTGGACGCCCACAACTTATTGAACTGTTTGATACTCATCATGGACTAGCTGGCCCCTGTGTCTAACTCCATTGATACTGAGGAGCACTTTCATCATTATCGGTGGCATCTTGGTGTATGAACTGTATATGTGCTCCACATGAACTCGCTGAACTTCAGCTACCAGCGATTTGCCCCAGTGTCCATTTGGCCTCGTAGGGCTTACATCGGGTCCGTCCTTCTCGTACATCAACCTGGCTGCAGGCTTCCTGCACATACATGCCAAGTAACCGCTGATGTTGCAGTTTCTGCAGGTATATTGTTGATACCTGCAAGCTCTGGCTGTGTATTTGCCTCCACACCTCCAACATGAGCCATTGTTGGAGACAAAAGGTCCATTACCAGTCGATCGTCTCTGACTATCTCTGTAACTGTCCTTAAGCGCACCATTAACAGGTGTTGATGGCCCCATTACTGGCCGCATTGTCCCTTGCGATGGCATGAATCGCCGTTCAGCTAGCCATTGTCTCTGTTGAATTCCCCCTTTGGATTCGACTATATGCTCGGGCATGTCCAATTGCCCCTGTCTGCCTGGAGAACGGTGTGCCGCGTTAACAATGTTGACTCCCTGTCCATTTGCTGCATTTAAACCAAGATTTTTGTCAAACATCATTCTGGTCTCTTCCTCCCCGAGATAAATGTCTGGGCCATCAAAGTCAACCTTTCCAGGGTCAAGTCTTTGGTCTCAATCAGTTTCCTGAAAACCCCAGCATGCCCGATGCCCTCAATTAAAAAGTCTCACAGCATCTCCGCTCTGCATGCATCTGGGAACTTACATAGGCTCGCCAGTCGCCGGAGGTCTGCCACGAAGTCTGGAACGCTTTGCCCTTCTCGCTGCCGGTGCGTGTAAAACCGGTGTCTCACCACATGCATGCTGCTCGCCGGTTTAAGGTGTTCCCCGATCAACTTACTGAGCTCTTCAAAAGTTTTGTCCACCGGCTTTTCTGGCGCTAGAAGGTCCTTCATCAGGGAGTAAGTCCTGGATCCACAAACTGTCAGGAGATGAGCCCTGCGCTTGTCGGCCGAATCCTGTCCCAGCCATTCCTTAGTGACAAAACTTTGCTGTAGTCTCTCAATAAAATTGTCCCAATCATCACCAACACAGTATCTCTCATCTGTGTTACTAGTGGCCATGCTCGCGTGGTTTAAATCCCAGTTTCTCGTTGCCAATAATATTTCCATTACTATACAGTATAAATGCACATGAGGCCCATACTTGAGAGAAGATCACTCTGTGACCAGTTACCTTTATTAGCCAGCACTGAATTGATGAAGGTGGGTGGAGCTTCCCCTTTTATACCTGAAAGTCCAGGTTAGGAGTGTCTCCCACAAATCCACCACCTCATGGTCAATGTTCTCATGGTGTACAACTTAGGTCAGTTTATACATGGGTTACAATGACAGTTGAATACATGACAAGGATATAGTTCAGGACCTGGAATATTTTGGCGTGGAAGCAAGTCATCCTCATTTCGAGCGACTGCCTATAATGATGAGTTATTTTGAATCGATTTTATGTCACTTAATGCAACAAGACAACTTTTGCTAATACAGTTGAGCCCTAAAGGAAAAGAGGTGACATGTACACATTGGGTTACTCCATTTGTGGACAAGTTTGATCCCTGGCTGAACTCTGTCTAATTCGGTTTGAGAGGATACAGAGCAATGCAGGTAGACATGTACCTGCTCCTGAAAAGATTTTCGCTGGTGACCTATGATGTCTTTCCACTGTAATGGAGTTGGTGCAACTGCATAATAAAATTTGAATATAACAACAGAATCAAAGTGTGTCAGCCCTGGTTTAGTTGGAGCACTGTTGCTTCTGAATCAGAAGGTAGTGAGTTTGTGTCCCACTCCAGAGACATGGGCTCCGATAATAACTCGGAGGCAGGTTTAAAGTGGGGGGCGTGCGATATCTGGTGGGAAACCTGAAAGAAGTTGCAACGCATTGGCTTATGGTATATCAACGGAGCCACCTCTTGATAACATTACTTCCGGGTTTGGCATCAAATGTGTGACAGCGGGCGTGGTGCAGGCCTGCATGATGCAATCTCAACTTGAATAGTTAAATGGCCACTCCAAGTGGGAGGCAAGGACCCAGCTGTGAGCACAGAGTATTGCCATCCTATATTTGACTTTTAATGAGGCCCCCTGAATTGCCGATCTCTTCTCGCCTTTGTTTCAATAGTAAGATTCAGGAAGCCTGGGAAGTGCATGTTATGTTGGGCCTAAGTTTCGGGCTGCGCCATTCGACCTGGACGCCCGTTTTTCACGCCACAAAGTGCACCTAAAAAAAACTTACAGATTCTCCACCTCCCTGCAGGTCGTTTGCAGCTCGGCGCGACGTAGCACGAGCTGTGGGAGGTGGAGCTAGGTCCCTGCGCTGAAAACAGTGCCGGGACCTCTGCACATGCGCGCTACAGTGTGCAGTAGCTCCAGGCGCCCAAAACTGTATGGGAGGGGCCCGAAGCATGCAGCCCCTAGCCCTGGCTGAATGGCCTCACTGGGGCTGCGTGCATAAGGCTGCCTCCCACGCCCAGCTCCTGCTACCTCCCGACCCGACTCGACTCCTGCTTCCCCCTCCCCCCCCCCGCCCGCCCCCGGATCGGACCCGACACCGACTCCCGCTTCCCCCGTCTCCAGACCGGAACGGACCCGACCCCCCGGACTGGACCCGACCCATGCTTCCCACCCCCCCCCACCACCCGACCTGATCTCCCTCCCTGACCGCCCCCCCCGACCCAACCCGAACCGAACCGACCTCCCTCCCACCACCCCCCCAACCCGACCCGCGCTCCCGACCCCCCCGCTCCCCCAACCCAGACCGGACCCGACCCAACCTGACCTCCCTCCCCCCGCCCCAGACACGAACTGACCCTACCCGACCTCCCTCTGCCGACACCATCCCCGACCCGAACCGAACCGAACCGCGCTCCCTCCCTCCCCCCCTACCCGAACCAACCCGACCTCCCTCCTCCCCTCCCCCCCAGACCCGTGCTCCCGAACACCGCCCCCCCCTCCCGGACCGGACCCGACCCGACCCCGGACCCGACCCGACCCAACACCACCTACCTGTAAATCTGGTGCTGGGGACGGGCCCTGCCCGAAGTCTTGGGCCCGGCCCGTTCAGCCTCCCTCCCCCTTCCCCTTTCCCCCCTCCCTTCTTCTTTCCCCCCTTCTCCTTTCCCCCCTTCTCTTTTCCCCTCCCCATTCTCCTTCCCCCCCTTCTCCTTTCCCCCCACTTCTCCTTTCAAACTAAATGCCGAGAATTTACATTTCTGAGATATTCCATTCGACACCAGTTGGTCCAAAAAATCAGGAGCAACTGAGGCCGAAACTTGGGCCCGTTAAACTTAAATCCCAGTGAAATTTTGGTTCAATTGCCTCATTTAAGTATTATAAGCAGGAACCCACCTCCCTGAAGGTGGTTACAAACAAGCATCAAAATGCACTTGAATTAAACCCGGAAGTTGATGTGTTGGAGTCGGCTTCTGGATGTGCTGACATTTTCACTGATTTTAACAAGTCTCCAAACCTGAACCCACGCATCTTTACTATTAAAATTACCCCCATGTACACATAGAAATTCCGATGTCCTGGGTCCGTACAAAGTTTCTACAGACCCGGGAAGGTATTGGAAAAGCCGGTTTTCAGCGCACAATGCGTTTCTGGCTTGACAGATCTCGCGCATATCGGGAGCGAGGACACTTGCAGGGCAAGATTTGTGATATTTACGCACATCTTGCCCAGCAAATGTCCTTTAAAATCTTGCGCCTGAAAAAGATGAAAAACATACATGAACATTAAAATTAAATTAAATAAACAGATATGAAAACATATCTTATTGTTAAAAAGCTTCCCCCTATGGAAAGTTTATTTTAAGGCATAATTAAAAAATCTTTAAAACAAGTTGGAAAAATATTTTTTTTTTTAAGAACTTTAATTTAAATGAATCTTAAATATGTAGTGTATTTTTAAAAATTTTTATTAGTGTTTTGTGTGTTTGGAGGGGGTTTCTCATTCACAATAATGGGAACTCCAACTTACGGAGTTCCCATTATTATGAATGAGAAAATACTGTACCTTGATTGGCTGCCCAGAGCCATGTTACTCCAGCTGCAGCAAACGGACGTCCCACGTGCACGCGCTCCAAGTGAAGGCCTCAGGATCGGAAGTTCGAGCGGGCGCAGCACCTTCATGTAAGTGTGCATTTTTTTTTCTTTTTTCAGTTGTTTGCCCACGGGAAGACCTCGATCGGAATTTCTGGGCCATTACCTAAGATGTCAATTCAGTGCAGTACTAAGGGAGTGCTGCACTGTCGAAGTTGCCGTCTTTCGGATGAGATGTTAAACCGAGGCCCGTCTGCATTTCAGGTGAACAGAAAAGATCCGATGGAACTATTCAAAGAAGAAGTAAGGAAGTTCTTCCTGGTGTACTGGCCAATATTTATCCATCAACGAACACCTAAAACAAATTATCTGGTTATTATTTAATTGTTGTTTATGGGAGCTTGCTGTGTGCAAACTAGCTGCTGCATTTCCTGGATTATAACAGTGACTACATTTCAAAAGTACTTCATTGGCTGTAAATTATTTTATGACATCCTGAGTTTATGAAAGGCGCGATAGAAATTCAAGTTTTTCCTTCTAAAATGTGTTCATTATTTATTCCTAAAAATAAATGAATCATCCTAATCAGCATCTTCAATAGTGCACATTGCTGCAAATGTAGGAGTTTTCTAGTACGAGGTGCTTTTTTAAAAAACTTTTTTGTGCCAGCAGATTTTCAACATCCACCAGTGCAGGGTTTTTAACTTTGATAACTAGCTAGAAAGTTAAAGTGTAGGACCTCAAAAGGGTCATCTCTGGATTACGACTAACGCCATGTGCTAGTGAGTATAGGAGCAGCAAAATATAACAGGTTAATGCGTGGCTGAAGAAATGGTGCAGGAGGGAAGGCTTCAGATTTCTGGGGCAATGGGATCAGCTCTGGAAGAGTAGGAACCTGAATAAGATAGACAGGTTATACCTCAATGTACTTGCAAGGTGATTATTGAGTGCTGTAGGGGAGGGTTTAAACTAATTTGGTAGGGGGAGGGGCACCAGGATTAGGCATTAGACACAGCATAGAAGGAGATCACTCGGCTCATTGTGTCTGTGCCGGCTCTTTGAAAGAGCTATCCAATTAGTCCCACTCCCCTGGTCTTTCCCCATAGCCCTGTAAATTGTTCCCATCAAATATTTATCCAACTTCCTTTAAAAGTTATCTGGTTCTATAACCCTATCAGGCAATGCATTCCAAATCATAAGAACGCACTTTGTAAAAATTTATTACCTCATGTCACCTCTGGTTCTTTCGCCAATTAACTTAATTTTGTGTCCTCTGGTTACCGTTCCTCCCGCCACTGGAAAACGTTTCTCTTTGTTTACTCTGTCAAAACCCTTCATGATTTTGAACACCCCGATCAAATCTCTTCTTAATCTTCTCTGCTCTAAGGAGAACAAGTCCAGCTTCTCCAGCCACTCCATATAGCTGAAGTCTTTCATCCCTGCTACCATTCTAATAAATCTCCTCTGCGTTCTCTCTAAGGCCTTGACATCCTTCCTAAAGTGCAGTGCCCAGCCTTGGCCACAATACTCCAGCTGGGGCCTAACCAGAGTTTTATAAAGGTTTAGCATAACTTCTATGGTCTCGATAAATCTGCGGCGTGTTTGGAGTGGGGGTGGTGCGATATCACGTGAAACTCAAAAGGCGACTTGGTGCATCAGAATGTGCAATTTCACTGAGGCCACCTCATTATAATATGACTTTCCGGTTTCATGTCTCCAGTGTGTTGTGTATCTGTAAAGCATGCACTCCCATGTTCTGCCACCAGGGAGAGAATTCCCTGAAGTCCCAAGGGATCCCAGCATCCCTTAGGAGCACTGTATATAAGCCAGCCCCGAAGGCCTGGTCCTCACTCTGGAGTGTCTTAATAAAGACTGAGGTCACTGTTACTTTAACCTCCCTGTGTGCAGTCTCATCTGTGTTAGGAACACAATAACTGGCGACGAGAATACGAATCCAATGCAAAGATGCAGCAAACTGTGGGCATCCTGGAGAACTTCTCGGAGAGTGAGGACTGGGAAGCCTATGTCGAATGGCTAGACCAGTACTTTGTAGCCAACGAGCTGGACGGAGGAGGAAGTGCTGCAAAAAGGGGAGCTGTCCTCCTTACGGTCTGCAGGACACCGACCTACAGCCACATGAAGAATCTTCTTGCTCCAGTGAAACCAACAGATAAGTCATATGAGGAACTGTGTACACTGGTTCGGGAGCATCTTAACCCGAGGGAAAGCGTGCTGATGGCGAGGTATCGGTTCTACACGTGCCAGCGATCTGAAGGTCAGGAAGTGGTGAGCCATGTCGCCGAGCTGAGGCGACTTGCAGGACAATGTGAGTTTGATGCCGACCTGGAGCAAATGCTCAGAAACTTTTTTGTACTGGGCATTGGCCACAAGACCATCCTACGAAAACTTTTGACTGTAGAGACACCGACCCTGAGTAAGGCCATTGCGATAGCACAGGCGTTTATATCCACCAGTGATAACACCAAACAAATCTCTCAGCACACAAGTGCTAGCAATGTTCATAAATTAACTGGAACTGTGTTTGCGAGCAGAAATGTACAGGGCAGAAACCATGAGTCTGCAACTGCCAGCAGGCCTCAGGTGACCCAGATGACTCAGAGTCCGCAACAAAGGACGAATGCAATGCAATTCACACCTTGTTGGCTTTGTGGAGGCTTCCATTCAGCATCTTCATGCTGTTTCAAAGGGTATGTTTGCAAGAGCTGTGGAACAATGGGGCACCTCCAACGAGCTGCAAGCTCTGCAAAACCTGCTAACCACCACGTGGCAGAGGAAGATCGGTCCATGGTGGATCAAAGCAATTTCGAGCCTCAGAGAGAGGAGGCAGATGCTGAAGTACACAGGGTGCACACATTTTTGACGAAATGTCCACCTAGAATGCTAAATGTAAAATTGAATGGTTTACCCATAGCCATGGAACTGGACACTGGCGCTAGCCAATCCATCATGAGTAAAAAGATGTTTGAGAGACTGCGGTGCAACAAGGCACTCAGACCAGCCCTGAGCCCCATCCACACGAAACTGAGATCGTGCATCAAAGAGCTCATCACTGTCCTGGGCAGCGCCATGGTCAAAGTCACCTACGAAGGCATGGTGCATGAACTGCCACTCTGGATTGTCCCGGGCGATGGCCCCACACTGCTTTGAAGGAGCTGGCTGGGCAAAATCCACTGGAACTGGGATGACATCCGAGCGCTATCACATGTCGATGAGACCTCATGTACCTACGTTCTTAACAAATTTCCTTCTCTATTTGAGCCAGGCATTGGAAACTTTTCCAGGGCGAAGGTACGGATCCACTTGGTCCCAGAGGCACGACCTATTCACCACAAGGCGCGAGCGGTACCTCACATGATGAGGGAGAGAGTGGAAATCGAGCTGGACAGGCTGCAACGCGAGGGCATCATCTCCCCAGTGGAATTCAGTGAGTGGGCCAGCCTGATTGTTGTAGTACTCAAAAGTGATGGCACGGTCAGGATTTGCGGTGATTATAAAGTAACTATTAAGCGTTTCTCGCTACAGGACTAATACCCGCTACCTCAGGCAGACGACCTATTTGCGACGCTGGCAGGAGGCAAGACATTCACCAAGCTTGACCTGACTTCGGCCTACATGACGCAGGAGCTGGAGGAGTCTGCGAAGGGCCTCACCTGCATCAACATGCACAAGGGACTGTTCATCTACAACAGATGCCCGTTTGGAATTCGGTCGGCTGCAGCGATCTTCCAGAGAAACATGAAAAGCCTACTCAAGTCAGTTCCATGCACAGTGGTTTTTCAGGTTGACATATTGGTCATGGGTCGGGACACCGTCGAGCACCTACAAAACCCGGAGGAGGTCTTCCAGTGCCTGGATCGCGTAGGGCTGCGGCTGAAGAGGTCGAAATGCGTCTTCATGGCAACAGAAGTGGAGTTTTTGGGGAGAAAGATTGCGGCGGACAGCATTTGGCCCACAGACGCCAAGACAGAGGCTATCAGGAACGCAACCAGGCCACAGAACGTCATGGAGCTGCAGTCATTCCTAGGACTCCTCAACTATTTTGGTAACTTCCTAACGGGGTTAAGCACCCTCTTAGAGCCCCTACATGTGTTATTGCATAAAGGTGAGAACTGGGTATGGGAAAAAAACAAGTAATTGCTTTTGAGAAAGCCAGAAACATTTTATGTTCCAACAAGCTGCTTGTATTGTATAACCCATGTAAAAGACTTATGCTACATGTGATGCATTGTCGTACGAAGTCGGATGTGTATTACAACAAGCTAACATTGCGGGGAAGTTGCAACCTGTCGCCTATGCTTCCAGGAGCTTGTCTAAGGGCGAGAGGGCCGACAGCATGATTGAGAAAGAGGCATTAGCGTGTGTGTTCGGGGTAATGAAAATGCATCAGTACCTGTTTGGCCTCAAATTTGAGCTCGAAACCGATCACAAGCCCCTCATATCACTGTTCGCTGAAAACAAGGGGATAAATACTAATGCCTCAGCCCACATACAAAGATGTGCACTCGCGCTATCAGTGTATAACTATACCATCCGCCACAGGCCAGGCACCGAAAACTGTGCGGATGCTCTCAGTCGGCTACCATTGCCCACCGCGGGGGTGGAAATGGCGCAGCCTCCAAACTTGTTGATGGTGGCGCAGCCCGCAGACTTGTTGATGGTCATGGAAGCATTTGAAAATGATAAATCACCTGTCACGGCCCATCAGATTAAGACTTGGACCAGCCAAAATCTTCTGCTGTCCCTAGTAAAAAACTGTGTACTGCATGGGAGCTGGGCCAGCATCCCCGTTGAAATGCAAGAGCTAATCAAGCCGTTCCAGCGGCGAAAGGATGAGCTGCCCATTCAGGCAGACTGCCTGTTGTGAGGTAACCACGTAGTGCTACCCAAAAAGGGCAGAGAGACGTTCATCTTGGATCTCCACAGCACACACCCGGGTATAGTAATGATGAAAGCAATAGCCAGATCCCACGTGTGGTGGCCCGATATTGACTCTGACTTAGAGTCATGTGTACGGCAATGCAGCGTGTGTGCACAGTTGAGCAACGCGCCCAGAGAGGCACCACTAAGTTTGTGGTCCTGGCCCTCCAGACCATGGTCGAGGATTCACGTCCACTATGCGGGCCCGTTTCTCGGTAAAATGTTCCTGATAATGGTGGATGCTTTCTCAAAATGGATTGAATGTGAAATAGTGTTGGGAAGCACCGCCACCGCCACCATTGAAAGCCTAAGGGCCATATTTTCCACCCACGGCCTGCCTGACATACTGGTCAGTGACAACGGGCCATGTTTCACCAGTGCCGAATTTAAAGAATTCATGATCTGCAATGGGATCAAATATGTCACCTCGGCCCGTTTAAACCAACATCCAATGGGCAGGCAGAGCGGGCAGTACAAACAATCAAACAGAGCCTTAAACGAATCATAGAAGGCTCACTCCAAACCCGCCTGTCCCGAGTACTGCTCAGCTACCGCACGAGAACCCACTCAATCTCAGGGGTGCCCCCGGCTGAGATAATCATGAAAAGGACACTTAAAACCAGACTCTCGCTGGTTCACCCCAACCTGCATGATCAGGTAGAGAGCAGGCGGCAGCAACAAAATGTAAATGATGGTCGCGCCACTGTGTCACGGGAAATTGATCTGAATGACCCTGTGTATGTGCTAAACTATGGACATGGTCCAAAGTGGATCGCGGGCACGGTGATAGCTAAAGAAGAGAGTAGGGTGTTTTTAGTCAAACTAGACAATGTACAAATTTGCAGAAAGCACCTGGACCAAACGAGGCTGCGATTCACAGACTGCCCTGAACAACCCACAGCAGACACCACCTTTTTCGAGCCCACAACACACACCCTAAGTATCAATGACACCACCCCGAACCAGGAAATTGAACCCATTACGCCCAACAGTCCAGCAAGGCCAGGTTCAGCCAGCAGCCCTGCAGGGCCAACAACACGCCAGCCCAGTGAGGGCACAGCCAACACACCAGAACAGATATTTGTACCGAGGCAGTCCACCAGGGAAAGAAAGGCTCCCGACCGCCTCACCTTGTAAATATTTTTCACTTTGACTTTGGGCGGGGGGGGGAGTGATGTTGTGTATCTGTAAAGCATGCACTCCCATGTTCCGCCACCTGAGAGCGCATCCCCTGAAGTCCCAAGGGATCCCAGCATCCCTTGAGAGCACTGTTTCTAAGCCGGCCCCTAAGGCCTGTTCCTCACTCTGGAGTGTCTTAATAAAGACTGAGGTCACTGTTACTTTAACCTCCAAGGTGTGTGCAGTCTCATCTGTGTTAGGATGCAGTGCATGACAGCAGGCGTGGTGGACCCACATGACGTGATGTTAACTCGAGTATTTGAAGAGTCAATCCAAGGGTGGATTGTGGAGGAGTTATGAGTTGCAGCAAACTGAAAGAGAATTGTTGTGATGGATTCAGGAGAGCCACGGGCTGTGCAATGTCTCAATGATGCATCACTTGATGTACTGCAGTGAGGAGTTGGAGATTCTCTTCCCTAGCAATGGGAGGAACCTCCTGCTGCTGCAATGAAGAGGTGGCTGAGGTGATCAGCAGCAGGAGCACTGTGCCATGCTCTTGGATTCAGTGTAGAATACACTTTAATAACCTAATCAGGTCAGGAAAGGTTAACACAGTTGCAAATTCACCACATCCTGCTGTGCGCATCAAGCCTGTCACTCTGCCTTGTCAAGTCCACACCATCATATAACTCCTTACACCCACTTACCTTTGCAAGTGCACCAATCGTTCTCTTTCTACGCACTTCCTCACATCCCCATCTATCCATCCACTCACCCTCATCCTTATGCACTTTGATGCCTCTCCCTGATAGTCACCCTCGCCAAATGCATTGCATCTAAAGGGTGAACATATGCCATTACAGTCACTCATAGGTCTATTCCTATCCCGTACTGCAGAAGAAGAAAGAACAGAACATAAGGGATAGGGAGAGAACTGGAGGTGGTCCTCCACAGATTGCGTGGTTGACTGCTGCAGAGGTGAAGGCACTAGAGATTAATGGTGTTTCAGCATTCCTGACTTTCAGGAGATGGAGTGATTGGAACCTGGCAACAGATTGAAATATCAGCCACATGTTATGCAACACTCAGTCATGCTAGATTGATTCCAGCAACAAGTGAAATATGATCTTCATAATGCGAAGTTGCAACATTGTTACCTGCCAGTACTAATTCATATCTTGTCTTTCCACCAGAGCCTCATGCCTCCAACAGCAGCAGTCAGTGGTCGTCTCGGACAACAAGCCTTCAGACGAGCTAATTCATTCTGAGGGTGCACCATTACAGGTCGCATGTTTAACATGAGCTACCGCAGATACTTGCACTTCGGTGGGTCCAGTTACTCAGATAATTAGGATTTCATCTGGTAATTCAAAGTTCACAAGTTCACAAGAGCAGACAGTGATGGCAGGGACAGCAGAGGAGAGTCCACGGCGGAGGGCACAGCCCTCTCCAAGCTCTGCTCAGCTGGACACAGATGCTGTATGTTGGGTGCCATTGATGAAAGGATAATCATTGAGGAGCAGCAGAATATCTAATGAGTACTGGCAGGCCTAACACAAACATTGTCCATGATTGCAGAGAGAATGGAAGAATCTACCTCAAGCATGCGTTGGTTGATGTCGCAGGGCATTGTGACGATATCTTCTTCAATGGATAGCGTGGCCAACATCAACTGCATCAATTAAATGAGTCCATGCAAGCCTTCACCATGGTCATGCACACTCTGGATGCCGACATGTCTGCACTCTTAAATAGGATAACAGACACATTAGCCTTGGCTACACTGATCTGCACTGAGCTGCTCTCCAGCAGAATGGCAGGAGTGAAGTGCAGTTGGCCCATGAGAGGGATGATGGCGAAAGGGGCCATGGAAGTGGGAACTCCACTCAAAACGCTCGTTCTTCTCACCCATTGCCTCCCTTTCAGCCTGTACCCGACATGCTGTCTGCTCTCCCGAGGGCCGAGTTTGCCCCTGTACAGGTGCGAGTGGAGCAGTCTTTGGCGGGCCCCTCACAGGCTCCAACACCCAGAGGTCCTCAGACATGAGCATCTCAGCAGTTAGAGCAGGGATCTGAAGAGCTTGCCTCTAGCACTGCTGAAGCCACAGGGGTTGGACAGCGGTGGGAAAAAGAAGAGAAAAGTTTTGTAGTTGTGCAATGGTATGCATGTGAGTGTTATTGTAACGGTTAAGTTTCCGTTGCGTACTAGAATCTCATAAAATTTACTGCTTTGCATCACTTTCCTGTCTTGCCCATTCTTGGTTGCTAGATGGCAACTCAACTTTTTAGTTGTTTATTGATGAATGGGAAGACATGAATTGACGGGGACTAATGGAGGATGTACAATGTGTGGTTGATTGGCTACAGGACTGCTTTGTTGTCAGTGGATTTGGGAGAGGGTGGCTACATCCAGGCCAGGGTGTCCCTGGAGATGGAGCACGCGGTGTCCACCGGTACGCTCGCGGCCTTCCGTGAGAGGTGGGCACCGGAGGGACTGGAGTGCATTGTTAACCCCGGCAACCAAATTTTAAATTGATTTTATATGTTTTAAAGTTTAATTTGTTTTAATTGTTGGTTTTAGTGTCCCCCTCCCCTTTTATAGGGGGCACTTGTAAAATATATGATTTTAATGCCCCCAAAAAAATTACAAAAAAACCCACAAAAAAAAAATAAATAAATAAAAAAAAGAGGGCAGTTAAAAGTGTCTGGAGTGTCCCCCAGATCGGGGGGGCACTTGATCTAATGTTTATTTTGTCCCCCCCAAAAAGAGTTTGGAGAGGGTGGGGTGAGCATGACCATTGGATGTGATAGTTACATCAGTCCAGTGGGAACGACTAACTGAATCTTCCAGCTACAAGAGAATCCCTGGCATCCTGGACAGCAGTGTGAACAGCTGGTGCTGCATTGGGGGTTCCATCTTCATTCCCCACCTCCTCCTCATCCTCCTCTTCATTGGAACCGTCCGCAGATGTTACGTGCTGAGTGCGTTGTTCCTCCTGCAGTTCCAATCCTTGCTGCTGCACAATGTTTAGCAGAGCGCAGCGCAGCACGATCATTTCTGGAGACCCTCATTGATGATACTGAAGGGTGGCTCCTGATCTGTCCAAGCACTTGAAGCGCATCTTGAGCATGCCAATGGTTGTCATAGTACCACTCTTGAGCTTCATTGATGGGGTTCCTGGCGGGTGTCATCAGCCAAGTCTGAAGGGGGCATCCTTTGTCTCCTAGCAGCCATCCCTTAAGTCTGCTTGGAGATCCAAAGAGTTTGGAGAAATTGGACTGTTGCTGGATGTAGGCATCATGACAGCTCACGGGAATCTGGTGCACACCTGCATAAACTGTTTCTTGTCATTGCACACCAGCTGCATGTTGATCGAATGAAATCCCTTGCCTTTAACAAATACTCCTGGTTGATCTGGAGATGCACCAATTGCCACGTGTGTGCAAACGATGCTGGGAAGCCAGCCAGAGATGCGGACCCAATTATTCCCTCATTCTGACTAGCACCATCACAGGCAAAGTTGTCGTAAGTGCCAGCTTTGGCAAACAATCCTCATGTCACCTGCCGTATGCAGCTTTGTGCAGCCGACTTGAAGATCCTAGATTTGTCTCCAATAACTCCCTGGAATGTTCCAGAGGCCGGTGATGACCTTGGCCACTGCGTGGCTTCCAGGTCCAGCACATGAGAAATTTACATTACTCCCACCCCAGCAAACAAGCCATCCATCATCTGCCTTATGCATTTATGAGCAGCAGACTGTGAGATCCTTGATATGTCTCCAGTAGCGTCCTGAAGGTAACCAGAGGCAATAAAATTGAGGGTGGTGGTAACCTTCGCAACCACTGATAATGCATCACATCTGCAGGCTCCTGACAGAAGACAGATATCAGGTCTTCTGTCAGGAGCCTGCAGATGTCTGCCACTACCTGACGGGACAATCTCAGTGTCATGTATTCAAGTATCATTGTAACCCATGTATAAGCTGACCTAAGTTGTACACCTTGAGAACATTGACCACAAGTGGGTGAACTTGTGGGAGACAATCCTGACCTGGATCTTCAGGTATAAAGATACCTACCTTCATCACTTGAAGTCTTGGTAATAAAGATAACTGGTCACAGAGTGACCTTCTCTCAGGTATGGACTTCATGTGCATTTATACTGTATAGTAAGGACATATCATTGGCGATGAGAAACTGGGATTTAAACCACGCGAGCATGGCCACTAGCAGCACAGAAGAGAGGTACTGTGTTGGTGATGATTGGGACAACTTTATTGAGAGACTACAGCAAAGTTTTGTCACTAAGGAATGGTTGGGACAGGATTCGGCCGACAAATGCAGGGCTCATCTCCTGACGGTTTGTGGATCCAGAATGTACTCCCTGATGAAGGACCTTCTAGCGCCAGAGAAGCTGGCGGACAAGACGTTCGAAGAGCTCAGTAAGTTGATCGGGGAACATCTTAAACCGGCGAGCAGCATGCACATGGCGAGACACCGGTTTTACACGCACCGGCGGCGAGAAGAGCAAAGCGTTCCGGACTTCGTGGCAGACCTCCGGCGACTGGCGAGCCTATGTAAGTTCCCAGATGCATGCAGAGTGGAGATGCTGTGAGACCTTTTTATTAGGGCATCGGACACGCTGGGGTTTTCAGGAAACTGATTGAGACCAAAGACTTGACCTTGGAAGCGGCGGCTCTGATAGCCCAGACATTTATCTCAGGCGAGGAAGAGACCAGAATGATTTATGACAAAAATCTTGGCTCAAATGCGGCAAACGACCAGGGAGTCAACATTATTAACGCGGCACACAGTTCTCTAGGCAGACTAGGGCAATCGGGCATGCCCCAGCATATAGTCGAACCCAAAGGGGGAATTCAACAGAGACAATGGCTAGCTGAACGACGATTCATGCCATCGCAATGGACAACGCGGCCAGTAATGGGGCCATCAACACCTGTCAATGGTGCGCTTAAAGACAGTTACAGAGATAGTCAGAGATGATCGACTGGTAATGGACATTTTGTTTCCAACAACGGGGCCTCCAGCTCATGCTGGAAGTGTGGAGGCAAACACCCAGCCAGAGCTTGCAGGTATCAGCAATATACCTGCAGAAACTGCGCATATGTGCAGGAAGTCTGCAGACAGGTTGATGTACGAGGAGGACAGGCCCGATGTAAGCCCTACAAGGTCAAATAAATACTGGGGGAAATTGCTGGAAGCTGAAGTTCAGCAAGTTCATGTGGAGCACATATACAGTTCATATACCAGGACGCCATCGATAATAATGAAAGTGCTCCTCAATGGCATCCCAGTATTAATGGAGCTACACACAGGGGCCAGCCAGTCCTTGATGAGTATCAAACAGTTTGAAAGGGTGTGGGTATCCAAGGCCAGGAGGCCAAAATTATTGCCGATTGACGCACAGCTATGGACAGATCATTCTGGAGATCATTCCGGTACCAGGCAGCGCCACAGTAGTCGTGACCCAAAAAGCTTTGGAGAACACGTTGCCACTCTAGATTGTTCATGGGGACGGTCCCGCACTACTGGGGAGGAGTTGGCTTGCTGTCATGAACTGGAAATGGGGCGATGTCAATGCAATTTCTTCTGTGGAGTGAGTATCATGCTCACAGGTCCTGGACAAATTTGACTCATTATTTCAACCCGGCATCGGTACTTTCATGGGGGCCAAGGTAGTGATTCACATAAACCCGGATACCAGACCAGTACACCCCAAGGCCAGAGCGGTGCCGTATGTGATGTGGGAAAAGATAGAATGCGAATTGGACCGCCTGCTGAGGGAAGGCATCATCTCGCCAGTCGAATTCAGTGACTGGGCGAGCCCGATCATGCCGGTGCTCAAGGCGGATGGGTTGGTCAGGATATGTGGCGATTACAAGGCCTCTATCAATCGGGTATCACTCCAAGACCAGTAACCGCTACCGAGAGCGGAGGACCTCTTTGCGATGCTATCCGGTGGCAAACTTTTTTCAAAATTGGACCTGACCTCAGTTTACATGACCCAGGAGCTGGCAAGTGAGTCGAAGAAGCTGACCACCATCATGACACACTAGGGGTTGTTTGAGTATAACAGATATCCGTTCGGGATTCGTTCGGCCGCCGCCGTCTTTCAGCGAAATATGGAAAGCCTCCTCAAGTCGATTCCAAGGACGGTGGTTTTTCAAGACGACATCCTCATCACGGGTCACGATACTGAAGAACACCTCCACAACCTGGAGGAAGTGCTACACAGACTGGATCAGGTAGGGCTGCAAATGAAAAATGTGAAGGACGTCTTCTCAGCTTCAGAGGTAGAATTCCTGGGGAGGAGGGTAGCAGCAGACAGGATCAGACCCACTGCGTCCAAAATGGAAGCGATCCAGAGAGCACCCAGACCCCATAACACGACGGAGCTGCGTTCGTTCCTGGGGCTCCTGAACTATTTTGGTAACTTTCTTCCCAAATTGAGCACGCTGTTAGAGCCGCTACACGTGCTCCTGCGCAGAGGTCATGATTGTGTCTGGGGGGACAGCCAGGAAAGGGCTTTTGATAGAGCACGCAACTTGTTATGCTCCAACAAACTATTAACATTATATGACCCGTGTAAGAAACTTGTTCTAACGTGCTTATGCCTCCAGAAGTCTGTGCCAGGCAGAAAGGGGCTACGGGATGGTAGAAAAGGAAGTGCTAGCATGGGTATATGCAGTAAAAAAAATGCACCAGTAACTGTTTGGCAGGAAATTTGAGCTGGAGACAGATCACAAACCCCTAACGTCCCTTTTGGCCGACAACAAGGCCATAAATGCGAATGCATCGGCCCACATACAGAGGTGGGCACTTACGTTAGCCGCCTATGACTACACAATTTGGCACAGACTGGGCAATGAAAACTGTGGCGATGCACTCAGCAGGCTCCCACTAGCCACCACTGAGGGGGCAACTGAGCATGATGCTGAGATAGTCATGGCAGTTAAAGCTTTCGAAAGCGAAGGCTCACCTGTGACAGTCGGTCAGATTAAAGTCTGGACAAATAAAGACCCGCTACTGTCTTTAGTTAAGGAATGTGTCCTGAATGGGGACTGGGCAGCCATGTACGGGGCATACTCTGAGGAATTTAAACTGTTTCATAGGCGCAAGGATGAACTCTCGATTCAGGCCAATTGCCTACTGTGAGGAAACCGAGTAGTCATGCCCCAGAGGGGCAGAGAGGTCTTTATCAGAGAACTTCACAATGAGCACCCGGGGATTGTCATGATGAAGGCAATTGCCAGGTCACACGTTTGGTGGCCAGGGATAGATGCAGACCTGGAACTTTGTGTTCGCAGGTGCAACTCGTATGCTCAGCTGGGCAACGCGCCTAGGGAAGCCCCCCTTAGCCCCTGGTCTTGGCCCACCAAGCCATGGTCACGCATCCATGTGGACTACGCAGGTTCTTTCATGGGAAAAATGTTTTTGGTTGTAGTAGACGCCTAATCCAAATGGATTGAGTGTGCCATTTTAAATTCAAGCATATCCTCTGCCACGGTAGAAAGGCTATGGGCAATGTTCGCCGCCCATAGTCTACCGGATGTCTTGGTCAGCGACAATGGCCCGTGCTTCACAAGCACTGAATTGCAGGACTTCATGGCAGGCAATGGAATCAACCATGTCAGAACAGCACCGTTCAAGCTGACCTCAAATGGCCAGGCGGAACGAACAGTGCAGATAATCAAACAGGGGATGCTCAGAATCCAAGGGGGTTCCCTACAAAGCCACTTATCACGCCTCCTGTTGGCCAAGAGATCCTGACCACACTCGCTCACAGGGGTTCAACCCTCAGAGCTGCTAATGAAAAGGACGCTCAAAACCAGGTTATCCCTTATACACCCTACTATGAAAGAAAATGTTGAGAGCAGGCGCCGGTCACAATGTGACTACCATGATGGGAATGCGAGGGCACGATGTATTGATGTCAATGACCCTGTTTTTGTCCTTAATTACACTGCAGGGCCCAAATGACTTGCAGGCACTGTGATTGCCAAAGAGGGGAATAGGGTTTTGGTAATTAAACTTACCAATGGACAAATCTGCCACAAACACGTGGATCAAACTAAAAGGAGGTTCAGCAACCCCATAGAAGAAGCAGAGGAAGAACACGACGTATAGTTTACTCCACCACAGGTGACTGAGCACCAGAACCAAGTGGAGGAGAGCCCAGTCACTGTGGGCAGTCCGGACTGGCCTGAGGCACCACAACCAGCAGACACTCAGGCCAGCACCCAACAACCGGAGCCCCAACTCAGGCACTCTACAAGGGAGCGTAAACCACCAGAGAGACTTAACCTCGGATCCCAATAAGACTTTGAGGGGGGGGTGATGTCATGTATTCAACTATCATTGTAACCTATGTATAAGCTGACCTAAGTTGTACACCTTGAGAACATTGACCACAAGGCGGTAAAGTTGTGGGAGACACTCCTAACCTGGACCTTCAGGTATAAAAGGGGAAGCTCCACCCACCTTCATCACTTAGGTCTTGGTAATCAAGGTAACTGGTCACAGAGTGACCTTCTCTCAAGCATGGGCCTCGTGTGCATTTATACTGTATAGTAAGGACATATCACTCAGCCTCCGGAAGCACTGCTCTTCAGAGAGGTCAAGGAAGCTGAACCTCTGTCTGTATACTCTGTTACGTGTGTAGTGTCTCATGCAACCTCAAACCCTTTTTTGCTCCCCTCTCTGGTTAACTGCATATCTCTCTACAGCAGGCCATTGCTGATGGTCATTTTGTTCCTCGTTCGAAGTCCAAATTAAGGCAGCCGTAATGCCACCCATCTGATGTTCTGAATGTCAATACCTCCAAAATCCACCAATTAGCCTCCCACTCAGTGGTAGGTCAGAGAGCAGCTGTGAGCACTGAGTATTTATTGATCTCTGTATTCGTGCATTTTAATTAGCCCATGAATGAATTGCCGTACAGTATTCTCACCTTCCTTTCAATGGTGACTTCAGAAAGCCCGGGAAAGCCGCATATGTGTTGATAAATTTAAATGCCAGTGAAAATCTTGTTGAAATAGTCTGATTTAAATATTATAAGCTGTAACCCACATCTCCATAGCGGGGTACGCACACATATCCCAACACGCCCGACTTAAACCTGGAAGTCAGTGCGTTGGAGCCTGCTTCCGGTCGCACATCCATTTTCAGCAAATTTTACCAAATCCCGAACAGCAACCCACACGCTCTTGACTTTTAAAATTTCTCTTTATGCCTCTATGCCATGTGCCTTTTTTAACAGCCTTCTCAACTTGTCTTGCCCCCTTCAAAGACATGTGTAGGTACACCCCAGGTCTCTCTGTTTGCCCCCCGCCCCCCTTTAAAATTGTACCATTTAGTTCATATTGCCTCTCCTCAATCTTGCCACCAAAATGAATCATTTCACACTTCCCTGCATTAATTTTCATTTACCATGTGCCTGCCCATTTCACCAGTCTGTCTATGTTGTCCTGAAGTCTGTTGCTATCCTCCTCACTGCTTGCTACATTTTCAAGTTTTAGTGTAAAATTACTAAATTAACAGAAAATTGATAGCAATTATCCACTAAGTAAAAAAAAGATTTGGATAAATTAGCAGCAAATTTTTAATGAGCAATTTTACCTAAATGTATTTTATTTGCAGGGAAGAACAAGAGGAAGGGAAGTTCCATTTACTCTGCTAGTGGATCATCCACCACCCTCTGGCACATTGTGCTATTGCAGCAAATGTCATTCTGACTTGTTTTATGACTAAAATGGTCATTGAACTTTTCAAAACAATAAGCGCAAAGAAATCCAGTTGGTAATTTCACAACAATAACGTTACACCTGATGCCAAACAATTCTAAAACCAGCATCACATAGAAAATATCAAGAGCTGATATGTCATCTGTCATGTTCTCTGTCTGCAAGCCAAAAAGTATAAGTGCCTACTAGAGGCAGAACAAGGTTCAATGGACTGAAAAGGTTATGCCCAGCTACCAAAGATTTAATATACTTTGTCGGAGAGGGAAGCATCAAAATGATCGCCCTCAAAGAACATTTCTGTCATTCCAAATTCTCAACTTGAAGTACAGCATATGACTCAATAACTGGAGATGCTGCTCGTTGCTTTTTACCCTCCAGCAGAACTGAGCTTATCTAAAAAAACATAGAAATCTTTGGAGTCTGCAGTGACCAGACTGACAAAGGACACAATGCTTTATCTTCAGAGAATGTCTGTAAATATGTGAATTGGATGGGAGGTTCATAAGAAATACCAATGGGTCCTTTGGTCAACCTCTACGGGATAGCTGGGGGTGGGGGTGGGGGCTGAGTGAGAGAGTGAGATAGACAGAGCATGTAGCCGATCTGTTCCTCCCCCAACCCTGTATCCGTAAATATTGAACTATGAAATATAAAGCCCCAGAACTGCATTACAGCCCGCAAAAGGAGCTGGGCAGCAAGGGATTAATTCAAACATTGCAGCAAAACTGACTCATTGGAAGAGAGGACATTCACACATTCCTCAACTGTGGAGCCAGATCTGTTACCAGACTAAGTTGCATTGTCAGATTGTCAGAAAGATCTGATCATACAGACAGGTTAGTATCAGTGTAGGCCCAGACAATGGGCCAGATCCATGAGCCACTTGAATACGAATGCTACTAGAAACCAACATTTTACATATGTAGTTACCTTGGAAAGGTTGTATTGTCAGAAACACCTTATCATACAGCCAGGCTGTGATCAAGGTAATCATGGATTAACGAGGCACAATTAGCATCAAGAGTGTTTCTGCTAGAGACATTCACACATTTAATACTGCTATCGTGTTCACATGAGGGCAACAGGAAATCTGTTTCATGATATTGCAAGTTGGATTTTGTATAAAAAAAGAGCCACCTCGAAGAGAAGAGCAGTGTATTTGGACAGTCAACAAAATGCAAGCTGGTAACTACGGTCCGGGCCTACAATCAACCTCAGGAAACAGCCAATGAGGAGTGGTTGTATGTTTCAGTCAAATCATAGAAGGGTTTTTGTGATTTAGTCGGAGTATTTTATATGTAACAGTCGCATCATGGATGGGTTTAACTGTGTCAAATCATGTCGATACAAATGACCTTTGTGTAGGGGTTTGTATTTTGGGTTTTGTTATTCCGATATAAATCGTAGGGATTTATACTGGGGAGGTAATTGTGTGCATTTTGTATGTAACAGTCGATGCAAATTACACTTGTGTAGGGGTTTGTATTTTGGGTTTTGTTGTTCCGATATAAATCGTAGGGGTTTATACTGGGGATGTAATTGTGTATTTGTTCAATAAACAAACAAATCTAAGGTTGAGCCAACACCCTGTACCATGTGTATTTTGTTCTTATAAATCCTGAAGTCAAAGAACGGGGGACGAGTATCAGAATCCCTTACACATGTGAGAGTTAAGGTGAATTGAAACCCGAGATGTCTGCGCTCCACCAATCCTGGCCTCTTGCGCTTCCCCGATTATCATCAATCGACCTTTGGCAGCTGTACCTTCAGCTGCCTAAGCCCTAAGCTCTGGAATTCCCTTCCTCCACCTCTCTAATTCACACTCCTCCTTTTTGTCACCTGTTAAAACTTACCTCTTTGACCAAGCTATCTGTCTTAATATCTCCTTATGTGACTCTGTCAAATTTTGTTTGATAACCCTCCAGTGAAGTGCTGTGAGATGTTTAATTATACTATATAATTGCAAGTCTTTGTTGTTCAAAAGGAAAGCACATGAATTTGGGAGGCAGAGAAAGAGAAAAGAGTGAGATCAAAAGAGTAAGAAAGTGTGTGAGTGAGAAAGTGAAAGAGTCATAACCACAGAATCTGGAAGAAAGGATAACTTTGCAGGCTATAATTTTCTGATTGTCATTATGGTTAGCTTTATATTATAACATCCAGTGTGCATTACACCAAATTATAATACAGCTCAATGCCTTGATTAATATCGGTTGACAAGGCTTCTTCACAGAAAGCTTGATCAGTGCTCTAACTGCTATTCATTTATTTCTATAGAACTTGAGAGTTGTTCCACTTATAAACATGATTTTCAGCTGCAGTGCACATCAGTGATCTATGGTGACCCTTTGTATTTCCATCCTGTAGCCCCATTAATCACTTATTAATGATCCATAGTAACATAATACACGTGCCAGGGGATTTTAAGGCTACACAGACACACAATTATTTTTTTATAATTTCAGCCGAACTCACTAAAATAATGAGATTCTGAAAAAAATGTGTGTTGCCTTTCAAGTTGTATACAGTATGCCTCATAACCACTGAGGTGAACTTGAGCACATGAGAGTAGTGACAAAGTCATCACCTTGTACATCAGGCTAAGGCCACTTGTATAATTTTGAAATCCAGCAGCAGCACTGAGGTGTCCTTATATAATCCAAATTTTCAAAATGTTATTTTCCCATTCCACAAAAGGCATTTTCATAATTGGAGTCGCACTCTTGGTCCATGCACTGTTGATTCTGTTCGAGGATATCAAGGACAAAAAAGGAATGTTGCTTTTGCCAAGAACTGCTCTCGCCAGGCAGGGTACAAAACATTTCCTGATTCAATACCTCTTTCTGTAGCAGCACAGGAATGTACAAGATTGGCAAAGACACTTTCAGCCTTTTATTTCGAATAAAAACAGCAAGTGCTGGAAACACTCATGAGGTCAGGCAGCATCTGTGGCGAGAGGAAGGTAAGGTCATCGAATTGAAACATTAAAGCTGCCTTTCGCCCTCCACTCACGCTGCCTGACCTGCTGAGTGTTTCCACTTTTGTTTTTATTTCAGATTATTAGCATCTGCAGTAGTTTGCTTTTGTTTTATTTCAAACATCTTTCTTCAGAAATACTTCTCACACTACTTATCAAGAAAGGTTGAGCAGGTTGGACCTATACTCATTGGAGTTTAGAAGAATGAGAGGTGATTTGGAAATATATAAGAAACTGAGGGGGCTCGACAAGGTAGATGCAGAGAGGATGTTTTCCCTCATGGGGAATCTAGAACTAAGGGGCATAGTTTCAGAATAAGGGGCCACCCATTTAAAACGGAGATGAGGAGGAATTTCTTCTCTAAGAGGGTCGTAAATCTGTGGAATTCTCTGCCCCAGAGAGCTATGAAGGCTGGGCCATTGAATATATTTAAGTTGGAGATAGACAGATTTTTGAGCGATAAGGGAGTGAAGGGTTATGGGGAGCGGGCAGGGAAGTGGAGCTGAGCCCAAGATCAGATCAGCCATGATCTTATTAAATGGCAGAGCAGGTTCAGCGGCCAAATGGCCTACTCCTGCTATTTCTTATGTTCTTATCCTAAAGGTCTATGGCCCTGATATTATACAGTAAGGTTCTGGCATACAAACAGGGCCTTTGTCTGTAGAATTGTGTGTATAACACAGGGTCAGTGTGTCTCTCTTACAACAGCGATTGCAGCAGTGATTTAATTCCAGCAGCGATAAAACTACGTGTCATTCCACAGGTACCGTTTCCTTGTTTAATTCTATCCATATTATTAAAGCATGCCAGGCAATACACCTGTTGATCTCTTGCACAAAGTACAAAGGAAGGCAACATTTCTTAAGAGCCGTTGTAAATCAAGGTGCTCAAATCAACCAATCCAAGATTGGGAGCTGGTATTACCTGCGTACTGAGAAGGAATGTCCTTACATGATTTAACACCTTCTGATGCATTCCTTACTGCTTCTTTAAAGGATAGGGCAATGCTGCTTGTATTACCTCAAGAGTGAATGGGGCCGATGTTCACTGATCCCGCTTAGCATGCATGGGGAGGTCGCACTCTTAACAGATCATGGCGCTGAACTTGCTTCCCCCTTTCATGCTCTCGATACGTCAGCATGGTTACCAGCTGGTCTTGGAAATTGTTATGTATGCAACACCATGTAACCAGCATTCTACTGCCACCAGAGGACGCATCTATTGGAATCCCAAGGGATCCCAACATCCCTTGGGAGCACTGTATATAAGCAGGCCTCCCATGCTGTACCAGCAATCTGGAGTCAGAATAAAAAGACTAAGGTCACACTTACTCAAGTCTGCAGTACTCAGTCACATTGCTTTGTTCGAGACATAACAACTGGCGATGAAATAACGAAACATCACGCGAAAATGCAGAGAACTGTTGGTATTCTGGAGAAATTCTCAGAAGGTGACGATTGGGAAGCCATCGTGGAGCAACTCGACCAATACTTTGTGGCCAACGAGCTGGAAGGGAGTGTGAACGCTGCCAAATGAAGGCCGATCTTCCTCACAATCTGCGGGGCAGCAACCTATGGCCTCATGAAGAATCTTCTTGCTCCGGTGAATCCAACAACCAAATCGTATGAAGAACTGTGTACGCCGGTCAGGGAGCACCTAAATCCAAAGGAGAGCATTCTGATAGCAAGGTATCGATTTTACACATGTCAACAGTCTGAAGGCCAGGAGGTAGCGAGCTACGTCGCCGAACTAAGGCGCCTTGCAGGACATTACGAATTCAGTGGATTCCTGGAGCAAATGCTAAGAGACATTTTTGTGCTTGGCGTTGGCCATGAGGTTATCCTTCACAAACTATTCACTGTTGAAACATCGAACCTGAGCAAAGCCATAACAATAGCACAGGCATTTATGTCCACCAGCGATAACACCAAACTAATTTTGCAGCATAAAGATGCTTCGGCAAGTACTGTACACAAAGTAACGTCGTTTTCAGGCAGGAATGCATATGGCAGAACGTACACGCCTGCAGCTGCACAACCTCAGATGACTCAGAGGCCGCCATCAAGCGTGAATACGAGGCAATTGGCACCTTGTTGGCGCTGCGGAGGTGCTCATCGAGCCCATCAATGCCGCTTCAAACACTATGCATGCAAAGGCTGTGGAACAATGGGACACCTCCAGTGAATGTGCAGATGACCTGCAAACCCTGCAAACCACCATGATGCAGAGGAAGACCAATCCATGGCCGATCAAACTGAACTAGAGTCTCAAACCGAGGAGGCAGAAGTGTACGGGGTACACACCTTCCCCACGAAATGTCCACCGATCATGTTAAAAGTTGAACTGAACGGAATTCCAGTATCCATGGAATTGGACACGTGTGTGAGTCAGTCTATCATGAGCAAAAAGGCCTTCGACAGGCTGTGGTGCAACAAGGCACAAAGGTCCAAGCTGAGCCCTATTCACACCAAGCTGAGAACTTACACTAAGAGCTGATCCTTGTAATTGGCAGTGCAGCAGTAAAAGTCTCCTATGATGGAGCAGTGCACGAACTACCACTATGGATTGTACCAGGAGATGGCCCTACACTGTTCAGCAGAAACTGGCTGGGAAAAATCCGCTGGAACTGGGAAGACATCCGAGTGCTTTCGTCCGTCGACGACGCCTCATGTGCCCAGGTTCTGAACAAGTTTCAGTCGTTGTTTGAGCCAGGCATCGGAAATTTCTCTGGGGCGAAGGTGCAAATCCACTTGATTCCTGGTACACGACCCGTCCACCACAAGGCACGGGCGGTGCCTTACATGATGCGAGAGAAATTGGAGATTGAGCTGGACAGGATGCAATGAGAGGGCATCATCGTGCCGGTTGAGTTCAACGAGTGGGCCAGTCTGATTGTTCCGGTTCTCAAGGGCGATGGCACGGTCAGAATTTGTGGGGACTATAAAGTAACGATTAACCATTTTTTGCTTCAGGACCAGTACCCGCTACCCAAGGCAGACGACCTAGTTGCGACACTGGCAGGAGGGAAGACGTTCACCAAGTTGGACCTGACCTCGGCCTACATGACGCAGGAGCTGGCGGAATCTTCGAAAGGCCTCATCTGCATCAACACGCACAAAGGTCTGTTCATCTACAATAGATGCCCGTTTTGGATTCGATCGGCCGTGGCTATTTTTCAAAGGAACATGGAGAGTCTGCTAAAGTTGGTTCCAGGCACCGTGGTTTTCCCGGACGACATATTGATCACAGGTCGGGACACCATCGAACACTTGCAGAACCTGGAAGAGGTTCTAGGTCGGCTAGATCATGTGGGACTCAGGTTGAAATGCTCAAAGTGTGTTTTCCTGGCGCCAGAGGTCGAGTTCTTAGGGAGAAGAATCACGGCATATGGCAACGGACCCACCGACGCCAAGACGGAAGCCATTGAGAATGCGGCGAGGCCACAGAACGTGACGGAGCTACGGTCGTTCCTGGGACTCCTCAATTATTTTGTAATTTTCTACCTGGGTTAAACACCTTGCTAGAGCCTCTACACATGTTGCTACGCAAGCGAGATGACTGGGTATGGGGGAAATCACAAGAGACTGCTTTTGAGAAAGCCAGAAATCTGTTATGTTCCAACAACCTGCTTGTTCTGTATGACCCATGTAAACGTTTAGTGCTAGCTTGCGATGCGTCTTCGTACAGGGTCGGGTGTGTGTTACAACAAGCAACCGAATCGGGAACATTACAACCGGTCGCTTATGCATCCAGGAGTTTGTCCAAAGTCAAAAGGGCCGACAGCATGATTGAAAAAGAACCTCTGGCATGCGTTTACGGGGTGAAAAAAATGCACCAGTATCTGTTTGGGCTTAAGTTCGAGTTAGAAACTGACCATAAGCAGCTCATATCGCTATTCTCAGAGAGCAATGGTATTAATACCAATGCCTCTGCTCGCATCCAAAGATGGGCGCTCACGCTGTCTGCATATAATTATGTAATTCGCCACAGGCCAGGCACAAAGAACTGCGCTGATGCCCTCAGTCGGCTACCATTGCCCACCACCGGGGTGGAAATGGCGCAGCCTGCAGACTTGCTCTTGGTGATGGATGCATTTGAAAATGAAAAGTCACCCGTTACAGCCCGCCAGATCAGGACCTGGACCAGCCAGGATCCTTTACTGTCCCTTGTAAAAAAACTGTGTCCTCCATGGGAGTTGGTCCGGCGTCCCAGTTGAGATGCATGAAGAGATCAAGCCGTTCCAGCGGCGCAAAGACAAAATGTCCATACAGGCGGACTGTCTTTTATGGGGTAATCGCGGGGTTTTGCCTAAGAAAGGCAGGAAAACGTTCATACATGACCTACACAGTCCCCATCCAGGCATAGTAATGATGAAAGCTATAGCCAGATCCCATGTGTGGTGGTCCGACATCGACTCAGATTTGGAGTCTTGCATGCGCCAATGCAACACTTGCTCTCAACTGAGCAATGCACCAGGGAGGCACTGCTAAGTTTGTGGTCATGGCCCTCCAAACCATGGTTTAGGATCCACGTTGGCTTTGTTGGCCCGTTTCTAAGCAAAATGTTCTTGGTTGTTGTGGATGCTTATTCAAAATGGATTGAGTGTGTAATAATGTCTGTAAGCACGTCCACCGCCACCATCGAAAACCTATGAGCCATGTTTGCCACACACGGCCTGCCTGATGTCCTTGTCAGTGACAATGGGCCGTGCTTCACCAGTGCTGAATTCAAGGAATTCCTGATCTGCAATGGGATCAAGCACGTCACATTTGCCCTGTTCAAGCCTGCATCTAACGGCCAGGCAAAACTGGCAGTCCAAACCATTAAGCAAAGCTTGAAATGCATGTCGGAAGGCTTCCTGCAGACCTGCCTATCCCAAGTCCTGCTCAGCTACCGCACCAGACCCCACTCGCTCACCGGGGTTCCCCCTGCCGAACTGCTTATGAAAAGGGCATTCAAAACAAGGCTCTCTAATCCACCCTGATCTCCATGATCATGTCGAGGGCAGGCAGCATCAACAAAGCATGTACCATGATTGCGCAAATTTGTCACGCGATATTGAAGTCAATGACCCTGTAGTTGTACTCAATTATGGACATGGTCCCAAATGGCTTGTTGGCACTGTTGTAGCCAAAGAAGGGAGTAGCATGTTTCAGGTAAAACTCACAAATGTCCTAACTTGCAGAAAGCATTTGGACCAAACCAAACTGCGATTCACAGACAGCCACGAGCATCCTGAAGAGGACACCACCAATTTCGACCCTCCGACACGCACACAAGTGGCAACCGACATCACGGTTGACCACGAAGCTGAACTCACCATCCCCAGCAACACAGCAAGGCCAGCTGCGCAGCAGCCCAGCGCAGGCCTAACCAACTCACCTACACCTGTGTTTGTACTGAGATGATCGATCAGGGAGCGGAAAGCCCCTAGATCGTCTCACCCTGTAAATAAGTATACTAATAACTTTGGCGGGGAGTGATGTTATGTATGCAACACCATGTAACCAGCATTCTACCACCACCAGCGGGTGCATCTGTTGGAGTCCCAAGGGATCCCAGCATCTCTTGGGAGCACTGTATATAAGCAGGCCTCCCATGCTGTACCAGCACTCTGGACTCAGAATAAAGAGAATAAGGGCACACTTGCTCAAGTCTACAGTACTCAGTCACATTGCTTTATTTGAGACATAACAGAAATGGCCAGACTGGTGTATAATCCAGGCATGCAAATGTACATAGGACCACAACACAATCATCAAGTACCAATGGGCAGCACATGCACTGCGCCCTCTCTGCCTAGTTGGGACAAGGCATAGAGTGGCCTAAGCAACATTTCTCAAACTTAAGCAGGTTGCTCACAAAAACAGCCAAGATTTTTGTATTTAATGGTGAAGTAGCAAAGTCAAACGACCGGGAGCCAGGTCAAGCAATTAGATGAATCCGAAAGACTGCAATAGATACAAGATGAATGGCATGACTGAGTAAGTAAAGACAACGGATGGAAAAAGACTCTAGGAATGAAAGTGATGAATTGTGGAGCATTCCTAATTGACAATGGCTGATCCTTACTCCACTACAAGTTCAATAAGATCTAGAGCTAGCATACCAGTCCCGAAGGCTGTGTTGCATGCCCAGTACCAGGGTTAAGGACATCTCCTCAGGGCTGGAGAGGAACTTGGAATGGCGGGGGGGAAGATCCAGTTGTTGTGGTCCATGTGGGTAACAATGACATAGATAGGACAAGCAAAGAGGTTCTGCTGAGGGATTATGAGCAGCTAGGGGCCAAATTAAAAAACAGAACCACAAAGATAATAATCTCTGGATTACTACCTGAGCCATGTGCAAAATTGCATAGGGTAAATATGATCAGAGAGTTAAACACGTGGCTCAAAGACTGGTGTGAGAGAAATAGGTTTTAGTTCATGGGACACTGGCACCAGTACTGGGGTAAGAGGGAGCTGTTCCATTTGGACAGGCTTCATTTAGACCGTGCTGGGACTAGGGTCCTTGAGCATCAAATAACTAGGGCTATAGAGAGGGCTGTAAACTAATTAGGGGAGGGGAGGGGAGGGTGAGCGGAAATATAAAAACTCAAAGAATAAGTAAAAGGCAATCTGTTATGTCTGGAAAGAGAGTCAGACTGAACACTGTGAGCTCAAAGTAAAGTATAACCTTAGTCTTTTATTGCAGGTCTCCAGAGTGCTTCTCCAACCTGTGAGGCCTCTTTAAATACCAGATTATGGGATCCCTTGGGACTCCAGGAGATGAGCCCTCTGGTGGCTGTACAGACTAAATACAAGTTTACATATATAACACTCCCCCCACAAAGTCAATAGTGTAGCTATTTACAATGTGAGTCGATCTGGGGCCCTTCTTGCCCTGGTTATCGTCTCGGTGTGAAAGCTGGTGTTGTTGAATCATTTGTTGGGCCCTCGCTGGGTTACTCTGTAGCTGGCCTTGCTGGGCTGCCTGGTGTGTTGGGTCCTGCTGAGCTGCTGTGGATGATGGGTTCTGCTTCATGGTCAACCATGGTGCCGGTTGCCACTGGTGTGTATGTTGGGGGATCAAAAAAGGTAGGGCCCAAGGTGGGTTGCTCAGGATAGACCATTATTCTGAGTTTGATTTGGTCCAAGTGTTTCCGGTGAATTAATCCATTTGAAAGTTTGACCCCTCCTTGGCCACGACAGTGCCGGGAAGCCACTAGGGACCTTGTCCATAATTCAATACAAATACAGGATCATTGATTTCAATCTCGCATGACACATTTGCGCTATCATGGTATACACTTTGTTGAAGCCGTCTGCTCTCTACCGGTTCATGTAGTTCAGGGTGAACCATTGAGTGCCTTGACTTAAGTGCTCTTTTCATGAGCAGTTCAGCAGGTGGGATCCCAGTGAGCGAGTGGGGTCTCGTGCGATAGCTAAGCAGGACTCGGGATAGGTGAGTCTGCAGTGAGCCTTCAGTTACCCTTTTCAAGCCTTGCTTGATGGTCTGCACTGCTCTCTCTGCCTGATCATTGGATGCTGGTTTGAACGGGGCAGATGTGACATGTTTGATCCCGTTACGGGTCATGAATTCTTTGAACTCAGCATTGATGAAACATGGCCCGTTGTCACTCACCAGGACATCAGGTAAGCCATGTGTGGCAAACATGGCCCGCAGGTTTTCAGTAGTGGCAGCGGACATGCAAGCCGACATTATCTCACCTTCAATCCACTTGGAGTACGCGTCTACAACCACAAGGAACATTTTACCCAAGAACGGGCCTGCATCATCGACGTGTAACCTAGACCATAGTTTGGAGGGCCAAGACCATAAACTTAGCGACGCCTCCCTGGGTACATTGCTTAGCTGCGAGCATGTATTACATCTGTGAACACAGGTCTCGAAGTCTGCATCAATACTGGGCCACCACACATGGGATCTGGCTATTGCTTTCATCATTTCGATGCCTGGGTGGGTCCTGTGGAGGTCATTGATGAAGGTGTCTCTGCCCTTCTTGGGGACAACTACATGATTGCCCCACAGAAGGAGTCGGCCTATATAGACATTTCATCTTTGCGCTGCTGGAACAGCTTTATCTCTTCCTGCATTTCCACTGGGACACTGAACCAGCTCCCGTGAAGCACACAGCTTTTGACTAGGGATAATAAGGGGTCCTGGCTTGTCCAGGTTTGATCTGCTGGGCAGTGACGGGTGATTGCTCACTCTCAAATGCTTCCATAACCATGGCTAAATCTGCGGGCTGCGCCATTTCCACCCCCGTGGTGGGCAATGGCAGCCTACTGAGAGCATCGGTGCAGTTTTCTGTGCCTGTCCTGTGGCGGATGGAGTAGTTGCATGCGGACAACGTGAACGCCCATCTCTGGATGCGGGCCGATGCATTGGTATTTATCCCTTTACTTTCGGAAAACAGGGATCTTAGTGGCTTATGGTCAGTTTCCAGTTCGAATTTTAGCCCAAACAGGTATTGATGCATTTTCTTTACCCGATAGACACATGCTAATGCATCTTTCTCAATCATTCTGTTGGCTCTCTCAGCCGTAGACAGCCTCCTGGATGCATAAGCAACCAGTTGCAGTTTCCCAAAATCATTAGCTTGATGCAATACACACCCGACGCCATATGACAATGCATCACATGCTAGTACCAAACCCTTACATGGATCATACAACAGAAGCAATTTGTTTCAGCAAAACAATTTTCTTGCTTTTACAAAGACATTTTCTTGGCTTTTGCCCAAACCCATTCATCCCTTTTTCATTGTATGACATGCAGTGGTTCTAACAGTGTGCTGCGACCCGGTAAGAAGTTACCAAAGTAGTTCAGGAGTCTCAGAAACGACCGTAGCTCCGTCACGTTCTGTGGCCTCGGTGTGTTCTCGATTGCCTCCGTCTTCGCATTGGTGGGCTTGATGCCGTCCGCCGCAATCCTCCTTTCCAAGAATTCCGCTTCAGGCCCCAGGAAAATGCACTTTGAGCGTTTTAACCTGAGCCCCATGTGGTTGAGTCAACTAAGAACCTCCTCCAGGTTCTGCAGATGCTTGACTGTGTTCCGACCTGTGACCAAGATGTCGTCCTGGAAGACCATGGTGTGCGGGATCGACTTCAGTAAGCTTTCCATGTTTCTCTGGAATATCGCCACCACTGATTGAATTCCAAACGGTCATCTGTTATAAATAAAAAGACCTTTGTGCGTGTTGGTGCAGGTGAGGCCCTTCGATGATTCCTCCAGTTCCTGCCTCATGTAGGCTGAAGTCAGATCCAGCTTCGTGAACGCCTTTCCTCCCGCCAACGTTACAAAGATGTCATCGGCCTTTGGAAGTGGGTATTGGTCCTGCAGGGAGAAACGATTGACAGTTACTTTGTAATTGCCACAGATTCTGACGGTGCCATCTCCCTTGAGGACAGGAACGATTGGGCTGGCCCACCCATTGAACTCGATCGGTGAAATGATGCCCTCTCGTTGCAGCCAGTCTAGTTCGATCTCTACCCTTTCTCTCATCATGTACGGTACTGTTCTCGCCTTGTGATGGATGGGTCGCGCCCCCCAAATTAGGTGGATCTTCACTTTTGCTCCTTGGAATTTCTTGATGCCTGGTTTGAATAGCGAAGGGAACTTGTTTAAGACCTGGGCACACGAAGTGTCGTCAGTGGGCGAGAGCGCTCGGACGTCGTCCCAGTTCCAGTGTATCTTTCCTAGCCAGCTCCTACCGAGCAGCGTGGGACCAATGCCCAGTACCATCCAGAGTGGTAGCTTTTGCACCGCTCCATCGTAGGTAGCACTGCCGATTATGGGAATCAGTTATTTTGTGTAAGTTCTTAGTTTCGTGCGAATTGGAGTTAAGACTGGCCTTGAGGCCTTGTTGTTGCACCACAATCTTTCGAAAGTCTTTTTGCCCATGATGGACTGGCTCGTGCCCATGTCCAGCTCCATTGACACTGAGAGTCCATTTCGTTCAACATTCAGCATTATCAGGGGGCAATTCGTGGTGAATGTGTGCACCCCATATACCTCTGCCTCCTCGGTCTGAGGCTCTGGTTCGTCATGATCCTCCGTGGATCTGTCCTCCTCTGCAACATGGTGGTTTGCAGGTTTAGCAGAATTAGCAGCTCGCCTGCACATACATTGGAGGTATCCCATTGTTCTCCAGCCCTTGCAAACATACCCTTTGAATTGGCATGAATGGAAACGATGATCACCCCCACAGTGCCAACAAGGTGTTAATGGCCTTGCATTCATCACCCTTGATGGTGGACTCTGAGACATCTGCGGACGTGCAGCTGCAGGCATGTGTGAGCTGCCCTGTACGTTGCGATTCGAAACCAACATCACTTTGTTCACAGTACTTGTAGTAGCACTTGTGTGCTGAGAGATTTGCTTAGTATTGTCACTGGTGGCAATGAATGCCTGGGCTATCGTTATGGCTTTACTCAAGGTTGGGGTCTCTACAGTCAAAAGTTTGCGAAGTATGGTTTTGTGGCCAATGTCAATACAAAAAAGTCTCTGAGCATGTTCTCCAAATGTCCTTCAAATTCACAATGTCCCGCAAGGCATCTTAGCTCGGCGACATAGCTCACCACCTCCTGGCCTTCAGACCATTTGTAGGTGTAGAACCAGTACCTCGCCATCAGAATGCTTTCCTTCGGGTTCAAATGCTCTCGGACCATTGTGCACAAATCATCGTACGATTTCTCTGTAGGTTTTGCTGGAGTGAGCTGATTCTTCATGAGGCAATACGTTGGTGCCCCACAGATGGTGAGAAGGATCGCCCTTCGTTTGACAGCATTCTCTTCCCCATCAAGCTCGTTGGCCACGAAGTATTGGTTGAGTCGCTGCACAAAAGTTTCCCAATCATCTCTCTCTGAGAATTTCTCCAGGATGCCCACTGTCCTCTGCATCTTTAGGTTCACTTATCTGTATCTCGTCACCAATTGTTATGTATAGAGAAAGAGTCAGACTGAAAACTGTGAGCTCAAAGTAAAGTGTGACTCTAGTCTTTTATTGCAGGTCTCCAGAATGCCTCTCAAACCTGTGAGGTTTCCTTAAATACCTATGCTCCCAAGGAATTATGGAATCCCTTGGGACCCCAGGGGATGAACCCTCTGGTGCTGTACAGAGTAAATTCAAGTTTACATATATAACAACATCGATCAGGGTAGCACTGGGGGAAATGAAGACCATGCATGCCAGGAAGGGACAGAATGTATAAACATTAAGGTGCATCAGAAAGTGGGGTCAAAGCAGGAAAAAATGGTTAAAAAACAAATTTAAAAGCCCTTTATCTGAATGCACGTAGCATTCGTAACAAAATAGATGAGTTGATGGCACAAATAGATAGAAATGGGTATGATCTGATAGTTATTACAGAGATATGGTTGCAAGGTGACCTGGACTGAGAACTAAATAATCAAGGGTATTTGACAATTCAGAAGGACAGACAGAAAGGAAAAGGAGGTGGGGTAGCACTGTTAATAAAGAATGAGATCAGTGCATTAGTGAGAAACGATATTGGCTCAGAAGATCAAGATTTTGAATCAGTTTGGATGGAGCTAAAGAATAATAAAGGGAAAAAGTCACTGGTGGGTGTAGTCTATAGGCCCCCTAACAGTAGCTACACTGTTGGACGGAGTATAAATCAAGAAATAATGGAGGCTAGTAAAAAAGGAACGGCAATAATCATGGGCAATTTTAAACTTCATATTGATTGGACAAAGCAAATTGGCCAGGGTAGCCTTGAGGAAGATTTCATAAAGTGTATCCGGGATAGTTTCCTTGAACAGTACATTGTGGAACCAACCAGGGAGCAGGCTATCTTAGATCTGGTCCTGTGTAATGAGACAGGATTAATAAATAATCTCCTAGTAAAGGATCCTCTAGGAATGAGTGACCATAACATGGTTGAATTTCAAAATCAGTTTGACAGTGAGAAAGTTGGATCTCAAACCAGGGTCCTAAGCTTAAATAAAGGAGACTACAAAGGTATGAAGGCAGAGTTGGATAAAGTGGACTGGGAAAATAGATTAAAAACTGGCACGGTTAATGAGCAGTGACAGATATTTAAGGAGATATTTCATAACTCTCAACAAAAATATATCCCACTGAGAAGGAAACACTGTAAGAAAAGGGATAACTCTCCATGGCTAACAAAGGAATTAAGGGATGGTATCAAATTGAAAACAAGGGCATACAATGTGGCCAAGACTAGTGGGAGGCCAGAGGATTGGGAAACTTTTAAAGCCAACAAACAACGACTAAAAAAATGATAAAGGGTTCAATTTTTCCCAGTGTTTTGTACCATTTTTTTTAAGCAAGCTACTTTTTCTGGCCTAACTTAAAAATCCACAGTTGCCCCAATCAATTTGCACCACTGTAACTCATATAGTTAAGTTTTTTTAGGTAAGTTTTTTATTCATCCAAAGGGAGCGCAACCAGCCACCTACGCCAATTCTGGCCATTTAGTGAACTTTGGCCAGCTGATAGTTACTCCATTTCTGCTTAGGCCAGCGTGTGTGGACTCTCGAGAAAACCTTTGCGGAGAGTTAAAGAAATCGGCGTAGGTAAGTAAATCAGAGACCATTCGGCCTGGGCTAGCGGCGGGACGCGGAGCAGACCTGGACCGGCACTCACTCGGGACCCGAGAGGCTCGGCGGGGGAGGGAGCAAACTGACCGGCACTCACTCGGGGCCATAGCGGACCGGGACCGGCACTCACTCAGGGGCTACAGTTGACCGGGAAGGCACGCACTCGTGGGTCACAACAGACTGAGAAGGCACACACTCAGGGGCCACAGCGGACCGGAACCAGCACGCAGTCGGGGGCCACAGCGGGCCGGGAAGGCACGCACTCGGGGCCACAGTGGACTGGGAAGCCACGCACTTGGGGGGCACAGCGGGCCGGGAAGGCACGCACTCGGGGGGCACAGCGGGCCGGGAAGGCACGCACTCGGGGGACACAGCGGGCTGGGAAGGCACGCACTCGGGGGGCACAGCGGGCCGGGAAGGCACGCACTCGGGGCCACAGTGGACTGGGAAGGCACGCACTCGGGGGACACAGCGGGCTGGGAAGGCACGCACTCGGGGGGCACAGCGGGCCGGGAAGGCACGCACTCGGGGCCACAGTGGACTGGGAAGGCACGCACTCGGGGGACACAGCGGGCTGGGAAGGCATGCACTCGGGGGGCACAGCGGGCCGGGAAGGCACGCACCTGGGGGCTATAACGGGGCAAGACTGCCACCACTCGGGGGCCACAGTGGACTGAGAAGGCACGCACTCGGGGCCACAGCGGACCGGGACCAGCACGCACTTGGGGCCACAGTGGACCGGGACCTGCACGCACCCGGGGGCCACAGCAGACCAAGAAGGCACGCATTTGGGGGCCAAAGCGGACCAGGACCGGCACAAACTCGGGGGTCGGCCACAGCGGAATGGGAAGGCACCTCACTCGGGGACCGGAGAGGATCGGCGGGGGAGGGATCACACTGACCGGCACTCACTCGGGGTCACAACGGACCGGGACCGGCATATACTCGGGCCACAGCGGACCAGGAAGGTACTCACTCGGGGCCACAGCGGACCAGGAAGGTACTCACTCGGGGGCCACAGCGGACGAGGAAGGTACTCACTCGGGGCCACAGCGGACCAGGAAGGTACTCACTCGGGGCCACAGCGGACCAGGAAGGTACTCACTCGGGGCCACAGCGGACCAGGAAGGTACTCACTCGGGGCCACAGCGGACCAGGAAGGTACTCACTCGGGGCCACAGCGGACCAGGAAGACTCCTCACTTGGGGACCGGAGAGGGTCGAAGACAGCCGATCTGAAGGCTTAGTGCCCGAAGAGGGGGAGGACAAAGGGAGAGAGAGGTCACAAGAATCAAAGGCGGGCGGGTGGGGGGGGCGGGGGGTGGAGGGGACTCTACTGCGCATGCGCAGCCATTTCAGTGACGTCAAGAACGTGAGCATGCGCAGAAGGCCTGAGGTTCGTTTTTCGGCGCAGATCGCAGGCTCCACCTCCGAGGTGACTGGCCATGCTGTGTGGGTCCGGATCACAGCAGAAACATGGGGGAAGTTTGGAAATGTTTTTCTGGCACATTTCAGGATCTAAATAAGCAGCGCAACTCTGGCAATATGCCAGAAAATGGGCTTGGGGAAAAGTGAGCCCAAAGAGAGGGAAGATAGATTTTGAAAGTAAGCTAGCATGGAATATAAACACATAGTAAGGGTTTCTACAGGTATATAAAAAGTAAAGGTTTGGATAAAGTAAATGTTTGTCCCCTAGAGAATGAGACTGGAAAATTAATAATGGAGAACAGGGAAATGGCAAAGTCATTGAACAAATATTTTGTATCAGTCTTCACGGTAGAAGACACTAAAAACATCCAAATAGTGGATAATCAAGGGAGGGAGGGAGGAACTGAATACAGTCACTATCACTAAAGAAGTAGTACTCAGTAAAATAATTGGACTAAAGGTGGACAAGTCCCCGGGACCTGAAGACTCATATCTTAGGGTCTTAGGAGAAGTGAATGCAGAGATAGTGGATGCATTGGTTGTAATCTACCAAAATTTCCTGGATTCTGGGGCGGTCCCAACAGATTGGAAAACCGCAAATGTAATGTCCCTATTTAAAAAAGGAGGCAGACAAAAAACAAGAAACTATAGACCAGTTAGCCTCACATCTGTCGTTGGGAAAATGCAGGAGTACATTATTAGTGAGACATTTGGAAAAGCATAATACAGTCAAGCAGAGTCAGCATGGTTTTATGAAAGGAAAATCAAGTTTGACAAATTTGCTGGAGTTCTTTGAGGATGAAATGAGTACAGTGGATAAGGGGGAACCAGTGGATGTGATGTAGTTGAAGTTCCAGAAGGCATTCGATAAGGTGCCACATAAGAGGTCACTGCACAAGATAAGAGCTCACGAGGTTGCGGGTAATATATTAGCATGGATAGAGGATTGGCTGACTAACAGAAAACAGAGATTCGCGATAAATGGTTCATTTTTCGATTGGCAACAGTAACCAGTGGGATGCCACAAGGATCAGTGCTGGGGCCTCAACTATTTACAATCTATATTAGTGAGTTGGATGAAGGGACTGAGTGTAACGTAGCCAAGTTTGCCGATGATACAAAGATGGGTGGGAAAGCAAATTGTGAGGAGGACACAAAAAATCTGCAAAGGGATATGGGGCTAGAACCTTCACTTTTTTTACATGCTTAACGCCCACTTAACACCCAATTTAGCGCTGAAATGACGTATAACACCCATATATCACCCATTTTGGCACAAAATGGAAAGTGACGGGCTTTTCTCGGAAACTTATCGGCGAGCGTTATTTTCCCAATGGGCTTAACGGCGAGAAAAAAATATTACCTCCTGCCCACTTTTTTGGGCGGAATCAGCAGAATAGGCGATTTCAGCACCCATATTATCACCCAGTGTTACTTTCCTCACGGACTCAATGCCGAGATTCAATATTAACGCCCGGTGACTGTTTTTTGTCGTAAAGAGCATATTTACCCAGACTAGCGGCCATGGAGATCACCCATCTTCAATTTCACCACCTCGTACATATATCGCCCAGAATATCGCCCGCTCAAAAAACCACCCACAAAAGGGTGAACTAACCGGGATGGATGCCAGTGGTGTGGCTGGCATTTGTTAAATCCTACTCTTACGTGAGGAGCTGATATCAGAAAGATTTGCCTGAAAGAGAGTTGATGTGAGTGACAATGCTGACACACTGCTGTGTGTATGCAGCTCAGACATCAATGGTGCCCATCACCTCAGTGTCAGTTAAAGTTTACGTTGATTGATGTTAAGTTGTATTTAACCCTTTCATGGTAAGGAATCACCAGTGTCTAACGGTCCAGCTATCTGAGACAATGCGCAACAAGGTTATGTTCAATAACAAAAGTTTAATAGCAACATTGGTCTGAAATCATAACAGCCAATAACACCCAACCCTCGCCAAACCCCACTTTTTCCACCATTGACATAAATCACATGTTCAACGTGTCCACCAACACAGAATACAAAGGCAAAGCAGGAGCATGGTCCCCAGCCCCCATACACTACAACAAATTGTATACACCCAGATGGAGATATAACCCCGCCATCACCTGCGCACATGCACCTCACTTTCCTTCCCCACTATCCTTCTTTTCCCCACCTCTACCCCTTCCCCTCCTCGCTCCACAGCGCCTGGCCGAGGAGCTCCTCAGATGGTGCCCCATTGGGGGGGGATGAAGGCAGATGCGATGGTTGCACGGGTACGGGAATGGGGGGTGCCGAGGGGGCAACATTCTCTGATGCAGAAGTAGAATCTTGGTCCTTGCTCTCATTTGTCGTTCGCAGTGGTGGGGCGGAACCTACGGGTGGAATGCCACGCTCGGGGACCACTGGGAGGCCAGTGACAGCAGTGTTCCTGGCTATCGCAGCCAGGGCCTCCGCCATGCGTGGTCATGGAGGCCAGTTGTCGGAATATGCCCCCAATGCTTCAATGAGCTGGTCAGACCTGCTGCATCCATGAGACCTCCGCAGGGTCGGCACCGTCCGGGGACAAATGGGGTGTCCTCTGTAGAGATGCTTGGGACCGGCAACTCCAGAGTGGTGGTGGGAATGACCAGAGGACCACTAGATGGCCTTCTGCAGTGTGGCGATGCAGGTTCCTCGAAGTCCACGCTCTCATCCGTCGAGAACAGACCCAGTGGATTGAGGAGCTAGAATTGGAGCTCCTCAGCACCAGAAGTAGTAAGATTGTCCGCTGACTCCTGCCCCACGCCCCTACCTTCTAGCCTCTGTGGCCTTGCCTGGGGCCGCACTGCTGGCTGAGCTGCAAGACATAACTGAAGTGGGTGCTAGGGTGACAAGGTGATTCCATCGCTACACACAGCATATACACGACAAAAGCACCACCGCTCTCAAAATCATCGCAGACATCACATTTCATGACCATCAACACATTTGCAATCCAATGATTTTCATGAGGCCAGCATTATTTATATGACACTTTTAGAAATCATCTATCATATATGATTGTTCAGCTATGAGTTGGTGTGGCATCTATTGATGTTAGATCACGCAATGGTGTAAACTTTACTCACGTGGCATCACTTCAGGATCTGCAGATGCGTCCGTGGCTATCCAGGGGTGCTTCCCCACGAGTGCGAGAACTCGTTCCTCCATGTCAGTGATGTCGTTGAGGACTGGTGACCCCCCACCCGTTCGCCTCTGCTCGGAACTCTTCGTCGATAGCTTCTTCAGTAAAAGGTACCAGGACAACATGGCTAAGATCATTGCATGATATCATTGCTAGGTACTGTCACAGACACTGATGCAACACAAAAAACCGACAGATGTAATCATGATTATTATGATTATTATCATTCTTTTTCTAAAGACGTACACCGTGACCGCAAGCTTTGAGTAAAACATTCCCGGTAAAAGTGCAAGACCTCACATCTACTGATAGTCACTTATGGCTGTTACAAATCAAATTATATAAATACATAAGTACATGTAGATCAATGTAATACTTACTCTTGCAGATCCCACGAGGTCGTTCCATCGTTTGCGGCATTGGTTGCCTTCACGCACCTCGTTGGTCGCCGACGAAACCACCTCTGCTACCTCGGTCCATATCCTTTGGTAGGCTTTTGGGGTAGGCTTCCAACACCCTCCCTGTGTCAAATCACCCCAGCGTAACTCGACCTCCTGCAGGAGGGAGGCATTTGTCTCATCCAAGAACCTCCTCGTTCTTTTTCACCCTCCAATGTGTTCCTCTCCCAGCTCTCTGCTCTCTCCAGCATCAGTCTCCACAGCGTGCTGTGATGCCTCCTCCTCTCCCTCCATTATAGTGCAAATTCATCAAATATGTGGCTGGTAACAGCTAATTTTTGTTTGCATACTTGCTGTGAAGCTCTAAAGTCTCCCTCCTTCCTCCCAAAGCAGCCACAACTGCTTTGGGATGAAGGAGGGAGACTTTAGAGTTTCACAGCAAGTAGGCAACCAAAAATACCCAGACACACCTTCCATCGCTCTGATCTCCCTCTCTTTCTGTCTCCTCTTCTGCGCATGTCATGGTGACGCTTGACGTCCAGAATCACGGGAATCGAGCGTTGCCATAGAAACATAGAAAATAGGTGCAGGAGTAGGCCATTTGGCCCTTCGAGCCTGCACCGCCATTCAATGAGTTCATGGATGAACATGCAACTTCAGTATCCCATTCCTGCTTTCTCACCATACCCCTTGATTCCCCAAGTAGTAAGGACTTCATCTAACTCTTTTTTGAATATATTTAGTGAATTGGCATCAACAACTTTCTGTGGTAGAGAATTCCACAGGTTCACCAGTCTCTGGGTGAAGAAATTCCTCCTCATCTCGGTCCTAAATGGCTTACCCCTTATTCTTAGACTGTGTCCCCTGGTTCTGGACTTCCCCAACATTGGGAACATTCTTCCTGCATCTAACCTGTCTAACCCCGTCAGAATTTTAAATGTTTCTATGAGGTCCCCTCTCATTCTTCTGAACTCCAGTGAATACAAGCCCAGTTGATCCAGTCTTTCTTGATAGGTCAGTCCCGCCATCCCGGGAATCAGTCTGGTGAACCTTCGCTGCACTCCCTCAATAGCAAGAATGTCCTTCCTCAGGTTAGGAGACCAAAACTGTACACAATACTCCAGGTGTGGCCTCACCAAGGCCCTGTACAACTGTAGCAACACCTCCCTGCCCCTGTACTCAAATCCCCTCGCTATGAAGGCCAACATGCCATTTGCTTTCTTAACCGCCTGCTGTACCTGCATGCCAACCTTCAATGACTGATGTACCATGACACCCAGGTCTCATTGCACCTTCCCTTTTCCTAATCTGTCACCATTCAGATAATAGTCTGTCTCTCTGTTTTTACCACCAAAGTGGGTAACCTCACATTTATCCACATTATACTTCATCTGCCATGCATTTGCCCACTCACCTAACCTATCCAAGTCGCTCTGCAGCCTCATAGCATCCTCCTCGCAGCTCACACTGCCACCCAACTTAGTGTCATCCGCAAATTTGGAGATACTACATTTAATCCCCTCGTCTAAATCATTAATATACAGTGTAAACAGCTGGGGCCCCAGCACAGAACCTTGCGGTACCCCACTAGTCACTGCCTGCCATTCTGAAAAGTCCCCATTTATTCCTACTCTTTGCTTCCTGTCTGACAACCAGTTCTCAATCCATGTCAGCACACTACCCCCAATCCCATGTGCTTTAACTTTGCACATTAATCTCTTGTGTGGGACCTTGTCGAAAGCCTTCTGAAAGTCCAAATATACCACATCAACTAGTTCTCCCTTGTCCACTCTACTGGAAACATCCTCAAAAAATTCCAGAAGATTTGTCAAGCATGATTTCCCTTTCACAAATCCATGCTGATTTGGACCTATCATATCACCTCTTTCCAAATGCACTGCTATGACATCCTTAATAATTGATTCCATCATTTTACCCACTACCGATGTCAGGCTGACCGGTCTATAATTCCCTGTTTTCTCTCTCCCTCCTTTTTTAAAAAGTGGGGTTACATTGGCTACCCTCCACTCCATAGGAACTGATCCAGAGTCAATGGAATGTTGGAAAATGACTGTCAATGCATCCACTATTTCCAAGGCCACCTCCTTAAGTACTCTGGGATGCAGTCCATCAGGCCCTGGGGATTTATCGGCCTTCAATCCCATCAATTTCCCAACACAATTCCCCGACTAATAAGGATTTTCCTCAGTTCCTCCTCCTTACTAGACCCTCCGACCCATTTTATATCCGGAAGGTTGTTTGTGTCCTCCTCAGTGAATACCGAACCAAAGTACTTGTTCAATTGGTCCGCCATTTCTTTGTTCCCCGTTATGACTTCCCCTGATTCTGACTGCAGGGGACCTACGTTTGTCTTTACTAACCTTTTTCTCTTTACATATCTATAGAAACTTTTGCAATCCGTCTTAATGTTCCCTGCAAGCTTCTTCTCGTATTCCATTTTCCCTGCCCTAATCAAACCGTTTGTCCTCCTCTGCTGAGTTCTAAATTTCTCCCAGTCCCCGGGTTCGCTGCTATTTCTGGCCAATTTGTATGCCACTTCCTTGGCTTTAATACTATCCCTGATTTCCCTTGATAGCCACGGTTGAGCCACCTTCCCTTTTTTTATTTTTACGCCAGACAGGAATGTACAATTGTTGTAGTTCATCCATGCGGTCTCTAAATGTCTGCCATTGCCCATCCACAGTCAACCCCTTCAGTATCATTCGCCAATCGATCCTAGCCAATTCACGCCTCATACCTTCAAAGTTACCCTTCTTTAAGTTCTGGACCATGGTCTCTGAATTAACTGTTTCATTCTCCATCCTAATGCAGAATTCCACCATATTATGGTCACTCTTCCCCAAGGGGTCTCGCACAACGAGATTGTTAATTAATCCTCTCTCATTGCACAACACCCAGTCTAAGATGGCCTCCCCCCTAGTTGGTTCCTCGACATATTGGTCTAAAAATCCATCCCTTATGCACTCCAGGAAATCCTCCTCCACTGTATTGCTTCCAGTTTGGTTAACCCAATCTATGTGCATATTAAAGTCACCCATTATAACTGCTGCACCTTTATTGCACGCACCCCTAATTTCATGTTTGATGCCCTCCCCAACATCACTACTACTGTTTGGAGGTCTGTACACAACTCCCACTAACGTTTTTTGCCCTTTGGTATTCTGCAGCTCTACCCATATAGATTCCACATCATCCAAGCTAATGTCCTTCCGAACTATTGCCTTAATTTCCTCCTTAACCAGCAATGCTACCCCACCTCCTTTTCCTTTTATTCTATCTTTCCTGAATGTTGAATACCCCTGGATGTTGAGTTCCCAGCCCTGATCATCCTGGAGCCACGTCTCCGTAATCCCAATCACATCATATTTGTTAACATCTATTTGCACAGTTAATTCATCCCCCTTATTGCGGATACTCCTTGCATTAAGACACAAAGCCTTCAGGCTTGTTTTTTTAACACCCTTTGTCCTTTTAGAATTTTGCTGTACACTGGCCCTTTTTGTTCTTTGCCTTGGGTTTCTCTGCCCTCCACTTTTCCTCATCTCCTTTCTGTCTTTTGCTTTTGCCTCCTTTTTGTTTCCCTCTGCTAAGGATGGCCACACTTTAAGGCAGAAGGTCAGAAAAATTTAACTCTACCGCCCATTTGATATCGCTCGCGGTAACGCCCATTTTCAAAACTATAAACGAGGTGTTTTGAGAATGGGTGAGAAGCCGATGATCTGAAAACCCTTTTTTACCGCCCACACCGGAAATAACGTCCATTTTTGGGCGATAACCACAAAAGTGAGGGTTCTAGCCCAGAGACAGGCTAAGTGAGTGGACAAACATTTGGCAGATGGAGTATAATATGGGCAAATGTGAGGTTCTCCACTTTGACAGAAAAAATAGAAAAGCAAATTATAATTTAAATTGAGAAAAATTGTAAAATGCTGCATACAGAGGGACCTGGGGATCATTGTACATGAAACACAAAAATGAATATGCAGGTACAACAAGTAATCAGGAAGGCAAATGGAATGTTGACCTTTATTGCAAGGGGGATAGAGTATAAAAGCAGTGAAATCCTGCTACAACTTTACAGGGTATTGCTGAGGCCACACCTGGAGTATTACATACAGTTTTGGTCTCTATATTTAAGGAAGGATATACTTGCATTGGAGGCTGTTCAGAGAAGGTTCACTTGGTGTATTCCGGAGATGAGGGGTTTGACTCATGAAGATAGGTTGAGTAACTTGGGCCTATACACATTGGAGTTCAGAAGAATGAGAGTTGATCTTATCGATATATAGACAAGGCGGATGCAGAGAGGATATTTCCATTCATGCGGGAATCTCAGAATAAGGGGTTGCCCATTTAAAACTGAGATGAGGAGGAATTTCTTCTCTCAGTGGGTTGTAAATCTGTGGAATTCTCTATCCCAGAGAACTGTGGAGGCTGGGTCATTGAATACATTTAAGGCAGAGATAGACAGATTTTTGAGCGATTCTGGAATAAAGGGTTATGGGGAGCAGGCAGGTAAGTGGAGCTGAGTCCATGATCAGATCAACCATGATCTTATTAAATGGCGGGGCAGGCTCAAGAGGCCAAGTAGCCTACTCCTGCTCCTATGTCTTATTTACCACAAAATTAGTGACTGCATCCAAAAGCCAAGGTAATTTAGCTACACTTTCCATGTGTATGTGTGTGATACAAGATCCGCCTTTGACTCCCTTTATATTTGTGATACAGAGAAGTTTCAACTTGGCAATTTTTACACAACCTCAGGATTGATCAGAGTCTATGAGGATGACTTTGTTTAGGGGAAGTATGATGAAAAACAGCTGAATAAATTATTATGCTATATTCAATTCTGTAATCTTTAAACTTAAGCTTTTTGAATGGTTTTCATTTCAGAAGTTTGGTTCCTAAAATGATTTATAAAAAAATAGAAATTGAAAGGGCTCAATTTTCCACTTTGCTGATTTTTGGCGTCCAGCAGGATTAATGGTCAATATTTTTATGCTCGATTGCACCGAAAAAAAAAGTTAGAACTTTCGCCAAAGTAAAATGTCATTTTGGCGCTGCGGTACCTGAAGTTATATCTGGGAGTGAAGCTTCAAGTCAGCGCCAAAAGCTAAGGTTGCCAGGGTAACAACAGACACACTGAGGGCTGAAGCTCCCCCTGCGAGTTGTAGTTCCACGGCCAGGGCTTGCAGCGGCAGGGGAGCAGGGGATTGGGTTGGGGGGCATATTGACCAGGATTGCAGCAGGACCGAGAAGGGGGGGGAGGGGCATTCAGCCCGGGATTGCAACGGGGAAGGGGGGGTGTCATTCGGCCCGAGATTGCAGCGGGGAAGGGGGACATTCAGCCTGGGATTGCAGTGGGGGGGAGGCAGCGGAGGCCGGGCCCATTCGGTTTGGGATTGAAGCGGGACCGGGAGCGTGGAGGCCAACCCCAAAACAATTAATCTTTAATGTAAAGAGATGAAAAAGGAACGTACTTTAACATGATCATTATAAACTATCTTTATGCACAAGATTAAATTGCAATGAAACAGCTGTGTTACAGACCTGAGTACCGATTTTCTTAACTTAATGTAGGGTTTTTCTGATCGGTACTTAAGGCCACTCTGCGCCGTCCTTAAAAAAAATCGGTGTTGGGGAAAATCGCTTAAATGACCAAAAATGGCCAAAAAAGGTGCGGAAATCAGTTTTCACCCAGACCTGCACCAAAAAATCCATTGCTGATAGTCAACTTTGAGAAAAGTTGTAAAATCAAGATTGCTCCAAAAAAAACAGCGGACGCCAAAAAAACAGCGCCCACTGGTGGTGAAGATTGAGCCCAAAAATTGTAGAGCATTGCAGCTTTGACAGCTTGTGAAGAAAGGTGAGGTGCCACTGCCTTGGTAAAATAAGATATATTGTTGTGAAATGTCTGACTGTTGACCATCAAAGTGTTTATTTTTTTGTCTACTGAACACCAAATAGACTCAATAAAAGTAGAACATTTGCAAGGTTCTGCCTTTTGGGCTTCAGGGGAAAGAGAGCAAGGAAAGCAAAGTATCTTATTCAATGACTAGTTGATTTTCCTGTCTTGTTCTTGCTCTCCCGAGGAATTGCCAAAAGGCAGGTCTCCGAATGTTCTATGTGTTCAGACATTTTTTGATGTGTTATTGAAAACATCTAAATAATTTGAATTGCATTGTTACGTATTTGCATATTCTTTTGGCGCAGAAAGGTTTGTTTTATTTTTCAAAAGGAAGTCTCCATCACTTGAACAGATCCTTCACTTGGTGATAAATAGCCCTGAAGCGATGCACTGGGATAATGGTACACGAATGCCTAATGTCTTTATGTAAAATCCCTTCCTCTGTTATTTTAATGTAGATGTTAACATACGGGCCTGGAAATTCAGCAAGGGTTCCCTCCATCTCCTGCTGTTTACAGCTATCTACTTATCCATTTCTCTGGGATTTCTGCTGATATTCTGCCAATGTTACGGTGGGAGGTGGAGAAAAGCCCCAAGGAATTTCCAGGCCTCCTGCTCTAATGTTCTACAATGTCTTTTCATGACCAATGTATACCTATTTGTCAGTATTTGCACAATTTCTAATTGCATTGAAATGAAATTCTGACTTAATGGGGGTAATTTTGACTTTGTGCGATAGTGCAAAATGAGCAGGAGCGAATCAGCAGCTTATTTTATATCTGCTGATTTGTATTTCCATTGAAGTCGGAGGATTTGGCACACCTTCATGTTCAAATATTTATGCTTGGCTCTTTAAATTTATATCTGCCTTTTCCCTGCTACAAAATAAACCTGAACACCTGTTTCATTACTGGCCTGATTACCGATGAGTGGAAATGAAGTGAGGCAGAAATAACAGAGAATGGGACAGACAACATCACCACTTCATTATGACCCTCATTGAACGCTTCCATCTAAAAATGGGCAGGTGCTGCTGTCATTTTACAGAAATTGGATGGTAGCGTCCAATGAAAGTGTGCTGGGTTGATATGGAGAATCCCTGTCCCACCTGCCACAATATTTGGGCGGTATTCATAAGAATGCGTTGGTGAAACGGCTTCATTTCATCTTGCATTTCCCCGGGAACAGCCGACCAGCTCCCATTGAGGACACCATTTTTTGCAAGTGATAGCACAGGATCCTGGCTGGTCCAGGTCCTGATCTGGTGAGCAGTGACGGGTGACCCCTCACTCTTAAAAGCATCCATGACCAGAAGCAAGTCTGCGGGCTGCGCCATTTCCACCCCGGTAGTGGGCAATGGTAGCCAACTAAGGGCATCAGCACAGTTCTCAGTACCTCATCTGTGGCGGATAACATAGTTAAAGGCGCACAATGTTAGTGCCTATCTTTGGAAGTGGGGCGAAGCATTGATGTTTGTACCTTTGCTCTCTGAAAACAGCGAAATGAGTGGTTTGTGGTCGGCTTCAAGCTCAAACCGAAGTCCAAATAGGTATTGGTGTATTTCTTAACCCCATAGACACATGCTGTAATATCCTTGCATTACATGTCCTACTATAAATTCACACGAGGCACATTCTGCAGACAAGGTCACTCTGTGACTTGAACCTTTATTCACAGGACCAAGAAGTGATGACCCTGCGTGGGACCTCCCTTAATATACCTGGATGACCAGGTGAGGAGTATCTCCCACAAGTTCACCCCCTATGGTCAAGGTGTGCATTTCTTAGGTGTATACAGTATGCAGTGTTGTTACATGAAGGTTACAGTTACATGAAGGTTATATACATGACATCACCTCCCCCCAACGTCTTATGGGGTCAAAGATTAAGTATTTCAGGCGGCCGACGCTCTCTCGTGGAGCGCCGCAGTTGGGGCTCTGGTTGTTGAGCCTTGGCTTGCGTCTCTGTCACCTGTGGTGATTCTGGCTCGTCCGGGCTGACCGCAGGGACTATGCATGCTGCTGAACGTTCTTGTTGTTTGTTCACTGGCAGTGGTGTGGGCAACATCTCATGATCTTCCTCAGGTTCCTCAGTGTCCATGCTGAACCTTTTTGTTACTTGGTCCAGATGCTTGTGGCATATCTGTCCATTGTTAAGTCTGACTACTATGACCCTATTCCCCTCTTTGCCAATTACAGTACCCTCAAGCCACTTGGGCCCCAAAGCATAATTAAGAACAAATACAGGGTCATCGATTTCTATACTTCTCCCCTTTGAGTTACGGTCATGGCACTCATTTTGGAACTGGCGCTTGCCCTCAACAATGTCTGACAGGACAGGATGAATGAGGGACAGCCGAGGTTTTAGTGTACGATTCATGAGTAGTTCCGCGGGCGGGACTCCCGTGAGCGAATGCTGTCGGGACCTATAGGCCAGCAGGAGGCGCGATAGGCGGCATTGAAGGGAGAGTCCTTGAATCCGGAGCATGCCCTGTTTTATGATTTGGACCGCACGTTCCGCCGGGCCATTGGAAGCTGGCTTGAACGGTGCCGTCCTGACATGTTTGATGCCATTACCCGACATGATCTCCCGGAATTCATAGCTAGTGAAACACGGGCCGTTGTCGCTACCCAGGATGTCCGGCAAGCCGTGGGTCGCAAAGACCGCATGCAGACTCTCCACAGTGGTGGATGTCGTGCATGAATTCAATATGATGCACTCGATCCATTTCGAGTAAGCATCAGCAACAATGAGGAACATTTTTCCCATGAATGGGCCCGCGTAGTCTACGTGAATAGGTGAGCACGGCCTGGTGGGCCAGGGCCACGGGCTGAGTGGGGCCTCCCTGGGGGCATTGCCCGTCTGGGCACACATCGTGCACCTGCGAACACAGTGTTCCAGGTCTGAGTCAATTCCCGTCCACCATACATGTGACCGGGCAATGGTCTTCATTAGCACGATGCTTGGGTGCTCGCTGTGGAGCTCCCTGATGAATGCTTCCCTTCCCTTCTGGGGCATGACTACCCGGCTGCCCCATAGTAGGCAGTCGGCTTGGATGGAGAGCTCATCCATCTGTCTGTGAAACGGTCGGACCTCGTCGGGGCATGCTCCGTGTGCGGGCGCCCAATCCCCAGTCAGGACACATTTCTTAATCCTGGATAGGAGGGGATCTCTGTTGGTCCAGATTTTGGTCTGGCGGGCTGTGATCGGGGAGCTTGCGCTGTCAAAGCCTTCAACGGCCATGACCATCTAAGTGCTTTGCTCCGCTGTCCGCTCAGTGGTGGTCAGTAGAAGCCTGCTGAGCGCGTCAGCGCAAATTTCGGTGTCTGGCCGGTGCTGTATGGTGTAGTCATACACAGCCAGCGTGAGAGCCCATCGCTGTATGCGAGCTGACGCACTGGCAATGACAGCTTTGCTGTCTGACAACAGGGATGTTAATGGCTTGTGGTCCGTTTCTAACTCAAACCTTCTGCCAAAAAATTACTGGTGCATCTTTTTCACCCCGTAGACACATGTGAGTGCTTCCTTTTCAACCATCCCATATCCCATTCTGCTTGGGAGAACGACCTGGAGGCATAAGCCACAGGTTGGAGTTGGCCCTCATCATTACTCTGCTGCAACATGCACCCAACCCCATAGGATGATGCATCACATGTCAAAACCAGTTTCTTACAGGGGTTGTACAGAGTCAACAGCTTATTAGAACAAAGCAGGTTCCGCGCCCGATTGAAAGCCCGTTCCTGACAGTCCCCCCAAAACCAATCGCAACCCTTACGCAGGAGCACATGTAGTGGCTCCAATAATGTGCTTAAGTTTGGCAGAAAGTTCCCAAAATAGTTCAAGAGTCCCAGAAATTAACGCAACTCCGATGTGTTGCCGGGCCTGGGTGCACGACGAATCGCCTCCGTTTTGGATTCTGTAAGGGGTGGTTTTCAGGGGGTCAGCTTTCCCTTCTGACCTTATATGAGCAGTTCCGAATCGCTCCCACACCCTTGGTTCTAGACACTGGAATTATGAAGGGACTGTGACAGACTTGGACAGACAATCGGTTTCAAGGTAGGAAGCAGGTATGGCTTTATTGTGTTCAAAAAGAAGTAAAAGGCACACCTTTAATAACACACACAGACCAATACACACTGAAGGGTACAACACATTGAATAAAATGTCAAATTACAGCCTATGCGGAAAAGAATACAGCTTAAACTCTAAATGGGGTAAAGAGGAGAATGCAGATACATTTACACAAGTTATCCCAGCCTCCCCCCTCCCAATTCCCCTAACTAACTAAGTTATAGCTCTGAGGGTTCAGGGGCTATGCTCACCATTCCCTTTAGACAGTTGCCGGTGAATCACGGTTTGGGGGTTCGCTGCACTTGGCCTTCTAGGCGAGCCGCACCCCGGACGGTGGAGAGGACTTCGGATTGCATAGTCTTCGGTTGGGGTGCGTCCGTTGATGCGGTAAGTTGCGTTATGGATGTTTGGGGTAAGTACCCACTTTCTTTGGTTAGGAATAGTTTTAGCTAGTCCATTTTGGTAATTTCTCACCCGTTGGGTCATTCAGAAGTAGATTGTAGAGTGGAAGTAAAGGTCGATTCTTTGGTTGCTGAAAACCTTCCGTTTCGTGGGCCTCGTGCTCGGTCGGTTCCTGATGAGTTCTGGTAGTTTCCTTCACTATTCCATTTCTTCACTGTAGAGCAAGCAGGCTGCTTGTGTCTGTCTGTGTTCCTTTCGAGTCTGCTTCGCTCCTGTCTTCTGCTAGACTGTGTGCTGCTCCTTGCTGGTCTTTCCTTGTAAAACTGGGGGATAGATATATCCCAAAAAAAGGCTCCATTATCTCCCATCAAATCTCTTGGGCTCTGTTTGAACTGTTCTGTCCATTGATTTTCAAGTGTCTCCTTTGTCAGCAGTAACTCGATTAGGGTGTGAGAATGTGCTATCACTGGTTTTGCATTGTTTTAGGATTGTCCAGTTTCTTGACCATGATTTCCATTGTGCTTGATTGGGTAATTTGATTATCTCTTAGAGGGTGAATAGTTCCCCCAGACAGTCTGGGGTCTTTAATACACGAATTTGGCCCCACCTCCTGTATTTGTTAACTTTTTATTTTGCAGCCAAAATGTTGTAGAATCTTAAAATTGATATGCTCCTTCCCATAGATGTTTAGGGGATCTCAAGCTTCTGTAATTTAGGTCCATTTTGAATTCCCTTTCCTATGAGTCCAAACACTGGGGGGGGGGGGTCTCCATGAATGCATCCCCTTTTATCCCCCGCAGGCTTCGTCTGCCCCTTTAAACTCATTTTAAAAGCCCAGAAAGGGATTCTTCTCCTCTGCAGGGGAAAGGTACCTGGAATCTTTGCGAGATATTGGTAAATCGTGCATCTTTTTCACCCCGTAGACACATGTGAGTGCTTCCTTTTCAACCATCCCATATCCCGTTCTGCTTGGGAGAGCGACCTGGAGGCATAAACCACAGGTTGGAGTTGGCCCTCATCATTACTCTGCTGCAACATGCACCCAACCCCATAGGATGATGCATCACATGTCAAAACCAGTTTCTTACAGGGGTTGTACAGAGAACAAAGAAGGTTCCGCGCCCGATTGAAAGCCCGTTCCTGACAGTCCCCCCAAAACCAATCGCAACCCTTACGCAGGAGCACATGTAGTGGCTCCAATAATGTGCTTAAGTTTGGCAGAAAGTTCCCGAAATAGTTCAAGGGTCCCAGAAATTAACGCAACTCCTATGTGTTGCCGGGCCTGGGTGCACGACGAATCACCTCCGTTTTGGATTCGGTAGGCCGGATCCCTTCTGCGGCAACCCTCCTGCCCAAAAACTCGACCTCTGGGGCCAAAAACACACACTTGGACTTCTTTAGTCGCAGGCCTACCCGGTCCAGTCAGCGTAGCACCTCCTCCAGGTTGTGGAAGTGTTCCTCGGTGTCTCGACCCGTGATAAGGATGTCGTCCTGAAATACGATTGTTCCAGGGATGGATTTGAGCAGGCTCTCCAATTTCCTTTGAAAGATAGCGGCCGCTGATCGAATGCCAAATGGACGTCTGTTGTAGACAAACAGCTCCTTGTGCGTGGTGATGGTGGTCAGTAGCTTGGATTCTTCGGCCAGTTCCTGGGTCATGTAGGCCAAAGTGAGGTCCAACTTGGTGAACAGCTTGCCGCCTGCCAGCGTGGCAAAAAGATCCTCCACTCTCGGAAGCGGGTATTGGTCTTGTAGTGACACTTGGTTGATAGTGGCCTTGTAGTTGCCACAGATCCTGACCGAGCCATCCGTTTTTAGGACAGGGACGATGGGTCTTGCCCAGTCGCTGAATTCAACGGGCGAAATTATGCCCTCTCTTAGCAATCTGTCCAACTCACTCTCAATTTTCTCCCGCATCACATACGGCACAGCTCTGGCTTTGTGGTGATGCGTATCACTACTTTGGTACCTTTGAAAGTCCTGACACCAGGTTGAAATAGTGACTCAAATTTCTGTAGGAGCTATGAGCATGAACTTCGCTCCACAGATGAAATGGCGTGCACATCCCCCATTTCCAGTTCATCTCGGCTAGCCAGCTCCTCCCCAAAAGCACCATTTCCCGGGACAATCCACAGTGGCAACCAGTTCTCTGATCCATTATGTGTGGCCACCAACATTGCACTGCCTAGCACTGGAATAATCTCTTTGGTGTACGTCCGTAATTGCATGTCAATGTGTTCTAGTTTGGGTCTGCTAGCTCTGAGTGGCCATAGTTTCTCGAATTGTTGGACACTCATAAGTGACTGGCTGGCCCCTGTGTCCAGCTCCATGCGTACTGGGATGCCGTTTAATAGGACTTTCATCATCATAGGTGGCGTTTTGGTATAAGAGCTGTGGATGTTTGCCACATGAACCCGCTGAACTTCAGCGTCCATTGCTTTGTCCCAAGCATCAACCTGCCTTGCAGACCCCTCTTCTGGTTCATCTGCCTCATAAATTAGCCTCGCTATGGGCTTCCTGCACATTCTGGCTAAATGTCCACTGAAGTTACAAATTCTACAGATAAATTGTTGAAACCTACAGGTTTTTGCAGCATGTCTGATCCCGCACCTCCAGCATGAGCTGAGATCGTTGTGAACAAAAGGGCTGTTACCAGGCATTCCTCTCTGATTATCTCTTTGATTACTCTTGAGCACTCTGTTAATGGGTGTCAATGGCCCCATCCCGGGACGCATTGTCTACCGTGATGGCGTAATTCTCCGTTCAACCTGCCATTGTCTATGTCGAGGACCCACTCTAGAGTATGTTGCTGCCTGGGTGGTGTCGAATTGCCCTTGCCTACCTGCAGGGTTCTGAGTCGTGTTTACAATGTTAACTTCCTGATCCATCGCCACGTTGGAGTCAGAGTTGCGCGCGTATATTATCTTGGTTTCCTCCTCCCCTGCCGCGAAGGTCTGAGCCATCAATGCCGCCGCTTTCAAGGTCAAGTCCCTGGTCTCAATTAGCTTTCTGAAAATCTTGGCTTGACCAATGCCCTCAATAAAGAAATCCCTTAACATCTCTCCCCTGCAGGCGTCTGTGAACTTACAGAGGCTGGCCAAGCGGCGAAGGTCCGCAACGAAGTCCGGTATGCTCTGTCCTTCCCAACGTTGGTGTGTATAGCATCGGTGTCGGGCCATGTGTATACTGCTCGCCAGTTTGAGGTGCTCACCGATCAGTTTGCTGAGCTCTTCAAAGGTTTTGTCCGTCGGCTTCTCGGGTGCGAGCAGATCTTTCATCAGCGTGTACGTCTTAGGTCCACAGCTGGTCAGTAGATGCACCCTTCACTTGTCAGCTGCTGCCGCTCCCAGCCAGTCCTTCGTGACAAAGCTCTGCTGGAGCCTCTCAACGAAATCATCCCAGTCCTCACCAACACAGTACCGTTCCTCTGTGTTACCGGTGGCCATTCTTGTGAGTCGTTGATTCCCGTTTCTCATCGCCAAATGTAATGTCCTTACACACTACTATAAATTCACACGAGGCACATTCTGCAGACAAGGTCACTCTGTGACCTGAACCTTTATTCACAGGACCAAGAAGTGATGACCCTGCGTGGGATCTCCTTTTATATACCTGGATGACCAGGTGAGGAGTGTCTCCCACACGTTCACGTCTGTGGTCAAGGTGTGTATTTCTTAGGTGTATACAGTATGCAGTGTTGTTATGAAGGTTACAGTTACATGAAGGTTACATACATGACACATGCTAACACCTCTTTCTCGACCATACTGTCGGCTCTTTCAGCCTTAGACAGACTTCTAGACACATATGCAACTGGTTGAAGTTTGCCCGATACATTGGTTTGCTACAATACACAGCCGACCCCGTATGAAGATGCATCACAAGCTAGCACTAATTGTTTACATAGGCCATACAGTACAAGTAACTTATTAGAACAAAGTAGGTTTCTGGCCTTCTCAAAGGCTGTCTGTTGAAATTTACCCCAAAACTAGTCATCACCCTTACATAGCAACATGGGCAACTGTTCCAGCACAGTGCTTAACCCGGGTAGAAAGTTACCAAAATAGTTGAGGAGTCCCAGGAGCGAATGCAGCTTCGTCACATTCTGTGGTCTGGGTGCATTCTTGATGGCCTCTGTCTTTGAGTCCGTGGGTCTGATGCCGTCTGCAGCAATCTTTCTCCCCAAAAATTCGACCTCTGGTGCCAGGAAAGCACATTTGGAGTATTTCAGCCTGAGTCCCATTCTGTCTAGTCGACTTAGAACCTCTTCCAGGTTGTGCAGGTGTTCGGTGGTGTCACAACCGGTGATCAGGATGTCGTCTTGAAACACAACGGTGCGCGAAACCGATTTCAGCAAACTCTCCATGTTCCTCTGGAAGATGGCAGCAGCCGAGCGAATCCCAAAAGGACACCTGTGGTATATAAACAGTCCTTTGTGCGTGTTGATACATGTCAATCTTTTCGAAGATTCAGCCAGCCCCTGTGTCAGGTTAGGTCCAACTTGGTAACAACTTCCCCCCCACTAATGATGTGAACAGGTCTTCTGCCTTGGGTAGCGGGTACTGGTCTTGTAATGAGACTCGGTTAATCGTTACCTTTTAGTCTCCGCAGATTCTGACTGTGCCATCGCTTTTCAACACCGGAACAATCAGACTGGCCCACTCTTTGAACTCGACTGATTCCCTCTCATTGAAGGGGGCTCGACATCCGGGGGTGTTCGGCATTTGGGAAGGATTCTGATGGGACGGGGCGGGTTGGGTGCGGGGGGAGTGTTCCCGGTGTTGGGTGGGTCCGGAGCCGGGGGGTGGCACGCTCTTGGGATGGGGGGTGGGCTGTTTGGGGCTGGGATTGGGAGAGACTTCTTCACTCAGGGAGTTGTTGGCCTGTGGCGTTCCCTGCCGCGGAGAGTTGTTGATGCCAGTTCATTGGATGTGTTCGGGAGGGAGTTGGATGTGGTCCTTGCGGCTGCGGGGGTCGGGGGTCTGTGGTGGGGGCATGGGGGGGAGGTGCTGGGGTGGGTGATCAGCCATGATCTTGTTGAATGGCGGTGCAGGCTCGAAGGGCCGAATGGCCTACTCCTGCACCTATTTTCTATGTTTCTATGTTTCTTAAGTCTGTCCAGTTCGATCTTGACTTTCTCCCTCATCATATATGGAATCGCTCGAGCCTTGTGATGAACGGGCCTTGCATCAAGGACTAGATGGATCTGCTCCTTGGCGCCTGTGAAGTTGCCGATGCCTGGTTCAAATAGCGACGGAAACTTGCTCAGCACTTGGGCGCACGAGGCATCATCCACTGAAGAGAGTGCTTTGATGTCGTCTCAGTTCCATCGAATCTTTCCCAGCCAGCTTTTGCCAAATAGCATTGGGCCATTGCCTGGTACAATCCACAGTGATAAATCATGCACAGCTCCATCATACGATACCTTAACTGCCGCACTGCCAATGACTGGTATGAGCTCTTGATGTAGCTTTGTCTGAATTGGGCTCAGTTTGGGCCTTTGTGCCTTGTTGCCCCACAGTTTCTCAAAAGCCTTTTATCTTATAATTGACTGACTCGCCCCTGTGTCCAACTCCATTGATACCAGAATACCGTTCAATTTGACTTTCAGCATGATAGGAGGGCTCTTGGTGGTGAAGGTGTGTACCCCATACACTTCTTCCTCGGGTTGAGTTGTCTTTCTTGTTTGTTCTGCGTGATCCGCGCCGGATCGATCATCCTCTGCCGACTCTGCCATGTGGTGAGTCGCAGCACCCTTGCACATTCGCTGGAGGTGCCCCATTGTTTTGCAGCCTTTACGCACATAGTGCTTGAATCGACATTGATAGGCTCGATGCTTACCTCCGTAGCCCAACATGGTGCTAATGGATCTGCATTCACACCCGATGGCGGACTCTGACTCATCCTAGTTCTTGCAGCTGCAGACGTGTAGGTCCTGCCATATGCTATTCTGCCTGCTAGTGACGTTATTTTATGCACAGTAATTGCCGGTGAGCTTCGATGCTGGGAAGATATCTGTCTGGTATTATCGCTCGTGGATATGAATGTCTGGGCTATCGTGATGGCCTTGCTCAGGTCTAGGGATTCAGCGGACAGCAGCTCACGAAGGATGACCTTGTGGCCGATGCCAAGCACAAAAAAGTCCCGCAGCAATTCCCCCAAAAATCCGGCAAATTCACAAGTTCCTGCAAGGCGTCTCAGGTCGGCGACATAACTCGACACTTCCTGGCCCTCGGAGCGGTGGTGCGTGTCGAAGCGATACCTGGCCATTAAGATGCTCTCCTTCGGATTGAGGTGGTTCCAAACCAGTGTACACAATTCTGTATATGTCTTCTCCACTGGTTTCTCTGGTGCTTGCAGATTCTTGATGAGGCCGTATATTGTGGACCCACACATGGTGAGGAGAATCGCTCTGCGCTTGATCGCTTTATCGTCTCCATCCAGCGTGCTGACCACGAAGTACTGGTCGAGACGCTCAACGAAGGCTTCCCAATCATCACCCTCTACAAATCTCTCTAAAATACTAATGGCAGTTATGACCGCGTGAAAGTTCGTAATCTGTTACTCATCGCCAATTGTTAAGTATGGAAGAACTCCACAAGACTGAGTACTGTGAGCTAAAACTGATGTGACCTTAGTCTCTTTAATACAACTCCAGAGTGCCGAAGCAGTATGGCAGACAACCTTTTATACTCCCTTGCACGAGGTGTGCAGGTGACCCTTGGGCCTCCAACAGTTGCACCCTCTGGTGGCAAGTGTTACACAGTTACAATGTTTACATACATAACACTTTCATCCTCATCTCATGCCTCGCCTACATTCACAACTCTTCATCCATGGCAGGCATATCTTCCACATATATTGCAGGACGCTTACTCACACCCATTCTTTTCTTCGGAAAGATGAGGAGTATGATAAAGTGCCCTCCTACCTGTTTTCCTTAGCAACATTCTAGCACTCACTCATTTTTCTGCCTCCTTTGATCACTCTCTGGACAGGAGGTTAGACCCCTGACCCCTTCCCATTATAGATGTTGGCCAGTTAAGCAACCGATTAAACTGGCCATCACTCCCTTAGGTGGAGGCTCCTCAGAACTATCCCCAGCTGCTCTCAAAATGAAATCAAATTTAGATCCCTCCATGGCAAAATGGTCGAAAATCTCAAAATGTTTCACAGACTCCAACTTTATTACTTAGAGATATTGAAAGGTTTTCCCATCTCTTTAAATTCACCTCTATCTTCTGCAAATAATTACTGTTAAGTTTATCTCGGCTAAGTACATTTGAAGACTTCTTCGAATGGGAGGAAGCCAAATTAAAGATAATGGAATTGATTCCTTAGTGTGATATTAGTAATGAGAGCATTTGTATAGAATTTTGGCAAATTAATAGGATAATGCTTTTGTTAAAATAGGAGACAAACTAATTTTGTACAAATGTATTAATATATGTGTTACTAATGCTGCACAGCATGATTTCAACCCTAATGTCTTTGTTAAACTAGATTATGAATAGAGCACCAGCATTTCATGATTATGCTAAGAACATAAAAGCTCCTGCAGCTGCATCTTAATACTCTTTATCAACCTAAGATGGCTATTCAGAGTACCGAGAGCAAAGCTTCAGACCACCTCTCATGTCTGTGCAATATTGTTACCTGGCACTCCATCCCTTGTATCTGAGGGTGAATCAGACTGTTCGCAACCGCGGCGTGCTGTTTGACCCTGAGTTGAGCTTCCGACCACATATCCTCCCCATCACCAAGCCTAGCTCCACCTCAGTAACATCGCCAGGCTCTGCCTCTGCCACAGCTCATTTTCTGCTGGACTCCTCATCCATGCCTTTGTTAATTCTAGACTCAACTATTCCAATGTTCTCCTGGCCGATTTCTCACCTCCCCACCATAAATTTGAACTTATCCAAAAAAACGCTGCCCATATCCGAACTTGGACCAAGTCCCGTTCAACATTCACCCTAGTGCTCGCTGACTTACATTGGCTCCTGTTCCGGCAATGCCTCAATTTTAAAATTCTAACCCTTATTTTCAAATCCCTCCTTAGCCTCATCCCACACTAACTCTGTAACCTCATCCTGCCCTACAACCCTCCAAGATTTCTGCACCCCTCCAATTCTGGCCTTTTGAACATCCCTGATTTTTTTCACTCCACCATTAGCAACATTGCCTTTATCAACCCAAGTCCTGAGCTCTAGAATTCCATCTCTAAATCTCTCTTTCCTCCTGTAAGATGCCCTTTAAAGTCTATCTCTTTGGTCACATGTCCTTATATCACCGTATATGGCTCGATTTCAAATTTTGCTTGATAATTGCTCCAGTGAAGCGCCTTTGAACATTTTACTACATTAAAGGTGCTATATAAATGCAAGTTGTTGCTGTTGTTGTTATGTGGAGAAGGTCAAATGCTGAACCCTGATGTTGAAGCAAGCTCTCAATGTGAAGCTTATGATTTGCTGGTTGGTACCACACGACCAAGTCTTTCCATGTTCCCAGCAAACACCCTCGCCAAATTTATAAGATTACTGTCCTTGTTACAGATGATGGAGCTGACCAATTCGGAGGGAGATAGTCACCCCTGAAATGTCTCTCTAATACGTATTCTTTTTGAAGCGAACATTAAATACAAAGTATGGTATTTGATGCAAATAGTGATATGGCATAATACGGCAACCCAACAAGCAGCAATAATTTCTTCCGATGCAAGGTATGGTGCAAGCATGTATGTGTGTGTATGCGTGCTTGTGCATGCGTGTGTGCGTGCACATGTCTGTATGCGTGTGAGTGTGAATACATGTGCACACCTATGAATTTGAATAATTATATCTGCCTAACTTAGTATAATCTTGCAAAATGGGCTCCTCAGCACTATATGAAGAATATGTCATAAAATCGTACACGAAGCTCCAACAACACTCAAGAAGCTCGACACCATCCAGGGCAAAGCAATCCACTACCTTAAACATTCACACCCTCCACCACTGGCGCAACAAGGCTGCAGTGTGCACCATCTACAAGATGCACTGCAGCAACTCGCCAAGGTTTCTTTGCAGCAGGCGCACAGGAACACCTTCACCATCAAGTTCCCCGCCAAGCCACACACCACCCTGACGTGGAAATATATCGCTATTCCTGCATCGTCGCTGGGTTAAAATCCTGGAACTCCCTCACTAACAGTACTTTGGGAGTATGTTCACCACACGGACTGCAGTGGTTCAAGGAAGTGGCTCACCACTACCTTTTCGAGAGCAATTAGGGATGGGCAATAAAAGCTGGCCTTGTCAGCGATGCCCACATTCCAGGAACAAATTTTTAAGAACCTTTTGCAGGATGCATACAATGTCTGCTGCAATCATGTTCTATGGTACGAGACGAAGGCAGTAACCTCATTTTGCATTTGCGGTGGGGCGCCTTACCAGCTGGCAGTGCAATATTGGAAATTCAGAATTGCACTGAGCACAATTTTCTGAACAATTAAAATAACGGTTAGAATAGCATACATAGCACGTGCCCAAACTTCCACCATAAATTCCCAATGTGTGAGGCTCCCCACTATTAATGCACTGTTGCAAACCTTCCCTTGAATTCTAATTACATGTGCAGCTTTCTTTATTAATTGTTAAGATTGCCACAACCTGCATTTAATTGTATATTTAAGAACTACACAAAATATGTATTGTAAACGAGTGCTGAATTATAATGGTTGTGTCTTACTGGGTTCTCCAACGTTAAAAGACACAAAAAAATTTATACTAGAATCTTATAAAGGACTGCAACTGAATGTTGGGTGAAGGGTTTTAGATTGGAACTCTTGAAAGCATATCCCAGATTAACACTGAGTAATTAAGAAAATGGATTTGAAATTAATCAAAGAATTTCAATTACCTTTTCACCACTTGCGCAAGTTTGTCACCATGACTATGATTTCAGCCGTAAAATAATGATATAGTGCGGAGGTAATTCTTATTTCAACTCAGCAATATATCTTGGAAATATACTGAGCGATAACAGTTATATTACTTCCAGGTGGGCACTATTTTCATTTTCTTTGTCAGTTCTTATTTGGTCTTCTGTTTAAAGTTCTAGCATAGTTGAATTTGACCATTTGCACAATGCCAACCAGCAAATAATGAAACATATTCTGTAATGTTTTTTACATTCTTCTTAAAGCTTTAAACACTTCTTACAGCTCTTTTTTACAATTCAGCATCTCCCAGAATACATGCTGTCATGATGTCAGATAGATCTTTACAGATAACTCCTACCAAGTTATTCTCAGAACACTGACATTGTGGGCCCAAGTTTCCACAAGAAAAAAAACGGGCGCCCCTCCGAGCTGGGCGCCCGTTTTTCGCGCCTAAAACGGCGCCTAAAAAAATCCTCGGTATTCTCCACCTACTTACAGGTCCTCTGGCCCTCGGCGCAGCCAGCACGAGCTGTGGGGGGGGCGGAGCCAGGTCCCGGCGCTGAAAACAGTGCCGGGACCTCTGCACATGCGCGCTACAGTCGGCACACAAGTGCAGTAGCTCCAGGTGCCGAACTGTGTAGGAGGGGCCCGAAGCACGCAGCCCCTAGCCCTGGCTGAATGGCCTCACTGGGGCTGCGTGAATAAGGCTCCTCCCACGGCCAGCTCCTGCTCCCCGCCCCCGACAAGACCCGACACCCGCTCCCCGCCGCCCCCCCCACCGACCAGACCCGACCCGCCCCCCCCCCCCCCCCCCACTGGACCCGACTCCCGACTCCCGGACTGGATCCGATCCGACCTGACCTCTCCCTTCCCCACCACCCCCGCCCCTCTCTCTCCCCCCCCCCCCCACCCCGCTCTCTCTCTCTCTCTCCCTCCCTCCCCTCTCTCTCTCTCTCTCCCCTCCCGCTCAGCGGCACGAATGGCTGCAGAATTCTCCCTGGCTGAAGCACTTTCACACAGGTAGGAAGATGGTTTATTTAATCTTTTCTTGGCTTATAAATGTTTATTCAGGTTGGATTTATTTGTATAATATTTGTAGAAGTATAAATAAGGATTTATTGTCAAATTTAATGAGTTCCCTTCCCCCCCCCTCCCCCCCACCTCGTTCTGGACGCCTAATTTGTAACCTGCGCCTGATTTTTGAATGTGTAGAACAGGTTTTTTCAGTTTTACAAAAATCTTCACTGGCTCCATTCTACTTTAGTTTGGAGTACATTTTCACTGTGGAAACTTTCAAATCAGGCGTCAGTGGCCAGACACGTCCCCTTTTGAAGAAAAAATTCTGTTCTAAACTAGAACTGTTCTACCTGACTAGAACTGCAGAAAAAAAAATGTGGAGAATTGCGATTTCTAAAATAGTCCGTTCTCCATCAGTTGCTCCTAAAAATCAGGTGCGAATCATGTGGAAACTTGGGCCCTATATCTCAGTTACAATCCGAAGTAACCAATGTGATTTTGTTTTAAAAGGAATTTAAATATAGCTTTGAAAAACTTTTAGGTAAGTTTTATAAGATTATTTTTTTAACATTTCATAAGCTAACATATCAGCATACATGCTGCTCTTAATTTAATGTGTTGGCCGAATGTGTATCAAGATTTTCACTGGCCATTTTAATAGTTTTCCTGCTGCGTTTCCTTGTTTCATCAGGTACTATGACCACTGTGAAAAAGTGCCACTGTTTTGGCAAAGATGCAGTGAAAACTGATTTATCTTTTCAATCTCTGTGGAACTGCTATAATTCCAAGGTTTGGAGCAAAACACAAGGTAGATAAATCAGAATTACAATGCGAATCATGGGCCCAACTGCAAATCAGATTTTAAAACAAGATGCCACAATGTTGAAAATGATTGTCAGTCCCACCAACACCAGTGAAATGGCTGCTAGATCACTCAAAATGGTTGTCGAGCTTATCAGTGCAAATCAAAAGTAAAATACTGATAAGTTCATTATTAATCGCTGCAGCTATTGTTTCTGTTGATGCAGTCCTACTAATTGGGCCAAACTGCCAATCATTCCCGAGAGTACCAATTAAAATGTTTTAAATTACTTTGTGATGGTAGTTGATGCTTAATAAATATGCTAAATGCCTGCGATTTTTAATAAAAAATAGAAATGTTGTATTTATATGGTTCTTGTCCTTTGGAATGTCCACTAATTGCCCACATTTCATAAGGTTCACTTCAGACTTCTGAAATTGTCAGATTTCTACAGATCCTAACAATGGCCCCAAAACAAATTAGTTCTACCAATAACACCAAAGAGTAGCTGTGGCTCAGTGGGTAACACTCTTGCCTTTGGGTCACAAGGTTGTGGGTTCAATTCCCACTCAGGGACTTGAACACATACCTAAGCTGAAACTCCAGTGCAGTGCTGTGGAAGTGCTGTTTTTCATAGAAAATAGGTGCAGGAGTAGGCCATTTGGCCCTTTAAGCCTGCATCACCATTCAATGAGTTCATGGCTGAACATGCAACTTCAGTATCACTTTCCTGCTTTCGCGCCATACCCCTTGATCCCCCTAGTAGTAAGGACTACATCTAACTCCCTTTTGAATATATTTAGTGAATTGGCCTCAACAACTTTCTGTGGTAGAGAATTCCACAGGTTCACCACTCTCTGGGTGAAGAAGTTTCTCCTCATCTCGGTCCTAAATGGCTTACCCCTTATCCTTAGACTGTGACCCCTGGTTCTGGACTTCCCCAACATTGGGAACATTTTTCCTGCATCTAACCTGTCTAAATCCATCAGAATTTTAAAATTTTCTATGAGATCCCCTCCCAATCTTCTGAACTCCAGTGAATACAAGCCCAGTTGATCCAGTCTTTCTTGATATGTCAGTCCCACTATCCTGGGAATCAGTCTGCTGGACCTTCGCTGCACTCCCTCAATAGCAAGAATGTACTTTCTCAAGTTAGGAGACCAAAACTGTACACAATACTCCAGGTGTGGCCTCACCAAGGCCCTGTACAACTGTAGTAACATCTCCCTGCCCCTGTACTCAAATCCCCTCGCTATGAAGGCCAACATGCCATTTGCTTTCTTAACCGCCTGCTGTACCTGCATGTCAACCTTCAATGACTGATGTACCATGGAACCTATGTTTCAGATGAGAAGTTAAACCAAACCGTGTCTGCTCTCTTAGGTGGATGTAAAAGATCCCATGGCACTATTTCGAAGAGGAGCAGTATAGTTGTCCCCAGTGTCCAAGCCAATATTTATCCCTCAATCAACATCATTAAAACAGATTATCTAGTCATTATCACATTGTTCTTTGTGGGAGCTTGCTGTGCGCAAATTGGCTGCTGTCATTACAACAGTGACTACACTTCAAAAATTACTTAATTGGATGTAAAGTGCTTTGGAATGCTAGTGGTTTTGAAAGATGCTATCTTTCTTTCAAGATGGCAGAATCAGAGGCCCTCCAACCATTGATCATATATCTAGCAAGAACAGTCTGATTGCTTGGGGCCAAAATTCAGTGCAGCCAGAAAGCTGGTGGTGTAAAGGCCTTTTTTCCCCGATTAGTACCGCAAAGTTTGTGGCGGCCATTGGATCCAAATTCAGCTTTTTGACCACAAAAAAGTGTTCCAGCCTTATTAGCCCTTAGGACCTGAAAGTTTATAATCTTAATTGGGGCGTTATTCCCACGGGAACTTCATCCTTAGGATTTTGTGGCAGCTGCCATTGCAGCACAGGCGCGAGAGAACGAGCGTATCGGTGCTGCTTTGGAGAGGATGGCCACGGCTCTGCAAGTGTCGACCGTGCGTCGAAGTGCTGAGACATCTACTGGCTTTCAGACTATGGCTGCTCGCATGCAGTCTCAAGCTGGATGCCCCCCCGAGACCTCAGTGTTGCTTTCGTGGCTGGGTCCACCACGGGCCACAGGGGACCTTCCGATGTGGCGCCACAGCACTGACCTGAGCTCCCTCAGATTGGTGGTGGTGGTATTGTACCGCCCCTGGTGAGTCACTCAGGCTCCTCAGGCCAGGATACTGATGATGCGCTCCCTCCGGCTCGCAGCATTCCTGACCCCAGACCTGTCACTCCGCCAGTGCCTCCACTCATAGCCTCGCCCGAACCAAGCCAGACTGAACCCTCCCAGGAAGGTGTTGACCAGTCTTCAGCCGGCCCGTCCAGGCCCAAAGCTGCTTGTGGGCGTCCTAGACGTTCATCTGCAGCTTCCACACAAGGAACACAGCAGCCATCCCAGACCCATGAGGCAGCCAAAGGGGAGACACTGAGGTGAAGTCGCAGGTTAGGCACGCGTAAGATCATCATCGGCAGTCCCGCGAAGTTGAGGATGACTTGCTTCCACTCTAAAAGTGAGTTCTCAGGTGGCTGAACAGTCCAATGTGGGACCTACAGTCTCTGTCACAGGTGGGGCAGACACAGGTTGAAGGAAAGGGTGGGTGAGGATCCTGGTTTGCCGCACACTCCATCTGCTGTCTGGGCTTGGTTTCTGGTTGCTCTTGGTGACGAGACTCGACATGCTCAGCGCCCTCTCGCATGCTCGTCCTCCACTTAGGGCGGTCTTGGCCCAGGGATTCCCAGGTGCTGGTGGGGATGTTGCATTTTATCAAGGAGACTTTGAGGGTGTCTTTGAAGCTATTCCTCAGCCCACCTGGGGCTCGCTTGCCGTGTCAAGGCTCCGAGAAGAGCGCTTGCTTTTGGAGTCTCATGTCAGGCATGTGGACGATGTGGCCCACCCAGCAGGGCTGATCGAGCGTGGTCAGTGCTTCGATGTTGGGGATGTTGGCCTGAGCGAGAACAACGACGTTGGTGCGTCTGTCCTCCCAATGGATTTGCAGAATCTTGCAGAGGCAGTGTTGGTGGTACTTCTCCAGTGCTTTGAGGTGTCTGCTGGAAATAGTCCACGTCTCTGAGCCATATTGGAAGGCGGGTATCACTACTGCCCTGTAGACCATAAGCTGATGCCAGAATTGAGGTCCTGGTCTTCAAAAATTATCTTCCTCAGGTGACCGAAGGCTGCGCTGGTACACTGAAGGCGGTGTTAGATGTTGTCAACGATGTCTGCCCCTGCTGACAGTAGGCTCCCGAGGTATGGAAAATGGTCCACATTGTCCAAGGCCTCACCGTGGATTTTGATAACTGGGGGGCAGTGCTGTGTGGCGGGGTCAGGTTGGTGGAGGACCTTTGTCTTACGCAAGTTTAGTGTAAGGCCCATGCTTTCATACACTTCGGTGAAGGTGTTGACGAAGGCTTGGCATTTCTTCTCCGAGTGTGCGCAGATGCAAGCATCGTCTGAGTACTATAGTTCGATGAGAGAGGATGGGACGACCTTGGATCTAGTCTGGAGGCTGCAGAGGTTGAACAGATTGCCATTTGTTACCGCTCAGAATGCTGAGTCTGAGCCCCTGGATTGAGATTTCAGTTTTCTCTCTGTGAATTTCGAGATATCTATTTCTCTCTCTCTCTCTAGTTTTTTTTTCCCTTTTCTCTTTCTCTATTCCTATTTCTCTATTTCTCTCTCTCCCCATCAAATTTTCTCATTCTATTTCTCATTCCCTTTTCTTATTTCTATCTCTTTTCTCCTTTCTCTTTTGCTCCCTTCCCACTCTCCCTCGCTCTCTCACTCACTCTTTCTCTTTCCCTCTCCCGCTCCCTTTCTCTCTCCCCTTTCTCTTTCCCCCTCCCTCTCTCTTCCTCTCTCTCCCTCTTTCTCTCACTCATCTTCTCTCTCTCTTCCCCTCCCTCTCTCCCTCCCTCTCTCTCTCCCTCTCCCCTTTCTCTTTCCCCCTCCCTCTCTCTTCCTCTCTCTCTCTCTCTCTTTCCCTCTCTCCCTCTCTTCCTCTCCCTCTCTCCCTTTGAGTGTGGATTCTGTGCTGAACATCCTCAGGTTTGGATCTTACCTTCTTGTCTCTCTCTGCTCCCACGGCTCCGAGATCTCTGCCACTCTGCACCGGCTCTAAAAGCTGGCGGGGGCACTGCCAGCTGAACGGCTGGCTTTTTCACGCTGAAAATGGGTCCGGGGACGGAGTGGCAGCGGTGCGCACTTTTAGCACGTCACGGCTGCCGCAGCCCCCACACCGTCACGAGAATCGGTGGTGGTCCACACCGCTGCAAAACCTCCCGGGCCAAATCTATGAATAAGTCCACTGAATTTTATGCATGTATCTGAATTATATTTGATTCAATTGGTTACTTGGAATCAACCATTTCTAGCTTTAATATGATGCAAGCAATACAGTTAAACTAATACAAAAGCAAAGCTTGCCGATGCTGCCAATCTGATAGAAAAACAGAAAATGCTGAATACACACAGCAGGTCAGGCAGCATCTGCGGAGAGAGATACAGAGTTGTAGAGTCGGCCAGTTGACCCCAGAGCGGCGGCCATTCAATTTTGATGAATGGTCGCCGTAAACGGGCAGTAACGGTCCTTCCCGGGACCGTGAATTTTGGAGCCCTTATCGCTGAAGTGATAAGCTAAAATTAAGTCTGATTTTTTTAAGACATCTTCCATTAATTTAATTGTGATAAAAAGAAAAAATGCTGCAAACACTCAGGAGGTCAAGCAGCATGTGCGGGAGACAATTCTACAACTCTGTATCTCTCTCCACAGATGCTGCCTGACCTGCTGAGTGTATCCAGCATTTTCTGTTTTTCTATCAGATTGGCAGCATCCACAGGCTTTGCTTTGTATTAGTTTAACTGTATTGCTTGCATCATATTAAAGCTAGAAATGGTTGATTCCAAGTAAACAAACAAATCATTGAATCAATTATAATTCAGATACATGCATAAAATTCAATGGACTTATTCACTTGCATTGCATAAAATTCTTAGCCCGAACATAAAATGCATTGCTGATGCATTTTTTAATATCCGGTAGTTAAATCTATTTGCTACATAATGGAACCACACCTGGAACAAGCGACGCCTTTTGTAAATGTAATGCTTTTCTGTGTAAGGAATAAGTCTTAGTACAGTATTTCCTGTAAATCTGATGATCAAGTTGTTGAATAAATGATTGAATTGACTGCAGTGCAAAACCCAGAATAGAATGCTCTGACAAAGTAATGTGTTTCTCATTCCATGGCCTTGAAATAATGCTATCGGATACGCACGTACAAATGCTGAACACATTTGCCTGAAATTTCTCTCTCCGTTATTTCAGTGGAGGTGATGGCCCGCTTAAAATAAATTTGTTATTTTAAAGGTTAAATAAGAGAGAGAGTTAAGTATTCATTTCAAAGGCATCATTTCAAAGCTTATGTTATTCCCATTTACACGTTGTTAGGAACATTTGTCCTTAAAGTTATCAGTGCTTCAGGCACTCCATGCCCAATGTTTTTAATGGATAGATGCTTGGCCCGTTTCTTTGACCTATACATGCTTCATAAATTTAACAAGTAGTATATTACAAGACAATCACCCGATCTCACTAAATATTCCACACTGAGCTGCCAGTTAATCACAAATGATTTCTACAGGACTGTAAGTTCGTTTTTTGTGGTGTTTATCTCACAGGCTGCATTATTTAGCCTAAGAGGTATGATTTTCATTCCAATAATAGCATTTAATTTATGGATCTGCAAGATTATGCTATCCTTTGGAGAAATAAGTGTTGTTGTTAATGAATTATTGTGGTGCAGAATAAAACAATAAGCTACAGAACAAACATCACTGACATGACTGCCCAGTTAATTACAAAGACTAAATACCAAGAACTAAACTAACAAATTAAAACAAACTTTTCAACAACAAACATGAAAACAGCTATTCATCTAAGATTAACAACAACCCAGCCACAGGACAACTCGACATGAAAGTAGACTTTACACTGTGTCACATTAATCCACAATCAACTTCACCATTTACTATTTGCAAAAATGTTAAAATATTCCACAATCTTGTTAACAGTTTACATTAATGGTATCACCCACTGGATACAATATTTATCCACAAGCCTGATTTAACAATGTGCGCTCAGTCTCGTATTTTCTGCCTGCTATCCAGCTGGGTGAGGCCACTTGTATTTCTCCACTACTGTTTCACCAGCCGCAGTTTATCTCCAGCACATTCTCACATGCACCACTTAAAATGCGCCATTGGACATCCAGATCCAACAACTATTTGGATATGAAATGTAAGGTGTTAATGTTGTTGCAGAGAGAGAAAACACATGTGCTGCATCACTGGTTAGTCTGTTCAATCTGGTTCTCAGTAAACAGATCCCATATAGCATGCGATTGCACTCCCGAGCACCCACATGAATGTACTCCTCAACTTTCCGAAGGAAGAAAGTTTGAACGAGTAAATGTTTGCTGAAATGTTAATGTTTTCAGCATTTATTTTTAGATCCACAGCTTTCTGTCGACATCTGTCTATACACGCATATTTATTTCTTTGTATCGCACCTAAATGTTATAATTGCTACCTAATAGCTGTCCAATAAATATTCCTAGAGAGCAAACAGAATATGACTAAAGCAACATCTACTTATCAATTAACCTGTCGTCCACTCCCATATTCTCAATTACTGATAAGACCTTCTCCGACCACTTCCTGTATCCCTCACCACACACATCACCTTATCCTCTTCCAACCCTACTCCCTTCTGCGTCCACATTCGCCCAGGTCACTTACAACTGCACTTTCAAACTCTCACCTATCTCGTTTTGGTCCTTCATTCACCACAATTATTTGTAGCCATTGATTTGTTCAACCACTCCCTCACCTTTAACTTTGATGCCTTTGTCCTTAGCAAAAACATTATTCTCTCCTACCCTGGTCATTTCTCCTGGTAATAGATGGCTATATTACTTGTGTACCAGATGTACTCAAGCCCAATGAGCAAAGACTTGAGTGTATCTGGTGCAGAACTCATCACTGTGTCTGATTGGATCACATCAAGCTCTAGCAGGCTTCACTCTCCTCTGCCAAAACCATTCCCTACTTCAGAATTATTCTGGAGAGCAAAGATAACCCCTAGCATCTTTTTCCCACTACCAACTGCTTCCTCAAACCAATCTGCCCTGCTCCCTCCACTCTCATATTCAGCAGGTGAGCGGAGCTCAAGGACTCCTTGTCATTAAGATTAAGACCATCATTTAGCTAGTCCTGCTGCATCCCTTCCTTCCCCACAAAGCAAAGCTGCCCCAAAGGCTCCCCCTACTCTCACCCTGAACCTGCATCTTTAGATTATCCCCTCATGGTGAGTGCCTCAACTGGCATGGAAGAACTGAACTAAGAGATGGGCAGCTATACCATAAGGTCACAAGTTAGCACCCCCCCTTAACTAAAATGCATTGTGAAGGATTAGTTGTACATTTATTACTTTTAGAGGGTGAAGGGTTTACTGGTGCCCAAAGAAGAAAAGTGAGCATGGTCGCTGTGTTACCTTGACTGCTCTGGTCAGGTCATTAATATTTTGCAGCACTGGTCTGTAGTCCGGAGAGGTGAGGGTGAGATAGATGGCACCCAATGCCAGTGTCGATTCGCTCCATGTGACACGCATGACATTTTGTTCGGTTTCCTGCAATGGACACTTAGCACTTGGTTTCTCCTCTGTTCTCTTTCATCAAGGAGGGTTTGCAGTTGAAATTGAGAAATTGTGAAATTGTGACATCTGCAACATGCCCTTGTCCCTATTTTAGATACCTCTGTCCTGTGTTAGACATTCTTGTAAAGTGGTACAAAAACTGAGACATCCAGCCAGCTGACTGAATCAAGCACTGTTTCTTACCTTCCCCAGTCTACTGCTGCAATCTTCAGTCAGAAATAATTTTTTTAAGACTGCCCTTTAATTTCCATACATCCCAGCATATTACTCCCATTTTACATGGGTTTTATGTCAATCATCACTCTAATGGATATATAAATTAGCTGAATGAGGAAATTCTATTGTAAGTATCTATCTGTACCATCGGCGGGTGCAACGCATTTTTCATTGGTGTAAAAATAGTGCAAATTGACATGTGGAATTTCAAGTTCCTATTTTCTTCTGATTATTCACTGCTTTAAAGGCGAAAGCAACTTTTAAGTTGATTGCCAGAGACATGATTTTAGGCTATTTGAATGGCAAAGAGATAAAGATGAAATGCTTGCATCAGAACGCAAGAGAAAAAACTGAAGTAGACAAGTGTACTCAGCAGTGGCCCACATGGCCCAATTATGTCCAAACCAGTAAACTTCTCTGTATTCACAAGAATAAATAGCAGTTGATAAAGTTACAACTTTTGTGTAGTGTAAAATTTAATGCTATTGAGGAGGGGACTTCCTATTCTCAAACTAACACTATTTCCTGATGCTTCAAAATCTGCCCTGGTTGATATTTGAGTTCTTGATAAGTACTTAGAATTTTGAGGAGGAAAATAGCGCAAACATTTTGTTACATATAAAACTAAAAAAAATCAATTTCTGTATGACTAACCTGGCAGTCATTGTTGACACTGTGCACAAATGTTTCATCCAACAGCATAACCACTTTTTATCGTGACAAGATGCCAATTCACCAACATTTCTTTCCCCAAAATATGAGAATATGCTGATTAGTTGGTGCGGAATAACATCACACATTATTTACATATGTAATGCAATGGCCATGGCTGTAAAGCAAAGCCCTGGACTCCCAGAAGTGGCCCACTCATTCTATTTGCGTCTTCAAGTACTGCGTTGCTGCAACATAATGGCAGTAGACAGAAGTAACGCAGCTATCAACAAGACAAAAATAGAATCCATATGGATAGAGATAAAAGATAATAAAGGATCAATCACACGAATAGGTGAAGTCTACAGACCACCTAATAGTGGAAGGGAGGTGAACGAAGAAATATGCAGCTAAATCAGGGAAATGAGTAAAAAACATAGAATAATAATCATGGGGGATTTCAACTACCCTGATAGTAATTGGATGGAAGAGGTAGGTAAAGGGGATAAGGGAATGGAGTTCCTACAATGTGTACAGGACTACTTTCTAACCCAATATGTAAAAAGTCCAACAAGGGAGAATTTGCTATTGGATCGAGCAATGGGGAATGAACCAGAGAAGATAAGAGAAGTAAAAATAGGGGAACATCGCAGCAATAGTGACAATAATATAACATGCTTTAAGATGATAATTGAGCAGGACATAAGTATGGAAAAAAGCTGATTTTGAGGAGTGCGAATAAAACTTGGGAAAATAAAATGGGCAACAATATTGGCAAAAAACGAGGTAGAACAGTAATGGCAAACGGTTAAAATGGTATTCAGCAGAGTAGAGGAACAATATATTCCGCTAAAAAGAACAAACTAAACACTAATCAGACTCTATGGATGAATAATGCCATAAGGGAAAAATTGAGGGTAAGGAATGAGGCATATATTTAAATAGACAGTAGGGAAGTCCATGATAATGGAGAATATGAAAAGATTAGGAGAGAAGTCAAAAGAACAATTTGGAAGGCAAAGCAGAAATATGAAATTAAATTATCAAGGAACATTAAAAAAAGTATAATATTTTACAGGCACATCAATAAAAAAGGAAGGTTGGGATGGGACTAGGGCCATTAAGGGATAAAGAGGATAATACCACAGGTAACGATAGAGAGATGGCAGAATTATTAAATAATTATTTTGATTCAGTATTTACCAGGGAGATAGAACAGGTGGGCATGACATTGGATGATGAGATTATTAATGAGATAAGTACATTTAAAATAAAAAGAGTGGATATATTAAATAAACTAATCAAACTCAAGAGGATAAAACCCTTGGTCTGGATGAATTGCATCCACACATTTTAAAATAATCTAGGGAACAGATAGCAGAGGCATTACTACACATAGTTAGGAAAAGGTGTATTGTCACAAGATTGTTGTAATACCTGTATTTAAGAAGGGGGATAGTACATGTCCAAGGAATTATAGTCCACTCAGCTTAACATGAGTGTTAGGAAAAATAATGGAAGCCCTACTAAAGGAGAAAATAGAAGAACATCTAGAAGACAAAAATATAATAATGAATAGTCATCATGTATTTCAACAGGGAAAGTCTTGCTTGATCAACCACATTGAATTTTTTGAAGAGGTAACAGAGAGAGTAGACAATGGGAATGTAGTAGATGCAATTTACATAGAAACATAGAAAATAGGTGCAGGAGTAGGCCATTCGACCCTACGAGCCTGCACCACCATTCAATAAGATCATGGCTGATCATTCACCTCAGTACCCCATTCCTGTTTTCTCTCCATACCCCTTGATGCCTTTAGCGCCTTTAGCTGTAAGGGCCTTATCTAACTCCCCCCTGAATATATCCAATGAACTGGCATCAACAACTCTCTGCGGTAGGGAATTCCACAGGTTAACAACTCTCTGAGTGAAGAAGTTTCTCCTCATCTCAGTCCCAAATGGCTTACCCCTTATCCTTAGACTATGTCCCCTGGTTCTCGACTTCCCCAACATTGGGACCATTCTCCCTGCATCTAACCTATCCAGTCCCGTCAGAATTTTATATGTTTCTATGAGATCCCCTCTCATCCTTCTAAACTCCAGTGAATGCAGACCCAGTCGATCCAGTCTCTCCTCATATGTCAGTCCTGCCATCCCAGGAATCAGTCTGGTGAACCTTCGCTGCACTCCCTCAATAGCAAGAACGTCCTTCCTCAGATTAGGAAACCAAAACGGAACACAATATTCTAGGTGAGGCCTCAGTAAGGCCCTGTACAACTGCAATAAGACCTCCTTGCTCCTATACTCAAATCCCCTAGCTATGAAGGTCAACGTACCATTTGCCATCTTCACCGCAAGCTGAACCTGCATGCCAACTTTCAATGACTGATGTACCAATGCACCCAGGTCTCGCTGCACCTCCCCTTTTCTTAATCTGCTGCCATCCAGATAATATTCTGCCACCAAAGTGGATAACCTCACATTTATCCACATTATACTGCATCTGCCATGCATTTGCCCACCCACTTAACCCTGTCCAAGTCACTCTGCAGCCTTTTAGCGTCCTCTTCACAGCTCACACCGCCACCCAGTTTAATGTCATCTGCAAACTTGGAGATATTACACTCAATTGCCTCATCCAAATCATTAATGTATATTGTAAATAGCTGGGGTCCCAGTACTGAGCCCTGCGGTACCACACTAGTCACTGCCTGCCATTCTGAAAAGGACCCGTTTATCCTGACTCTCTGCTTCCTGTCTGCCAACCAGTTCTCTATCCACGTCAGTACATTACCCCAATACCATGTGCTTTAATTTTGCACACCAATCTCTATGTGGGACCTTGTCAAAAGCCTTTTGAAAGTCTAAATACACGACATCCACTGGTTCTCCCTTGTCCACTCTACTAGTTACATCCTCAAAAAATTTTGGAAGATTTGTCAGCAGGATTTCCCTTTCATAAATCCATGCTAACTTGGGCCGATCCCGTCACTGCTTTCCAAATGTGCTGCTATTTCATCTTTAATAATTGATTCCAACATTTTCTCCACTACTGATGTCAGGCTAACCAGTCTATAATTACCCATTTTCTCTCTCCCTTCTTTCTTAAAAAGTGGCGTTACATTAGCTACCTTCCGTCCAGAGGAACCGATCCAGAGTCGATAGACTGTTGGAAAAAGATCACCAATGCATCCACTATTTCTAGGGCTACTTCCTTAATACTCTGGGATGCTGGCTATCAGGCCCCATGGATTTATTGGCCTTCAAGCCCATCAATTTCTCTAACACCATTTCCCGCCTAATAAGGATTTCCTTCAGTTCCTCCTTCTCACTAGACGCTCGGTCCCCTAGTATTTCCGGAGGGTTATTTCTGTCTTCCTTCTGGAAGACAGAACCAAAGTACATGTTTAATTGGTCCGCCATTTCTTTGTTCCCCATTATTAATTCACCTGAATCTGACTGCAAGGGACCTACGTTTGTTTTCACTAATCTTTTTTTTTCACATATCTATAGAAGCTTTTGCAGTCAGTTTTTATGTTCCCAGCAAGCTTCCTCTCATATTCTATTTTCCCCTTCCTAATTAAACCCTTTGTTCTCCTCTGCTGTATTACAAAATTCTCCCAGTCCTCAGGTTTGCTGCTTTTTCTGGCCAATTTATATGCCTCTTCCTTGGATTTAACATAATCTTTAATTTCCCTTGTTAGACACGGTTGAGCCACCTTCCCCGTTTTATTTTTACTCCAGACAGGAATGTACAATTGGTGAAGTTCATCCATGTGATCTTTAAATGTTTGCCATTGCTTATCCACTGTCAACCCTTTAAGTATCACTCGCCAGTCTATTCTAGCCAATTCACGTCTCATACCATCAAAGTTACCTTTCCTTAAGTTCAAGACCCTAGTCTCTGAATTAACTGTGTCACTCTCCATCTTAATAAAGAATTCTACCATATTATGGTCATTCTTCCCCAAGGGGCCTCGCACAACAAGATTGCTAATTAGTCCTTTCTCATTACACATCATCCTGTCTAGGATGGCCAGCCTTCTAGTTGGTTCCTCGATATATCGGTCTAGAAAACCATCCCTAATACACTCCAGGAAATCCTCCTCCACCACATTGCTACCAATTTGGTTAGCCCAATCAATATGTAGATTACAGTCGCCCATGATAACTGCTGTACCTTTATTGCACGCATCCCTAATTTCTTGTTTGATGCTGTCCCAACCTCACGACTACTGTTCGTTGGTCTGTACACAACTCCCACTTGCGTTTTCTGCCCTTTTGTATTCCGTAGCTCCACCCATACCGATTCCACCTCATCCAAGCTAATGTCCTTCCTTACTGTTGCATTAATTTCCTCTTTAACCAGCAAGGCCACCCCACCTCCTTTTCCTTTCTGTCTATCCTTCCTAAATGTTGAATACCCTTGGATGTTGAGTTCTCAGCCTTGGTCACCCTGAAGCCATGTCTGCGTGATGTCAATTACATCATATCCATTAGCTGCTATCTGCACAGTTAATTTGTCCACCTTATTGCGAATACTCCTCGCATTTAGGCACAGAGCCTTCAGGCTTGTCTTTTTAACACACTTTGCCCCTTTGCAATTTGGCCCTTATCTAGATTTTCAAAAGGCCTTTGATAAGGTACCCCATAATAGACTGATGAACAAGGTCAGAGAATACAGAGTCAGGGGACAAGTAGCAGAATGGATAGCGAGCTGTCTTCAAGACAGAAAACAGAGAGTAGAGGTAAAAGATAGTAATTTACAGTAGCAGAAAGTGGGCAGTGGTGTTCCACAAGGATCAGTGCTGCGACCACTGTGGTTCACAATTTATATTACCGATTTAGACTTTGGAATCAAAACACAATTTCTAAATTTGTGGATGACAACAAATTGGGAGTGACAGCCAATACTGAGGAGGACTGCAAAAAATTACAGGAGGACATTAATAAACTTGCAGAATGGGCATATAATTTGAAAATGAAGTTCAACATAGATAAATGTGAGGTTTTACATTTTGGTAGGAGGAATAGGGAGGTCACTTATTACTTGGAGGATGTGAGTCTAGGTGGGGTAGAAGAGCAAAGGGATCTCGGAGTACAAATATACAAATCACTAAATATTGCAACACAGGTTAGCAAGGCCTTAAAAAAAAAACAAGCAGTAGGGTTTATTTCCAGAGGTTAGGGCGAGAACCTCCACTTTTGAGCTTATCATCCAAAAATGGCCGTTATTTCCGATGTGGGCAGTAAAAAAGGGTTTTCAGATCGCTGGCTTCTCACCCATTCTCAAAACACCTAGTTTACATTTCTGAAAATGGGTGTTACCGTGGGCGATATCAAATGGGCGGTAGTGTAAAATTTTTCTCACCTTCTGTCGTAAAGTGTGGTCATCCTTAGCAACGGCATGGCAACGCTCAATTCCCATGATTCAGGAGGTCAAGGGTCACCATGACATGCGCAGAAGAGGAGTCAGAGAGAGAGGGAGCTCAGAGGGATTGAAGGCGTGTCTGGGTGTGGTGTGGCTGCTTTGGGAGGAAGGAGGGAGGTTTTAGAGCTTCACAGCAAATAGGAAAATAAAAAGTACCTGTTACTAGCCACATATTTGACCGAATTTGCCCTATAATGGAGGGAGAGGGGGAAGCATCACAGCACACTGTGGAGACTGACACTGGAAAGAGCAGTGAGGTGGGAGAGGAGCACATTGGAGGGCATGAAAGAGCGAGGAGGTTCTCGGACGAGGCAAATGTCCCCCTCCTGCTGGAAGCTGATTTGAAACAAGGAAGGGCGTGGGAAACCTACCCCAAAGGCCTACCAGAGGATATGGACAGAGATAGCAGAGGTGGTCTCGTTGGCGACCAACGAGGTACGTGAGGGCAACCAATGCCGCAAACGGTGGAACGACCTTGTGGGATCTGCAAGAGTAAGTATTACATTGATTTACATGTACTTATGTATTTATATAATTTGATTTGTAACAGTCATGAGTGACTATCAGCAGATGTGAGGTCTTGCACTTTTACGGGGAATGTTTTACTCAAAGCCTGCGGTCACGGTGTACGTCTTTAGGTAAAAAATGATAATAATTATAATAATCATGATTACATCTGTCGGTTATGTATTGTCAGTGTCTGTGAAAGTACCTAGCAATGATATCACACAATGATCACATGCCATGTCATCCTGTCACCTTTTACAGAAGAAGCTATCGACGATGAGGTCCATGCAGAGGCGAACCGGTGTGGGGTCACCAGTCCCCAACAACATCACTGACATGGAGGAGCGACTGCTAGCACTCGTGGGGAAGCAACCCCGGACACATCTGCAGACCCTGAAGTGATGCCACGTGAGTAAAGCTTACACCATTGTGTGATGTAAAGTCAATAGATGCCACAACCAACTCATATCTGACCAATCATATATGATATATGATTTCTAAACGTGTCATAGAAATAATGCTGTCCTAATGGAAATCATTGCAATCCACAATTAGTTGAAATTCATGAAATGTGATGTCTGCGATGATTTTGAGAGCGGTGGTGCTTTTGTCGTGCATATGCTGTGTGCAGCGCTGGACTCACCTTATCACCCTAGCACCCCCTTCTCTTCTAAAAACCTCATTTGTGTCTTGCAGCGCAGTCAGCAGCGCAGCCCCAGGCAAGGCCACAGAGGCCAGAAGGTGGGGGTGCGGGGCAGGAGTCGGCGGTAGATCCTACTATATCTGGTGCTGAGGAGCTCCGATTGTCATCCATCAATCTGCTGGGTCTGTTCTCGACTGATGAGAGCGCGGACTTCGAAGAACCTGCATCGCCGCGCTCCAGAACCCATTCCACCCCAAGGCCATCAATTGGTCCTCCGGTCATTCCCGCCTCCACTCTGGAGGTGCCGACCCCAAGCACCTCTCCACAGGGCGCCCCATTTGTCCCCAGGACTTCACCTACCCCACGGAGGTCTCGTGGATGTGGCAGGTCTGTTCCACGAGCGCGACATAACAGCGTAGAGATGGTTCAGTTGTCCAGGAGGACTGTAGACATTGGTGACCAGCTCATCGAAGCTTTGGGGGGCATATCCCAACATCTGGCCACCATGTCCGAGTACATTCCGCGTATGGCGGAGTTCCTTGATGTGATAGCCGGGAACACTGCTGCCACAGACCTCCCAGTGGTCCCAGAGTGTGGCACTCCATCCCTAGGCGCCGCACCACCACTGCGAATGACTGATGCAAGCAAGGACCAAGATCCTGCATCAGAGAATGTTGTCCCCTCGGCATCCCCCGCTCTCGTACCCGTTCAACCAATGCATCGGCCTTCATCCCCCCCCCAATGCGGCACCACCTGAGGAACTCCTCGGCCAGGCGCCGTGGAGCGAGGAGGGGAAGAAGAAAGAGAGGAGGAAAGGAAAGTGAGGTGCATGTGTGCAGGTGATGGCAGTGTCATATCTCCATCTGGATGTATGCAATTTGTTGCAATGTATGGGGGCTGGGGACCATGCTCCTGCTTTGCCTTTGTATTATGTGTTGCTGGACATGTTGACCATGTGATTTATGTCAATGGTGGAAAAAATGGGCTGTGGGTGGGGGGTGGATGTTATTGGCTGTGATACTTATGATTTCAGACCAATGTTGGTATTAAACTTTTGATATTGAACATTATCTTGTTGCGCATTGTCTCAGATGCTGAACCGTTACACACTGGTAATTCCTTACCGTGAAATGGTTAAATACAACTTCACATCAATCAACGTAAACTAACTGGCACCAAGGTGATGGGCACCATTGATGTCTGAGCTGCACACACACAGCAGTGTGTCAGCGTTGTCACTCACATCAGCGCTCTTTCAGGCTAATGTTTCCGATATCAGTTCCTCACGTAAGAGTGGGATTTAACAAATGCCAGCCATACTGCTGGTGTCCGTCCCAGTCAGTTCCACTTTTTCTGGGTGTTATTTTGAGCAGGCGATATTGTGGGTGATATGTGTGCGAGGTGGTGAAATTGATGGTGGTGGGCGATCTTCATGGCCGCTAGTTTGGGTAAATATGCTCTATACAACAAAAAGCAGTCACCGGGCGTTATTATTGAATCTCGGCATTAAGTTCATGAGGAAAGTAACGCTGGCCAATAATATGGGCGTGGAAATCACCCATTCTGGGTGGGCGGGTAGTAATTTTTTTTATTGGCGTTAAGCATATGGGGAAAGTAATGCTCGGTGATAAGTCTCCTAAAAAAGTCCGTCACTTTCCATTTTGTGCCAAACTGAGCGATATCTGGGTGTTATACATCATTTCAGCGGTTAAATGGGCGTTAAGTGGGCGTTAAGCAGGCAAAAAAAGTTGAGGTTCTAGCCCATAGAATTGAAAAATAGGAACGTTGTGCTAAACCTGTATCAAACCTTGGTTAGACCTCAGTTTACCCTACCTGGGGGCGGGAAGGCAGGAGATGGCGACAGCGGGTGATGAACCCGTTTCTGCGGTGATCCTGGCCAAAAGTGCTATCTTCCCATAATAGGCCTTGTTAGGCTCACCCTGCAAGTTTCCCACTCCAATTATTAAGAGCGGGTCTGGTGTGGTCACCCAGATGACATGATTCTTGCCGGTATATTTAAATGGGCTATAGGCCCATTTGCTGTCAGTTCACTTTGCAGGCGTTAATCTGATGTGAGTGAGGGCAGGTCTGCACAATGTTATCAGAAAGATAGAGATCAGTTCCGCACTTTTGCAATGAGTCCCTCCATCAACAGACAAAGGCAGCGTGGCTACAGATATCCCAGGAAATCCCAGGTACAGAGGAATCAGCGGGTCTTTGTACGTGAAACACAAAAAGTTAGCATGCAGGTACGGCAAGTAATTAGGAAGGCAAATGGAATGTTGGCCTTTTTTGCAAGGGGGTAGAGTATAAAAGTAGGGAAGTCCTGCTACAATTGTACAGGGCATTGGTGAGACCACACCTGGAGTACTGCAAACAGTCTTAGTCTCCTTATTTAAGGAGGGATATACTTTCATAGGAGGCAGTTAAGAGAAGGTTCACTCGGTTAATTCCTGAGATGAAGGGGTTATCGTACGATGAAAGATTGAGCAGGTTGGGCCTATACTCATTGGTGTTTAGAAGAATGAAAGGTGATCTTATTGAAAAGTATAAGTTTATGAGGGAGCTTGACAGGGTAGGTGCAAAGAGAATGTTTCTCCTCATGGGGGAATCGAGAACTAAGGGACATAGCTTCAGAATAAAGGGTCGCCAATTTAAAGCAAAGATGAGGAGGAATTTCTTCTCTGACAGGATCGTGAATCTGTGGAATTCTCTATATCACAGAGCTGTGGAGGCTGGGTCATTGAATGTATTTAAGGTGGAGATAGACAGATTTTTGAATGATAAGGGAGTGAAGGGTTATGGGGAGCATACAGGAAAGTGGAGTTGAGGCCAAGATCAGATCAGCTATGATCTTATTGAATGGCAGAACAGACTCGCGAGGCCAAATGGCCTGCTCCTGCTCCTATTTCTTATGTTCTTATGTTCTTATGAAATATTGGTGACTTCAGTAGTGCCTCACACCTGGGTCCAGTATCGCAAATGGTTCAATAATCTTCGAAGATTTGAAAAAGTGAGTATAAAGAGATACTTACCTTGATGCTGCTGTGCCTGTCATCATATCCCCACCACTGTGCATTGCCACCCATACTCCTGCACAACATTACTCACCCCGAGATCCCTTGGATCTTAATCCAGGTCTGTGGACTAGGGTTGGGGCAATGTGATGCAGTGTCTGTGGGCTAGGGTTGGGGCAATGTGATGCAGTGTCTGTGGATTAGGGTTGGGGCAATGTGATGCAGTGTCTGTGGACTAGGGTTGGGGCAATGTGATGCAGTGTCTGTGGACTAGGGTTGGGGCAATGTGATGGAGTGTCCGTGGATTAGGGTTGGGGCAATGTGATGCAGTGTCTGTGGACTAGGGTTGGGGCAATGTAATGCAGTGTCTGTGGACTAGGGTTGGGGCAATGGCATGCAGTGTCTGTGGACTAGATATAATGGAGTAGCGGCAGTCCTTCAAATGAGCTTATGCTATGTGACCTTCCTCATGTCACCCTGCCCCCTCCCCTGCTGCTAGCCACTCGTCTGTTGCTTTCTACTTCCAGATGACCAATCATAGGCGCCGCATCCCTCAGATCAACCCTCCACGTCAAGCTGTCATATGGAGGAGGAGGCGGAAGAAGAGGAAGAGGAGTTGACAGAGCAGCTGACTCTAGGTGGGCAGATGCAGTCTATACCTCTTTTTCCACTGGCAAACACCTCATCCGAGGATGCTGTAATTTTCCCGGGCTTTGAGATCTCTGAAGCTCCAGGGACTAGTGGCATGCAACACATATGCCATATGCCATCTCTCCGGAGGGTGAGTCGGCAAAGTCGGTCTGCTGACAGACAGGCAGACATGGAACTGGATTCAGTGGGACTGTCCAAGGAGAACATCCAGCTCACCCATCAGCTTCTTGATGTCCTGAGTAGGATTCCCGCGACCATCGAGAATCTCATTGCGAATGTAATGGGGGTAGGATCGCAGATTGTCGGTGTGAGCCGCGAAACCTGCGAGGTCATCACTGCCCACACGAGGCTGGTGGCCTCCACCAGTGACACTGGAGTCCCGGAGAGTATGGCGAGCAGCCTTTCCGAGTTCCCCAGTGTGATACCCAGACATACCCTCACACCACCTGTGACTGGCGATGCAGATGAAGAAACTTGCAAGTCAGAAGCCGAGCCTTCCACACCACGAGCTGGTCCAGTGTCTCCCCAGGAGGCATCCCCAAAGTCTCTCCCTCCAACGTAGCAGCGCTCTGACAACGTTGCTGCATGTCATCGTGGTGCACTTTGGGTATGAGAAGTAGTACAGGGAGGGGGATTAAGGGCAAGGTGGGGGGAACGCTGGTGGTAAAAGACAGTGGGGCAGGAGTGTTATTTTATTTTATTAAAGTTTCAATGTTTGCAAATTAAGTTAACAAAGTCATAAATTCTTTTGTTCACCTTAACCATTCCTGTGTAGTGTCTTATTTGCAGAATAAGAGGGGGAATAGTCAATATGGTGGGATAGAGTGGCCAGGCAACAGTCAAACGTGCTGTTCATTCTTCAAGCAAAGTGTTTAATTATGAGCTGCTGACATAAGGCATTTGCAGCAGTGAAATTTTCACGATGCCTCCCCTGTGGTGGTGGCGGGGGTGGTGGTGGCATGGGCTCCTCGCCAGGCGCCTCTTCCTCGTCCTTGTTCTCCCTCCTCTCTCCTGAGGTGGTCCTGCAATCCCCATTGGCAATTCCTGTCCCCTCATGATGGCTAAGTTGTGTAGTATGCAGCACACCATAATGAACTCAGAGACCTGCTGAGGGAAGTATTGCAGGCAGTCTCCAGAATGGCCCAGGCATTATAGCGATGCTCAGCTTCTGTCTGAGGGTTCTGGAGGGGTGGTCATGAGCCAGGTGCCGAGGCCGTAATCTTTTCCCCCAAGTATCCAGCTCTGACCTTGTGGTTGACACTCGAACAGACCTGAAACAGTGCTCTCACGTAAGATGAAAGCATCATGGATGCTCCCTGGATATTGGGCATTGACTGTCATGATATGCTGAGTATGGGCGCAGACGATCCGTATGTTCAGGGAGTGGAATCCCTTTTGGTTTCGGTAAACCTCTGGATTCTGTAAAGGTGCTCGCAGGGCATTTTGCGTACAGTCAAGGGCACCCTGAACCTTGGGGAAGCCAGCAAATAGTCCAAAATGCTAAATCGGGCGATATGCTCGAAAGTTCCACCCGGGACACGAGCGCAGCATTGCACGACGATTTACGTCATCCAAACGGTGAAAACAGCGGGCGGGCTCTAAGTTTTAAAGCCGCCGCAAAACCATTGCCGAAAGTTCCGCCCGGGCACAAAATCTTGTGCGCCTCGTTTCACGGCAAAAAAAATATTTTTTGTGCCCCACCCAGGTGCTAAACTGGTGCAAATTTAGAGGGGTTGTGGGAGAGGCGAGGAGGGGGAGAGGTGCAGGGATTGAAGCTGCAATGTAGGCACCTGTGAGCCGCATCATCATTGCATAAAGACAAGTCCCGTACTGAATTTCACCATTTTGGGTGAGGCTCTGCCCCCAGTGAGCACAATTCCCATCTAAAGTGGACACCTGGAGGCTAAATACATTTAGCTTGCTTTCAACGGTTTCTTAAAGCAAAGATGATGATGTGTTTCAAATGTGGCTGTCTAGTTTCTTTGCCGGAAAGTTTTTCCCAAAGTCTATATTGAACATCTTGCATACTTTTAATTCTGTTTGGAGCTATTTTGCAAAAGTCTTCGTTTTACTTTGAAGCATTTTACTGAAGTCTGGGCAATTGCTGCAGTGCAGCAAGTTTACATAGGATTACATAGGTTATATGGCACAGAAACAGGCCATTCGGCCCAACCAGTCCATGCATTTATGCTCCACTCGAGCCTCCTCCCATCTTTCCTCATCTAACTCAATCAGCATAACCTCTATACCCTTCTCTCTGATATGCTTATCTAGCCTGCTCCTCAAAGTGGCCATATTTCAATCACTCCCTATAGTAGCGAGTTCCACATTCTCATCACTCTTTTTTCAAAAGGGAGAAAGGGATAGTCTGAGTTATTACAGCCAAGTCAGCCTAAACACGGTGGTGGAAAAATTATTGGAAAAAATTCTGAGGGACAGGATAAATCATCATTTATAAAGACACAGATTAATCAAGGACAATCAGCGTGGATTTGTTAAGGGAAGGTCATGTCTGATTAAATTGATTGAATTTTTTGAGGAGGTAACAAGGATGGTCGATGAGGGTAGTGGGTTTGATATAGTGTATATGGATTTTAGCAAGGCTTTTGATAAGGTCCCACATGGCAGACTGGTCATGAAAGCAAAAGCCCATGGATCCAAGGCAAAGTGGTAAGTTGGATCCAAAATTGGCTTCGAGGCAGGAGGCAAAGGGTAATGGTCGATGGTTTTTGTGACTGGAAGGCTATTTCCAGTGGAGTTCGGCAGGGCTCAGTACTAAGTCCCTTGCTTCTTGTGGTATATATCAATGATTTAGATTTGAATGTCGGGGGTATGATTACGAAGTTTGCAGATAATACAAAGATTGGCCGTGTGGTTGATAATGAAGAAGAAAACTATAGACTGCAGGAAGATATCAATGGACTGGTTATTTGGGCAGAACAGTGACAAATGAAATTCAATCTGGATAAGTGTGAGGTAATGCATTTGGGGAGGACTAACAAGGCCAGGGAATACAAATTAAATGGTAGGACACTGAGAAGTGTAGAGGAACAAAGGGACCTTGGAGTGCATGTCCACAGATCCTGAAGGTAGCAGGCCAGGTAGATAAGATGGTTAAGAAGGCATACGGAATGCTTGCCTTTATGAGCCGAGGCTCAGAATACAAGAGCAAAGGAGGTTATGCTTGAACTGTATAAAACACTGGTTTGGCCACAGCTGGAGTACTGTGTGCAGTTCTGGTCACCACATTACATAAGAACATAAGAACATAAGAAATAGGAGCAGGAGTAGGCCATATGGCCCCTCGAGCCTGCTCCGCCATTTAATATGATCATGGCTGACCCGATCATGGACTCAAGTCCACTTCCCTGCCCGCTCCCCATAACCCCTTATTACCTTATCGGTTAAGAAACTGTCTATCTCTGTCTTAAATGTATTCAATGACCCAGCTTCCACAGCTCTCTGAGGCAGAGAATTCCACAGATTTACAACCCTCTGAGAGAAGAAATTCCTCCTCATCTCAGTTTTAAATTAGCTTAAATTACAGGAAAGATGTGATTGCACTGGAATGGGTGCAGAGGAGATTTACGAGGATGTTGCCTGGAAAATTTTGGCTATGAGGAAAGATTGGAGAGGCTGGATCTGTTTTTTTTGGAATAGGAGGAGGCTAAGGGGAGACCTGATTGAGGTGTACAAAATTATGAAGGTCCCGGATAGGATGGACCTGTTTCCCTTGGCAGAGGGGTCAACATCCAGCGGGCATAGATTTAAAGTAATTGGGGGAAGGTTTAGAGGAGATATGAGGGGAAATTTCTTCACCTAGGGGATGGTGGGGTTCTGGGGCTCATTGCCTGAAAGGGTGGTAGAGGCAGAAACCCTCACCACATTTAAAAAATACTTGGATGCCCTGCTACTACTTCTTTAATACTGGACTGCAACATTTTCCCAACCACAGATGTTAGGCTAACTGGTCTATAGTTTCCTGCTTTTTGTCTGTCTCTCCTTTTTTAAATAGGGGCATTACAGTTGCAGTTTTCCAATTTGCTGGGACCTCCCCAGAATCCAGGGAATTTTGGTAAATTACAACCAATGCATCCACAATCCCTGCCACTACTTCTCTTAAGACCCTAGGATGCTAGCCATCAGGTCGAGGAGATTTATCTGCCTTTAGTCCCATTATCTTACTGAGCACCGCCTCCTTAGTGATTGTGATTGTGTTTAGTTCCCCTTTGACTATCCAGTGAGAAAGCCAATAGGACCAAGCTTCTTAAGAAAAGTATCAGATTCAACAGTTCGTCAATTGGGTTTACCTTAACTTGACAACACTTATTCTCACAGTAATGCAAGCTATAATCATTGTGTTTCCTTTTTTTATTCATCGCTCTTACTTATTCTCACTGACTAAATTTCCTTAGCTGCTCCCTATTCCCCTCCCCACTTCTCACCTCTCCTTCTCACCTCCACTTCCAGGCCAGTCAATTCTTTGCAGTAACGATGGAAAGTTTCCTACATCACAACAGTGACTACTATTCAATATCCCCTCAGTGGCTGTGAAGCACTTTGTAATGCCCTAGGGGTGTGAAAGACAATATAAAAATGCAAGTTATTTCTTTTTTTTAGGCATTTTTCTCTTCATTTGCTTTTTTTTCCAAATGATATTTAAGTTTTTCTGTTTTCAGGCAGGGGAGATTGAATTTAATTGTGTTCATTTTTTTTAAGTGATTTCCAATTGTACCAAATGCAATACTTTTTTAGGATTTTAATTTTAATACATTTAAAACAAGTCAAAAATCATTCTAAAATCTTTTTTTTAATAAAATAGGAAAATAACTTTTTAATCACGAGCTGCCTGATGTGATTAACGAGAGCTCCGAGCAGCAATATTTTATTAGTTTATTTCCAATAGGTTTTGATGGGTGAAATTGCCCCTTTTTGCGATGCCCGTTAATGCCTCTGGGGGCGCTAACTGAGTGCAAAACACTTTTCACCCAGGGGGGGGCGCGTGTGGGGGGCTACCGGTTCCCGGGAAATTGCCTGGGAGTTTCCGGAGGCGTTGTCATGGCAGCTCCGCGCCCCGCGGGTAGCGTCCCGACCCAACACCCAACCGGCAATGACGTCAGCGTCTCATGCCAACCCCTTGCCGCCCCACGAGAGATATTTACTCGGAGATATTTCCCTTCATGAGTCATGAAGCTGGCTGACATCCGCTCGTAGGGAGGAGTTTAAAGGGAAGGTCGCCAGCACCCCGTGCCGCCATCATGCTTGTTTTGCCGACGCTCAGGTCGGCTCTTTTGGTTCTCCCCTAGCGTGGTCTGGGCCGCCATCGTGCAGCCCAGCTCTCCGTTTTGTGTGCCGGGCTGTAGCCCTAGTACCATGCTGCCCTGGTAGTCCAGTGGAAGCCATCAGAGGCCTTGCAGAGTAGGCAGCGGCCCTCCGCTTTAAGTAAAGTGGAGGGGCAGTGAAGAACGTCAGCGCTACATGGAGAATCTGCGCCGCTGGTTCCGCCCTTTAGGAAGTGGAACACGCGAGATTGCGCTGCACTTCCTTTGAGGGGTGATAAGCCTAATTCACCAGCCGGGATGGGACTATCGCCAGGGCAATTTCATCCCCTTGGTGTTTTCAAATACCTACTGCAAAATGTTCCATTTTGTGGGATTTTATTATTTAATCCTCAAAACCAAAACTAATCACTCACTAATGTTCTTTTTTTTCCTTCTGTGATTACCATCTTGTAAAGCTTGTAAACCAAGGCAATAACTTGACAGCACCATCGCATTATGGACAATCATCTTGTAAATTAAAAAAAAAATTAATACAAGCTCATAAGCAAAAAAAGAACACACTACTTAAGATTACAGCAACAATTTGTATTTATATAATGCTTTTAACGTAGTAAAACATTCCAAGGTGCATCACAGGAGCATTATTAATCAAAAGAGATATTAAGACAGCTGACCAAAAGCATGGTCAAGCTAGGTTTAGGAAGTGAATTCCAGAGGTGAGGAACAAGAGTGCTGAAGGGACAGCCGCTAATGATGAAGCAAAGAAATTTGGGGATGCACAAGAGGCCAAAATCAAAGGAGCGCAGAGATCTCAGGGGGTTGTAGGGCTGAAGGAGGCTATAGAGATAGGGAGAGGCAAGGTCCAGGAGTGATTTTTGACACAAGGTGGACATTTTTGAAATCAAGGCTTTGTCAGATTTAGGTCAGCGAGTACATGGGTGATGGATGAGCGGGACTTGATGTGAGTTAGGATTAGAGGCGCTCAAGTTTACTGAAGGTGGTAAGTGGGAGGCCGGCCAGGGGGACCACTGGAATAGTCGAGCCTGCTGGTAACAAAGACATGGATGAGCATCAGCAGCAGATTAGTGGAAGCAGTGGTGGAGCCTGATAATGTTATCAAGGTGGAAGTAGGTGGTCTTGGTGATAGAGAGCATATGGGATCTGAAGTTCAGATCAGAGCTTGATTCAGCCTTAGAAGTGACCAGGGAGGGAAATGGCATTTCAGCAAGTATAACTTCTCATGCAACATAATCTGGTGTTTTTTCAATAGTTATTAAAGAAAACCTGTGTTAAACAAACATGAACATAGATGTATATGCTGCATTTTTAGAAACATCAAAAATTACCAACTCAACCATCTCAGCAATCGACCTCCACTATAGCAGATCACAGCTCACCAACAGAATTTTCTTTCATAGAATCATAGAAATTTACAACACGGAAGGAGACCATTTCGGCCCATCGTATCTGCGGACCAACCAAGAGCTATCCAGCCTAATCCCACTTTCCAGCACTTGGTCCGTAGCCCTGTAGGTTACAGCACCTTAGTGCACATCCAAGTATCTTTTAAATGTGGTGAGTGTTTCTGCTCTACCATCCTTTCAGGCAGGGAGTTCTAGACTCCCACCACCCTCTGGGTGAAGAAATTTCCCCTCATATCGCCTCTAAACCTCCTCCCAATTACTTTAAATCTATGCCTCCTGGTTGTTCACCCCTCTTCCAAGGGAAACAGGTCCTTCCTAACCACTCTGTCCAGGCCTCTCATAATTTTATACACCTCAATCAGGTCTCCCCTTATCTTCCTCTGTTCCAAAGAAAACAGACACAACATCTCCAATCTTTCCTCATAACCAAAAATCTCCAGTCCAGGCAATATTCTTGTAAATCTCCTCTGCACCCTTTCCAGTGCAATCACATCTTTCTTATAATGTGGTGATCTGAACTGCAGATAGTAATCCAGCTGTGACCTACCCAGTGTTTTATACAGTTCAAGCATAAGTTTCTTGCTCTTGTATTCCATGCCTCGACTAATAAATGCAAGTAGTCCATGTGCCTTTTTAACCACCTCATCAGCCTGGCCTGCTACCTTCAGGGATCTGTGGATCTGCACTCCAAAGTCCCTTTGTTCCTCTACACTTCTCAGTATCATACCATTTAATGTGTATTCCTTTGCCTTGTTAGACCACCCCAAATGCATTACTTTACACTTATCTGGATTGAATTCCATTTGCCACTGTTTTGCCCAGCTGACCAGTTCATTGATATCTTCCTGCAGTCTGCAGCTTTCTTCTTCATTATCAACCACATGGCCAATCTTTGTATCATCTGCAAACTTCTTAATCATACCCCCAAAATTTCCAAGTCATTGATATATACGATAAAAAGCAAGGGACCCAGAACTGAGCCCTGCAGAATCCCACTGGATACAGCCTTCCAGTCAAAAAACACCCATCAACCATTACACTTTGCTTCCTGCCTTCGAGCCAATTTTGGATCCAACTTGCCACTTTGCCCTGGATCCCATGGCTATTATTTTTGTAATCAGTCTGCCATGTGGGATCTTATTAAAAGCTTTGCTAAAATCCACATCCGCTACATCATACGCACTGCCCTCATCAACGCTCCTGGTTATCTCCTCGAAAAATTCAATCAATTTAGTCAGACACGACCTTCCCTTAACAAATCCATGCTGACTGTTCTTGATTAATCCATGTCTTTCCAAATGAAGATTTATCCTGTCCCTCAGGATTTTTTCCAATAATTTTCCCACCACCAAGGTTAGGCTGACTGACCTATAATTACTCGGTCTATCCCTTTCTCCCTTTTTAAACAAAGGTACAACATTAGTAGTCCTCCAGTCCTCTGGCACCACACCTGTAGCTGGAGAGGATTGGAAAATGATGGTCAGAGCCTCTGCTATTTCCTCTTTTGTTTCTTTTAATAGCCTGGGATATATTTCATCCGGGCCTGGGGATGTATCCACTTTCAAAGCTGCTAAGCCCCTTAATACTTCCTCTCTCACTATGTTTATCTCGTCTAATATTTCACACTCCTCCTCCCTCATTGCAAAGTCTGCATCGCCCCTCTCTTTTGTGAAAATGAGGGGCAAAAAGATGCAAAGTATTCATTAAAAATCACACCCACATCTTCTGCCTTCACACACAGAGTTCCTTTATGGTCTCTAATAGGCCCCACTCTTTCTCTAGTTATCCTCTTGCTCTTAATGTATTTTTAAAACATCTTTGGGTTTTCCCTGATTTTACTTGCCAACATTCTTTCATACTCTCTCTTTGCTTTCGTGATATCTTTTTTAATTGCACCGCTGCACTTTCAATCGACCTTATTTTGTCAGGATTTGTTCCAGCTTGTTTAGTTATATATGTGCCTATGCACCATTCACCACCCGGGCTTCTCGGCAATCCATACCCAGGATTCTGCTGCTAGCATTCTTGAACTGGTTGCTTGGAGATGCAGGGCAGTACTATAGACTTACTTTGCACCCACCATCCCTGCCCACCACCCAGGATAGAAAACAATCTGTTTCACTCCCGCTAAATCCAGTAATGTATAGCGTGTGGACTGCAGAGTGTGCTGGCATACTATTGAGGGGTTGCAATTTGCAACCGAGTAAATGTGTGCCAGTTACTTCAGCAGAGTATGCTGGTGCATTCATGCACTATAGACTGGGTATCCAATTTGTAATCCTACCCTACAGCTAACAAATCTGTGCCAGTTCCTGTAAAGCAGCAAGTTTACTTCCATTTAACACATCTCAACTAAATGCATTAGACACCACTATGAGCCTCTAAATGTGTGTGGGATTGACTGAAGTACAGCAAATCTGAACAGACCGAATCGAAGTAAAAATCACTTGTTAATGGTACTCCATATCTCATTACACAGCATTTAATTTCTGTATTGAAAATCTGACAATCAGTTAACTATATTAAAACATCTTTACAAGTACTCTATAAATTGGACAATGCTAAATTAATTTAATAGTTAGTGGCGAAAAACATGATACAGTCTATATGTAATATATGCTGCAGATATTCTAACACAGGATTAATGAAGCAGAAACTATACAAAATTAATATTTCAACATTTGTCGAATTACTTTTTTTAAGTGTTTTTTTTTAGCTTACAGTCTTTAGGGATCAGGGGAGGTGAGATTAATCTCTCTACAGCCCCATTTTCCAGAGGGAAAAGGCTGGTAACAAGATCAAAATCAGAACATGATTTTCTGCCTAAGGCCCACTCATTGCTAATGAACTTCCTAGCCCTCGTGGCACAACCCTTTAATACTGTCTGCAGTAATTTTATCAACAAGTCTTGTATATGGCAGCTTCTCAAACACCTTTTGAAAGTCAACATACACAACCTCCATTGTATTTTCTTTCTCAATATAGTCAGTTATTTCCTCAAATTTAATTTGTCGGACATGTCTTGCCTGTCTGTAAATCCATGCTGGTAATCCTTAATTAACCCACAAAGGGGCTTTTAACCTTCCTCCCCCACGTCGGGCGGATGAGGCTTGTGGGGAGGCATTAAATAGGCAAATATGTAAAACTTGACCCTCAACCTGCACAATGCGGCTAATTCCGGTTTAACAATGGCATGTTTGGGAGCATCCGAGTAACCCACACAGGAGAGGCAGGTCCATCATTATAATATGTTAATGAGGCTCTATTCCTCAAGTTTTTACAGCCATTTAAATTTAACCAGGGCTCGAGAAATCCCGACTGCTGAAGGGAGGCAGGAGCAGCGGTATCCTGCAAGTAAATGTGTTTTACACCACTGCTTGTGGACCAGGAGTGCTTCCCCTGCCCCTCAAGTAAATCTTCTGCCGTGATCGACCAACCAACCACACTTTCACTGCCCCCCCCGCCCATCCCCCCGACGTGTGACAAACCAGTGATGTGTCCCAGTTCTCCCTCACTCTCAATTGCCAGCCCAAGATCCCCTCACCAACCCGCGATGTTTCCTATTTGCCGGTGACTGACCCCAATCATTCCTGGCTACAGCTTTCTTCCACTGGCTTTCTCGCCCAGCAGCCGACAGCTTGTCAATCTGACCAGCTGCCGGGCAGGAAATGGAGCAAAGAAATGATGAGGTCCAGACGTTAAATTTGGCAGGACCTCCACCTTCCCAGCATATCCAGTTCCCCCCACCCCTCCCGCAAACACTTGCCTCTGCTCCCTCCTTGTCTCCCCGTAAATATCGGGGCACAAATGTTTCCAGCTCTCAATCCTGCTCTAATCTAAGCCATATCTGTTATATCATACCATGCTATTATATCATATCCCAACAACAATTTGTGTCTCTAGCTCACCATATCTACTTGCAAAATGTATTTTGTGCATTTACATACATGCAACAAGGAATGAGGGACTTCAGTTTTGTGGATAGATTGTAGAAGCTGAGATTGTTCTCCTTTGAGCAGAGGAGGTTGGGGGAGACTTAAAAGCTATTCAAAATGAAGAGAGGTTTTGATAGAGCAAGGAGGGAGAAACTGTTTACTCTGGCAAATGGAGCGGTTAACCAGAGGTCACAGATTTAAAATAATTGGCTAAAGGTCTAGAGGGGAAATGAGGAAAAAAGATTTCACACAGTGGGTGGTTAAGATCTGGAATGCACTGCCTGAAAGTGTTCTGTTAGCAGAATGCATAGGACCTTTCAAAAGGCAATTGGACATGTACTTAAAGAGGACTAATTTGCAGGGTTATGGGGAAAAGGCTGGGGTGTGGGATTAAATTGGACAGCTCTTTCAAAGAGCCGCCACAGGCATGCTGGACCTTAAGAACAGAAGAAATAGGAGCAGTAGCCTGCTCCGTCATTCAATGAGATCATGGCTGATCATCGACTTCAACTCCATTTTTCCACCCGATCTCCATATCCCTTGATTCCCTTACAGTCCAAAAATCTAACTATCTCAGCCTTGAATATAATCAGACTCAACATCCACAGCCCTCTGGGGCAGAGAATTCCAAAGATTCACAACCCTCTGAGTGAAGAAATTCCTCCTCTTCTGAGTCTAAAATGGCCTTCCCCTTATCCTGAGACAATGTTCCCTAGTTCTAGACATTCCAACCAGGAGAAACAACCTTTCAGCATCTATCCTGTCAATCCCCTTCAGAATCTTGTATGTTTCAATGAAATAATCTTTCATTCTTCTAAACTCCAGAGATTATAGGTCCATTCTACACAACCTCTCATCATAGAACTGCCCTTTCATCCCAGGGATCAATCTAGTGAGCATTCATTGCACCGCCTCCAAGACAAGTATACCCTTCCTTAGATAAGGAGTCCAAAAACTGTGCACAGTACTCCAGGTGTGGTCTCACTAAGAGCCCTGTACAATTATAGCAAGACTTATACGTATTCTTATACTCCAACCCCCTTGCAATAAAGGCCAACATGCCAAATTCTTTCCTTATTGCTTGCTATACCTGCATGCTAGCTTTCTGTGTTTCTTGCACAAGGACCCAAATCTCTCTGAACACCAACATTTAAAATTTCTCACCATTTAAATAATATTCTGTTTTTCTATTTTTCCTACCAAGTCACATTTCCCTACATTATACTCCATCTGCGATCTTACTACCAACTCACTTAGTCTATCTATATCCCTCTGCAGACACTTTGGGCTAGAAATTGCCCTGTGCCTCGATTGAGGGTGGTAACCTTCTGGGGCCGGGACTCCCTGCACCCGGCCTGGAAGTCCCACTCCTGATGCGGAATTGGGCCATATGCCCCTCAAAGGAAGCAGAGCGCTCTCTCCGTCACTCCGTTTCCTTTGAGGAGCGTTCCTAAGGCAGTAGCGGGGCGCTGGAGCAGGCCAGCGCTATGCAGATGCTCGGTGTAGCGCTGATGCATTGCAACACCCTTCCCCTTCCATTAAAGGGGACCGCTCCGTACTCTGCAGCTCCTTTGGTGGCCGACACCGTGCCACCAGGTACGCAATCAACCAGGCCAGCAGCCCAGCACCCAAAACAAAGTGCCGGGCTGAATGATGGCAGCCTGGTTGAAGTGAGGGCCGCCATTGTTGGGCCGAGCCAAGAATCGGCCGACAAATAAAGATGGCGGTCCAGGGAGCCAAAGGCTTCCCCTTTAAGGAGCACCCAGGTGGATCAGCACCCCTCAAAGGTGGCGGTGACATCCACTCACAGGGAAATTTCACCTGTGGGGTGTTAAGGGGTCAGCACGCACGCTGATGACATCATCGCTGGTTGCGTACCGGGCCAGGGTGCTAATCGTGGGACAGGACACTGCCGTGGCAGCGCCCCCTCAAGCCACCGGGGGCAATTTCCCGGGAGGTGGTAGTGTCATCCTCCCCCAGGGAAAAACGACATTACGCCCTGTTAGCGACCCCCCTGTAGGTGCTAACAGGGCTATAAAAAGGGGCAGTTTCACCCCCTTGTGTTCTCCTCACAGCTTACTGTCCCACCTAGCTTTTTATTGTCAACAAACCTGGATACATTACACTCGGTCCTTTCATCTAAGACATTAATATAGATTGTAAATAGCTGAGGCCCCAAAACCGACCTTTGCGGCACCACACTAGTTACAGCCTGCCAATTCTCTGTGCTGTAAGATTCAATGATTCTATCCCTCTGTTTGAGTCTTGCTCACTTTAATCCACCCTCCTTCTGAGCTTTTTTTCTCTTTTTTCTCCTTGTCCCTTTTGCTTTTCTTTCTGCCTCATCGTCTTGTTTTTGCCTTCCTCTGGCATATTACTTTCATCATCATCATCATAGGCGGTCCCTCGAACGAGGATGACTTGCTTCCACGAGAGTCCACAGATGGTTCAATGAAGGACCTGATGTTCCAGTCCTGAACTCCAGTTGAAGAGGTGGAAGATGCCTATGCGTGAATTTTTTTTAAAATGACCGTTGCACATCAGCCACCATATTATTTTGAACCGTTACCCACAGCACTAGTTACTCTCCCAGCCAGAATAATGATCCCAGCCTTGTTCAGGTAAAGCCTCTCCATCCTGGCCCAGAACTCGTCCCAATGTCCCAGGTGTCTGAATTCATGTTTCTATTACCATCTCTCCAGCTGCACAATTAGCACGTGATTCTGGGAGCAGTCCTGAGATTACTACCTTGCAGATACTGCTCTTTAATCTATATCCTAATTCCTGAAACTCAATTTTCAGGTCTCCAATTTTATTTTTTTCCTCATGTAATTAGCTCCAACATGACCTGTAACTTCTGTCTGTACTCTTTTTCTCTCCAAAGATGACGCTTTATTGAGGACACAGAAGGAATTCCACATTTTGCATAGAATAACATTCACTAAATCCACCATGAATGCTAGTCTTTAATTTGATTTGTGAGCAATTGTAATGATAGCCACACAGGGACAGCCTGCCTAAAGAAACACCAGAAGCTGCTGATTGAAATGTCGGCACTTAAAGCCACAAAACACATTAAGCACATTAATGTGTGCACTGAAGTAATTCATGATTTAACCGTTCCTTTGCTGAACAACTTTTTGGCTTTTAAAAGATGTCTCTTTGCTGCAATGATATATAAGATTGGGTTCTTTAAGGCTGTTCTGCAATTGAGAGAGGTTCTGATGAACTCTGATTACTTACATTAGTGACCCCTCTAGCCATCAGAACTCCACAGCCTCATATCCCTCTCAGATAGTTGTGCCCAATATGTATTGTTGAGAATTTGTAATGTTTCAAGCTGACATCTAGTAGTTATTGTCCCTATAGGGTTTTCTACTGTCTCTACTGCAGAGGAAATGACTGTGATGAATCAAGGTACTTTGGAAATTATTTTAGCTCAAAATCTTGGTAACATTTGCTGCATTTAACCACTAAATCAACAGAGACATGTGCAATCGGGGTGCAAAGCAAATGCATAGGCTAAAAGATCGTCAAGGTTTGGGTGAGTTACTCATGTAAGTAAAATATGGCCAACTCTCTTTGATCTTTAACAATTATCTATCGATCATGTCGTCTGAATGCAAATCCACCCAGAATGATGGCCCCACCCCCAAGGGTTGGATCTGGCTCTAACATGACACATCTGATGGTGGAAGATTGGTAATCCAATAGCTGACCCAGAGAAGTCTGTAGTACTCCAGAATGTTGCTGATTATCAGCCAGCCAGAGACCCTAGCTGGACACACAGTCAGAAACCTATTAGTATTATGTGCTGATGAAAGGCCACTGACCTGAAGCGTTAACTCTGTTTCTCTCTACACACATACTGCCTGATCTGCTGCGTATTTCCAACATTTTCTGTTTTTATTTCAACCAGATTTATTTTTGGGATCTGAAAGGATAGATCTAGCAATGGGATTAGAAATTTACAACCATACTCCGAATAATTCTCAAGCTGATACCCGTGCCAAACAAGTGCCAAGCAATGACCATCTCCAACAAGAGAGAGTCTAACCACCTCGTCTTACCATCGTCGACTTCCCCACCATCAACATCCCGGGGTCACCATTGACCAGACTGGACCAGCCTCATAAATCCTGTGGCTACAAGAGCACATTAGAGGCTGGGTATTCTGCAGTATGTGACTCACCTCCTGACTCCCCAAAGCCTTTCCACCATCTACAAGGCATAAGTCAGGAGTATGATCGAATACTCTTCACTTGCCTGGATGAGTGCAGCTTGAACAACACTAAAGAAGCTCAACACCAACCAGGACAAAGCAGCCCACTTGATTGGCACCCCATCCACCACCTTCAACATTCACTCCTTTCACCATCGCACAGCATGGCTGTAGTGTGTACCAACTATAAGATGCACTGCAGCAACTGAGCAAGGCTTCTTTCTTCTTTGGCAGCACCTCCCAAACCCCCAACCTCTACCACCTAAAAGGACAAGGACAACAGGCGCATGGGAACACCATCACCTGCAAGTTTCCAACCAAGTTGCACACCATCCTGGCTTGGAAATATATTGCCGTTCCTTCATCATCACTGGGTCAAAATCCTGGAACTCGCTCCCTAACAGCACTATGGGAGTACCTTCACCAACAGGACTGCAAAGGTTCAAGAAGGCAGCTCATCACCACCTTCTCAAGGGGAATTAGGAAAATAAATGCTGGCCTTGCCAGTGACGCGCACATCCCAGAATTAATATTTTACAAAAATAGAGCCTCCTCCTCCCGTCAGTTGTTTAATTGTCCATCACGATTCACGACTGGCTATAGCAGGAGCTTTGACCTGATCCATTGGCTGTGGGATCATTTAACTCTGTTTAGCATGCATGTAGTCCAGTGTTCTAGCTTCACTATGTTGGCACCACTTTTAGATACTCCCAGCATGCTCTTCTACACTCGTTATTGAACCAGGGTTGGCTCCTGGCTTGATGGTAATGGTCGAGTAAGAGATGTGCTGCGCCATAAGGTTACAGATTGTGGTGGAATACAATTCTGCTGCTGCTGATGGCCTACAGTGCCTCCTAGATGCCCAGTTTTGAGCTTCTAGATCTGAGCTGAATCTATCCTATTTTGCACGGTGGTTGTGCCATACAACATGATGGAGGGTGACATCAATGTGAAGAGGGTGGTCACTCCTACCAATACTGCCATGGACAGATTGGTCAGGTAGGCTTTTCTTTCATGTGGATTCTCTCACCACCTGCCGCAGCCTCAGGCTGGCTATGTCCCACAGGACTCGGTTGGCCTCAATCAGCAATGGAGCAACTGAGCCACTCTTGGTGATGAAGTCTGTCCACCCTGCCCCACCATTCTGTGCCTTTGCTGCCCAAAGTGCTTCTTCCAAGTGGTGTTCAACATGGAGGAGTACTGATTCATCAGCTGAAGGAGGGCGGTCAGTGGTAATCAGCAAGAGGTTTCCTTGCCTATGTTTGACCTGATAACATGAGACTTCATTGGGTCCAGAGTCAATGTTGAGGACATCCAGGGCCACTCCCTTCTGACTAGACACTACTGTGCTGCCATCTCTGGTGGGTCTGTCCTGCCAGTGGGACAGCATGGTGATGGAGCAGTCAGGGACGTTGGCTGAAAGGTATGATTCTGTGAGTATGAGTAGTAGGCCTGGCTAGTCTGTGGGACAGCTCTGCCAATTTTAACACAAGTCCCCAGATGAAAAGGAAAGGATGTAAGAGAAAAGATAACCATCTGTAGCAAACTAAAGAAATAAAGGATGGTATCCAATTAAAAACAAGAGCATACAAAGTGGCCAAAACTAGTGGGAGGACAGAAGAATGGGAAGCTTTTAAAAGCCAGCAACGAACGACTAAAAAAATGATTAAGATAGACTATGAAAGTAAACTAGCGCAAAATATAAAAACAGATAGCAAGAATTTCTATAGGTATATAAAAAGGAAAAGGGTGGCTAAAGTAAAAGTTGGTCGAGACCAGCGAATTAGTAATGGGGAACATGGAGATGGCAGAAACTCTGAAAAAATATTTTATATCAGTCTTTACGGTAGAGGACACTAACAATATTCTGACAGTGGATTGTCTAGGGGCTATGGGGGGGGAGGAACTTAACACAATCACAATCACAAAGGAGGAGGTACTCAGTAAGATAATGGGAATAAAGGCAGATAAATTCCCTGGACCTGATGGTTTGCTTCCTATGGTCTTAAGAGAAGTAGCGGCAGGGATTGTGGCTGCATTGGTTGTAATTTACCAAAATTCCCTGGATTCTGGAGAGGTCCCAGCAGATTGGAAAACTGTAAATGTAACGCCCCTATTTAAAAAAGGAGGCAGACAAAAAGCAGGAAACTATAGACCAGTTAGCCTAACATCTGTGGTTGGGAAAATGTTGGAGTCGATTATTAAAGAAGCAGTAGCAAGATTTGGAAAAGCAAAATTCGGTCAGACAGAATCAGCATGGATTTATGAAAGGGAAGTCATGTTTGACAAATTTGCTGGAATTCTTTGATGATGTAACGGATAGAGTGGATCAAGGGGAACCAGTGGATGTAGTGTATTTGGACTTCCAGAAACATAGAAACATGGAAAATAGTTGCAGGAGTAGGCCATTCAGACCTTTGAGCCTGCACCACCATTCAATATGATCATGGCTGATCATGCAACTTCAGTACCCCACTCCTGCCTTCTCTCCATACCCCCTGATCCCTTTAGCAGTAAGGCCCACATCTAACTCCCTTTTGAATATATCCAACAAACTGGACTCAACATCTTTCTGTGGTAGAGAATTCCATAGGTTCACAATTCCCTGGGTGGAAAGGTTTCTCCTCATCTCGGTCCTATATGGCTTACCCCTTATCCTTAGACTGTGACCCCTACATCGGGAATACACTTCCTGCATCTAACCTGTCCAATCCCGTCAGAATTTTATAAACTTCTATGAGATCCCCTCTCATTCTTCTAAATTCCAGTGAATATAAGCTTAGTCGATCCAATCTTTCTTGGTATGTCAGTCCCGCCATCCCGGGAATCAGTCTGGTGAACCTTCGCTGCACTCCCTCAATAGCAAGAATGTCCTTCCTCAAGTTAGGAGACCAAAACTATACACAATACTCCAGGTGTGGCCTCACCAAGGCCATGTACAACTATAGCAACACCTCCCTGCCTCTGTACTCAAATCCCCTCGCTATCAAGGCCAACATGCCATTTGCTTTCTTAACCGCATGCTGTACCTGCATGCCAACCTTCAATGACTGATGTACCATGACACCCAGGTCTCGTTGCACCTCCCCTTTTCCTAATCTGTCACCATTCAGATAATAGTCTGTCTCTCTGTTTTACTACCAAAGTGGATAACCTCACATTTATCCACATTATACTTCATCTGCCATGCATTTTCCCACTCACCTAACCTATCCAAGTCACTCTGCAGCCTCATAGCATCCTCCTCGCAGCTCACACTGCCACCCAACTTAGTGTCATCCGCAAATTTGGAGATACTACATTTAATCCCCTCGTCGAAATCATTAATGTGCAGTGTAAACAGCTGGGGCCCCAGCACAGAACCTTGTGGTACCCCACTAGTCACTGCCTGCCATTCTGAAAAGTACCCATTGACTCCTACTCTTTGCTTCCTGTCTGACAACCAGTTCTCAATCCATGTCAGCACACTACCCCCAATCCCATGTGCTTTAATTATTTAATGACAACATGCTGCGGTACAGAGGGACCTGGGGGTCCTTGTGCATGAATCCCAAAAAGTTAGTTTGCAGATGAAGCAGGTAATCAGGAAGGCAAATGGAATGTTGGCCTTCATTGCGAGAGGGATGGAGTACAAAAGCAGGGAGGTCCTGCTGCAACTGTACAGGGTATTGGTGAGGCCGCACCTGGAGTACTGCGTGCAGTTTTGGTCACCTTACTTAAGGAAGGATATACTAGCTTTGGAGGTGGTACAGAGACGATTCACTATGCTGATTCCGGAGATGAGGGGGTTACCTTATGATGATGTAGGGAGGGAGAACAGCCAGTTGTCGTATCTTTACTCGTTGGAGTTCAGAAGGATGAGGGGTGATCTTATAGAAACATATAAAATAATGAAAGGGATAGACAAGATAGAGGCAGAGAGGTTGTTTCCACTGGTTGGGGAGACGAGAACTAGGGGGCACAGCCTCAAAATACGGGGGAGCCAATTTAAAACTGAGTTGAGAAGGAATTTCTTCTCCCAGAGGGTTGTGAATCTGTGGAATTCTCTGCCCAAGGAAGCAGTTGAGGCTAGCTCATTGAATGTATTCAAATCACAGATAGATAGATTTTTAACCAATAAGGGCATAAAGGGTTATGGGGAGCGGGAGGGTAAGTGGAGTTGAGTCCACGGCCAGATCAGCCATGATCTTGTTGAGTGGCGGAGCAGGCTCGAGGGGCTAGATGGCCTACTCCTGCTCCTAATTCTTATGTTCTTATGTTCTAAGTGAACCTGAGTCTATGATCGGATCAGCCATGACCGTATTAAATGTTGGAGCAGGCTTGAGGGGCCATATGGCCTACTCCTGCTCCTATTTCTTATGTTCTTATGTTCTTATGTGTGTGAGAACTTTAATTCTCATTGGAAAAAATCGGAGCTACAATATGCAACGCAGCTCAAGGACCAAGAATTTCTCACAAGAGGAAGTGGATGCACTAGGTACTGTGATTGAGGCCAGATGGCACGAGCTGGACACCAGAGAGGTCACATAAACGTTGCACCAAAATAAATGAAGAAACGCTGGAACCAACTTGCACAAGATTACTGTGCAATGCTGACCACCACGAGATCCGGAGGCCAGTGCAAAAAGAAGTGGCAGGTCCTTGGTCAAGTAGTTAGTGTAACTAATATTTTCATTTAGTCGCTGGAACTGCAATTGTGACCATCTGTATGTCCTACCCAGCAGAAAGACACCCTCTCTAAAAAGTTATATTTTCATCTTTACAGAGGAAGGTGGCACATTACAAAAGAGAGAGAACTTGATTAGGAGGAGGCCCGGCAAATCAGCACCCATTGACACCCTTGGAAGACAGGGTCGCTGCTTTGATGGGTGCTGCCTGAAGAAAAGCAACCACCACTGCACAATCTGGGCCCACACTCGAGGGAGAGGGTAAGTCCTGCAAATTCCACAGTCTGGGTTTGCTAAATGAGTAGTGTGCGGTCTAGCCATGCTTTGGTTCCTGGGGATGACTCCGTCAGCTATGCTTCGGTTGCTGCAATGTGCTATCATTCACCGTGGTCCTTTAAATGAGCCTGCTGCCTGCGCTGCGTGAGCCTACTCATGCCACCTTGTCCCCTCCTCTGCTGCTAACTATTTGTCTGTTCAATTATATTTTGCAGAACTTAAGGCCAACCCGGATGAGGCTGAAGCCGATGCAGAAGAAGATTCAGACGTAGACGAGCCTGAAGAGAACTTCTTCCAATCCCACCTTCCAGACCAAGAGCATGCGGGGGGGGGGAGGGGGAGGATGAAACCCCCACTGTTGTACTCTGGAGGAGGTGTTGGTGGCACCCATTGAGGTGCCAGCACCTTTCCTGAGTGGTACGAATGTTGGGACATTACATGGCTTCACACAGTCTGAGGCTGCGGGTTCCAGTGGGGTGCAGCAAGCCACACCCAGGGTGAGGAGGTGAAGGAGAGCTCAACAGCACTCTCCTGAGATGCAGGAAGTAACAGATGTAATTCAGATGATGGCAATGAGTGGGGAGAGCACTAACCTTACACAATCGCTCTTGGACACCATCAGTGGGGTGGGTGATGAGGTATCGGGACTGTCGGGAGAAGTAGCAACACGCTCACGAGAAATGGGAACACTGTCCAGGCACATTAGGGATGACATGTCGCAGGCAGCTGATACACTGTCGGTGAACATGAAGGAGGGAATGCTGCAGGTAGTTGAGGTGCTGTCAGGGCACATGAGGGAGGAAATGTTGGAGGTAGCTGCTACAATAAAGGAACACACTCAGACCCACAGCCATTAACGGAATCAACTGCCACTCCCACTCCAATCCGCAGACCAATCTCTGAAGAGGCCGAAGCCCGACCTTCCACATTACCGCCTGCCACGCCCCCATCAAGAAGTGCTCATTACCCGAGATGCTCGAAAGAATAAACTTGGTACCAACCCGAGAAATGCTGCGCCACTGCCTGCAGGCAGGGGTGGAGTCACCAGGACCAAGTGCAGCGGGCGGTCTTAGAATAAGGTGGAGGAGAGATGGGTGCAGCCTTTCTTTGCTGCTGCTGTTATTATTATTGATGTTACTGTTGTAACTGTTCTCAAATTAAAAGTTTTTTGTAAGTGATGTAAATTTACAAGTTTAAAAGTTTGTAAGTGATCTTAAAGTTTGTAAGTGGTCTTAACTGAAAACTTTAAAGTATGATACAAGAATATTTTTATTAAAGTTAAGTACAAACAAGTGTTAAACTTTTGAATAAAATATATTTTAAATTATGACTAAATCATCTACATTATTTGTTCCATTATTAACACAACTTTTTGAATAGTTGTGAAGAAGAAGAATTTCCATTATTTGTTCCATTAACACAACAGAACATTACGGAACAGGTCCAAACAGTAAACATGGTACATTTGGAATAGTTGCCGCTGAGCCTTCAGGCAGCAAAGCGTTCACGGATGAGCTGCTGGCACAAGGCTCGAGCAATTGTTAAAGGGGCACGACGGCCCGTCCTCCTCCGCCATAGTGCTCTGGGTTCAGGTAGTTGCATGGCTTCCTCCTCCTCGTCCTCCTCCTCCTTCTCATCATCAGCCACTCTCACCTCAGGTGGGTCTTCTACTACCAGCTGCTGCTGCTTCATGATGGCTAAGTTGTACAGCATGCAGCAGACAACAGCGCACTGACCGACAATCTCAGGGGAGTATTGCAAGTAACCTCTGGAATGGTCCAGGCATCGGAAATACTGATTCAAGATGCCAATGGTCCTCTCTATTATTCTGCGCGTTGCATTGTGCAACATGTTGTATTCCCGGTCAGCTTCTGTCCAGGCATAGGGGCATCATGAGCAAGGTGAGGAGGCCATACCCTTTGTCTCCCAGCAGCTGAAACATGGCAGATATAGTGCACTCGCGTAGGATGAATGCATCATTGGTGTTCCCGAGGTATCGCGCATCAACTGACATGATGCAATGCATGTCATCACAGACGAGCTGCGCATTCATGGAGTGGAAGTCTTTTCTATTCCTGTACATCTCAGAATCCTCCAAAGGTGCTCACAAGGCGATGTAGGTTAAATCATTGCAGCCCTGTACATTTGGGAAGCCAGCAATCCTGGAAAAGCCCACAGACCTGTTACACATTGCCTGGGCGATCATGGGGAACTTTATGTAGTCATTCCTCCAGGCATATAGTGCAGCAGTCACCTGCCGAATGCAGGTATGTGTTGAGAAATGGTGCACATATCCACAGTTGTGGCTTGGAATGATCCAGATGCATAAAATGAAAGTGCAACTGTAACCTTTACTTCAATTGACAAAGCAGTCTGCTGACACTTCTACGGTGCAGGTCAGCTTTTATTAACTCACAGATCTCAGTTATAACTTCTCATAAAGTCTGCATCACTCAGGTGCAGGTATGAACACCTGTCTCGATATAGCCGATGTGGGTAAGGCCTCTTGCCCATCATCCTAAATGCTCTGAGGTTCCTCAGTGTATTTTATAGTCTCTTGAACACTCTTGAACAATCTTAGCTCAACTTAACTATTTATTAGGGAGATTTCAGACAGCTATATGGAGCTTTAAAATGGCATTCCTTCACAGACCCTTTCTATTAAAACAGCTCCCTATAGCTCCTAGCTAGAGGGCGCTATACATTATATCGATACTTCCTAGCTAGACGGCGCTATACATTATCTTGTCACATCGTTCCTTTCATAAGAAGCAAAAATAAATTAAGTTAGCTTCAAGGTTAACCTCTATTGAATACATGCAGTAAACAACTATAATTTTAACAAACAACAACAAAACATTGTCTTATTGATTCTTTATCCAAGTGTTGCATGTTTCACACTTTGAAACATAATTTTTTATATCACTGTTCAGACCTGCCCAGTAAATGGATTCTCTGGCACGTCGAAGAGTGCTCTTGACGCCAGTGTGAGCAACATGAAGTCGCTGATGAATGTCCGATCTCAGGGATTTTGGTATGACACATCGATAGCCTTTGAAGACTATGCCATCCTGTGTTGTGAGCTTGTCACAAACTTTGAAGTAGGCATGCATTTCAGGCGGGCATTCATGTGCCGTTTCTGGCCATCCCATTGTGATCTGTTGTATAACCAGTTGTAGTGTGGAGTCGCTTGCAGTTGCGTGTTGTATGGTTGTCAGTCCATGTTTGGAGAGTGGGAGAAAGTCCACCATGTGGATGCATTCTACTGCAATTTCTGTCGGTGATCTCTCCATGTTTTCGAGGTATGCACGTGAGAGGGTGTCTCCTCGGTACATTTCTTTTCCTGGTTGATACTTTATTTCAACGTCATATTGATTGAGCCGAATGAGCAGCCGTTGTAGTCGCTTTGATGCTGCAGATAACGGTTTGCATCGTATAGAAACCAAAGGTTAATGGCCTGTCCGTAGCATGATCTTGCTACCATATACATATTGATGATACATACACAGGGGCTTGGCTTCCACCCACCCCCCACCCAGCCCCCGGGCTTCTTTTGAAGCTGCTGTATAGCCGAAGGGTTCCCATCCCTTATATAAGTGGCTGGCAGTTCAGTTCGGCTTCCACCCCACCACACCCCACCCCTCCAGTCAGTTGAAGTTGAAGCTGAGCCCCTGTGTCCCAGCGAGAGAACTATTCTGCCGGCCAACGCTCCGACCCTCGAGTCCAGTGAGGAAATGTTCGGTGGCAGCGTGGTACTTTGAAAAAAATCAAAAATTAAAGAATTGCATCAGACTTCCATTTTCTCCCTTTTGACTTTGAAAAAATTAAGCTTCATGCTGCATATTCTTTGCCTTCTTGACTCCCTCCAAAACTTTGCCGAAAAACAATGCCGTCTTTCTGCGCCCATTTTTTAATATGCACTGGTTTCTCTTAAGTGCCCAGAAGGTTTTTTGGGAGTGGTCACACAAGCCGTCTGAGGAAAAATGTAAGTTGGCCAAACTTGCTTAAATGTGAAAAACTGGCACAGACATCCGGTTTCGCCCCCTATGATGCAAAAATATCACAACCTAAAAAAAATCGTACCTGTAGTGTATGTAGATACCTTTAGCAAATGACTCTACGAGGCAGAGTATGATACTTGTAGTCCTTTATTTGCAGTTCCTTGAGTGAGGACACCAAGCTGTGAGCTCCTTTTTATACTGAGTTACCTGCAGTGTGTAGGCAACCTTTAGGTCTCCAGCAGCAGCACCCTCTGGTGTACAGGTAAGGTGTGTACAATGTAAGGATACATTCAGTGTTGCATAACAATGTTACAGACAGTACATCACACAGTAAATAGGCAACAATACTCCTCCCTGAGCATTTTTCATATCCTTATTGTCATGACCAGGGGAGGTGATCAGTGGTAGGCTATGGGAGGTTTTGGTGAGGATTGTGTGGTTGCCAGGTGACCCCTGTGCTTGAGGCTGGCCTCATACATTTCCCCTCCCTCACACACAGACAATGTGGGTGTTACTGTTGTGGGATCCCTCGTGGGGGGGGGGGGGGTAGCCATGGCAGCAGTGGGTGGTGTGTATACACTCTGATGTGGGTAGTTGTGGATGGTGGGCAGGACCACAGGATTGGGCGAGCTCCTTGTCCACCGATTGGTGTGAGAGTCTGGTCATCCCAGGGTTTGCCAGGGAAGCTGGAGGGTATTGGCCTCACACTCCTGTTGGCCCAGGTGCCCAGGGATTGTAGGGCTGGTCTGGTGCAGGTTGCCATTGGTGGTGGCTGTGCTGCCCATTGACCACTGTCCCTGTAGTGGGTCTGCTCCCACTTGGGTGTGTGTGTGTGTCCTGCAAGGGGCATCACATTCGTTCCAAAGGTCCAGGCTACATGGTCAGGTAGCCTGTTGGACCTGGGGGTCTCCCACAGGGGGATTCCATTGGCATCAGCATGGTCCCTGTAGGACCCAATGTCCTTTGGCATTGTCCTACCAGTATACATGACACCTTGGCTCTAATCACACATAGTCGAGCCTGCATTGTACATTCTAGCATTTGCATCACTTTTGGGTGTCCTAGTTTCAACAGACATGGATACATTAGGCATTTCACATTCTCTATCATTATTGTTAAGCATAATAAACTTGTTCTTAACCTTACTGACACCTGCATTCATCTCAATAGTCACATTAGTTAAACCAGCAGCACAATTCATGGTTACATTGCATACATTTTCATACTTGCACCCTTTAATTGCGTCTTTAGCTTTAAAGTCCTTGCACACAAATAGTTGAAACTGTCCTTTTAAATTTCTTTGGTTACCGGTCTCCTTTAAGGGAGCCTCCCAATCCGATTGGCCGTTTGGTGCCACGTGTCGCTCCTCCAACGCTACCTCTCGTGGCATGGCTGCGGCCATTTTGATTACAGGTTCTGCTCCTCGTGGATCGGCCGCCATCTTCTGGCTCTCCCTCAGGTAGGCTGTGGTGTTCTTTTCTTCCACAGGTTCGACCCTGGACGTCGAGAGTCCCTTTCTTTCGATGCTGTTCATGATGCGGCCTTACTCTACAGTATAAATGTACACGAGGCCCATGCTTGAGAGAAGGTCAGTCTGTGACCCGTCCTTTATTCCTTAGCACTCAAGTGCAGGAAGTGGGTGGAGCTTCCCCTTTTATCTCTGAAGGTCCAGGTTAGGAGTGTCTCCCACAAGTTCACCACCTAGTGGTCATTGTTCTCACAGTGTACAACTTAGGTCAGATTATACATGGGTTACATTGCTGGTTGAATACATGACATCACCTCCCCCCCCAAAGTCTTATTGGGATCACAGGTTGAGTCTCTCTGGTGGTTTACGCTCGCTTGTAGAGCGCCTGAGTTGGGGCTCTGGTTGTTGGGCGCTGGCCTGAGTGTCTGCTGTTTGCGGTGCCTCAGGCCTATCCGGACTGCCCACAGTGACTGGGCTCTCCTCCCTTTGGTCCCTGTGTTCGGTCACCTGTGGAGGAGTGAACTCTATGTTGTGTTCTTCCTCTGCTTCTTCTATGGGGTTGCTGAACCTCCTTTTTGTTTGATCCACATGTTTGCGGCAGATTTGTCCATTGGTAAGTTTAACTACCAGAATCCTATTTCCCTCTTTGGCAATCACAGTGCCTGCGAGCCATTTGGGCCCTGCAGCGTAGTTTAGGACAAAAACAGGATCATTTACATCAATACATCGCACCCTCGCATTCCTGTCATGGCAGTCATATTGTGACTGGCGCCTGCTCTCGACAATTTATTTCATGGTGGGGTGTATAAGGGATAACCGGGTTTTGAGCGTCCTTTTCATTAGCAGCTCTGCGGTTGGAACCCTTATGAGCAAGTGTGGTCGGGATCTGTTGGCCAACAGGAAGCGTGATAAGCGGCTTTGTAGGGAACCCCCTTGGATTCTGAGCATCCCCTGTTTGATTATCTGCACTTCTCGTTCTGCCTGGCCGTTTGAGGCCGGCTTGAACTGTGCCGTTCTGACATGGTTAATTCCATTGCCTACCATGAAGTCCTGGAATTCAGTGCTTGTGAAGCACGGGCCATTGTCGCTGACCAAGATATCCGGTAGACAATGGGCGGCGAACATTACCCGTAGACTTTCTACCGTGGCAGAGGATGTGCTTGAATTTAAAATGTCACACTCGATCCATTTGGAGTAGGCGTCTACTACAACCAAAAACATTTTTCCCATGAAAGGACCTGCGTAGTCCACATTGATGCGTGACCAAGGCTTGGCGGGCCATGGCCAGGGGCTAAGGGGGGCTTCCCTGAGTGCATTGCCCAGCTGGGCACACGTGTTGCACCTGCGAACACAAAGTTCCAGATCTGCATCTATCCCTGGCCACCAAACGTGTGACCTGGCAATTGCCTTCATTATGACAATGCCCGGGTGCTCATTGTGGAGTTCTCTGATGAACACCTCTCTGCCCATCTGGGGCATGACTACGCGGTTTTCCCACAGTAGGCAATCGGCCTGAATCGAAAGTTCATCCCTGCGCCTGTGAAATGGTTTAAATTCCTCAGGGCATGCCCTGTACGTGGCTGGCCAGTCCCCATTCAGGACACATTTCTTGACTAGAGACAATAGCGAGTCTCTATTTGTCCAGACTTTAATCTGATGGGCTGTCACGGGTGAGCCTTCGCTTCCGAAAGCTTCAACAGCCATGACCATCTCAGCAACATGCTCGGTAGCCCCCTCAGTGGTAGCTAGTGGGAGCCTGCTGAGTGCATCGGCGCAGTTTTTGGTGCCCGATCTGTGCCGAATTGTGTAGTCAGAGGTGGCTAACGTGAGTGCCCACCTCTGTATGTGGGCCGATGCGTTTGCATTTATGGCCTTGTTGTCAGCCAAAAGAGACATTAGGGGTTTGTGATCTGTCTTCAGCTCAAACTTCCTGCCAAACAGGTACTGGTGCATTTTCTTTACCGCATATACACATGCAAGCGCCTCCTTTTCTACCATCCCCTAGCCCCTTTCTGCCTGGGACAGACTTCTGGAGGCATAAGCTACCGGCTGTAACTGACCCTTGGCATTGACATGCTGCAACACACACTCGACACCATAGGACGATGCATCGCACGTTAACACAAGTTTCTTACATGAGTCATATAGCGTTAACAGATTGTTGGAACACAACAAATTGCGTGCTCTATTAAAAGCCCTTTCCTGGCTGTCCCCCCAGACCAATTCGCCACCTTTGCCTAGGAGCTCGTGTAGCAGCTCTAGCAGCGTGCTCAATTTGGGAAGAAAGTTACCAAAATAGTTCAGGAGCCCCAGTAGCGAAAGTAGCTCCGTCGTGTTACGGGGTCTGGGTGCTCTCTGGATCGCTTCTGTCTTGGATGCAGTAGGGCTGATCCCGTCTGCTGCTATGCTCATCCCCAGGAATTCTAACTCTGGAGCTAGGAAGGCGCACTTCGCCTTTTACAGTCGCAGCCCTACCCGGTCCAGTCTGCGTAGCAACTCCTCCAGGTTGTGGAGATGTTCTTCAGTATCGTAACCCGTGATGAGGATGTTGTCCTGAAAAATCACCGTCCCTGGAATCGACTTGAGGAGGCTTTCCATATTTTGTTGGAAGATCGCAGCGGCCGAGCGAATCCCGAATGGACATTTGTTGTACTCAAACAACCCCTTGTGTGTCGTGATGGTGGTCAGCTTCTTCGACTCACTCGTCAGCTCCTGGGTGATGTAAGCTGAGGTCAGATCCAATTTTGAAAAAAGTTTGCCACCGGATAGCATCGCAAAGAGGTCCTCCGCTCTCGGTAGCGGGTACTGGTCTTGGAGTGACACCCGATTGATGGTGGCCTTGTAATCACCACATATCCTAACCGACCCATCCGCCTTGAGCACCGGCACAATCGGGCTCGCCCAGTCACTGAATTCGACTGACGAGATGATGTCTTCCCTCAGCAGGCGGTCCAATTCGCCTTCTATCTTTTCCTGCAACACGTACGGCACCGCCCTGGCCTTGTGGTGTACTGGCCTGGCGTCCGGGTTTATGTGAATCACTATCTTGGCCCCCATGAAAATGCCAATGCCGGGTTGAAATAATGAGTCAAATTTGTCCAGGATCTGTGAGCATGATACTCGCTCCACAGAGGAAATTGCATTGACATCGCTCCATTTCCAGTTCATGACAGCAAGCCAACTCCTCCCCAGTAGTGCGGGACCGTCCCCTGGGACAATCCAGAGTGGCAACCTGTTCTCTGAATCTTTGTGGGTCACGACTACCGTGGCGCTGCCTAGCACTGGAATGATCTCCTTTGTGTATGTCCATAGCTATGCATCAATTGGCGATAATTTTGGCCTCCTGGCCTTAGACGGCCACAACTTTTCAAACTGTTTGATACCCATCAGGGACTGGCTGGCCCCCGTGTCTAACTCCATTGATATTGGGATGCCATTGAGGAGCACTTTCATCATTATCGGTGGCATCCTGGTGTATGAACTGTATATGTGCTCCACATGAACTCGCTGAACTTCAGCTTCCAGCGATTTCCCCCTGCATTCATTTCTGCAGGTATTTTGCTCATCTCTGCAAACTCTGGCTGAGTGTGTGCCTCCACGCCTCCAACATGAGCTGCTGTTGGAAACAAAAAGTCCCTTGCCAGTCGATCGTCCCTGACTGCCCCTGTTATTGTCCTTGAGTGTGCCATTAACAGGTGTTGATGGCCCCATTACTGGCCGCATTGTCCCTTGCAATGGCGTGAATCGCCGTTCAGCTTGCCATTGTCTCTGTCGAACTCCCCCTCTGGGTTCGACTGCATGTTGGAACATGCCTGATTACCCTTGTCTGCCTGGAGAACTGTGTGCTGCTTTAACAATGTTGAATCTCTGTCCCGACCATTCCTTAACACAGTACCTCTCGTCTGTTCTACTAGTGGCCATGCTCGCGTGGTTTAAATCCCAGTTTCTCGTCGCCATTGATACGTCCTTACTATACAGTATAAATGCACATGAGGCCCATGCTTGAGGTCAGTCTGTGACCTGTTCTGTATTCCTTAGCACTCAATTGCAGGAAGTGGGTGGAGCTTCCCCTTTTATATTTGAAGGTCCAGGTTAGGAGTAACTCCCACAAGTTCACCACCTAGTGGTCATTGTTCTCACAGTGTACAACTTAGGTCAGATTATACATGGGTTACATTGCTGGTTGAATACATGACAGTTCACCTCTTGGAGTCCTGTCACGGCCCGGAAAGTGGAGTTTGGATCCTAGGTCTTGGAGATTTTGCAGTGGTGTTGTGGAGTCGTCGCTGTGCCGTCGAGCTGGACAGTGGAACCTCTGGCTGCAGCGATGGATCCATGTTCGAGGTCAATTGCCAGGGACCAGAGGCCATTGCCACTTCGCCTGATATGGACTGGGTTCATCCAATTCCTGCCCAGCAGCGTGGGACCGTCGCCAGGGGAGTTTGTTCAACACGCAACCCTGGGAGACCTGGACGTCCGCGCTGCCAACGACTTGGATTTTACCTTTGTTGTAGGTGAAGAGCTGTGCCTGGACAGGAGACAGTTTCAGTCAACTGGCGGGATTTATCCAAAGTTTTTCAAAGGTCATTTGGCTCATCACCAACTGGCTCACCCCTGTGTCGATTTCCATGGAGACTGGGACCCCGTTGATTTCCACTCTATCATCCATGGAGAACTTTCGGTGGATCAGGTATAGATGCCATACTCCTCTTCCAGGGTTTGAGCAACTTCCTCTTTGGGTGATCAGCCAACTCACCAGAGACGTGGTGAGTACAGCTTTTTCTGCACATTCTTTGGAGGTGCCCTTTTTCTTTGCAGCCTTTGCATGCATAGTCTTTGTAGCGGCACTGGTGGGCCCTGTGGTTTCCTCCACAGCGCCAGCATGAATCCATCCGGTTTTCCTCATGTGGCGGACTCAGTGATGCTGGACTCAGGCCAGCCTTCCTGTCTTTCGAAGTAAACATGCGGTGCACTGCGCTCGCCGGGTTAGAGTCCTGGGTCAGTATTCACTTGGAGTCGCTGGCCGAAACCATGTAGGCCTGGCTCACTTGGATTGCTTTCTGCAGGGTGACTGTGATCTCAGCCAAGAGCAACTTGTGCAGGAGGCCCTCGTGGCTGATTCCAATGACGAATATGTCCCTTAGTGCTTCATTTAGGTAGTCTCCAAAATCACTCGGAGCAGCTAGTCTTCTTAGGTGTGCAGCATACTTCGCAATTTCTTGGCCCTCAGGACGCCGGTAAGTGTAGAACCGGTGCCTGGCTGTGAGGATGCTTTCTTTCGGTTTTAGTTGTTCCTGTATGAGTGTTACAAGTTCCTCATGGCTTTTGGTGGTTGTCTTCGCTGGGGCTAGCAAGTCCTTGATGAGACAATGGATTGAGGGCCCACAGCTGCTAAGCAGGATGGCCCTGTGCTTGTTCGGTCATGTAGCCGGTATGTTCCCATCCAGGTCGTTGGCTATAAAGAAATGTTCCAAACTTTCCACAAAAATGTCCCAATCTTCCCCCTTTGTAAATTGCTGAAAGTTGCTGAGGTTAGACATGTTGAGCGTGTAGTTCGTGATCTCGTATCCTCGTCGCCAGTTGTAGTGTATGTCGATATCTTTGGCAAATGACTCCACGAGGCAGAGTATGATACTGAAACTGTGTAGACTGTAGTCCTTTATTTGCAGCTCCTCGAGTGAGGACACCAAGCTGTGGGTTCCTTTTTATACTGGGTTACCTGCAATGTGCAGGTAACGCTTAGGTCTCCAGCAGCAGCACCCTCTGGTGTACAGGTAAAGTGTGTACTGTGTTACAGACATCACACAGTAAACAGGCATGCATACACACCAGTACCTAACTGAGTTACGCTGGCGCAGAAACTTTGGGGAAACTTGGAGATTTTAATTTACTCCAAAAATACGGTGCATGCCAAAAAAATGGTGCAGCTAACGGGAGAAAATTGAGCCCAGAATTTCTAGCCTTGCATTGGAAGGAATAGTTTGAAGCCTGTGATGAGGTATTTGGATGTCTCCTATTAACATTATTTATGAGTAAATGATTGCTTTTCACCAAGACACAGTGTTGTGGCACTGGAGTAGAGATTACCAAGTATATCATATAACAACTAATGGAAAAGCATTTCTACTCTCATTGAATTAGGGTGCTTGCATTGTATTTTTTGTGTTAAATTAAACTTGAACTTTTTAAAATGAAGTGATGATATTTAAGCTATTAGGTGGTGCAGCGTACCGGTCGCTGTCCTTTTACTGGTGAGATCTTGATTCTAATCATGGGATTATAATATTTTCCTTTGATATCAGTTAGCTTTGTAAATGCAATGGATTCTTTTAACCTGAATTGAGCTCACAGTAGATATAAATCCACAGCTTAAAATTGTCTATATTTAGATTATAATTAAGTCTAATTGAATGGTGTTGTTTTGAGAAGTTAAAAGAATAAAGAGTATGAGGAAGGAAAGGTCACAATTGCTTCAGAGAGCACTTCTGCAAAGCTGGCTTGTGTTGCACTTTTGGGACAACTTGCTATGGAAGACTTGCACTCTATCTCACTCACGTCAATCCTGACTAGAATGACTGCCACTTTTCTGCATGCAAAGTGAAAGCATTTTCTGCCACTGTCGAGTCTCATCTTAATTAGCAGAGATGGCCAAAAAGCACATACCCTATTTTGCAGAATGTAAAATGCATTACTGTTATACTCTCATGGGGCCTCTGAGGTACACAGTGACAAATACCAATCTGACACAGGGATGCGATTGTCAAGCAACTATTTGCTATTTCTATTAACTTCATGTTCTTAGTCAGCAGGCGTTTCCCTCCACTGAATTTTATAGACTTCATTATCTTTTCAATTTTAGATGCGAGTTTTAAATTCACAACATTATAGACCTGTACATACAATTTGCTTACATTTTTAGAGTGGCTTGCATGCACACATACACATTGCGATACAAAAATTGCCTACTTAAAAAAAAATTAAATCCTATTTAGCTCCTCCTGCTCCACACATTAAATCTCAGCCCAGACAGCAGAGAAGCGACCCCGCCCCCTTCTTTCTGACAATGCCAGTCTTGTAACTAATTGAGGGAAGGTGTGCTGTATTGGTTTACAGCCAGCTAACAACTTGTTTCACACCCCATGGGGGAGCATTTTGTCTCCATTTGGGATTTGCTCAAATGGACCTGTCACATATTCACACAGCAGTGAATTACGGGCTCAGATTTATAATCTACCGCTCGCTTATAAGTATTTTGCACAGAGCTTTCAGCAATCTACAGTCCCACTCTTGATGCCATAGTATTCTACTATTATTTTTATTTATGATACAGGTTGAATCTCTCTTATCCGGCACCCTCGGGACCTGGCCTGTGCCGGATAAGGGATTTTGCCGGACGAGGGAAGGTCACATTAAATTGGATGGTACAGGTATTGAGCAAGGGGATATCGGGGCTGGCTGGCTTGGGGCTGGGAGTGCAGCAGAGAGATCATGGGGGTGGTGGTGGGGGGGGGGGCGGTGGATCGCCGGGTCAGGCCAGCAATTGCGGGAGTCGACGGTGCGGAAGAACTTCAATTTGTTCATGTCGGCCGAGAATGATGCCGTACGAGTGATGATGGCAGATAAGGGAGGTTCAACCTGTAGTTGTAAAATATTTCTTTAATAATATTTACTGAATGATACCGGAGCTAAAACAGAATGATACTCGGACTAAAAGGGTTAAATTATGAGGACTGGTTGCATCGACTAGACCTTGCATTTCTTTTGAGTGTAGAAGATTAAGGGATGATCTAATTGAGGTGTTTAAGTTGATTAAAGGAGTTGGTAGAATAGAAAGAGAGAAACTATTTACTCTGGTGGGGGAGTCTAAACCAATGGGGCAAAACTTTAAAATTAGAGCTGGGCAGTTCAAGGGTGACGTCAGAAAGCATTTCTTCACACAGGGGGTAGTGGAAATCTGAAATTCTCCCCCCCAAAAAATTGTTGAAGCTGGATCAATTGAATATTTAAAAACTGAGATTAATAGATCTTTGCTAGGCAAGGGTATTAAGGGTTATGGAACCAAAGATTGAGTTAAGATACAGATCGGCCATAATCTAATTGAATGGCAGAACAGACTCGAGGGGCTGAATGGCCTATTCCTGTTCCTAAATTCTGACCTTCCTATCTTCTTACTGTGTTCTATTTAAGGTGACATGATGTGACATAGAACCAGGCAGAGATCGCAGATTTAGGGATAGGAGGATGGATGTGCTTATTTGTACTGCAAAAATGGCCACCATGCTCCACCCTTTTCTATGATTGGTCCCCTTGGAGGATAAGCCACACCCTGAAGTTTCACAGGAATGTGTAACTGGAACCGCCCATCCCAAGGTCTCACTGACTTTGCAAATTGTAACACGATCCACTTTGACTTCCTGAAGTGACAAGAGGTCAGAGCTCCCCAGAAGATAGCAAGGGCCAGCCAAAGTGCCTTACCCCAGTCCAAATTCATCCCTCCCCCAGCCGAAGTGCCTTACCCCAGCGCCAGTGCATCCTTTCCCCACCCACCATAGATGGGGCAGGCATTGTGTATGGATTGCTAACAGGTTTATTGGGTATGAAGTGAACAGTGACAGTTTCATGACTTCTGGATACCATGCACTCCAACGAAGTCCCTTGTAGGGGGTTGGAAGAATGTGATTCGTCTTCCCTGAGTTCATTCTCTCCCCTCCAATCTCCCCCATCCCATGTCTCTCTCACTCTCCCCCAAGTCTCTCTCTCCCCCCCCCGCCCTGTCTCACTCTCTCCCCCCAGTCTTTCTCTCTCCCCCCAGTCTCTCTCTCTCCCCCAGTCTCTATCTCACTCTCGGCTCCATTCCAGCCCAAGGCCTGCCGCTCTCGGTTCCATGCTGGCCGCTCTCGAACCCCACGCTGGCCGGGAGGGAGAGAGTCAGGAGGTGGGAGAGTCGGGGAGCGGGAGATGGGGGGAAGAGAGTCGGGGGGGGGACAGAGTCGGGTGAGGAGAGTGTAGAGGCGCGAGGGAGAGGGCCAGGGCCGGGGCCTGAGCAGGCGAAGAGAGTCGGAGCCTCAGGTCCTACTTCTTGACATCATGTGGAGGGAATGATTTGGGCTGGGAATAGGGGGGAGGGGGGCGGAGCTTCACAGTGGGCGGGGCTTGACAGGCCTGTCAAAAAAAATGCAGTACCAATAGTTACTACTTAGAAGGATACAGGAATAGTGGTGTAAGCCTTTTATATGATGTTTTTTATATGTAAATCTTCGTTTAGGTTAGATGTTTACAACAAACAAAACAGTCACTTTTGAGTTAGGCATTCTAATACATGTAACCAGCTCATGCTTGTAGAAATTAGATTTAGCATTTACACATAAATAGCTAATTAAAAGACAGGATGGTCAAATTAAACTATCCATAAGGCAGAAGGATACTTGACAAATGGTGCTTCTAAAGCTTTCTTATTCCAGCAAATCTTTGGGAGGCCGGAAGAGAGGCTAAGAAAGTCAAAGTGTCATTAAAACAAGATATGAGAGGCCCTTCACATTCTGTTGTCTGGGGAAAACTAAATAAAAGATTAGCAGCTGTGAACAACCCACTCATGCCTATGTGACAAGGTTCTCTAGAGTTACCAGACATGAATCGAGGAGGTTGCTTCCCTCTACCCAAAGAAAGAATAGAGTAATATTGTTTCTTTTTTTGCTATACTATTGTTCAAATATTGTGCATATGTTAAAATTTGTTGTTACACGATAAACGGACAAGTTACAACCATATTTGGTGTCAGATTTGAATTTTCTTAGAGTATGTAATAAAACTGAAGCATGTTTGTCTATAATAAATTATTTATTGGATTCTTTCTTGCTGGTTACAGCACACCCAGAGTTAAAATTGCTTACTGCTAGCTGGTTCTGCACACAGCTGGAAACGGGGCCGAAATTGCACACAGCTGGAAACAGGGCGCATCTGCCCTGTTTCTGTTGGCGCGGTGGATACGGTGGCCCTTGAGCGAAATTCCACTCTTTGGCTTCTTTTTTTTCGACGGACTGGAATTCGGTCATAATGGGGCAGAAGTGGGGCGGTAAGCGGAAGTTCGGAGTCAAGAGGGACAGAAGTTACGGTGGTACGGAATGGCTGCTGCTGCCAGTCATTAGTGTAGCGTTGATGACGTCATCACGACGCCACATCACCACGGCTCTTCCCTTCACTCAAAGGGGAGAGCCTGTGCGATTTTTTATGTTTGGTCCACAGGGGGTGTCAGGCTGCCTGTTGGCGGCCTAGCCGAACCCGGCGGCAAAATTGTTGGCCCGACATGGCAGTTGGCCGACAAAAACCAAAACAAGGCGGCAGTGCGCCCTCCCCTTTAATGGGAGCCGCTCCACCATTTTACAAGGACTAGAGCCTCACTGCACCAGCAGAAAAAAGCAGCTTTTGGCACCCCCTAGGCAGGGGCAAGATTTTTTCAGCAGAATTGCGCCATCACGGCAGAGGGGGGGAAGCACCAGCAATGTGTGCTCTAATGACGCACTTTGGATGGATCGGCAGCTGCGGAGCGGTGGGGGGGGAACGGGTCACCGCCGGGATACCGCAGGAGCGGAAATTTTAAAATGGCGGCCATTACACGTTAAATCGGCGGCCATTGCACTTCGCAGCTTGGCCGCCGATTTCTGGCATTAACAGGCCTTAAGGGAAGTGGCAAATTTGGGCGCGAGATGATGCATAGTTCAAGAAGGTCTTAATATTCCTAATTTGACTGTGGCCATTGTCCTTGGATGGAAACCCATCTCAGATCGATCAAAGTATTTCAGATTTTTTCAGATAAATGGTTCAAGCATGTGGGCTGTTGACAGGATACTTTTGCTTGTAAACTGTATTTATATGGACAAACACCATTTTAATTCCTGTGAATGTCTGATCACCTAACCTGGTTCTCAAAACTATAGTTTTAATGTACTTTGTTCCACAATATTTTCAAAGGAATTTGGGTGACAATGCGTAATGTCAGTATGAAGCCATCAGTAATGAGGTTAGTGTTGAAATAAGGAGAAGGAAGAGGCAGAGAGCTTGATGGGATATTAAGGCTAGCTTAGCATATAGTATAGGGAGCAAACACTAAAAGACAGTGCACATTTGTTTATTAACATATATTTTCCTTATATGTACACATAGGTAATTACAATAAACTTCTGAGCCAAATGAACTAACTTGGCAGAGAGCTTGCTGGGAAATTAAAAGTTAGCTTAGCAAACAAAATAAAAAATCAGGTAACTGAGATGTTAAGAAATTATACTGATAGATAGATGGGTAGAAAAACTAAAGCTGGGTTAGCATAGTGATAGAAAACATTATTGCAGGAGAGTGTGTGCGCGTCTGCATCATTGATTGAAATAAAACACTGTGCTTGACCCTGAAAGCCTGCCAGAAGAGGGCTGTTTGGGCTAGATTTCTGGCTTTTGTGATTTTGGGGCAGTAGTGGCGGCCCTGATACCGCCTGGAAAAAGTTGGTGCCCTCGTATGCAAATTTTAGCAAACAATGAGGTTCCATGATCGGGGGCACAAAATCAGGCGTTACATAAGGAAGTTTTTGCGCTCCAGCAGAAAATCGCGACATTAAATAAGTCAGAATAATGTGTAGGACACGGTTTGCAGATGCCCTGATTTTTGTTGAATACGCTTGTAAATAGTTTCTTTGATTTAATGCACTTCACATTTGGAAAGCAGTGACAGGATCGGTCCACATTTGGAAAGCAGTGACAGGATCGGTCCAAGTCAGCATAGATTTATGAAAGTGAAATCCTGCTTGACAAATCTTCTGAAATTTTTTGAGGATGTAACTAGTAGAGTGGACAAGGGAGAACCAGTGGATGTGGTGTATTTGGACTTTCAAAAGTCTTTTGACAAGGTCCCGCACAAGAGATTAGTGTGCAAAATCAAAGCACATGGTATTGGGGATAATGTATTGATGTGGATAGAGAATGGTTGGAAGACAGGAAGCAGAGAATCAGGATAAACGGGTCCTTTTCAGAATGGCAGGCAGTGACTAGTAGAGTGCCGCAGGGCTCAGTACTGGGATCCCAGCTTTTTACAACATACATCAATGATTTAGATGAAGGAATTGAGTGTAATATCTCCAAGATTGCAGATGACACCAAACTGGGTGGCGGTGTGAGCTGTGAGGGGGACGCTAGGAGGCTGCAGGGTGACTTGGACAGGTTAGGTGAGTAGGCAAATGCATGACAGATGCAGTATAACGTGGATAAGTGTGAGGTTATCCACTTTGGGGGCAAAAACATGAAGACAGAATATTATCTGAATGGCGGCAGATTAGGAAAAGGGGAGGTGCAAAGAGACCTGGGTGTCATGGTTCATCAGTCATTGAAAGTTGGCATACAGGTACAGCAGGCGGTGAAGAAGGCAAATGGTATGTTGGCCTTCAAAGCTAGGGGATTTGAGTATAGGAGCAGGAAGGTCTTACTACAGTTGTACAGGGCCTTGGTGAGGCCTCACCTGGAATATTGTGTTCAGTTTTGGTCTCCTAATCTGAGGAAGGATGTTCTTGCAATTGCGGGGGTGCAGTGAAGGTTCACCAGACTAATTCCCGGGATGGCTGGACTGACATATAAGGAGAGACAAGACCAACTGCGTCTTATACATTGGAGTTTAGAAGGATGAGAGGGGATCTCATAGAAACATACAAGATTCTGACGGGGCGGGACATGTTAGATGCAGGTAGAATGTTCCCGATGTTGGGGAGGTCCGAACCAGGAGACACAGTCTTAGGATAAGGGGTAGGCCATTTGGGACTGAGATGAGGAGAAACTTCTTCACTCAGAGAGATGTTAACCTGTGGAATTCCCTGCCGCAGAGAGTTGTTGATGCCAGTTCATTGGATATATTCAAGAGGGAGTTAGATATGGCCCTTATGGCTAAGGGGATCAAGGAATATGTAGAGAAAGCAGGAAAGGGGTACTGAGGGAATGATCAGCCATGATCTTATTGAATGGTGGTGCAGGCTCGAAGGGCCGAATGGCCTACTCCTGCACCTATTTTCTATGTTTCTATCTTTCTGTGCCATGCAACGTAATGTTGCCTATTGTATGGTTTTCTTTTGGTGGGGGGAGTTAGTGTTACTTTGTTGCAGTAAAATGTCTGTTAGATCATTTGCCACTGGTGACTTGTGCATCATTCTAACGTTCACTGGAGATGGGCCTTTATGGGGGCACATAGCATGTACAATATTAGCTCCATCCCTCAGTTTCCTCCATTGAGGAGATCCAGTCCATTATGAGCTGATGACATGCGAGTGTTACATAGAAACATAGAAAATAGTTGCAGCAGCAAGCCATTCAGCCCTTTGAGCCTGCACCACCATTCAATATGATCATGGCTGATCATGCAACTTCAGTACCCCACTCCTGCCTTCTCTCCATACCCCCTGATGCCTTTAACCATCAGGACCACATTTAACTCCCTTTTGAATATATCCAACAAATTGGACTCAACAACTTTCTGTGGTAGAGAATTCCACAGGTTCACAATTATCTGGGTGAAAAAGTTTCTCCTCATCTCGGTTCTAGATGGCTTACCCCTTATCCTTAGACTGTGTCCCCTGGTTCTCAACTCCCCCAACATCGGGAACATTCTTCCTGCATCTAACCTGTCCCATCCCGTCAGAATTTTATATGCTTCTATGAGATCCCCTCTCATTCTTCTAAATTCCAGTGACTATAAGCCTAGTCAATCCAATCTTTCTTCATATGTCAGTCCTGCCATCCCGGGAATTAGTCTGGTGAACCTTCGCTGCACTCCCTCATTAGCAAGAATGTCCTTCCTCAGATTAGGAGACCAAAACTGTACACAATATTCCAGGTGAGGCCTCACCAAGGCCCTGTACAACTGCAGTATGACCTCCCTACTCCTATACTCAAATCCTCTCGCTATGAAGGCCAACATGCCATTTGCTTTCTTTATTGCCTGCAGTACCTGCATGCCTACTTTCAATGACTGATGTACCATGATAGCCAGGTCTCGTTGCATCTCCCCTTTTACTAATCTGTTACCATTCAGATAATAATCTGCCTTCCTGTTTTTGCCACCAAAGTGGATAACCTCACACTTATCCACATTATACTGCATCTGCCATGCATTTGCCCACTCACCTAACCTATCCAAGTCACGCTGCAGTCTCTTAGCATCCTCCTCACAGCTCACACTGCCACCGAGCTTAGTGTCATCTGCAAACTTGGAGATATTACATTCAATTTCTTCGTCTAAATCATTAATGTATATTGTAAATAGCTGGGGTCCCAGCATTGAACCTTGCTTACCCCACTAGTCACTGCCTGCCATTCTGAAAAGGACCCGTTTATTCCTACTCTTCGCTTCCTGTCTGCCAACCAGTTCTCTATCCATGACAATACATTACCCCCAATACCATGTGCTTTAATTTTGCACACTAATCTCTTGTATGGGACCTTGTCAAAAGCCTTTTGAAAGTCCAAATAGACCACATCCACTGGTTCTCCCTTGTCCACTCTACTAGTTACATCCTCAAAAAATTCTGGAAGATTTGTCAAGCATGATTTCTCTTTCATAAATCCATGCTGACTTGGACCGATCCTGTCACTGCTTTCCAAATGCACCGCTATTACATCTTTTATAATTGATAACAGCATTTTCCCCACTACCGATGTCAGGTTAACTGGCCTATAATTCCCTGTTTTCTCTCTCCCTCCTTTTTTAAAAAGTGGGGTTATATTAGCTACCCTCCAATCCATAGGAACTGATCCAGAGTGCATGGAATGTTGGAAAATGACCACCAATGCATCTACTATTTCGAGGGCCACTTCCTTAAGTACTCTGGGATGCAGGCTATCAGGCTCTGGGGATTTATCGGCCTTCAGGAGGGAGAGAGAAAACAGGGAATTATAGACCGGTCAGCCTGACCTCAGTAGTGGGTAAAATGATGGAATCAATTATTAAGGATATCATAGCAGCACATTTGGAAAGAGGTGACATGATAGGTCCAAGTCAGCATGGATTTGTGAAAGGGAAATCATGCTTGACAAATCTTCTGGAATTTTTTGAGGATGTTTCCAGTAGAGTGGACAAGGGAGAACCAGTTGATGTGATATATTTGGACTTTCAGTAGGCTTTCGACAAGGTCCCACACAAGAGATTAATGTGCAAATTTAAAGCACATGGGATTGGGGGTAGTGTGCTAACATGGATTGAGAACTGGTTGTCAGACAGGAAGCAAAGAGTAGGAGTAAATGGGTACTTTTCAGAATGACAGGCAGTGACTAGTGGGGTACCGCAAGGTTCTGTGCTGGGGCCCCAGCTGTTTACACTGTACATTAATGATTTAGACGAGGGGATTAAATGTAGTATCTCCAAATTTGCGGATGACACTAAGTTGGGTGGCAGTGTGAGCTGCGAGGAGGATGCTATGAGGCTGCAGAGTGACTTGGATAGGTTAGGTGAGTGGGCAAATGCATGGCAGGTGAAGTATAATGTGGATACATGTGAGGTTATCCACTTTGGTGGTAAAAACAGAGAGACGGACTATTATCTGAACGGTGACAGATTAGGAAAAGGGGAGGTGCAACGAGACCTGGGTGTCATGGTACATCAGTCATTGAAGGTTGGCATGCAGGTACAGCAGGCGGTTAAGAAAGCAAATGGCATGTTGGCCTTGATAGCGAGGGGATTTGAGTACAGGGGCAGGGAGGTGTTGCTACAGTTGTACAGGGCCTTGGTGAGGCCACACCTGGAGTATTGTGTACAGTTTTGGTCTCCTAACTTGAGGAAGGACATTCTTGCTATTGAGGGAGTGCAGCGAAGGTTCACCAGACTGATTCCCGGGATGGCAGGACTGACCTATCAAGAAAGACTGGATCAACTGGGCTTGTATTCACTGGAGTTCAGAAGAATGAGAGGGGACCTCATAGAAACGTTTAAAATTCTGATTGGTTCAGACAGTTTAGATGCAGTAAAAATGTTCCCAATGTTGGGGAAGTCGAGAACCAGGGGTCACAGTCTAAGGATAAGGGGTAAGCCATTTAGGACCGAGATGAGGAGAAACTTCTTCACCCAGAGAGTGGTGAACCTGTGGAATTCTCTACCACAGAAAGTTATTGAGGCCAATTCACTAAATATATTCAAAAAGGAGTTAGATGAAGTCTTTACTACTGGGGGATCAAGGGGTATGGCGAGAAAGCAGGAATGGGGTACTGAAGTTGCATGTTCAGCCATGAACTCATTGAATGGCGGTGCAGGCTAGAAGGACCGAATGGCCTACTCCTGCACCTATTTTCTATGTTTTTATCTTTCTATGTTTCAATATCATCAATTTCCCTAACACCATTTCCTGACTAATAAGGATTTCCCTCAGTTCCCCCTTCTCGCTAGACCCTCGGTTCCCTAATATTTTCGGAAGATTATTTGTGTCTTTCTTAGTGAAGACAGAACAAAAATTATTTGTTCAATTGGTCTGCCATTTCCTTGTTCCCCATTATGAATTCGCCTGATTCTGACTGCAAGGGACCTACATTAGTCTTCACTAATCTTTTTCTCTTCACATATCTATAGAAGCTTTTGCAGTCAGTTTTTATGTTTCCTGCAAGCTAACTCTCATACTCTATTTACCCCCTCCTAATTAAACCCTTAGTCCTCCTCTGCTGAATTCTGAATTTCTCCCAGTCCTCAGGTTTGCTATTTTTCTGGCCAATTTATATGCATCTTCCTTGGATTTAACACTATCCCTAGTGTTGGTCCAGCAGCATCTCCACTCTGCCTCCCCTGTGGATGGTGTGGCTATATAATGGAAGCCTTGCAGACTTCTCCGTTGTCTTCCTCCTCCTGACATGGGCCTGCAACGCCCACTGGCAATGCCTGGCCCCTCATGATTGCCAAGCTGTGCAACATGCAGCACACCACAATGAATTTGGAAACCTGTTGTTGGGAGTTGAAGGCTGCCTCCAGAGTGGTGTAGGCATTGTTGGGCAGGCCACATCGTCCGCATGCTCGACACGAGACTCCCGAAGCAAGCGCTCTACTCCGAGCTCCGACACAGCAAGCGAGTCCCAGGTGGGCAGAGGAAACATTTCAAGGATACACTTAAAGCCTCCTTGATAAAGTGCAACATCCCCACCAGCACCTGGGAATCCCTGGCCCAAGACCGCTCAAAATGGAGGAAGAGCATTCGGGAGGGTGCTGAGCACCTCGAGTCTCTTCGCCAAGAGCATACGGAAATCAAGCGCAGACAGCGGAAGAAGTGTGCGGCAAACCAGGCTCCCCACCCACACTTTCCTTCATCCACCGTTTGCCCCACCAGTGACAGAGACTGTAATTCCCGCATTGAACTGTACAGTCACCTGAGAACTCACTTTTAGAGTGGAAGCAAGTCTTCCTCGATTTCGAGGTACTGTGTATGATGATGAAGCAGGTATAGGTCTGCCTATAGGAGATGTAATATATCTGTCAGCATTTCAAGTCAGAGCATGACGCAGTCAATCCGACCTGCGATGTCGGATCCTTCTCCCTCCATTTAAATACATCGCTAATACCACCTGCTGCACCCTGGGAATGCCTAGTTTTTCAGGCATTTCCTGGGGCAGGTGTATAATGAGGTGTTCGGGCCTAATTTTGCATCCGGGGCGCTAGCGGAGCATTGCACAAGAATTGACGTGATGATCTCAGTAAAACTAGAGGGCCGAGCAGGAAGTTTTTGCGCCACTGCAAACCATGAGCCAAATTGGCCAACTGGGCGGTAAAAACTGGACACCCACCGTAGCACCTAGAAACACCCTTTACCGCCCCTCCGGGGAAATACCAGAGGCGCAAGGGAGTGAAAATCGAGCCCTTTAGCTGTAAAAGGAGTTATTAAAATGCACCTGTTTTTCACACAGAGAGGGACAGATAACATTCTGAGGAATGACAAGATAAGCGAAATTACGTGACATGATTTTGGTTCAACATGGATACCATGGGGAGGTTACTAAAGGGGGATGTCATGTTAAGTTAGGTAACAGAAGGAATTCAATCAAGGGAGAAGAGGCAGATTCAAGTTTAATAAGGGGATGAGGATCCTTTAAAAACAGACATTTTTGCTTGGCATAGTTAGTGCAGCGAGGGAATAGTAATGTGCATGCCCTCATTTCTGTACTCATATCTGTTTAACCTACTCTGCTTGGAAAGTGCTTTGCATGCATACTGAAGAAATAAAGGTATTGAACCTGAAGCAACAACTATTTTTTTACTACTCAAGTACTCAAGTAAAGAGGCAACGCGGGTCTCTTCACGTACAGTTAGTTTGAAGGCTCTGTGGTAGTGCAAAACCATGTAAGAAGTGAGCAATTATGCTTCAAGAGTTAGTTTCAAGTCGACAATTAGTGCAGGGAACGTGCCTTTGATGTTTTGATTCCAACGAGAACAGTGACGACTGTATTTACTGTATTGTTACTATTTGTTTTCAATACTGATTATTCACCTGCAATTTGGTTTTTGGTTTACAGCTAGAGCCCCAATCAGATAGAATGTTTATTTTTCTACCAACCAAAGATAAAGAGACTTATGGCATGTGAAAGATTCCATTAAGCTGGAGTTAACTGGAGCATGCAGAAATCAAGCGCAGGCAGTGGAAAGAGCATGCGACAAACCAGTCCCACCCATCCTTTGCCTCAATGACTATCTGTCCCATCTGTGACAGGGACTGTGGTTTTCGTATTGGACTATTCAGCCACCTAAGGACTCATTTTTAGAGTGGAAGCAAGTCTTCCTCGATTCCGAGGGACTGCCTATGATGATGATGGATCCCTAGGTCTTACTACATTTACCTATACATTGGGAAGACAAAGGCTGCACTCTAGTTCGCAAGGGATGTAGGGACCACTTACAGGAGTAGCCAGTGGACACTGGATAGAAAGAAATATCTACTGTAAAAAAGTACCAGTAAAATAAAATAATTAATTAAAAATACAACTTGTGTTTATATAAAATGTATCACATCTAAATGATTCAAAGCACTTCATACAATGATTTACTTTCACATAGATAAGGAGATAATTGAGAGAACAAAAAAATAGTAGCTGAGAGAATCAGTGATGAAAGAAAAATGGGAATTAAAACAAAGAGTGTGAGAGATAGAGCAAGGGCGCAATAAGAAAAATTATTGGAAGAAATAAAAATGTTTTCAACAGAGTGTAAATAAAACCCAGAGACAAAACCCTCATGAAGGCCTACATTCAGCTTATTAAAATTATGGAGAGAAAGATGAGATTTAATATTACACACTATTATGATTCACGAGCATAATATAATATATTAGCAATAGCACACATAATCTTACGACATTTATTCGTATTATTACTGAATTTAAATTAAATTACCATTGTTCTACTTTAAAAAAATCACTGCCGTTTTTTTCCCCCTGCACTGAAAGCATTAATTCCTTGCTCGGTGCAGCTCTTCCATGTGCCCATTCTTCAAGTATGAGCCCCGACAGTGAGCTTCAGCATTGCATTCACAGCAGAAGGGCTTCATTGTTGCCCGATCCTGTCCTCACCTTACATGCAATTCCAGAAGGGTCACTGAATAACAAATCAGGAGCAGAGGCAGAAGCAGTGAAGGCGATAATATTAGCCTCAATGTCTCTGAGATAGAAAGGCTAAATTAACAGAGGCACGGTCCTTGCTCCTTGTCACCATCCAGTAATCTTTTTCTGTGCTTGCAAAGGCCAGATGAAGACACAGTCAGGCTGGGCTATGATGTCTACCATGATCAAATAATCTGCCAAGGCATACTGCCAGTGCTCACACAGAAAGAGCCACCGTGTGGGCATGGTACCAGAGTGCAGGAAGTGCCATGCAACTGTACTCCAGCATGAGTCACCAGCTTCAGGAACGAAGAGGAACAAACAAGAACATTTGGAGAAAGCACTACTACAAATGAGCTTCAAAAAATGTCTAGAATATTTTAATAATCGATACATTATTAAATGTCAAGCACTTCCTGTCTTCGTGAATCTTGGTCATGCTTTTATGTCAATGTTTAAAATTAAAACTGTCGATGTGAACATTTAGAATTCCCCTATATTACAACAGTGACTACCCTTCAAAAGTACTTCATTGGCTGTGAAGCACTATGGGACCTCCTGAGGTAATGAAAAGCATTATATAAATATAGAAAGTACAGAGGTAATCCAAAAAAGGAATAAGAGGCGCAAAGAGAGATTATGAGAATAGATTAGTGGCTAACATAAAAGGGACCCTAAAATACTTTATAAACACACAAATAGTAAAAGGGTAGTCAAAGGAAGGGTGGGGTCAATAAGGGATCAACATGGAAATATTTTTATGGAGACAGGGGGCTTGGCTGAGGTATTAAATGAGTACTTTCCCACATTACAACAGTGACTACACCCCAAAAATACTTCATTGGCTGTAAAGCGGTTTGAGATGTCTGGTGGTTGTGAAAGGCGCTATATAAATCCAAGTCTTTCCTTTATCTTTCTGTCTTCACTAGAGAAGAGGATGCTGCCACTGGAGCAGTAAAGGAGGAGGCAGTAGTGATATTGGATTGAATAAAAGTAGATAAAGAGGATATACTTAAAAGGATAGCAGTCCTCAAAGTAGTAATGTCACTGGGTCCGGATGGGATGCATTCTAGTTTACTTTAAGGGAAGTAAGGGTGGAAATTGCAGAGATACTGATCACAATCTTCCAATCATCCTTGGAGGAATGGGGGACTGCAAATGTTACATCCTTTTTAAAAAAGGGGCGAGAGATAAACCCGGCAATTACAGGCCAGTCAGCCTAATGTTGGTGGTGGGGAAAGTTATAGAGACAATAAAATGGGACAAAATTAATTGACATTTGGAAAAGTATGGGCTAATAAATGAAAGTCAGCATGGATCTGTTAAAGGCAAATCATGTTTGACTAACTTGATCGAGTACTTTGATGAGGTATCGAAGAGGGTTGATGAGAGTAGTGTTGTTGATGTTATGCATATGGACTTTCAAATTGCCTTTGACAAAGTAACACATAATGACTTGCTAGTCAAATTAAAGCCCATAGCGTTAAAGTGGCAGCATGGATACAAAATTACAAAATTAGCTAAGGGATAGACAGCATAGAGTAGTGGTGAATAGTTGATTTTCAGAACTGGAGGGAGGTATACAGTGGTGTTCCTTAGGGGTCAGTATTAGGACTTCTGCTCTTTTTCATACATATTAATGACCTGGATTTGGGTATACAGAGCATAATTTCAAAATTTGCAGATGAAACACATCTCAAAAATGTAGTAAATAATGAGGAGGATAGTAACAGACTTCAGGTGGACTTAGCAAAACTGGTGAAATGGGCAGACATATGGCAGATGAAATTTAATACAGTGAAGTGATACATTTTGATAGGAAGAATGAGGCAAGGCAATATGAAATATATGGTACAATTTTAAAGGGGTGCAGGACCAGATAGACCTGGGGCTGCATATACACAAATCTTTGAAGGTGGCAGGACAAGTTGAGACGTCTGTTAAAAAACATATGGGATACTTGGCTTTATTAATAGAGGAATAGAGTACAAAGGTCAGATGAAGACAGGGTGCTCTGTCAAGCCCATGTGATGGCTGGTGTGCAACGGCCAACCCGTGTTAAAAAAATTCACGCACAGGCATCTTCCACCCTTCGGGTTGAAGTTCAGGACCTGGAACGTCAGGTCCCTCATGGAAACACCTGAGAACTTACTTTTTTTTGGTGTGGAAGCAGGTCATCCTCAACCCCGAGGGACTGCCTAATACTATACTGTGCTTTACCACATAGATTTCAGAATCTATGTTTAACTTCACTTCTGTTTGGTAAAAGAAACACTGTCAGCTCCAATGACCTGATCAACGAATAGTTAAACGCGTCTCATAGCCACTTTAATGGTGGAATCAATATAAGCTTTTAAATTCACATCGCACAAAGTTTGGACTATATATAGATTTTTTTTAAATCAAACAAATGAAATAATTCAATAGTAGAGAAAGTTGTGATCACAAGGTAAACAAATGAATCCCAGGTGAACTGGCAACTCAGATGTTTTACATGGGGGCAATAGACACACAAACCAATACAAATTGTACCTTACAGCACTGAAGCATAGAAGTTGCACTAGTTTGGATGCATTTCTGGATAAATGGTGTTGAATTTAGACAGGGCACAACAAAAAAACACAATAAAATGTCACACCACACCAGTCATATCTGAATGGCGCAATGTTGATGTTTTATTTTCCCTTCATAAATTTGAGCCAATCCAATTATCAAGCATTTACAAGTCTGTAGTAGTCATTTCCATGCTGTAGACTGGAACGGAAGCATTAAAATACCTTCAGGATAATATTTAAACAGCCTGCCTAACAAATATAAATTCTCAATTTGAACAGCATGCAAGTGACTGCAGGGGAACTCTTAAATTCGTGATACGAGACAATTATTGCCTTGCACTAAAGGATTCAGTTGATTTAACTGTGTGCTGAGTTCCACAGGAGGTCTGTGCTGAAACGAGATGGAGAATTCATCTCATTTACATTTTCACCCTGGTTCACTCAGGTCCCAGATGTTCCTTGAGTAAGACTACATATAAGAATTAAATCCACCATGCCAGCGGGTCTTTGTAATTGCATCAGATTTATATTATCTTCTAACCTGAAAAATTTACTTTTTCTTAAATTAGTTTTGTCTGTGTTGCACAAAATAATGCATAAAACCTGCACAAACTTAAAAAAAATAATGATAAATATGTCGAGACTTTTCTATGGCAATCTTTAAATTCTAATTACTTTACTAGTATTATACTTTGTATCAAACTCTTATTTAATATTCATTTGGACTGATATCACTTTATGGAACAATGTCACATTTATTTGACAAATAGTCACAAGATATTATTTTTAGAGTTTGAAAATGTATTTTGTAATATTCGCTAGCTCATCACTTTCTAGATATAATTATAATTACTTCTTTCAGCCATTTTTCAAATTTAATGTCATAGTATTATACCCCAGAGCACAAGTGGTACATTTGCCTCTTGATCAGAAGCTCATAAGTTTTAGTTTGAGTGCTGACGTTGGCCTCGGGGTGGCTATCAAGCGAACTCTGCTGGAAAGTGCACTTGTGGACGGCAGATGAGCACAGGATCGTACTCGACTGTGATGCCTCCCTCCTCCTCGCCCTCCCTGGCCCCCGCCCCCCCAACCAATGTTTAACCATATACTGACATCATGGCTGGAGTTTTCCATTTCTCCACTAGCCAGGCCACAATTTTCTACCCATTAAAATGACTGGGCTGTAAATTGCAAGCACAAAAGCAGAACACTCCGGGTTCACTGTTGAAAGGAAATAGCGGAAAGGCTTCTCTTTCCACGAGCGTACCCCCTGATATATGGGGTCGACACTCATCCCAATCCGTGTAGCAACCCTCGAAGTTAATAGACGGAAATGGAAGGCAAGGTTCAACGATCTTTTAATCACAAACGGTCCAGGAGCAATTTCCCAACACAGCCTCCTGTGCGCTGAACAGCAAAATCAGCCATCTTTTATACAATGTTCAAAAGACCATTTGCTTCCCCAATACAACCTCCCACGACTCCTGATTGGTTACCTTATCAGTAATACCTTGGATTGACAGACCAGGTTCAGGCCTTCCTAGGGTGACCTCATCTTGCTAGAATGTGCTGACCTGGCGGCCTTCTGGTTATTGGAGCTATCGAACTTTGTTATAATTACATCGTTAGGACTGGACCTCACCTCGGAATTTAAACGAGCTAACATCGGCCTTTGTAGTGGTCCATTTTATCAGGATGTAACATATCTGAATGATTAATTACAGGAGGCCCCATCACAGGAAACCCAGAAGGGCAAATAAACAGGACAAGGGGTCAAAAGTAACAATGGAAAAATCCATCTGGTCAAGCAAGAGAGATAAGATAACATTCCAATGAGCCCATAAACCTTGGAAACACAGTGAGGTTTATTTTTCAGCTATCCCCCTTTTCTGGCTAACTTATTTAAACATTTCTTGTATACCCTCTAATGCCAAATCTATTTTTTCCACTTACAATTCCCCCTTTTTGGCCCTTGGCTATATGCCAAATAGGCCATATTCCCCGAAAGCTACTTCCCTGTGGGTGAGTCCCAGGTATGTCCGTCCGTCTGGATGGCCATTTCCCAAACTTCAGACCTCCTGTGACTTCCCTCCCAGGGCTATATAAGGTAAGTCCTTTCTGCTGGACTGTTCAAATTTCTGTCCCTCATTGCATTAATCACATAAGAACATAAGAATTAGGAACAGGAGTAGGCCATCTAGCCCCTCGAGCCTGCTCCGCCATTCAACAAGATCATGGCTAATCTGGCCGTGGACTCAGCTCCACTTACCCGCCCGCTCCCCATAACCCTTAATTCCCTTATTAGTTAAAAATCTATATATCTGTGATTTGAACACATTCAATGAGCTAGCCTCAACTGCTTCCTTGGGCAGAGAAGTCGACAGATTCACAACCATTTTGGAGAAGAAATTCCTTCTCAACTCGGTTTTAAATTGGCTCCCCCGTATTTTGAGGCTGTGCCCCCGAGTTCTAGTCTCCCCGGCCAGTGGAAACAACCTCTCTGCCTCTATCTTGTCTATCCCTTTCATTATTTTAAATGTTTCTATAAGATCATCCCTCATCCTTCTGAACTCCAACGAGTAAAGACCCAGTCTACTCAATCTATCATCATAAGGTAACCCCCTCATCTCCGGAATCAGCCTAGTGAATAGTCTCTGTACCCCCTCCAAGGCTAGTATATCCTTCCTTAAGTAAGGTGACCAAAACTGCACACAGTACTCCAGGTGCGACCTCACCAATACCCTGTACAGTTGCAGCAGGACCTCCCTGCTTTTGTACTCCATCCCTCTCGCAATGAAGGCCAACATTCCATTCGCCTTCCTGATTGATTACCTGCTGCACCTGCAAATGAACTTTTTGGGATTCATGCACAAGGACCCCCAGGTCCCTCTGCACTGCAGCATGTTGTAATTTTTTCCCATTCAAGTAATATTCCCTTTCACTGTTTTTTTTTCCAAGGTAGATGACCTCACATTTTCCGACATTGTATTCCATCTGCCAAACCTTAGCCCATTCGCTTAACCTATCTAAATCTCTTTGCAGCCTCTCTGTGTCCTCTACACAACCCGCTTTCCCACTAATCTTTGTGTCATCTGCAAATTTTGTTACACTACACTCTGTCCCCTCCTCCAGGTCACCTATGTATATTATAAACAGTTGTGGTCCCAGCACCAATCCCTGTGGCACACCACTTACCACCGATTTCCAACCGGAAAAGGACCCATTTATACCGACTCTCTGCTTTCTGTTAGCCAGCCAATTTTCGATCCATGCTAATACATTTCCTCTGACTTTGTGTACCTTTATCTTCTGCAGTAACCTTTTGTGTGGCACCTTATTGAATGCCTTTTGGAAATCTAAATACACCACATCCATCGGTACACCTCTATCCACCATGCTCATTATATCCTCAAATAATTCCAGTGACTAAGAAAGCAATAAAGAAAGGAAGGATAGATTCCGAAAGTAAACTAGCGCAAAACATAAAAACAGATAGTAAAAGCTTTTACCAATATAAAACGGAAAAAAGTGACTAAAGTAAATGTTGGTCCCTTAGAAGATGAGAAGGGGGATTTAATAATGGGAAATGTGGAAATGGCTGAGACCTTAAACAATTATTTTGCTTCAATCTTCACAGTGGAAGACACAAAAACCATGCCAAAAATTGCTGGTTACGGGAATGTGGGAAGGGAGGACCTTGAGACAATCACTATCACGAGGGAGGTAGTGCTGGACAGGCTAATGGGACTCAAGGTAGACAAGTCCTCTGGTCCTGATGAAATGCATCCCAGGGTATTAAAAGAGATGGTGGAAGTTATAGCAGATGCATTCATTATAATCTACCAAAATTCTATGGACTCTGGGGAGGTACCAGCGGATTGGAAAGCAGCTAATGTAACGCCTCTGTTTAAAAAAGGGGGCAGACAAAAGGCAGGTAACTATAGGCCAGTTAGTTTAACATCTGTAGTGGGGAAAATGCTGGGAACTATCATTAAGGAAGAAATAGTGGGACATCTAGATAGGAATAGTGCAATCAAGCTGATGCAACATGGATTCATGAAGGGGAAATCATGTTTAACTAATTTATTGGAATTCTTTGAGGATATAACGAAAATGGTGGATAGAGGTGCACCGATGGATGTGGTGTATTTAGATTTCCAAAAGGCATTCGATAAGGTGCCACAAAACAGGTTACTGCAGAAGATAAAGGTATGTGGGTCGGGATAAATGGGTCATTTTTGGGTTGGAAATCAGTGGTAAGTGGTGTGCCACAGCGATCGCTTCTGGGACCACAACTGTTTACAATATACATAGATGACCTGGAAGAGGGGACAGAGTGTACTGTAACAAAATTTGCAGATGACACAAAGATTAGTGGGAAAGCGGGTTGTGTAGTGGACACAAAGAGGCTGCAAAGAGATTTGGATAGGTTAAGCGAATGGGCTAAGGTTTGGCAGATGGAATACAATGTCGGAAAATGTGAGGTCATTCACTTTGGAAAAAAAACACAGTAAAAGGGAATATTATTTCAATGGGAAGAAATTACAACATGCTGTGGTGCAGAGGGACCTGGGGGTCCTTGTGCATGAAACTCTTTTAGAGTCTACCTATAAAACATAAAACATTAAACCGTGCCACCTGACCTGGATGACACACCAGACATTTACAAGGCCCTTTTTTTTTCTTTTTTTTTTTGGTTTTTTTTTGTGTTTTTTTTGGGGGGGGTTTTTTTGGGCACTAAAATCACCTTTTTTCCCCAGTGCCCCCTATAAAATGGAAGTGGACACTAAAAGCACCGGCAATTAAAACAAATTAAACTTTAAAACGTAAAATCAAATTAAAATTTGGTTGCCGGGCGTGATGATGCACTCCAGTCCCTCCGGTGCCCACCTCTCGCGGAAGGCCGCTAGCGTACCGGTGGACACCGCGTGCTCCATCTCCAAGGACACCCTGGACCGGATGTAAGAGCGGAAGAGAGGCAGGCAGTCAGGTTGAACGACCCCCTCGACCGCCCGCTGCCTGGACCGGCTGATGGCACCCTTGGCCGTGCCCAGGAGCAGTCCTACGAGGAGGCCCTCGGACCTACCCGCTCCCCTCCGCACAGGGTGCCCAAAGATCAGGAGAGTGGGACTGAAGTGCAGCCAGAATTTCAGGAGCAGCCCCTTCAAATAATGGAACAGGGGCTGCAACCTCGTGCACTCAATAAAAACATGGAACACGGACTCCTCCAGACCGCAGAAATTGCAGGCGGCCTGGGAGTCTGTGAACCGGCTTAAAAATTTGTTGCACGGCACTGCTCCGTGCACCACCCTCCAGGCCAAGTCCCCGATGAATAGTGGGAGGACCCCTGCGTAGAGTGCCCTCCATCGGGGACCCCCGCCTCCTCCGGACGGCAAGATGGTACGCAATGGCGTGTCCGGACGGCAGGCGAGGATGGCAAAGTTGAGAGTGTGCAGGAGCAGCCCGTACAAGAAACCCCTCCGCGCGGAACTGAAAGGCACGGAGGGGATTTCCCCGAGGCGGCTCAAGTTGTAAGGCGCCGGCCCCCGAGGGATGTTCCGGGGTTTGGTGCCAATGAGGAATTCCGTCCGGACGGGGGTCAGTTCGGATGGGATCTCCCCACGTGCTTGAGCCTCCTCGATGCACCTAACGGAGTCAGGGCCCAGAGCTGTTTTTAGCGACTCGATGGCATCGGCCGCGTGGCGGACGTTGGCAGAATTTAGACGCCGCGCCAGCGTGTCTGGCGCCATCCAGCCCGCTCCTCCGCCATCGAGCAGGTCCCTGACCCTGGTCACCTCACCAGCCACAGCCCTCTCTTCCGACCGCCACATAAAACCTCGGTCGTGGAGGTACGGATTCCCGAGCAGCGGCTCCTGCAGGACAGCCGCCACTCCAGCCGGCGGAGATCTGCCCTTGGTGGAAACTTTGTTCCAGACCCTGATGAGGTCCCTGTAAAAGACAGGCAGCTCCCGGAGGGCGGTCCTGACACCCCCCAAGTTCACAAACAGGAGCTGTGTGTCGTAGTTGAGGTCGCGCTGCTGGCGGAAGAAATACGTCGCCAGAGCGCACCACCTAGGAGGGGGCTCGACGTAAAGGTATCTCTGCAGGGTCTGAAGATGGAAAGTCGCGAGCTGGGCGCTGACGCACACCAACGACTGACCGCCCTCCTCAAGCGGGAGACTCAAGACCGCAGCAGAGACCCAGTGCTTCCTATTGTTACAGAAGAAGTCCACCAGCTTCTTCTGTATCTTGGCGACAAACGCAGGGGGAGGGGTCAAAGTGACCAGCCGGTACCACAACATTGCGGCCACCAGCTGGTTTATGACTAGCGCTCGACCCCTGTAGGACAGCACTCGGAGCAGTCCTGTCCAGCGCCCTAGGCGAGCGGCGACCTTGGCCTCCAGCTCCTGCCAGTTCGCCGGCCATGCTCCCTCGTCGGGGCTAAGGTAGATTCCCAGATAGAGGAGATGGGTCGTGCTCCAGGCAAAAGGCCTGAGCTCCTCCGGCAGGGAGTCCATCCGCCACTGACCCACCAGGAGTCCCGAACATTTCTCCCAGTTGATCCTGGCGGAGGACACGGCCGAGTAAATCTCCTGGCACTCACGCATCCTCCGCAGGTCAGCGGGATCCTCTACCGCGAGGAGCGCGTCATCGGCGTAAGCCGAGAGGACGACCTCCACGCCCGGCCCTTGCAGAGCCAGCCCCGTCAACCTCGTCCGCAAGAGGCGCAGGAAAGGCTCCACGCAAACGGCGTATAACTGGCCGGACATGGGGCATCCCTGGCGCACCCCTCTCCTAAAGCGAAGGGGCGCCGTCAAGGACCCGTTAACCTTAATCAGACACTCCGCGGCGGCGTACAAAAGTTGGATCCGGGCGACGAAATGCGTCCCGAACCCGAAAGCGCGCAGAGTTCCGAGCAGATAGTCGTGATCCACCCTGTCGAACGCCTTCTCTTGGTCGAGGGATAGGAAGGCGACCGACAGACCAGCTTCCTGGGAACAATGGATGAGGTCCCGGACCAGATGGATGTTGTCGTGGATTGTCCGGCCCGGGACCGTGTAGGACTGGTCGGGGTGGATCATGTGGTCCAGCACGGCACCAAGGCGAGCAGACATCGCCCTGGCGAAGATTTTGTAGTCCGTGCTAAGGAGGGAGACCGGGCGCCAGTTCTTAAGGAGGTGGAGATCGCCCTTCTTAGGCAGCAGGACGATGACTGCCCTGCGCCAAGAGAGGGGCATCTCCCCGGTCGCCAGACGTTTCCCCAGGACCCGCGCGTAGTCGCTCCCCAGGACGTCCCAGAACGCCCTGTGGAACTCCACGGTCAGCCCGTCCAGCCCCGGGGTTTTTCCCCTCGAGAGCCGGTCGAGGGCACCGGTCAGCTCCGCCAGGCTTAGCGGAGCTTCCAAATTTTCACCGCCCTCCGGGCTGACTTTCAGCAGGTCCTCCCACAAAACTCTGCGCGCTTCCTCGCTGGACGGATCCAGAGAGAACAGAGCCCCATAATATTCACGGGCCCTGTTGTTGACGCCCTCCGGATCCGAGATGAGAGAGCCGTCGTCGGCCAGCAGCGTCAAGAGCTGCTTACGGACACTGTCTTTTTTCCAGCGAGTAGAAGAAGGGGGAGCCGCGGTCCAGATCCCGCAGGAACCGGATCCGCGACCTCACGAACGCGCCTCGGGACCCGACGAGCTGCAGGTCCTTCAGCGCGGCCTTCTTCGCTTTGTACACCGTCCGCAGGGCCGGGTCCCCAACGACTTGACCGAGACGGGACTCCAGGTCGAGCACCTCTTTTTCTAGGCGCCCGACCCTGGCCGCCCCCCTCTTGGTCGACCCCCTCGCGTACTCTTGACAGAAGACGCGGACGTGAGCCTTGCCCACGTCCCACCATAGCCTCAAGGAGGGGAAGCCCCCCTGCTTCCTTCTCCAGTCGGCCCAGAAACGACGGAACGAGTCCTGGAACCGCACGTCCTCCAGCAGCTGGTTGTTAAAGTGCCAGTACGCGGACCCCGTCCTCGCGCGGAGCGAAGCGAGCTCCGCCCACACCAGGTGGTGGTCCGAACACGGCACCGGCCGCATGGAGGCCGCCGGGACGCAGGAAACATACGCCCAAGACACGTAAAGGCGGTCGACTCTGGACCATCCTACTCCAGGCCTCAGCCAAGTAAAGGCGCTGGAGTCATAGAAACATAGAAACATAGAAAATAGGTGCAGGAGTAGGCCATTCGGCCCTTCGAGCCTGCACCGACATTCAATGAGTTCATGGCTGAACATGCAACTTCAGTACCCCATTCCTGCTTTCTCACCATACCCCTTGATTCCCCTAGTAGTATTGACTTCATCTAACTCCTTTTTGAATATATTTAGTGAATTGGCCTCAACAACTTTCTGTGGTAGAGAATTCCACAGGTTCACCACTCTCTGGGTGAAGAAATTCCTCCTCATCTCGGTCCTAAATGGCTTCCCCCTTATCCTTAGACTGTGTCCCCTGGTTCTGGACTTCCCCAACATTGGGAACATTCTTCCTGCATCTAACCTGTCTAACCCCGTCAGAGTCGGGATGGAGTTTTCGCCAGACGTCCACCAAGTCGAAGGACCTGACCAGGTCCCTCAACTTCTCCATCGCCGTCATGCACTGCGGGGCACCGGGGCGGTCCCTCGCCTCGAGGGTGCAGTTAAAATCCCCCCCGAGGACAATGCAGTCGCCGACGTCGACGGAGCCAAGAAGAGCGGACACCTCTTCGAAGAAGCGCGTTTGCTGCGGGCCGGGCTGAGGGGCGTACACGTTCACGAGATGGAGCGGCACGTCCCGCAGGTGAACCGTTACGTGCAGCAAGCGGCCTGGCACGGGCTCCTCGACCCCCAAGATCTCCGGCTGAAAATGCGGGCCCAGCAAGATGGCCACCCCACTAGAAGTGGCGGTGAGGTGGCTCATGCGGACCTCTCCTTGCCATTCCAGGAGCCACGTGTCTTCATCTCCCGGAACGGTGTGGGTTTCTTGCAGGAAGCACACCGCATATTTCCCCTCCCGCAGGAGCGAAAAATTGTCAAATCTACGGCGTGCCCCTCTGCCGCCGTTGATGTTGAGGCTGGCTATGGTTATCTTCATGGCAAAAGCATAGTGCAACCTCTACCTTAACCTATTGTGGGGGAGGGAGCGGAGTCTTTTGTTGACCTCCACTCCCTCTGCAACCCAGCGAGGAGTCCCTCGAGCTCGCGCTGCTCAAGGTATTGCGACTTTGTCAAGGGCCCGCCCGCGGCCAAGGTTTTAGCGGCGGCGCGGATGGACCCCTTGATCAGCTCTGGCTCGGACCATTTTTCCAGGGCCAGTCGGGCTTGATTGCAGCGACCCTGGCTCTGGGCCAAAAAGTCCCGGAGTTCCTTTGCAGGAATGAGGAGGGTCTCAGCGGCGGTCGCGAGCAGATCCACCGCTTCACTGGCGGTGGTCTCTGGATCTTCTCCCGCGTCCCCCACCGAGTCTCCGTCCTCCTCCGGGAGGTGGCCGCCAGCAGCTGGCCCATCGACCGCACAAGGTACGGCAAATGACCCGGCCGCTCCAACCGGCCCTGGCTCTTCCCCGATCCCACCCCCAGGATCGTCGGCAGAGGAGTCCCCACTGGGCTCTTTTAAAAATGGTGCTGGGTCGGGAAACGACAGCGGAAGGGGTTCCCCCTCCGCCCCAGGAACCGGGGAACAAGGAGAGACCCGGCCATAGGAAATCCCCAGGCCCTCCAAGTGCTCCAGCTCCTAAGTAGGGGGCGAGGGTGGGTGTTCCTCCCCCTCCCCGCTGCCACCCTCCGGCCCAGCGTGTACGGTTTCTTCAAAACTAAAATTTAAATTAAGGTTAACGTGTTCATTTTCTGCCGGGTCGAGCAAATCCCGGGAGAAGTTGGATATTGGCTGGGCGGGCTCAGGTACCGCCTTTCCGGCCCCGCCCGCCTCAGTCCCCGGGACGCTCGACCCGGCGGTAACGCATTCCTCCGCCGACCCCACGTCCCCCGCGACAGGCAATTCTTCCACTCCAACCCCGGGAGGCAGAGGCTGGGCAGCCTCGACTGTCTCACCCTCCCCGGGGACAGACTCCTCTCGCCTTCGGCACGATTTGGGGGCGCTGGTGGGGGACGCGGGACGCGCGGTGGGCACCGACTCCTCCGCCGGGGGGGGTTGTTCCCCCTCTTCCTCCTTGGAGCGGCGTCTCCTTTTGTTACTGGGGAAGCGCGGAGGCAGGGAGACCTCCATGTCTGCCGAGGCCTCCCGCTCCACTCCCCCCTTTTCCTTTTATTGCCCGCGCCCGGGTCCCTCCGTGGTGTTGTTCAAGGGCTCAGGCACGGGCTCAGGGCACCCCGTGCTCGCCGATGACTGGGTTGGGCCGAGCGCGGTGATCGGGTTGTCTGGCGCACCGAGGGGGCCCGCCTTGAGTTGTTTCGCTTTTCCCCGCGCCTTCTTTCTGGTCGGACGCTCTCCCTCCCCCCTGCCGGAGGCCGTGAAATCAAAGGACTCCGACGATGCCCGCGCACCTACGGCTTCCGGTACGTGGTCGCGACTAGGGAGAGGGGTGGCGGCGGCGCCAGCCTTGGCCGCCTTCGGTGGCTTGGCGGCCTTGGAGGCGGGGCAGTTCTTGCGGACGTGCCCCACCTCCCTACACACATGGCACCGCACGCCATCCAACGTCCAAAAGACGCGGTAGGCAGTCCCCTCGTGCGCTACATCAAAGTGGCCCTCTGTTCTCTCCTCCCGCTCCAGCCGGACAAAAGACTGGCGGCGGAAGGAGAACACGTGGCGCAGGCGGCTCTCCTTAAGGCTGAGCGGTATGGGGTTGATCCCCGACCTTACCTCCCCCAGTTGTTGTATGTGAGGGAGGAGGAGCTCAGCGGGAACAAAGGGCGGGACGTTCGACAGAACGACCCTCTGCGCGGTGGCCTCGAGAGGGTCGACCGGCAGGAACGTTCCGCTCACCGTGAGCCCCTTCTCGATGGCCAGGGACACCGCCCGCTCCGACCCCAGGAAGAACACGGCCTTCCCAGACATCTTGGAGGCTGCGACAATGGCTGAGGGGCTGACTACCCCAGCCATCGCCCGCACGCACTCCTCGATGCTCATTGTGGGGTGAGTGTAGCTCTTGACCCCGTGCTTTTTCGTTATTAATCTGAAAGGTGGCAGGGCAGCAGGTGGCGCAGGAGGTGCCGTGGATGTGGATGCCGCCTGCGCATAAGTCCTAGCTGGCCCTGCCACCGGCGTAGATGGGGTCGCCATCACGGGGTCCCTTTAAGGGCTACACCCACCCCAAAGTCACAGGCCTTAATGGTCTTAATTGGCGTCGTTTAATAAGACTGAGCAGAGGAGCTCTTAACGAGGCACACCTCTCCCCTAGTTGGCAATTGGGGAGGGGCCTTGCTCCCTCTGCTCAGTTGTTTCAATTGTTTTTAAAAAATTAGGAGGAAAGGCTCTCAGAGAGAGAGGGGAGAGACAGAGAGAGAGAGAGATAGAGAAAAGGGGGTGTGGGAAAGAGGGAGGCTGCGAGGGCAGGTCTCCTCTCACAGCAATGGGTGGGTGCACTCCCCAGATGGCAAACACAAAAGCACAGTCTTTGGGGTGGTCTTCGGGTGGGGGGAGATGTCTTCACCTCGGGTAGCTGGAGCCACCCAAGCACACACTCCCAACGATGTTTAATTAGGGTACTTAAATATTCTTCAGCCAGGTAGCTCCAGCTATCCCAGGCTAGGCAATGGGGGAGGGGTGCTTCAATTGTGTGTGGGGCCGAGTTGTAAGCAAGGCCCCCACACACACTTCCACACACACACACCCCCCGCGATGTTCCGGCCCTCGAGTGGTCTTCTTTCCTCCCCCCACCAATACAACAAAGTCTTTTAGGCGGAATGCACCAAAACACACCCACCTTTGGTTGTTGAAATTTCTCCTTCCTTCCACACTGGATGGTGTTCTTTTTCCTCTCTCTCCAACTCTCTGTAGCAGTAATAAGATGGTTGAATTTGCAGCTCTCCTCCTCTCTCTCGAGATGGATTAGAATTGTAGAAAGCCCCTTCCCTCCTTCTCTTCCTGGGCTGTTCTCAGGGCTCTCCAGGCCTTCCTAGGCAGGAGCAAAAGTTGATAGCTCCTTCTCTCACTGCTTACTCAGCGAACTGAGTAGGACACGCTTCCACTGCTCCACCATTGGTGCATGAAACTCTTTTGGAGTTTACCTGTAAAACATAAACATTAATCGGTGCCACCCGACCTGGATGACACACCAGATATTTACAAGGCCCATTTTTTTTCTTTTTTGTGTTTTTTTTTGTGTTTGTCTTTTTTTTTGGGCACTAAAATCAAATTTTTTTCTCCTCCAGTGCCCCCTATAAAAGGGGAGGGGGACACTAAAAGCACCGGCAATTAAAACAAATTAAACTTAAAAACGTAAAATCAAATTAAAATTTGGTTGCCGGGCGTGATGATGCACTCCAGTCCCTCCGGTGCCCACCTCTCGCGGAAGGCCGCGAGCGTACCGGTGGACACCGCGTGCTCCATCTCCAAGGACACCCTGGACCAGATGTAAGAGCGGAAGAGAGGCAGGCAGTCAGGTTGAACGACCCCCTCGACCGCCCGCTGCCTGGACCGGCTGATGGTACCCTTGGCCGTGCCCAGGAGCAGTCCTACGAGGAGGCCCTCGGACCTACCCGCTCCCCTCCGCACAGGGTGCCCAAAGATCAGGAGAGTGGGACTGAAGTGCAGCCAGAATTTCAGGAGCAGCCCCTTTAGGTAATGAAACAGGGGCTGCAACCTCGTGCACTCAATAAAAACATGGAACACGGACTCCTCCAGACCGCAGAAATTGCAGACGGCCTGGGAGTCCGTGAACCAGCTTAAAAATTTGTTGCACGGCACTGCTCCGTGCACCACCCCCCAGGCCAAGTCCCCGATGAATAGTGGGAGGACTCCCGCATAGAGTGCCCTCCATCGGGGACCCCCGTCTCCTCTGGACGGCAAGATGGTACGCCATGGCGTGTCCGGACGGCCGGCGAGGATGGCAAAGTTGAGAGTGTGCAGGAGCAGCCCGTACAGGAAACCCCTCCGCGCGGAACTGAAAGGCACGAAGGGGATTTCCACGAGGCGGCTCAAGTTGTGAGGCGCCGGCCCCCGAGGGAGGTTCCGGGGTTTGGCGCCAATGAGGAATTCCGTCCGGACGGGGGTCAGTTCGGACGGGATCTCCCCACGTGCTTGAGCCGCCTCGATGCACCTAACGGAGTCAGGGCCTAAAGCTGTTTTTAGCGACTCGTGGCTTCGGCCGCGCGGCGGACGACTGCTGAATTTAGGCGCCACGCCAGCATGCCTGGCGCCATCCAGCCCGCTCCTCCGCCATCGAGCAGGTCCCTGACCCTGGTCACCTCACCAGCCACAGCCCTCTCTTCCGACCGCCACATAAAACCTCGGCCGTGGAGGTACGGAATCCCGAGCAGCGGTTCCTGCAGGATGGCCGCCACTCCAGCCGGCGGAGAGCTGCGCTTGGTGGAGACTTTGTTCCAGACCCTGATGAGTTCCCTGTAAAAGACAGGCAGCTCCCGGAGGGCGGTCCTGACACCCCCCAAGTTCACAAACAGGAGCTGCGTGTCGTAATTGAGGTCGCGCTGCTGGCGGAAGAAATACGTCGCCAGAGCGCACCACCTAGGAGGGGGCTCGACGTAAAGGTATCTCTGCAGGGTCTGAAGACGGAAAGTCGCGAGCTGGGCGCTGACGCACACCAACGACTGACCGCCCTCCTCAAGCGGGAGACTCAAGACCGCGGCAGAGACCCAGTGCTTCCTGTTGTTCCAGAAGAAGTCCACCAGCTTCTTCTGTATCTTGGCGACAAACGCAGGGGGAGGGGTCAAAGTGACCAGCCGGTACCACAACATTGCGGCCACCAGCTGGTTTATGACTAGCGCTCGACCCCTGTAGGACAGCACTCGGAGCAGTCCTGTCCAGCGCCCTAGGCGAGCGGCGACCTTGGCCTCCAGCTCCTGCCAGTTCGCCGGCCAAGCTCCCTCATCGGGGCTAAGGTAGACTCCCAGATAGAGGAGATGGGTCGTGCTCCAGGCAAAAGGCCTGAGCTCCTCCGGCAGGGAGTCCACCCGCCACTGACCCACCAGGAGTCCGGAACATTTCTCCCAGTTGATTCTGGCGGAGGATGCGGCCGAGTAAATCTCCTGGCACTCACGCATCCTCCGCAGGTCAGCGGGATCCTCTACCGCGAGGAGCACGTCATCGGCGTAAGCCGAGAGGACGACCTCCACGCCCGGCCCTTGCGGGCCCAGCAAGATGGCCACCCCACTAGAAGTGGCGGTGAGGTGGCTCATGCGGACCTCGCCTTGCCATTCCAGGAGCCACGTGACTTCGTCTCCCGGAACGGTGTGGGTTTCTTGCAGGAAGCACACCGCATATTTCCCCTCCCGCAGGAGCGAAAAATTGTCAAATCTACGGCGTGCCCCTCTGCCGCCGTTGATGTTGAGGCTGGCTATGGTTATCTTCATGGCAAAAGCATAGTGCAACCTCTACCTTAACCTATTGTGGGGGAGGGAGCGGAGTCTTTTGTTGAACTCCGCTCCCTCCGCAGCCCAGCGAGGAGTCCCTCGAGCTCGCGTTGCTCAAATTGTTGCGCCTTTGTCAAGGGCCCGCCCGCGGCCAAGGTTTTAGCGGCGGCGCGGACGGACCCCTTGACCAGTTCTGGCTCGGACCATTTTTCCAGGGCCAGTCGGGCTTGGTTGCAGCGACCCCTGCTCTGGGCCAAAAAGTCCCGGAGTTCCTTTGCAGGAATGAGGAGGGTCTCAGCGGCGGCCGCGAGCAGATCCACCGCCTCGCTGGCGGTGGTCTCTAGTTCTTCTCCCGCGTCCCCCACCGTGACCCCGTCCTCCTCCAGGAGGTGGCCGCCAGCAGCCGGCCCATCGACCGCACAAGGTACGGCAAATGACCCGGCCGCTCCAACCGGCCCTGGCTCTGCCCCGATCCCACCCCCAGGATCGTCGGCAGAAGAGTCCCCACTGGGCTCTTTTAAAAATGGTGCTGGGTCGCGAAACGACAGCGGAAGGGGTTCCCCCTCCGCCCCCGGAACCGGGGAACAAGGAGAGACCCGGCCATAGGAAATCCCCAGGCCCTCCAAGTGCTCCAGCTCCAAAGTAGGGGGCGAGGGTGGGTGTTCCTCCCCCTCCCCGCTGCCACCCCCCGGCCCAGCATGTACAGTGTCATTAAAATTCTGAATTTCAGTTTCTGCCGGGTCGAGCGACTCCCGGGGGAAGTTGATTAATAGCTGGGCGGGCTCAGGTTCGGCCTTTTCGGCCCCGCCTGCCTCAGTCCCCGGGACGCCCGGCCCGGCAGCAATGCATTCCTCCGCTGGCCCCATGCCCCCCACGACAGGCGGAGTCTCCACTCCATCCCCGGGAGGCAGAGGCTGGGCAGCCTCGACTGTCTCACCCTCCCCGGGGACAGACTCCTCTCGCCTACGGCGCAGCTTGGGGGCGCTGGTGGGGGACGCGGGACACACGGCGGGCACCGACTCCTCCGCGGAGGGATGTTGTTCCCCCTCAGCCTCATCGGAGCGGCGCCTCCTTTTGTTCCTGGGGGCGCGCGGAGGCAGGGAGACCTCCATGTCTGCCGAGGCCTCCCGCTCCACCCCCCCTTTTTCTTTTCTTGCCCGCGCCCGAGCCCCTCTGTGGTATTGGTCAAGGGCTCAGGCACGGGCTCAGGGCACCCCGCGCTCGCCGGTGACTGGGTTGGGCTGAGCGCGGTGTTCAAGCTGTCTGGCGCACCGAGGGGACCCGCCTCGAGATGTTTCGCCTTCCCCCGCGCCTTCTTTCCGATCGAACTCTCTCCCTCCCCCCCGCCAGAGGCCGTGAAAGCAAAGGCCCCCGGCGATGCCCGCGCACCCACAGCTCCCGGCACGCGGACGCTACTAGGGGGAGGGGTGGCGGCGGCGCCAGCCTTGGCCGCTCTCGGTGGTTTGGCGGCTTTGGAGGCGGGGCAGTTCTTGCGAACGTGCCCCACCTCCCTGCAGGCATGGCACCGCACGCCGTCCGACGTCCAAAAGACGCGGTAGGCAGTCCCCTCGTGCACCACATTAAAATTCCCCTCCGTCGTCTCCTCCCGCGCCAGCCGGACAAAGAGCTGGCAGCGGAAGGAGAACACGTGGCGCAGGCTGTACTCCCTGAGGCCGAGCGGTATGGGGTTGATCCCCGACCTTACCTCCCCCAGTTGGTGTAGGTGAGGGAGGAGGAGCTCAGCGGGAACAAAGGGCGGGACGTTTGAAACGACGACCCTCTGCGCGGTGGCCTCGAGAGGGTCCACCGGCAGGAACGTCCCGCCCACCGTGAGCCCCTTTTCGAGGGCCAGGGACACCGCCCGCTCCCACCCCAGGAAGAACACGGCCTTTCCAGACATCTTGGAGGCCGCGACAATGGCCGAGGGGCCGACTACCCCAGCCATCGCCCGCACGCACTCCTCAATGCTCATTGTGGGGTGAGTGTAGCTCTTGACCCCGTGTTTCTTAGTTATGAGTCTGAATGGTGGCAGGGCAGCAGGTGGCGCAGGAGGTGCCGTGGATGTGGACACCGCCTGCACATATGACCTTGCTGGCCCTGCCACCGGCGTGGATGGGGTCGCCATCACGGGGTCCCTTTAAGGGCCACACCCACCCCAAAGTCACAGGCCTTAATGGTCTTTATTGGCCTTGTTTGTGTTTTGAGCAGAGGGAGCTCTGAAAGAGGCACACCTCTCCCCTCGTTAATGATTGGGGAGGGGCCTTGTTCCATCTGCTCAGTGTCTCAATTGTTTTTTTCTAATTCGGAGGAAGGGCTCTCAGAGAGAGAGGGGAGAGACAGAGAGAGAGATAGAGAAAAGTGGGTGTGGGAAAGAGGGAGGCTGCGAGGGCAGGTCTCCCCTCATAGCAATGGGTGAGTGCACTCCCCAGATGGCAAAAAACAAAGCACAGTCTTTGGGGTGGTCTTCGGGTGGGGGGAGAAGATGTCTTCACCTGGGGCAGCTAGAGCCACCTAGGCACACACTCCCAACGATGTTCAATAGGTGATTAAATATTCTTCAGCCAGGTAGCTCCAGCTATCCCAGGCTAGGCAATGGGGGAGGGGTGTTTCAATTGTGTGTGTGGCCTAGCTGTAGGCAAGATCCCCACACACACTTCCACACACACACATCCCCCGCGATGTTCCGGCCCTCAGTGGTCTTCTTTCCTCCCCCCACCGATACAACAAAGTCTATTGGGGAATGCACCAAAACACACCCACCTGTCGAAGATGTAGAAATGACTCTCCCTCCTTCCACACTGGATGGTGTTTCCTCAGGTTGTTCTTTCCCCCTCTCTCCAACTCTCTGTAGTTGTAATAAATGATAATTTTTCTGCGCTCCTCCTCTCCCTCCGGATGTTGAATGGGTAGCAAGCTAGCCCTTTCCTCCTATTCCTGGGCTGGTCTCAGGGCTCTCCAGGCCTTCCAAGGCAGGAGCAAAAGTTGGTAGCTCCTTCTCTCACTGCTCACTCAGCCAACTGAGCAGGAGACGCCTCCACTGCTCCACCATTGGTGCATGAAACTCTTTTTGGAGTCCATCTGAAAAAACATAAACATTTATCCATGCCTCCCGACCTGGATGACACACCAGACATTTACAAGGCCCTTTTGTTTTTTTTTTTGGGCACAAAAATCACTTTTTTTCCTTTTTTCCAGTGCCCCCTATAAAAGGGGAGGGGGACACTAAAAGCACCGGCAATTAAAACAAATTAAACTTCAAAACATAAAATCAAATTAAAATTTGGTTGCCGGGCGTGATGATGCACTCCAGTCCCTCCGGTGCCCACCTCTCGCGGAAGGCCGCGAGCATACCTATGAACACCGCGTGCTCCATCTCCAAGGACACCCTGGACCGGATGTAAGAGCGGAAGAGAGGCAGGCAGTCAGGTTGAACGACCCCCTCGACCGCCCGCTGCCTGGACCGGCTGATGGCACCCTTGGCCGTGCCCAGGAGCAGTCCTACGAGGAGGCCCTCAGACCTACCTGCTCCTCTCCGCACAGGGTGCCCAAAGATCAGGAGAGTGGGACTGAAGTGCAGCCAGAATTTCAGGAGCAGCCCCTTTAGATAATGAAACAGGGGCTGCAACCTCGTGCACTCAATAAAAACATGGAACACGGACTCCTCCAGACCGCAGAAATTGCAGGCGGCCTGGGAGTCCGTGAACCGGCTTAAAAATTTGTTGCACGGCACTGCTCCGTGCACCACCCTCCAGGCCAAGTCCCCGATGAATAGTGGGAGGACTCCCGCGTAGACTGCCCTCCATCGGGGACCCCCGCCTCCTCCGGACGGCAAGATGGTACGCCATGGCGTGTCCGGACAGCCGGCGAGGATGGCAAAGATGAAAGTGTGCAGGAGCAGCCCATACAGGAAACCCCTCCGCGCGGAACTGAAAGGCACGGAGGGGATTTCCCCGAGGCGGCTCAAGTTGTGAGGCGCCGGTCCCCGAGGGAGGTTCCGGGGTTTGGCGCCAATGAGGAAATCCGTCCGGACGGGGGTCAGTTCGGATGAGATTTCCCCACGTGCTTGAGCATCCTCGATGCACCTAACAGAGTCAGGGCCCAAAGCTGTTTTTAGCGACTCGATGGCTTCGGCCGCATGGCGGGCGTTGGCTGAATTTAGGCGCCGCGCCAGCGTGACTGGCGCCATCCAGCCCGCTCCTCCGCCATCGAGCAGCTCCCTGACCCTGGTCACCTCACCAGCCACAGCCCTCTCTTCCGACCGCCACATAAAACCTCGGTCGTGGAGGTTCGGAATCCCGAGCAGCGGCTCCTGCAGGACAGCCGCCACTCCAGCCGGCGGAGAGCTGCGCTTGGTGGAGACTTTCTTCCAGACCCTGATGAGTTCCTTGTAAAAGACAGGCAGCTCCCGGAGGGCGGTCCTGACACCCCCCAAGTTCACAAACAGGAGCTGCGTGTCGTAATTAAGGTCGCGCTGCTGGCGGAAGAAATACGTCGCCAGAGCACACCACCGAGGAGGGGGCTCGACGTAAAGGTATCTCTGCAGGGTCTGAAGACGGAAAGTCGCGAGCTGGGCGCTGACGCACACCAACGACTGACCGCCCTCCTCAAGACCACGGCAGAGACCCAGTGCATCCTGTTGTTCCAGAAGAAGTCCACCAGCTTCTTCTGTATCTTGGCGACAAACGCAGGGGGAGGGGTCAAAGTGACCAGCCGGTACCACAACATTGCGGCCACCAGCTGGTTTATGACTAGCGCTCGACCCCTGTAGGACAGCACTCGGAGCAGTCCTGTCCAGCGTCCTAGGCGAGTGGCGACCTTGGCCTCCAGCTCCTGCCAGTTCGCCGGCCAGGCTCCCTCGTCGGGGCTAAGGTAGACTCCCAGATAGAGGAGATGGGTCGTGCTCCAGGCAAAAGGCCTGAGCTCCTCCGGCAGGGAGTCCATCCGCCACTGACCCACCAGGAGTCCGGAACATTTCTCCCAGTTGATCCTGGTGGAGGACGCGGCCGAGTAAATCTCCTGGCACTCACGCATCCTCCGCAGGTCAGCGGGATCCTCTACCGCGAGGAGCACGTCATCGGCGTAAGCCGAGAGGACGACCTCCACGCCCGGCCCTTGCAGAGCCAGTCCCGTCAACCTCGTCCGCAGGAGGTGCAGGAAAGGCTCCACGCATACGGCGTATAACTGGCCAGACATTGGGCATCCCTGGCGCACCCCTCTCCTAAAGCGAAGGGGCGCCATCAAGGACCCGTTAACCTTAATCAGACACTCCGCGGCGGCGTACAAAAGTCGGATCCGGGCGACGAAATGCGTCCCGAACCCGAAAGCGCGCAGAGTTCCGAGCAGATAGTCGTGATCCACCCTGTCGAACGCCTTCTCTTAGTCGAGGGATAGGAAGGCGACCGACAGACCAGCCTCCTGGGAACAATGGATGAGGTCCCGGACCAGATGGATGTTATCGTGGATTGTCCGGCCTGGGACCGTATAGGACTGGTCGGGGTGGATCATGTGGTCCAGCACGGCACCAAGGCGAGCAGACATCGCCCTGGCGAAGATTTTGTAGTCCGTGCTGAGGAGGGAGACCGGGCGCCAGTTCTTAAGGCGGCGGAGATCGCCCTTCTTAGGCAACAGGACGATGATTGCCCTGCGCCAAGAGTGGGGCATCTCCCCGGTCGCCAGACTTTCCCCCCAGGATCCGCGCGTCGTCGCCCCCCAGGACGTCCCAGAACGCCCTGTGGAACTCCACGGTCAGCCCATCCAGCCCCGGGGATTTTCACCTCAAGAGCCGGTCGAGGGCACCGGTCAGCTCTGCCAGGCTTAGCGGAGCTTCCAAATTTTCATCGCCCTCCGGGCTGACTTTCGGCAGGTCCTCCTACAAAACTCTGCGCGCTTCCTCGCTGGACGGATCCGAAGAGAACAGAGCCCCGTAATATTCACGGGCCCTGTTGTTGACGCCCTCCGGATCCGAGACGAGAGAGCCGTCGTCGGCCAGCAGCGTCAAGAGCTGCTTACGGACACTGTCTTTTTTCCAGCGAGTAGAAGAAGGGGGAGCCGCGGTCCAGATCCCGCAGGAACCGGATCCGCGACCTCACGAACGCGCCTCGGGACCCGACGAGCTGCAGGTCCTTCAGTGCAGCCTTCTTCGCTTTGTACACCGTCCGCAGGGCCGGATCCCCAACGACTTGACCGAGACGGGACTCCAGGTCGAGCACCGCTTTTTCTAGGCGCCTGACCCTGGCCGCCCGCCTCTTGGTCGACCCCCTCGCGTACTCTTGACAGAAGACGCGGACGTGAGCCTTGCCCACGTCCCACCATAGCCTCAAGGAGGGGAAGCCCCCCTGCTTCCTTCTCCAGTCGGCCCAGAAACGACGGAACGAGTCCTGGAACCGCACGTCCTCCAGCAGCTGGTTGTTAAAATGCCAGTATGCGGACACCGTCCTCGCGCGGGGCGAAGCGAGCTCCGCCCACACCAGGTGGTGGTCCGAACACGGCACCGGCCGCATGGAGGCCGCCGGGACGCAGAAAACGTACGCCCGAGACACGTAAAGGCGGTCGACTCTGGACCATCCTACTCCAGGCCTCAGCCAAGTAAAGGCGCTGGAGTCGGGATGGAGATTTCGCCAGACGTCCACCAAGTCGAAGGACCCGACCGGGTCCCTCAACTTCTCCATCGCCGTCATGTACTGCGGGGCATCGGAGCGGTCCCTCGCCTCGAGGGTGCAGTTAAAATCCCCCCCGAGGACAATGCAGTCGCCGACGTCGACGGAGCCAAGAAGAGCGGACACCTCTTCAAAGAAGCGCGTTTGCTGCGGGCCGGGCTGAGGGGCGTACACGTTCACGAGATGGAGCGGCATGTCCCCCAGGTGAACCGTTACGTGCAGCAAGCGGCCTGGCACGGGCTCCTCAACCCCCAAGATCTCCAGCTGAAAATGCGGGCCCAGCAAGATGGCCACCCCACTAGAAGTGTCGTTGAGGTGGCTCATGCGGACCTCGCCTTGCCATTCCAGGAGCCACGTGGCTTCGTCTCCCGGAACGGTGTGGGTTTCTTGCAGGAAGCACACCGCATATTTCCCCTCACGCAGGAGCGGAAAATTGTCAAATCTACGGCGTGCCCCTCTGCCGCCGTTGATGTTGAGGCTGGCTATGGTTATCTTCATGGCAAAAGCATAGTGCAACCTCTACCTTAACCTATTGTGGGGGAGGGAGCGGAGTCTTTTGTTGAACTCCAATCCCTCCGCAGCCCAGCGAGGAGTCCCTCGAGCTCACGCTGCTCAAGGTGTTGCGCCTTTGTCAAGGGCCCGCCCGCGGCCAAGGTTTTAGCGGCGGCGCGGACGGACCCCTTGATCAGCTCTGGCTCGGACCATTTTTCCAGGGCCAGTCGGGCTTGGTTGCAGCGACCCCGGCTCTGGGCCAAAAAGTCCCGGAGTTCCTTTGCAGGAATGAGGAGGGTCTCAGCGCTGGCCGCGAGCAGATCCACCGCATCGCTGGCGGTGGTCTCTAGTTCTTCTCCCGCGTCCCCCACCGAGTCCCCGTCCTCCTCCAGGAGGTGGCCGCCAGCAGCCGGCCCATCGACCGCACAAGGTACGGCAAATGACCCGGCCGCTCCAACCGGCCCTGGCTCTTCCCCGATCCCACCCCCAGGATCGTCGGCATCGGAGTCCCCACTGGGCTCTTTTAAAAATGGTGCTGGGTCGGGAAACGACAGCGGAAGGGGTTCCCCCTCCGCCCCCGGAACCGGGGAACAAGGAGAGACCCGGCCATAGGAAATCCCCAGGCCCTCCAAGTGCTCCAGCTCCAAAGTAGGGGGCGAGGGTGGGTGTTCCTCCCCCTCCCCGCTGCCACCCCCCGGCCCAGCATGTACAGTGTCGTTATAATTATTAATTCCAGTTTCTGCCGGGTCGAGCGAGTCCTGAGGGAAGTTGATTAATAGCTGGGCGGGCTCAGGTTCGGCCTTTTTGGCCCTGCCTGCCTCAGTTCCCGGGACGCCCGGCCCGGCGGCAATGCATTCCTCCGCGGGCCCCACATCCCCCACGACAGGCAGATCCTCCACGCCATCCCCGGGAGGCAGAGGCTGGGCAGCCTCGACTGTCTCACCCTCCCCGGGGACAGACTCCTCTCGCCTACAGCGCAGCTTGGGGGTGCTGGTGGGGGACGCGGGACATGCGGCGGGCACCGACTCCTCCGCGGAGAGATGTTGTTCCCCCTCCGCCTCATCGGAGCGGCGCCTCCTTTTGTTCCTGGGGGCGCGCGGAGGCAGGGAGACCTCCATGTCTGCCGAGGCCTCCCGCTCCACCCCCCCTTTTTCTTTTCTTTTCTTGCCCGAGCCCCTCTGTGGTATTGGTCTAGGGCTCAGGCACGGGCTCAGGGCACCCCGCGCTCGCCGGTGACTGGGTTGGGCTGAGCGCGGTGTTCAAGCTGTCTGGCGCACCGAGGGGACCCGCCTCGAGATGTTTCGCCTTCCCCCGCGCCTTCTTTCCGATCGAACTCTCTCCCTCCCCCCCGCCAGAGGCCGTGAAAGCAAAGGCCCCTGGCGATGCCCGTGCACCCACAGCTCCCGGCACGCGGGCGCAACTACGGGGAGGGGTGGCGGCGGCGCCAGCCTTGGCCGCCTTCGGTGGTTTGGCGGCCCTGGAGGCGGGGCAGTTCTTACGAACGTGCCCCACCTCCCTACAGGCATGGCACTGCATGCCATCCGACGTCCAGAAGACATGGTAGGCAGTCCCCTCGTGCACCACATTAAAATTTCCCTCCGTCGTCTCCTCCCGCACCAGCCGGACAAAGAGCTGGCGGCGGAAGGAGAACACGTGGCGCAGGCCATTTTCCCTGAGGCCAAGCGGTATGGGGTTGATCCCCGACCTTACCTCCCCCAGTTGGTGTAGGTGAGGGAGGAGGAGCTCAGCGGGAACAAAGGGCGGGACGTTTGAAACGATGACCCTCTGTGCGGTGGCCTCGGGAGGGTCCACCGGCAGGAACGTCCCGCCCACCGTGAGCCCCTTTTCAAGGGCCAGGGACACCGCCCGCTCCGACCCCAGGAAGAACACGGCCTTCCCAGACATCTTGGAGGCCGCGACAATGGCCGAGGGGCCGACTACCCCAGCCATCGCCCGCGCGCACTCCTCAATGCTCATTGTGGGGTGCGTGTAGCTCTTGACCCCGTGTTTCTTAGTTATGAGTCTGAATGGTGGCAGGGCAGCAGGTGGCGCAGGAGGTGCCGTGGATGTGGACACCGCCTGCGCATATGACCTTGCTGGCCCTGCCACCGGCGTGGATGGGGTCGCCATCACGGGGTCCCTTTAAGGGCCACACCCACCCCAAAGTCACAGGCCTTAATGATCTTTATTGGCCTCGTTTGTGTTTTGAGCAGAGGGAGCTCTGAAAGAGGCACACCTCTCCCCTCGTTAATGATTGGGGAGGGGCCTTGTTCCATCTGCTCAGTGTCTTAATTGTTTTGGTTTTTTTTTAAATTAGGAGGAAGGGCTCTCAGAGAGAGATGGGAGAGACAGAGAGAGAGAGATAGAGAAAAGGGGGTGTGGGAAAGAGGGAGGCTGCGAGGGCAGGTTTCCCCATACAGCAATGGGTGGGTGCACTCCCCAGATGGCAAAAAACAAAGCACAGTCTTTGGGGTGGTCTTCGGGTGGGGGGAGAAGATGTCTTCACCTGGGGCAGCTAGAGCCACCCAGGCACACACTCCCAACGATGTTCAAAGGGTGATTAATGAAATCTTCAGCCAGGTAGCTCCAGCTATCCCAGGCTAGGCAATGGGGGAGGGGTGTTTCAATTGTGTGTGGGACCTAGTTGTAAGCAAGGCCCCCACACACACTTCCACACACACACACCCCCCGCGATGTTCCGGCCCTCAGTGGTCTTCTTTCCTCCCCCCACTGATGCAACAAAGTCTATTGGGGAATGCACCAAAACACACCCACCTGTCGAAGATGTGAAAATGACTCTCCCTCCTTCCACACTGGATGGTGTTTCCTCAGGTTGTTCTTTCCCCCTCTCTCCAACTCTCTGTAGTTGTAATAACTGATAATTGTTCAGCTCTCCACCTCTCCCTCCGGATGTTGTATTGTAGCAAGCTAGCCCTTTCCTCCTCTTCCTGGGCTGGTCTCAGGGCTCTCAAGGCCTTCCAAGGCAGGAGCAAAAGCAGTAGCTCCTTCTCTCACTGCTCACTCAGCCAACTGAGCAGCACACGCCTCCACTGCTCCACCATTGGTGCATGAATCCCAAAAAGTTATTTTGCAGGTGCAGCAGGTAATCAGGAAGGCGAATGGAATGTTGGCCTTCATTGCGAGAGGGATGGAGTACAAAAGCAGGGAGGTCCTGCTGCAACTGTACAGGGTATTGGTGAGGCCGCACCTGGAGTACTGCGTGCAGTTTTGGTCACCTTACTTAAGGAAGGATATACTAGCTTTGGAGGGGGTACAGAGACGATTCACTGGGCTGATTCCAGAGATGAGAGGGTTACCTTATGATGATAGATTGAGTAGACTGGGTCTTTACTCATTGGAGTTCAGAAGGATGAGGGCTGATCTTATAGAAACATTTAAAATAATGAAAGGGATCGACAAGATAGAGGCAGAGAAGTTGTTTCCATTGGTCGGGGAGACTAGAACTAGGGGGTACAGCCTCAAAATACGGGGGAGCCAATTTAAAACCGAGTTGAGAAGGAATTGCTTCTCCCAGAAGGTTGTGAATCTGTGGAATTCTCTGCCCAAGGACGCAGTTGAGGCTAGCTCATTGAATGTATTCAAATCACAGAGAGATAGATTTTTAACCAATAAGGCAATTAAGGGTTACGGGGAGCGGGCGGGTAAGTGGAGCTGAGTCCACGGCCAGATCAGCCATGATCTTGTTGAATGGCGGAGCAGGCTCGAGGGGCTAGATGCCTACTCCTGTTCCTAATTCTTATGTTCTTATGTTCTTATGTACAACCTGTGGCTTTTGCCTCCAGGTCGCTCTCTCAAGCTGAACGGGGATATGGGATGTTTGAGAAGGAAGCACTTGTATGTGTCTATGGGGTTAAAAAGATGCATCAGTACCTTTTTGGCAGGAAGTTCGAATTCGAAACGGACCACAAGCCGTTAACATCCCTGCTGTCAGACAGCAAGGCCATCAATGCCAATGCGTCAGCTTGCATACAGCGATCGGCTGTCACGCTCGCTGCGTATGACTGCACCATCCGGCACCGGCCCGACATCGAAAATTGCGCTGACGCGCTCAGCAGGCTTCCAATAGCCACCACCGAGGGGGCAGCGGAGCAAAGCGCTGAGATGATCATGGCTGTCGATGCATTTGACAGCGCAGGCTCCCCCATCACAGCCCGCCAGATCAAAATATGCACCAACAGAGATCCCCTCCTATCTCTGATTAAAAAATGTGTCCTGACTGGGGATTGGGCGCCCGCACACAGAACATGTCCTGAGGAGGTCAGACCGTTTCACAGAGGGATGGATGAGCTCACCATCCAAGCCGACTGCCTACTATGGGGCAGCCGGGTAGTCATGCCCCAGAGAGGCAGGAAAGCATTCATCAGGGAACTCCACAGCGAGCACCCAGACATCGTGCTGATGAAGGCCATTGCCCGATCACATGTGTGGTGGCCGGGAATTGATTCAGACCTGGAAAGCTGTGTTCGCAGGTGCACGACGTGTGCCCAGCTGGTAATGCCCCCAGGGAAGCCTCGCTCAGCCCGTGGCCCTGGCTCACCAGGCCATCCATGGTCACGTATTCACGTAGACTAGGCAGGCCCGTTCATGGGAAAAATGTTTCTCATTGTGGTTGATGCGTACTCGAAATGGATCGAGTGCATCATTTTGAATTCCTGCATGACATCCACCACCGCGGAGAGTCTGCATGAGGTGTTTGCGACCCACGGCTTGCCAGACATCCTTGTTAGCAATAATGGCCCATGTTTCACAAGCTACGAATTCCGGGAGTTCATGTTGTAGGGGGTTTTTGCTCTGCCCAATTACAGAGGTCTTTGGTGGCTGTTGGTGTATTGGGCCTCTCTGTCCCTTCCAGGGGACGGTCCAGCAGCTTATGGCTCGCTGACCACTAAATTGGCGGTTTCAAAGCGCCCTAGCACCCCTATCTGGTTCTAACCTCAGAATTTTGGTGGATTATGAGCTTCCACAAGGGAAAACAAAAAGCTCAGAGAAAAGTGGTCCTTGGAACAAAAAAAAGGGTAAGTCCAATTTATTAACCACGGTAAGTTTCCAACAAGATCAAACTTCACCAAAACACATATCTGACACATTTATAAACTATGAAAATCTATCGGAAGAAACAGACACAACGAAAACCTTACATAATTTTATCTTTACAAGACATTTCCAACACCCCCACCCCTCATTTTACATGACTGACCGAGGCTGACAGTTGGGAAAAGAAACCCCAGGATAATACTTACGATCCCTTTTGACAGTTATTTTTCTTAGCCTAAGGATGGTTGGTTTACGGGGTAGCTGGAGTGAATGTTGCCTCTCCCAGTTACTTCGGTCTCCGGTTCTTCAGCTGGTTGGCCTCGGAGCATTGTTCGGTTTGCGGCTCGGCTTCTTGAGATGATGGTGGGCCTCTCGGTAGTTGGGTTGTATATTCTGCACACAAGTCGAGTCCAGGGCCCGTTCGATGGTAGGCTTCCCAGCCGGTTTACAGTCCACTTCCGCTCTCTCTCGGTTTCTGTCTGTCTGTGACTGCTACTGCTCCTCGACTCCTTCTCCTACTGCTCCAGCTGCTTTTCTCCTCTCGGTGGTTCCATAGGTCCTATATTTGATCCAATTTAGTTCTGGCCTTTTCACACCCAAACTCAGTTGGTGGTCCATTGTGTAAGTTTGGGCGGGGAGATAGCTTTAAATATTTAATCAGAAGATGTCACAGTTACAGGTAGGTGTGAGGACAGGGGTATTGTTTCAGTGCACATTGGTGCCTCAAAATCTGCTGGTCCATTGTAACAGTCCTGGGAGTCAATCGGTTTGGGCCTCCCCTTTGATGGGCCATCACCGCAGTGATCTCAGGACTATTGTCCACTGTCCATATTAATTAGGTAGATGATGGTCCACATTCATAATTTGATTAGGGGTGAGTCATATTTTCGAACTGGGCCGGTTAGTCCCCATTGGGTGAGGATTTCCCTGCTTCAGGCCCGACTTGACCCCTGATTGGCCTGCCAGAATGCACTTTTCCCCCATTTGCCAGCGCCTCTGTCTAGCTTGTGAGCCAGACTCCACAATGTTTGTATCCGCCCACACGTTTCCCAGCCTGCCTGGTCTGAGGATTTTACTTGGCCAAAAATGTTCATTTAAAATGTATAGGACGATCCCATATTAGTTTTCTTGTCCTTAGGATGTTCCAATAAAATGCGGCCGTGAATTTTCGTACCTTACACTGCCCCATCTTGACACACCCGGATATAGGTTTTCAAAAAAATCCTAGAGCTCCCCAAGTGTTAGCCATCCCCATAATTACTCTAAACTATAGACCCACATAAACCAAAGTGCACAAACAGTATTTCTATCCATAATTTGTGCACTACCCACGCTCCTTTACAGGTAAACTATAAACAAGGTACCATTTTGCTTTTAGTTATATAGAGTTAAGTACATAATTATAGCACATCATGTCGTGTGTTCCTTGCGTTCCTTGAAAGATATTTCCGCCATCACAGCATATCGAACAGATGTATATACACTGTGCAAATGTATATCTATGATAAGTAAGTCCATATTGTGTTGTGTCATGGATAGTTTTAACTGCTTACGTAGTTGACAGTGCCAGTCAGTTTCCAGATACGGGCTTTTGCGGTGTTACGGTAAACCAGAATGTTCCCTTTTGTTAACAAAAAAACACCTGGAAACAAAAATGGCATTCTTGTGTGTTAGACTGGGTTGTCCTTCTGTTGTTTCTGGAATATTTTAAGATAACCCCGTGCTATTCGGGCTCTTTTGGATCTGCAGGAATTGATGATGAGACATAGGACAATGACCAGTTGTACAATCACCAGTGTGTGGGAGGCCATGCGAAGCCAAACTGGGATATCTACTCTCGTACCCCATTCTCACCACGCTGGTGACTGTATGTCCGCGATTTCGAGGGCTATGTCTTTGGTCTTTTGCTGTAGGGTGTAATAATGTTTTTGGCTGAGATCCACTGCCTTCAACAGGGCGGTGAGTTTCTCAGGTAGTAAGGGTATGGGGTACCCAAAATGGGCAACATAGTTCTGCAGATCACTCCCGTTATACAGTACCGTGAGGTGGACCGTGGAAGGTTCTGGGATTGGGATGATCCCTTCCTGGCCACTTGAACTTCTGCCCTTGGTTTAAAGCAAAAACTGCTGTCCGGGATCTCACACCACTTACTCGGGCCATGTCTGTACCGGTGGGCAGTCGTGGCGAAACAATACAGTAAAGTGGACAAAGGAGAACCAGTTGATGTGGTATATTTGGACTTTCAGAAGGCTTTCGACAAGGTCCCACACAAGAGATTAATGTGCAAAGTTAAAGCACATGGGATTGGGGGTAGTGTGCTGACGTGGATTGAGAACTGGTTGTCAGACAGGAAGCAAAGAGTAGGAGTAAACGGGTACTTTTCAGAATGGCAGGCAGTGACTAGTGGGGTGCCGCAAGGTTCTGTGCTGGGGCCCCAGCTGTTTACATTGTACATTAATGATTTAGACGAGGGGATTAAATGCAGTATCTCCAAATTTGCGGATGACACTAAGTTGGGTGGCAGTGTGAGCTGCGAGGAGGATGCTATGAGGCTGCAGAGTGACTTGGATAGGTTACGTGAGTGGGCAAATGCATGGCAGATGAAGTATAATGTGGATAAATGTGAGGTTATCCACTTTGGAGGTAAAAACAGAGAGACAGACTATTATCTGAATGGTGACAGATTAGGAAAAGGGAAGGTGCAACGAGACCTGGGTGTCATGGTACATCAGTCATTGAAGGTTAGCATGCAGGTACAGCAGGCGGTTAAGAAAGCAAATGGCATGTTGGCCTTCATAGCGAGGGGATTTGAATACAGGGGCAGGGAGGTGTTGCTACAGTTGTACAGGGCCTTGGTGAGGCCACACCTGGAGTATTGTGTACAGTTTTGGTCTCCTAACTTGAGGAAGGACATTCTTGCTATTGAGGGAGTGCAGCGAAGATTCACCAGACTGATTCCCGGGATGGCGGGACTGACCTATCAAGAAAGACTGGATCAACTGGGCTTGTATTCACTGGAGTTCAGAAGAATGAGAGGGGACCTCATAGAAACGTTTAAAATTCTGACAGATTTAGACAGGTTAGATGCAGGAAGAATGTTCCCAATGTTGGGGAAGTCCAGAACCAGGGGTCACAGTCTGAGGATAAGGGGTAAGCCATTTAGGACCGAGATGAGGAGAAACTTCTTCACCCAGAGAGTGGTGAACCTGTGGAATTCTCTACCACAGAAAGTAGTTGAGGCCAATTCACTAAATATATTCAAAAGGGAGTTAGATGAAGTCCTTACTACTCGGGGGATCAAGGGTTATGGCAAGAAAGCAGGAAGGGGGTACTGAAGTTTCATGTTCAGCCATGAACTCATTGAATGGCGGTGCAGGCTAGAAGGGCTGAATGGCCTGCTCCTGCACCTATTTTCTATGTTTCTATCCCACCACCTACATATGCTATCTGTGGAGGTACGTGGCCAGGTGTCATCACCTCCATCGTGCAATTTATAGGTTCTGCCCCAGCAGTGCTAAACCCGCACTCTGGCCTCCCGAAGGCGTTCAAGTGCTGGGGACACAGGATGACCTGTGCTCCCCGGCTACGGCAGCCAGATAGGTCTGTACCCCTCATTGCGCGCTCCCACACAATGACATAGGGTGGGACTGTTGTGAAACGGACTTGTACCCTCCCCGCGAATGACTCCAATGTTCTCCACACGGTACAGGGGTGCTGGCTTGGCGGATGGCCCCATCACTGGCATTTGCACAACTACACCCGTAATGGTGTGGTTAGATTTCCCACAGTCAACAGGGACAAGATAGGCTTCCGACGCCACGCGGATTTGGCAGGGACTGAGGGTGCTGCTGTATGGGTGTAGTGCCTCCAGGTGCAGGTTGCTGATCCAGGAGGGGACCCGACCTTGCCTAAGGTCTTCCAAATTGCTCCGTCCCTCTCCCAGCAACCAGGCCCCATAGAGTACACACACCTCGTTCTGTGCAGCCTGATCCGAGGCCAGCCAGTCCTCCTTGATCAAGGTGTCTATTGTCCGGGCGTGAGCCTCTAGCTGGGCAATAATTTCTTTCACCATCATAGCCACCCACTCGTGAAGCGTGGAACCCAACACATTATTCTCTTTCCCTCTGTCACCCTAACCCGGGATGTAGCCATCTCGATTTCGGGGCAAGGGATGGAGGCCTCCCCATAGGTAAAACTCTCGTGGCTCGAATACCGGGTGGAATTCAAACCCAACCACCCAGGCCATCTCCCCTTGTGGAAGTAGGTGGCCTGGTCTTTTGCCTCCATGATCCCTTCTCCCATGGTCACGATTGGCGCCCTGCCCCGGAGCACCCGTATGTTAAAGACATCTCGATGTCGAGTTTCTGTCTGGTGCAGGTCCCCAGGTGGGCAAATAACATTGCGACTCTCCAGAGCATCTTCTGGAACACAAGATTGAACACAGTCTTGCCTGAGACTTCTTCAGGCTCGACTGGAGTAACATCAGTCTGGGATCATCGGTGTCTGGGATCTTTCCCGGGTCTTTCGGTGGTGTCCCTTTTACCGCACAGAGTCTGCCACTCTTGTGCTTCTTTTCTCGTTTGACTCTGGGACGGGCGGGAAGGTATACGGGGGACCAAGGCATCCTAGGCTGCCCCACTCTGGAACTACACCTAACCAGGGGCGCGGAGTCCCATCTTACGGGCCGCACCCCTTGGTCCTCCCACTGGTCTATCCCTTCCTCTATCTGCCCTGTCGTTATACTGCACAGGACTCCCTTCTCCTGTGCTAAGTCCAGTTCTTGCCTATCAGGCTGTGCCACTTCACTCTGCTGTGTGATGGTCCTACTGTGGCAGTGGTCTATTCCGGGTTGTGGGGCTTCGGGGCCGGGGTTGACCTCTGTTACAGCCTCCACATCCACCGGAATGTCCTCTGCCTCCCGTGAGGTTTCTTTACCTGTGGGAGCCTTCCTTTTCCCTGCCCTAGTAGGGTCAAACCGCTTGCATTGGTTTATGTGGTACCACTTTACCTGGTGGGGTAATTGGACCGCATAAACCATAGGGCTTGCCTTGTCCACTATACTGTAGGACCCCATGTACAGTGGCTCGAACACCCCCACCCTGGCGAAGCTGCGTACCATGACCTGGTCATCTATTTTCCAGTCGTGGTGGCTACGGGGTTCCAGCAGCAGCTTATTACTAAAGTGTTGTCTTCCCATGTTGGTGGCTGCCTGCCAGTGAATCTGCTGCAGCTGTTCCAGCAGATTCCGAGCAAAGCAGTCTCGGTTAGCTTCCTGAAGCTGTCCTTCGGTGAGACCCGGCACCAATGTGTGTACTGGGGTCCTCGTGAGTCTCCCACTCATCAGCTCGTGGGTCGACTGACTGGCCCGGATCCCCATAAGGACCAGTGGCAAGACCTCTGCCCATCTGTTGGGTGAATTCCCTGTCTCCTTGCACAGCCTTTCCTTGATGGTGCGGTTGAGACGCTCCACAGGGCCTGAGGACTGGGGGTTGTACACCACATGCCACCGTGCTTTAATCCCCAGTACCTTTAAGGTGGCCTGCATCACCTGGCTGGTGAAGTGGCTTCCCTGGTCGGACTCCATAAACTGCGGCAGACCCCACCTTGAGAACACTTCCCTGACTAGGATCTTGGCCGTCCCCAATGCAGTAGCTGTTCGGCAAGGGAAGGCTTCCACCCATTTGGAGAATACATCCACCAGCACTAGACCGTACTTGTACCCCCCCGGGCGGTTGGTAGGGGCCCTATATAGTCGATTTGAATCGACTGCCATGGTCCCTCTACCCACTTGATGTGTCCCATGGATGCCTTTCCCTTCTGGGGGTCTGGGTTGTTGGCTGCACACACCAGACAGGCTGCGCAGAAATCACGGACGTCGTTCCGAAGATCTGGCCACCATGCTGTCTGTTCCACCTTCTGCCAGGTGGACTCTGGCCTGGGGTGTCCCGCACCTGGACCCTCATGGGCCAGTTGTAGGAACTCCCGCTGGTGTTGTGCTGGAACCACCCACTTATCCCCTTTAAACAGCATCCCTTCCTTGACAGTTATATCTGTGGCACTATATGGGCTCTCTGCCTTTCCTCCACTTAGGATGGTTGCTATGGCAGCCTTGAGGACGGGGTCCTGCGCCTGAACCGTTCTCAGGTCCGGGGCCACTGCTACCCCTGCGCTCCCTTGTTTCCCTGGCTTGCCTCTAGCTGCTATCACCCTGCCTTTCTCATACGGGTCCCAGAAGTGACCTGTCTTGGCTCCTTCTCTGGCCAGGAGGTCCGCCCGCTGGTTACCCTCTGCCCTGGGCTCTGTCTTAGAATGTGCCTTAACCTTGTGGATGTACACATCCCTATTGTTCCCTCGGACTGCCACTATCCTTACTAGCAGGAGTTTGGTTACCAGGGGCTTCCCATCTGCGGATGTGTACCCCCTGCATGACCAAATAGCCAGATACTCTGTACACGAATTGCAAGTAAACATACTGTCCGAACAAATCGTGTACGGGGTGGGGAATTCCTCAGCGTTTGTCACCACGTACATCACCGCTGACAGTTCCGCCTGCTGGGCGCTCAGAGTGCTGGGGAGTTTAACCGCCAAGGCTATGCCTGCCTCGGGGTCCCAAACTCCGCAACCCGTGAGTCTTGTACCCGCGGACACGGAACTGGATCCATCAACATAGATCTCGCGGCCTGTGGGATGTGCCCCTGCCCGAAATCCAAAGTCGGTGTCCCAAACCCCTTCTACTGAGCATCTGTGTGGCTCCCCTGCATAAATGAGGTTAGCTGCGAGCCTGAGCTCGCAGAGGCCCCTGACCCTGATGGCCATTTTGGAGAGGAGGAGGGTCCAGCAAGTGATCCTGGCACTGCTGACTGTTCTATCCTTTATTCTCCCATCTAACAACATCTGGGTCGGGGTGTGATGGGTAAGGAGTGTGATAGGGGATACTCCTGTGAAAAGCTGTGCACTTTTCACAGCCCAGTGAGTGGCTAACAGATGCCTTTCACAGTTGGAGTACCCCTTCTCCACCTCTGCAAGGACTCTAGAGGAGTACACCACCGGTCTCAGCTGTCCGTGCCTTTCCTGTAAAAGCACTGCACTCAGACTGTCCCCGCTGGCTGCTACTTCTAAATAGAAATCCTTTCCCCCATCAATAGCCCCAGTGCAGGTGCCTTCTGCAGGTTCTGTTTCAACTGAAGAAATGCAGCTTGGCAGCCTTGATCCCACTCCCACTCGACCCCTTTGTGTAGGAGCCTGAGTAGAGGGGCTGCGGTTGCTGCATAATCTTCTATGAAATCTCTACAGTAGCCTGTGACCCCTAAAAAAAATCTGACTCCGGATACGATGGTCGGTACCGGGAGTTCCTGCATGGCTTGCCTTCAGTCTTCATCTATACCTCGTTCCCCTGCTCTGAGTGTTAGACCTAGGAATTTTACTTCCTTTAACCCTATCTGGGTCTTTTTGGGGTTGACCTTAAAACCCCCCTCCTTGAGCACAGCCACCAGTTGTGCCAGCAGGGCACCATGCTCTTTACTGTTGTCAGTGAAAAGGAGCAAGTCATCCACATACTGCACCAACTGTTGTGGCTGGCTGAAGCTCTTCAAACAGTTCGCCATGCACTGGTTGAAGATGCTGGGACTGTTGTGAAATCCCTGAGGGAGGCAGCTCCAAGTATATTGCTGTTCCTTAAAGGTGAAAGCAAACTTGTACTGGTCCTCTCTCCTCACAGGGATAGACCAGAAGACATTTGAAATGTCTAGGACTATGAAGGTGGTTGCAGACGCAGGGATTTCCCTGATCAGGTCTGCCACTGTAGGAGCACAGGGATGTTTCTGTTGAGCACCCGGTAGTCCACGGTGGCCCTCCACGAATTGTCCGGTTTTCTGACTGGCCACAGGGGAGAGTTCACGTGCGTGGCTATGGGTCTCAACACACCCTGCTCCACCAGTGAGCTCAGTGCCACTTCCAAGTCGGCTTCTGCCTCTCTCGGGAAGTTATACTGCCTCTGAGGTCAGGACATGGGATCCCCATCTATCCTGACCTCTACTCCGGTGACTCTCCCACAGTCATGTTTGTGGGTGGCAAATGCTGCGAGACTGGCTCGCACATAGGCCCTGTACTCTGCCGGGGTGTCCCTGACTAGAAGCTCTAAGTCATAACCCCCTTTTGGCTTCACAGTACACAGAGTCCCTTTGTCTTGTATTCTTTCTATAAGCATGACCTCGTTGTTTGTACCTGGGTCCACTGTTCCCCATAAACAATGATTTTGCAGATCCACCAGGATCTGGTGAGCTATAATGAAGTCAGCCCCCAATATACCTTTGTTAGCCTGCTCTCACCTTATCAGGACGCATTTCCATTTGGTGGTCAATGCTCCCAACTTAAGGGTCAGTGGGATCGAAAAATACCCTGTTCTTTGGTTCCCCGTGAAGCCGACTAGCTCATGGGCACACCGCTGGACAGGGGCGAGGAGGCCGGGTCCTCTGTGTGGTCAAGGGTGCTTGAAGCTCCTGTGTCCATCAAGTAAGTTCCCTGGTTCCCCTCCACCTCCATTTTCACCCACGATCTTCCCCACGAGTCATAGTCCAGCGGACACAGGTAGGCAGGCTTGGTGGGTGCTAGTCATAGTTCCTGCCGTATGGGAGCTGTGGGGATCTCTCTATCCACCGCTACATTGATATGGCCGGGACCTGTCAGCAGCTGCCTGAGGGTTTCTACAGCGGTTTCAAACACTGTTGTGGCACCCACTTTCTCATTACCCGGTTTCACCTCTGTGGGTGTTTTTACTTCTTTCACGCGGTAGGGGTTGGCCCTGCAGTTGTTGCGGTAGTGGCCAGGCTTACCGCACACGTAACACACCCCCCTTCTATCGGGAGGATGTCCACCCTCCTGATGCCACTCTCTTCTGGGGGTTTGGTTGGGTTGCACCGCATACACCCGGCCTTTTACTGTTTTCTCTGGCTTCCCCTCTTCCTCCCCATCCCGCCGCCGTGTGGCAGCCAGTCTGCCTATCATGATGGCTTCGGTGAGATTGGGGTCTCCCAGGGTGAACCAGAGATCTGCCCTTTCCTTGACACTGGGCAGGCTGTTCGCAATTATGGTGCAAAACCATGCTTCCCTTTGGTCCGCTGTAAGGTTGTTTCTGACAAGCTGTGCTGTAGACCAGCCATAATCTTTCCATGTATATCTGTGGGGCCTCTCCTGCTACCTGGCACGTTTTCGCTAAACTTTCAAAAGGACTCCTTTCGTTCCACCCCATGGCCTCTAGGATAGCCCTTTGTAGTGCTGCGAGGGTGCTTTGTCCCCTGCGACAATCTGGGGGAAGAGCCTGGTAGATCTTCCCGTCAATAGAAAAAAGGAGCACTTTAACTGCTTCCGCATTATCGCATGTGTTCATGTCCATTGCCTGCGCTATCTCCAGGAAGTGAGCATACGGATCTCCCAGTCTAGTGAGCTTTGGGATATGTGACACCATGGCCTTTAATGCAGCAACTGAATGCGGAATGATAAATTCGCTGTCCAGCGGTCCTTGGGGTTGTGCACCTTGTGGGGGGCCATATTTCCTCTGCACAGCCGGACACATTGGTCCCGCGGCAGACACCACCACTGGCTCCCCGCTTTCCTTAGCCTCAACTGCCTCTGAACTTAAATCTGCAGACTCGACCCTTTCTGCGGGTGTCCCATACCCCTTTGGCTGGACCGGCTCTACCTGGCCGATCCTATGCCCTGTGGGTTTCTTGGGCTGCATCCTCTTATCCTCCGTAAGGCCTGCCGGACACACTGCCGGCGCCTCAGGAGGCGGTCGACTGTCCTCTGCCATCAGATCCTCTTCTACTCCCCAATACCCTGATTCGTTGGTTGCCTCCCTGGGCCCCAACAGACAGACTGCCCCCTTTACCTGGGACAGAGCCTGGAGGAGGGATTGGATCCACTTATGGCAGGGCGCATGATCTGCCTTCTCATGGCTTATTTCGGTGTTAACTTTATAGGCTGTGCGCAAATCCCTTAATTGAACCTGACGCTCTTGGACCTGCTGGGCATAAGCTGCACTCTGCTCCCTGTACTTCTGTTCCATAGCCCGTGACACCGTAACCTGACTCTGCAGGTACTCCTGATGGTTGCGGAACGTTTCCTCTAACCGTGCCCTTCTATTCCTTTCCTCTATTAACTCTTCTGTGATCTTAGTACCCGCGGCCCCACTGGCTGCTGAGGTGATAACGGCATACTTTAATTCCTCCTGTAATTTTCCTACCTGGAGATCTAACTCCAGAACCTGCCCAGTTAAACATATCAACCAAATTGCCTTTTCTACCCTTTAGTTATGTGTAGGCCCTTCTGTCCACTAGGCTGCCGTGTCCACTGGACTTGGCTCCCTGGTCAGGTTCTGAACCCATGTTTTGGCAACATTGACCTTGGAAAAAACATATTACGTGATTCTCTCCTCCATTTTAGATTTTTCCAGTACCACCCTCTCTGAGGTAGTAAGCTCATTCCCCCACTGAGCTCCTACCTGGCTCACCATGAGTGCAGGGGTTTTTTGCTCTGCCCAATTACAGGGGTCTTTGGTGGCTGTTGGTGTATTGGGCCTCTCTGTCCCTTCCAGGGGACGGTCCAGCAGCTTATGGCTCGCTGACCACTAAATTGGCGGTTTCAAAGCGCCCTAGCACCCCTATCTGGTTCTAACCTCAGAATTTTGGTAGATTATGAGCTTCCACAAGGGAAAACAAAAAGCTCAGAGAAAAGTGGTCCTTGGAATGGAAAAAAACAGGTAAGTCCAATTTATTAACCACGGTAAGTTTCCAACAAGGTCAAAACACATATCTGACACACACTTGTAAACTATGAAGATCTATGGGAAGAAACGGACACAACGAAAACCTTACACAAATTTATCTTGACAAGACATTTCCAACACCACCCCCACCCGCCTTTTTACCTGGCTGACCGAGGCTGACAGCTGGGAAAAGAAACCCTAAGATAATACTTACGATCCCTTTTGACAGTTATTTTTTTTTAGCCTTAGGATGGTTGGTTTACGGGATAGCTGGAGTGAATGTTGCCTCTCCCAGTTACTTCAGTCTCCGGTTCTTCAGCTGGTTGGCCTCGGAACGTTGTTCGGTGTGTGGCTCGGCTTCTTGAGACGATGTTGGGCCTCTTGGTAGTTGGGTTGTATATTCTGCCGAGTGCAGGACCCGTTCGATGGTAGGCTTCCCAGCCGGTAACAGTCCGTCTCCACTCTCTCTCGGCTTAGAATTATAGAAACAGATAAAATAGTTGCAGGAGTAGGCCATTCGGCCCTTCGAGCCTGCAGCACCATTCAATGAGTTCATGGCTGAACATGCAACTTCAGTACCCCATTCCTGCTTTCTCGCGATACCCCTTGATCCCCCAAGTAGTAAGGACTACATCTAACTCCTTTTTGAATATATTTAGTGAATTGGCCTCAACAACTTTCTGTGGTAGAGAATTCCACAGGTTCACCACTCTCTGGGTGAAGAAGTTTCTCCTCATCTCGGTCCTAAATGGCTGACCCCTTATCCTTAGACTGTGACCCCTGGTTCTGGACTTCCCCAACATTGGGAACATTCTTCCTGCATCTAACCTGTCTAAAGCCATCAGAATTTTAAATGTTTCTGTGAGATCCCCTCTCATTCTTCTGAACTCCAGTGAATACAAGCCCAGTTGATCCAGTCTTTCTTGATATGTCAGTCCCGCCATCCCGGGAATCAGTCTGGTGAACCTTCGTAGCACTCCCTCAACATCAAGAATGTCCTTCCTCGAGTTAGGAGACCAAAACTGTGCACAATACTCCAGGTGTGGCCTCACCAAGGCCTTGTACAACTGTAGTAACACCTCCCTGCCCCTGTACTCAAATCCCCTTGCTATCAAGGCCAACATGCCATTTGCTTTCTTAACCGCCTGCTGAAGCTGCATGCCAACCTTCAATGACTGATGTACCATGACATCCAGGTCTTGTTGCACCTCCCCTTTTCCTAATCTGTCACCATTCAAATAATAGTCTGTCTCTCTGTTTTTACCACCAAAGTGGATAACCTCACATTTATCCACATTATACTTCATCTGCCATGCATTTGCCCACAAACCTAACCTATCCAAGTCACTCTGCAGCCTCATAGCAGCTCACACATAGGGCCAAAGTTTCCACATGATAAAAAACGGGTGCCCCTCCGAGCTGGGCGCCCGTTTTTCGTGCCTAAAACGGCGCCGGAACAAAACTCGCGATTCTGGAGCGCCCTGCAGTTCCTTGTCTGTTTGGCGTGGCGCCCAGGGGGGCGGAGCCTACACTCGCGCCGATTTTGTAAGTGGGAGGGGGCGGGTACCATCCAAATTAGATTTTTTTCCTGCCGGCAATGCTGCGCGTGCGTGTTGGAGCGTTCGCGCACGCACAGTGTGAAGGAAACATTGGCACTCGGCCATTTTTGTAGTTCTTTGTAGCTGTTTAGTTTTTGAAAATGTTTTAATAAAAGCACATTGCCATCAGCACATCAGCACTGAGAAGGCTGCAGGAAGCCTCAGAAAGTTGAGGCAGCCATTTCCCGACGACCTCCCCCTTTTGCCGTCGGGAAATGGCTCCTCAATTTCTGAGGCTTCCTGCAGCCTTCTGTCTCCTTCCCTCCCTCCCTCCCGCCGTCTGGAATGGCTTCCTCCCCCCCCCCCCCCCCGCTGCGTTCGGTCGGGTCCCTCCCGCCCGCTCGCCGTCCAGAACGGCTCCCCCCCACGTTCGGTCGGTTGGGTCCCTCCCCGCCGTCTGGAACGGCTTCCTCCCCCCCCCGCATTCGGTCGGTTCCCTCCCTCCCTCCCGCCTTCGGGAACGGCTGCCTCATTTTGTGAGGCTTGCTGCAGCATTCTCCCTGGCTGAAGCACTTTCACACAGGTAGGAAGATGGTTTATTTAATCTTTTCTTTGCTTATAAATGTTTATTCAGGTTGGATTTATTTGTATAATATTTGAATAAGTATAAATAAGGATTTATTGTCGAATTTAATGACTTCCCTTCCCCCCCCCCACCTCGTTCTGGACGCCTAATTTGTAACCTGCGCCTGATTTTTTAATGTGTAGAACAGGTTTTTTTCAGTTCTACAAAAATCTTCACTTGCTCCATTCTAAGTTAGTTTGGAGTACGTTTTCACTGTGGAAACTTTGAAATCAGGCGTTAGTGGCCGGACACGCCCCCTTTTGAAGAAAAAATTCTGTTCCAAAGTGGAACTGTTCTACCTGACTAGAACTGCAGAAAAAAAAATGTGGAGAATTGCGATTTCTAAGATAGTCCGTTCTCCACCAGTTGCTCCTAAAAATCAGGCGCAAATCACGTGGAAACTTGGGCCCTTAGTGTCATCCGCAGATTTGGAGATACCACATTTAATCCCCTCGTCTAAATCGTTAATGTACAATGTAAACAGCTGGGGCCCCAGCACAGAACCTTGCGGTACCCCACTAGTCACTGCCTGCCATTCTGAAAAGTACCCATTTACTCCTACTCTTTGCTTCCTGTCTGCCAACCAGTTCTCAATCCACATCAGCACACTACCCCCAATCCCATGTGCTTTAACTTTGCACATTAATCTCTTGTGTGGGACCTTGTCGAAATCCTTCTGAAAGTCCAAATACACCACATCAACTGGTTCTCCCTTGTCCACTCTACTGGAAACATCCTCAAAAAATTCCAGAAGATTTGTCAAGCATGATTTCCCTTTCACAAATCCATGCTGACTTGGACCTATCATGTCACCGCTTTCCAAATGCGCTGCTGTGACATCCTTAATAATTGATTCCATCATTTTACCCACTACCGATGTCAGGCTGACTGGTCTATAATTCCCTGTTTTCTCTCCCCCTCCTTTTTTAAAAAGTGGGGTTACATTGGCTACCCTCCACTCCATAGGAACTGATTCAGAGTCTATGGAATGTTGGAAAATGTCTGTCAATGCATCCGCTATTTCCAAGGCCACCTCCTTAAGTACTCTGGGATGCAGTCCATCAGGCCCTGGGGATTTATCGGCCTTCAATCCCATCAATTTCCCCAACATAATTTCCCGACTAATAAGGATTTCCCTCAGTTCCTCCTTCTTACTAGACCCTCTGACCCCTTTTATATCCGGAAGGTTGTTTGTGTCCTCCTTAGTGAATACCGAGCCAAAGTACTTGTTCAATTGGTCTGCCATTTCTTTGTTCCCCGTTATGACTTCCACTGATTCTGACTGCAGGGGACCTACGTTTGTCTTTACTAACCTTTTTCTCTTTACATATCTATCGAAGCTTAATGTTCCCTGCAAGCTTTCGCTCGTACTCTATTTTCCCAGCCCTAATCAAACCCTTTGTCCTCCTCTGCTGTGTTCTAAATTTCTCCCAGTCCCCGGGTTCGTTGCTATTTCTGACCAATTTGTATGCCACTTCCTTGGCTTTAATACTATTCCTGATTTCCCTTGATAGCCATGGTTGAGCCACTTTCCCTTTTTTATTTCTGTCTGTCTGTGGAATGCTCCTCAACTCCTTCTCCTACTGCTCCAGCTGCTTTTCTCCTCTCGGTGGTTCCATAGGTCCTATATTTGTATCCAATTTAGTTCTGGCCTTTTCACACCCAAACTCAGATGGTGGTCCATTGTGTAAGTTTGGGCGGGGAGATAGCTTTGAATATTTAATCAGAAGATGTCACAGGTACAGGTAGGTGTGAGGACTGGGGTATTGTTTCAGTGCACATTGGTGCCTCAAAGTCTGCTGGTCCATTGTAACAGTCCTGGGAGTCAATCGGTTTGGGCCTCCCCTTTGATGGGCCATCACCGCAGTGATCTCAGGACTATTGTCCACTGTCCATATTAATTAGGTAGATGATGGTCCACATTCATAATTTGATTAGGGGTGAGTCATATTTTCAAACTGGGCCAGGTAGTCCCCATTGGGTGAGGATTTCTCCACTTCAGGCCCGACTCGACCCCTGATTGGCCTGCCAGAATGCACTTTTCCCCCATTGGCCAGTGCCTCTGTCTAGCTTGTGAGCCAGACTCTACAATGTCTCTATCCGCCCACACGTTTCCCAGCCTGCCTGGTCTGAGGATTTTACTTGGCCAAAAATGTTCATTTAAAATGTATAGGACGATCCCATATTAGTTTTCTTGTCCTTATGGTGTTCCAATAAAATGCAGCCGTGGATTTTTGAACCTTCCAATGTCTGGTAATGGCATTAACCATGTCAGGACAGCACCGTTCAAGCCGGCCTCCAATGGCCAGGCGGAATGTGCAGTCCAAATCATAAAGCAAGGCATGCTCCGGATTCAAGAACCCTCCCTTCAATGCTGCCTATCGCGCCTCCTGCTGGCCTATAGGTCCCGACCGCACTCGCTCACGGGGGTCCTGCCGGCCGAGCTACTCATGAAATGAACAGTCAAAACTCGTCTGTCCCTCATTCATCCAGTCCTGTCCGACATTGTTGAGGGAAGCGCCAGTCCCAAAACGAGTACCATGACGGAAATTCAAGGGGGAGATGTATAGAAATTGATGACCCCGTATTTGTTCTCAATCATGCTTTGGGACTCAAATGGCTTGAGGGTACTGTAATAGACAAAGAGGGGAATAGGGTCATAGTGGTTAAACTTAACAATGGGCAGATATGCCGCAAGCATCTGGACCAAGTAACAAAAAGGTTCAGCATGGACACTGAGGAACCTGAGGAAGATCATGAGAAGGTATTCACACCACCACCAGTGAACGAGCAACAAGAACATTCAGCAGCTTGCACAGTCCCTGCAGTCAGCCCGGAATGGCCGGAATCACCGGAATCACCACAGGTGACAGACACGCATACCAAGGCTCAACAACCAGAGCCTCAACTGCGGCGCTCCACGAGAGAGCATCGACCACCCGAGAGACTTAACCTATGATCCCAATAAGATGTTGAGGGGGAAGTGATGTCATGTATGTAACCTTTATGTAACAACACTTCAATACTGTATATATGCAAGAAATGCACACCTTGACCACAGGGGGTGAACTTGTAGGAGACACTCCTCACCTGGTCACCCAGGTATATAAAGGGAGGTCCCACACAGGATCATCACTTCTTGGTCCTGTGAATAAAGGTTCAGGTCATGGAGTGACCTTGTCCATAGAATGTGCCTCGTGTGGATTTGTGGTATTGTGCAAGGACTTTACAATTTAGATATACTGACAGAAAAAGATTTAAAAGAATTGAAGGGGCGGTTATTGAATTTTGTTTTACAGAGAGATTGGTTAGAACACAAAATTATCTCCTACAACCCATTGTGGGAGCAGAATCCATACATTATTTTGAAAGAGATTGAGTAAAAAAGATGAATATTAAAAGACGTAAGGAGTGGGTGGGGAAGTGAGTTTGACTAGAAGGGCCATGTGGAGAAACACACTGGTGCAGACTTGATAGAATGAACAGCCTGTTTGTGTGTTGTCACATTCTATCATTCTAGGAACAGAACCAGCCTGAGGTGATCCCACTTACAAGGCTCTGTATTGGTCAGCTGAGTGTCAGATGTGCAGAAAGCCATCACCCTGTCTAAAATTCTGCAAATCAAACTATACATATAGTTTTCTCTTTGCCCAGTCTGGAGTTCAATCTCTCCCTGTCAGGATATACATCGGTTACCCAATTCTAGGTAGCTTAGGTGCAGGCTGGTAATACTAAGGTGCTAAGGACCCCCACATGTGCGCAGAAGTAATGCAAATGATCCATAAACTTGAGCTCATGCAAAACTCTGCTGTCCATAGCCTAACTCACACCAAGTCCGTTCACCCCTCACCCCAAGTCCGTTCACCCCTCACCCCTGTGCTTGCTAACCTATATTGGTTCCCGTTCCACCAACGCCTCAAATTTAAACTTCTCATCTTAGCATGAAAATCCCTCCCTGGCCTCACACTTCCCTATCTCTGAACCTCCTCCATCAACCCTCAGAGAGCTCTGTATTCCTCTAATTTTCGGGTCTTGTTTGACCCCCGCATTCCTTTGTCCCACCATTGTCGACCACGCCATGAGCTGCCGAGGCCCTAAGCTCTGGAATTCCCTCCCGAAACTACCTCTCCACCTCTCTCTCCCTCTTTAAGGCGCTCTTTAAAACCAACTTTTTTGTCCGTTTATGCGCCAGTGAGATGTTTTGCAATGTTAAAGCAGCTGTAGTTATCCAGCTTTCAGTCAATTTCTTCTGTTCAACATTGTAGGATTAACTAAAATATTAAGCTGTCCTGCAGCTGCAAAACCAGCAGGGCCATGAAATGAAGATCAATGCTACCAGCAGCACTGAATGAAATGGCTCCACTTTGTTAGCTGAATGTGGAGACTGCACAATAGTTGAGATTATTTGCCGTACCTCGGAATTTAAAATGTTCTTTTACTGAACCCTGCCCCTAGCCCCATCCCCAGCCCCAGTTTTGGACCTGGTAAAAGGTGACAGCGCTAATTCAAATTGTAATGAAAATAACCAGAGTATACCAGCTCATTCCCTTTTCATAGAACATTGTAGATTAATAATTGAAGTTAAAATTATTTGTGATTTTGTTCAAGTAAAAGCTTTGATCACTTCTAAAGTACATTTCTAATGGCCTTCTCAAACAGGCAGGCTGCAGTCTAATTAGTCAGACCTGATTTCAGAACATCGATTCCCAGGAGGAGAAATTGGGTTTGGGGCGCTAACTTTTAAAATGTTGAAAATTTTGAGCCAGGTGTAAAGAAATCTTAACTTCTTCGAAATTGGCTTTAGCGCTCCAGGAAGGAAGGCGGGGGGTGGGTGGGGGCACTAAATCAAATGCTAATGACCTCAGTGGGGCACTAACACCAGAGCATTATTGAATTTCAGGTGACTTACATTCAGCAATCATCCTTCAATTGCACTGGCCCATTCCAGCTCTTAAAGAGAAGGTTCTATCAGGCTGTAGCTACTCATTGTCACCATTCTTCCAACTGAACTCGACCTGACTCCAACTAGTCCACATTGAAGGAAGAGAACTCATAGGTTTAACAACACCGCATTGGAGGCATTGGTGGGGGCAGCGGAACAAAGGAGAGAATCGCTCTTCCCGGCAAGTGGAAGGAGGCCATTGCCCCAGGTCTTCAGTGCAATGTGGAGGGAAGTGGCAGAGGAGGGTCTCGGCCAGTAGTGTCATGGAACGCAGCCTCACACAGTGCCGTAAGAAGTTCAATGATCTCAGTCAGCTTATCAAGGTGAGTACATGGGGCTAGACTTTCCACTTCACATCGTTGGCCTAGTGCCCATATATCACCCAAAATGGCCTTTTATCACCCATTTTGACCAAAAAGTGGAAATTCAGGCTAGAACATCACCCGCACATCGCCCAGTGCAACTTTCGGCACATCGCCAGGCTGATCGCTCGCTGAGAACATCGTTGGAGAATAGTTGCTTTTCCCAGGCCTTCCTCACAGAACTGGGCACTACGGATGCCATTTTGAATGTCGGAGGAAGGGAGGAGTATGCTAAAACAAGAGGGCTTAATAATTTGTGAATAAGTTATTTAAGGGTATTTTACAGATATATGCACTCAAATTTAAACTTATATTTATTATCATAATTATATTTGCATTTATTTTAGTAGGAAGGTTAGTTTAGTAGTAGAAAGGGCATTTATATCAACAGTGAAAGTAATAGTAATTAAAGTGATAGGGGCTGCAGCTTCTCTGCTATTACTTGTTGGCGTCTGAGTTTGAGTTAAGTGAAGGGTTTAGTGAAGGGGTCAATCGTAGAGGTCGCAGACTAATGCGTGGATGTTGGAGGAGACCTTTACAGCCGAAGAATTTACAAGGAAAAGTAATCTTACCCCAACTTGTCGGATAACTCGTGCCTTCGAAGGTTGTGCTTCCGAAAGGAGGTCATCGATGAGATATGTCAGCTCATCAAGGGGGCTCTGCAGCCTACCAGCACCATCAGGACCGCACTGCCCATTGAGGTAAAGGTTACTGTGGCACTATCCTTCTATGCATCTGACTCCTTTCAGGCTTCTGCTGGCGACATCTGTGGTATCTCTCAGCATGCCACACACTGCTCCATTCGACAGGTGACTCAAGCCCTTCATGCTCGTAGGATGGACTTTATAAGCTTCCCTATGACCAGGGAGGCACAGACTGGGAGGGCTTTGGGTTTCTCATGAATAGCAAACTTCCTCAAGGTACAGTGAGCAATAGACTGCATGCACATCGCCCTGAAATCACCTTTACAGAATGCGGAGGTGTTTCGTAACCGAAAGGGATTTTCACAGTTATAACAAATATCAGGAATAGGAGCTAATGATTGACACAAACATATCTCTCTCTAATGTCTATTGAGGTCAGCAATGTCAGGAACTAATGTACAAAAGTGTCCCACTGTGTACAAAATGTATTTCAATCCAGAAGATTTAATATTAAAATTATAATTACAATTATAATTACATTGTTCATCAATACAATATAAAATCTGTTTACTCTTGCTGACGCAACCAGGCTGTTCCAATGCTTGTGGCATTGGGCGGGCCCCCTCGCTTCGTGGGAAGCCGATGAGACGACGTCTGAAATTTCCACCCATATTTTCCTGTAGGCCCGGGGTGGTGGCTTCCCACTGCCACACAGGGTTAACTCGCCCCACCTAGCATACACCTCCTCAACAAGGGCCTCATTCGCTTCAACTGAGAAGGGCTTGGCCCTTTTTCAACCCCCCTCTGCACTCTCCGACAATGAGGACATTGAATTTTATGAGCATTTTGTATGTACCTTTTTACATTTTCCTTACTTTGGCTTATTATTAATATTAATATTCTCTTCTATCAATATTATCTTCTTTTTTTCAAATCAAGTCACTTCTTTCTCTCTTTTTCCTCTTTAATCACTCTCTTTCCTCCACTGTTTTCTCGCTCCTCCTTCTCTCTCTCTCTTTTTCTCTCTCTCTCCCTCTCTCCCCCACCACATGTGTGGATGACCCCTGACCTCCCGAAATGCGGGAAAGACTGTCAACCAAAAAAAAAAATTGCATGCGCAGAAGGCCGTTGCAGGGGAAGCTTTTGATTTCCACATTGCTAGCCATTCGCTGGGCACACATAACATTGCTGACCTTGTGTATCACCCATTTCACATCACTGGCCTATCGCCGAGTGGAAAATCGCAATCCAAAAAATGGGTAACGTTCCAGTGATCGGTAAGGCTGAGACATCGACCATCGCTGGAACATCGGCCATTTTTTGGGCGATAGACAACAAAGTGGAAAGTCGAGCCCAATCTTCCACAGGTCCTACATACCAGCATCTGAAGCTCTCTCTGTGCACACTGCACAAACCACTCACACACCAAACATCAGCAACTACTAAACTCACATCCTCATCTCATGCCTTGCCTTCATTCACAGCTATTCAATGGCAGCATGCATATCGCTCAGACACATAACTGTACTCTGACTCACACACATTCCTTTCTTTTGCAAATGGCCCACAATACGAGGGAGCAGAAGAGGACAGGCGGGGGTGAACCTCAGCTACGGCACCTGTCAAAGGTACGAGTGCTGAGACTCATTGGCCTGCAGGTGGTGGGCGCCATGGCCATCGATGATGTCGATCCCATTGGGGGCAACAATGGTATTTTTATCCCTTCTCCTTTTCTCATCCCACTTCCCCCTCACACCAGAAGGTTTTATGACTTTCCAGCTCCTCATACTATCTGCATCCTTAACTCCATTCCTACCCACCTGCCCTCACCTTAACATGAGTCTTGTACCTTTAAGCTTTCAGATCATCAGCCAGCAGATGACTAGACTGTCCCTGAACCCCCCATGAGAGTGACAAAGAAGAGGAGGAGGAGCAAAGCAACGCGTCACGACATCTCTCACCCGCAGGCACCACCTCAGAAACTGGCACTATGCGTTCGTTAGAAATTAGCTTAGTAGAGGGTTCTGCATTGGGTGATGCACTGGGGGCAAGCAGGCTGCAGCAAGACCAAGCGGAAAGGGTAGCTCGGGGGCCAGCTCCCTAGAGGGAGAGTTCACGCACAAGTTCTATTACACAGGACTCAGATGAGGACCTTGATGGCAGATCCACATGCATTCTCGTGCTGCTTCTATCTGGTGATGGGGAAGGCAATGTAGGACCTCCTCCTTCTGTGGAGAGCATCTGTAATCTCATGGATGTAGCAATGCACGGCAAACTGGGAGACGTGGAGATGTCTCCTGTTGCACACTGAAAGGATCCGCTGGCATAGAAATTGGGCGATGATGACCTTGACTGCTGCTGAGAGAGACATCCTCACCCTGGTCTGTCTGCTTTTTGAAGCTAAGAAGGAAACATTTTGGCCAATAAAATGTCACCAGATGCTGGTGCCTTTAAATAGCGCTCCTCCAGCCCACATCCGACTGAAACCCGACTGCTGAAGCTGCCATTGTCAGCGCCAGGTGCTAAACCAGGGGGTGGGGCCAATTTTTGTTCCAGTGTGCTCCCGAATTTAGTGGGAGGCGTTGTTCTTGTGCCCCTGTGGGTGCGAACAGGAGGCACAAAGTAGCCCAATTTCTCCCCCCTAGTTTTGAAAGAAAGGTGGTTCACAGACACAATGCACTAGGCATGTTAAGATTCCCCACATGAAAAATTCCTGCTGTCAGCCAGCATTGTTTGGGCAAACAGTGAATGGCAGAAGAATTATCAACTTATACCCTTCCAATGCACACGTTCTTACTGTAAACTCGCATTGAGGAGGCATTGGGGGCAGTCCATTTTCTGCCATTTCAAACAAAAACAGATTATGTTGACCGATGTGGGTAAGAAAATTAAAAATGGGGATTTATTAAAGAGAAACTCACACATGGGGTAGGTTTTGGACTTTCTCGTCAGACGTAAAACTGGCTTTGTGGATTGTCATTCTCAGTGAAAATGAATATTGGGCAGTTTCTATAAGCTCATGGTTGGTTTTGATAATACAATGGCATTAACAATAAGAGGCACCTGGAGGTAACTAAAAGGCTAAGTAGCTCATTAATTTGACCATGATTGATTGTACGAGCATAGGAAAACAATCGGCATTTGTATAGTTATCAATAAATCAGTAGGTATTAGATTTCCTATAGCCTAATGCACGGTCAGGAAATTTGAACGTCTGCATGCAATGGGGAGAATCCGAGATAAAAATCACAATAGAGAGCTCCAATAAGAGTAGCGTGGGAACCTTCAACAATGATACACTATGCTGACATTCTACATTGTTACAGAATGCTGAGATGCAGCAGCAGTCCTTGTGTCCCTGACAGGAACAGAGGCCTGGTCCAGCTGCTAACACCTGCTATATTTCAATACAATAGCAAAATACTGAGATGCGAATCCAAAACAAAAACGCTCAGCAGGCCAGGCAGCATCTAGACTCAACATCGAGTTCAACAATTTCAGACCAGAACCTCCGCCCCTATTTTTTCAGGCAGCAGCTGTTGATTACACTGCCATCCCCATTTGCAACATTTAACCACTCCTGCCTTCCGCCCTATCACAGACCGTCCCTTTTGTTCTTTCCTGTCTCCCCACCCCCCCCCACCCTCACCCCACCCCCACTTTCCCTGCCTCTGCACCTGGTTAAAATTAGTTACATCTCTAACTTTTCCAGTTCTGACAAAGGGTCACAGACCTGTAATGTTAACTCTGTTTCTCTCTCCACAGATACTAACTGACCTGCTGAGTGTTTCCAGCATGTTCTGTTGTTGTTGCTATACTTCAGTGTTGTAGTAGGTGGATTTTGGCACTGAGTTCACTGGTCTGCATGGCTTTTGACTCTACCTAGCAGTATTGTTTCCTGCATTCTGCCATGCAAGCCTACATCAATCGCGAGGCAGAAATAGGCTTTGTACAGTACAAAAGTTTGTTGATGGCACCGAATAGGACTGAGCTTTCTTGTGAATTCCTAGGGGTCGAAATTGCCCCTTTTTGCGAGGCCTGTTAGCACCCCCTGGCACCGTTAACGGGGCACAAAACACTTTACACCCGGAATGTGGGGGCCGGGGTGAGGGGCGGTGCTACTGGCTCCCAGGAAAATTGCCCGTGAGTTTGCAGAGGCGCTGTCATGGCAGCCCTGCGCGGTAGTGCCCTGGGCCGTTATACGATGACCCCATTGCTGTGCGCAGCGACCCTTTCCGCCATGCGGGGGATATTGCCCCCTGAGACTGGCGCTCGTGGGTGTCAGCACCAGCCTCGTGAGTGTCATCGCCAGACTCGCGGGACGCGAAGCTGACCGACACCCTATCGCTGGGCGGAAGTTAAAGGGGAGGTGGCAAGCGCCCTGCACTGTCATCTTAGATTTTTTGCCAATTCTCGGGTTGGTTACCAGACCTGTTTTTCAGCGTGGTCCGGGCCACTATCGTGCAGCAGCTCTCCCCTTTAAGCGTAGCGCTCCCGATTGCACCACGTTAGCGTCGCTGGTCCCGCCCCTGAAGGAAGTGGATAGCGCGATATTGTGCTCCACTTCCTTTGAGGAGCAGTAAGCCCGATTCAGCGGCCGGGGTGAGACGTCCGTGGCGGGCACAGAACATGCCGCCCGAGCAGGTTACCGACCCCAAATGGGGCGCAGGGCAATTTCACCCTCCTATTCTTTGGCCAGCTTTTCCAGCCACTTTTGTCAGTACTTGGCCCAACATTGACCAAACATGATCAAACCAAGGAATTGAGGGATGGAAATTCCTTTGCACATATTTTTGGATCTGAAATGCTGGGAGAAAATACGAGAAGGCAAAGGTTCGAGTCACTCCTGAAATTGGGCTTCGGGTCTCATAAGCATTTTGCACGTGAACTGTAGACACCAATTGGGTGCCCAGAGGAAGCTCACCCATTGCACAAGTCAAAATTGGGCCAGTTGCCTTCCTAGCAGTGACTCTTAGATAGGTCCTGGGAGTATTGATCGAGCACGAATAAAGGGGTGATTGGGGAGGGACCAGCAATGACTTGTAGAACGCAGTTGAGCCTGGAGGAGCACTCCTGCTGCTCAGGTAAGTATTTAAAAAACGATTTTCATTTTTGATGGTGACCCTTTAAAGACTGCTGGTTAGGCCACATGTTGACATGGTTATCCTGAACGCTGCAGTCCCAGTACTGGTGGCATTCAGGCCAGCCAACATTTGGGAAGAGAGCCTCAAATGTGCACTTTTTCAATATATAAAGGGAACAAATGCTTATTTTAGGCAAGGCCTCTGGATGCCATATTCCTTTACCACTATGGTGGACGGCACACTTCCGGTGTAGAATATGCGCGTGCATACCATCTGCTATACTGGCCGCATAGGTGCCCGTTTTACCCATGTAAAATGGGTGCAGCATCAATGAATTTCTAGGCCTGAAGGTTGGTATAGTTTTCAACCCTTATAAGGTGGAATTGAGTGAGTGATATCATCAGCAATCTTTAACAGAAATATTGACTTTCTCTTTGCAGCACTGACACCAATTGTCTATCTAGTTGGAAAAATTCAAGAGCAATGTGATCAGTTGAACACAGCATTGTAAATACTTCTGGTATAACAGACATAATGGTCCTCAATTTGCGGTGAAAACTTTAGGTTTTGTGACATTAAATTGATTGTAGCGCTGTCAATAGGGTATCCCCAGCGCAGTGCAGCAGTAATGTCATCAAGCTGGCTAAACAGCCAATCACATTGAAGAATTCTCACAAACAGAAAACCAGGAAATAAAAAGCACCGATTCAATTCATTATACATTTTCTTTTACAGAGAGTGAATTAAAGATTGTGACATAGACATGGGGTTAAAGCAGAAGCTGAAATATCATAAAAAATATGTTTTAACATTTGCTTATTATTTTAAATATCTAGTCATTTTCTATCATAATGAAGAATTTTGACATTCCACAAAAATAAAAATCAGTTTTCAGGGTCAGAACGGTTGTTCAGCAGTCAATACGCCATTAAAACCCGAGTTACACCTATCCCAACAAGGCTTAACTTTTCATGTGGTGTTTACCAGTGATATTACAATAAAAAAGCTCAAGTTTCCATCAGTTCAACTGATTTCACTAATTACTGTCTCTGGGGAGTTCCACAGCGTAGCCTGTGGTGGAGCAGGGAATGACTGACCGCAATGTCTGGATTTCCACGTCTAGCTGTGCATGCGCTAAATCATGAAGTTACCATTAGCTTCAGAGAGTAATGATAGTGATCATTTCACCATCATTACCACTGCAAAATCTAGGCCATTAACATTGCATAGAAGAAATAAGCAGTGAAAATCTTGCATTTCAAGTAATTATTGGACATCGGGACACACTTTGCCTTACAGTACCAAAACAATTGAAAGAATATGCCTCAGATATCCTTAGTAGTTTACAGCCAAATTGAATTGAAATATGTGACCACAATATTCGGACTTAAGCGTTTCAATTACTAAAAATATATAAAAACACTTATAAATATGTTACAGCTCACAAACATTTATCTGAGTATGCATGGCATCATGTTAAGAATGGTAATGTTGAATGCTTTGAACAATATTGCTCTAAAAATTATGCTTTTCATTTGCAATATCACTAAAGCATGAGAATCTGATATTGTTTTTTCTGGAGACTGGAAGCGCATGTTTAACAAACTAAAACATTAAAATTCACACACCAGTAAGATAAGTACTTTTGAAGGAAGCAAGTTGCAGAACAAAGTTTCACCTTCATACAAAACTATGAATAAATGTGATTACCTGCAATTTGCGCTCCCTCCGGGATTACTAAAATATAGCAGCAATTCAAATGGATTTCTTACTGAACACCTGATTTAATATAAAAACACATATTGGTGAAAATGAGTTCAATGACATCAAGCAGATAATCATACCAGAAACCCTCGAGGTTAAATGCAATTTACTGTGCTGAACAACTTGTGAACTGTTTGCCCAAAGGCTATTCCAATTAGAAATAAATAGGCTGAAGTAGTGGTTTATATCACAAATTGGAATTGTATTTCCAAGATTTGTCAAGCTCTGGACGTTTCATCATTATTGTAGCACGTCAAGGCTCCCCAGATATTTTTTATAGATCATCATGAGGTTTGTGAGCACAACATGTTATTAGTTGTCCTCATAAAGTTAAAGAAAACATGCCTCATCTAACCATAATATGAGGAATTAGAACTATAACTATTAGAACATTAAAGAGATAAATAAATGAATATAATTACAGTCATGTCCTGTTACTTCCCATACAGTCTCCACTAGAGTGCTACCTACACAATAATAGTAAATATTCTTTCCATATTATTTGATATTGTACTGTCACCATCAATATAGTGGTGCAGATAATTGTATTTCATAATGTAAAATATTTGTATTCAGATTATTTTATGAGCAAATAAAAAATTGCAAAATTGTTCCCTTTAGTCCTCAAAGAAAACTGATATTTTAATTAGTGGAGCCAGCATGGGTAGGTTGTGAGGCAACTGGGGGAGCAGGACCAGACTGGAAAACTTGTTAATAGGCTTTTTGAGTGGAAGCTTATTGTGTATAGAAATCCCTCCTGATCTCTATCCTCAGTTTTTCCTGAAGTATTTGATTAGGAGGAAGCTGGTATCTTCACCCAAGCCTGATGTGTGACCCAATAACACTGCATCTTCTACATCAATGCAATCTGTTTTTTGTGAAGTCTTTTGCTTGACGGAATAGCCTCACACTGCTACAGTAGAAATGTACATGGTGCAAAAGCATAGATATTCAGAGCACAGAAGGAGACAATTTGCCCCATCATTTGCTGGAGCAATCTAAAACTAATCCCATGTTCCCCACATAGCCCTAGTTCATGTTTTGTACAAAGTTATGATTTATTTACTCTTGTACTCTATGCTTGTATTTATAAAATCCAAAAAGGCTTTTGGACTTTTTTATGACTTTATCTCCTTGCACTTTAGGGATATTAGGTGGGAAAATTTGGGTTGTTTGTACCTCCTGTTGGCGCTAACAGGGCGCAAACAACTTTTCGCCCGGGTGTAGTGCCTCTACCGACTCCCACAAAGTTCCGCAGGAGTTTAGTGGCGGTGCTAACCGGTAGCGTCCCGGGCCACTGCGCCAGCGGTGACAACGACCCATTTTTGCCCCAGAGTAAACATGTGTAAGCAGATCTCAACTTTGCCTGACCACAGGGTGATGTACAGTGATCACTATAATTCCATTCTGCCATTTTGCACCAATCCAAATCAGGTACAGTTGTCAAAAACTGGTACCTTCACTAGGGACATAGCAACAGGAGTAGGCCATTTAGATACTCGAGCATGTTCTACCATTCATTGAGATCACGGCTGACCTGTGACCCAACACATAACTCCTATACCCACCTTTGTCACATATCCTTTAATCCCTTTGGTTCACAAAAATCTATCAATCTCAGATTTAAAATTAATAATTGATCTAGCATCAATTGTCGGTTGTGGAAGAGTTCCAAAATTCTACCACGCTATGCATGTAGAAGTCATTCCTAGCTTCCCTCCTGAAAGGCCTGGCTCTGATTTTTAGACTATGCCCCTTAGTCCTCGACTCCCCAACCAGCAGAAATAGTTTCTCTCTATCTGTTCCCCTTAATAGCTTGAAGACTTCAATCAAATCACTCCTTATCCTTCTAAACCTATTCATCATCATAGGCAGTCCCTCGGAATCGAGGAGGACTTGCTTCCACTCTTAATATGAGTTCTTAGGTGGTTGAGCAGTCTAACATGAGAACCAAGGACTCTGTCACAGGTGGGGCAGATAGTCGTTGAGGGAAGGGGTGGGTGGTTTGCCGCACGCTCTTTCCGCTGCCTGCGCTTGTTACAGGACCAAAGGTTAAAGGGCTGAAATTGACCCTTTTTTAAGGCCCCCTTAAAGGCGGTAATGGAGAGATAGGCCTCACTGACTGGGGGCAGACAGATGGGCCAACCCATCCTAAATTGCCCCCCGGGCCGGAAGTGGCGAGAACGGGTGACCCCCTTTCCGCCCCGCGAGGGAAATTGCCCCACGGAAAATTGCTCCTCGTGTGCGCAAAACCGCTAGTTGGTGCCACTGACAGCTTTTCCTTGTGGGAAGCTGTGTGTGCCTGGGTGACACGTCTGCCCTTAAAGGGGAGGTAACGCTACCAGCACCTCCATTCTATTTTAATTGTCGGCTGACTCTGAGATTGCCCAACAATAGTGGCCACAGGTTCGGCCAAGCCGCCAACAGACAGCCCGGCATCTTTCTTGGGTACTGGGCTGCTGGCCCAGCCGAAACCCTCCCTGTTGTCCCAATGGCCCAATGGGCCTAACTAAATTATTTGCAGAGTTCACAGCGGCCCTCCCCTTTAACTGAAGGGGAGGGACGTTTGAAGCGTCAGTGCGACATGGCACATTCACATCTCGCTGACGTCATCAGCAAGGCGCTGATGACTCAGAGTGACAGCTGCCCCGCTGCAACGAAACTTCCGCCCCTCAGTACTGACCGGAAGCTGAAAACCGGAAAAAAAACTTTAAAATCGCTCTACTCACTGCCCCGTGGATTGGGATGGAGAAACATCTTTAAAAACAGTAGGTGCGCCTACTTTTAGTCGGGGGGCAATTTCGGCCCCAAAATCCTGAGTTGTATTGGGAAGCTTAACTGGCATTTACATTTGGCCTTCCTCTGTAGCATTAGCCGCACAATAAATGGCCAGATGATCTGCGATAAAATTGATTGAAAGCCTCATATATAATTTTCAAGATTCAATATTAGTGTATGAATGTTGATATCTATGGGTTGGACACGTCCCCAAAGGAGTGTAATAGAAACTTGACATCTAAAAGGGATAGTGAAGGGAACTTGAGCGAACTAATGAAAATTTGATATTAAATATGAAAACAGTTTGTCACTCATCAGTTAAATTGCTATAATAATGAGCTCATTTATCACTATTAAAAATACATCATAAAAACATTGTTTTCATGATTGAATGAAATCGTTTTATTGCTTAGCCTTATTCTGCTAAAATAGGCAAGTTTTAATTGTTTCTATCCATGTGTAAAATCCATCTGATTTTCAAAAACGATTTCTTGAACTGACTTGTGTGTATATGCTTTATTAACTGGCATCTGTGGCAAAAATCTTGGTGCTTTCTCTTTATAATACTACAGGCAGACACCAGCTAAGAAACAAAACTAGGGGACCAGAGTCATTGGATTGCACTTGCACAGAAATTACGCCAAAATTTACACAGTTTCAATGTCGATTTTGCCAAAATGTCCTGTGCAGCTCATTTGCATACTCCAGACTATAAACAGTAGTGTAAAACACACAGAAATGCAGCCCCACCAATTGTTGCCCATCCGTGTTACAACTGTAAATGCAATCTTTCAAATGATATATTCCTCATAGAAGATAAAGAGCTGGATTTTCGTCTTTTTGCATTTTCGCCCGTTTCCAGGCACAATTTGCGGTGGATTCAAAAATTTAGCAGCGGGTTAACGTTAAAGTCAGTGCTCGCAACTTTCACCAAATGAAAGTTCACGAGGAGTGATAACATTAACTCTGGTGTTATACGACACAATTTGTGTGCCAGAGCCGAAAGTTCCGGCACTCAAAAATCAGCCATTCTGCGCATGCGCAAATGTTTATTTTATTTTTCTTCCTGTGCTTTTGGTCAGCTGTCCAGTCACAAGCGCTAATGCAGGGCATGGCTACGTGCATGCGCAGTACACCCGTGGCTGAATCAGCCATTTTAGATTTGGATTTTGATGATGGAGGATGATGATTCGAGACAGCGTGCCAGGCGATTCAGCCACGAGGCTAATGAAGCTCCAGTGGGGGCTGTGGAAAGAAGATGGCAGGAGTTGCATCGTATGGGTGGATCTATACCACTGCCATCCATTTTTAAGTGGATTTGGAGGTAAATCGCTGAGTAAGTCTCTGCCTTAGACACTGTGATCAGGACTGGCACACAGTGCCGAAAGATGTTTAATGAACTTTAAAGGGTCATTAGAGCGAGTACAATTTTAATTCATGCACTCCTTCATTACTTCAATTATAAATCTGACGCACTATTTGTTCTCATGCTGTTGGTGCTCTCAGCACTCTGTGGGATGCCTCCTAAAATGCACGACACAAAGGTATGCTTAGTTCGGCACTCTATTTGCCATGAATGATCTTTACACATTATTTTAAGATTGCTTTCTGAGATTTCATAAGATGGCTCCCCATTTCGATGTACTCCTGGTGAACCACTTGCAATTTCCAAGGCCACTAAACAGAGGACTGTATTACATTTACAGAGAATGGTATAAGTGCTTTGGTGGCTATCTGTGCCACAAGAGCAGATGGACCCTCTTGTAAACATTCCCATTTTCATCTTTGCAGACAAAGAAGTCTCATAATCACCGCAAGCAGGTGCGGACAGGCGGCAGTCTGCCTCAGACCCTGCCACTCACCGACATTGAGGACAGAGTGACAGGCCTCATCAGCATCGCTGGTCAGGTAGCTACCACTGGGGTCGCTGACCCTAATCAGATACTGTGGGTAAGTCCTGCACACTCCCTGGGCTGGGTTGAGGCAATGTCCTGAAGTGCCTCTGGACTAGGGTTGGGGCAATGTCCTGCACACCCCCTGGGCTGGGTTGAGGCAATGTCCTGCAGTGTTTCTGGACTAGATATAATGGAGTAGCAGCAGTCCTTCAAAGAGCCTGTGCTATGCAACCTTCCTCATGTCACCCTGCTGCTAACCACTTGTCTGTTGCTTTCTACTTCCAGATGAACAGCCACAGTTGCAGCATCGCTGAAGGGACCACTCCACGTCAGGCCATCATCTGGAGGAGGAGGAAGAGGAGGAGGATACCAATCAGCTGACTGCAGGACAGCAACTGGCGCAGCTTCAGTCAACCCCTGTTCTACCACCGGCACTCGGGTCCTCTGGGGACGATGTGACATTCTCGGGGTTTGACAACACTGAGGCTCCTGGGACCATGGCGTGCAGCAATGCAGTGCTGGGGTTGAATCCCGCATACCATCTCTCCGGAGGGTGAGTCGACAAAGTCGGTCTGCTGACAGACAGGCAGATGTTGAACTGGACATGGTGGGAAAGTCTAGCGGGAGCATCCAGGTCAGCCGTCAGCTCGTTGATGTCTTGGGAAGGAATCCCACGAGCATCGACAGTCTCAAAACGACCATTACGGAGGTAAGGTCGCAGATTGTCAGTGCGAGCCGCAAAACCTGTGAGGCCATCAATGCCCAGACGACGCTCGTGGTCTCCAGCAGTGACATCGGAGTCCCAGAGTGTGTGGCGCGAACCCTTGAAGAATATGACGCATCACAGGCACAAGCTCTGCTTCAGCTTGGGCAGATGATGCAATCCATAAACCCTCCCGCCATACTCTCTGTGTTCCTCACTGTCACACCCAAACCAAAACTACCTGTGACTGGCGACGCCGATGAAGAGGCTCACCAGTCAGAAGCCGGGCTTTAAACACCACAAGCTCTTCCAGTGCATCCCCAGAGAGCATCTCCATTGTCTCTCCCCCCAACACAGCAGCACTCTGGCAAACTTGCTGCATGCCATCTTGGTGCTACTTTGAGTAGGAGCAGCAAGCAAGGGAGGGTAATAAGGGGAAGGGGAGGCAAAAGCCAGAGGGAAAAAGTAGTGGGGCAGGGGTTGCTGCATTGTGTTGTTGGATGCATCATATGTTTAACATCACAGTATTATTATGTTCTGGAATATGTTGTTGATAATGTTGTTGAATGATGTCACTGCTGGATACAGCTAATTATTTTATTAAAGTTTCACAATGAAGATTACATTACAAAGTTTACAATGTTTAATAAATTATTTTGTTCACCTTAACCATTCGAGTGTAGTGTCTCATTTGCAGAATAAGAGGGGGAATAGACAACATGGTAGGATAGAGTGACCAGGAAACGCTCAAACGTGCTGTTCATTCTTCAAGCAAAGCGTTCAAATATGTCCTGCCAACGTAAGGTTTTTGCAGCGGCAACATTTTCACGATGCCTCCCCTGTGGTTGTGGTGGGGGTGGTGCTGGTAGTTGTGATGGTGGCATGGATTCCTCACCATGCTCCTCTTCCTCGTCTTCACCCTCCTCCTCCTCCCCCCTCTCTCCTGAGGTGGTCCTACAATCCCCATTGGCAATTCCTGTCCCCTCATGATGGCTAAGTTGTATCGCATGCAGCACACCACAATGAACTCAGAGACCTGCTGAGGGGAGTATTGCAGGCAGCCTCCAGAGTGGTCCAGGCATCGGAAGCGCTGCTTGAGTACTCCAATTGTCTGTTTGACGATGTTGCGTGTGGCCGCATGGCTCTCATTATAGCGATGCTCAGCTTCTGTCTGAGGGTCCTGGAGGGGTGGCGAGGCCGTAACTTTTGTCCCCGAGCATCCAGCTCTGGCCTTGTGGTTGACACTGGAACATGCGTGAGTCACTGCTCTCATGCGAGATGAAAGGATCATGGATGCTCCCTGGATATTGGACAATGGCTGCCATGATGCGCTGAGTGTGGTCGCAGACGATCTGTACGTTCAGGGAGTGGAATCCCTTTCGGTTTCGGTAAACTTCTGCATTCTGTAAATGTGCTCGCAGGGTGATGTACATACAGTCAAGGGCATCCTGAACCTTGGGGAAGCCAGCAAATCATTCAAAACCTGTAGCCCTCTCATTTTGTGTCTCCTTGATCATTGGGAAGTTTATTCTGCATGCGTACAGTGCATTCGTCACCTGCCGAATGCAGCAATGTGTAGCGTGCTGCAAGATGGAGCATATGTCCTCCGCTGATGCCTGAAAGGAGCCGGAGGCATTAATTACATTGCAAATGATCAACAATACACCTTCTTTCAGCTCGAAGCCGTATGAATATAGCAGCTAGGATTACTGGCTCTCGACCTAACATGGCCCCCATCTTTTAAAATGTCCGTAAATGTCCTTTATAAAACAAACTAGGAACTCATATCAACTTCACAACCAAAAATATACAGCAACGCTGCGTTCTTCAACCAATCCTTTTAATCACTCACAACTGCAACTTTCTCCTCTGTTTTTAACATGACGCCGTTAGCGACTGGTGCACCCAGGGTCCGTCTGTTTTTTCTGGGTGGATTCTCAGGCGGACGGTACATTGGGCGAAATGCTCGAACGTTCCACCTGGGGTGTTAGTGCAGCAATGCACTCTGATTTACGTCATCCAAATGGTTAAAACAGTGGCCGGGCGGTAAGTTTTAGCGCCACCGCAAAACCATTGGCGAAAATACTGCACAGGGGCATAATTCTTGCACCCCGCCGAGGCTCTACATGGGGCGCAAATCAGCTGCAAATTCAGCCCAAAGGCCCTAGTCTTTACTGGGGTGGGATTTCCAAGTGTAGGGGGTGGGCGGGGTGAGGGGGTGAAGAGTTTTGGTTGGGCTGTACATCCGGATTTCTCCAAACGCCATGGAGTTTTAATTCCACAACTTGCATTTTTTTCAGGAAGTCAGCCTGATTGACAGCAATGAAATAAAGAATGAGGTCATCTTTATTTCCAGAGGGATAGAATTGAATATTAGGGAAGTTAAGCTAAACCTGTATCAAACCTTGGTTAGGCCAAACTTGGGGCCCGAAGTTGGTCAATGCATAAGGTCCGCCCATTTATCGACGGTATGCCGGCGGTGCATCGTTTCAAAGAGGACAAAATTGATCAAACTTTTTTCGGCATTATGTCGGCGGTCTGCAGCAGACGGTCTGTCACCTAGTAGTCGCTCTAGATCGATTTTCTGTTTGATAGATGGTGTGGCACTGAACTGTGCATGCGTGATTGTTTTCTCCATTTTTTTTTACAGAAGTGTTTAACCCACGATTTCAGGGTCAGGGGTCACCCGCACATGCACAGTGACTTGAAGAGGAGGGAGAGAGAGTGAGAAGGAGCAGCAAGCTAGTCGATGGGCAGTTACTTTAAAAGCACACTGCAGAGTTAAAAAATATTCCGAACAACTAATAATTCTACAGTTTGAAGAATATGACATATTTTACAAAGCAAAAATCATAACAACAGAAATATTACGGAAATGTTAAAAAAAAAATCAAAGTGCAGGAACATTGAAAAGGACGGGAGGTAGAGGGCGCCTGCCTTCGATGAAACGGAATTACTGGCCCTTCTCGAGAATATAACAGGGAGGTACTCCAAGCAAACGAAGGGTGGTCATGGAAAGCCACCCCCCACCCCCCAACAGGATATGGGACGAGATCGGGGAGGCTGTATCATCCAAAAGTGCCACGGTACACACTGGGGAAAGGTGCCATAAGAGGTGGAATGACCTGGTGAGGGTAGCAAGAGTAAGTAATGATTTTATTTATGCACCCCCCATGTGCCATGTACTATGTAAATATAGGTTCAATGTCGCACGGATGATGTTATTTATCTTAAGGTTACAGCGATGCATTCATGCTTTCAGGCAATGACAAGAGGATTAACACAGTGGTTTTTTTATGTATGTATGTATGTGTGTGTGTATGAGACCCTGTGTCGCTGCAATGTTAAATGGATTGAAGATTTTTACTTTGATTTACTTTATGCAGAAGGCGACATAAAGTACGGTGGGAGGACCCACAACCCAAGAGCCATTGACTGACATTGAGATCCGTGCCCTGTCTCTCGTTGGGGATAGCAACCGTGCCACCACCGGCATTGGGGCTGACCCACCCACACAGGATGGTCAGTTTAATAAAATGCAGTCTGTGTTGCGGTCCTCTCGTTCATGTAATGTAACTGTAACTGTAATGTTGGCCTGATGTAATGTAACATAAGTTTATTGTACTGTAATGTTGGCCTCATGTGATGTACTGGAATGTTGGGGGCATGTAATGCAATGCATATATGTATTTGTCTGTCTGCGATATGTAACGCAGTACTGCAGCAGTGGTAGACATTTAAGAAAGACTGTGATAAGTCACTGTACCATGTACTCATGTAATCCTGGCCCCTCCCCAGTGCCAAGCTTTTTTAAATGTTGTTTTGTACTACCAGACTCGGATGATTCAGACAACACTGACACAGATGACAGACCCACTGCCTCCACCTCTGGCATCACCCAGCCCTCTCCCGACTTCACCACTTGCAGAGATGAGGAAGACGAAGAGGAACAGGAAGAGGAAGAGCCGCTGATCCTGCAGCCAGTGGAGGTGGAGCTGGGGGTGGAGATGAGGAGGTTACACCAGCTCCATGTGGGACAGCTGGAATATCCTCCACCATGGAGTCTGTATTCAGGGGATTCTCTCATGGCTCCTCTGATTCTGCAGGACCAAGCCGTGCGTAGCAAGGCACCCCCAGTGTAGCAGCGCCTTTGCTGCAGCGACGGAGGTTGGTGCAGCAAAGTTCGGCTGTTGTACGCATGTCCCAAGACATGGTGCGTCTGTCACAGGCCAGCGTCGACATAGGTCGAGAGCTGCTCAAGGCCATGGCTACGATAGCCGCAAACAGCGCAGCTCTATCAGAGCGACAGTCTGAGGATATGTCGCGAATGATTACCACAATGGAGCGGACCGCCGAAGCCGTCGAAGCCATGCAACAATCTTGTCGCTCCATGCAGCTCCTTCATATGTCGGCGGTATGCGATGAAAATTGGACTTTTTGGGCAGTATGTGGGCGGTCCTGCATGGCAGGCGGTGTGTGTACTGCTCGGCAGTATGTCAATGATGAATATGACATCATTGACATACAGCCGAGCGTTATGTCAACGGTATGTAGGAGATTTTTGATCAAAATCACATTTGGGCGATACGCAGACGATAGGGGGCGGTATGTCGACCAATTTCGGGCCCTTGGATTACTGCATACAGTTCTAGTCATCTTATTATAAAAAGAATATAGAGGCACTGGAGAGGACGCAGAGAAGATTTACAAGTATGATACCAGAAATGCGAAGGTGTACCTATCAGGAAAGGTTGAACAAGCTGGGTCTCTTTCCTCTTGAAAAGGGATGAATGGTGATCTAATAGAGGTCTTTAAAATCATGAAAGGTTTTGATAGGATAGATACAGACAGAATGTTTCCACTTGTGAGGAAGAGCAAAACTAGAGGCCATCAATATAAGATAGTCACAAGAAATCAAATAGGGAATTCAGAAGAAACTTCTTTACCCAGAGTTGTGAGAATGTGGAACTTGCCACCAGAGGGAGTGGTTGAAGCAAAGAGTATAGGTGCATTTAAGGGGGGGGGTTAGGTAAGCATATGAGGGAGAATGGAATAGAGGGTTATACTGATAGATTTAGATGAGGAAACACGGGAGGAGGCTCGAGTGGAGCATAAATGCCGGCATGGACTGATTGGGTTGAATGGCCTGTTTCTGTGCTGTATATCCTATGTAATCCTATCTAATCTATTTTAGGTGTTGGTTTAGGAATAAATATTCTCCAAGATACCGGGAAACTCCCTATTCTTCTTCAAGTAGTGCCATGTGATCTTTTACATCCACCTGAATAGGCAGACTAAGCCTCGGTTATCCAACAGATGACACCTCCGATAGTGCAGCACTCCCTCAGTACCGCACTGGAGTGTCAGCCTGAATTATGTGCTCAAGTCTCTGGAGTGGGACTTGAACCCACAACCTTCTGACTCCGAGGCAAGACTGCTCCCATTGAGTTACGGCTGACAGCTAAGCCATTGTTAACATTATTAAAGTCTGAATTATTCACAATTACTTTCGGAGTTTAACATCACTAGTTTCATTTTTGAGTGGTTTTTGGCTAGGATATTCCACGGAGCTTTTCCCACTCCGCTGGCCACACTCCCTCACTTTGCCAGAAGTGCTTGTAATCAATGTTTACCCGCTTGTAATTGGGGATCAGCTCGGAGGAATTTCCTAGCCATTGTGTTGCTGGGCCAGTGACTTCATTCTGTTGGTCCTTTCTGCCATGGCACCTCACTCCCAGAGCCTCTCTTGCCTCTGCTGCTCCTCTTCCTATCCTGTTATTATGCAGAGCAGGGCTATGTCCATAGGAAAGGCTATTCGAACACGTGGGCAGGGCGTCCAGAAAATGTCAGGTGTGCTGAGACTCTCCGCATTTTGGTTAAATTTAGTGCAGGTATCAGTAAGAATGTTTTTAAAAGCGTGAACGATATCGCTATCAACTTCAGAAGTCTCAGTTATGCCGATATCAGATCATTTTGGGCCCTGTTGCACCTAAATCTTTGGGTGTAGATTTACACCAGTGCATTATTGACGAAGGAAGGCAAAAACATACCGAACAGCATTTTAAAACTAATTTTGGCTTTGATTTTAAAACACGAAGACACGGTTTGTTTTCTAACACTCTTTGCATTGCATGACCCAAATAATTACTGTTTCCATTTTTCATTCGCAGCAGCTCTGTATTTTACATTAGCAACACGGAATAAACAAAATTAATTTTCCTTCAGTAACACATTAATAAATTCAGAAACACATACTTCAGTCGCATTGAAAGTGCTGGAATTAAAAATAGGTCAGGCTCGGCTCAATGCTGGCCAACTTCAAATAATTTTTAACACTTATACAGTGGCACACATATTCCTGTGGATCTTACAACCCAGAATTACTTCAATTTAGACAGATATTGCAGCATAGACCTGAAAAAGGATCCTTCTACTTGGTGTATAGACTTTCTTTACAAAAGTATCCATGTGTCAAACCCATTTTGTAACTCTAAGAAAGCAATTATTTAAACCTATTTCTCATGTTGGAATCTATTCTTGATTTAAAACTTAAGTACAACAAAGATGTAGGGTGTAGGCTTGCAAAGCATTTCTACAGATGCCATTAAGAAGCGATTAACAATATTGCCGAGATTGTCCTTGGCCTTCAGCTTAACAAATACTCACTTTTCTCGACAGCTGCAGGTAGAGGACCAGTTGACATCACCCGAGGCGTATAGAGTGATTTATATTTCTGCATTCCCAATAATGACAATTGATCCCGTTCTACCTTGAACATCTTTTGGTGGTGCTCAGTTTACTGCATGTGTAGATCTTAAAGTACACCGTTACCCTTTCTGTCTTTAATTGAACATTACAATCAGCCACCAATGTCCATTACTGCTGCTTGACTTGAACAAGTTTAACAAGGCCATAAAAAATCCAAACAAAGCAAGAAGGGCGAGAAGTTGGGCACGGTAGTGCCCGGTTTGTGGGCGCTATGAGTGCCCTTTTCATTCCAAAATGGCATCCATGATGCGCACGCACACATTTGTGATGCAAACTGTGTTGGACGCCATCTTGGTGCAGGCACTCACACGTGCTCAGTGACCGTCCGCTGGGATTATGCCGAGCAGGCAGAAGAATTCCAGCCAACGTCATTGCTTAAGCTTGCACAGCTGAACTCGCATTAAGCAGCAGGAAGGACCCCCAACCAGCACTATTTAAAGGGATCATCAACTACTTACAGGTTAGTTGCTGTTTCATTTCTTCTGGCTGTTACTACAATTCTACAAATGCTTTCTATAGTCGCTTCAAGATACACCTGTCACACCACTATACAGGGCATGGTGTACTTTTTGCTGACTTCAAGGCTTCTGCACAAACCAGTTGCTCACAGACAAAGGTGCACTAGGAGGACTTCCTCTTGGAATTGAGCATGACTGAGAGAATAAGCAGAGGCCAAAGAGAGCAAGTCAAGCTGCTAGAAGAGGGAGTAGGAGAAGGGGGAAGTACAGGGCTGAAAAGGCTCTAAGCAGGAGCCATATCAGCCCAGGGAGTTCAGAGACCAATCCTCCTACCTGAGCCTCAATGCGTGAGACATCTGCACTTCAATAAGGATGTCCTCACTGAAATCTGCCAAATGCAGCCACAACTCCAACCTCAGAGCAGGGCGAGGACCGCATTAATAGTGGCTGTGAAGGTTACCGTGGCGATGAACTTTTATGCATCTGGCTCCTTCCAAACTGGTCCTGGAGATATTAGCAACATCTCGCAGTTTTCCATCTACTGTTGCATAAGGGAGGTCACTGGACTCTCTATTCAAAGAGAGCTAACTTCAGTTCATTCCTTCTTTCCAGGTACAAGCAGGCAGAACAATCATGAGGGCTTGGTGTAGGGTGACATTGACTGCACAAACATTGCTTTGCAGGTGCCGTATGTCAACTCAGCCATGTATTGGAACTGAAAGGAATTCCACTCCCTCAACGGGCAGCTGGAGTGTGATCATGAGCAACGCATCATGCAGGTCAATGCCCATTATCCTGATAGCAGTCATGGGGAACGAAATTGCTCCTTCCCTTAAGGTCTGTTACCGGTGGAAATCAGCGGCCATGTTGCGGAGCGGCATGGCTGCCAATTTTTCGTGCAATGGCAGCCATTTTGAAAACTCCACTCCTGCAGTATCCTGGCGGTGAGCCACTCCCCCCACTACCGTTCTGCTGATGCCGATCTGTCCTAAGCGCATCATCAGAATGTGCACCGCTGATGTTCACCCCCAATCACGAAATTCCACCAAGAAAATCTTGCTCCCGCCGCTCAGTGCCACCGACAGCTTTTTTTGCCAGTGCACCGTGCTTGGAGTCTGTTCAAAATGGCGGAATGGCTTCCATGAAAGGGGAAGACCTACTGCTGCAGCCGCCATCTTATTTTTTTTGTCAGCTAACTGCCATGTCGTGCCAACAATTATACCCCCGGGTTCGGCAGGGCCACCAACAGGTAGCCTGGCACCCCCTCTTGGGTGCCAGGCCGTTGACCCGGCCAAAACCCTCCCTGGTGGCCCAATGCACCGAACTTCAAGAATCGCACAGGCTCTCCCCTTTAAGTGAAGGGGAGCGATGTGGTGACGCGCCAGTGCGATGACGTCATCAGCACTACACTGATGCGTGATAGCTGAGGACACTCTGTCCGCTCGCAAACTTCCGCTCACTGCCGCACTTCCGCCCCCATTATGACCGACTTCCGAGCCACTGGAAAAAAAAGCCAAAGAGCGGAATTTCGCTCAAGAGGCCAACGCATCAACCACAGCTGAAACAGGGTAGGTGCGCTGTGTTTCCGGCGGTGGGCAATTTCGGCCCCATGATGTTTTCATTCTGTAGCAATCCATCACGGCAAGCTAAAGGGAGCCTACTGGACGACTGGTTCATGATTCCGGTTCACAACCCACATACATGTCTGCAGCACACATACAATGAAAGCATGCTGCTATAAGAAATGTGATAGAGCAGACCATTTGGCATGCAGAAACAACGATTCCACTACCTTGACCACTCTGGAGGAGCCCTGCAGTAATCAGCTGAGCGGGTCTCAAGATTTGTATGCTGCATACTGTAAAACCTTGCCATCATGATGGCATAGCCCTTGTCATCAGCTATCAGGCGAGATACTGAGGAGCAGGAGCAGGAGGAGGAGAAGTACAGTCCCTTTCTGCCCGGGGTGTACATAAGAATTAATTTGAGTGAGATTCCAGTAACAGGGACCCCAACCCCTTTCACCAACAGCCCTTCACATCATCATCTTGGACACAATGCAAAAATAAAAGCCAACACAAAAATAAACACTCCAAACCAAATTTATAAATGAAATCATGCAATATTGCATACCAACATAAACTAATCATCTTTGTGCATTCCCTTTTTGCCTTTCTTCCATATGCCTTTGCCTGCCTACGCAGTGACTGCAGCATGGCTAGTCGAAGGCTGCTGACTTTCAGTGGAAGAGACTGCAGATGGCTTTAGAGGATGACCTCAAGCAGCTCTGGGCCTAGAATGCACCATCTTGTTATGGGCTGCAGCAGTCTGGGCTGGCTCACTGACAGACAATGGCAAGGGCAATGGCAGAGTGGCAGGAATGGGAGAACAAATGGTGTAATCCTGAGAGAGGGCGGCAATCTGATGGAACCACTGCCACTTCCCCGGAGTGACGCCTCAGCAATCCCAGTAATCTGTTGGAGGACGAATTGCTGGATTGCTGTGAAACCCTACAGGCCCCTTTCAACATTGATACCTGCAGCTATGATGGCAGTAGTCCATACTTACATGGAAGAAAGTTGTGCTGGTATGACTTCCTGCTGATATTCCATTGCAACATTGGTGGAAGCTGCTTCCGCTGCAATGGAGGCTGAAACATCAGACATTAGATACCATATTATGGTTGGGTCCATAAGTGTGCTTATGGAGTTGGCCACCACTTCCATGCTGGAAAGGATTGGCTCCAAGCTTTGATGAAAGCACTGTGACAAATTGGTGCCAGACTAGACTTCTGCATGCTCCTTGACCCTGAATGCAGGCTTTTTGGCAAGCTTCCCAACACACAAAGCATTTAATTGTGTATACCCATCAGCCTTCTTCTGGAGCCTCACCCGTCAAAGTCCTCATCTGAGTCCTCTGCAGCAGAACTCATGTGCTCGTGCCTGATGTCTCACTACGTGCAGATCCCGCTTCTAATCTATCCTCTAAGACGCAGTCTCAGTATCTGAGCTGATGGCTGTGATCGTGAAATCAAGTGATGGTGTGTCTTTATTTTCACTCTCTTCTTGGTGTTCTTCCACTGCCTGGCCAAGTTGCACTTCTTGGGAATCTGAAAGGAGAAAGGCACAAAGGTAAGATTGAGGTGAGGAGATTGAGGTTGGGGGTGGGGGGGGGCACGGGCGGTAGGGTGAGGGGGGGGGTGCGGGGAGTAAGAGGTGCATGCTTACACTATCTCCAGCTTGTAAGTCAGAAGAAATTGTGGGATGAGGAGGAAATGTGATGTGAGGAGGAGGATTAGGTATGAAGATGCCATCACTCCAGTTGATTCAGCCCCGCCGCTGGCCATGGGCTCAGCAATGGCTGTTCCAATAATGTCCAGCACTGTCTCCTCCATGAGTGTGTGGACACGCCAGCACTCCTCTCTTCCTCCGCTTAGTTCCTGCTGCCTCCAGTTGTGCGGCACCATGTTCTGCAAGAGAGGGAGAAGTATGTTAGTGAGTGTGGTGCAATCTGTTTGGGTGATGTGGCTGTCATGTGTAAGTGGTTTTGATCCTAGCCCAATTGCTAAACCAATGGTTCGAATCGCCCCCGCCTTATGAAAGTTCTATACCCGGGGATTATTATTCAGAGTGTAAATGGAATAAGTCACAGACAGGAATGCTTCGGTGAAAAATCATACTTATATTTATTTGGTCTAACATACAGTGGCTAAAACATGCACTGCTAAATGAAATGAATGTCTCTGTGGAGAAGAAGATCCAGGTTACAAACAACATGCATACAGTACAGAACTGAGGACCTGCAACATGCAGTAATTCCTTTGTTGATATGGTGGATTCTAACTCCACCCCTACCAATGAATTACCAGTTGCATAAGCCCCTTCACCTGGCTAAACCAAACAAAGCTTCCTCCCCGGAATAGCCCCGAAAAAGCTTCATTTCTGGGAAAAACCCTGAGCCCTTACACCTCACCCAGGCCACCTCTGGTTACTGGCTTGGGACACTCACGATCATGCTCACCACCACACACAATCGGTGTGAGATGTGGGTGTGAGACTTGGAACAGTGCGAAATGTGTGAGGTTTGGATGAATGTTAGGTATGAGTCCCGATTAATGGAAATTGTTGGTAGGTGAGTGATGGGGTGTGGTGAATTGAGTGGTAATGAGGTTAGTTTTGTAGTTGGTAGGATATGGAACTTGAAGAAGCATTCACTGACCTTGACCACTCATGCGAGATCATTAAGCTTCTTGCGGCACTGCATCCATGTCTTCAGGGCTGGAATCCTGGTATTGGCCTCCATGGCTATCTGCTCCCACTGCCTTTTCACCATGTGTCTGGAGGGTTTCCTCCCCCACAGCAGATACACAACTTCTCTCCTCCTGTCCACCTCCTCCATCAAGACCTCCAGTGCAGCATCGGCAAACCTTGGATCCCGCTCTCGCCTATGTTGAGCCATTCTTCATTCTTTCCCAGGTCAGATTCACTTGCAGAGTGCCTCCCAGCACCTGCTTCAGCAACAATGCACCTCCCCTTTAAGAGGTGCAGGCTACCTTTAAGCAATATTGGCTAGCTTTAAGTAGTGTCAGCAAGTAGCGATATTGGGCCCACTGCTGATGTGTGCAGCCAATCAACAACACAATTAGCGCTGGCAGCACACAGCAATCTTGTAAATGAGCAGGCAGCATGAAGATGCTGTGCTGCCTGCATTACATCCAACAGGCATGGCTTAATTGCGCCCGTTTTCGGGGGCTATCCCCTGCACCCATTTTTGGGAGCTATCCAATTTAGCCCACTAGTTATTCAAATACTATTGAACTGTCTGTTACTAGCCAAGATTTCTACAGTGGCATCTTTTACATGTTAACCTACCTCCTGAGCCTTTCCAATGTTTTCTGTTTTGGATCACACACAAAGCATTGATTTTCTCTCTGCATATCGACAAGTTCCACTCTGCATATCTATAAGTACCAATCTGTGTGCAAGGGGAATTGTAAACTCAGACAGAAATAACAATTGGAGCTTAATTTTTTCAGTGGGAGGAAAGGAGGCCAGAAAGAGGGATGAGTCATGCTGTATCTCCTTGCAGTTAATTAATTAGACATTAGGCAGAGGCCACCTTCCCCTATCTCAGCTGTTGAATGGAGCATGACTTGGGAACCATAACAAGGGAGAGTTTAAAAAAATGTATTAATGGGATGTGGGAGTCGCTGGCAAGGCCAACATTTATTCCCATCCCGAATTGCTTTTGAGAAGGTGGTAGTGAGCCACCTTCTTGAACTGTTGCAGTCCATGTGATGAATGTTCTCCCACAGTGCTGTTAGGGAGGGAGTTCCAGGATTTTGACCTAGCAATGATGAAGGAACGGCGATATATTTCCAAGTCAGGATGTTGTGAAACTTGGAGGTGATAGTATTCCCATGCACCTGCTGCCCTTGTCCTTCTAGGTGGTAGAGGTTGTGGGTTTGGCTGATGCTGTCGAAAAAGCCTTGGTGAGTTGCTGCAGAGCATCTTGTAGATGGTACACACTGCAGCCACGGTGCACCGGTGGTGATGGGAGTGAATGTTTAAGGTGATGGATGGGGTGCCAATCAAATGGATCCTGGATGCTGTCAATCTTCTTGAGTGTTGTTCGAGCTGTACTCATTCAGGCAAGTGGATAGTATTCCATCACACTCCTGTCTTATTAAAATGTCTAAGATTCTGAGGGGGCTTGACAGGGTAGATGCAGAGAGGATGTTTCCCCTTGTGGGGGAACCTAGAACTAGGGGGCATAGTTTCAGAATAAGGGGTCGCCCATTTAAAACGGAAATGAGGAGGAATTTATTCTCTCAGAGGGTCGTGAATCTTTGGAATTCTCTACCTCAGAGAGCTGAGGAGGCTGGGTCATTGAATGTAGTTAAGGTGGAGATAGACAGATTTTTAAACGATAAGGGAGTCAAGGTTTATGGGGAGAGGGCGGGAAGTGGAGTTATTGAATGGTGAAGCAGGCTCAAGGGGCCAAATTGCCTACTCCTGCTCCTAATGTTCTTATGTTCTTGTGCCTTGTAGATGGTGGAAAAGCTTTGGGGAATCAGGAGGCAAGTCAAACACCGCAGAATACCCAACCTCTGCCCTGCTCTTGTAGCCACAGTATTTATGTGGCTGGTCCAGTTACGTTTCTGGTCAATGGTGAGCCTCAGGATGTTGACGGTAGGGGATTTGGTGATGGTAATACAATTGAATGTCACGAGGAAGTGGCTAGACTTTCATATTGAAGAATTATAGAAGACATGTTTTTCTTTGTAATGGCTGTATGTTATGTCAGCAATATATATCCTAACTTGAGGAAGGACATTCTTGCTATTGAGAGGGTGCAGCGAAGGTTCACCAGACTGATTCCCGGGATGGCGGGACTGACATATCAAGAAAGATTGGATCAATTGGGCTTGTATTCACTGGAGTTCAGAAGAATGAGAGGGGATCTCATAGAAACGTTTAAAATTCTGACGGCTTTAGACAGGTTAGATGCAGGAAGAATGTTCCCAATGTTGGGGAAGTCCAGAACCAGGGGTCACAGTCTAAGGATATGGGGTAAGCCATTTAGGACCGAGGTGAGGAGAAACTTCTTCACCCAGAGAGTGGTGAACCTGTGGAATTCTCTACCACAGAAAGTTGTTGAGGCCAATTCACTAAATATATTCAAAAAGGAGTTAGATGTAGTCCTTACTACTAGGGGGTCAAGAGGTATGACGAGAAAGCAGGAATGGGGTGCTGAAGTTGCATGTTCAGCCATGAACTCATTGAATGGCGGTGCAGGCTCGAAGGGCCGAATGGCCTACTCCTGCACCTATTTTCTATGTTTCTATGTTTCCAAGTCCTCATGCAACTAAGTTTCCTATGTGTTGCTTAAGGGAGGTCCTGAATGGAAGAATGTATGATTAGATGAAGAATATTCACTAGGACACTGTCCTTCCATTCTTGAAAACTAGAGGTTCATGACCTGGAAGGGATTACTAAGGGATTAAAGGCAACACCTACAAATCCCTTGCGGGAGGCGTAGCACAAACATTTTTGTTTATGTTTCCAGACACAAACAAGCAGTACAGAAGGGAAACTTTTGAAAATATATGTACCACAAGTATACAGACCCAGGATGGGCTTCCTTTGCATTACTGGTTAGAGCAAGGAAAGAATTCAGTTGTTTGTAGCAGGAATATTATATTTCTAATATAATACAAATAGAAAATGTTGGAAATACTTAGCAGGTCAGGCAGCATCTGTGGAGAGAAACAGAGTTAACGTTTCAGGTCAATGACCTGATCAGAACTCACTCAGCTAAGTTCTGATGAAAGGTCGTCGATAAAATGATGAAAGTATGTAATTGCACTAGAAATGGTGCAGAGGAGATTTACGTAGATGTTGCCAGGACTGGAAAACTTTAGCTCTTTGGAAAGATTGGATAGGATGGAGTTGTTTTCCTTGGAACAGAGAAGGCTGAGGGCAGATTAAATTGAGGTGTATACAATTATGAGAGGCCTAGATAGAGTGGATAGGAAGGATCTATTTCCCTTAGCAGAGGGGTAAATAACCAGGAGGCATAGATTTAAAGTAGTTGGTGTAACGATTAGAGGGGAGATGAGGAAACATTTCTTCAACCAGAGTGTGGTGGGAGTCTGGAACTTGCTGCCTGAAAGGGTGATAGAGGTAGAAATCTTCATCACATTTAAAAGGTACTTGGATGTGTATTTAAAGAGCCATAACCTACAGGGCTATGGACCTAGCGTTGGAAGGTGGGATTAGGCTGAGTAGCTCTTTTTTGACCGGCACAGACACAATGGGCTGAATGACCTCCTTCTGTGTCGTAATTTTCTATTATTCTATTTCTATGATTCAGATATCCAGCATCAGCAGTATTTTGCTTTTATATTATATTTTTACTAAGGTTTTCAGACTGATAACTTTATTAAAACTGTTATAGATTGGGCTAACCTGTCTGGCGCAACAACTTAAGAAAAATAAATGTCAATTATCCTCTTCACGTAAGCTCCAAAAGGAAGATTATGCAGCAACTGAACATCTATAAAGACTTATATACCTATCAGCATTGATCCTCCATTCAAATCAATAGCTTTTCTAAGAATCTTAAGACTTTCTGGTGATGAGTAATGATGGTGATAGATTAAATTGTCCAATTACTACAGAAAAGATTACTGAGGGAGTTAAGGGATGTCAGTTGGACAAAAAGCTAGTGACGATTGATATCCAGTGGGTTTTGCAGCACTGTTTCAAGAAGTGGCACCATTGCTCATAGAGTTATAGTACTCCCTTGGAAACAGTTCATTTGCAGAGTTGTAGGTTGTGCACATTCTTTTAATAAGAATGATTGTCCCAGATAATTGTTCTTAAAGATGGATAGCCCTGCTTAAGTGCGAGTTTAAAATATTGGGCAAGGTTTTAGCAACATGTTTGGAGATAATAGCAGGGTGGGGGAGAAGCATTGCGATGTATCCAGTTCCCGGGGTGTTCCCCGGGGGTTCCCATAGCTTCCTGCTGGAACTCAAGTGAGCACCTGACAGAACCTTCGAAGAAACAACATCAATGGCAGTTCACACTGTTTCTCTGGAGTTCTGCTGATCACCTGCTGGAGTGAATGTGGGAAAACTGAAATTTCAAGGCCTATAACTGCATTCAAAAAGAATGCATTTACAATTTTGCTACATACAATAACCAGAGCAATTGTTTTTCCAATATAATAAGAGACATTCCAAGTGAATAAACTGGATTTTTAAAGAGATTATTGTGGATAATGTTATGAGTTCATCTATTGTCCCTCATTGCAACATGGATAAATAAACAAGCTGCTGTCCTAAACACAGATGGGATGGGTTGGAGTAAGGGAACTTATTTTCACTGTTGCATTATTGTTTGGAATATTCAGGTTTGAAATCATTTTAAAAGTGTAAATATTTTTGCAGATTCTCTTCATCTCACCTAAAATACATTACATTTTCCCGACAGTTCCTCTTATTTTCTATTGTAAGTGAACCATTACGGCAGTGCCCAGGGAGTCTAACACATCAAGAGAATTGTTAAAGGAAAAACATGGGCTCAATTATCCCCAGTGATCTGCGCCGTTTTTTTGACCTGAATTAAAATATCCAAGTTTCCCCAAAGATTGTGCGCCAGCGTAATTCAGTTAGTTACGATTTTTTTAGGATCGTTTTTTTTGTGTCATGGGGCGTAACCTGATGTCTGCGTCAGTTTTTCACATTTATGCAAGTTTGGCCAACTTACATTTCTCCTAGGACGGCGTATGTGACCACTCCCAAAAAATCTTCTGGACACTTAAGAAAAACCAGTGCACATCAAAAAATCGATGCAGAAAGTCGCCATTGTTTTTAGGCAAAGTTTTTGAGGGAGTCAAGAACACATTAAATATGCAGCATGAAGCTTAATTTTTTCAAACTTAAAATGCAGAAAATGGAAGTTTAATGCAATTCTTTAATTTTGGATTTTTTTCAAAGTGCCACGCCACCACCGAACGTCTCCTCACTGGGCTCGAGGGTTGGAGCCTCGGCCAGCAGAATCGATCCCTCACCCGGACACAAGGGCTCGGGGCTCAGCTTCAAAAAAAGAGTGGGAGGAGTGGGTGTATGTGGAAGCTGAACTGAAGTGATGAGAACCTTTCCACTATGCAGAAGCATCAAAAGAAGCTTGGGGGCGGGTCCGCGGGCAGGGGCGTGGTGGGGGAGTGCTGGATATTTGCCACTGGGACCCGCAGCCTCGGACGGTGGGGCACTAGGTGTGCTTCGCTGCACCCCACTGGAATCCCCAGCCTCAGACTGTGAGAAACCATGGAATGCCCCACCAACACTCATACCACTCAGGAAAGGATCTGGCACCTCAATGGGTGGCACCTACTTCTTCTCCAGAGTGAGTACAACAGTGTGGGCTTCATCCATCACCTCTCCGCCCAGGGTGGCATGAGTAGGCACATGCAGCGCAGGCAGCGGGCTCATTTGAAGGACTACGATGAATGATATAGCACATTGACATATACCCTCTCCTCGAGTGTGGGCCCAGCTTGTGCAGTGGTGGTTGCTTTTCTCCAGGCAGGACCCATAAAAGCAGCGACCCTCTCTTTCAAGGGTGCCAATCACTCACCTACCAACAATGTGCACCAATGACGAGGCACATCTCCCATTCTTAGCCTCAGCTCATCGCCTTGGAGGTGACGATGTAGGCTATTGGTGGCAGGGGCATGGTTGAGCCCTTGGCCAGCAGCAGGGCTGACAGGATACAAGATTCTGGTATCTTTGTATGTTATCCTCCTTCTGGAATGCACCTCATGCTTTCCTTCCCTCCCGTCAGCACAATTCCATACTTTTGACTTACTCATTTCACACACCAAAGAAATGCAGCCTGCCCAGCCAGTGGGCTAACAAGAAGTTGCATCCTGCCCAGCCAGTGGGATAGCAGGCAGATGATTCCATCACGGATATGCCGGCCACAATGGGGTTGTCTGGGATGCATCCTTCCATCTGATTTCTGCTCTTTGGCTTCCTCCCCTTTTGCGTCTTCCTCTTCCATCTGTAAGCAGATACTGCAAATGTGAAATGACAGCATAACATGCTGGAAATGCTCAGTTGGTCAGGCAGCATCTCGACCTGAGACATCAATTCTGTTTTTCTCTCCACGGATGTTGCGTGACCTGCTGAATATTCGCAACATGTTCTATCTTCTCAAAGGCCTTCATTTAACATCAGAACCCTTGCAAGCATCCAGCAGCTCTCCCTACACACTTAAAAAAAAACTTTTCACATCTAATGCAGCAAGCCACCTCTTCAATAAAATCAAAAAGTCAAAATCCTTAAATTCCTTACCTAAATGATGTGTGTTCCTGTAAGAGCTACAGACATTGCCACTGGCCTGTTTGCACGCCAGGTTAACCTGGCATGCTGAGGGTCGAAGTTCACATTGGTGACATTAAGTCGGTGTTGCCCATTGTCTTTTTTTTCCAGAGCGCTGCCAGTTACCAGCAGCACAAAGGTGGAGAGCAATATGGTGGCCAATGCGAGACCTGCTACCTGTTGGCAAAAAAACGGCAGCTGCCATTTTAATCGACATTTCATGGCACCATGGAGTGTCGGTAAGGAGATGAATTTCTAGCCCTGTGTAGTTAGATATTTTCTTCCTTCAGGGACTTTGGAAATTCTGTTGAAAATCTTACAAATCTAATCTACTCGTTAAATTTTTAATTTCCTTCAGATCAGGCATTTTATGAATAAAAAATAACTCAAATGATGACTTTCATTAGCATCATGTGAATCTTTTTTTCTGAATAATAGATGTGTAACTTAATAGTAAGAAACTGGTGAATTAGTAATGATTCTAAACACAGTTTGGGAATGCTCTTTGAATATATTAATGAGGTAGCAGAGGAGATCAGCATCCTAAGAATGACCAATAGAAATAAAAATCAGGAGTGATGTAAGATGGGCTGCCAATTCGCGATCATCCATTTTACTCTCACACAAACTCAAGATATACCCCATTGTAGTTACATCAGAATATTACTTTAAAACATGGGTTTGTTGCCATTTCTTGGCAATCTGATTAAACTCTTATGAAAAAGGAAATGTTTGGGCCAAGCTATAACTGGCACTGAGGCAAATATTTATATATCATGCATTTTTGGATGTAATCCATTTTGCAGAAAAATTATATCATGCTGATTCTCATTCACCAGTTTATCAATAATTTTGTAATATTAAGAGTAATTAGCAGAATTTCCTCTTTTTAATTTGTATATTTTAATATGACATTTGAAAGTACAACTCTCCATTTTGTCAAGTACGAAAGTATGAATAGGATAGATATAATGCTTTGAATATACAGGTTGAAGCTCCCTTATGCAGAACTCCCTTATCTGAAACCAACCCTCGCCCAGAACCATTCCCGGTAACCGGTTGACACATGCGGAGAACTCCAACAAGAACAAATTGACGTCTTTCCTCGCTGTCGACTCCCATAATCGTTAGTCTGACCTCATGAACCCCATCCCACCCCCCCCCCCGCCCGCCATGATCTCTCTGCCTTAATCCCAGCCCCAAGCCAGCCAGCCCCGATATCCCCTTGCTCAGTACCTGTACCATCCAATTTAACGTGACTACCCCTTATCCAGAAAAATCCCATATCCAGAACAGGCCAGGTCCCGAGGCTTCCGGATAAGGGAGGTTCAACCTGTACTGAAACAATAAGGTGGTGATAATGCACATCTCTTGCCCACTTGTATGTACTTATTTTTATATAGGTGAAGATATGACACTGAATATTCCATGAAAATTAGGTGCGGCTGCTGAGTGAGATTTCTCAGTATAAAATTTGATACACAATGATGTGTTGTGATTTTAATGTTATTCAGCGCTATCAATCAATAGCTACTTGAACTCCAAGCTACTCCTTCCGCTTCCAAGCCTGCGAGCACCATCGGAGCAGGCCGGGGAGCGGAAGGAGCAGCGTAGCGGCATACCACCCCAGGGAGCAGCTTGTGCTGGAGCAGGAGAGCAACGGCAGTGAAAAGGGACGTCACCAAGGTTCAGGTCAGTGATTGGAGTGTGGGCAGATATAGCAGGAGCGGCGAGATCGGGGTGAAGGGGTGGCGTGAGATTGTGGAGGGATGTGATCGGGGCCCAGGAGAGGTGCGAGTTTGGGGCACAGAAGAGGTGAGGGCCCAGGGGCAGCACGGGCCTGCCCACACTGCGATATATGGGCGCACTAGGTCCGTGCAGCAGAGCTGGTCTCCAGTCGTCTTGAGTAATCCTTGCTACTGGACCAAGAACTAGCACTGTCAAGCCCATGTGGTGGCTGGTGTGCAACGGCCACCACACATTAAAAAAAAATCGCACGCAGGCATCTTCCACCCTTCAAGATTTAGTTCGGGACCTGGAATTTTAGGTCCTTCATTGAAACACCTGCAAACTTTTTGACGTGGAAGCAAGTCATCCTCGATTTGAGGGACTGCCTATGATTAGCATCTCTGGTTAAGTAGCAGAAAAAATTTCAGCAACGCTCAAAAATTTCAGGGCTGGCAAAAAGTTCTTGACATTCTGAAGGGCGGTTCGTTCGCTTGTCCTTGTCTAACTCAATCACCTTTCTAATGAGGAGACTTCCCTGCTGCTCTGCTCTAACGCTTACTTTTTAAAACAGCTGCATGTATGCTAATGGTCGGGTGCTGTGAACAAACTCCAGATGAATGTGGCTGTCATGTATCGAACTGTCAGAAGACATATTTATATCTGGCACTCTTTATTGTTAATTATCTGACATTTACAGCACTACTGTACCTGAGAATGGCTGAAATGACTTGAACTTATGCTCAAGAGATTTCTAACCTAAAAGTACGTTATGGTAAGATTTGTGCTTTCGTGATTTAGGTGACTTAAGGCTAAGCCAACTGAGATCAATTGTTTGATTTGAAAAATTCATTTTGACTGTGCGAAGGTCTACATAGAAACTGCAGAATGGTAAGAAGGTATTAATTTTTATTTTCCTAATTGACTTCTTTCCAAGCTCAAGTATCTTTCTCGGGTTCCAACCAAACAGTCATCAAAAATAAAAGACCTTCGACACTAGGTTTGCACTCAGCATACTATTGCATTTTCTCCAGTTATCTGATGCCAACAAACAACCCATCTCTCATCAAATTGCACAGTGGCCTGGGCTTTCAACTGAACATCACCCGATTTTCAGGTGTTACTTGGCTGGGTGAGGCATTGGACTAGAGAGCTGTTGTTTTCAGGCAAGCACGGATTGTGGTTATGGGGGGGGGGGGGGGGGGGGCGGAGTGTGCAAGATCGCGGGTCGGCATCAGATTGCAAGGGGGGTGGACGTCGGTGGGGCAGGAGGTCGGCATCAAATCATTGGGGTGCGGGGGGCGGGAGGGAATCGGATCGCAGCATGTTAGAATGAAGGACCAGGCGGGGGAAGCAATCCTGCTCCTCCTGGACCACAAGCAGTGCTGGAAAAGCATTTACCTTCTGCAGCCGGCAGCTCCAGGTTCCCTTTAGCTGTCGAGTTTCCTGAGCTCTGGGAAACCCGTCATGCAGTTGTTAAATCCAAATGGCTGTTAAAATATGATGCACACAACCTCATTTAAATATTATAATTCCTAAGCCATCTGTGGTGAAACCAGAAGTAGGCACGTTTGCAGCGGGTTGGGGCTGGGATTCCAATTCTCCCACTCATCCTGCAAGGTTAAAATTCCCCTTTATTGCTCCTGACAAACATTTGCAGCTGAATTTCAGTCTTTTACTAAAGGGCTGCCAATTCTCTCTACTTACCCCTCCTTCCCAAAACAGAGCACAATGGGTTTTCCATTGGGGAAGTCCCCTTCACCATTGCTTCTTGGGCAAGAAAGGGCAACATAGGGAGGCCAGACTGGTGAGGTTGCAATGGAGAGATGTGGCACATTCACCAGTTTCTCTACATTTCAGAGGATACCAACAAAGGCACTACTACCTGTGGTTGCCCAAAGAGCAGGTGCAGTACCTGAACGAGAATGCAGAGCACAAGCTTTCCCTGCCTGGAAGGGAAATTCTTGCTACAATGATACCGACATCTCACTACACCACCTGCCATTGCATGAACAGTCCTACGTGCAATTCCTTCTCTTCCCTTCGCCATCATTTGTAGAACCTTTCTTTCACATATCAACAATCACAGCTCCCTTTCATTCAACCAGATTGAAGCAACTTCCAGACCTTGAAAATAGCAATATTTTCCATACACAACATCTATAATGTGACCTGTGACATTTACCAAGTGGTATTGTGGTGTTTGGCCGATGGAATGTGTCAGCCAGCCAGCCAATAGACCTAATGGGGCGCCCGGTCCATTTTGATTGCCAAGTCTTATTACCATAGGGCCAGCGGGCTGTGGGGGGAAATGAATGTCCCAGGGCAACTTACCAGTCACCAAACCTTTGGGAGGCAATGGACTGGATTTTGCTGGAGCAGGGCATCTCACAGTGTTCCCTGTTAGATTTGTTTCTGCGTCCTTCTGCTCAAACTTATTTTCCACATAAGTTGCTGGATGTGCGAGCTGATAACAGCGTGCCAAAGATAATAGGACATCTGGGACCGCAGTAAACGATGGGATTAGCAATACATCTCCTTAACTGTATCTGAGAGAGAGAGCACAAATCACGCAGAACAAAATAATCAAGCAATGCAAAATTTCAAATGTAAAGTTGCACTTGTCACATCAATACTTGCAGCCATTGACCATTTTAAATAAATAAGACAAAAGGAGAAATAAATAACTTGCATTTATACATATAAATATATGCAAATTCTTTCTCTCTCAAAAGAGACATTAATCTTCATATGGGGCAATATTTTAAGAATTGGCTTTTTGTTTTGCAAAATGTGTGTTATAGCATAAGCAATGCATCAACACAAGCAAAGTCAGAAAAACAATCGCATTGTAACTTCATGCACAATTATTTATAGCTTTTGTTAAAAATTTAAAAACAATTGTATTCAAATCCTTATTTGAAGCATTGATTTTGGTGAAAGCATAGTATTTATTGCGATTACTAAATAGTTGAATACATATAGCCTACAGGGGAGGACCCCATACATTACTATTCCACATATATCCCAACAAATCACTGACAGAAAACATATTTTTACTATTGGACCAGTATCAGGCCTTTTCTCCGACATTAGTCTACTTTTACTGTACTCAGTAAACTTACTAAATAATGTCATGCAAACTTATTAAACTTAAAAAAAATCCATGGTCAATTTGAAGCAAAGATCATGATGCAGAGTAAAAGAATAATAGACTGGAGAATCGGGCATAGAGTCAGTACAGCTGTTTCAATATATTCTTGATTTTCTGCTGACTAAATTATTATCGATACTGTGGGTTGTCCACTGCTCTGAATCCACTCTCTCATCACCATGACGGAGCTCATTCATGTCTAGAGCTCGACACCCAGCTATTAAATGTTAAATATTTCAAGAGCATGGGTGGGACCGACAACGTTCTCAAAATATTTTTGAGAAATTGAGTTTATAACCTGCAGGAGAGATAATGGCCACCCAAGCACTTTCTACCTCATTTTGAGATGTCAAATTCTTTCTGAGAAGATCTCACCACACTGTGCTCTGAAGTCAGATCAGGAACTGCTTTCAGAGTTACAGTGCCACCCATTTGGGTTTGAGGGAACTGCTTTGCCACAGTGCAAAAGTAAAAGTATAACTACAACTTTGTGCTCTTTACAAGTGCTGGTGAATATTTATTACTAGTTTCCATTTCAATTTTTCCAGTCTATGGGCTCGATTTTCCACATAGGCGATTTTTGGTGCAGTTAAAGAGGTCCGTCCGATTTTTTGGTGGCCGACTTCACCAGAAAAAACTTGAATTTTGCCAGAATTAACTTTGAATTTGGCACGGCACACTTTGGCCTTAATCTCTGTGGGTGGAGCTTAAGGACTGAGCCAAAAACTGATGTTGCCAGGGTAACGAGGGATGCTCTGAAGGGTTGAGACTGGGAACGGAAACTGACTAAGGGCTGAGGCTGGGCTGGAAATGGAAAATAGTGCCGCTGCAATCTCGGGCCGAAAGGACCCCCACCCCGGTGCCGGTGCTGCTCCTATCCCAGGCTGAAAGGATCCCCACCCCAAAAAGATTCCAGTTTTGCACGTGATGGGTGTGTTGTGCTGCGCACTTTCTGAGCTGCTTGTGAGTATAAAAATCGGTGATGCTGCAATATGGATCATAGGGCAACGCAGGAATTTTCAAGGAAACTGAGGCCCTGGTTTCTATCATTGAGAGCAGATGGCATGAGCTTCAGAACAAAGGTCCAGTTAAAGTAAAGCCCAGAGAAATCAACAAACATTGGGACAAAGTTGGAGATGATTTCTCTGCAATGGTGACCACCCTGAGGACCGGCAGGCAGTGCAAAATAGTTTCTGTAAGTAATATTTTCATTTATGCACTAGAATTACAATTGTAAATGTGACCATCTGTGTGTGCCACCATAGCAGACCCCTTCTCTTAAAAAGTTCTATTTTCATCTTTGCAGAGGAAGGTGGCGCACATAAACAGAGAGCGAACTAAAACTGGAGGAGGTTCGGCAAATGTGCACCCACTGACACCCCTGGAAGCGAGGATCGCTGGGATGATTGGTGCTGGCCCTACAAGGTCAACAACCGGTGCACAAGCTGGGCCCAGCTTACAGAGCAAGGGTAAGTACTGCAAATTCCACAGTCTGGCTTGGCTAAATGTTAAGTCCTGCATGGGCTAGCCACACTTCGGTTTGTGGGATGTTCTCTCCGCCAGCTATGTTTTGGTTTACGCAATGTGCTATCATTCATCGTGGTCCTACAAATGAGCCTGCGCTGTGTGAGCCTACTCATGCCACCTTGCTCCCTCCCCTGCTGCTAACTGATCGTCTGCTCTGTTATATTTTACAGAATTGCACCCATCTCTGAGGAATCACAAGCCCCTGCCACAGAAGAACAATCATTCGTGGAGGAGCCTGACCAGGATGAAGTCTTTAATGCAGAACTTCCACAGGAAGATCAGGATGAGGATGAGCAAGAGGATCAGGGGGAGCAGGAAGGCTTAGAATAAGGGGGAGGAGAGATGCCTGCAGCTAAAGTTTGTTTGCTGCTGTTGTTATTGTTATTTAACTAATCTTAATTTAAAAGTTTAATGTTTTTAAGTCATGTAACTTGAAAAGCAAGTTTGTAAATGATCTTAATGGAAAAGTTTAAAGTTTGTAACAAAAATATTTTAATTAAAGTAATGTACAAGTGTACAAATATTAAATAAACGTAATTCTTTTTTCAATTTAACCAGAATCATGAACATTATTCTTTAAATTAACTCAACAAACAGTTAACCAACACAGTGAGTGAAAAAACATGCCGCTCAGCCTTCATGCAACAAAGCGTTCAAGGATTAGCTGCTGACGCAAGGCTTTGCAATGGCTATAGGTGCACGAGGGCCCCCCCTCCTCTGCCGTCGTTCTGTGGGTTGAGGTGGTGGCATGGCTTCCTCCTGCTGTTACTGCTCCTTCTCCTCCTCATCAGCCTGCTCGTCATCCTCCTCATCCCTTGTCTCCTGAGGTTACTCTTCAACCTCCAGTGCCTGTTGCCTCGTGATCGCTAAGTGAACTGACCGACCATCTTAGGGGCGTATTGCAGGTAGCCTCCAGAATGGTCCAGGCATCGGAAACGCTGCTTTAGTATTCCAATTGTCCTCTCAATGATGCTGCGTGTGGTTATGTGGGACATTTGTACCGATGCTCAAATTCTGTCATGGTATTGCGTAGGAGGGTCATGAGCCAAATGGCGAGCCCGTAACCCTTGTCCGCCAGCAGCCAGCTCTACCCTTCTGGCTGCTGCTGAAAAATGGCAGATATAGTGCTCTCACGTAAGATGAACGCATCATGGGTGCTCCCTGGGTATCTGGCATCAACTGCCATGATGCGATGCATGTCGTCGCAGACTAGCTGGACATTTAGTGAGTGGAACCCTTTCCTGTTCCTGTAAACCTTTGAATCGTTCAAAGGTGCTCACATTGCAATATGGGTACAGTCTATCGCACCCTGCACCTTGGGGAAGCCAGCAATCCTCAAGAAGCCCACAGTCCTGTTACGCATTGCCTGGGCAGTCATGGGGAACTTGATGTAGTTGTCCCTGTGGGCATACAGTGCAGCTGTGACCAGTTGAATGCAGCTATGTGTCGCATGCTGCGAGATGCAGCATACGTCCCCAGTGGAAGTCTGGAACAAGCCGGAGGCATAGAAGGCAAGTGCTGCAGTCACCTTGACCTCTATGGAGAGTGCAGTCCTCCTCCCGCCTGAAGGCTGCATGTCTTCCCTAATCAGTTGGCAGATCTCAGTGATCACCTCCTTCCGAAAGCACAGCCTGCAAATGCAGTTTGCCTCTCTCAGGTGCAGGTATGAGCACCTCTCCCTGAACACCCGATCCAGAAAAGGCCTCCTTGCCATCAGTCTTTGAGCTCTCTGATTCATGAGATATTGTTGTCTTATTAATCTTCTCCTTTGCATAGCCATGATGCAAAACGCTCTTACAAAATGAAGCATTGCTAGGATTGCCCTCATTGTTTTTTCTTAGTTGCAAATGAAGTTGCACACAAAGCACTCACACATTTTCCCTCTGCCTGCAAAAGGTTGACACGCTAGTCCATAGACTACACCCTGGTCTGTGCATTCGCATCACCAGGCTCGGTTTCTATGGTGACGCAATGCTCAAGGCAGAGATTTGGGGCACACACAGCACAAAATACGCGGGATAACATGGAGACTGTGGAAAATATTCACTATTTATTGTTAGCTCTGCAACAAGCTAGTTTTCTCCCCTTTTCGATGATCACCGGGCTTGAGGCATGGAGTACCTCCCATCTCCCAGTGCCGCTGTCATCCTGAGCCAAATTCCCCTCAACTCCCGCCGGTGCCATGTCTTCAACTCGGCTAACACAATGGCGTCTTCTCTCCACCAATTTTCTCTTCTCTACGCCGATTTCCTTAAGTGTAGAGAAGGTTTTTCAGAAGGGTGCAGTGCACCATTTTAGAAAAATATCATACCTGGCCAAACATAGAAACATAGAAAATAGGTGCAGGAGCAGGCCATTCGGCCCTTCGAGCCTGCACCGCCATGCAATATGATCATGGCTGATCATGCAACCTCAGTACCCCACCCCTGCCTTCTGTCCATACCGCCTGATCCCTTTAGTCATAAGGGCCACATCTAACTCCCTTTTGAATATGTCCAACGAACTGGACTCAACAACTTTCTGTGGCAGAGAATTCCAAAGGTTCATAACTCTCTGGGTGAAAAAGTTTTGCCTCATCTCGGTCCTATATTGCTTACCCCTTATCTTTAGACTGTGACCCCTAGTTCTGGACTTCCCCAACATCGGGAACATTCTTCCTACATCTAACGTGTCTAGTCCCGTCAGAATTTTATAAGTTTCTATGAGATCCCCTCTCATTCTTCTAAATTCCAGTGAGTATAAGCCTAGCCAATCCAGTCTTTCCTCATATGTCAGTCCTGTCATCCTGGGAATCAGTCTGGTGAACCTTTGCTGCACTTCCTCAGATTAGGAGACCAAAACTGCACACAATACTCAAGGTGTGGTCTCACCAAGGCACTGTACAACGGCAGTAAGACCTCCCTGCTCCTATACTCAAATCCCCTCGCTATGAAGGCCAACATGCCATTTGATTTCTTTACTGCCTGCTTACCTTCAATGACTGATGTACCATGACACACATGTCTCGTTGCACCTCCCATTTTACTAATCTGTCACCATTCAGATAATAATCTGCCTTCCTGTTTTTGCTACCAAAGTGGATAACCTCACATTTATCCACATTATGCAGCATCTACCATTATACAGCATACAGCATTTGCCCATTCACCTAACCTGTCCAAGTCCCCCTGCAGCCTCTTAGCATCCTCTTCACAGCTCGCACTGCCACCCAGCTTAGTGTCATCTGCAAACTTGGAGATATTACATTCAATTCCTTCGTCGAAATCATTAATATATATTGTAACTAGCTGGGGTCCCAGCACTGAAAGCTGTGGCACCCTACTAGTCACTGCCTGCTATTCTGAAAAGGACCTGTTTATTCACACTCTTTGCTTCCTGTCTGCCAACCAGTTCTCTATCCACGTCAATACATTACCCCCAATACAATGTGCCTTAATTTTGCACACTAATCTCTTGTGTGGGACCTTGTCAAAAGCCTTTTGAAAGTCCAAATACACCACATCCACTGGTTCTCCCTTATCCACTATACTAGTTACATTGTCAAAAAACTCTAGAAGATTTGTCAAGCATGATTTATCTTTCATAAATCCATGCTGACTTGGACTGATCCTGTCACTGCTTTCCAAATGCTGCTATTACATCTTTAATAATTGATTCCCCACCACCGATGTCAGGCTAACTGGTCTATAATTTCCTGTTTTCTCTCTCCCTCCTTTTTTAAAAAGTGGGGTTACATTAGCTACCCTGTAATCCATAGGAATGGATCCAGAATGCATGGAATGTTGGAAAATGACCACCAATGCATCTACTGTTTTTAGGGCCACTTCCTTAACTAATCTGGGATGCAGACTATCAGGCCCTAGGGATTTATTGGCCTTCAGTCCCTTCAATTTCCTGACTAATAATGATTTCCCTCAGTTCCCCCTTCTCGCTAGACCTTAGTATTTTCGGGAGGTTATTCGTGCCTTCCTTAGGTGAAGACAAAACCAAAGTATTTGTTCAATTGGTCTGCCATTTCCTTGTACCCCATTATGAATTCACCTGATTCTGACTGCAAGGGACCTACATTAGTCTTCACTTCACATTTTCTCTTCACATATCTATAGAAGCTTTTGCAGTCAGTTTTTATGTTCCCTGCAACCTTACCCTCATACTCTATTTTTCCCCTCCTAATTAAACCCTTAGTCCTCCTCTACTGAATTCTAAATTTCTCCCAGTCCTCAGGTTTGCTGTTTTATCTGGCCAATTTAAATACCTTTTCCTTAGATTTAACATTTTCCCTAATTTCCCTTGTTAGCCACGGTTGAGCCACCTTCCCTTTTTTATTCTTACGCCACACAGGTATGTACAATTGTTGAAGTTCATCCATGTGATATTTAAATGTCTGCCATATCCACAGTTAACCCTTTAAGTATCATTCTCTAACCTATCTTAGCCAATTCACATCTCAGACTGTCAAAGTTTCCTTTCTTTAAGTTCAGGACCATAGTCTCTGAATTAACTGTGTCACTCTCCAGCTTAATGAAGAATTCTACCATATTGTGGTCACTCTTCCCCAAGCGGCCACACATGATCAGATTGCTAATTAATTCTCTCTCGTTACACAAGACCCAGTCTAGGATGGCCTGTTATCTGGTTGGTTCCCCGACATAGTGGTCTAGAAACCCATCCCTTTTCCACTCCAGGAAATCCTTCTCCACAGTATTGCTACCAGTTTGGTTAGCCCAATCAATATGTAGATTAAAGTCACCCATGATAACTGCTGTACCCTTATTGCACGTGTCCCTAATTTCCTGTTTGATGCCATCCCCAACCTCCCTACTACTGTTTGGTGGTCTGTACACAACTCCCACTAAGTTTTTCTACGCTTTGGTGTTTCGCAGCTCTACCCATATAGATTCCACATCATCCACGCTAATGTCCTTCCTTCCTATTGCGTTAATCTCCTCTTTAAACAGTAACATAGAAACATAGAAAATAGGTGCAGGAGTAGGTCATTCGATCCTTCGAGCCTGCACTACCATTCAATAAGATCATGGCTGATCATTCACCTCAGTACCCCTTTCCTGCTTTCTCTCCATATCCCTTGATCCCTTTAGCCATAAGGGCCATATCTAACTCCCTCTTGAAAATATCTAACGAACTGGCCTCAACAACTCTCTGCGGTAGGGAATTCCACAGGTTAACAACTCTCTGAGTGAAGAAGTTTCTCCTCAGCTCAGTCCTAAATGGCCTACCACTTATCCTAAGACTGTGTCCCCTGGTTCTGGACTTCTCCATCATCGGGAACATTCTTCCCGCATCTAACCTGTTCAGTCCCGTCAGAATCTTGTAAGTTTCTATGAGATCCTCTCTCATCCTTCTAAACTCTAGTGTTAAAGTCCCAGTGATCCAGTCTCTCCTCATATGTCAGTCCTGCCATCTCGGGAATCAGTCTGGTGAACTTTCGCTGCACTCCCTCAATAGCAAGAATGTCCTTCCTCAGATTCGGAGACCAAAACTGAACACAATATTCCAGGTGAGGCCTCACCAAGACCCTGTACAACTACAGTAAGACCTCACTGCTCCTATATTCAAATCCCCTAGCTGTGAAGGCCAACATACCATTTGCCTTTTTCACTGCCTGCTGTACCTGTATGCCAACTTTCAATGACTGATGAACCATGACACCCAGGTCTCGATGCACCTCCCCCTTTCCTAATCTGCCGCCATTCAGATAATATTCTGCCTTCGTGTTTTTGCCCCCAAAGTGGATACCCTCACATTTATCCACATTATACTGCATCTTCCATGCATTTTCCCACTCACCTAACCTGTCCAAGTCACCCTGCAGCCTTTTAGCATCCTCCTCACAGCTCACACCAACACCCAGCTTAGTCTCATCTGCTAACTTGGAGATATTACACTCAATTTCCTCATTCAAATCATTAATGTATATTGTAAATAGCTGGGGTCCCAGCACTGAGCCCTGCAGCACTGCCTGCCATTTTGAAACGGACCCGTTTATCCCAACTCTCTGCTTCCTGTCTGCCAATCAGTTCTCTATCCACGTCAGTACATCACCCCCAATACCATGTGCTTTGATTTTGCTCACAAATCTCTTGTGTGGGATCTTGTCAAAAGCCTTTTGAAAGTCCAAATACACCACATCCACTGGTTCTCCCTTGTCCACTCTACTAGTTACATCCTCAAAAAATTCCAGTAACGCTACCCCACCTTCTTTTCTGTCCTGTCTGTCCTTCCTGAATATTGAATACCCCTGGATGTTGAATTCCCAGCGTTGGTTACCCTGGAGCCATGTCTCCATAATCCCAATTACATCATATCCGTTAACAGCTATCTGCGCAGTCAATTCATCCACCTTATTACGAATCTTCCTCGCATTGAGTGTTTTTTTAACACTCTTTGTCCTTTTAGAATTATTGTAATGTGGCCCTTTTTGATTTTTGCCCTTGATTTCTCTGCCCTCGCTTTTCTTCTTCCTACCTCTTGCTTCTGCCCCCTTTTTACTTCATGCTGCCTCCCTGCATAGATTCCCATCCCCCTGCCATTTTAGTTTAAACCCTCCCCAACAACACTAGCAAACACTCTGCCTAGGACATCGGTTTCGGTCCTGCCCAGATGCAGACCGTCCAGTTTGTACTGGTCCCACCTCCCCCAGAACCGGTTCCAATGTCCCAGGAATTTGAATCCCTCACCCTTGCACCATTCCTCAAGCCACATATTCATCTGAGCTATCCTGCAATTCCTACTCTGACGAGCACGTGGCACTGGTAGCAATCCTGAGATTACTATCTTTGAGGTCCTACTTTTTAATTTAACTCCTAGCTCCCTACTTTCAGCTTGTAGGACCTCATCCCATTTTTTTACCTATATTGTTGGTACCTATATGTACCATGACAGCTAGTTGTTCACCCTCCCCCTCCAGAATGCACTGCAGCCGCTCTGAGACATCCTTGACCCTTGCACCAGGGAGGCAACATACCATCCCGGAGTCTCGTTTGCGGCCACAGAAACGCCTATCTATTCCTCTTATAATAGAATCCCCAATCACTATAGCTCCCCCACTCTTTGTCCTGCCCTCCTGTGCAGCAGAGCCCTGGTGCCATGAACTTGGCTGTTACTGCCTTCCCCTGATGAGCCATCTCCCCCAACAGTACCCAAAACGGTGTATCTGTTTTGGAGGGAGATGACCGCAGGGGACTCTTGCACTACCTTCCTTCCACTGCTCTTCCTGATGGTCAGCCATTCACTATCTGGTTGTTTAACTTTTACCTGCGGTGTGACCAACTCACTAAACATGCTATTCACGACATCCTCAGCATCGCGGATGCTCCACAGTGAATCCATCTGCAGCTCCAGTGCCTCAATGCGGTCTAATTCGCTTAAATGGCCAGAAGTAGCACACCCGGTAGGTACAGCCCCCAGTGACATCAAAAAATCAGGAACTAAAAAAATCGGACATACCTACTTTTGAACGAAGCAGAAACTTTGGCGAAACTTGCCAATTTTAGTCTGCTCAAAAAACAGCATCGTATACCAAAAAAATGGCAGAGAATGTTGGTGAAAATTTAGCCCTATGAATTATGATGAACTTTGCTTAATGAAAGGCAAACTCATTGAAATGCTTCTTTGTTTCCCTCACACGCAGTGTTTAAAATGGCTATTTTATTTAATAATTTAACGACATCCATTGCAGTTCAAGCAGTTTGCCATTGGTCAAGATTAACTGCTATTACCTAAGATGCAGAGAGGATGTTTCCCCTTGTGGGCCAATCTAGAACTAGGGTCATAGTTTCAGAATAAGGGGCCGTCCATTTAAGATGGAGCGGAGGAGGAATTTCATCTCACAGAGGGTCGGGAATCTTTAGAATTCTCCACCCCAAAGAGCTGTGGAAGCTGAATTATTGAATATGTTCAAGGCTGAGATCGACAGATTCTTGAACTATAGGGGAGTCAAGGGTTATGTGCAACAGTAAGGAAAGTGGAGTTGAATGGCAGAGCAGGCTCAAGAGGCTGTATGGCTTACTCTTGCTCCTATTTCTTATGTTCTGATGTTCTTCATTACTGAAATCCATGCTAAACATGGCACATGAAAATAGTTATAGTACAGCTCAGACTGCATTATCATCATAGAATCATACAGCACAGATTCGGCCAATCGTGCCTGGGCTGACTCTCTGAACGAGCTATCAATTAGTCCCACTCCCCCTAACCCTGAAAGTTTTTTTTTTCCTTTTTAAGTATATATCCAATTCCCATTTGAAAGCTACTATTGCTACAATTGCTTCAAGTTAGATTGCAGTTCACGGAAATATCATCTCCTGTGAATTACTCCTCTCATACGGATTTTAATAAATGTATAGCAACATCGTGGGAACAGCACCACCTCCAAATTCTGCTGCAGTGAGACAACCATCCTGACCTTGGCATATACCACTGATCTTTCATTAGTGTTGCATCAAAATCCTGGAATTCGCTACTGAATATCATTGTGGGAGTATCATCACCACAATTCAAGGTGGCCCACCTCTGTCTTCCCAGGGTAAGTAGGGCAAGTAGGGGAGGGCAATGCATACAGCCTTGCCGGCGTTGCCCATATCCCGTGAACAAATAAAATAAAAGCACAAGTGCTGGTTTTCCTTGGGCATAGATTTTGCCGATGTTGCATTAATATTATTGAAGTATATAAGATAATAAATGGTATGGAAAGGAGTAAAACCAGCAAATTACTTCAAACTAAATTGCAAGAGTAGGAGAAAAGGGCATGTGTTCTAACTGGTAAGAAACAAATTTAGGACTAATATCAGCAAGTTGTTAGTGATTAATTCATGGAAGGATTTGGGATAGAGTAGTCGAAGTGATATGCTCTAATTATTGAAGAAACAATTTAATGCTGCCAGAGTCTTTTTGGCTTGATGGATAAGATGGGTCAAATGGCCTTCCTCATCAATAATTATGTGAGCAAGGGTTGATAAGTAGCACTCAAAGATCTGCACAATAATGTATATCAACAAAATCTCTATTTGCTTTGGGAGAACAAAAGAACTCAAAGCCTTTCTAAGATAAAGCTCTTATGGTACTTGTCATCACCTGGGCGACAGGAGCTTCCAAAACGAGTCAATACAGTTATCATGCAGTGTTGTGAATTCCCAAAGAAACTTTATTTAAAGAATTGGTTTAAGTCTATAAATGGAGTCTAATTTACTATCGATTCCTTGTAATGTTTCCCAAAATGTACACAACCTAGAGGTCAGGAAGTCAATCTCTCATAACTGGTGAAAATAATTAGTTTTAGTAAAATGTTATGGACAGATACAGAAAATAATCAAAAAGGCTAATGGAATGCTGGCCTTTATATCTACAGGACTACAAGGGGGTAGAAGTTATGTTACAGCAATACAAAACCCTGTTTAGTCCACACCTAGAGCACTGTGAGCAGTTCTGGGCACCACATCTTAGGAAGGATCTGCTGGCCTTGTTAGGTTTAGAGAATGATACCTGGATTTTAAGGGTTAAGTTACGAGGAGAGATTAAACAAACGAGGGTTGTATTCTCTAGAATTTAGAAGGTTAAGGGGTGATCTGATTAAAATTTTCAAGATATTAAAGGGAACAGATAGGATAAGTAGAGGGAAACGATTTCTGCTGATTGGGGATTTTAAGACTAGGAGGCATAGTCTAAAAATTAGAGCCAGACCTTTCAGGAATAAAATTAGGAAACACTTCCACACCAAAAAAAATTGCAAAAAACAAAAAAAAAAATCACGAAAAATTTACAAAACCCTTAACTAAGTCATTGCTGCAAAAGAATTAAAAATAAAAACATTAACTTATCTTTTTTGCAGGTTGTTGTGTATGGAGAAAGAGTCAGACTGAGCACTGTGAGCTCAAAATATGTGTGACCTTAGTCTTTTATTGCAGGTCTCCAGAGTGCATCTCCAACCAGTGAAGCCTTCTTAAATACCTGTGCTTCCAAGGGATTAAGGGATCCCTTGGGACTCCGGGAGATGAGCCCTCTGGTGGCTGTACAGAGTAAATACAAGTCTACATATATAACAACATTCCCTCCCAAAGTCAATAGTGTAACTATTTACAATCTGAGTCGAACTGAGGCCCTTCTTGCCCAGGTTGATCGCCTCGGTGTGAAAGCTGGTGTTGTTGAATCATTTGTTGGGCCCTCGATGGGCAGCTGGGCTGCCTGGTGTGTTGGGCCCTGCAGGGCTGCTATGGATAATGGGTTCTGCTTTGTGGTCAACCAGGATGTCGGTTGCCACTGGTGTGTATGTTGGGGGATCAAAAAAGGTGGGGTCCAAGATGGGTTGCTCAGGATAGTCCGTAAATCTGAGTTTGATTTGGTCCAAGTGTTTCCGGTGAATGAGTCCATTTGAAAGTTTGACCCGAAACACCCTGCTCCCCTCTTTGGCCACGAGAGTGCCAGGAAGCCACTTGGGACCTTGTCCATAATTTAATACAAATACAGGATCATTGAATTCAATCTCACGTGATACATTTGCGCTATCATGGTATGCACTTTGTTAAAGTCGCCTGATCATGTACATCAGGGTGAACTAATGAGAGCCTTGTCTTAAGTGCTCTTTTCATGAGCTGTTCAGCAGATGGGATCCCTGCGAGTGAGTGGGGTCTCATGCAGTAACTAAGCAGGACTCAGGATAGGCGAGTCTGCAGTGAGCCTTCAGTTACCCTCTTCAAGGTTTGCACTGCGCTCTCTGCCTGACCATTGGACGCTGGTTTAAACAGGGCAGATGTGACATGTTTGATCCCATTACGGGTCATGAATTCACTCAGCACTGGTAAAACATGGCCCGTTGTTGCTCACCAGGACATCGGGTGAGCCATTAGTGGCAAACATGGCCTGCAGGCTTTCAGTAGTGGCAGCGGCTGTACTAGTCGACATTATCTCACATTCAATCCAGTTGGAGTACGTGTCGACAACCACAAGGAACATTTTACTCAAGAACAGGCCTGCATAGTCGACGTGTATCCTAGGCCAGGGTTTGGAGGGCCAAGAGCATAAACTTAGTGGCACCTCCTTGGGTACATTGTTTAACTGCAAGCATGTATTACATCTGTGAACACAGGACTCGAAGTCCGCAGCGATACCGGGCCACCACACGTGGGATCTGGCTATTACTTTCATTATTAAGATGCCTGGGTGGATACTGCGGAGGTCATTGATGAAGGTCTGCCCTTCTTGGGGACCACTACTCGATTGCCCCACAGAAGGCAGTCTGCCTGTATAGACATTTCATCTTTGCGCCACTGGAACGGTGTTATCTCTTCCTGCATTTCCACTGAGATACTGGACCAGCTCCCGTGAAGCATACAGCTTTTGACTCGAGATAATAAGGGGTCCTGGCTTGTCCAGGTTTTGATCTGCCTGGCAGTGATGGGTAATTGCTCACTCTCAAATGCTTCCATAACCATGGCTAGATCTGCGGGCTGCGCCATTTCTACCCGAGTGGTGGGTAATGGCAGCTTATTGAGAGCATCAGCGCAATTTTCTGTGCCTGTTCTGTGGCGGATGGCGTAGTTGTACACTGACAACGTGAGCGCCCATCTTTGGATGTGGGCCGATGCGTTGGTATTTAGCTATTTACTCTTAGAAAGCAGGGATATAAGTGGCTTATGGTCGGTTTCCAATTCGAATTTTAGCCCAAACAGGTATTGATGCATTTTCTTTACCCCATCGATACACGCTAACGCTTCTTTTTCAATCATGCTGTAGGCTCTCTCGGCCTTAGACAGACTCCTGGATGCATAAGCAACCGGTTGCAGTTTCCCGAAAGCATTGGCTTGTGGCAATACACACCCGAAGCCACATGGCGACGCAGCACATGCTAGTACCAAACGCTTACATAGATCATACAACACAAGCAATTTATTTGAGCATAACAATTTTCTCGCTTTTCCAAAGGCATTTTCTTGGCTTTAGCCCCAAACCCATTCGCCCCCTTTTCGTAGTCAGACATGTAGTGGTTCTAGCAGGGTGCTGAGACCCGGTAAGAAGTTACCAAAGTAGTTCAAGAGTCCCAGAAACAATCGCAGCTCCGTCACGTACTGTGGCCTCGGCGCGTTCTCGATTGTCTCCGTCTTCGCGTTGGTAGGCCTGATGCTATCCGCCGCAATTCTCCTTCCCAGGAACTCCACTTCAGGTGACAGGAAAATGCACTTCGAGCATTTTTACCTGTGCCTCACATGGTTGAGTCGACTAAGAACCTCCTCCAGGTTCTGCAGGTGTTTAACTGTGTTCAGACTTGTGACCAAGCTGTCATCCTGGAAGACCACGGTGTGTGGGACTGACTTCAGTAAACTTTCCATGTTTCTCTGGAATATCGCCACCGCTGATCGGATTCCAAACGGGCATCTGTTATAAACAAAAAGACCTTTGTGTGTGCTGATGCAGGTGAGGGCCTTCGATGATTCCTCCAATTCCTGCATCATATAGGCTGAAGTCAGATCCAGCTTCGTGAACGTCTTTCCTCCCGCCAGTATTGCAAAGAGGTTGGCTTTTGGTACTGGGTATTGGTCCTGCAGGGAGAAACGATTGATAGTTACTTTGTAATCGACACAGATTCTGACGGTGCCATCTCCCTTGAGGACTGGGACAATAGGACTGGCCCACTCGCTGAACTCGATCGGTAAAATGATGCCATCTCTTCGTATGCGGTCTAGCTCGATCTCTACCCTTTCTCTCATCGTGTACGGTACTGCTCTCACCTTGAGATGGATGGGCCGCGCACCCGGAATTAGGTGGATCTGCACTTTTGTTCCTTGGAATTTCCCGATGCCTGGTTCGAACAGCGAAGGAAATTTGTTTAAGACCTGGGCACACGAAGTGTCATCAGCGGGCGATAGCACTCGGATGTCGTCCCAGTTCCGGCGTATCTTTCCCAGCCAGCTCCTGCCGAGCAGCGTGGGACCATTGCCCGGTACCACCCATCGTAGGAGACGGTAGCACTGCCGATTACAGGAATCAGTTATTTTGTGCAAGTTCTTAGTTTTGTGCAAATTGGAGTTAAGACTGGCCTTGAGGCCTTGTTGCAGCACAACCTTTCGAAAGTCTTTTTGCCCATGATGGACTGGCTTGCACCTGTATCCAGCTCCATTGACACCGGGAATCCATTTAGTTCAACATTCAGCATTATCGGGGGACAATTCATGGTGAATGTGTGTACCCCATTTACCTATGCCTCCTCTATCTGAGGCTCTGTTTCGTCATGATCCTCCCTGCAACATGATGGTTTGCAGGTTTAACAGGCATAGCAGCTCACCTGCATACTCGTTGGAGGTGTCCCATTGTTCCACAGCCCTTGCAAACGTATCCTTTGAATCGGCATGAATGGAAAGGATGATCACCCCCGCAGCGCCAACAAGGTGTTAATGACCTTGCATTCATCACCCTTGATGGTGCACTCTGAGACATCTGCGGACGTGCAGCTGCAGGTATGTGTGACCTGCCTGTACGTTATGTTTCAAAAACAACATAATTTTGTTCACAGTACTTGTAGCAGCACTTGTGTGCTGAGAGATTTGCTTCATATTGTCACTGATGGCAATGAACGCCTGGGCTATCGCTATGGCTTTACTCAAGGTTGGAGTCTCTACAGTCAAATGTTTGCAAAGTATGGTTCCGTGGCCAATGCCAAGTACGACAAAATCTCTGCGCATGTGCTCCAAATGTCCTTCAAATTCACAATGTCCTGCAAGGCGTCTTAGCTCGGCGACATAACTCGCCACTTCCTGGCCTTCAGACCTTTTGGAGGTGTAGAACTGGTACCTCGCCATCAGAACGCTTTCCTTCAGGTTCAAATGCTCTTGGACCAGTGTGCACAAATCATTGTATGATTTCTCCGTTGGTTTTGCTGGAGTGAGCAGATTCTTCATGAGCCTATATGTTGGTGCCCCACAGACGGTGAGGAGGATCGCCCTTCGTTTGGCAGTGCTCTCTTCCCCATCTCGCTCGTTGGCACGAAATATTGGTCGAGTCGCTCCACAAAAGTTTCCCAATCATCTCCCTCTGAAAATTTCTCCAGGATTCCCACTGTTCGCTGCATCTTTGGGTTCGCTATCTGTATCTCATCTCCAGTTGTTGTGTATGGGGAAAGAGTCAGACTGAACTCAAAGTAAAGTGTGACCTTCATCTTTTATTGCAGGTCTCCAGAGTGCCTCACCAACCTGTGAAACCTTCTTAAGTACCTGTGCTTCCAAGGGATTACGGGATCCCTTGGGACTCCGGGGGATGAGTCCTCTTGTGGCTGTACAGAGTAAATACAAGTCCACATATATAATACAGGTGTTCCTACTTACCGACGTTTCTGAGGCTGCAACGCCTGCTTTTCTCGTATGTTTTTTTTCATCCCAAAATGGGTTCGCCGAATGGCCAAACTTAAGTGGTGAATTTTTTTTTCGTGTTGCACCACTTTTTGTCAATATTTTCAAAACACCATTCTTAAGGTTTGGCGAATTTTGTGCAATTCATTTTAAGAACAAAAAAACCACTTTTAACGTGAATAAATTGCGTTAAAAAATGCATTAGGCTGGGGAAATTATAGCCCGTAAAGGATGGTATAAAGTTGGAAATCTCTTCCGCAAACAGCACTTGATGCTAGATCTATTGTTAATTTTAAATCTGAGATTGATAGCTTTTTGTTAACCAAAGGTATTAAGGAATATGGGCCAAAGGCAGGTATATGGAGCTATGTCACAGATCAGCCATGATCGCATTGAATCGCCGAACAGGCTCAAGGGGCTGAATGGCCTCCTCCTGTTCCTATGTCAACTTCTGCACTCAGGTCAATGCATCCAGCCTGCTGACCTGTCATTGGGGGTCAAACTATATAATATATATTTTTCAACAAATATAAAAATATTCTTCAACACTACAAGAGGACACTAAACTAAAATAAACCAGCGACATACCAAAGGATCAGTCAAGAAGTCAAACTGTTTAGAATGGCTACTTTAAATAACTTAATCCTAAAGTTTAATTTCATTTCAGTGGAACCTTGGAAAATGTAAAATAAATGGTAAAAAAATATTTGCATTTATGTAGCTCCTTTCATGACCTCTGATGCCCCAAAATGCTTTGCAGCCAATTAAGTATTTTTGAAGTGTAGTCACTGTTGTAATGTAGGAAACGTGACAGCTAATTTGCACACAGCAAGGTCCCACAAACAGCAATGTGATAATGGCTTCATATATGTGAAATATTAACATCAATTTTGCATATTAAAATTTGCCACTTTGTACTATATTACCTGTAGTTCATTAATTTAATTCAATCTTACAAGTAGGCTATTAATGCAAGCTATCCCAGAAGAGAGGCCCCAGGCATTGTACAGTACAGCCTTGTGGATGAGTGATGAAGAACCTAGATTTAATTTAATTTCCGGCAATCCCCAGCTTTATTAATAGTGTATAAGAGCAAAGGAAATAAATGCAAGTGAGCAAAGAAAGGCTGCCGATGCAAGCATTACATGGAAAAGCAGTTATTTACCCTCTTCAAAAACAGTGATGTGTATTAAGTTTACATGAAATGTACTGGAAAGATTTATTTACAATGCACATTTCCATTCTCCATTGTCCTTGTAAACTAATGGTAAAAAGGACAATCTTTAAAATGGTAAGACAAGAACTGTGGATTTTTACTGCATCTTTCATGGTCAACACCAAGAGAATTATGGGGCTTTTATATTGTGTAGGAATGCAGAGAACAGGAGACATATAGGGGGAAATTTTTCGGGGGGGGTGGTCAGCGGGTGAGTTCAGTGGTGGGTCAGGTGGGAAAAATGTTTTTGACAGCATGACGGGACCACGCTGTGAACCTGCTGCCACTGCCTTCATCAGATGTCGGGTCTGTCAGCACTGAACAGACCCGACATGCAGCGGCAGAAGACGCAATTCAGGTCACTATGGCCTTTTTAACAGCCCATTAAGAAATATTTTGAGCTCACCTTTACGTTTTATGAGGTCGCCCACGGGGTGCACGCTGCTCGGGGATCACGTCAGGTAAGCAGGGCGGGAGTTGAATGACCGTGGAAACATCTTCATTACTTGACAGCTGCAGATGAGCTATAAAAGCTCCCATCTCACAGCTGTTCGCTTTCTAAGCTCAGAAGCTGTTGCTTACTTCATTTGGAAGACAGATTGAGCTTTATGCAGGTTGCAAGTGTTTGGAGCAAACTCTCTATCCAGTGTCATCTCATTGGAACAACATTGACATATCACTTTTGTCATCTCAAGTTCACCTGCCATCTATATCAGCATCTGTGCTCTTGAAACTATCTCACCTTGGTCCTTAGAATCCCAATATGATCATCCCCCAACACCATCAGCACCAACAACAGCACCAATCTTCCCACAATTAACTGATGCTGCACAGAACTTTAAGGATCAGCACCCAACCTCACTGCTGCCTGGGACGCCAGGGATGGCCTCACCATGGCCAGATTTACTACATTTGATGCTGTACACCCTGGCTGGCAAATGATGCATCGGGTTGGCACCACCCCACACCAACACTATAAAATATTCTTACAATGCCCAAGCCATTACTTTCACACTCATCACCATTGGGGAGGATACCGTTATGTCTCACCATTCACTACAACTCACTAAGCCACTTACAAAGGTGCACACAGATCTGTCCAAGAACGCAAAGTGTTGAAAATAAAGTTTTCAATATTTGACACCACAGTAACATAAACTTGACATGAACATTGGATAACCCAACCCAAGTGGCTATCCTTGTGTGTTGTTAGTTGGCATGATTGGACTAGGCTGAGGGTGAATGTGAGGAGTGGCTAGTGAGATGGAGAAGTGATTATGTAGATAGAGAGGGATGGATGGAGGTGCAAGATACATTGGTGTGAGTAAGGATGTGCAGGAGTAGGGAAGGGAAGGCAGAGTGATGGGGATGTGATGAGTAGCACAGCAGGATGAGGTTGAGTGTGGCTTTGCAGTAACAGGATGAGATTGAGTGTAGCTATGGATTAATGTTTCGTGATCTACTGAGATCATTGAAAGGTTTGCGTCACTGCAGCCTGGTCCACTTGACAATATCCCCGCTTGTGTCCTCCTGTGAAATGTGCAACCAGGCTGTGTTGGTCTCCTGGAGAGATCTCTTCCGCCCATTGGAAGGATAGAGAACCTCCCTGCGTGCTGTGACTCCCTCCATAAGCATATGGAGGGAGTCATGTGAGAGCCTGGGTGCAGCCGTGCAACTTTGTGCAGTGTCGTCAGTGTTTGCAGCACCTCAATACTGCAGAACACTGACAGCACAACTGTCAAACTAAATTTGTTCATCGTCCCTTTAAGGAAACCAGCTGACGATGTGTCATCAAATGATGTCATCAGACCCACTTCTTTTAATTGGTCGGCAAATGCACTAGGCAAGTTCAACAAACTTAATCAGGGGAAAATAATTTTGGACAGCGGGTTGAAACCAACAGCGAAGACTGGACCTGCCATTATGTCACCCACCATGGACCCGCCGACGTAGAGGAAATCACAGCCTTAGTTCTCCCCTTCATTGACTGAATGCCATGGTATAAGTGGTAAAAATGCCTTATCCTCGGAGAACTGACAGCATCTGCCGGCTCACTGTGACCAGCAACTGACTTAAAAGGTGCCAGCGATGGCTCAGTTGATAGCACACTCGCCCCTGAATCAGAAGGTTGTGGGATCAAGTCCTTGGGCACAACAATCTAGGTTGACATTCCAGTGCACTGCTGAGAGAGTGCTGCACTGTCAGATAAAACGTTACACCGAGGCCCCATCTGCTCTCTCATGTGGACATAAAAGTTCATATGGCACTATTTCAAAGAAGAGCACCCTGATGCCCTGACCAATATTTATCCCTCAATCAACATCTAAAAACAGATTATCTGGTCATTATCACATTGCTGTTTGTGGGAGCATGCTGTGCGCAAATTGGCTGCTGTGTTTCCTACATTACATACGAACTTAAGAATTAGGAACAGGAGTAGGCCATTCGGCCCACAAGCCTGCTTCGCCATTCAATAAGATCATGGCTGATCTTCTACCTCAACTCCACTTTCCTGCACTATCCCTATATTCCTTGATTACAACAGTAACTATAATTCAAAAGTACTTCATTGGCTTTAAAACGTTTGGGACGTCCGGTGGTCATGAAATGTGCTATATAAATGCAACTCTGTCTTTCTTTCTCAGTAAAGGAGGTCGACAGTGCACTGGCCTAGTCGCTAAGCAAGCACTGCTTCCTCCCTGCTCTGACTGCAAACCCGCAATCCCCCTTTGCACAGGCCTCAGGCTGTGGTTCTTTTACATTCCAGCTCCATAGATCTTGAGTGACATACCTGCCTTCAAATATGACCCTATCAGCGACATAGCAGCACCTCCTCCTCATCCTGGGAGCAAAACTACAGGAGATTCATTAATAATGTCAAATGTTTTAGTTGAATTTTGACTGTTTCATTCTTTTTTCCCCAATTGGGCAGGAGGGAAGCTGGCAAAAACAGAGCTCTTACTTGCAAAATAGTGTACCTTGCTTCATTAACTAATAATTATTCCAATAAAATGTGTGAAGATTTTTTTTCTGTCATAGAGTTTAAGATTCACATTCCATAACTGTCAGCTGTGACAAAACTGTAATTTCTCATTAAATGTTCATGATAATGTTCCTTAGCCATATTGTACGGGAAAGCTCCACATTATGCAAGTGCACAACATTTAACTTGATTATTTCACACACACTTCTCTTTCCTCAACAGCCAGTCATTGATTAACAGTATCCCTGCAGACACATTTTAATCTTTAATCTTTAATTTATCAATTCTTCTCATGGCTGCACCTTATAATATAAAAACACTCTTGTATTACTTTTCACCTGCATATAGTGCAAGGATACATTACTGAAAGAACATGATGTGCTATGATTTATGTATTTTGGACTACAGAATATCATCCATAAAAAGCTGCAGACTTTCCTTAATCCAGTAACTAATAGGCATCAAATTCCCCAATTAACTGCAAGAGACAGGTTACATATCATTTGTTTAGACTCTTCACATAACAACTCAAATTAGGAGATTTTCACTGTTGTGTATGGAGAAAGAGTCATACTGAACACTGTGAGCTCAAAGTAAAGTGTGACCGTAGTCTTTTATTGCAGGTCTCCAGAGTGCCGCTCCAAACTGTGAAGCCTCCTTAAATAACTGTGCTCCCAAGGGATTATGGGATCCCTTGGGACTCCAGGGGATGAGCCCTCTGGTGGCTGTACAGAGTAAATACAAGTCCACATAGATAACAACATTCCCTCCCAAAGTCAATAGTGTAACTATTTACAATGTGAGTCGATCTGGGGCCCTTCTTGCCCTGGTTGATCGTCTCTGTGTGAAAGCTGGTGTTGTTGAATCATTTGTTGGACCCTCGCTTGGCTTCTGTGCAGCTGGCCTTGCTGGGCTGCCTGGTGCGTTGGGCCCTGCAGGGCTGCTATGGATGATGGGTTCTGCTTCATGATCAACCGTGGTGCCAGTTTCTACTGGTGTGTATGTTGGGGGATCAAAAAAGGTAGGGTCCAAGGTGGGTTGCTCAGGATAGTCCGTGAATCTGAGTTTGATTTGATCCAAGTGTTTCCGGTGAATGAGTCCATTTAAAAGTTTGACCCAAAACACCCTGCTCCCCTCTTTGGCCACGAGAGTGCCAGGAAGCCACTTGGGACCTTGCCCATAATTTAATACAAATATAGGATTATTGATTTGAATCTCGCGTGACACATTTGCACTATCATGGTATGCACTTTGTTGAAGCCGCCTGCTCTCTACCTGTTCATGTATATCAGGGTGAACTATCGAGAGCCTTGTCTTGAGTGCTCTTTTCATGAGCAGTTCAGCAGGTGGGATCCCAGTGAGTGAGTGGGATCTCGTGCGGTAGCTAAGCAGGACTCGGGATAGGCGAGTCTGCAGTGAGCCTTCAATTACCCTCTTCAAACCTTGCTTGATAGTTTGCACTGCTCTCTCTGCCTGACCATTAGACGCTGGTTTAAACGGGACAGATGTGACATATTTGATCCCATTACGGGTCATGAATTCTTTGAACTCAGCACTGGTAAAACATGGCCCGTTGTCGCTCACCAGGACATTGGGTAAGCCTTGAGTGCCAAACATGGCCTGCAAGCTTTCAGTAGTGGCAGCGGATGTGCTAGCCGATATTATCTCACATTCAATCCAATTGGAGTACGTGTCTTCAACCACAAGGAACATTTTACCCAAGAACAGGCCTGCATAGTCGACATGTACCCTAGACCATGGTTTGAAGGGCCAAGACCATAAACTTAGCGGCGCCTCCCTGGGTACATTGCTTAACTGCGAGCATGTATTACATCTGTGAACGCAGGACTCTAAGTCCGCATCGATACCGGGCCACCACACGTGGGATCTGGCTATCGCTTTCATCATTATGATGCCTGGGTGGGTACTGTGGAGATCATTGATGAAGGTGTCTCTGCCCTTCTTGGGGACTACTACTCGATTGTCCCACAGAAGGCAGACTGCTTGTATAGACATTTCACCTTTGCGCCGCTGGAACGACTTTATCTCTTCCTGCGTTTCCACTGGGACACTGGACCAGCTCCCATGAAGCACACAGCTTTTGTCAAGAGAAATTAAGGGGTCCTGGCTTGTCCAGATTTTGATCTGTTGGCAGTAACGGGTGATTGCTCACTCTCAAATGCTTCCATAAGCATTGCTAGATCTGCGGGCTGCGCCATTTCCACCCCTGTGGTGGGCAGTGGCAGCCTATTGAGAGCATCGGCGCAGTTTTCTGTGTCTGGCCTGTGGCGGATGGCGTAGTTGTATGCGGACAACGTGAGCGATCATTTTTGGATGTGGGCTGATGCATTGGTATTTATCCCTTTACTCTCGGAAAACAGGGATATAAGTGGCTTATGGTCAGTTTCCAATTCGAATTTTAGTCCAAACAGGTATTGATGCATTTTCTCTACCCCATAGACACACGCTAATGCTTCATTTTCAATCATGATGTAGGCTCTCTCAGCCTTCGACAGATTCCTGGATGCATAAGCAACCGGCTGCAGTTTCCCGAAATCATTAGCTTGTTGCAATACACACCCTACGCCATATGACAACACATCACATGCTAGTACCAAACGCTTACATGGATCATACAACACAAGCAATTTGTTTGAGCATAACAATTTTCCCGCTTTTGCAAAGGCATTTTGTTGGCTTTTACGCCAAACCCATTTGCCCCCTTTTTGTAGTAAGACATGCAGTGGTTCGAGCAGTGTGCTGAGACCCGGTAAGAAGTTACCAAAGTAGTTCAAGAGTCCCAGAAACGACCACAGCTCCATCACGTTCTGTGGCCTCGGTGCATTCTCGATTGTCTCCGTCTTCACGTTGGTGGGCCTGATGCCGTCCGCCGCAATCCTCCTTCCCAAGAACTCCACTTCAGGCACCAGGAAACTGCACTTCGAGCATTTTAACCTGAGCCCCACATGGTTGAGTGAACTAAGAACCTCCTCCAGGTTCTGCAGGTGCTCGACTGTGTTCTGACCTGTGACCATGATGTCATCCTGGAAGACCACGGTGTGCAGGACCGACTTCAGTAAGCTTTTCATGTTTCTCTGGAATATCGCCGCCGCTGATCGGATTCCAAACGGGCATCTGTCATAAACAAAAAGACCTTTGTGCGTGTTGATGCAGGTGATGGCCTTCGATGATTCCTCCAGTTCCTGCATCATGTTGGCTGAAGTCAGATCCAGCTTCGTGAACGTCTTTCCTCCCGCCAGCGTTGCAACGAGGTCGTCGGCCTTTAGTAGTAGCTATTGGTCCTGCAGGGAGAAACGATAGATAGTTACCTTGTAATCGCCACGGATTCTGACGGTGCCATCTCCCTTGAGGACTGGGACAATAGGACTGGCCCACTCGTGAACTCGATCGATGAAATGATGCCCTCTTTTTGCAGCCGGTCTAGCTTGATCTCTACCCTTTCTCTCATCATGTACGGTACTGCTCTCGCCTTGCGATGGATGAGTCGTGCCCTCGGAATTAGGTGGATCTGCACTTTTGCTCATTGGAATTTCCCAATGCCTGGTTTGAATAGCGAAGTAAATTTCTTTAAGACCTGGGCACACGAAATGTCATCAGCAGACGATAGTGCTCGGACGTCGTCCCAGTTCCAGAGCATCTTTCCCAGTCAGCTCCTGCTGAGCAGAGTGGGATCATCGCCCGGTACCACCCAGAGTGGTAGCTTGTGCACTGCTCCATTGTAGAAGACCTTTACGGTAGCAATGCCGATTACAGGAATCAGTTCTTTAGTGTAAGTTCTTAGTTTCATGCGAACTAGAGTTAAGACTGACCTTGAGATTTCGAAAGTCTTTTTGCCCATGGTGGACTGGCCCATGCCCGTATCCAGCTCCATTTAGTTCAACATTCAGTATTATCGGGGGACAATTCGTGGTGAATGTGTGCACCCCATCTATCTCTGCCTCCTCTATCTGAAGCTCTGGTTCGTCATGATCCTCCGTGGATCTGTCCTTCTCTGCAACATGCTGGTTTGTAGTTTTAACAGGCTTTGCAGCTCGCCTGCACAATCATTGGAAGTGTCCCATTGTTCCACAGCCATTGCAAACGTACTCTTTGAATCGGCTTGAATGGAAAGGATGATCACCCCCACAGCACCAACAGGGTGTTAATGGCCTAGCATTCATCACACTTGATGGTGGACTCTGAGTCATCTGCGGACGTACAGCTGCAGGTACGTTTGACCTGCCCTGTACGTTATGATTCGAAAACAACATCATTTTGCTCATAGTACTTGTATAGCACTTGTATGCTGAGAGATTTGCTTCGTATTATCACTGGTCGCAATGAAAGCCTGGGCTATTGCTATGGCCTTACTCAAGGTTGGGGTCTCTACAGTCAAACGTTTGCGAAGTATGGTTTCGTGGCCAAGTATGAAAAAGTCTCTGAGCATGTGTTCCAAATGTCCTTCAAATTCGCAATGTCCTGCAAGGCGTGTTAGCTCAGCGACATAACTCGCCACTTCCTGGCCTTCAGACCTTTTGTAGGTGTAGAACGCTTTCCTTCGGGTTCAAATGCTCTCGGGCCAGTGTGCACAATCGTCATATAATTTCTCCATGGGTTTCGCTGGAGTGAGCAGATTCTTCATGAGGCCATATGTTGATGCCCCACAGACAGTGAGGAGGATCACCCTTCGTTTGGCAGCGCTCTCTTTGGCCACGAAGTATTGGTCGAGTCGCTCCACAAAATTTTCCCAAAACATCTCCCTCCGAAAATTTATCTTGGATGCCCACTGTTCTCTGCATCTTTGGATTCGCTATCTGTATCTCGTTGCCAGTTGTTGTGTATGGAGAAAGAGTCAGACTGAACTCTGTGAGCTCAAAGTAAAATGTGACCGTAGTCTTTTATTGCAGGTCTCCAGAGTGCCACTCCAACCTGTGAAGCCTTCTTAAATACCTGTGCTCCCAAGGGATTATGGGATCCCTTGCCACTCCAGGGGATGAGCCCTCTGGTGGCTGTACAGAGTAAATACAAGTCCACATATATCACATTAACAACGTTTAGTTTACAGACATGACTAAATTTTAAATATGGACTAAAAAGTCTTTGCTAAATAACATCTTTTAATATTTTTGCATTACCTTTCAATGTGGATCAGAACATTCAAAGAATCGTAGATGTTTGATTCCATTCACTAGGTAATTCTCTATAACCTCAGTCATATGGCTGTCTTTTTCACAATTTCAAAATTATATTAAAGATAAGAGTATTTATGATTAATAAAGCTTTTCTTTATGTTAATATTCACCAGAACCATATCAACATATCTGGATGGTATAGAAGAACCAATAGTACAAATCAAAAGGTTTATTTATAACTTGTAAATGATTCCCTCTGAACACAACACAACACATGGTCATAGATTACAGGTGTACAGGGCTGAATCTTAACTGCCAAAAATGGATGGGTTGAGGTTGTCTCAGAGATTAAAATGCAAACAATCTGAAACAAGAATCGAACCGAACTTGAACCCGCCCACTTCTGGTTTTAACAGGAATGGGAGGAGGGGTGGGCGACCAATCCCCTCGTGGGCAGCGGGTTGGTCATTTAAATATTATAATGAGGCTGCCTACCTTAATTTTAACAGTGATTCTATTTTTAACCACAGCTGGCCGGGTTTCCCAGGCCTCAGGAAGCCTGGCAGCTGAAAATATTCGAGAAGGGCTGAATCCAGAAGGTGAGTGTCTTTACACTACTGCTTGTGGACCAGGAGGATAAGTGGTGCTTCCTTCAGACCCAAAAAACTGCCCAGTAATTCCCGCTCCATGATCTGTCTGCTCCCCGCCCCGACCATCATCGGACTCCCCAACCATCAGGAGATTCCCCGCCCGCAATCAGGATCCCGCTGACCACCATCTAAACCCCCACACCCCGTAATCAGCGAAAGGCCCGTCCTGGATTCCGGACCCTCCCTTGAACCAGACCCCCCCCAGCCCCTGCAATCGGGACCACCCTCCACAATCACTCTCACTACCTCAATGTACCTACCCGCTCGCATCAGCTTCAGCCTTGCGAAGCAGGCTACCTGCCCGAAAGACCTCCAGCCTGTCAATCAGGCTACGTGTGGATGGGTGCTCCACTTAAAGGAGCCCTGCAGTTAAATTCTGCCGGACATTTGGGAAATCCGTTCTTCCGGGTTTTCCGATCTCACAAGAGCGCCCCCACACAGAACTCACCTACAGGCTAAAATCCAGGCCACATTCTCAGTACTAGCTGCCAGGATCATCACAGGAATTTAGCCCAGGCTTCTCTTTGTATCGAGACAGCGTTTCATATCTTCTTGGCTAAAAATAATCGAATTACAACTTAAACACTCCTAGGACTCTCATTGTTCACTTTATGAAACTTTGGCCTTCCTATCCTTTGAAATGATTAATTGATTATTACAAAGAACAGAAATCTCACTTCACATGCATTGCGGTCTTATTCTGGAGAGTTTTACCTGGTCAGCATTTAAATTTAGTCAAAAGCAAAATACTGCAGATGCTGGAATCTGAAATAAAAACAGAAAACGCTGGAAATCTCAGCGGGTCATTCCCTCCACAGATGCAGCCTGGCCAGCTGAGATTTCCAGCATTTCCTGCTTTTAATTAAAATGTAGCCCCCTACTCTCCTCTGGTCTGCCACAGTACATCAAAGCATGGTGTGTTTGCAACATACCTTCTGGGACATGGCAACAACAATGAATTCTTTAGCAGCTACAGCGATATACAGTAAGGTTCAACATGGGGTTCAGTAACACCTATAAAAATCTTCACTGCTAACTGAAATAAGACCTATGTGACAATGGCTTTTAGTTTTACTCGGGTCATGAGTAAGGAATGTAATTTAAAGCAATATGCTTTTGCAGCCATGGTGTTAAGTTAAAAAGCTTGCAAGCAAAATAAAACAAGCCTTTTTTTCTGCTTGCTACATGGTTTCTCCCTTTTGAAACATTTGTGTCTACGCAAATTATGAAGATGAAGTACCCAAGTGCTTTACATGGCTCAGTTGATAAAGTACTGGGCCAAGTTCTATAGGAGACTACAGTCAGCATCATCCATTATTGAAGTAGTTATTAACATACACAACCTTCTGCAATACAGTTACAGCCTTTCTATGGAAACCAGATAAGGCAAAGTAATATATATGTCATCAGTTTCCTCACTGCATTGAATGGGCTTCCATTCCAAGTTTGCTTTTTTTGTGATAATAAAGAAGGTTTCCATATTGTATCAGCTTTTTTCCCTCCATCCTTACAATATTCAACATCATTTAAACTAGATTTTCATCTGAAATGTATCAGCAGTGAATGGATTAACATTTTTAAAATGCCACAGTCATTTTTTGCACTAAAATAAAATTAGAGTTTGCAATTTTTGTGGTTTATCAGTCAGTGCATCTCTCGCTCCACATTTTCTTCTCACTCCAGGTTATATTGTCCCCAATTTCTTGTAACAGCAATTTGAAGGTATTGTGTATCCGAGCAATGGCATCAATCACTAAAGATTAACATAATTTAATAAGATCATTCATCACTAACTGCACAGATTTTAGACCGCATTTAAATAGAGCATGTGAATATTCTGAAAGTTCTAAAGCAATTTATTATGCAAAGAGTTACTTATTATCACAATGACAGCTACTTGGGTTTTGATTGGCTACAGGTATGAAATAAATTCTAGATTGAGGACGAGAAATTATGCAATCTTTTTGGGATATAGTGGGGCATTTTGGGCATAAGGAGGTCACAATATGGAGAATAAGTTATGCCCGTTCTAAAATACCTGCCATATTTTGCTGGAGTTGGGAGCTGGCAGAAGATGCTCCCAATGCCAAAGTGGTGAATGCATACAATTGAGAAGATAATGAGGACAAAGCCTGATGTACCAGAAATTCTGTCATTTAAGCCAGAATCGCACCTGACTTAAGTTAAGCCTGTCAAAAAAGTTAAGTAAACTTCATGTGTTTTCAAACCAGGAAGTGGCTCAGTTTACAAACTTTGAAAATTCAAAAACGTTATCTGAAATATCAGCTTTAACCACCCCAAACCATTATACAGCTGCTGATAAAACATTCTGGGCAAAAAATTCCCATCAAAAAAGCCAAAAGAGTGGTAGCCGCTGCTCTTTTACCAGCTGGTGGCAGGTCCCGCGGTATGATCCATTTTGGACTTCCCCATAGCACTGCCAGTAGATATTATCGTGCTGCAAGAAAAGTGGCGGATTTGTGGTGTCAGTCAGCATGCAACGTTGACTTAACCTCACCATGAGCAAATTCAACCCTAGCGATGAGTTCAGCGTGGTGTCATAACCACGCCAGGGAACCCAGCGTGCAAAGAGACCAACAGAGGCACTGTCAGCACTTCTTAAACGGACACACACATCTATCAAGTAAGTTTGCATATAGGCATTTGGACTTGTTTTTTCCCTGATTTTATTGAAGTAGTCACTTGCTGCAATAGATATGAAAAGTTTTTTTAAGTGCATAGGGTGTGCTGCTGGATGCTTGCAAGGCCTCAGATGGTAATGTAAGGTCCCTGAGAAAGCAAAAAATGTTGTAAATACTCAGCAGGTCAGACAACATCGATGGAGAATGAAGTAGAGTTCACATCTCAAGTCGAGATGCTGCCTGATCTGTTTGAGTATTTGCAGGAATTTTTGTGGTCATTTCTGATTTATAGCATTCGCTCGCAGAGGAAAGAGGAAGAAGTTGAAGAGGAGGAAGCAGAAGAGGAGGAATCAGACAGAAGGAAGCATCTCAGATAGCCCCTTTGTGGCCAGTGACCACAACCCCAATTCCCCTTTCATCATTATTCCCACACCTTACCTTCCCTCTGTTCCTGACAATCACAGTGTCCTGTTGGCCATTATGGTGAAATAGAAGCCACCACAAAACAAACTTTCCAATCCAACTTTATACGTCTTCTCCATCCAATATGACATCAAGAAATCAACTCATCTCTTAGTGACTGTCTTGTGTGTGCCTTTGCCTATCCTACTGATGTCACGCAGTGCTACCCCAGAGGCTGCTGCATGGCTGGTGGAAGACTGCTGACTTTCAGAGCCCCAGCGGCGGATGTCCGTTTAATATGAACGGTAGGACACTGAGAAGTGTAGAGGAACAAAGGGACCTTGGAGTGCAAGTCCACAGATTCCTGAAGGAGTAGGCCAGGTAGATAAGGTGGATTTACAATCTATATTAATGACTTGGATGAAGGGACCAAGTGTAATGTAACCAAGTTTGCTGATGATACAAAGATGGGTGGGAAAGCAAAGGGAGGACACAAAAAATCTGCAAAGGGATATAGACAGGCTAAGTGAGTGGGCAAAAATTTGGCAGATGGAGTATAATGTGGGAAAATGTGAGGTTATCCACTTCAGCAGAAATAATAGAAAAGCAAATTATAATTTAAATGGAGAAAAATTACAAAGTGTTACAGTACAAAGAGATCTGGGGGTCCTTGTGCATGAAACACAAAAAGTTAGGCTGCAGGTACAGCAAGTAATCAGGAAGGCAAATGGAATGGTGCCTTTATTGCAAGGGGGATAAAGTATAAAAGCAGAGGAGTCCTGCTACAATTGCACAGGGTATTGGTGAGGCCACACCTGGAGTACTGTGTACAGTTTTGGTCTCCGTATTTAAGGAAGAATATACTTGCATTGGAGGCTATTTAGAGAAGGTTCACAAGGTTAATTCCAGAGTTGAGGGGGTTGACTTATGAGGAAAGGTTGAGTAGATTGGGCTTTTACACATTGAAGTTCAGAAGAATGAGAGGTGATCTTATTGAAACATAAGATTATGAGGGGGCTCGACAAGATGGATGCAGAGAGGATATGTCCACTCATGGGGAATCTAAAACTAGGGGGCATAGTCTTAGAATAAGGGGCCACCCATTTAAAACTGAGATGAGGAGAATTTCTTCTCTCAGAGGATTAAAATCTATGGAATTTTCTGACCCAGAGAGCTGTGGAGGCTGGGTCATTGAATATATTTAAGGTGGAGATAGACAGATTTTTCAGCGATAAGGGAGTAGAGGGTTATAGGGAGCGGGCAGGGAAGTGGAGCCGAGTCCATGATCAGATCAGCCATGAACTTATTGAGTGGCAGAGCAGGCTCGAGGGGTTAAATGGCCTACTCCTGCTCCTATTTAGTATGTTCTTATGTTCTTAAGAAGGCATTCAGAATGCTTGCCTTTATTAGCCAAGGCATAGAATACAAGAGCAGGGGGGTTATGCTTGAACTGTATAAAACACTAGTTAGGCCACAGCTGGAGTACTGCTTGCAGTTCTGGTCACCGCTTTAGAAGAAGGATGTGATTGCACTGAAGAGAGTACAAAGGAGATTTACGAGGATGTTGTCGGTGTTGTGTATGGAGAAAGAGTCAGACTGAACACTGTGAGCTCAAAATAAAGTATGACCGTAGCCTTTTATTGCAGGTCTCCAGAGTGCCTCGCCAACCTGTGAAGCCTCCTTAAATAACTGTGCTCCCAAGGGATTATGGGATCCCTTGGGACTCCAGGGAATGAGCCCTCTGGTGGCTGTACAGAGTAAATACAAGTTTAAATATATAACAACACTGCCCCTCCCCCCACCGCCACCAAAATCAATAGTGTAACAATTTATAAAGTGAGTTGATCTGGGACTCTTCTTGCCCTGGTTGATCGCCTCTGTGTGAAAGTTGGTGTTATTGAATCATTTGTTGGGCCCTCACTGGGCTGTTGTGCAGCTGGCCTTGCTGGGCTGCCTGGTGTGTTGGGCCCTCCTTGGCTACTGTGGATGATGGGTCCTGCTTCATGATCAACCGTGGTGCCGGTTGCCACTGGTGTGTATGTTGGGGGATCAAAAAAGGTAGGGTCCAAGGTGGGTTGCTTAGATTAGTCCGTGAATCTGAGTTTGATTTGGTCCAAGTGTTTCCGGTGAATGAGTCCATTTAAAAGTTTGACCCAAAACACCCTGCTCCCCTCTTTGGCCACGAGAGTGCCAGGAAGCCATTTGGGATCTTGTCCATAATTTTATACAAATACAGGATCATTGATTTCAATCTCATGTGACACATTTGCGCTATCATGGTCGCACTTTGTTGAAGCCGCCTGCTCTCTACCTGTTCATGAAGATCAGGATGAACTATTGAGAGCCTTGTCTTAAGTGCTCTTTTCATGAGCAGTTCAGCAGGTGGGATCCCAGTGAGTGAGTGGGGTCTCGTGCGGCAGCTAAGCAGGACTTGGGATAGGCAAGTCTGCAGTGAGCCTTCAGTTACCCTCTTCAAGCCTTGCTTGATGGTTTGCACTGCTCTCTCTGTCTGACCATTGGACGCTGGTTTAAACAGGGCAGATGTGACATGTTTGATCCCGTTATGGGTCATGAATTCTTTGAACTCAGCACTGGTAAAACATGGCCCGTTGTCACTCACCAGGACATCGGGTAAACCGAGGTTGGCAAACATGGCCCGCAGGCTTTCAGTAGTGGCAGCGGACGTGCTAGCCGACATTATCTCACATTCAGTCCACTTGGAGTATGCGTCTTCAACCACAAGGAATATTTTACCCAAGAACGGGCCTGCATACCCTAGCCCGCGGTTTGGAGGGCCAAGACCATAAACTTAGCGGCGCCTCCCTGGGTACATAGCTTAACTGCGAGCATGTATTACATCTGCGAACGCAGGACTCTAAGTCCGCATTGATACCGGGCCACCACACGTGGGATCTGGGTATCGCTTTCATTATTACGATGCTTGGGTGGGTACTGTGGAGGTCATTGATGAAGATGTCTTTGCCCTTCTTGGGGACCACTACTCGATTGCCACACAGGAGGCAGTCTACCTGTATAGACATTTCATCTTTGCGCCGCTGGAACGACTTTATCTCTTCCTGCATTTCCACTGCAACACTGGACCAGCTCCCTTGAAGCACACAGCTTTTGACTAGAGATAATAAGGGGTCCTGGCTTGTCCAGGTTGTGATCTGTCGGGCAGTGACGGGTGATTTGCTCACTCTCAAATGCTACCATAACCATGGCTAGATCTGCGGGCTGCGCTATTTTCACTCCCGTTGTGGGCAATGGCAGCCTACTGAGAGCATCAGTGCAGTTTTTTTGTGCCTGGTCTGTGGCGGATGGCGCAGTTGTATGTGGACAATGTGAATGCCCATCTCTGGATGCGGGCCGATGCTTTGGTATTTATCCCTTTACTCTCGGAAAACAGGGATATAAGTGGATTATGGTCAGTTTCCATTTCGAATTTTAGCCCAAATAGTTATTGATGCATTTTCTTTACCCCATCGACACACGCTAACGCTTCTTTCTCAATCATGCTGTAGGCTTTCTCAGCCTTCGACAGACTCCAGGATGCATAAACAATTGGTTGCAGTTTCCCGAAATCATTAGCTTGTTGCAATACACACCCGACGCCATATGACGACGCAGTACATGCTAGTACCAAACGCTTACATGGATCATACAACACAAGCAATTTGTTTGAGCATAACAATTTTCTCGCTTTTACAAAGGCATTTTTTTGGCTTTTGCCCCAAACCCATTCGCCTCCTTTTCATAGTAAGACATGTAGTGGTTCTAACAGTGTGCTGAGATCCGGTAAGAAGTTACCAAAGTAGTTCAAGAGACCCAGAAACGACTGCAGCTCCGTCATGTTCTGTGGCCTCGGTGCATTCTCGATTGCCTCCGTCTTCGCGTTGGTGGGCCTGATGCCGTATGCCGCAATCCTCCTTCCCAGGAACTCCACTTCAGGTGCCAGGAAAACGCACTGTGAGCGTTTTAACCTGAGCCCCACACGGTTGAGTGAACTAAGAACCTCCTCCAGGTTCTGCAGGTGCTTGACTGTGTTCTGACCTGTGACCATGATGTCATCCTGGAAGACCACGGTATCTTCCCGACTTTAGTAAACTTTCCATGTTTCTCTGGAATATCACTGCCGCTGATCGGATTCCAAACGGGCATCTGTTATAAACAAAAAGACCTTTGTGCATGTTGATGCAGGTGAGGGCCTTCAATTATTTCTCCCGTTCCTGCGTCATGTAGGCTGAAGTCAGATCCAGCTTCATGAATGTCTTTCCTCCCACCAGCGTTGCAAAGAGGTCGTCGGCCTTTGGTAGTGGGTATTGGTCCTGCAGCGAGAAATGATTGATAGTTACTTTGTAATCGCCACAGATTCTGATGGTGCCATCTTCCTTGAGGACTGGGACGATAGGACTGGCCCACTCAATGAGCTCAATCAATGAAATGATGCCCTCTTTTTGCAGCCGGTCGAGCTCGATCTCTACCCTTTCTCTCATCATGTACGGTACTGCTCTCGCCTTGTGATGGATAGATCGGGTCCCCGAAATTAGGTGGATCTACACTTTTGCTGCTTGGAATTTCCCGATGCCTGGTTCAAACAGCGAAGAAAATTTGTTTAAGACCTGGGCACACGAAGTGTCGTCAGTGGGCAATAGCACTCGGATGTCGTCCCAGTTCCAACGTATCTTTCCCAGCCGCTCCAGCGTAGGAAACCTTTACGGTCGCTCTGCCGATTACAGGACTGGCCTTGAGGCCTTGTTGCACCAAAACCTTTCGAAAGCCTTTTTGCCCATGATGGACTGGCTCGCGCCCGTGTCCAGCTCCATTGACACCGGGAGTCCATTTAGTTCAGCATTCAGCATTATCGGGGGACAATTCGTGGTGAATGTGTGCACCCCATTTACCTCTGCCTCCTCGATCTGAGACTCTGGTTCGTTGTAATCCTCCGTGGATCTGTCCTCCTCTGCAACATGGTGGTTTGCAGGTGTAACAGACTTTGCAGCTCGCCTGAACACTCATTGGAGGTGTCCCATTGTTCCACAGCCCTTACAAATGTACTCTTTAACTCGGCATGAATGGAAATGATGATCACCCCCGCAGCGCCAACAAGGTACTAATGGCCTTATATTCATCATTCTTGATGGTGCACTCTGAGACATCTGCGGACGTGCAGCTGCAGGTATGTGTGAACTGCCCTGCATGTTATGATTCGAAAACAACATAACTTTGTTTCCAGTACTTGTGGCAGCTCTTGTGTGCTGAGAGATTTGCTTCATATTGTTACTGGTGGCAACGAACGCCTGGGCTATCGCTATGACCTTACGCAAGATTGGAGTCTCTACAGTCAAAAGTTTGTGAAGTATGGTTTCGTGGCCAATGCCAAGTACGAAAAAGTCTCTGAGCATGTGCTCCAAATGTCCTTCAAATTCGCAATGTCCTGCAAGGTGTCTTAGCCGTCGACATAACTCACCACCTCCTGGCCTTCAGACCTTTTGTAGCTATAGAACCGGTACCTCGCCATCAGAACGCTTTCCTTAGGGTTCAAATGCTCTTGGACCAGTTTTCACAAATCGTCATATGATTTCTCCGTGGGTTTCGCTGGAGTGAGCAGATTTTTCATGCGGCCATACGTTGGTGTCCCACAGAGAGTGAGGAGGATTGTCCTTCATTTGGTAACGCTCTCTTTCCCATCTAGCTCGTTGGCCACGAAGTATTGGTTGAGTCGCTCCACAAAAGTTTCCCAATAATTTCCTCCGAGAATTTCTCCAGAATGCCCACTGTTCTCAGCATCTTTGGGTTCGCTATCTGTATCTCGTCGCCAGTTGTTGTGTATGGAGAAAGAGTCAGACTGAACACTGAGTTCAAAGTAAAGTGTGACCTTAGTCTTTTATTGCAGGTCTCCAGAGTGCCTCCCCAACCTGTGAAACCTTCTTAAATACCTGTGCGCCGAAGGGATTATGCGATCCCTTGGGACTCCCGGGGATGAGCCCTCTGGTGGCTGTACAGAGTAAATACAAGTTTACATATAGAACAGCCAGGAGTGGAGCATCTTAGCTGTAAGGACAGATTGGATAGTCTGGGTTTGTTTTCCTTCGAACAGAGAAGGCTGAGGGGAGACCTCATTGAGGTGCATAAAAATATGAGAGGCCTAGATATAGTGGATAGAAAAGGTCTATTTCCCTTAACAGAGGGGTCAACAAGCAGGGGGCATAAATTCAAAGTAATTGGTAAAAGGTTTAGGGGGATTTGAGGGGAAATGTCTTCACCCAGAGGGTTTTGGGTGTCATGTATTCAACTATCATTGTAACCCATGTATAAGCTGACCTAAGTTGTACACCTTGAGAACATTGACCACAAGGGGCGAACTTGTGGGAGATACTCCTAACCTGGACTTTCAGGTATAAAACGGGAAGCTCCACCCAACGTCATCCTTTGAGGTCTTGGCAATAAAGGTAACTGGTCACAGAGTGACCTTCTCTCAAGTATGGGCCTCGTTTGCATATATGCTACTGAGAGTGGAGGACCTCTTTGCGACGCTATCCGGTGGCAAACATTTTTCAAAATTTGACCTGACCTCAGCTTACATGACCCAGGAACTGGCGAGTGAGTCGAAGAAGCTGACCACCATCACGACACACAAGGGGTTGTTTGAGTACAACAGATGTCCGTTCAGGATTCGTTCGGCCGCCGCGATCTTTCAGCGAAATATGGCAAGCCTCCTCAAGTCGATTCCAAGGACGGTGGTTTTTCAAGATGACATCCTCATCATGGGTCGCGATACTGAAGAACACCTCCACAACCTGGAGGTGGTGCTACGCAGTCTGGACCGGGTAGGGTTGCGACTGAAAAAGGTGAAGTGCGTCTTCTTAGCTCCAGTGGTAGAATTCCTGGGGAGGAGGATAGCAACAGGCGGGATCAGACCTACTGCATCCAAAACGAAAGCGATCCAGAGAGCACCCAGACCCCATAACACGACGGAGCTGTGTTCGTTCCTGGGGCTCCTGAACTATTTTGGTAACTTTCTTCCCAAATTGAGCACGCTGTTAGAGCCGCTACACGTGCTCTACGCAAAGGTCGCGATTGGGTCAGGGGGGGGACAGCCAGGAAAGGGCTTTTGATAGAGCACGCAATTTGTTAATGTTATATGACCCGTGTAAGAAAATTGTTTTAACGTGCGATGCCTCGTCCTATGGGGTCGGGTGTGTGTTGCAGCATGTGAATGCCAATGGTCAGTTACAGCCGGTAGCTTATGCCTCCAGAAGTCTGTCCCAGGCAGAAAGGGGTTACGGGATGGTAGAAAAGGAAGCACTAGCATGTGTATATGCAGTAAAAAAAAATGCACCAGTACCTGTTTGGCAGGAAATTTGAGCTGGAGACAGATCATAAACCCCTAATGTCCCTTTTGGCCAACAACAAGGCCATAAATGTCAATGCATCGGCCCGCATACAGAGGTGGGCACTCACGTTAGCCGCCTATGACTACACAATTCGGCACAGAAAGGGCACTGAAAACTGCGCCGATGCACTCAGTAGGCTCCCACTAGCCACCACTGTGGGGGCAACTGAGCATGCTGCTGAGATGATCATGGCTGTTGAAGCTTTCGAAAGCGAAGGCTCACCTGTGACAGCCCGTCAGATTAAAATCTGGACAAATAAAGACCCGCTACTGTCTTTAGTTAAGAAATGTGTCCTGAATGGAGACTGGGCAGCCATGTATGGGGCATGCCCTGAGGAATTTAAACCGTTTCATAGGCACAAGGATGAACTCTCGATTCAGGCCAATTGCCTACTGTGGGGAAACTGAGTAATCATGCCCCAGATGGGCAGAGAGGTGTTTATCAGAGAACTTCACAATGAGCACCCGGGCATTGTAATGATGAAGGCAATTGCCAGATCACATGTTTGGTGGCCAGGGATAGATGCCGACCTGGAACTTTGTGTTCGCAGGTGCAACACGTGTGCTCAGCTGGGCAACACACCCAGGGAAGCCCCCCTTAGCCCCTGGTCCTGGCCCGCCAAGCCATGGTCACACATGGGAAAAATGTTTTTGCTTGTAGTAGACGCCTACTCCAAATGGATTGAGTGTGCCATTTTAAATTCAAGCACATCCTCTGCCACGGTAGAAAGTCTACGGGCAATGTTCGTCGCCCATGGTCGACCGGATGTCTTGGTCAGCGACAATGGCCAGTGCTTCACAAGCACTGAATTCCAGGACAGGCAATGGAATCAATCATGTCAGAAGGGCACTGTTCAAGCCGGCCTCAAAGGCCAGGCGGAACAAGCAGTGCAGATAACCAACAGGGAATGCTCAGAATCCAAGGGGGTTCCCTACAAACCCGCTTATCACGCCTCCTGTTGGCCAATAGATCCCGACCACATTCGCTCACAGGGGTTCCACCCGCAGAGCTGCTAATGAAAAGGACGCTCAAAACTTGGTTATCCCTTATACACCTTACTATGAAAGAAATTGTTGAGAGCAGGCGTTAGTCACAATGTGACTACCATGACAGGAATGCGAGGGCGCGAAATATTGATGTCAATGACCCTGTTTTTGTCCTTAATTACGCTGCAGGGCCCAAATGGCTTGCAGGCACTGTGATTGCCAAAGAGTGGAATAGGGTTTTGGTAGTTAAACTTACCAATGGACAAATCTGCCGCAGACACGTGGATCAAACAAAAAGGAGGTTCAGCAACCCCATAGAAGAAGCAGAGGAAGAACATGATGTAGAGTTTACTCCACCACAGGTATCCGAACACCGAAACCAAGTGAAGGAGAGCCCAGTCCCTGTGGGCAGTCCGGAGAGGCCTGAGGCACCGCAAACAGCAGACACTCAGGCCAACGCCCAACAACCAGAGCCCCAACTCAGGCGCTCTACAAGGGAGCGTAAACCACCAGAGAGACTTAACCTGTGATCCCAATAAGACTTTGGGGGGGAGGTGATGTCATGTATTCAACTATCATTGTAACCCATGTATAAGCTGACCTAAGTTGTACACCTTGAGAACATTGACCACAAGGGGCAAACTTGTGGGAGACACTCCTAACCTGGACTTTCAGGTATAAAAGGGGAAGCTCCACCCACATTCATCCTTTGAGGTCTTGGTAATAAAGGTAACTGGTCACAGAGTGACCTTCTCTCAAGTAATGGCTTCGTGTGCATTTATACTGTATAGTAAGGACGTATCAGTGGGGGTTTGGAACTTACTGCGTGAAAGGATGGCGGAGGCAGAAATCCTCACCACATTTAACAAGTACTTGGATGTGCACTTGAAAGTACTGTAACCTGCAGGGCTATGGATCAAGATTCTATTCTATCCTGCTCTATCTTCAGCACTGTCTGAATTTTTCAACCCACAGTGGCGGGTACCCTCTTGGTGGTTGCAGTCCAGGCAGGGGCCAGCCCTGCAAACGTGATTTCCCTTTTGAGGCAGGATCAAGGTCGAGTTGAAACAGGAAATGGAAGTCCTGCCACATTGTATTATCATGCTTGGGAAAAGAATTCAGCCCCTAATCACTGAACCACTAAACATCATGGAACCTCGCTATAATTTTTTAAAGTAGTGGTAGCACCAGACATTTGCAGTTATGGAGCAGTTATAAGAGTTAAATCAATCTTAGAAAGTAATCCAGGTCTGGAAACATTGAAGAAAACTGCAGTTATAGAAAACCAGTTATATATGGACATGCATTGATTGACAGAGATCTAAAAATAAAAATATTGTTTTGTCACTACTTGCCTCCAAGTGTACAGAGTTGCATTGGAATAAGCAGTTTACCACCTCCAGAAAAAAGCACCTTAGGAGAGAGAATGATAATAGTTAAACAGCACTTTAGCCTTAAGGAAACAAAATTGGTGAGTGTTATAATTTTTTTCACCTTCGACAAAGTGGCGCGAGAATAACTAAAGCAGTATGTCACATAACTGAACAGTTATCCGCAATTTTGGATGAAATGCATTTCTATGAATCTTTGAGATTCAAACTTGAGGGGAAAAGCTTCTTGGTGAAACATATTTGGATTTAGCTAAATATCTGCAGTGCAATGAGCAGCTCGTGCTGATGGCATGGCCTGCTGAGTGTCCATTCTGCTTTTGCTAGCTGCCAGAAGGCAAATGTAGCAAGCCAGGGATTCCCCAAAAAGCAGCTCCCCAAAAGAGCTACATTTAACAAGGGTTTTTAATCTAAAGAAAAAGTGAGACTATAGTCTGGCAAGATAAGACTGACTGGAAAAGTACTACAAAGGCAGACACCAGTACCAGAGAAGTGAAACAGTTCACTTTAATGTTATTTGTTAGCATTCAACATTTTTACAAGACCTGTGTGAATGTCTCCTCATATCACCGTGTAGAGACCTTGCAAATAAATGCAAGAAGACTTGCTTTGGTGAAATAATAAACAAGTTCAAAAAGAACAAAGGAAATTAAACTGCACAGGTTGATATTTCTATTCCATAGTTATGCCTGAGGCTAGAAGCTGGTTGTCTTGGACAAACTGCTGCAACGTTCTGCCATTCACAGCTACCCTATTAGAAAAATTAGCATTGGCAATCTTCTCCTTGATCCCATTAACTCACTCTAGCTCTATATTTCTTAGGAGGAGCTTGTCAAAAGTCAACAAAGCTGACGCCAATTAAATTACTATAATTTACTAAGTCTGTTACACCAATAAAGAATTCCAGTGTTTGTTAGATAGGATCTGTCTGTAATGAACATGCATTGACTTAATTTATTTCCTTTTATTTTCATTACATTATTGCAGACTGATATTTCTTCCTACTACTGGTAAGAAGCTAATAGACATAGGGGGCAAAATTGTGCTCCTTTTTCAGAGACCCGTTAGTGCCTCAGGGGGAGCGGGGGGGGCGCTACCGGCTCCCGGGAAATTGCCCGGGAGTTTTATGGAGGCACTGCCGCGCAACTGCCGATGACATAATCACTGTTTGTGGCCACCGCTCAGTGCCGCGCGACAACCTTTTATCGCCCGCGGGGGAAATTGCTCCGTGGCCCGCTAGACTGGCATGAGGGGGTGTCAATGTGACGCTGGCCACTCTTTTCCGTTTTATATATCTGTAAAACCTTTTACTATCTGTTTTTATGTTTTGCGCAAGTTTACCTTCGTAATCTATCTTCCCTTTCTTTATTGCTTTTTTAGTCATTCTTTGCTGTTGCTTAAAATTTTCCCAATCCTCTAGTTTCCCACTAACCTTGGCCACCTTATACGCATTGGTCTTTGATTTGATACTTTCCTTTATTTCCTTGGTTATCCACGGCTGGTTATCTCTTCTCTTGCCACCCTTCTTTTTCACTGGAATATATTTTTGTTGCGCATTATGAAAGAGCTCCTTAAAAGTCCTCCACTGTTCCTCAATTGTGCCACTGTTTAGTCCTTGTTTCCAGTCCACTTTAGCCAACTCTGCCCTCATCCCACTGTAGTCCCCTTTGTTTAAGCATAGTACGCTCGTTTCTGACACAACTTCCTCATCCTCAATCTGTATTACAAATTCAACCATATTGTGATCACTCATTCCGAGAGGATCTTTTACGAGGAGATCGTTTATTTTTCCTGTCTCGTTACACAGGACCAGATCCAAAATGGCTTGCTCCCTTGTAGGCTCTGTTACATACTGTTCTAAGAAACAATCCCGTATGCATTCTATGAATTCCTCCTCCAGGCTACCCCCTGCGATTTGATTTGACCAATCGATATGTAGGTTAAAATCCCCCATAACTACTGCCGTTCCTTTTTCACATTCCTTCATTATTCCCTTGATTATTGCCCACCCCACCGTGAAGTTATTATTTGGGGGCCTATAAACTACGCCGACCAGTGACTTTTTCCCCTTACTATCTCTAATCTCCACCCACAATGATTCAACATTTTGTTCATTGGAGCCAATATCATCCCTCACAACTGCCCTGATATCATACTTTATTAACAGAGCTACCCCACCTCCTTTCCCTTCTTGCCTATCTTTCTGAATCGTCAGATACCCCTGTATGTTTAATTCCCAGTCTTGGCCACCTTGCAACCAAGTTTCTGTAATGGCCACCAAATCATACCCATTTGTAATGATTTGTGCCGTCAACTCATTTACTTTATTTCTAATGCTGCATGCATTTAGGTAGAGTGTTTTCATCCTAGTTTTTAAACCATGATTTTTAGTTTTTACCCCTCCTGCAGCCCTTTTATATTCAGTGGCCCTTTTTGTTTCTTGCCTTTGGTTTCTCTGCCCTCCACTTTTACTCATCTCTTTTCTGTCTTTTGTTTTTGTCTCCTTTTTGTTTCCCTCTGTCTCCCTGTATTGGTTCCCATCCCCATGCCATATTAGTTTAACTCCTCACCAACAGCACTAGCAAACACTCCCCCTAGGACATTGGTTCCGTTCCTGCCCAAGTGCAGACCGTCCGGTTTGTACTGGCCCCACCTCCCCCAGAGCCTGTTCCAATGCCCCACGAATTTGAATCCCTCCCTGCTCAAGCCACGTATTCATCTGTGCTATCCTGCGATTCCTACTCTGACTAGCACGTGGCACTGGTAGCAATCCCGAGATTACTACTTTTGAGATCCTACTTTTTAATTTAACTCCTAGCTCCTTAAATTCGTCTCGTAGGACCTTATCCCTTTTTTTACCTATGTCGTTGGTACCAATGTGCACCACGACAACTGGCTGTTCTCCCTCCCTTTTCAGAATGTCCTGCACTCGCTCGGAGACATCCTTGACCCTTGCACCAGGGAGGCAACATACCATCCTGGAGTCTCGATTGCGGCCGCAGAAACGCCTATCTATCCTCTTTATGATTGAATCCCCTATCACTATCGCTCTCCCACTCTTTTTTATGCCCTCCTGTACAACAGAGCCAGCCACGGTGCCATGAATTTGGCTGCTGTTGCTCTCCCCTAATGAGTCATCTCCCTCAACAGCACTCAAAAGAGTGTATCTGTTTTGCAGGGGGATGACCAGATGGGATCCCTGCACTACCTTCTTTGTACTACTCTTCCTGCTGGTCTTCCATTCCCTAGCTGGCTGTGGATCCTTCTCATGCAGTAAGACCAACTCACTACACGTGCCACTTATGTCATTCTCAGCATCGTGGATGCTCCAGAGTGAATTCACCCTCAGCTCCAATTCCGCAACGCGGTCCATCTCGGGGATGTCTGATCCCCGACCCGGGGTGGGGGGGGTTCTTTGGCTATGGGGTGGTTTAATGGGGAGGGGGGCAGGGGTCTGATCCCAGGGAAGCAGGTCAGTTTGTGGGTCCGGGAGGTTTGGGAAAGCACTCTTGCTCCTCCTGGCCCACTTGCAGTGCTGTAGGGGCACTTATCTTTTCCCAGAAGCTATCCTCACCTCTCTTGAGCTGCTGGGTTTCCCCAGGGAAATCCAGGCAGCCACAGTTAAACCTGGAAATCATGTTAAAAGTGAGGCGCCAAGCTCTGTAAAACCAAAGTGGTCGGGTTGGAGACGGGTTTTGGTTGGGTTTGAGATTTGAAAAACATTTTACCTCTCACCGAATCCAACCCACCCTTTTTGGGGGGTTAAAGTTCACCCTCTTGATTTTTAGGCATTTACCAATCATCCCCCTCTTTTGCTTTTAAATTATTTAAATACTTCTTTATCTTTAACTTCCTGACTTATTAAGGCTAGATTTTTATTCTAACTCCTACCTTACACACATTTAATTTGCACCCTTTCTCTTTTCTTCTATAAAACCATTTTGTCTCTGGTAATTTTTCCCCTGCAATGTCATTTTCCACTGTAACCTCCCAAATTATTTTATCATTAGTTTAGAATGAGCTTAACTGACAGATACTATACCAAATTTGTTATCATTTTCTCCAGCCCATGAGATAATATCCGACATAACAATCACAAATCTTCTGCCTACATAATACCAGCTAAAATATAGGACTGGATTTTTGGCTGCCTTGCGACTCTGTTAGCGCCACGGAGGGGCGGTAAAGGGTGACTAAGTGGTCATCGCCGGGCGGCCAGCTGTTACCACCCCGCCGGCAAATTTGGCTCAGGGTTTCCGGCCGCGCAAAATTTTGCCGCCCTGCCCTGTAACTTTATTCTGATCTTGACGTCAATCATCGTGCAACGTTTCGCTAAGTGACGCCTGAAAGATTAGGTGGTCTCACAATCGAGTAGACGCTATTTGAGTGTATGAAATGATAAAATGAACTCTGTACTGTGAGCCAGTGACTAGGTGTAACCTGATCAGTCTTTAATGGCTTCCAAAAGTGAAGATACAAAGGTGAAGTTCAGGTTACATATCAGGCCCAGCATGAGTGTACCTTTGACCCTAGCAACTCCGATGGTAGTGCCCCCTGTTGGTGGGCAGACCTTATGTATATACATTACATCATCCCACCCCCAGTTCTTGGCACAAGTCCATATTATAAGTTCAGACGGTCCAGAGCCCTTCGCTCTCTGGTTGACCATCTCAGTACAATCCCAGTGCTTTCCAATTCTCTCACGACTTGGGGCTGGGCGTTGTCCACAGTGGGTTCTTCTGATGGCTGGACATGAGTTGGTTGGTCGTCTAAGCTCATGGTGTCTTCTTCCAACTGTTCCGGTTCGTCAGTGTGTCTTAGCTTGATTTGATCAATGTGTTACCTGCCCATCTGCCCATTCTTGAGCTTAACTATATACACCCGGTTACCCTCCTTATCTGTAACATTGCCCAGGAGCCACTTGGGCCCTTGACCATGGTTAAGTACATGTTTTATGCCATTGTGTTGCATGAACTCTTGAAACTCCAGGCTCATGAAACATGGTCCATTGTCGCTGACAACGATGACTGGCAGACCATGTGTGGCAAACATGGTTCTCAGGTTCTCAATGGTGGCAGTGGAAGTGCTGGATGACATGATCATACATTCTATCCATTTGGAGTATGCATCCACCACCACAAAAAACATTTTACCGAGGAAGGGGCCTGCAAAGTCGATGTGGATTCTAGACCACGGTTTGGATGGCCATGACCACAGACTGAGCGGAGCTTCCTTTGGGGCATTGCTTAATTGCATGCAAGTGCTGCACTGATGCACGCATGACTAAGTTCGAGTCAATGCCAGACCACCAAACATGGGACCTGGCGATGGCCTTCATCATGACAATAATGGGATGCATACTATGTAACTCTTGTACAAATCTCGCCCTGCCTTTCTTGGGCATTACCACATGATTACTCCACAGTAAACAGTCGGACTGGATGGAAAGCTCATCTTTGCGATGGCTGTATGGTTTGGTTTCATCACCCATTCCTTTGTGGATGGTCGACCAATCCCCGTTAAGAACAGAACGTTTTACAACCGATAGGGTTGGATCCTGGCTGGTCCAGGTCTTAACTTGTTGGGCAGTGACAGGCGACCCTTTACTCTCAAAGGCATCCATGACCATGAGTAACTCTGCGGGCATTGGCGTTTCCACCCCCGGTGTGGGCAACGGTAACCGACTCAATGCATCAGCGCAGTTGTCGCTGCCTGGTCTATGGCGAATGACATAATCATAGGCAGATAATTTCAGTGCCAACCTCTGGATGTGGGATGACACTTTGGTATTGATACCATTGTGTTCCGAGAACAACGATATAAGCGGCTTGTGATCAGTTTCCAGCTTGAAGCGAAGCCCAAACAGGTACTGGTGCATTTCTTTTACCCCATAAACACATGCTAAAGCCTCTTTTTCTACCATGCCGTGGGCTTTTTCCGCCTTGGACAGGCTTCGAGACAAGTATGCAACTGGTTGTAGTTTGCCTGACTCATTGGCTTGCTGGAGTACGCAGCCAACCCCATAGGACAACACATCACAGGTCAAAACTAGACACTTGCATGGGTCATAGAGTACCAGTAACTTGTGGGAACACAATAGAGTTCTAGTCTTCTCAAAGGCTCTGTCTTGAGGTTCACCCCACACCCAGTCGTCTCCTTTCCTGAGCAGCTTGTGCAAAGGTTCTAATACTGTGCTCAATTTGGGTAAAAAGTTACTGAAGTAGTTGAGAAGACCCAGGAACGAACGCAATTCAATCACATTCTGGGGCCTGGGCGCATTTTTGATGGCCTCTGTTTTCGCGTCTATAGGCCTGATTCCGTCTGCAGCAATCTTTCATCCAAGGAATTCGACCTCTGGTGCCATGAAAATGCAGTTCGAACGTTTCAGCCCGAGTCCCACTTTGTCCAGACGATGCAGAACCTCTTCCAGATTGTGCAGGTGCTCGGCGGTGTCATGACCTATGACTAAGATGTCGTCTTAGAATACCACAGTCCTGGGGACGGATTTCAATAGGCTCTCCATGTTTCTCTGAAATATGGCTGCCACCAAACGAATGCCAAAAGGGTACCTGTTGTAAATAAACAGTCCTTTGTGTGTGTTGATGCATGTAAGTTTTTTTTATGATTCAACCAGTTCCTGTGTCATGTTAGATCCAATTTGGTAAATGATTTTCTCCCAGCTAGCGGTGCAAACAGGTCATCAGCTTTCGGTAGCGGGTACTGATCTTGTTTCGAAACTCGGTTGATCGTGACCTTGTAGTCTCCACAAATTCTAACAGTGCCGTCGCTCTTTAACACCAGAAAAATAGGGCTGGCTCATTCATTAAATTCGACCGGTGAGATGACCCCCTCACATTGTAGCCTGTCCAATTCGAGCTCAACCTTTTTTCTCATCACCACCCTGGCTTTGTGATGGATTGGTGGGCCTTGCATCTGGGCCTAGCTGAATCTGAACCTTGGCTCCCTTGAAGCTGCCAATTCCCGGTTCAAACAGTGAGGGAAATTTGCTCAGCATTTGAGCACACAAATCATCATCCGCTGATGACAAAGCTTTGATATCGTACCATTTCCATTTTATTTTCTCGAGCCAACTCCTGCCAAATAACGATGGGCCGTTGCCCGGGACAATCCATAACGGTAGATCATGAACCGCTTCCTCGTATGACACTCTTACTACTGCACTACCGATCACTGGTGAGCTCGTTGGTGTAGGTGCGCAACTTCTCATTTATCGGACTCAGCTTAGGTCTCTCTGCCTTGATCTCCCACAGCTTTTCGAAAGTCCTCCTGCTCATTATCGATTGACTCATACCCATGTCTAATTCCATGGATGCAGGCATGCCGTTTAATTTTACCTCCATCATTATTGGTTGGCGCTTTGGTAGGAATGCACATATGCTATACACTTCCTCCTCTGAGCTCTCAACTGCCTCGGGCTGCAATGCCCGATCCTCGCTGAATTGATCATTATCCACGTGGTGTGTCGCAGCTCGTCTGCTCTGCTGTGGACATGTCCGCTGAAGATGCCCCGTCTTCATACACCTTCTGCATACATACTGTCTGAAGTGGCCCTGATGGGGTCGGTGATTGCCCCTGAAACGCCAACATGTTGAGCTCAGATTTGCGCCTGATGGCGGACTTTGAGCGGCTCCCGTTGTTGCATATGCAGTCGAGTAGGCCCTCGCTGGCGAACTTTGAGTGGTTCATGTTCTTGTATAATCAGACGAGTAGGCCCTCGATAGTGAACTTTGAGCGGCTCTCGGTCTTGCAGACACAGTCGAGTGGGCCCTGCCATGTGCAGCTCTGCCAGCCGTCGATACAATTTTGTACACAGTACTTACCATGGAGTTCCTGCTTTGTCGCAATATCTGCTTCGTGCTTTTCTGCATGGACATGAAAGCCTGGGCGATAGAGATGACCTTGCTGAGGTAAGGCGTCTCCACAACCAGCAGCTTACTTAAGATCACCTTGTGGTTAACCCCGATCATGAAAAAGTCACGCAGCATGTCTTTCAACGTAGGCCCAAATTTGCAAGGCCCTGCAAGACATCTCAGGTTGGCAACAAATGCCCCTACGTCCTGGCCTTTTGGACATATAGAAGCGATATCTGGATATGAGGATTCCTTCCGTGGGTTTAAGGTGTTCCAGAACTAGAGCACACAGTTCTTTGTAATTGTTTTCTGTAGGAAGAATGGGTGAGAGCAGATTCTTGAAGCGTGCGTAGATTGTGGGTCCACAGACGGTGAGAAGAACTGCCCTGCGCTACTCTGCATCCCTGTCTTTGTTTAGGTCGTTTGCCGTGAAATACTGGTCAAGACGATCCGTGAAATCTCCCCAATTCTCTCCATCATTGAATCTCTCGAGAATTCCAACAGTACGCGATCGTGCTGTGCTTGCCTTACTTTTGCGTGGGTTCATATTTACCTCGTCGCCAGTTGTGGTGAATGAAATTATACAATGAACTCCGTACTGTGAGCCAGTGATTAGGTGTCACCTGGTCAGTCTTTAATGGCTTCCAGAAGTGAAGATACATAGGTGAAGTTCAGTTTATATACTGGGCCCAGCACGAGTGTACCTATGACCCTAGGACCTCCGACGGTAGTGCCCCCTATTGGTGGGCAGACCATATGTACATACATTACACTATTTACTGCGTGTTTAAATTGAGGAACGAGGATCCTAAATCAGAGGTCACATTGACTACAACGTTTGCACACAGCATACTGCATACAGCTCAGACTTTAAAGCGGTAGATTTATCTGCCATTACAATGTCCTTACAACTTCAGTGAAATAATTTAATGGGGGAATTACTAGTTTGCTAATGTATCATGCTCCATGCTATGCCTAGGCAGATGAGGAGAGGACAAAGATGTTGGGGGAGGAGGCACCAACGCTCATACCTCCAGCTCTCTGAGGAACAGGGTGTGAGAAGGCTGTGCTTCTGAAATGAAGTGCTGACAGAGATATGCCATCTTCTGCAGGGAGACCTCCATCTTACAGCGGTATCAGGACTGCACTGCCTGTCATAGTGAATGTGACTGTGGTACTGGCCTTCTCTGCCTCCGGCTCCTTCCAGGCTGCAGCAGGGGACACAGGCAGCATCTCTCAATACGCTGCACATCGCTCAATTTGCCACATTACAAATGCTCTCCACACCCACAGAATATACTTCCCCATGAGCAGCGGCAGCCACAATGAGCAGGCATGTGGGTTTGGCAGGGTTGCAGGCTTCCCGAGGATTCAAGGAGCCATTGACTGCACACACGTGGCCTTGCGAGCACCATTACACAATGCAGAGGTATTCAGAAACAAAAACGGATACCATTCCCTAAACGTGCAGCCGGTGTGCGACTCAAGGTCACATTTGTGCAACCCATAGGGGAGTGCGAGAAGGGGTGGAAATAATTAGGGGGCAAGAGGATCCATGCCGCTGAATGCACAGGGCATGGCTGGTGAACTGAGCCTTCAGCTTTCAGGTGGCTTCAACAACACACACCATGGCCTGGAACACATAGAGAAGTGGCAGCTCCGTCAAAGACTTTACATTGGGTGAGACAGTGATCTTGCAACCAGAGCAAGGGTCCATAAATGTAAAGGGTACTCAGCCTCAAGACCCTCATGAGGTTGTTAAACTTCTTGTGGCATTGGCTGGCAGTTCTAGCCACCGTGTCTGTCGCTGACACCTCCAGGGCTCTCTCCCTCCAAAACCCCCTGAGGACTCTTGGCACGGGCCTTCTTCCTCCCACGAGATGCAGTGCAGGCCACCTCCTCTCAATAGCCTGAACTAGGGCCTCAGCGGCGGCTGCAGAGAAGTGGTGTGCTCGCTGGCGTCCCTCCAGCTGCACCATGACTCTCACTCTGAGTGAAGTGGCCCAGTGGATCTGCGAATGCGCAAACAAAATCGGCACCCCCTAAACTTTTGTCTGGGAAGCTTCAAGCCGTCTGCGCATGCGCAAAGTGTAGAGCATTTTTTGTGCCATGGTTTTTGGCTCTGGCGGCCAAACACAGGTGTGTAACGCTTGATTTAGCGGTCCGGTCATTGAACCTCAGTTTTGGATTAATTTTACGGATGGAGGTGCAAACTTTTTCCATAGAAACATAGAAAATAGGTGCAGGAGTAGGCCATTCGGCCCTTCGAGCCTGCACCACCATTCAATAAGATCATGGCTGAACATTCACCTCAGTACCCCTTTCCTGCTTTCTCTTCATACCCCTTGATTCCTTTAGCCGTAAGGGCCATATCTAACTCCCTCTTGAATATATCTAACAAAATGGCATCAACAACTCTCTGCGGTAGGGAATTCAATAGGTTAACAACTCTCTGAGTAAAGAAGTTTCTCCTCATCTTGGTCCTAAATGGCTTAACCATTATCCTTAGTCTGTGACTTCTGGTTCTCGACTTCCCCAACATCGGGAACATTCTTCCTGTTTTTAACCTGTCCAGTCCCATCAGAATTTTATGTTTCTATGAGATTCCCTCTCATTCTTCTAAACTCCAGTGAATACAGGCCCAGTCGATCCAGTCTCTCCTCATATGGCAGTCCTGCTATCCCGGGAATCAGTCTGGTGAACCTTCGCTGCACTCCCTCAATAGCAAGAACGTCCTTCCTCAGATTAGGAGACCAAAACTGAACACAATATTCCAGGTGAGGCCTCACCAATGCCCTGTACAACTGCAGTAAGACCTCCCTGCTCCTATACTCAAATCCCCTAGCTACGAAGGCCAACATTCCATTTGCCTTCTTCGCCGCTTGCTGTACCTGCATTCCAACTTTTAATGACTGATGTACCATAACACTCAGGTCTCATTGCACCTACCCTTTTCCTAATCTGCCGCCATTCAGATAATATTCTGCCCTCCTGTTTTTGCCATCAAAGTGGATAACCTCACATTTATCCACATTATACTGCATCTGCCATGCATTTGTCCACTCACCTAACCTGTCCAAGTCCCCCTGCAGCCTCTTAGCATCCTCCTCATAGCTCACATCGCCATCCAGCTTAGTGTTATCTGCAAACTTGGAGATATTACACTCAATTCCTTCATCTAAATCATTGATGTATATTGTAAATAACTGGGGTCCCAGCACTGAGCCCTGCGGCATCACACTAGTCACTGCCTGCTATTCTGAAAAGGACATGTTTATCCCGAGTCTCTGCTTCCTGCCTGCCAACCAGTTCTCTATCCACGTCAATATATTACCCCCAATACCATGTGCTTTGATTTTGCACACCAATCTCTTGTGTAGGACCTTGTCAAAAGTCTTTTGAAAGTCCAAATACACCACATCCACTGGTTCTCCCCTGTCCACTCTACTAGTTACATCCTCAAAAAATTCTAAAAGATTTGTCAAGCATGATTTCCCTTTCATAAATCCATGCTGACTTGGACCGATCCTGTCACTGCTTTCCAAATGCGCTGCTATTTCATCTTTAATAATTGATTCCAACATTTTCCCCACAACTGATGTCAGGCTAATCGGTCTATAATTCCCTGTTTTCTCTCTCCCTCCTTTTTAAAAAAGTGATGTTACATTAGCTACCCTCCAGTCCATAGGAACTGATCTAGAGTCGATAGACTGTTGGAAAATGATCACCAATGCATCCACTATTTCTAGGGCCACTTCCTTAAGTATTCTGAGATGCAGACTATCAGGCCCTGGAGATTTATCGGCCTTTAATCCCATCAATTTCCCTAACACAATTTCCTGACGAATAAAGATTTCCTTCAGTTCCTCCTTCTCACTAGACCTACTGTCCCCTAGTATTTCTGGAAGATTATCTGTGTCTTCCTTCGTGAAGACAGAACCAAAGTATTTGTTCAATTGGTCTGCCATTTCTTTGTTCCCTATTTTAAATTCACCTGATTCTGACTGCAAGGGACCTACGTTTGTCTTCACTAATCTTTTTCTCTTCACCTATCGATAGAAGATTTTGCAGTCAGTTTTTATCTTCCCAGCAAGCTTCCTCTCATACTCTATTTCCCCCCTTCTAATTAAACCCTTTGTCCTCCTCTGCTGAATTCTAAATTTCTCCCAGTCCTCAAGTTAGCTGCTGCAGGCACTATCAGAACTACCCCACCTCTTGCATTTAGATTTTTTTTCTTTTCTGACCCCTAGTATCCTTTCAAGATTCCTCACCTTACTTAGTACAAAAATTTGTATTCCTTATAGTTCATATTCAGTAAGTAGCTATTCTCCATCTCCCGTTCCCATATAGACTAAATCCTCTTTAATGTTAACAGGATCTGCAACACATTTTGACATTTTGTGCACACAAAGAATGTACTCATGACTTACATCTCCTGACATATTACATGCCACCATTAGTAATTATTCTTTCCATCATCCCAGTACTAATTATACACTTAACAAAGGACTTAAAATACTAACGGTTGCATGAAAAAGATGAAAGGACTAAGAATCTATTTTGGCCAATAATCTGCTCTCCAGATTCTAATTAAGGCCATGGCGATATTCAGTTTCTCGGATGTATTGTACCTTTGTTTATGCTATACAATGTAAATGTAAAAAGGAACGTGGATAGTGCTGCAGGAATGGAATATTGATTTTTCAGTTTTAAATTGGATTTTTTTTTAAGTCTCCTTCCTCCACAATTCTTGTCACTCACATAGGTCTACAGTTCGTTTTAATAATAAATTGTTGTACACTCAATACCTGTGAAAAACATGTTATTAATGAAGTGCTCCAGGTAGTCACAATATATAACAAGAAAGGGCATCCCGAACAAAAACAGATCAGAAGAAACTAAGCATCCACAATCTATCAATCACGCCTGCTAGAATTCAACTGCTATTGTAATGGATAATCATGGGGGTGGGGAGGGGGCAAGGAAAGGAATTTCACTGATTATTACGTATGGAAACATTATGAATGCATTCATGGCAATCTCCTCTGGTTTGTATTTCTAGCAGCAACATAAATACTTTATTTTTAATACCTTTACAATATTGCTTGAGATACTGACCAAAAATATTCATAAATTTCAATGTTGCCATGCAGAGCACATCGAAGAGTTCCTTCTCCAGCATTCTTTCATGTGTGGGAATTAAAGAAAGAACAAACTTTCGTTATATAACAATTTTCACAAGTACTTTCAGCATCTAAAAGTGCTTTTCAGCCAATTTTATACTTTTTAAGCTATAGTTGAGTCGTAATGTAGGACACGTGGTGGCTAACTTGCATACAGAAAGGTTCCACGTATAGTATTGCAATTATGATCAGATAATCTGTTTTAGTGATGTTGATTAAAGGATAAATATTCCATTCAACTACAGGATTTATGCTGAAGTCAATCTATTGGACTGCAGTTCAGAATTACTTCAGCAGTATATATTCCTATCAGCACAAAAAAATGTCCAGTCAATGCAAGGCTGACATCAGTAAGGGTAACCAATTTATGCAACATATCTCAGTGAAATCTGGACACAAGCAGAAACAAATTATTTTACTCTGTATAAAACTCCTCAGTAACTCCATTATTTGGAATATTCCATGTGCATTTTCGCACGCTTTAAGACCTTTAATTGATGTATTGGAGTGGTTTGAACAATAATATAAGGGTGATTGCACGCCACAAGTTACAAACTCCAGCTCATTCTCGTTGCAGAAAGGTTTAAAAGAGGCAATAATCCAGCCCTACGGAATCCAGGTAAACATGGATAAAGTAAATGGGTCATCTTGTCTTGGTAAATATCTCTATGATGCCATCACATTTCAATGTAAGTTTAGCGGAGGAGGGAGACTCCTGGTGATTTATGGAATGAACTTACATCATAAAAATGTTTAACATCATATCAGTTAACCCAATAAAAAAAGGAACTAGAAAATATTCTGCTCAAAAGAGCTGAAGGATACAGACTATTTATAGAATATTGTAATGAAGAGCTCAAAAGAGTATAATTTGTGGACTTGACTGCATCGGTATTCTCCTTGCTGGTATGTCATTCCCCCAATCTACATAAACTGCAAATTGTCCAAAACTCTACCATCCATATCCTGTGCTGCATAAACTCCTGCTCACCCATCGCCCCTGTCCTCACTGACCTACACTGGCTCTGGCATCTTCCAACACAACATATTTGAAATATAAACAGAAAATGCTGGAAATATTCAGCAGGACAGGCAGCAGCTATTGAGAAAGAAACAGAGTTAATGACCTCAATATTGACCGGGGGGGGAGGTGAGTGGGGTACCGAGCGGGCCCAGAGATTCGGTCAAGGTCCGCGTTTCCTGTGTGAGTATTTTTTTTTGACAGGGGATCTCCACCTGGAAGTCAGCCTGATTGACAGGCTTGCTTTCCAATCGGGTGGGGAGCACTCCGCAGAAGGCCGCAGCCACAGGTAAGGAGCGTGCAGCTGCTACTGGGAGCATGGGGAGGTCTGATCACTGATTGGGGCGGGTGTGAAGGATTTGGATGGGCATGGACTGGGGTGCACAATGCCAGGGAAGCATGTAAGCTTGGGGGGCCAGGGAGAAGCAGTCCTGCTCCTCCTGTCACACAAGCAGTGCTGTAAGGGCCCTTATCTTTTCTTCGCTGTGGTCCTAGTCTCCCTTGAGGTATCAGGTTTCCTGAGGCCTGGGAAACCCAGCCAGGGTTAAACCTGTAAGCGAAGTTAAATGTGAGGCTTCCAGCCTCATTTTAATATTGAGATTGCCAACGCACCTGCTGGGAATGGGTAAGCTAGCCGCCCCCTGTCCCACTTCCATTAAACCACGATGTGGGTGGGTTGGAGGCAGGTTGGGATTGGGTTTGAGTTTTAAAATTTTATTACATTTCATCTGAACCCAACTCACCTATTTTTGGGGGTTCAAATCCACCCCAATGTTTCAAGTCGATGACCTTTTCTCAGAACTGGAAGAAGTTAGAGATGTAACAGTTTTTGAACAGGAGCAAAAAGAAAGGTCTGTGGAAGGCAGGAGAGATTACATGACAAAAGGGATGATGATGCAAGGAAAAAGGAGGTGGATATGGGACAAGAAACGAAAGAGAAGATGGTTCAAAAGCTATAAATGATTAGCAGAACCATTAGCAGCTTCTGTTCAAAAAAAATAGGAGCAGTGATTATGATATCATTATTACATCCTCATCGTCATCTATAACCTTGCTCCATGACCTTGCTGTGATCCTGATCCTATCTCATGCTCACTGGGGCAACAATGGTGATGGGGGAGACACTCCACTCCCATTGGATGCTAGCACTTCGCTCAGAGACCAGAAATCTCGTCCACTGGCAGGGGACCATTTATAATAATGGATAAATAGTACATTCCTCTCTCTGCTATTTTTACACAGATATTGTTTTAAATGGGTTAATGTTTCTACAAGAATAATGAACAGAGAAAAATCTTAGGCACACATTAAGTGTTCATCCAATGATATCACTAACAGTAATTAGCAGACAAATTTCTCAAACAAAACAATGATTGATTTTATTGAGGTAGCCAGCATGCTGTTGTTTTTACAAATCCCATTAAGCTATTATGTTGATAATTAGATGAACAAAGTCAATTACTGCCAAGAGGAAATGGTTAATTGTATGAAAAATAATTCTGTAAATTAGAAAAGTCACCACTGCCTCAGAACCATCTGACCCGAACTGAATCAGTACAACCACTATCTTGCCCACTCGTTGAATAACTAAGACACCATTGCCAATTGTGTAGTGCCCTCTAACTTCACATAGCTCAACTTAACACATCTGTAAGTATTGGCAAACAATGGCATGAATGGCAGGGTACAATAAGAACAATGTATACCTAAAAAAAAAGAAATGTTATAAAGTACAGTTGACCGATATAAAACAGCAGAGTAAAGAAGATTCAGAAAGATGCCCCTTAGAAAGCTTCCCTGTTGTTCCATTTACTTTTCTGCCATTCTTGACATGTTATATACAAATCTATCTGCTTCAGTGACAATTCAGCAGCTGATAAAGCAGCTGCTGTTCTCTCACAAAGTAAAATGCTTCCTTCACTATTTTTAAGTATTATAAAAGCCATTTAATGGTTCAAAAAATTATCCCGTTGTGCATGAAAAGACAGCAATATGCCATTGCTCAGATGGGTCTGGCAGGTAACTTGTATTTTAAAGGTCATATCCTCACTGAAGGCTCTTTTGTGAAGAACTCTGAACATATTTTGTGAAGGAGAATAAAGCTATTTCTGATTTTGATCTGTAATCTACAGAATATTAAAGTTAACAATAGTTCTCCATGCTAAAAAATATTTTAAAAATTGTATTGTAAAATTTTGGGAAACTAGGTGTTTTTGCTGCAGCATTTCCCATTTTCCTTCACTCATTCTTTCAGTTTTAAAACGATCAATCGGGAAGGATAGTGTACAGTGAATCTTTTCCCTCACTGATGTCCATTCACAACTCGAAAAGGCCATGTGAATGAGAATTACGAAAATAGAAATTTGGTTTGGCTGCTGTTAGAAAATTCTTCCAATCGTGGGGTTTAATAGTAAGGAAAATACAGTGGACCTCTCCTGTTGTTATACACTGTTTTGTTAGAGAATGCAATGAAGAGAATTGTGAGATCTATCAGCACTGAGATGAGATCCCAGGTCTGACAGTATGAATTTCTGCAAGTACTGAATTTAGCATTCGATTAGTTTGTAGACATCTGTCTGTCATCTACCTGTTTCTATCTCTCTCGCTCGGGCTGACTGTGTCCTAGACATGAAAACAGACTGTAAAAGCTTCTACAGGTATATAAAAAGGAAAAGATTAGCAAAAGTAAATGTGGGCTCCTTATAGGGTGAGATAGGAGAAATTATAATAGGGAATAAGGAAATGGCAGGTAAATTAAACAAATACTGTGTGTCGATCTACACAGAAGAAGATGCAAAAAACAACCAGGAAATAATGGAGAACCAAGAATCTAGCAAGAATGAAAGAAATCAGTATTAGTACAAAAATAGTACTGGAGAAATTAATGGCACTGAAAGCCAATAAATCCCCTGATCCTAGGATTTTGAAAGAGGTGGCTATAGAGATAATGAATGCATTGGTTGTCATCTTCCAAAATTCCATAGATTCTAGAATGGTTCCCACAAATTGGAAGGCAGCTAATGTAACCCCACTATTTAAGAAAGGAGGGAGCGAAAAAATGGAGAACAACAGACCAGCTAGTCTGACATCAGTAGCAGGGAAAATGCTATAATCTATTCATCATCATCATAATAGGCAGTCTCTCAAAATCGAGGAAGACTTGCTCCACTCTAAAAGTGAGTTCTCACGTGACTGTACAGTCAAATGCTGCAATTACAGACTCTGTCACAGATGGGGCAAACAGAGGTTGAAGGAAATGATGTGTGGGGAGCCTGGCTTGCCATACACTCCTTCCGCTGCCTATGCTTGGTTTCTGCATGCTCTTGATGCCAAGACGTGAGGTGCTCAATGCTCTCGCGGATGCTCTTCCTCCATTTTGGACGGTCTTGGGCCAGGGATTCCCAGGTGCCGGTGGGAATGTTGAACTTTATCAAGTACGCTTTGAGGGTGTCCTTGAAACATTTCCTCTGCCCACTTGGGGCTCGCTTGCCATGTCAGAGCTCCAAGTAGAGCGCTTGCTTAGGGAGTCTCGTATCGGGCATGTGGATGATGTGGCCTGCCCAATGGAGCTGGTCGAGCATGGTCAGTGCTTCAATGTTGGGGATGTGGGACTGAGCGAGAAAACTGACAGTGCATCTATCCTCCCAGTAGATTTGCAGGATCTTGCAGAGGCACTGCTGGTGGTACTTCTCTGGAAATTGTCCATGTCTAGGAGGGCAGATATCACTACTTCCCTGTAGAGCATAAGCTTGGTGCCAGATTTGAGGTCCTGGTCTTTAAACATTCTCTTCCTCAGGTCACCGAAGGCTGCGCTGGCGTACTGGAGGTGGTGTTCGACCACGTAATCGATGTCTGCCCATGCTGATAGTAGGCTCCCGAGGTATGGAAAATGGTCTATGTTGTCCATGGCCGCACCATGGATTTTGATGACTGGCGAGCAGTGCTGTGTGGCAGGATCAGGTTGGTGAAGTACCTTTGTCTTATGGATGTTTAGTGTAAGGCCTATGCTTTCATACGCCTCGGTGAAGGTGTTGATGATGGCTTGGAGATCGGCCTCTGAATGTGCGGTAAAAAAGTGTTTTCAGATTGCTGGCTTCTCGCCCATTCTCAAACCACCTAGTCACCACTTTTGAAAATGGGTGTTACCGTGAGCGATATAAAGTGGGCGGTAGCTTTACATTTTTTTGACCTTCTGCCGTAAAGTGTGGCCACCCTTAGCAATGGCATGGCAACGCACGATTCCCGCGATTCTGGAGGTCAAGGGTCACCATGTCATGCGCAGAAGAGGAGACAGAAAGAGAGGGAGCTCGGAGGGACTGAAGGCGTGTCTGGGTGTGGTGTGGCTGCTTTGAGAGGAAGGAGGAAGACTTTAGAGCTTCGCAACAAGTAGGCAAACAAAAAGTAGCTGTTACCAGCCACATATTTGACCGAATTTGACCTATAATGGAGAGAGAGGAGGAGGCATCACAGCACGCTGTAGAGACTGATGCTGGAGAGAGCAGTGAGGTAGGAGAGGAGCACATTGGAGGGCACAAAACAGCCACGAGGTTCTCAGACGAGGCAAATGCCTCCCTCCTGCAGGAGGTCGAGTTACGCTGGTGTGATTTGACACAGGAAGGGCATGGGAAGGCCACCCCAAAGGCCTACAAGAGGATATGGACCGAGATAGCAGAGGTGATCTCGTCAGCGATCAATGAGGTGCATGAGGGCAACCAATGCCGCAAACGGTGGAACGACCTTGTGGGATCCACAAAAGTATTACATTGATTTTCATGTACTTATGTATTTATATAATTCGATTTGTAACAGCAATGAGCGACTATCAGCAGATGTGAGGTCTTGCACTTTTACCAGGAATGTTTTACTCAAAGCCTGTGGTCACGGTGTACGTCTTTAGGTAAAGAATGATAATAATCATAATAATCATGATTACATCTGTCGGTTATGTGTTGTATCAGTGTCTGTGACAGTACCTAAGAATGAAATCATGCAATGATCTCATGCCATGTCGTCCTGTCACCTTTTACAGAAGAAGCTATTGACGATGAGGTCCATGCAGAGGTGAACAGGTGGTGGACCACCAGTCCCCAGTGACATCACTGACATGGAGGAGCATGTGCTCGCATTTGTGGGGAAGCAGCCCCGGACATCCACGGATGCATTAGCGGACCCTGAAGTGCAGCCTCGTGAATAAAGCTGCACCAAGTCAGCATGGATTTGTGAAAGGGAGATCATGCTTGACAAATCTTCTGGAATTTTTTGAGGATGTTTCCAGTAAAGTGGACAGGGGAGAACCAGTTGATGTGGTGTATTTGGACTTTCAGAAGGCTTTCGACAAGGTCCCACACAGGAGATTGATGTAGAAAAGTTAGGGCACATGGGATTGGGGGTAGTGTGCTGACGTGGATTGAGAACTGGTTGTCAGACAGGAAGCAGAGAGTAGGAGTAAATGTGTACTTTTCAGAATGGCGGGCAGTGACTAGTGGGGTGCCGCAAGGTTCTGTGCTGGGGCCCCAGCTGTTTACATTGTACATTAATGATTTAGACGAGGGGATTAAATGTAGTATCTCCAAATTTGCGGATGACACTAAGTTGGGTGGCAGTGTGAGCTGCGAGGAGGATGCTATGAGGCTGCAGAGTTACTTGGATAGGTTAGGTGAGTGGGCAAATGCATGGCAGATGAAGTATAATGTGGATAAATGTGAGGTTATCCAGTTTGGTGGTAAAAACAGAGAGACAGACTATTATCTGAATGGTGACAGATTAGGAAAAGGGGAGGTGCAACGAGACCTGGGTGTCATGGTACATCAGTCATTGAAGGTTGGCATGCAGGTACAGCAGGCGGTTAAGAAAGCAAATGGCATGTTGGCCTTCATAGCGAGGGGATTTGAGTACAGGGGCAGGGAGGTGTTGCTACAGTTGTACAGGGCCTTGGTGAGGCCACACCTGGAGTATTGTGTACAGTTTTGGTCTCCTAACTTGAGGAAGGACATTCTTGCTATTGAGAGAGTGCAGCGAAGGTTCACCAGACTGATTCCCGGGATGGTGGGACTGACCTATCAAGAAAGACTGGATCAACTGGGCTTGTATTCACTGGAGTTCAGAAGAATGAGAGAGGACCTCATAGAAACGTTTAAAATTCTGACGGGTTTCGACAGGTTAGATGCAGGAAGAATGTTCCCAATGTTGGGGAAGTCCAGAACCAGGGGTCACAGTCTAAGGATAAGGGGTAAGCCATTTAGGACCGAGATGAGGAGAAACTTCTTCACCCAGAGAGTGGTGAACCTGTGGCATTCTCTACCACAGAAAGTTGTTGAGGCTAATTCACTAAATATATTCAAGAGGGCGTTAGATGAAGTCCTTACTACTAGGGGGAATCAAGGGGTATGGTGAGAAAGCAGGAATGGGGTACTGAAGTTGCATGTTCAGCCATGAACTCATTGAATGGCGGTGCAGGCTAGAAGGGCCGAATGGCCTACTCCTGCATCTATTTTCTATGTTTCTATGTTTCTATTGTATCATGTAAATTCTATAGATGCCATACCCACTCATATCCGAACAATCATATAAGATAGATGATTTCTAAAATTGTCATAGAAATACAATTGGCCTAATCAAAATCATTGCAATGCAGAATGTGTTGATGGTCATGAAATGTGATGTCTGCGATGATTTTGAGAGCGGTGGTACTTTTGTCGTGCATATGCTGTGTGTAGCGCTGGACTCACCTTGTCACCCTAGCACCCCCTTCTCCTCTAATAACCTCATTTGTGTTTTGCAGCTCAACCAGCAGCGCAGCCCCAGGCAAGACCACAGAGGCCAGAAGGTGGGGGCGCGTGGCAGGAGTCAGCGGACGATCCTACTACATCTGGTGCTGAGGAGCTCCGATTCTTGCCCGTCAATCCACTGGGTCTGTTCTCCACGGATGAGAGCACGGACTTCGAAGAACCTGCATCGCAACGCTCCAGAAGCCATTCCACCCCAAGGCCATCTAGTGGTCCTCCGGTCATTCCCGCCTCCACTCTGGAGGTACTGGTCCCAAGCACCTCTCCACAGGGCACCCCATTTATCCCCAGAACGGCGCCGACCCCACGGAGGCCTCGTGGATGCGGCAGGTCTGTTCCACGAGCGCGACATGACAGCGGAGAGATGGTATAGTTGTCCTGGAGGACTGTAGACATTGGTGACCAGCTCATCGAAGCATTGGGGGGCATATCCCGACAGCTGGCTACCATGACCGAGTACATTCCACGCATGGTGGAGGCCCTGGATGCGATAGCCAGGAACACTGCTGCCACAGGCCTCCCTGTTGACCCCTAGATTTGGCACCACCACTGAGAACGACAGATGAGAGTAAGAACCAAGATCCTGCTTCTGCATCAGAGAATGTTGCCCCCTCGGCACCCCCACTCCCGTACCCATGCAACCACCGCATCTGCCTTCATCCCCCCACCTTCCTTTGAAAGCCAAAGTCTTGCAAATGTCCAGCAGCTTTCCCTGCACACTTTAGCAACTTATTTCATGTCTTACACCAAGCCACTACTCAAATAAACTGTACAGGAACCAGTAAAAAAGCAAAATTTAGAACTTACCTCAAAGTTGCTATGGAGGGAGTACAGCGAATGTTCACCAGATTGATTCCTGGGATGGCAGGACTGACATATGAGGAGAGACTGGATCAACTGAGCTTGTATCCACTGGAGTTTAGAAGAATGAGAGGGGATCTCATAGAAATATATTAAATTCTGACGGGATTGGACAGGTTAGAGGCACGAAGAATGTTCCCGTTTCTGGGGAGTTCCAGAACCAGGGGTCACAGTCTAAGAATAAGCGGTAAGCCATTTAGGACCGAGATGAGGAGAAACTTCTTCACTCAGAGAGTGGTTAACCTGTGGAATTCTCTACCACAGAGAGTTGTTGATGCCAGTTTGTTGGATATATTCAAGAGGAAGTTAGATGTGGCCCTTACGTCCAAAGGGGTCAAGGGTATGGAGAGAAAGGAGGAAAGGGGTACTGAGGTGCATGATCAGCCATGATCTTATTAAATGGTGGTGCAGGCTCGAAGGGCCAAATGGCCTACTCCTGCACCTAATTTCTATGTTTCTACATTTCTATGTTGCATGTGTCCCTTAAGTTTTGCTGGTGAGGAAGGTTGGTCGTGCAGCTGAATGCACGTTCAGCTGGTTGTGTTTTGAAGAGTGTGTTGAATGGAGCAGCATTATGGAAAATAGCAGGTCGTGTGTCAACTCACCGTTGCACATTGATTGACATCATGATCAGCCTCATTACCATTTTTGTAGTGAACTCAGGCAATGGCTGCGCTCCTGACATGCCCAAAATGGCGGCTGCCGCGGGCCGCACTGGAAAGAAAGCAGCCGCCACTTTTCTTATGAAACCAGCTTCAAAAGCCGCCGGTAAAAGGTGAAATTTTGCAGCTAATATTTTCTACAAGTTCCACATCATTGAAGAAGCACTAAACAATACCATTGATTGCAGAACTCCTAGTTTAGCACAATTTTATAAATCATTGTGTTGGAACAATGAGCTATTCATTCACAGACCACCCCTATTAATTTCTCACCTGACAAACAGACCATCATAAGGTGCCAAAAGCTCGCAGTCAGTGTGAGTCAATCACCTGAGTGAAAGTTCTCACCATTGCTATAATCATTTTCTATCTCGCTTTGACCAACTAATTCATAGTTAAGCCATAGTTTGCCATTATCTCACTTCACCTTCTTTCTTGCTGCCTGCTTTCCACCATTTTATATTTTTACCTCATTTGACATTCAACTGTGAGAATAGCATTAACTGGGTAATGTCACACACAAAAAAAACATCCTCTTATGCTGATGCATTTTGAAAAGGCCAAACTTTAATCACTTCTACTGTTCAGAAATAACAGCTGCTCACGTGTTGATGCACAGCCCCCTACTGTTAGATTTATTAACCCTTTGAGGAGTGACTTTCATGCAACTTGAGAATTATTTAATTGCAAAACATAATGTGTTATGTATTTCTACAGGTAAATACTGTATTATCAAATATAATAGCACAATTTACAGGAAATTTCAATTTTTGCCTGCAGCATTTTCTGAACAATTATAGTTTAATAAGATGAGCAATCAGCTTTCAGAGGTTTTGCCTTTGGATATGTTTTGCAATCCCTAAATTTAACCCGGTTAACAGGAAAGAGAAGCTAAGTTTAAATAAACCAACAAAGACTAAATACACTAACAGTTCTTCCAATCTTCACATCTTACTATTTGCGTGGGAATTTCCCATGCCTTTTATCTTAACTATGTGCACCACTTTTGTTCTTTTAATTGCCTCAAAATTTTTGGACATCATCTAACAATTTTCTATTAAGCACTTTGCAGGTCATTTGCCCCATTAACCGCATTTCCTGGATTGCAATAGCTGTTCTTGCTCCTCCTCCTCCTCCCTTGTTTGCAATCTTATTAAAATGACTCTTTCCCTTTTAGTTTAGTTTAGTTCATCCCTCTTGATGCTGTTTCACTGAGGCAGCATGCAAAGCACTCAGGTAATCTTTCTACTGGTTGATATGAGCATATCCTGCTCCAGGCCCCACTTTTTTGTTGACATAGAAATATGTATCTAATAAAGGATCCTTGGACCCCAGCAGCATACACACAGGGCGTAATATTCTGTGGGGCGTCTCCCACTTCTTCATAACTTTCCTGGAACAGCCTTTGAAACCCCCCCAAAATAGCATAAATTCCAGTGCTATTCTAATTGCCTCCTGGCTAGCCTCCCATCTTCCATCCTTCGGAAACTTCAACTCTTCCAAAGCCCTGCTGCCTTTATCCTATCCCACAGAATCTTTTGTTGCTCAGAGTTGCTGCTTCACTAGTAGCAAGCATACAGTCCGGTATGGAAATGCAATGGCAGTGCTGGGTTGGAACGAGGAAGAGGAGTTTAGGCAGAGGGAACAATGGCAGATGCGACTGGATCTTTGGCCTTGTCCTAGCAGCCAAATCTTCAGGGCTAGGCGTACTTACTTCAGCATGTCTGAAGAGACCTGCTTTCACTATTTATGTATTATATGGAAGGCTATCACAGAGTAATGACATTTCCTCAAGATCTATCAGGAGGTCAGACCTGTCTGACTGTGAGGGTGCATGTTACTGAGCAAGTAGGTTTGAAATGGGGAGTACAAAGAAGCTAAAAACTATGCTTTCCTTATTGTTCTGTCGCTAAGCTCCTCATGGCCACCATCCCTCCTTATCTTTGGCTCCAATGACATGAAGGGTTATGTCCTTAGCTGATTCAAAATTTGGAAATTTTCAAGTTGCCACCAGTCCAGTTTGTCTCTTCTGTGATTGTCTGCAGCCTTCCCTTTGGAACCAGACAAAATATATGGCTTTTAACATTTGGAATAGCTGAGAATGACACCCCAGCAACCAACAGAGACATAACCTTGTGTAATAGCCAGCAATTTCAAGTGTTATTTTGATTTGGTGTTAATGCATGCAACAATTAAGTGTGATATGAGAAGCATTTTTAAGTGGCTTAATTTGAGGTGTCAAACTGTGGGCCACCTTGTCTTGGCACTATTCCTCAGGCCTGAGGATTTCTTCTTCACCTGGTCTCTCAACTTAGGAACATGGGAGACAACACTTACTCTATCAACCACCTCTTGTTATGCTTGATGCACATTGTGAAGGAACTGGTTTCCCCTTAGTCCCAAATATGACTATCCTTTTCTACACCTCTTCCAGTAGAAAATCCAAACTGTCATCATCACTTCTGCATTCAGGGTGGCCAAACTTAACAAAGGGGACTATATTTTATAGTCTCTTTTAGTGCAACTTAACTCTATTTATTTGGGAGATCTCAGACAGCCATGTGGAGCTTCAGGTGGTGTTCCTTCACATACCCTCTCTCTCAATACAGCTCCCTATACCTCCTAGCTAGAGGGCGCTATACATTATATTGATAGCTAGAGAGCCTTGTACCTTATCTCATTACACCTTTCCTTTCATACGAAACAAAAATGAATTAAAGTTAGCTTCAATATAAACAGGTAGTTAACTTAACTTCTTATGAATACATGTATTAAACAACTACAAGTTTAACAAACAACAAAACTCTTGCCTTATTAATTCTTTATCAAAATGTCCAGTGTCCATGATTTCTTATTTCTGGACATAGTGTTCCAGGTATTTTGGTGTTGTGCGGATTCTGTTGCTTTGCCTCAAACTGGTTGTTTCAGTGGTGTTCTGTGTACTGATTGCTTTAGTCCCTTTATCAGTGCTCTGAGGGAAAATATGAGGCAACATATCCCTGTTTTTATGTGTTGTTGTTGAAGTGTTGTTTCACATGCTAGTTGGCTGTGTTGGCAGCGGATCGTCTGTGGGTGTTACTGAGATCTCTGGAGTTTTGATGAGTGTCTCAGCGCTCTTTCTCAGATATATCCAATTTCTGTGATACTCACGGCCATCTTCTGTAATGACCTGATATGAACGAATGCGGACTTGTTTTTGAACCTGAGCTTTTTGCCCCTCTTTGTTTTCTCGCATTTGTTTGAGTCTCACTGTTTCTCCTTCTGCAGTGTAGGAAGTGCTGTAGCACCTGTTGTAGTAGTGTGCTTGCTTGGCATGGTTCCTTTCTTTGTTGACGATGACGTCATGTATGATTCTTGGTTTGAGTAGTTCATTTGCGATTGCGATGTTTGTCTTTGTGTGGTGACCGAGTAAGCATTGTGCTAGTGAACTATCAAGGCCTACAGTTGGTATGTTTTGCCAGATAAGAAGGTTCCTGCAGAAGTCTCTTTGTCTTCTTGATTAGCTGCTTTGCGAGCTTAGTTGCGTTCTCAACCTTTCCGTTGCTTTGTGGATATTCTGGTGAGCTTGTTGTGTGATCGATTCCACATTCTGTGGCAAAGTTTGTGAACTGTTGTGAGTTGAAGGGAGGTCCATTGTCGGATTGAAGCTTGTCTGGAATGCTGTGGTTAGAGAAGTGTTTCTTGAGGTGTTTGATGATGACAGTGGAATCTTTTTTTCCATGTAGATTTTCTATCTCAAAATAGTCCGAGTAGTAATCCACTGTGCCATTGAGTGTGAATAGGTCACAACCAATCTTTTCCCACGGTCTCTGGGGGAGGTCGTAACTTATCAATGGTTCTTCTGGTTGGCTCGATTGATAGGTGTTACATGTTTCACGCTTTGAAACTTAGGACTAGAATTTCCTATCAGCCCGCCAGCACTCGATTCCCACCCAAAAGATCACTAAGACTGGGAAGATTATCGTGGCGAAAACTCCCCCCCCCCCCCCCCAAAATAATCCACCAAGCAAAAAACATGGTCCTTCCAACCCCATTCTGGGCGAAAAGTGCAATTTAGGGTCCATTGGGCAGTTCCTAAGCAAATGGCCGATAAATAAAAAAATTGATAAAAATTTACCCAGAGGCCTAACAGCAGAAAAACAATAAAAATAATTTTTCCAAAAAATCACCTAAATCATAACAAAAATATTCCCAAGCCACTTTTAAACTAAATAACCACAACAGATTTTAAAAATAATTAGTAAAAAACCAATCACTAACCTTTACTTGGAGAGCTACTCACCTACCGCCCAGCTCCACTGATCCTCGTGGGCGTTTTTTAAAAACTCAGCTACGGGTCACCGCTCAGCCAAATATTGCGCCTGGGCGATCTCAGGACGGGGCACGCCAGCGGTCCGCTCCCCAGCGGTATCTTGAAACCGACGGCGTAACTCAGGTAAGGAATTTCTCTCTCACTGGATTACCGCCCACAATGGCCAATACTGCCCAGAAACTGGGTGGTAATCCATTGCAAATTCCAGCCCATAGTTTTTTATTTCACTGTTCAGTCCTGGCCAGTGAGCGGATTCTCTGTCACGTCAAAGAGTGCTCTCGACACCAGTGTGAGCAGCATGAAGTCGCTGACGAAAGTCGGATCTCGGGGATTTTGGTATGACACAGCGATAGCCTTTGAAGACTATGCCATCCCGTGTTCTGAGTTCGTCACAAACTTTGAAGTATGCATTCATTTCAGGCGGGCATTCATGTGTCGTTTCTGGCCATCCCATTGTGGTTTGTTGTATAACCAGTTGTAGTGTAGAGTCGCTTGCAATTAGTACGTTGTATGGTTGTCAGTCCTTGTTTGGAGAGTGGGAGAAAGTCCACCATGTGGATGCATTCCACTGCAATTTCTGTCTGTGATCTCTCCACGTTTTTGAGGTGTGCATGCAAGAGGGTGTATGCTAGGTACATTTCTTTTCCAGGTTGATACTTTATTTAAAAGTCATATTGGTTGAGCCGAATGAGCAGACATTGTAGCCGCTTGGGTGCTGCAGATAACGGCTTGCGTCATATAGCAACTAAAGGCTTATGGTCTGTCCATAGCGTGATCTTGTGACCGTATACATATTAATGGTTTTGTTCCATTCCGAAGACTTAAACAAGCAGCTCCTTTTCGATTTGAGAGTATCGCATTTCAGCTGGAGTGAACGCTCGGCTTGAGTATGCAATTGGTTGTCCCTGTTGCAGAAGGACGAACCCAAGACTTTTGATCGAAGCATCTCCTGGACCTTCGGTTGCAAGTTTGTGGTCAAAGTACCTGAGCACCGGAGAATCTGTCATATGTTGCTTGATAGCCTCAAACGCTTTGTCTTGTTCTTCAGTCCATTTCCAGACCGTGTCTTTATGAGTAAGCATCACAGAGGCTCACTGAGGTCTGAAAGATCTGGCAAGAATTTTGCAAGGTACTTTGTCATGCCGCCAAATCATTGTGCACCTGCGACATCCTGCGGTTTCTGCATTTCGTTGATCGCGACCACTTTGCTTGGGTTAGCTTTGAGTCCATCACTAAACAGTATGTGTCCCATGTATTTCACTTGGGAGCTCTTGTATTCGAACTTATCGAAGTTTAGTTTGATGTTTCACTCTCTGCACCTCTGCATGAATTTGCATAAGTATGCACCATGATCGTGATTGGCCTCTTTAAGTGTCTCACCATGTACAGTGATCAAGATATCATCTGCAATCTTGTAGACTCCATCTAGATCCTCGAGGTTCTGGTCTAGTTTCTGCTGGAAGATTTCCGGGGCAGGACTGAGGCAAATGACATTGTATAATATCGATGTCTTCCCCATGGAGTTTGGAAGGTCGTGAGGTAGGAGGACTCTGTGTCTAGTTCACATTGCAAGAAAGCGTCCTTGCATTTTGCTTTAGTGAAGACCTTTACATTTGACATCTGTGGCATGATGTCATCGATCACAGGAAGTGGACAGTGTTCACATTTAGGGCATTGTTCAGATGTTGGGTCAATACATAATCATATCTTTCCATTTGGGTTTTGTACAGTCACTAGAATGCATACCCAGGCCATCGGTTCAACCACTTTCGTGATAATTTGTCGTTTTTCCAAACGATCGAGTTCCTCTTTTAGCGTTTGTTTGATAGTTATTGGCACCCATCTGGGTGGCATTGCAGCTAGTGTCGCTGATTCATTAAGTTCAAGGTGAACTGTCCCTGGCATGTGTCCAAGTCCCTTAAACACATCCGGATACGCATTGTTGACATCGGTTTTTGATACTAGCAAGACGTTTGCCTTGTTCGTAGTTTGTGATTCGCGTGGCAAACGAGCCAAAGGTGGGGCAGAGGAAACATTATGAGGACACCCTCAAAGCCTCCCTGATAAAGTGCGACATCCCCACTGACACCTGGGAGCCCCTGGCCCAAGACCGCCCGAAGTGGAGAAAGTGCATCCGGGAGGGCGCTGAGCACCTCGAGTCTCAGCGCCGAAAGCATGCAGAAATCAAGCGCAGGCAGCGGAAAGAGCGTGCAGCAAACCTGTCCCACCCACTCCTTCCCTCAATGACTATCTGTCCCATCTGTGACAGGGACTGTGGCTCTCGTATTGGACTGATCAGCCACCAAAGAACTCACTTCAGGAGTGGAAGTAAGTCTTCCTCGATTCTGAGGGACTGCCTGTGATGATGATGATTACCACCGCGATATTCTGATGCGCACTTTTATCAGTTGTAGGTGTGAGCCAATCAGTGGTGTACTTTGGCCCTCAATGATCACAAAGGGCACAACGTACTATTGCTTGTGCTTTGTATTTTCCAGTGGCAGATTACAAGTCCCTACCACTGGAATGGTTGCATGGTTGTCATATAGTGACAGTATTGTCTTAGATTCTTTTATCTTTAAGCCTTTACGTAAGTATCTAAGAGGTAACACATTGCATGTGGCCCCACAATCTATTTGCATTTTTACCATTTGACCTTTAATGGTGAAGGTAGCCATAATCTTGTTAGGATACTTCATGTCAGCTTTTTCCTTGATTATGCAATCAACTTTGCTAAGCATCTTTACAGTTATGACTTCAAAATCAGAATCATAACTCTCTTCATATAGTGCACGAACTTTTGACTTGCCCTTATATTTAGGGTTATGTGTAGACTGCTGCTTTGCCTACACGTTTGAGAAAAATGATTTATTTTGCAGCAACTAGTTCAGGTCTTCCCATATGCTGGGCATTTATTTTTTTGACAGCTCATGTCTTTTGCCACAGTATCTACAATTGTTTGTGAACTTTTTGTCTGTGAATTCTTTCATTGTGGATCGGGGTTTTTGTCTGATAGATTTGATATCTTCAGAGTCTGTTTTAGTGAGCTTCGTGGATTTCATTTGCACCACTGTGGCCTCTAGCTTTAAAGAGCATCACACATTTATCGAGTGTTAGACTTGATTCTTGCAACAGCTTCTTACAGAGAGTTTTATCAGATATTCCACAGACTATGCGGTCTCTGATGAAATCATCCCTCAAATTGTCGAAATTACATGATGATAGCTCTCTCACTTTCACGAGATATTTGTCGAACCGCTCGTCCCCTTGTACACAGTTGTTAATCTGGTACCGTTCATAGATGATGTTGGTTTTGCCAGAGCTTCAAAATAATCTCAATTTCCTGCTTGTCTTCTTCTGATTTGTGGAGAAGATTATTGTGGATATGAAGGGCATCGCTGCCAATTGTAGTGATAAACATTGCAAACCTAACTATATCTGGTTTTTACACAATATTCGTGATCATTTCATAGCTGTCCCACAGCTGTTTGAATTTTTTCCAATGGTTTTCAAATCGCCAGTCACCTGCAATGGAGGTGGGAGAGGAATGATAGCTCACTGCAGCTTAGGCCTTTGAATTTGTCACATACATGAATACAGTTCAAATACCCTCTCTCAATACAGCCCCCTATACCTCCTAGCTAGAGGGCGCTATACATTATCTCATTACAGGGATCTCAAGCAGATGTTTGCCCCCCCTATTTGCATATATAATGTACCTAACGCATGTTTCATGCGCGGGCCTTGGATGTCTCTTTTGATGCCTATAACAATTTGATGGACGGAGTGGGCATGTGAATTCTGAGTCTATAAAATGGGCATAGCGACATCGAGGGGGGAAAATGTGGTCGCGTCACGTTTGGGGCGTTAACTTTTAACTTTTGGAAAAGTTAGCGCCCATCGAAATGGCTTGCAAAATTGTGGGAACTTGGGCGTTTTCACCCCAGGAATGAAGGGGACGATAAATGAATGACTAATGGCCTCAGTGGGGCGCTATTGCCAGAGAGTTGCCCAATTTCAGCTGACTTGCATTCAGCAATCAGCCTTCAATCTTTGCCTCTATCTCACTCCAGTTCTTAAAGGGGAGGTAATTTCAAACTGCTGCTGCTCATTTACAGCATTGCACATTTGAATCAGACTTGAAGGGAGAGGGCAACGTGCTTTAATAATATAGCGTTGGAGACATTGGTGGGGGCAGTGGAGAGAAGGAGGGAGTCTCTGTTCCCTCCATCTGGAAGGAGGCCATCACCACAGGTATTCAAGGCCATGTGGCAAGAAGTGGCCCAGGAGGTATCGGCCAGCACTGTGTTAGACAGAACCTTGACAGAGTACTGTAAGAAATTCAATAACCTCAGTCGAGTGGTGAAGGTGAGTACATGTTTCCACTCCTCTACATACCAGCCTCTGAATCTCTGTCTCTGAACACTGCGCAAACCACCATTCCCCACCACTCAAGCACCAAGCATCTACAGCTTCTCACACTCACTTCCTCATCTCACACCTTGCCTACATTCACAGCTATTCAACCATGGCTGCATATCTTCCACAGACATAGCTGGACTCTTACTCACAAAAGTTCCTTTCTTTTGCAGGCCAAGATGGCACATAACAGGAAGGAGCAGCAACAGACTGGAGAGGGGGAACCTCAACAGCGTGAGCTCACTGATCTTGAGGAGCGAGTGCTGCAGTTGATTGGCTCGCAGGTGTTGGGCACCATAGCCAGTGGAGACGTCGACCCCACTGGGGGAAACAACAGTATCTTTATCCCCTCTCCTTTTCTCATCCCACTTCCCCGTCAAAGCAGAAAGCTTTATCACTTTCCAGCTCCTGTTTCTGTCTTCCTTCCTTGCTCCATTCCTGCACCCCCCTGCCCTCACGTGAGTCTTGTGCCATTTATTCTTTCAGATAACCAGCCAGCAGATGTGCAGCCTGCAGCTGAGCCCACCCCCGCCCCGCCCACCAATAGATTCAGGAGGGAGAGGAAGAGGAGGAGGAGGAGCCAAGTAATGCATCATTGCATCTCTCACCTGCAGGCACCAGCTCAGATAACGGCATTGTGCCTTCGTTAGAGGTTAGGTTAGTAGAGGTGTCTGCATTCGGTGATGCCTGGGGCCTAGCGGGCTGCAACAAGACCAAGGGGAAAGGAAACCTCAGGAATCATCTCCCTGGAGAGCGAGTTAATGAGCGAGGTCTGCTGCACAGGACTCAGATGAGGACCTCAATGGGGAAGCATTCACGCAAAGGTTGATGCCTTGCACTCTGACATGATAGGGCAATGGTAAAGTTGCCCGGGAGCCTCTCGGTAGTGGTAAGGAGCATGGAGGAGTCGGCCTCCAGCATTGCACAGTGCTCTGTGCACACCATGGAGCCCATGATTGCAAGACTGCAGACTTTGGTGAGACTCCCAGAGAGACCGTGCAGATCCAGACCTCATGACGTAGGATCCATTGCAGCAAAGGCGGAAGCAACGCAATGTCTAAATGCTGTCCTGCAGTTAGTGATGGCTAGCATCGATTCTCAGACTGCTCTCATGCAGTCTCAGCTTGATTTGACTGCTGTCATGCAGTCAATGACTGCTGGTTTCGAGGCTCAGACTGCTCTCATGCTCTCAGCTGGATGCCATGCATGCTCTGACTGCTGCCATTGCCGCTGGGTCCACCACAGTCCACTGGGGATCTCATGGTGTGGCAGCAGCCCAGCAATCTGTGCTGCAGCAAATTGGTGAGGATGCTAAGCTGTTGCACCTGGATAGTGGCAGTGGATCAGTGGAGCAGGAAACAGGCCCAGAGCTGCTCGAATGCCTCCTGCATGGCCTGTAATCTCTGGCCCTGACAAACAGCAGCCTTCCACCAGCATGCTGCAGCCACAGGGGACACACTGTGGAGGAGCACCAAAATAATTAAAACAAACAGTAGATGAAAGGAAATATACAAGGTTCACTCTGAAATACATTATGAAAGTTATTTTTTATTACATAAATTTCTATTGGAATGTTTCATCTTTGCTGTTGTCTCTCATTTTAGTTTTGGGGCTTTGGTATGGAAGGGCAAATTGATGTGATGATGGGGATGTCGAGAGGAACCAGGAAGTGGTTTGGAGTTCACTGGAACCGAATTCTGATTGAGTGACTAAATGGCCGACCCCTTATTCTGAGACTGTGACCCTGGTTCCAGACCTCTCAGCCAAAGTAAATATACTCCCTGTCTCTACCCTGTCAAGCCCTGCAAGAATTTTATATGATTCAATGAGATCATTTCTCATTCTTCTCAACGCTAGAGAATTTAGGCCTAATCTACTCAATGTCTCCTCATAGGACAATTCCCCCCATCCCAGGAATCAATCTGGTGAACCTTCGTTGTACTCCCTCTATGGCAAGTATATACTTCCTTAGATAAGGAGACCAAAACTGCACACAATACTCCAGGTGTGGTCTCACCAGGGCCCTATATATAGTTCCTGCTGGCAGCATGGCTCTCATTTTATGAGAGTTGGGCAGGCATGTTGGGATTGCGGAGAGGAGTCATAAGCCAGGTGGAAAGTGGATAGCCCTCATCTCCCAGCAGCCAGTCATGAGTTTGGTGTTTTGGCTGAAAGAATAGCTTGCACACCAGTCTGGCGCAGGATGAAGGCATCGTGACTGCTGCCAGGATAGTGGGCATTGACTGTGAGGATTCCACATGTTTGGTCACACACCAAGTGCATAGTCAGTGAGTGGTAGCCTTTGCCGCTACAGAATACCTCAGGATTAAGATGAGGTGCCTGCAAATCGACATGGGTGCAGTCAATGGTGCCCTGCACTATGGAGAAGCCGCTATCATGACAAATCCACATGCACGCTCATGCTGCCTCTCTCTGATCCTGGAGAAGGAAATGTAGTCCCTCCTCCTTCTGTACAGAGCATCTATGACCTCACGATTGGAGCGATGGATGGAAACTGGGAGATGCTGGAGATGTCTCCTGTTGCACACTGGGAGGATCCATTGGCGTAGAAATTGAGCATGATGGTGACCTTGACTGTCACTGGGAGAGCAGTTCTCACCCTGGTCTGAGGCTCGAGGTCTGATTGCAGGAGGTGGCAGAGCACTGTGGCCTTCGAACACACTGTTGCTCAATGAATTTGATGTCGGAGAACTGCTGCCGGAATACCCTGGGAGGGTAAGGTCTCCTGTTGCCAGTGCTTATTCCTCTGGCCACATTTTGCTGCCTTTCTCCATGAATTTCTCCCTGGCCTTAGCCCTGCCATTCCCCCTGTATTTCTCCCTATCTTTCTCCCTGCCTTTCTCTCTGCATTCGCCTCCACCTAAGGAGCCTCCGACAGTGATGTCAAAGCAGGAGGTCGCGTGCGAACACACTCCCCTGAAATAATATAAATGTTGTCATTTAAAATCTGCCATCTATGAAACAAAGAAATGGCTAAGAGGCAGAACAGTCACTGAAGTGAAAATCACTCAAATCTGTCCCACTGCCACTCTGCAGAGCTGCAAGCTGCAGAGAGTAATGGCGACAAAAATTGTTTGTGAAGATAGTGCCTTTAAATAGCACTCCTCCAGCCAATTCCCGACTGTAACTCGACAACTGAAGCTGTAGTTGTCAGCGCTAGGCGGTAACTGAGGCGTTGTGGCTGAATTTCTCTTCCAGGGCGGTAAAGAGTCACTGCGCACTGCAATGACATCATCATCACCGAGAGCAGTTGAGCAAGGCGCTACTGTTAGCGCCTCCGCCAAACCCCTGCTCAATTACACGGGGGTCCGGTTCTCGCCGTGCTCTATTAGGACCCCCGGAGGCGCTAATGGCAGGTACACAGGAGCCCCCAAAATGTCTAGCCTACCTACCATGCATACTTTGGACAACTAATTAATATATGCTTGTTGTTGATAGCCTGACTTTGGCTGACCTGGTGAGGTCTGTTCCTTCTCGCTGACTGGTAGCCAGCTTGACTGGTAGCCAGCTTAACTGCGTCATTATGACTGGTCAACTCTTCCTAAGCAGTTTGTGTTACCATGAGCAAGTCCGCTGGCTGTGCCATTTCCACCCAGTGGTGGGCAATGGCAGCCGACTGAGAGCATCTGCGCAGTTCTCTGTGACCAGTCTCTGGCGGATTACATAGTTGTATGCCGACAGCGTGAGCGCACATCTTTGGATGCAGGCAGAGGCATTGGTATTAATCCCTTTGCTCTCAGAGAAAGAGATATGAGCACCTTGTGGTCAGTTTCAAGCTCAAACTTGAGGCCAAATATGTACTGGTGCATTTTTTTCACCCTGTAAACACACGCTAGAGCCTCTTTTTCAATCATGCTGTAGGTCATGGAGGAATTCGAGAACGAAAAGTCCCCCGTTACGGCCCACCAGATCAGGACCTGGACTAGCCAGGATCCGTTACTGTCATTGGTAAAAAACTGTGTTGTCCATGGGAGCTGATCCGGTGACCCAGCGGAGAAGCAGGAGGCGATTAAGCCATTCCACAGACTCAAAGACTAGTTGTCCCTGCAGGCGGACTGTCTGTTGTGGGGCAATCGTGTGGTCTTGCCCAAGAAAGGCAGAGATACGTTCATATGTGAACTGCACAGCACCCACCCAAGCATTGTAATGGTGAAAGCCATAGCCAGATCCCATGTGTGATGGCCTGGCATCGACTCAGATTTACAGTCATGCGTACGCCAGTGCAACACTTGCTCTCTCAGCTGAGCAATGCATGCTAAGTTTGTGGTCGTGGCCCTCCAAATCGTGGTTGAGGATCCACGTGGATTGTGCGGGCCCATTTCTAAGCAAAATGTTTGACACTTACTCAAAATGGATTAAATGTACAATAATGTCTGTAAGCACGTCCACGGCCACTATTGAAAGCCTACGAGACATGTTTGCCACGCACGACTTGCCTGATGTCCTAGTCAGCGACAATGGGCCGTGCTTCACCAGTGCTGAATTCAAGGAATTCATGACCCGCAACGGGATCAAACACGTCACAACTGCCCCGTTCAAGCCTGCATCCAATGGCCAGGCAGAACGGGCAGTTCAGACCATCAAGCAAAGTTTGAAACGTGTGTCGGAAGGCTCCCTGCAGACCCGGCTGTCTCGAGTGCTGCTTAGCTACCGCACCGGACATCATTCATTCAGCGGGCTTCCCCCAGCCGAGCTACTCATGAAAAGGGTGCTAAAAACAAGGCTGTCTCTTATCCACTCTGATCTCCATGATCACGTAGAGGGCAAGCGGCATCAATAAAGTGTGTACCACGACTGCGCAAATTTGTCACGTGATATTGAGATCAATGATCATGTGTTTGTACTCAATTATGGACATGGTCCTAAATAGCTCACTGGCACGGTCACAGCCAAAGAGGGGAGTAGGGTCAGGTCAAATTGGTGAACGGATGAACATGCAGAAAACATTTGGACCAAATCAAATTGAGGTCCACCAACAGCTATGAACAACCCGAAGAAGATACCGTCAATTTTGACCCTCCAACACACACACAAGTGGCAACTGACATCATGGTTGACAACGAAGCTGAACTCACCATCCCCAGCAGCCCGGCAAGGCCGGCTACCGAACAGCCCAGTGAAGAACTAACCAACTCACCCACACCCACATTTGTACCGAAACGATCGACAAGGGAGCGAAAAACCCCAGATCGTCTCAACTTGTAAATAAGTGTACTGTTAACTTCACGGGGGAGTGATGTTATGTATTTAACCCCTTGTAACCGGTATAACACCTGAACACCAGGGGGCCCACCTGTTGGAGTCCCAAGGGATCCCAGCATTCCTTGGGAGCACAGTATATAAGCAGGCCACCCATGAGGTACCTGCATTCTGGAGTCTTATTAAAAGACTTAAGGTCACAATTGCTCATTGTACACAGTATTCAGTTTCATCCTTTATTATGAGTGTACCGGAAGTATGCAGGTGCAGTAAGTGATCAGGAAGGCCAATGGAATCTTGGCCTTTATTGCAAAAGTGATGGAGTATAAAAGCAGGAAGGTCTTGCTACAGCTCTACAGGATATTGGTGAGGCCACACCTGGAATACTGCATGCAGTTTTGGTTTCCATATTTACAAAAGGATATACTTGCTTTGGAGGCAGTTCAGAGAAGGTTCACTAAGTTGATTCCGGAAATGAGGGAGTTGACTTATGAGGAAAGGTTGAGTAGGTTGGGCCTCTACTGATTGGAATTCAGAAGAATGAGAGGTGATCTTATCAAAACATATAAGATTACGAGGCGGCTTGACAAGGTGGATGCAGAGAGGATGTTTCCACTGATGGGGGAGACTAGAACTAGTGGGCATGATCTTAGAATAAGGGACTGCCCATTAAAACTGAGATGAGGAGAAATTTCTTCTCTGAGTGTTGCAAACCTGTGGAATTCACTGCCTCAGAGAGCTGTGGAAGCTGGGACATTGAATAAATTTAAGACAGAAATAGACAGTTTCTTAAATGATAAAGGGATAAGGGGTTATGGGGAGCGGACAGGGAGGTGGAGCTGAGTCCATGATCAGATCAGCCATGATCTTATTGAATGGCGGATTAGGCTCGAGGGGCTGTATGGCCTACTTCTGTTCCTATTTCTAATGTTCTTATGTTCTTATTGTTCTTGCCACTAGCTCACTACTATTATGATAATGAGGTTGACCTGGGAAGGTCGGATGAGATCAACTCTCCTCCAATCCAGTGAGTACAAACTCCAGCACACACACGCCTCCCACCCACTCTGCACTTGGATTGAAAAAACAGCACTCCTATATCCTATCGATCTGGGCTCGATGTAAATTCAGGAGCTGAAGGTGAGAGACAAGTATACTGTCAGATTGTGTCATCCAATCGCACGGTTTGCAGATGAGATTCAACAGCAACACAATTGAAACAGAAATATAAAAATACGAAGAAATAGACCAAAATAAAATATTAAATGCAATAATCTTTTGCCTCCCATTCTATAAAGCAGTTTCACTAACAAAACACAATTAACATTTTTGCATTTGACTCCTTGAGTTTCAGACTAACCTGAAATGAAAGATCTTATAAAATTATTGATATCATTTTAGCAACTTTCGACATCACTGTATTTAAGGCAATGCAAGTACAGTTCATCATCTGTGTCAATGTGATTAAAATGACAGTTAAATACAGTACACCCAACTCTTACTATAAACAAAATGTATTCAGTGTAAACTTCGGCAACTCATTCTCTGCAAAGCCTCTAACTACATAGGCCCAACACACACTGAAAATAAAGGCATTTGGGAAAGAGCTAAAGAACCAAATTAAACATGGTATTGCATGGTGTTATTCAGAGAGCCACTACAGCTTTAAGAACTGCTAACATTTATCACACATATAATTACATTATTTTCTGGGCAAGCAGCCAAATGCTCCTTGCATTTTTTTTGTGTTTCCTTCAGATTTGTAATGCAAATTTCATACAATCATCCCCCTGTGAAAAAATATTAACACTGAGAACCATCTGTCTACGAGCCGAGTTTTAAAATAAGTTTGATGCAGCTGAAGTGGTTTATTTGCTTAGTCAATAGAAGAGACAGAAATGGAGCTTCTTTGTTGAACAAGATGAATAAAAAGAGAACATTAAAACTCTAAAGATAAATTATAGGTGGTGACATTGCACAGAACTCAGATACTAACTACAGGGGGGCAGGCGACAGAAGCATTTCATCATTTCAGAGTTGCTAATTTGATAGTTACAAATTCAGCACCGTGAAGCTCAGCAAGGTCCATTTGTTAGATGATTCTTTTCATCCTCTTCACCAATAACTACTTTATTTTTCAATTATAAGGGATTTTCCAATTGATTTCTAATGGTTAGTGGTGCAGAGGAAAGTACTGGGGTAAAACAGCTTAAGTCCTGTAGCAGAAGGATGCTCAAGGTTTTATCTTTGTCGGTCACAGAGGTGCATACCATGGAACCTGGAGGGCTACATCTAAATTTTAAGGCCGTGTTGCCATTAATTTGCATGGATATCTCAAGTTGCTGATGGTAACAGATCGTGGTGTTCCAATGTGGGATTTATCGACAAATCAAACAGTGCTGAAAAAAATACCTTCCAAAACCTCCAAGTGCACAAAGTTCAAAGGGGACAAATCAGCAAATAAGAAATATAAGCAGTAGGACTAAGTTGCTTCAGAGCTGGATTACTAGGACTCCTGGTCCTCAGCTTGGGCATCCTTGCTGCAGCAGTCTTTATTTGAATTTTCCCACAAATGCACGAAACCCCAGCTTCAGATCTGCTTCCAGCTGTTTCAATCTCTTTCCACAGGAACAGACTCATCCTCAAAGACCAGCTGTGTCCTGCATCCACTCAGAAGAAGTCCCAGCCACCAGTTCATGAACCAAGCATGAAGCTGGCTGCCTGATGTCCAATGGCAACATTTGTCGGCATAAGCAAACTTTGCTTCTTGCTGCCTTGAGACTATTAGATTGAGACTGCTGAACGGATCATTTTCTTTGGAGCAACTTTTGCAGTTTCTTCCACTCAATCTAAAGTCATGCTTATATTGCAGAACCACTTCTAAACAGCCGAAATGTTGCAATGTGCAAAGCGATTGCCAGTGCTCTGGAATTTTGGAGGAATGTGTGAGGGGGAAGGGGGTGGGAGGAGTGTTGGGGAGCGGGGGGTTGAAGGAAAAAACAGCAGGAGGTGGTAACCCTGCACTTTCGCATTTACATTACACCAGACTTGCCAGCAACAGTGCTGTAATATCAATGCAGCATCATGACTGCCAGAGCTCACTGTACTTTTAGCTGTGCTTCCTAGCTCCTTTACATTGACAAAAGATGATATAAGTCACAACACAAGGCAGCTTTTAAATCACTGCTGACAAGTCACACTGTTAGCTGCTTGTTTATCTGCCCTCACTTATTGATAGCCAGCTTAAGCCACGCTGTAGGAAGCCATTCTCAACTGACCTCAAACAGCAGCAGGCGTGTCTTGTGATTTGTACTTACTCATTTCTTCTGAAAAATGGCTCTATAAATACATGCTAAAACTCATCTGAGAACACATGCTATTATGCTACTGCGTTTGAATAAAAGAAAGGTAAATAGGTCCAAAAAGAACAAGATGAAGTTGGTGGACACACTTAAGGGGCGAAGGTTGACTTGGGGAGGGATGCAAAATGGGCGGTATCATATCTGCCGTCCATTACAGATCCCATCTGATATTCAGTTCCATTGACTTCATAACTATCTTATAATATGGTTGGTTAAATCATCAATGGATTGTCCAGAGATCCATTGATTTCAATTAAAGTTTGAACAGTCAATGGGCTAGAACCTCCACTTTGGTGTTTATCATCAAAAAATGGGCATTATTTCTGGCGTGGGCGTTAAAAAGGGGGTTTCAAATCGGCGGCTTCTCGTCCATTCTCAAAACACCTAGTTTACATTTTTGAAAATGGGCGTTACCACGAGCGATATCAAATGGGTGGTAGCGTTAAATTTTTTTGACCTTCTGCCGTAAAGTGTGGCCGTCCTTAGCAACGTCATGGCAATGCTCAATTCCCGTGATTCTGGAGGTCAAGGGTCACCATGGCATGCGCAGAAGAGAAGATAGAGAGAGAGGGAGCTCAGAGGGACGGAAGGTGTGTCTGGGTGTGGTGTGGCTGCTTTGGGAGAAAGGAGGGAGACTTTAGAGCTTCACAGCATGTAGGCAAACAAAAATTAGCTGTTACCAACCACGTATTTGACCGAATTTGCCCTATAATGGAGAGAGAGGAGGAGGCATCACAGCACGCTGTGGAGACTGACGCTGGAGAGAACAGTGAGGTCGGAGAGAAGCATATTGGAGGCCGCAAAAGAGCCAGGAGGTTCTTGGATGAGGCAAATGCCTCCCTCCTGCAGGAGGTCGAGTTACGCTGGGGTGATTTGACACAGGGAGGGCGTGGGAAGCCCACCCTAAAGGCCTACCAGAAAATATGGACCGAGATAGCGGAGGTGGTCTGGTCGGTGACCAACAAGGTGCGTGAGGACAACCAATGCCGCAAATGATAGAATGATCTTGTGGGATCTGCAAGAGTAAGTATTACATTGATTTACATGTACTTATGTATTTATATAATTTGAATTGTAACAGTCATGAATGACTATCAGCAGATGTGAGGTCTTGCACTTTTACCGGGAATGTTTTACTCAAAGCCTGCGGTCACGGTGTACGTCTTTAGGTAAAGAATGATAATAATCATAATAATCATGATTACATCTGTTGGTTATGTGTTGTATCCTGTCTCTGTGACAGTACCTAGCAATGATATCACGCAATGATCTCATGCTATGTCGTCCTGTCACCTTTTACAGAAGAAGCTATCGACGATGAGGTCCGTGCAGAGGCGAACGGGTGGGGGGCCACCAGTCTCCAGCGACATCACAGAGATGGAGCAGCGAGTGCTCGCACTTGTGGGGAAGCACCCCCGGATAGCCACGGATGCATCTGAAGTGATGCCATGTGAGTAAAACTTACAGTATTGCGTCATGTAAAGTCTATAGATGCCACACCAACTCATATCCGAACAATCATATATGATAGATGATTTCTAAAAGTGTCATATAAATAATGCTGGCCTAATGAAAATCATTGCAATGCACAATGTGTTGATGGTCATGAAATGTGATATCTGCGATGATTTTGAGAGCGGTGGTGCTTTTGTCGTGCATACGCTGTGTGTAGCGCTGGACTCACCTTGTCACCCTAGCACCCCCTTCTCCTCTAATAACCTCATTTGTGTTTTGCAGCTCAGCCAGCAGTGCAGCCCCAGGCAAGACCACAGAGGCCAGAAGGTGGGGGCACGGGGCAGGAGTCAGCGGATGATCCTACTACACCTGGTGCTGAGGAACTCCGATTCTCGCCCGTCAATCCACTGGGTCTGTTCTCGACGGATGAGAGCACGGGCTTTGAAGAACCTGCATCGCAATGCTCCAGAAGCCATTCCACCCCAAGGCCATCTATTGGTCCTCCGGTCATTACCCCCTCCACTCCAGAGCTACCAGCCCCAAGCACTTCTCCATAGGACATCCCATTTGTCCCCAGGACTGCGCCAACCCCGCGGAGGTCTTGTGGACGCGGCAGGTCTGTTCCACGAGCGCGATATGACAACAGAGAGATGGTACTGTTGTCCAGGAGGACTGTAGACATTGGTGTCCAGCTCATCGAAGCATTGGGGGGCATATCCCGATAGCTGGCCACCATGACCGAGTACATTCTGCGCATGGTGGAGTCCCTGGATGCGATAGCTGGGAACACTGCTGCCACAGGCCTCCCAGTGATCCCCGAGCACGGCACTCCACCCCTAGGTTCCACACCAGCACTGCGAATGACAGATGATAGCAAGGATCAAGATCCTGCTTCTGCATCAGATAATGTTACCACCTCGGCACCCCTTGCTCCCGTACCCATGCAACAATCGCATCTGCCTTCATCCCCTCCAATGAGCCACCGCCTGAGGAGCTCCTCAGTCAGGCACCATGGAGTGAGGGGGGAAGGGGTAGAGGTGGGGAGAAGAAGGAGAGCGGGGAAGGAAAGTGAGGTGCATGTCCGCAGGTGATGGCTGTGTTATATCTCCATCTGGTGTATGCAATTTGTTGGAATGTATGGGGATTGGAGACCAAGCTCCTGCTTTGCCTTTGTATTCTGTGTTGCTGGACATGTTGAACATGTGATTTATGTCAATGGTGGAAAAAATGGGGTGTTATTGGCTGTGATACTTATGATTTCAAACCAACGTTGGTATTAAACTTTTGTTACCTTGTTGCGCATTATCTCAAATAGCTGGACCGTTACACACTGCTGATTCCTTACCATGAAAGGGTTAAATACAACTTAACATCAATCAATGTAAACTTTAACTGGCACCAAGGTGATGGGCACCATTGATGTCTGAGCTGCACACACACAACAGTGTGCCAGCACTCTTTCAGGCAAATCTTTTTGATATTAGCTCCTCACGTATGAGTGAGATTTAACAAATGCCAGCCACATCTCTGGCATTTGTTCCGGTTAGTTCCACTTTTTGTGGGCGTTTTTTTGAGCGAGCGATATTCTGGACGATATTTGTGTGAGGTGGTGAAATTGACGTCTCCATGGCCGCTAGTTTGGGTTAATATGCTCTTTACGACAAAAAACAGTGGGCGGGAGTTCATATTGACTCTCGGCGTTAATTCCGTGCGGAAAGTAACGGTAGGTGATATTATGGGCATTGATTTCACCCATTCTGCTGATTCCGCCCCAAATAAGTGGGCGGGCGTCAATATTTTTTCTCGCCGGTAAGCACATTGGGAAAATAACGCTCGCCGATAAGTCTCCTAAAAAAGCCAGTCAGTTTCCATTTTGTGCCAAAATGGGCAATTATATGGGCGTTATACGTCATTTCAGCAGTAAAATGGGCATTAAGTGGGCATTAAACATGCAAAAAAAATGGAGCTTCTAGCCCAATGACTTTGACTGATAGCGTAAATACCGAATTCTGCGCTTTCAATCGTTCCTGTCTCTAAGTAAATGTGCCTCAGAGGCAGGTTTAACAGTAGGGCCAAATATTGGTCCCTTGCAGTCGGATTTGGGTGAATTTATAATGGGGAACAAAGAAATGACAGACCAATTGAACAAGTACTTTGGTTCTGTCTTCACAAAGGAAGACACAAATCACCTTCCGGATTTACTAGGGGTCCGAAGGTCTGGTGAGAAGGAGGAACTGAAGGATATCCTTATTAGGCTGGAAATTGTGTTGGGGATATTGACAGGATTGAAAGCTGATAAATCCCCAGGGCCTGATGGTCTACATCCCAGAGCACTTAAGGAAGTGGCCCTAGAAATAGTGGATGTATTGGTGATAATTTTCCAACAGTCTGTCGACTCTGGATCAGTTCCTATGGACTGGAGGGTTGCTAATGTAACACCACTTTTTAAGAAAGTAGGAAGAGAGAAAACGGGTAATTATAGACCAGTTAGCCTGACATCAGTAGTGGGGAAAATGTTGAAATCAATCATTAAGGATGAAATAGCAGCACATTTGGAAAGCAGTGATAGGATTGGTCCAAGTCAGCATGGATTTGTGAAGGGGAAACCATGCTTGACAAATCTTCTTGAATTTTTTGAGGATGTAACCAGTAGAGTGGACAGGGGAGAACCAGTGGATATGGTGTATTTGGACTTTCAAAAGGCTTTTGATAAGGTCCCATACAAGAGATTGGTGTGCAAAATCGAAGCACATGGTATTGGGAGTAATGTACTGACATAGATAGAGAACTGGTTGGCAGACAGGAAACAGAGAGTTGGGATTAACGGGTCCTTTTCAGAATGGCAGGCAGTGACTAGTGGAGTACCGCAGGGCTCAGTGCTGGGATCCCAGCTCTTTACAATATACATTAATGATTTGGATGATAGAATTGAATGTAATATCTCCAAGTTTGCAGATGACACTAAGCTGGGTGTCGGTGTGAGCTGTGAGGAGGGCGCTATGAGGCTGCAGGGTGATTTGGACAGGTTAGGCGAGTGGGCAAATGCATGGCAGATGCAGTATAATGTGGATAAATGTGAGGTTATCCACTTTGGTGGCAAAAACACGAAGGCAGAATATTATCTGAATGGCGGCAGATTAGGAAAAGGGGAGGTGCAGTGAGACCTGGGTGTCATGATTCATCAGTCACTGAAGGTTGGCATGCAGGTACAGCAGGCGGTGAAGCATGGCCTTCATAGCGAGGGGATTTGAGTATAGGAGCAGGGAAGTCTTATTGCAGTTGTACAGGGCCTTGGTGAGGCCCCACCTAGAATATTGTGTTCAGTTTTGGTCTCCTAATCTGAGGAAGGATGTTCTTGCTATTGAGGGAGTGCAGCGGAGGTTCACCAGACTGATTCCTCGGATGGCAGAACTGTCATATGTGGAGAGACTGGATCAACTGGGCTTGTATTCACTGGAGTTTAGAAGGATGAGAGGGGATCTCATAGAAACATATAAAATTCTGATGGGACTGGACAGGTTAGATGCAGGAAGAATGTTCCCGATGTTGGGGAAGTCCAGAACCAGGGGACATAGTCTTAGGATAAGGAGTAAGCCATTTAGGACCGAGATGAGGAGGAACTTCTTCACTCAGAGAGTTGTTAACCTATGGAATTCCCAACCGCAGAGAGTTGTTGATGCCAGTTCGTTAGATATATTCAAGATCCCTCTTGAATATATCTAATATGGCCCTTGCGGCTAAAGGGATCAAGGGGTATGGAGAGAAAGTAGGAAAGGGGTACTGAAAGAATGATCAGCCATGATCTTATTGAATGGTGGTGTAGGCTCGAAGGGCCGGATGACCTGCTCCTGCGCCTATTTTCTATGTTTCTATGTTTCAAACCAAAGGCCCAATAGTGTATGTGATTGTGGCCCTGTCTCCCCAGTTTTTCCTCCACTGCTGCCCATTACGTGCCGTACACACTCAGTTGCATAAAATGTCTGTTCTGCTTCTTCTCTATGAATAGAAAATGTTTATACACCGACACATACATAGACATAAGGGCCCCATCGACATGATTTGCTCCTGATTTTTAGGAGCAACTGGTGGAGAATGGAGTATCTTAGAAATTGGAATTCTCGTCATTTAGTTTGCTCCAGTTCTAGTCAGTTAGAACAGTTTCACATTGGAACAGAATTTGTTTTTCAAAAGGGGGCGTGTCCCACCACTTGCGCCTGTTATCAAAGTTTCATCTGTGAAAACTTACTCCAAACTAACTTAGAATGGAGTAAGTGAAGATTTTTGTACGCTCAAAAAAATCTTGTCTACACTTTAGAAAATCAGGCGTAGGTTACAAATCAGGCGTAGGGAATGGGGGGGGGGGGGGTTAAAGGGAAGTTTACAAACATTAAACACTTCAGTTTTACAAATAAAGAGCCATCATCAATAATAAATGATAAATACATCAATAAATCAACCAATAAAACAATCAAAAAAAATTAATAAAAAACAAAAACATTTTAAAAAATCAATAAATAAAACATTTTCTGCTTACCGACTGCAGCACCGGGAGCCCTCCAACAGCGTGCTGGGATGCCCCCCCCCCCCCCCAGTGTGTCTCTGTCAGTGTCTCTATCTCTCTGTCTGTCTGTCTGTGTGTGTCTCTCATTCTCTGTCTGTCAGTGTCTGTGTTTCTGACAGTGAGGGGAGGGGGAGGAGTGGGGTAGAGGGGCAGAGGAAAGGGGGAGGAAGGGGTGAAGGGGGAGGGATGGGTGAGAAGGGGAAGGGATGGGGAGAAGGGGGAGGGATGGGGAGAAGGGGGAGGGATGGGGAGAAGGGGGAGGGATGGAGAGAGGGGGAGGGGGGAGGAATGGGGGAGGGGAGAGAGGGGGAGGGGGGAGAAGGAGAAGGGGGAAAAGAGATGGGGGGAAAGGAGATGGGGGGGAAAGGAGATGTGGGGGGGGGAAGGAGGAGGGGGAGGGAGGCTGAACGGGCCGGGCCCGAGACTTCGGGCAGGGCCCGTCCCCAGCATCAGATTTACAGGTAGTTGGCGTTGGGTCGGGTCAGGGGGAGCACGGGTCGGGGGGGCTGGTGGTGGGAGGGAGGTCGGTTCGGTTTGGGTCGGGGGGAGGGAGGGAGAGGGAGGTCAGGTCGGGGGGAGGGAGGTCAGATCGGGGGGAGGGAGGTCAGGTCGGATCCAGTCCGGGGGCGGGGGGAAGCGGGAGTCGGGTCGGGTCCAGTCGGGGGTTCGGGTCGGGTCCGGTCCGTGGGCAGGGGGGGCGGGGAAGCAGGAGTCGGGTCGGGGTCAGGGTCGGGTCTGGTCCAGTGGGAGGGGGGGAAGCGGGAGTCGGGTCGGGGTCGGGTCCGGTCCATGGGGGGGGGGGGGGGGAAGCGGGAGTCGGGTCAGGGTCGGGTCCGGTCCAGGGGCGGGGGGGGGGGCGGGGAAGCGGGAGTCGGGGTCGGTATCAGGTCCGGTCCGGAGGCGGGAGGAGCCTTATTCACGCAGCCCCAGTGAGGCCATTCGGCCAGGGCTAGGGGCTGCGTGCTTTGGCCCCTCCCACACAGTTTTGGGCGCCTGGAGCTACTGCACATGCGCGCCCACTGTGGCACATGTGCAGAGGTCCCGGCCCTGTTTTCAGCGCAGGGACCTAGCTCCGCCCCCTACTGCTCCTGCTGCGCTGCGCCGAGCTGCAAATGACCTGCAGGGAGCCTGGGAATCTGGAGGGTTTTTTTAGGCGCACTTTGTGGCATGAAAAACGGGCGTCCAGGTCGGGACTGCGCCGTTCTAGGCGCGGCTTGAAACTTGGGCCCAAGTTAACTGGGTAAAGGGAAATCATCTTTGACAAATCTTTTACAGTTTTTTGAGGGTGTAACTAGCAGCGTATACAAGGGAGAACCGGTAGATACAGGATATTTGGATTTTCAGAAGGCATTAGAAAAGGCGCCACACAAGAGGTTGTTACATAAGATTAGTGCTCATGAGATTGGGGGTAATTAGCATGGATTGAGGATTGGTTAATGGACAGAAAACAGAGAGTTGGAATAAATGGGTCATTTTCAGGATAGCAGGCTGTAACTAGTATGGTGCTGCAAGGATCAGTGCTTGGGCCTCAGCTATTTACAATCTATATCAATGACTCACATGTGGGAATCAAGTTTGCTGACAATGCAAAGCTATGAGGGAAAGTAATCTGTGAGGAGGTTGCAAAGAGACTGCAAAGGGATATAGGCACGTTAAGTGAGAGAACAAGAAGATAGCAGATGGAGTATAATGTGGGGAAGTGTTAAATTATCTACTTTGGGAGGAAGAATGGAAATGCAGAATTTTTTTTAAAAAGAGATGCAAGATTAGTAAATGTTGGTATGCAGAGGGATTTTCATGTCCTTTTAGAAATTTAACATGCAGGTATAGCAAGCAACTAGGAAGGCAATTGGTATGTTAGCCTTTCTTGCAAGGGGATTGGAGTAAAAGAGTAAGGAAGTCTTATGTAATTATATAGAGCTTTGGTGTGACCACTGTGCACTGTTTTGGTCTCCTTACATAAGGAAGGATATACTTGCCTTGGAGAGGGTGCATCGAAGGTTGACTAGATTGATTCCTGGGATGAGAGGTGCCTAACCTGGAGTTAAGATTTTTGGTCATAGCATCCTCTATTGCCGCTACTCTCTAAAGCATGGTTTGTAGTCATGTGATGGCATCCATCTTGTCTGGCAGTATTTGATTAAACCCATGAGTTATTCCCCCTAACTTAGTTGTATTTTGTAAGATATAACAAGAGAGCTGTCCTATCCATAACCCTAACCCAAACCCTTATCTAGAGTTTAGAAGAATGAGAGGTGATCTCATTAAAATGTATAGAACTCTTAAAGGGCTTGATGAGGTAGATACTGAAGGCTGGAGAGTCTAGAACTAGGGGTCAAAGTTTCAGGATAAGGGGTCAGCCATTTATGACTGAGATGAGGAGAAATTTATTCACTCAGAAGGTTGTGAATCTTTGGAATTCTCTTCTTCAGACAGCTGTAGCTGCTCAGTCGATGAGCATTTTCAAGATGGAGATCGATAGGTTTTTAGGGCACTAAGGGAATCAAGGAATATGGGGATGGGGCGGTAAACAGGAGTTGATACAGAAGTTCAGCCTTGATGTTATTGAATGGTGGAGAAGGCTTGAGTATGGTCTACTCCTGCTCCTATTTCTTATGTTCTTATCTTATGTAGCATACAAACCGATGATGAAGAAATTAGGGTTCAACGATGATGCCACACCGTGAACACCAACTAAATCAATTTGCATTTACATTCTGTCTTTAATGTAGAGAAACATCCCAAGGTGTTTCGTCCAGGGCAATTCCATCAGTATATCAAATGCAGATCTTATGATTCAGTAAAATAAATTATACTGATTTACTTTACTTACCTGCACTGTGACTGGCTTTGAGACTTAAGAGATCATGTGTTATCTTCCCCAGGAACTAATGTGATCTCTCAGACAGTAATCTTTCTGTAGCCCATTTTATTACATATTTAGTACACTTTGGTCGATTTATTCTTTATTTTATGACTTCATCTGATTAAAGTACTTCAAGGACAGGAATGTTTCTCTTTTTTAGGTGATTAGGTGAAGAAGACAGCTCGCTTCTCTTTTTTGCTTCTCTCCATTGAGTGCGAGTGCATTTGAGAAGGTCATACTACCTGAGAGAACATACACTGCCTGCACTCTCACGTTGTGAATCAATACATTATTAGATCAGGGTACACCATGTTTGCATTACATTCACAGCAGGACAGCTGTGAATATAAATGTAATAATCGAGAAACAGAAGGTGAGAAAAAGAAGCTTCTGTTACTATAGAAACACCTAAAGCAGCTACATTGTTAAAATATCAATACTGGCTTCATCCCACCTGGGAGTTTATACTAGGGAGGTACAGGTATGGAAAGTGTATGGAGCCTTGAAGTAAGCTTTTATCTTAAGTTACTTTTATATTACTGTTGAGTTGTGTGTCTGGTTTTGAGAGGGTGACGTTTACTTACCTCCACATGCACTGCTCTTCTCTTTTTTTAACTCACCAGAGGCTTATCTCAGTCGGCCTGCAGGAGGCGAATCATCGCTCCAGCACAATCCGACAGCTTCATTGTCACTTTTACTTGTGCCACCTTTTAATTTTCAGAATTTTTAAACTTAATTCAAATACATAAACTGCTACGAGGCACATCCGATATTGGGTCTCGTGCCTTATTTCTATCAAGCTGGGGCGCTGCGCACAGCAAGAGGAAGGTCGCTGGCAAAGCAGAATTGAAGGTTGGGCCACTGCTGTCTTCACAGCTGTTAAGTATGGAAGAACGCCACAAGACTGAGAACTGTGAGCTAAAACTGATGTGACCTTAGTCTCTTTGGCCCCAAGTTTCCACATGATTTGCTCCTGATTTTTAGGAGCAACTGGTGTAGAACGGAGTATCTTAGAAATCGGAATTCTCCACATTTAGTTTGCTCCAGTTCTAGTCAGGTAGAACAGTTTCACTTTGGAACAGAATTCTTTTTTCAAAAGGTGGCATGTCCGGCCACTTACGCCTGATTTCAAAGTTTCGTGAGTGAAAACTTATCCAAACTAACTTAGAATGGAGTAAGTGAAGATTTTTGTACGCTCGAAAAAACCTTGTCTACACTTTAGAAAATCAGGCGTAGGTTACAAATTAGGCGTAGGGAACGAGATGGGGGGGGGGGGAAGGGAAGTCATTAAATTCTACAATCAATCCTTAGTTATACTTATACAAATATTATACAAATAAATCCAACCTGAATAAAAATTTATAAGCAAAGAAAAGATTAAATAAACCATGTTCCTACCTGTGTGAAAGTGCTTCAGGCAGGCCTTTCATGTTGGAGACAGGCAGCGGTGTGGCGTCAGTGTCTCGACGGCAGCGGCAGCAAGCTTCGAGCTGAGCTGCAGTGCTTGAGGCAGGCCTTCATTCTCTTCGTGGCTGGCCGCGAAGAAGCAGCACTGGACGGACCCGAGGCCATTCGGCCATGAGATATCAGCGGCGTCAGTGGCTGTCCGGCAGCCGAAGAATCAGCAGTGGACTGACGTGAGGCCATTCGGCCATGAGATAGCAGCGGCGTCAGTGGCTGGCCGGCAGCCGAAGAATCAACGCAGGACACACGCAGCTCATTAAGGTTCTTGAGGTCATTCGGCCACGCTTTAGGGGCGGCGTCGGTGGCTGGCCGGCAGCCAAAGATACAGCAGCAGCCTTCGAGCTGTGAGGGGGACTGAGGCCATTTGGACAGGAAGAGGCAGCCACATCGACAGTTTTATATTTAAATTTGCAGAATGGGTGCTGCATTGTCAACACCACATATTATGCAATGGTTTGCCATCAATTCACTGCATAGGAGAGAATTGATTAGAGCTCACCGCACCAGGAACGTCGTAGCCCATAGGTTGATGGGCAGGAGACCTTACCCACGTCGACAATATCGAACCAGGTGCTCGTACCTGGACATGAGCGAGGCTGATTGTGTGAAAAGGCTGCGTTTTCGCAGAGAAGTTGTCACCGAGATCTGCGATATGGTGAGGGCAGATTTGCAGCCCAGAAGCAGAAGGACAACTGCCTTGTCTGTTGAAGTGAAGGTAACAGCTGCACTTTCTTTCTATGCCTCGGGATCGTTTCAGGCTACAACTGGAGATGTGTGTGCCATCTCTCAACGTGCAATACATGCCTGCGTTTACCAGGTCACAGCTGCACTTTATGCGCGAAGGAATGACTTAATCAATTTCCCAATGACCGCACAAGCGATCCATGAGAGGGCTGTGGGCTTCTTCAGGATTGCCGGCTTCCCAAAGGTACAGGGCTGCATTGATTGTACCCACATAGCGTTGCGAGCACCCGTGGAGGATTCTGAGCAGTACCGAAATAGGAAAGGTTTCCACTCTATCAATGTGCAGCTCGTGAGTGACGACAAGCAGCGCATCATGTCAGTCGATGCGAGATACCCTGGCAGCACCCACGATGCGTTCATCCTACGTGACAGCATTCTATCTGACATGTTTGAGCAGCAGCCAGAAGGGCAGAGCTGGCTACTGGGAGACAAAGGGTACGGCCTGACCACCTGGCTCATGACGCCCATACACGTGACACGGACAGAAGCTGACCGTCAATACAACATGGCGCACATTGCAACGTGCAGCATCATTGAGAGGACCATTGGCATATTGAAACAGCGATTCCGATGCCTGGATCATTCCAGAGGACAGTTGCAATACTCTTCTGAGATGGTCGGTCACTTCACTGTTGTGTGCTGCATGCTTCATAACTTAGCCATCATGAGGCAGCAGGAACTGGTAGTGGAACCCGAAGACCCACGTGAGGGTCCAATGCATGATGATAGTATTACGGAAGACCAGGATGTGGATGGTAACAACAATCAGGAAAGCATGCAAGTGCCTGATGCCGGAGCACGAGGTCGGAGGAGGGCCGTCCATCGTGCCCCTTTAACGATTGCTCGAGACTTGCGCCAGCAGCTCATCCGTGAACGCTTCAACTACTGATGCCTGAGGGCTCTGCGACCACTTTTGCATATGGACATGTTTATTCTTTGCAGTTGTTCCTACGTTGTGTTGTGTTAATGGAACATGAAACAGTTTTAATGAAAAAGTATTTTATTGAAAAGTTAACGTCACTCTAATAAAATATTTGTTGTATCAAACTATACTTTTAAATATGACTCTTGAAGATTACTTAAAAACTTTAAGATCACTTATAAACTTGTAAAGTTACAAAAGTTACAAAACACTTTCTATGTGAAAAATTTTACACTCTAAGATCACTTACACTTCAAGATCACTTTTTAGATGCAAAATTAAATAATTTACAGAATGTGAGAGCATTTTCACTATAAGATCACTTGAAAACCCTGAGATCACTTATAAGTTGTAAAGTTACAAAACTTACAAAACAGTTTCATTGTGATAAATCTTACACTCTGAAGAACACTTAAACTTCAGGATCACTTTTTAGGTGCAAAATTAAATAAGATACAAAAAAATGTGAGAGCATTTACTCTATAAGATCACCTAAAAACCATAAGATCCCTTATAAGTTGTAAAGTTACGAAACTTACAAAACAATTTCAATTTGAAAAACACTACTACAGCTACATCAAGAACAAGAACAAAAGCAGCAAAGAAAGGCTGCAACCATGTCTCATCCACATCTCAGTGAATGTTCACTTCCTCATGGGGGTATCATTTGATTGGCTGGACTGTGTGCCCTTATTGCAGCAGCTACCTCAACCAGGCCCTTCCTGACGGCCTGTGCCGACACTTGCATGCCCTCCCTGATGGCCTGTGCCGTCATTTGCATGCCCTCCCTGATGGCCTGTGCCGTCGATTGCACTCCCTCGGACATTCCCTCCCTAAGTTCCCGTGTCATTACTGCTATTTCGCCCGTCAGGACCGTCAACTCTTCACCCACTGCATTGACGCCACCGATGAGTGATCGGGTAAGCTCATTGGTCTCCATACCCAATGCCACAACCTGAGTCGCATCTGTTGCACGCTGCATCTCAGGAGAGCATGTCTCCAATCTCCTTCTCCTCTGCCTGGGTCTGCCTTGTGGCACCACTATACTGGGAGGCGCGGGCACGGACGGTGGGATGCTCGGTGTTGCAAGCGGCACCACTACACAGGGAGGCGCAGGCTGGGACTGTGGGACGCTCTGTGTTCCAGACGGCTGAACTGGAGGGAGAGGCTCAGGCTGGAATGGTGGGATGCTCTGTGTTGCAGATGGCTGAACTAGAGGGAGAGGCTCGGGCTGGAACGGTAGGACGCTCAGTGTTCCAGACGACAGCACTTGAGTGCGAGCCATGGGCTGGGATGTTGGACGAATGGGTGTAAACTGCTCCATGATATCAGCAGCAACACTGGGACCCGAAGCGTTGGAATCAAAACCATAGTAGGTGGAACCAGAACCTATGCGAGAGGGAGGCGCAGGCTGGGCCGGTAGTGCACTGACTGTAGAATGCTGCATTATATCAGCAGCACCACTGGGACCCGCAACATCGGAAGCGAAACCATGGAAGGTGGAACCAAGACCTATGCTAGGGGTTGAAACTCTGATGCCCCTTGATGGGGGCTCATAAACATTAAATTGGAAGCTCTCCCCTGCAGACATTTCAGTCATCGCTGCCATCATCCAGTCTGGATCGTCCTCAGCTGGTTGTACTGGTCCTTGTTCTGTACCCTCACGATCCTCAGGGTTGGCAGCAGCAGCATCATCATCATCATCATCATCATTATCATCATGTTCTGCAAAATACATCAGAACAGTCAAATGCTTAACAGCAAGGGAGGGGGCCGGGTGGGTGACATGAGTACTCTCACACATAGCAGGCCAGGCAGCAGGTTGATTTAAAGGGGAGCACGATGCATTTTCAGGACTTACCCTCTTCCTCGCGTGCGGGCCCAGCTTGTGCTGTACAGATTGCTTTTCTCCATGTACGACTCATCATAGCAACTACCCTTTGTTCCAAGGGTGTCAGTGGATGCAGATTGGGCACGCCTCCTCCTGTCCGAGTTGCCTCCCTTTTGTTGTGGGCCAATTTCTTCTGCAAAGAGTAAAATATAACTTCTTACAGAGTGTGTCAGTCTGCAAGGTGGGACATACAGATAGCCAGGTTACAATTACGATTAAATTAAAAATGGGAAATATTACTTACACTAACTACTTGACCAAGGTCGTGCCATTTCTTTTTACACTGACTTCCAGATTTCCTGGTATACACCACTGCGCAGTAATCTTCTGCAACTTGGTTCCAGCGTTTCTTCATTTCTTTTGGTGGCACTTTTATGCGACCTCTGTTGCTGGTATCTAGCACCTGCCATCTCTGCTCAATTACGTTGACTAATATCTCCACTTTCTCATGCAAGAAATTCTTTGTTCTTGGTGGACGTTGATCCATTGCAAAGTTGAATTGGCACTCTTATTTCTCCAAACACACAGTCCTTAATTTGCATGCACCAATGCAGCACCGGTTCTGCAAGTTTAGCAGTGAAAAGCTGAACTCACTGATTTCAGCAGGTGATTTATTCAGCAGTGCTGCTAAAAGCACTCCCTCACACACAGAAATATCCAAAAAATTTAAATTACAAGCCTTTGCAGGGGTCCAAGAAACAAATCTTCACTTTTTCTGCAGTATTTTAAAAAATGGCCGAGTGCCAATGTTTGTGTGAGACTGCGCGTGCGCGCACGCTCCAACGCGCACGCGCAGAGTTGCCGGCACCACGAAGGCTAATTTAAATTGTACCCGCCCCCTGCCATTTAGAAAATCGGCGCGAGTGTTAGGCTCCGCCCCCGGCTGCGAAGAGCGCGCCGCGCCAAGCAGACATCGAGCTCCAAGGAGCTCGAGAATATCGGATTTTTTTTTAGGCGCAGTTTTCGGTGCGAAAAACAGGCGCCCAACTCGGAGGTGCGCCGCTTTCGCTGCGGCACGAAACTTGGGGCCATTAATACAACTCCAGAGTGCCTAAGCAGCATGGCAGACAACCTTTTATACTCACTTGCACGAGGAGTGCAGGTGACCCTTGGGCCTCCAACAGTTGCGCCCTCTGGTGGCAAGTCTTACACAGTTACAATGCTTACATACATAACATCACTCCCCCCCCCCCCCGTCCCCAAAGTGTTTGATACAAATTATTTACAAGTTGAGACGATCCAGGGCCCTACACTCCCTCGTTGATCGTCTGAATTCAAACTCTGGCATGGGTGAGTTGGTCGGACCATTGCTGCACTGCAGCACGGCTGGTCTGACAGGACTGTTGGGAATGGTGGGTTCATCCCCTTGATTGACAACGAGGTCAATTGCTGATATTGTGTGTGTTGGTGGATTGATGATGGTGATGTCCTCTTCAGATTGTTCCTGGTTGTCGGTGAACCGCAGTTTGGTCTGATCCAAATGCTTTCTGCACGTTTGTTCATTCAATAGTTTGACTATAAACACTCTGGGCTAGACTTTCCACTTTCAGGCTAAGGCCGAAAAAAATGGGCCTTGTTCCATCGATGCGGGACCTATCACCCGTGCTGATCGCCGGCTCAAGGCCCATTTTTTTTTTGTTGCATGTGCAGGTTGATTTTTTTTCAGGTTGATGTTCCTTCCCGCGTTTTCGGAGGTCAGGGGTCATCACACATGCTCAGAAGCTCTGTGAGGGTCAGGGAGAGAGAGAGCGAGGAGAAAACATTTTGTGTTCTGAATAATCTCATATTAATCGATAATGGAGGCATCGTTTGAAAGGAGTAGGGCCAAGCCTTTCAGCGAGGAGGCCAATAAGGCCCTGGTGAATGTTGTCAGCACCAGGTGGGAGGATCTGACACAGGGTGGGCATGGGAAACCTCCACTCTGTGCATATTGCAGGATTTGGGCAGAGATTGCCGACGTGGTCACGTTGGCATCTAATGAAGCCCGGACACCGGACCAGTGCCGCAAGCGTTGGAACAGCCTACTGTGAGCTGCGAGAGTAAGTTGAAATTTATATTTATGTATTATTTAATGATCTAAATAGTAACTAGAATCTGCAATGTTATTTGGTTGCATTTAAACATAACTAAATTATGAATAAATTTATGCAACCCAGCATAAAGTTAAATGTTGTAGTGTGAAATATGCAACGTAATGCTAATTTGTAATAGAACATTTAAATCTGCCAGTCTTAAATGTCTTCAATGTCTTAAATTGCCTGATCCATTTGCTTATGCCGTGTAATGTTATCGTATCATTTACAGAAGAAGATCTCGATCAATAATCGGGAGCAACGCAGGACGGGCGGGGGCTCTGCCATGATGCACAGTTTAAGTGCTTACGAGGAGCTCGAGGTGGCCTTGGTGGGGCCAGAAAGCCGTTCGGTCACATCCCGTGGTGTGGCCGAACCCACCCTTGAGACATGTGAGTAATGAGAAATGTGCATTGTTCAATGTGTGAATCATTAATAGATACTGAAAATATCGTAGTTACACATGTAATGTTGTGCAATTAAAATGTAATTTGATGTTATGCAATGTTATGCAATTACAATCTAATGTTATGCTAATATAATATAATCTGATATATAATGGTGATGTACTATAGATGTTCGAATGAGGTCATGTAAGGTCATGTTAAAGCTTGTGATCCCTGTGCATATGTGGTGAATGAAAGCATTGCAATGTTTTGACTTAGAGAAAAATTGTAATACAATGAATTGAATAGTTAATCGTTGTTTATCAAATTAAAGGTCAAGTGGTCGTCGAGTCGTTGGAGTCGACTGCCACTGAACCGTCTCCTACATCACGGGAGGCTGAAGAAGAGGAGGAGCCACTGCAAACTCCTGCTGCTGTGCTTCGCCAGGAGGAGGAAGAGGAGGAGGAGGAGGATGAGCCGGAGCCAGAGGAAGAAGAAGAGTTTTTTTTTGTGGGTGGGGAACAACCTGCGGCCATCTCGGTTGAGATGGAAGAAGCACCGGGACCAAGCGGTGTGCAGGTGGTGACGCCAAGGCGCGTCATATTGCAAATCCCGACCCCACAGAGGTCTGGTCAGCAAGGCGAGCAATCGCCTGCCTTGAAGGGCCAGACAGAGAGCTTGATTTCCCTGTGCAGGGAGACGGTCATGATTGGTCGTGACCTTATCCAGGGGTTCGAGGGATTCTCTGTGAACAGGAGCCAGTTCTCTGCGAACTGGAGCCAGTTTCCAGCATCCTGGAATAAGTTCTCCCAGAACTTCTCCAACTGGTCTTCTGAGCAGTCACTGACTGCAAGGGAGACCTTGGAGGCTATTCAGCAACAGACAGCCACAACCAATGCCCTACGGCATGCATTGCTGGCTGGACACGGCGCTGCACCCCAAGGTGTCGTGTCTGCTCGCAGCGAGACCCCTAGCACGCAAGTGAGTACGGAGAGCACAGTTCCTCCGGACTCGGAAGAAGAGCCTCAGGCTTCCGCTTCCTCTCCGTCACCTCCACCACGACAGGAAGTCTTGACATCCCACTCTGCACGACGTATTGGTGTCGGTCTGCGTAGACCAAAACAGGCAGGTGGGGTGCGAACACGGGGTGGGACAGGATCTGGAGGAAACGTGGCCACAGGTAGGGAGGGGGGAGTCCTTTTCTACGTAGTTCACTTGTTTTAAAATGTTCACTTGCTGTTATCAATTTATTATACTCTTGTTATTGTTATTTTTATTGTTACTAAATTGGCCAATTGTATTCAATAGTTAAATATTCACTTGATCACTTTTTATCATTACTTATCTGTTCACTTTCCATTCTTTCTGAAATAGAAACATAGAAACATAGAAAATAGGTGCAGGAGCAGGCCATTCAGCCCTTCTAGCCTGCACCGCCATTCAATGAGTTCATGGCTGAACATGAAACTTCAGTACCCCATTCCTGCTTTCTCGCCATACCCCTTGATCCCCCGAGTAGTAAGGACTTCATCTAACTCCCTTTTGAATATATTTAGTGAATTGGCCTCAACTACTTTCTGTGGTAGAGAATTCCACAGGTTCACCACTCTCTGGGTGAAGAAGTTTCTCCTCATCTCGGTCCTAAATGGCTTACCCCTTATCCTTAGACTGTGACCCCTGGTTCTGGACTTCCCCAACATTGGGAACATTCTTCCTGCATCCAACCTGTCCAAACCCATCAGAATTTTAAACGTTTCTATGAGGTCCCCTCTCACTCTTCTGAACTCCAGTGAATACAAGCCCAGTTGATCCAGTCTTTCTTGATAGGTCAGTCCCACCATCCCGGGAATCAGTCCGGTGAATCTTCGCTGCACTCCCTCAATAGCAAGAATGTCCTTCCTCAAGTTAGGAGACCAAAACTGTACACAATACTCCAGGTGTGGCCTCACCAAGGCCCTGTACAACTGTAGCAACACCTCCCTGCCCCTGTACTCAAATCCCCTCGCTATGAAGGCCAACATGCCATTTGCTTTCTTAACCGCCTGCTGTACCTGCATGCCAACCTTCAATGACTGATGTACCATGACACCCAGGTCTCGTTGCACCTTCCCTTTTCCTAATCTGTCACCATTCAGATAATAGTCTGTCTCTCTGATTTTACCACCAAAGTGGATAACCTCACATTTATCCACATTATACTTCATCTGCCACGCATTTGCCCACTCACCTAACCTATCCAAGTCACTCTGCAGCCTCATAGCATCCTCCTCGCAGCTCACACTGCCACCCAACTTAGTGTCATCCGCAAATTTGGAGATACTACATTTAATCCCCTCGTCTAAATCATTAATGTACAATGTAAACAGCTGGGGCCCCAGCACAGAACCTTGCGGCATCCCACTAGTCACTGCCCGCCATTCTGAAAAGTACCCATTTACTCCTATCTCTGCTTCCTGTCTGACAACCAGTTCTCAATCCACGTCAGCACACTACCCCCAATCCCATGTGCCCTAACTTTGCACATCAATTTCGACCTTGTCGAAAGCCTTCTGAAAGTCCAAATACACCACATCAACTGGTTCTCCCCTGTCCACTTTACTGGAAACATCCTCAAAAAATTCCAGAAGATTTGTCAAGCATGATCTCCCTTTCACAAATCCATGCTGACTTGGACCTATCATGTCACCATTTTCCAAATGCGCTAATATGACATCCTTAATAATTGATTTCATCATTATACCCACTACTGAGGTCAGGCTGACCGGTCTATAATTCCCTGCTTTCTCTCTCCCTCTTTTTTTAAAAAGTGGGGTTACATTGGCTACCCTCCACTCGATAGGAACTGATCCAGAGTCAATGGAATGTTGGAAAATGACTGTCAATGCATCCGCTATTTCCAAGGCCACTTCCTTAAGTACTCTGGGATGCAGTCCATCAGGCCCTGGGGATTTATCGGCCTTCAATCCCATCAATTTCCCCAACACAATTTCCCGACTAATAAAGATTTCCCTCAATTCCTCCTCCTTACTAGACCCTCTGACCCCTTTTATATCCGAAAGGTTGTTTGTGTCCTCCTTAGTGAATACTGAACCAAAGTACTTATTCAATTGGTCTGCCATTTCTTTGTTCTCCGTTGTGACTTCCCTTGATTCTGACTGCAGGGGACCTACGTTTGTCTTTACTAACCTTTTTCTCTTTACATACCTATAGAAACTTTTGCAATCCGCCTTAATGTTCCCTGCAAGCTTCTTCTCGTACTCCATTTTCCCTGCCCTAATCAAACCCTTTGTCCTCCTCTGCTGAGTTCTAAATTTCTCCCAGTCCCCAGGTTCGCTGCTATTTCTGGCCAATTTGTATGCCACTTCCTTGGCTTTAATACTATCTCTGATTTCCCTCGATAGCCACGGTCGAGCCACCTTCCCTTTTTTATTTTTACGCCAGACAGGAATGTACAATTGTTGTAATTCATCCATGCGGTCTCTAAATGATCACTTTAGCGTTACTGAAATGGTAACTTGTTAGCATGACTTAAATGGTCACTTGTTGTCTTGACTGAAATGGCCACTTGTTCTTTAAAATATTCAATTTATTCTTCTTCTAACATTTTGGGGATTTTGAGGGAAGGGTGGGTTGGTGCGGGGGGTGGGGGGTTGGAGGGAGAGTGTTGTTTATTAGTTCTTAAAAATATATATATTTTTGCTAATAAAAAAAACTTTGTACAACTTTTGTACCTTCTCTATTATTTACATAAGTTTTACAATATACAGTTCTTCATGCAGATGTGTTTGTTTATTCTGTTTCACCAAGGAATATCATTACATAACTTCAGTGTGTAAAAACTGTTTATTAAATAATTCTGATATATCATGAAATCTATTTAGCATAGATAATGTGATAATACCTATTTATATTACCTGTCCTAAATTTCTGAGTACAATTGGCTTCAATTTTACTCTCTAAATAACTCAGAACAATTCTCCACCCTTCCTCAGAGGCTAAAAATGGCATCTGTAGTGTCGATTTCCCTTCCTAAGGCCCTGAAAAAGCAAATATTTTTGAGCACTCTTTTGGGCCTTGCATCAGCCCAGCGAAGTGCATGCTAATTGCTGAAACTTGGGATGTGTCTTGTGTGGGCAATCATTTGGGCGATCATCTCAGCGATCAAAGTGAAAACTTGGGGACCTATTTTTCCAGCGATATTTTGGGCCTAGTTTCCACTTTTTGCTCAAAATAGGCGATAGAGGTCCATTTTGGGTGAGAGATGGGCCATAGATGAAGTGGAAAGTCTAGCCCATTATTCCCCTCTTTGGCCAAGACAGTGCCAATGACCCATTTAGGACCATGACCGTAATTAAGGACAAACACAGGGTCATTAACATCAATGTCACGCAATACAGTCGTGTGACTGTGGAACATGTTTTGCTGGTGACGCCGGGTTTCCACATGATCATTTAGATCCGGGTGGACTAGGGAGAGCCTGGTTTTGAGTGCTCTCTTCATAAACAGTTCTGCAGGGGGATCCCCAGTGAGCGAGTGCGGTCGCATCCGGTAGCTGAGCAGAACCCGAGATAAGCAGGTCTGCAAGGAGCCTTCCATCATGCACTTCAAGCTCTGCTTGATGTTTTGGATTGCCCGTTCCGCTTGACCGTTGGATGTGGGCTTAAACGGGGCAGACCTGACATGCCTGATGCCATTGCGGGTCATAAACTCGTTGAATGCCGAGCTGGTGAAACACGGTCCATTGTCACTGACAAGGACATTGGACAAGCCATGGGTGGTGAACATAGCCCGGAGGCTTTCAATGGTGGCAGTGGATGTGCTGGATGACATGTTTATCCATTTAGAGTAAGCATCCACTAATACTAAAAATATCTTTCCGAGAAAGGTGCTAGTAAAATCTACGTGGATCCTGGACCACGGTTGGAGGGCCATGACTACAGACTCAATGGAGCCTCCCTTGATGCATTGTTCAATTGTGAGCACGTGTTGCACTGGTGTACGCATGACTCTAAGTCCGAGTCAATGCCGGGCCACCAAACATGCGACCTGGCAATAGCCTTCATCATGACTATGCCTGGATGGGTATTGTGTAGGTCACGTATAAATGTTTCCCTTCCTTTTTTTGGCAAAACCACGCGATTACCCCATAAGAGAAAATCCGACTGGATGGACATTTCATCTTTGCGTCAGTGAAACGGCTTAATTTCATCTTGCATTTCTCCGGGAATGGCCTACCAGCTCCCATTGAGGACGCAACTTTTTACAAGTGATAGCACAGGATCCTGGCTGGTCCAGGTCCTGATCTGATGAACAGTGATGGGTGACCCCTCACTCTCAAAAGCATCCATGACCAGAAGCAAGTCTGCGGGCAGCGCCATTTCCACCCCGGTAGTGGGCAATGGTAGTCGACTGAGGGCATCAGCATAGTTCTCCGTGCCTGGTCTGTGGTGGATAACATAGTCATCGGCGGACAATTTTAGTGCCCATATTTGGATGTGGGACGAAGAATTAGTGTTTTATACCTTTGCTTTCTGAAAACGGCAAAATGAGTGGTTTGTGATCGGTTTCAAGCTCAAACCGAAGTCCAAATAGGTATTGGTGCATTTTCTTAACCCCATATACACATGTTAACGCCTCGTTCTCGACCATACTGTAGGCTCTTTCAGCCTTAGACAGACTTCTAGATGCGTATGCAACCGGTTGAAGTTTGCCCGATACATTGTTTTGCTGCAACACACAGCCGACCCCGTACGAAGATGCATCACAAGCTAGCACTAATCGTTTACACGGGTCATACAGTACAAGTAACTTATTAGAACAAAGTAGTTTCTGACCTTCTCAAAGGCTGTCTCTTGAGATTTTTCCCAAACCCAGTCATCACCCTTACGTAGCAACATGTGCAACGGTTCCAGCAAACTGCTTAACCTGGGTAGAAAGTTACCAAAATAGTTGAGGAGTCCTAGGAATGAACGCAGCTCCTTCACATTCTGTAGTCTTGGTGCATTGTTGATGGCCTCTTTTTGAGTCCGTGGGTCTGATGCCGCCTGCCGCAAAAATTCGACCTCTAGCGCCAGGAAAACACACTTCGAGCGTTTCAGCCTGAGTCCCACTCTGTCAAGTCGACTTAGAATCTCTTCCAGGTTGTGCAGGTGTTCGGTGGTGTCACGACCGGTGATCAGGATGTGGTCTTGAAACACAATGGTGCGCAGAACTGATTTCAGCAGACTCTCCATGTTCTTCTGGAAGACGGCAGTAGCCAAGCAAATCCCAAAAGGGCACTTGTGGTATATAAACAGTCCTTTGTGTGTGTTGATGCATGTCAATCTTTTTAAAGATTCAGCCAGCTCCTGTGTCATGTAGGTGGAGGTTAGGTCCAACTTGGTGAACGACTTCCCCCCCGCCCCCGCTAACGTTGCAAACAGGTCATCCACCTTGGGTAGTGGGTACTGGTCTTGTAATGAGACTCGTTGATCGTTACCTTGTGTCTCCGCAGATGCTGACCGTGCCATCGCTTTTCAATACCGGAACAATTGGACTGGCCCACTCATTGAACTCTACTGACAATATGATTCCCTCTCATTGAAGTCTGGCCAGTTCGATTTCGACTTTCTCCCTCATGATATATGTAACCGCTCGAACCTTATGATGAACAAGCCTTGCATCGGGGACTAGATGGATCTGCATCTTGGCGCCTGTGAAGTTGCCGATGCCTAGTTCAAATAGCAACAGAAACTTGCTCAACACTTGGGCGCACGAGGCATCATCCACTGAAGATAATGCTTTGATGTCGTCCCAGTTCCATCGAATCATTCCCAGCCATCGCCTGGTACAATCCACAGTGATAAATCATGCACAGCTCCATCCTACGATACCTTAACTGCCACACCGTCAATGACTGGTACGAGCTCTTTGGTGTAGGTGCGCAGCTTTGTCTGAATCGGGCTCAGTTTGGGCCTTGTTGCCCCACAGTTTCTCAAAAGCCTTCTGGCTCACAATTAATTGACTCACCCCTGTGTCCAATTCCACTGATACTGGAATACCATTCAATTTGACTTCCAGCATGATAGGAGGGCTCTTGGTGGTGAAGGTGTGTACCCCATACATTTCCTCGGGTAGAGTTGCCTCTCTTGTTTGTTCTGCGTGATCTGCGCCGGATCGATCATCCTCTGCTGACTCTGCCACATGGTGAGTCGCAGCACTCTTGCACATTCGCTGGAGCTGCCCCATTGTTTTGCAGCCTTTACATACATAGTGCTTGAATCGACATTGATAGGCTCGATGCTTACCTCCGTAGCCCAACATGGTGCTAATGGATCTGCATTCATGCTTGATGACGGATTCTGAGTCATCCTAGGTCTTGCAGTTGCAGATGTGTAGGCCCTGCCATGTGCAGTTCTGCCTGTTAGCAATGTTATTTTATGTACACTACTTGCCGGTGAGCTTCGATGCTGGGAAGATATCTGTCTGGTATTATCGCTTGTGGATATGAATGCCTGGGCTATCGTGATAGCCTTGTTAGGTCTAGGGATTCGGTGGACAGCAGCTTGCAAAGAATGACCTCGTGGCTGATGCCAAGCACAAAAAAGTCCCACAGCATTTCCCCCAAAAATCCAGCAAATTCGCAAGTTTCCACAAGGCATCTCAGGTCGGCGGCATAACTCGCCACGTCCTGTCCCTCAGAGCGGTGGTGCGTGTAGAAGCGATACCTGGCCATTAAGACGCTCTCCTTCGGCTTGAGGTGGTTCCGAACCAGCATGCACTCTGTATATGTCTTCTCCGCTGGTTTCTCCGGTCCTAGCAGATTCTTGATGAGGCCGTATATTGTGGACCCACACATGGTGAGGAGAATCAGCCCTGCGCTTAATCGCTGTATTTTCCCATCCAGCGCGCTGACCACGAAGTACTGGTCGAGACGCTCAACAAAGGCTTCCCAATCATCACCCTCTGCAAATCTCTCTAAAATACCAACGTCAGCCATGACCGCATGAAAGTTCGTAATCTGTTACTTGTCGCCAATTGTTAAGTATGGAAGAACTCCACAAGACTGAGTACTGTGAGCTAAAACTAATGTGACCTTAGTCTCTTGAATACAACTGCAGAGTGCCCAAGCAGCATGGCAGACAACCTCTTATCCTCCCTTGCATGAGATGTGCAGGTGACCATTGGGCTCCAACAGTTGCGCCCTCTGGTGGCAAGTCTTACACAGTTACAATGTTTACATACATAACAGCAGCAGCATCAGTAAGTGTAGAAAAGGGTGACTGAGAAGGGAGGAACGACTGGATCAGCAAAGGGGGTCATTGGGGGGAGAGGGGGAATCCAGAAGTGGCCTGCATTCTGTTGAATGTGGGGTCACAAGGACCAGTCCTGTTCCTCCTGGTTCCACAGTCAGGCAGATATCTTAAAAAAATTTATCTTGTTGGCTGTGGCCTGAAGCGGTCCCTTTAAGGACCATCTGTTAGGCTGCACATAGACCTGGTTATACTGAGCACAGCCAGCACCGACTGTCTCAGAGCAGACCTCAAACAGCCGTTAGCTGCCTTATTTGCATATGCAAAAGGACTATTTCTTTTTCAGGCATGGGCACTGCATGACAATTTTTTGACCTTTACCGATAAGGGAGACAGCGAACTTTCGCATCCTAATGAACAGACGCTTGTGCTTCCTGCTCGCCATATTGGAAGCTTAGGATGCTGTTTATCTGCCAAAATATGAGCACTGCATGGCAGAATTTCCAGATAATCTGCATTACTAGCCCAGTAACATAACCGCTACGTTACCATATCCAATATGGCAATTTGCACCTGTGATTTTCCCCAAAAGATGAATTTTCAATCTCAGCTGTGCTATCACAGAAAGGGATTAAATGAGGCCTCTGGCTGGAATTTTAGCCTGGAGGCAGGTCGGGAGCGGCGACGGCTAGAAAGTGGTTGGGAAACCCGGGAGAATGAAACCCGAGTTCAATGGCAGGGCCCGATTAGCATGCGAAAGCTCTGTTTTGCGCCCGCAGTGAGCCAGATGGAGAGGCTGTCTGGCAGGTAGACCTGTGGCATTAGGCTGCAGAGAGGAGGGAGGGATTGAGGGGGATGAGAGGTGGTTGTGGGTCAGAGGAGTATCGGGGCTGCAGGGTAGGGGGTGTGGTGGGGGCCGGAGTGGGGAGGTCGGAGGGGGATCAGAAGCCTCAGGAGGCGGTTAAGGGGAAATCGGAGGCATTGCGGGGGGAGATTGGAGGCCTCATCGGGAGGGAAGGGGTAAGGAGATTGGAAAGTCCAGGGGTGGCGGGGGGTGGGGGGGCATGGATGTTGCATCCAACAGATAAGTGTAAAGGTCTTTACCTCCTGGATTCAGCAATCCTCGTCTCTCTTTAGCTGGAATGCTCCCTGAGGCCCGGAAAACCAAGCCAGCCAGAGTTAAATTTGAAATGGTGGATTACCATGAGGCACGGCAGCCTCATGATAATATTGAAATGGGTGACCCACCTCCTGGGAGCGGGTCGGCTGTCTGCCCCCCTCCCGCCTCTGTTAACAATGGGCAGGTTGGAGGCAGGTTGGGGTTGGAATTCAACTTTTTAAGTCTTTAACCTCCTACCTGACCCCAACCCACCTGTTTTGGGGGGTTAAATTTCTCCCCTTGATGTTTTCTGAAAGGCAAGATGTTAAAATGAGATACATCACGGTCTTGTATATATCGAGGAAGCAGTGCACAAGTTGCTTGGAAGCAAATTGTACATCCTTTCAGTTAGGAAATAGTATATAAATGAAAGCAATGTAAAATAAGGGTGAACAAAAATCGAGTTAATGAAACACTGATTTTGTTATTTTGGAGACCAGGGGGTAGAACCGAAATGGGGTGCACCTACTACTTCCTGCCATTCATTACCACCTCAATGGATGCTCCGGCCATTAGAGAGAAATTCAGCATTTTGCTGAAAAAAAGGAGTGGAGCGGTATTGGTGGCGGGAATGGGCTGTTTGCAGCGGAGTGGAGGCGGAATGGCTGATTAGGTTGCGAAATGCAGCTGATTCGATTTGCTCACAGCGAGGCAGCTGCTCCCTGGCTTTCTTAAAGGGCAGGTTTTGCACCTAGGCCCTGAGCACTGAGTTGGTCTCTGTTGCTTGTGAAGGAATGGCTAATGTCAGATCATTGAGGAACACCAGATGCTTTTCTGATGTGGAACTTGAAACCCTGGTGCAAGCTGTGGAGGGAAGGAGGTTCCTTCTGTATCCAGACACAGGCTGACCCACTCTCACCGTCTTTGTGAATGCCTGGAGAGGGATCGCTATAGAGGTGTCGGGGACCTCCGTTCATGACCGCACCGCCACCCAATGCCACACAAGGCTGAACGACATCATTTGACTGATGAAAGTGAGTACATGTTCCCCAACTCCTCACCTTCCATCTGCGAGCCTCTCCTTTACCTTCTCTTATTTCCCACCTTCACTATATAGTCACTGAAGCACCATTTGATTGCTGAGGCATGTATATCTATGTGTGCATACTCGCAATGGAGGCTCCCTTTCATGTCAGATTTACACCTGCATGGAATGACCCACACTTACACTAATTGCCGAGGCCTCATGACACTGCTATTCAGCAACCCTTCTTTGCTTTGCAGGCCAAGGTCTCTCACAACCGTTTGGATCAACAGAGGACTGGTGGGGGTGAGGCCGATATCCAGCAGCTGACTGATTTAGAAGAGAGGCTGTGATGGCTAGTGGGCCCACATGTTGCCTTCCCTGTGGCCGCCGGTCGTGCGGATCCCGCTGGGGGCAGCATGGCTAAGTGAAGGCCTTCCTTTAATGCCATCTCTCCCTGAAAGTCCAAGCGCCTACGAGTGAATTGCTTATGCTTGTGTGCAAGTTGCTTGCTGCAATGCCCTACCTTACCCTGACGGCACCACTTGGTGCCATTTATGATTGCAGATGAGACCCCAAGTGTAAGCCACAGCGAAACCAAGACCCCTGAGGCAACTGGGAGCCAAAGTCAAGAGGACTCCCTGGAGCCCATTGGAGACATTGGCGGCATGTCCAATGAGGGCAAGGAAGAGGGGGACAGTGCTGCCAGCGCCGCGTCACTGCTTCCTACACTCACACATGCCAGCTCAGATACTGGGAGTACGTGGTCAGGACAGTTAGATTTAGCATTGGGGTCTACACTGGACAATGCACCAGGGCCTAGCGGGCTGCAGCATGGTCAAGAGCAAAGGCAACCTTGGGTGCCATCTCTCCAGGGTTGAGTTCGCAAGTGAGTTCTGCTGCAGAGGACTCAGACAAGCCCATCGATGTTGGGGCTTATGAAAGAAGGGAGGAGGCCATGGATTTGCAGATGTTAGCGGCAATGGCAAGGCTGCCCGAGAGCCTGTTGCAAGTGGTCAGAAGCGTGGAGGAGTCCGCCTCCCGCATTGTGGACAGCTCCACGCACACCATGGAGCCCATCATTGCCAGTGTGCAGAAGATGTTGGAATCCCAGCGTGATCGTGCGGATCCAGCTGTGATGCCGTGTATCGTGGGCGATGTGGCAGCTGCCATTATAGCACAGATGCAAGGGAACGAGCATCTGAGTGCTGCTTTGGAGAGGGTGGTTGATGCCCTGGAAGCTCAGAATGCTCTCATGTACACTCAGCAACAAGCCATGGCGTGTCTTACTGCTGTCGTCTCTGGTGACATCGAGACTGTGTCTGCTCTCATGCAGTCTCGGCTAGATGGCATGCGAGATCTGATTTTGCCATCGTGGCTAGGTCTACTGCAGTCCATCGGGGGGGCCTTCCAGTGTCGCACCACCCCACAGACCTGTGCTCCAGCAGATTGGTGGGGATGGTGAGGTGTTGCCCCGGGGGAGTGGCGTAGGCTCTTTGGACCAGGATCCTGATGTGGTCTCTCAGGATCACAGCAGTCCTGAGCTGAGACCTGCCACTCACCATTGCTGCCAACCCATGGAATCGCCCCAGCCAGTTCCAACTGAAGGCCCAGTGTGCAGCTGGTCTTTCCAGGGCCAGAGCTGGGCAAGGGTGTCTGACACCTGTAGTTCTACACCTGAAACACAGCAGCCTTCCCAGAGCCATGATGCAGCCACATGGAGACACTGCGGCATTTTTTGAGAATATGTATGCGTAAGAGGGGTTATAAGGAAACGCACAAAGGTGATAATTGGTCATGTGTCTGTTTTGTGGATCCATTATTTTTGGTGCAATAAATCTTTATGTTGGTTTGGAATCTCTGTGCAGGTCTCTCATTTAACTGTGAAGAATGCTATGTGAAAGGGATGGTTGGCTTGCCAATGAAGATGCATAGATGAAGGCTCAAGTGCAGATGAACTCATCGGAAATGAGCAGCAATAAGATGGCTTTGGCCTTCCCTTGCAGGGTTGGGATGATGCCGCCGCCTCCTGCGTGGCTGCTGACCCACCTCCTAGTCTTCCTCCTCCTGTGCATCATGCTCCTGTGCCTTCTCTTTCTCGTCCACCTCCTCAGGTGGTACTGCTTCCTCATCCACCAATGGTTGTGCCCTCATGGTTGCTAGGTTGTGAAGCATGCAGCAGACGACACCGAATATGGACACCCACTCAGGCGAGTACTGCAGCACTCCTTCTGAGCGATCCAGGCATTGGAACCTCTGTTTCAGGATTCCGATGGTCTGTTCAATGATGGCCTGGTGGCCGAATGTGAGTCATTGTACACGTGCTGCACAGCAGTCCTGGGGTTGTGCAGGGGAGTCAGCAGCCAAGTGCAAGTAGACCTTGTCTCCAAGGAGTCACAATCTTGGTTAGGCCCAGCAAAGACGCCTGGCACACCGCTCTGCCGTAGGATGAAAGCATTATGGCTGCTGCCAGGACACCGGGCATCAACGGCCATGATTTTGTGGTGGTCGCACAGCAGATGGACATTACGGGAATAGAATCCCTTGCAGTTAGGGAGCACCTTGGGATTGTTCTGTGGCGCCCTCAATGCGACGTGGGTGCAATCAATGGGTCCCTGAACCCCTGGGGAAGCCCGCAATCCGCACGAATGCAGTCTGCCGCTCCAACTGCATATCCCTATTATAGGGAAGGAGTCGTAGTCCCTCCTCCTCTTATACAGAGCATCTGTGACCTGATGTATGGATCTATGCGTGGCAAATGCGAGATGTTCACGATGACCGCTGCTGCAGCTTGGAAAGATCCCGTCGTGTAGAAGTTGAGGGTGATGGTGACCTTGAATCCAACGGTGAGAACTGTCCTCAACCTTGTTTGAGGCTGCAGGTCTGGCTACAGGAGATTGCACAGCTCCGTCAAGATGTCCTTGCGGAATCGCTGTCTACAGAGACACTGGTCATCATTCAGGTCCCTGTACGAGAACTGCTGCCGGTAGACCCTTTGCCGATAGAGCCTTCTACCACCATGTCTCTGCAGGTGTCTTCCTCTCCCAGCTACATCATTGCCTTCTCCCTCCTGGTCGGGTTGGTCCTCAGCCTCCGCAGGCTGTTGCTGACAAGCATCTGCCTCCTCTACAGGCTGCCCCTTGTCCACCTGGCCCAGTATGTTGTGCGGGGGGTGTGCGTCCCTCACCCTCCTCCTGACAGCATGCCCTTCCTGAGGTCTTTCCTGCTGCAGCTCTCTGGGCTCAGCTCTCTCACCATCTCCCTGGCCTTCTGCATGCTGGTCAACCATGTTTGCTGCGGCCCTTGACCATGCCTCTCCAGCCGTTGGACCCGGCCCCGCCTTCTTCTGCATGCCTCCCTGTCGCACACAATGTGCAAGAAGCACTCCGCTGCCAGCACTGACCCTATTTAGATCTCCTCCCCAAGCCCCGCCTCCTCAATCACGGCTCTCTGTTGTAGAGTATGAAGTGCCTGGGACACTGTCACTCAATCCCGCTGTCAACAAGGTACTCACAATAGTTGGGAAAGTCCGGGAAAAAATCGCCGATAAGAATGCTGGACGCAACACGCATTTAAATACCATTGGCGGTCTTGAGCAAGCACTGTGTACCAACGCAAAATCATGCCGTTAGCACTGACAAGCAGCCGGAAGACGATTTGAGCTGAATTTTGCTTTCGGGACAGTGCACGGCCTGATGACATTGTTAAGGACACATATGCAGGAGCGGGGCAGAAGTGGGGAGGAGTGGGGTGGATATCCTCACTGCCGGAAAGAACCATGAGGGCAATTCTGCGAAAACTGGCCAGTCCACAGCAACTCGGCAGCCATTCCGCAACGATCCGTGGCCGCCACTTTCAGGCCGTCAGAGGCTTGAAGAAAGGGGCAATTTCAGCCCCAGGCCAAGTGCACATTCACAGGTTAACTTTTCTATTCCTTTCCACCATCCAAACGTTGATTTGTACATTTAGAAGATTGAGAATTGCCTTCTCCTTGTACAGACTTTGGTTATGGATTGTAAACTGAGTCACCATAAAAGGGACAATAATGGACCTTATTAATTACCTGCTTCAGTTCACCAAGAAGTATCACCGATAAATGAAGGCAACATATTTTTTAAACAATGAGTGAAGGATGTCAAATTATGACAACATTTATTCATTACACAGCTATACTCCAATAACTTTCATGCCATTAATGCCTGATTGTGACTGATTAATATCACACAGTGACACCAGTGTTCAGTGTGGAGTCATGCACAATGGTAGTCACAGTTTAACTACTTTCTTGTATTATCTCATGATGTAGAACGAGAAAAAGCAATTGACTGAACTTTCTGATATTGATTAGAGAAGATCTGTGCCCAGATATATCTGTGTAGATCTATTTATGACTATACTAATAGTTTTGACGCAAAAGCAAATTGGTGCAATTTTGAAAGATGAGCTGCATATTAATGTTCTATGATAAAGAAATGTTTATCACAGTTGTACTGTGTGCTTGGAAATGACAATCAATTTTGACCTAATTTCTAAACTGCATTTTTCAGATTGAACATGTAATTGGTTTCCAGTGCTGCCTTCTTTTTTAATAAAGAATCATCTCAATGGTCAACTGTTATTTAGACACGAAGTAAAGACTTTCAACATGCTAGGAATTTTAAAAAGCAACATACTGTGGATGGTGGAATCTGAAATAAAAACAGAAAATACTGGAAATCTTATCAGGTCAGGCAGCATCTGAGGAGAGAAACAGAGTTAATGTTTCGGGTCTGTGACCCTTCATCTGCTCTGACAAAAGGTCACAGACCGGAAACGTTAACTCTGTTTCTCTCCACAGATGCTGCCTGACCTGCTGAGATTTCCAGCATTTTCTGTTTATATATTAGGAATTTTCAAAGTCTGCAACAACCAATTTGAGTTGAGAAATTGGAGAGATTACAATGGGGATCGCATTCGATTTAACTGATTATCATAAATTGAACTGAATACCAGCCTCACACATTACAACAAAATGAGACAGGATTAATCTCATAGTAAAGGATTCTCTATGAAAGAGTGACCATAGCATGGCTGAATTTCAAATTCAGTTGGAGGGTGAGAAAGTTGGATCTCAAACCAGTGTTCTGATCTTAAATAAAGGCGATTACAAAGGTATGAAGGCAGAGTTGACTTAAGAAATAGGAGCAGGAGTAGGCCATTTGGCCCCTCGAGCAAGCTCCGCCATTTAATAAGATCATGACTGATCTGATCATGGACTCAGCTCCACTTCCCTGCCCACTCCCCATAACCCTTTATTCCCTTATCGCTCAAAAATCTGTCTGTCTCCTCCTTAATTATATTCAAAGACCCAGCCTCCACAGCTTTCTGGGGCAGAGAATTCCACAGATTTACGACCCTCTGAGAGAAGAAATTCCTCTTCACCTCAGTTCTAAATGGGCGACCTCTTATTCTTAAACTATGCCCCCTAGTTCTAGATACCCCACGAGTGGAAACATCCTCTCTGCATCCACCTTGTCGAGCCCCCTCAGTATCTTATATGTTTCTTCTAAACTCCAATGAGTATAGGCCCAACCTGCTCAACCTTTCTTCATAAGTCAACCTCTTCATCTCATGAATCAACCTAGTGAACCTTTTCTGAACTGCCTCCAATGCATGTATATCCTTCCTAAAATAAGGAGACCAAAACTGTACGTGACACTCTGTAGAGTTATAACAAGAATTCCCTACTTTTATACTCTATCCCCACTGCAATAAAGGCCAACATTAATTTGCCTTCCTGATTACTTGCTCTACCTGCATGCTAACCTTTTGCATTTCATGTACAATAACCCCCAGATACCTCTGTACTGCAGCATTTTGTAATCGCTCACCATTTAAATAATCGTTTGTTTTTTTATTTTTCCTACCAAAATGGATAACCTCACATTTTCCCACATTGGAGTCCATCTGCCAAATTTTTGCCTATTCACTGAGCCTATCTATATCTCTTTGTAGACTCTTGGCATCCTCCTCACAATTTGCTTTCCTACCTATCTTTGTATCATCAGAAAATTTGGCTATGTTACACTTAATCCCTTCATCCAAGTCATTGGTATAAATTGTAAATAGTTGAGGCCCCAGCACTGTTCCCTGTGGCACCACACAAGTTACAATTTGCCAACCTGTAAATGATGCATTCATCCCAACTCTCTGTTTTCTGTTAGCTCACCAATCCTCTATCCATGCTAATATAATACCCCCAACCCCGTGAGCTCTTCTCTTGTGCAGTAACCTTTGGTGTGGCACTTTATCAAATGCTTTCTGGAAATCCAAAAAAATGACATCAACTGGTTCCCCCTTATCCACTCTGCTCATTACGTCCTCAAAGAATTCCAGAAAATTTGTCAAACATGATTTCTGTTATATATGTAAACCTGTAAATACCTTGTTTAAGCACTAGAGGGTTCATCCCCTGGAGTCCCAAGAGATCGCACAATCCCTTGGGAGCACCTGTACATAAGGAGGGCTCACAGGCTGGAGAGGCACTCTGGAGACCTGTAATAAAGGATTACGGTCATACTTTACTTTGAGCTCACAGCATCTGGTCAGACTCTTTATTCAATACATAACAACTGGCAATGAGATACAGATGATGAACCCCACCGCTACGATGCAGAGAACAGTGGGCTTCCTGGAGAAATTTTCAGAGGGAGATGATTGAGAACCTTCGTGGAGCAACTCGACCAATATTTCGTAGCCAATGACCTGAAAGGAAAAGCGAATGTTGCCAAACGAAGGGCGATTCTCCTCACCGTTTTGTGGGGCAACAACATATGGCCTCATAAAAAATCTGCTTGCTCCAGCGAAGCGCACAGAGAAGTTGTATGATGATTTGTGCACACTGGTCCGGGAGCATCTAAAACCGAAGGAAAGCATTCTGATGGCGAGGTACGGGTTCTACATGTACAAGAGGTCTGAAGGCCTGGAAGTGGCGAGCTATGTCGCCGAGCTAAGACGCCTTGCAGGACATTGCGAATTTGAAGGACACTTGGAGCACATGCTCAGAGACTTCTTTGTACTTGGCATTGGCCATGAAGTATTACTTCACAAACTTTTGACTGTAGAGACCCCAACCTTGAGTAAAGCCATAGCGATAGCCCAGGCGTTCATCGTCACCAGTGACAATACCAAACAAATCTCTCAGTACAAGAGTGCTGCTACAAGTACTGTGAACAAAGTAATGTTGTTTTCGAATCGTAACGTACAGGGCAGGCCTCACATGCCTGCAGCTGTACTTCCGCAGATGACTCAGAGTCCACCATCATGGGTGGTGAATGCAAGGCCATTAACACCTTGTTGGCGCTGCGGAGGTGAATACCGTTTCCATTCATGCCGCTTCAAAGGATATGTTTGCAAGGGCTGTGGAACAATGGGTCATCTCCAATGTATGTGCAGGCGAGCTGCAAATCCTGCTAATCCTGCAAACCACCATGTTGCAGAGGAGGACAGATCCACTGTGGATCACGATGAACCAGAGCCTCAGACTGAGGAGGCAGAGGTATATGGGGTGCACACATTTAAAGTTTCCCCCGATAAAACTGAAGGTTGAATTAAATGGACTCCCGGTGTTAATAGAGCTGGACACGGGTGCGAGCCAGTCCATTATGAGCAAAAAGACTTTCAATAAATTGTGGTGCAGCAAGGCCTCAAGGCCAGTCCTGACTCCCATTTGCACTAAACTGAGAATGTACACAAAGGAACTGATTCCCATAATCGGCTGTGCTCCATAAAGGTCTCCTACGATGGAGCGGTGCACAAGTTACCACTCTGGGTGGTACTGGGCGATGGGCCCACGCTGCTCGGCAGGAGCTGGCTGGGGAAGATATGCAGGAACTGGGACGATGTCCGAGCACTCTCGTCCGGTCGACGACACTTCATGTGCCCAGGTCCTAAACAAGTTCCCCTCGCTGTTCGAACCGGGCATCGGGAAGTTCCAAGGAGCAAAAATGCAGATCCACCTGATTTCGGGGGTGCAATCCATCCATCACAAGGCGAGAGCGGTACCGTACATGATGAGAGAGAGGGTGGAGATCGAGTTGAATTGGCTGCAATGAGATGGCATCATTTCGCCGATTGAATTCAATGAGTGGGCCAGTCCGCTTGTTCCAGTCCTCAAGGGAGACGACACCGTCAGAATCTGTGGTGATTACAAAGTAACTATCAATCATTTCTCCCTGCAGGATCAATACCCACTACAAAAGGCAGACGACCTATTTGCGACACTGGCAGGAGGAAAAGCGTTCACGAAGCGGGACTTGACCGCGGCCTACATGACACAGGAGCTGGAGGAATCATCGAAGGGCCTCACCCGCATCAACAAGCACAAAGGCCTCTTCATTTACAACAGATGCCTGTTTGGGATTCGAGCAGCTGTGCCGACATTCCAGAGAAACATGGAAAGCTTATTGAAGTCGGTCCCGCACACCATGTTCTTCCAGGACAACATCTTGGTTACCGGTTGGGACACGGTCGATCATCTGCAGAACTTGGAAGAGGTTCTTAGTCGGCTTAATCGTGTGGGGCTCAGGTTAAAACGCTCGAAGTGCGTTTTCCTGGCACCTGAAGTGGAGTTCCTGGGGAGAAGAATCGCTGTGGATGGCATCAGCCCCACCGATTCAAAGATGGAGGCAATCGAGAATGCACCAAACCCATAGAACGTCTGGGACTCCGAAACTACTTTGGTAACTTCTTACCGGGACTTAGCACACTGTTAGAACCACTACATGCTTTACTGCGTAAAGGAGATGAATGGGTATAGGGTAAAAGTCAAGAAAATCCCTTTGTAAAAACTAGAAAACAGTTATGCTCAAACAAATTGCTTGTGTTGTATGATCTATGTAAGCGATTGGTACTAGCATGTGATGCATCGTCATACGGTGTCGGGTGTGTATTGCAACAAGCTAATGAATCTGGGAAATTGCAACCAGTTGCTTATGCATCCAGAAGTCTGTCTAAGGCTGAGAGGGCCTACAGCATGATTGAAAAAGAAGCGTTAGCATATGTTTATGGGGCAAAGAAAATGCATCAATATCTGTTTGGGCTCAAATTTGAATTGGAAACTGACCATAAGCCACTGATATCCCTTTTTTCTGAAAGTAAGGGGATAAATACGAATGCATCGGCCCGCATCCAGAGATGGACGCTTAGTTGTCCGCATACAACTTTGCCATTGCCACAGACCAGGCACAGAAAACAGTGCCGATGCTCTCAGTAGGCTGCCATTGCCCACCACGGGGGTGGAGATGGCACAGCCCGCAGATGTAGTCATGGTAATGGAAGCATTCGAGAGTCAGCAATCACCTGTTACCGCCCAACAGATTAGAACCTGGAAGAGCCAGGACCCCTTACTGTCCTTAGTAAAAAACTGTGTGCTCCACGGGAGCTGGTCCAGTGTCCCATTAGAAATACAGGAAGAAATAAAGCCGTACCAGCGGCGCAAAGATGAAATGTCTATACAGGCAGACTGCCTCGGGTAGTGGTACCCAAAAAGGGCAGGGACACTTTCATTAGTGATCTCCACATTACCCACCCAGGCATTGTACTGATGAAATCAATAGCCAGATCCCACGTGTGGTGGTCCAGTATCGATGCAGACTTAGAGTCTTGCGTGCACAAATGTAATACATGTTCCCAGTTAAGCAATGCACCCTGGGAGGCATCACAAAGTTTATGGTCTTGGCCCTCCAAACCATGGTCTAGTGTCCATGTCATCTATGCAGGCCCGTTCTTGGGAAAAATGTTCCTAGTGGTTGTAGATGCGTACTCCAAATGGATTGAATGTGAGATAATGTCGGCAAGCATGTCTACTACCACCACTGAAAGTCTACGGGCCACGTTTGCCACGCTCGGCCTGCCTGATGCCTTGTGAATGACAATGGGCCGTGCTTCACCAGTGCCGAGTTCAAAGAGTTCATGACCCGTAATGGGATCAAACATGTCACATCTGCCCCGTTTAAACCAGCATCCAATGGTCAGGCAGAGAGAGCAGTGCAAACAATCAAGCAGAGCTTGAAGAGGATAACTGAAGGCTCACTGTAGACTCGCCTATTCCGAGTCCTGCTTAGTTACCGCACAAGACCCCACTCGCTCTCTGGGGTTTCCCCTGCTGAACTGCTCATGAAAAGGGCACTTAAGACAAAGCTCTCATTAGTTCACCCTGACCTATATGAACAGGTAGAGAGCAGGCGGCTTTAACAAAGTACATATCATGATAGCGCAAATGTGTCACGCGAAATTAAGATTAATGATCCTGTATTTGTGTTGAACTATGGACAAGGTCCCAAGTGGCTTCCCGGTACCGTCGTGGCCAAAGAGGGGAGTAGGGTGTTTCTGATCAAACTTTCAAATGGACTCACCTACTGGAAACTTGGACCAAACCAAACTCAGCTTCACGGACTATCCTGAGCAACCCACAATAGACTCTACCTTTTTTGACCCTCCAAAACACACACCAGTGGCAACCAACCCAACGGTTGGCCACGAAGCAGAACTCATCACCCACAACAGCGCAGCAGGACTCACCACGCCAGGCAGCCCAGCAAGGCCAGCTGCACAGCAGCCCAGCGAGGGCCCAACAAACGACTAACCAAAACCAGCATTTGCATCGAGACGATCAACCAGGGAAAGAAAGGCTCCCGATCGACTCACATTGTAAATAGTTACACTGTTGACTTTGGGCGGGGGGGTGATTGTTATATATGTAAACCTGTAAATACCTTGTTTAACCGCCAGAGGACTCAACCCCTGGAGTCCCAAGGGATCCCACAATCCCTTGGGAGCACCTGTACATACGGAGGCCTCGCAGGCTGGAGAGGCACTCTGGAGACCTGCAATAAAGGACTACGGTCACACTTTACTTTGAGGTCACAGCATCTGGTCAGACTCTTTATTCAATACAAAACAATTTCTCTTTCATAAAACTATGCTGACTCTGCTTGTCCGCATTATGATTTTCTAAATGTCCTGCTATTACTTCCTCAATGATGGACTCCAGTATTTTTCATATATGTTAGGCTAACTGGTCTATAGTTTTCTGCTTTCTGTCTCCCTCCTTTCTTAAATAGGGGTGTTACATTTTCGGTTTTGCAGTCTGCATCTCTGCAGCCACTTCTTTTAAGACTCCAGGATGCAGACCATCAGATCCGGGGGACTTGTCTACCTTTAGTCCCATTAATTTGCCTAGTACTTTATCTCTAGTGATATTGATTGTTTTAAGTCCCCCCCCCCCACCACCTCCCGGCAATAACTCCTTGATTATCAATTATTGGGATGTTTTTCGTGTCCTCTACCATGAAGACCAATGCAAAATATTTGTTCAAAGTTGTAGAATTTACCAATATTTCGCAAAGACTCCTGGTACCTTTCCCCTGCAGAGGAGAAGAATCCCTTTCTGGAATTTTAAAATGGACGGAAAAACTTCGGGACACAAATGAGTTTAAAGGGGCAGACGCCTGCAGGGGATAAAAGGGGATGCATTCAGGGAGACCCCCCCCCCCCACCCCCAGTGTTTGGACTCATAGGAAAGGGAATTTAATTTGGAACTCGATGAACATTTTGGTATCCTAGGAAAAACTCTGAGGAAGATACCTAAGAGCTTTACAAGTTTAAGATCTCTAAAGGAGCATTTTGGAACAGACTGCGAGAACAGTGGGGTGGGACGTCACTCAGTTTGGACATTGGAGCTAATCAAATTATCTGGGAACTGTTCACCCTCTAAACTTGCCCCTAGAAAACATTAGCATTTAAACAATCGACCATGGAAGAAACAGTATCACCCCACCCAGAGGATCCAAATGTCATATACATATTCCAACAGCTTTTCATCAGGCATAGAAATATTTGGCTCAGGTCAGACTAGCACAATGGACGAGAGCTCATCAACCCCAAAGAGCCTATTAATGCCAGATTAAAACCACTTAATCAAGTTTTAGTTAGCTGGGCTGCACAATCGAAAGAAAGAGCTGGGCAAGATTCGGGGAGGGGGAGAAAAGAAAGCCTTTTTGGCGTATTTCTATCCCCCAGTTTTACAAGGAGAAACTTACAGAACACAGACTCGAAAAGACACAGACTCGAACACAGACAGACACAAGCAGCCGGAGCTGAGAAGTGAAGAAATGGAGTAGTGAAGGAAACTACAAGAAATCGTCAAGGACCGACCAAGCATGAGGCCCACAAAATGGAAGGTTGTCAGCAACCAAATTGACAAACCCAGGCTACCACAACCAGCGAAACGACCAACCGAAACCAACTCAGCAAAAACCGAAGAATCAATATTTATTTCCACTCTACAATCTACTTCTGAACGACCCAAAGGGTGAGAAATTACCAAAACGGACTAACTAAAACTATTCACAACCAAACAAAGTGGGTACTTACCACATACATCCAAAACGCAACTTACTGCATCATTGGACGCACCCCAACTGAAGACTACACAGTCCAAAGTCCTCTCCTTCATCCGGGGTACGGCTCGTCTAGAAGGCCAAGTGCAGCAAACCCCAAAACCGCGATTCACCGGCAACTGTCTAAAGGGATTGGTGAGCATAGCCCCTGAACTCCCAGAGCTATAACTTAGTTAGTTAGGGGAATTGGGAGGGGGGAGGCTGGGATAACTTGTGTAAATGTATCTGCATTCTCCTCTTTACCCCATTTAGAGTTTTAGCTGTTTTGTTTTCCCCACAGGCTGCAATTTGACATTTTATTCAATGTGTTGTACCCCTCAGTGTGTATTGGTATTACTATTCTGTGTGTGTTATTAAAGGCGTGCCTTTTACTTCTTTTTAAACACAATAAAGCCATACCTACTTCCTACCTTGAAACCGATTGTCTGTCCAAGTCTGTCAAAGTCCCTTCATATTTCCAGTGTCTAGAACCAAGGGTGTGGGAGCGATTTGGAACCACTCATATAAGGTCAGAAGGGAAAGCTGCCCCCCTGAAAACCACCCCTTACATAAAGTCTCTGCCATTTCCCTGTTCCCCCTTATTAATTCTCCAGTCTCATCCACTAAGGGACCAACGTTTACTTTAGCTACTCGTTTCTTTTTTATATACCTGTAGAAACTCTTACCGACTGTTTTTATATTTCTTGCTAGTTTACTCTCATAAGCTATCATCTCTGTCTTTTTCATTCTTTTAGTCGTCCTTTGCAGGTTTCTAAAAATGTCCCAATCCTCTGGCCTTCCATTGTCCTTCGCATCATTGTATGCCTTTGTTTTCAATTTGATACCATCCTTTACTTTCTTAGTTAGCCAGGGATGGCTCATCCTTCTCTTAGCATCGTTATTTCTCACTGGAATAAATCTTTGCTAAGAGTTATGAAATATCTCCTTAAATGTTTGCCACTGTATTTCTAGAGTCTAACCTTTTAATATATTTTCCCAGTCCACTTTAACCAACTCTGCCTTTATACTTTTGTAATTACCTTTATTTAAGTTTAGGACAGTAGTTTGAGATCTAGCTTTCTCACCCTCAAACTGATGCAGTAGTTGTTAGCTCAATTAGTACTTTTAACTAAGATTGATAGATTTTTGCTTGGCAAGGGTATAAAAGGATATGGAGGCAAGGCATACAAAAATAAGAACATAAGAAATAGGAGCAGGAGTAGGACACCTGGCTCCTCGAGCCTGCTCCGCCATTTAATAAGATCATGGCTGATCTAATCATGGACTCAGCTCCACTTCCCTGCCTGCTCCCCATAATCCTTTATTCCCTTATCGCTCAAAAATCTGTCTATCTCTGCCTTAAATATATTCAATGACACAGCCTCCACAGCTCTCTGGGACAGAGAATTCCATAGATTCACAACCTTCTGAGAGAAGAAATTCCTCCTCATCTCAGTTTTACATGGGCGACTCCTTATTCTGAGACTATGTCCCCTAGTTTTAGTTTCCCCTATGAGTGGAAATATCCTCTCTACATCCAACTTGTCGAGCCCCTTCATTATCTTATATGTTTCGATAAGATCACCTCTCATTCTTCTGAACTCCAATGAGTATAGGCCCAACCTACTGAATTATCTTCATAAGTTAACCCCCTAATTTCTGGAATCAACTTAGTGAACCTTCTCTGAACTGCCTCCAATGCAAGTATATACTTCCTAAAATATGGAGACTAAAACTAATGCAGTACTCCAGGTGTGGCCTCACCAATACCCTGTACAGTTGTAACAGGACTTCTCTGCTTTTATACTTTATACCCCTTGCAATAAAGGCCAACATTCCATTTGCCTTCTTGATTACTTGCTGTACCTACATACTAACTTTTTGTGTTTCATGCATAAGGACCCCCAGATCCCTCTGTACTGCAACACTTTGAAATTTTTCTCCATTTAAATTATAATTTGCGTTTCCATTTTTTCTGCCAAAGTAGATAACCTCACATTTTTCCACATTATATTCCATCTGCCAAATTTGTGCCCCGTCACTTAGTCTGTGAATATCCCTTTGCAGATTTTTTGTGTCCTCCTCACAATTTGCTTTCCCACCCATCTTTGTATCATCAGCAAACTTGGCTACATTACACTCAGTCCCTTCATCCAAGTCATTAAGATAGATTGTAAATAGTTGAGGTCCCAACACCGATCCCTGCGGCACTTCACTAGTTACTGTTTGCCAACCGGAAAATGACCCATTTATCCCGATTCTCTGTTTTCTGTTATTTGCCAATCCTCTATCCATGCTAATATATTATCCCAACCCCGTGAACTCTTATCTAGTGCAGTAACCTTTTATGTGACACCTTATCAAATGCTTTCTGGAAATTCAAATACACAAGATCCATAAGAACATAACATAAGAACATAAGATATAGGAACAGGAGTAGCCCATACGGCCCCTCGAGCCTGTTCTGCCATTCAATAAGACCATAGCTGATCTGATCATGGACTCAGCTCCACCTCCCTGCCCACTCCCCATAATCCGTTATCCCCTTATCGTTTAAGAAACTATCTATTTCTTCTTAAATTTATTCAATGTCCCAGATTCCACAGCTCTCTGAGGCAGCAAATTCCACAGATTTACAGCCCTCTGATCCACTGGTTCCCCCTTATCCACCCTGCTCGTTACATCCTCAAACAACTCCAGCAAATTTGTCAAGCATGATTTCCCTTTCATAAAACCATGCTGATTCTGCTTGATTGAATTATACTTTTCCAAAAGTCCCGCTATTGCTTCCTTAATAATGGATTCCAGCAGTTTCCCAACGACAGATGTTAGGCTAACTGGTCTATCGTTTCCTACTTTTTGTCTGCCTCCTTTTTTAAATAGGAGCATTACATTAGCTGTTTTCCAATCCACTGGGACCTCCCCAGAATTTTGGTAGATTATAACCAATGCATTCACTATCTCTGCAGCCACTTCTTTTAACACTCTAGGCTGTAAGCCATCAGGTCCAGGCGACTTGTCCGCCTTTAGTCCCATTATTTTACCGTGTGCTACTTCCTTAGTGATATCAGGTGGATGGAGTTAGGATACAGATCAGTCATGATCTCATTGAATGCCTGCACAGGCTCGAGGGTCTGAATGGCCCATCCTGTTCCAATGTTCTGTTGTTCACGTCTCTCTCCCAGTTGCAAGGGTCAAAGTGAAACAAATCGAGGCAGTATTATCCAAGTTTCCACTAAGTGAATGACAAAATTGTTCTTTTGAGGAATGTTGAAATAAGTTTCAGAATAGTGGTATGGATGGAAAGATATGAACAGGCAACAGTAACAAGGGGGAGAATTGAACCCAACAACCGATGAATGATTGGTTTTAAACAGCATTGAAACAGGTTCTGTGGAATCCAATAACTTTCAGCCATTCTTCAGCATCTGAAAAATGTTATAATAAGTCCAAAATATTAATGTAGAGAGGACAGTGAGTCATGACTGAGATTATAAAATGAGTAATCGTGTCAGAGACACTTGAACTCCCTCACATATATACTTGAACTATGTGCAGATATAAGATCAGAGGATAGGAATTACAATTTTTGGAAGAATGCTGTCAACAGATATTGGCTTTTCCTGGGGTCTCTTACCATTTCTTTCCTGCTGGCCTGGCCCTGAACATGAGTTATACAGCAGTGACACTAAAGTTGCACATTAAATGCACCCTAAATGCACTCTTGTGTTGTCATTGCAGGCATGTTTTCCACAAGAATCTACAGAAACACAAGTAGTCATCAATGAAGCAACCTTTGTGGAAAAAAAATTTCAAGGAATGAAATGCCTGCAAGGTTTCAGAGTCAATGGAAGGTATTCTAGAATCCTCAAACAAATGAAAGGAAATAGGTGTGGTTAATAATTTTAGAGGTTCCATAAATTTAGGAGCTATGCTTGTGGACAATGGCAACTTTTTTTTCTAAATTGGGAAGCTTAGGCAAAGGGCCAAGACCCATAATGCAGGATACTATCAAATTTGAAAGTATTGGGAGAGATCATTAGTTTATGCCAATCTTGGGGTTTTCTGGCTTCTCAGCAATTTTTTCCCCTTCCCTTCTCTCCTGAAAGTGAGGTAGAGTTGCACAAGCATATGTCACCCTCTGGAAGCTTATCCAACTGACCATTATTCACATGAGTCTTAATAATGACAGTTTGGCAGGCTATTTGGCACAGCAATGGGCAGGAAGCATTACAACCAAGCTTGCTCTTGTCCTCACCCAACTTGCACACCTGCATACTTCCAGCAGGGGTTACTGTAAATCAATCAGGTACATAAATCTTGGCATAAATCTTGGTTTTGGAAAGATCAATTGCAATGGCCTTACTGATCAATTCACTCAACTCAGATTAGAGATCAAAGCTGGAACCTTCCTGTTCTCTGTGGTTCAGCGACTCACTGCATAAACTTGCCGAGTCATGAGAGACTATATTTAGATTATACAAGCCTATAGGCTACAGGCCTGTATCATCCCAAGGAGGAAAGGAAGTCTGGGGGAGGGAGCTGCACACCATTGAACTCCTTCCATAATGTAGAAAATGGGCGAGGCTGGGCAATTTGGGAAACTAAATGGGCAACTGCTGCGAGAACATGTTAAGTTTTTTGTTTATTTTAGCAGGTTAATATTTTACTTCATCTCGCAATCAAATCTTCTTGGCAATAAAGATCACAGGGAAAACTTCTGTACTCAACACAAACTTCAATCTGTGCTTCAACATGTACTGTCTGATGTCAAAGTGAATGCTGAATGATAAGGTGCTGTAGTATTAATTAAGCCACAGGCAAAAGCTCAAATGAACATCTAACTGTATCTTCATCATTATTTGCAAGGTAATTGTAATGTGAAAACTATTCCCTGGCTTCAGTTTTTGTAATTTCATATTTTTAATTTTAAGTTACCTATAGAGATGCAGGACCAATAATTATCAACAGTTGAATGTTTTTGACTCCAAAATAATTACATTATCTGAAAAATGTATATGTGGCCATTTAAAAAAAAATGTCCTAACGTTACTCTTTTCTACCTCATTTAACTAGTTGTAAATTAGCAGAATTGTAGCTATGAACTATTTTACTTCAGAGGATTCATTAGTTATTGCATCAACAATAAAATATCTAGACAGCAGCAAACACGGAAATTCTTTGGAGCAGTTGAGAGAGCAATATATCTGTCACATAATGTTAACTTAATTAAGAATCTTGTTCATTGGAATAGACATGGTCGACAACATCTGACTTCACGAAACAAAATCACGAATAAAGCAGTCAGTCTGGATTTTCCGCTCGATTGCATTGTTTTTTTTCAGTGCAATTCGGCTGAAATCGGCGTAACCGGCGAAAAAGATCTATGAGTTTTAAGTTCAGCATTTCAGTTCAACATTTGCATTAAGCATTCATTTGTGCTAATTTTAAAAACATCGCAGTGGAAGCAAGCCCCGCCCAGAAAACAAGCCACTCCCCCAGGATTAATTAATCACCATTGGGAGATTTCGCTTATTGCGCCCATTTGCGGGCCTTCGAGGAGGCTCCAAAAATTAAGCTGGATCTTCTGGGTGCAAGGACCCTAATAGGCACCTTTTTAAAGCTTTTGTAATGTATTTACTTCATGGATTCTTTGCTTATGAATTCATAGCAACACATTGCTATTAGGAACTACTTTGTTTATTAACAAAGGTTTAACAATCTCACTATACATTACCAGTTCATCCACTAGGCTCACAAGGGCATACCCCATTGTGGATGACCTAGACTCACCTGACCAGGCTTTTATTGAGTCTTGTGAACATCATGTGACTGGCTAACCCACTCACAATGCAACAGCTCTACAAACCTGTGAGCATACTCACAAGTGCATACATTACAGCTGTCAAATGTGATTTTTGTTTTTATTTACTAAGAAACTGACTAATGTACCCCAAAATAAATAGAAAATAGTTTAATACATTTTTTTAAGTGAATTTCAGGAATTTAAAAATTGAGTTACTCCGAGATTAAAAATGATGATTTCTTGTGGGAAATCTATTTCCAACTGTTTTAATCAAACTTTTTAAAGTTACCACTTTTAAATATATAAAGGAACTTTTTTTTAAAGCAATTTAAAAAAATTACTTTTTAAAATGCTGCCAAATTGTGTTGGTTCATCGCTGATTTTGCATTTTGGTGATATGCAAATGAGCTTGAGCAGAAACCTGAGAGGGAAAAAACACTTTTCAAAATGGGCGCAATTTGTGCAGAATTTGCAATTGTGCCCAAAAGCAAAAACTCTACCCCAAGTACACATAGAGATGGAATAACACATAGGTCTTACTATGCTAGATGTCTGAAACAAATCAGCAGGTTGAAATTACTTCTTAAACCTTGAGTGTCCTCTCATGAAGTGTAAGCTGTTGATCAATACCAGAAAAGCTGAGAGACTGCATTGCACTCAATTCTTTAAAATGAGCAATTTTTGAGATTTGATCATTTGGAGAAGTGAGCTCAAGGGTATCAAAGGGTATGGAGCAAAGGCAGGTAAATGGAGTTGAGGTGCAGATCAGCCATCATCTAACTAAATGCCAGAGCAGGCTCAGAGGCTGAATGTCCTACTTCTGTTCCTAATGTTCCTATTTCTAAAGACATCAAAAACAAAACTCCTCAGCCTATGACTATTTTGCAACACACTCCAATATATACATTATGTTATACAGGTAGATTTGACTTGTTCTTTGTTGGTATTATTTGAACAGACAGAGATTCCTTGGTTCACTGGGTGAGATAGAAGTTCTCTTTTGGAGCATGGGTTCCAGCCCACCCAAGTATGATACAAATTTTATCACGGATATATCTTCATTGCTTTCCTCCCTGAGCCTCTGTACTCAGCGACTTCTCATCCTCGATAATTCAAACTCCATCTCAATTCATCATGCTCTATCTCCTCTGAGTTCACTACCCTCCTGTCCTCCTCAAAAAATCAACTCTCAATCCCTCTGTCCTTGCAAACTACCGCCTCATCTCCAACCTCCCTTTCCTCTCCAACTTCCTTGAACATGTTGTCACCTCCCAAATCCGTGACCATCTTTCTCAGAACTCCATATTTTAATCCCTTCAATCTGGTTTTTGCCCATGCCACAGTACCGAAACAGCTTTCATAAAAGTCACCAATGGCATATTTTGTGTCTGTGACAAAGGTAAACTATCCTTCCTCATCCTCCTGGACCTGTCTGCAGCCTTTGACACAGTTGACCACTCCATCCTCCTCCAATGCCTTGTCCAGTTGGGTGGAACTGTACTTGCCTGGTTCCATTCTAATCTATTTAATCATAGCCAGAAAATCTCCTGCAATGGCTTTTCTTCCCCATCCCGCATCATTACCTCTGATGTCTCCCAAGCACCTATTCCTGGCCTCCTCCTATTTCTCATCTATATGCTGCCCCTTAGCGATATCATCCAAAAATATGGAGTCAGTTTCCACATATATGCTGTCTACACTCAGCTCTATCTCTCCATCACTTCTCTCGATCCCTTCATGGTCTCTAAATTGTCAGACTGCTTATCCGACATCCATTACTGGATGAGCAGAAATATTTCTCCAATTAAATATTGGGAAGACCGAAGCCATTGCCTTTGGTCTCCACCGCAAATTGCGTTCCCTGGCGACTGACTCCATCCCTCTTCCTAGCATCTGTCTGAGGCTAAACCAGACTGTTCGTAACCTAGGCATCATATTTGACCCTGAAATTAGTTTCCGGCCACATATCCGCAGCATAAATAAAGCTGCCTATTTCCACCTCTGTAACGTTGCCCGCCTCCACCCGCCTCATCTCATCTGATGCTGAAACCCTCATCCATGTCTTTGTTATCTCGAGACTTAACTACTCCAAAGCACTCCTGGTTGGGCTCCCACATTCTATACTACGTAAACTTGAGGTCATCTAAAACTCAGCAGCCTCTGTCCTAACTCGCACCAAGTCATGATCAACCATCATCCCTCCCTATCTCTGTAATCTCTTTCGGCCTCACAACCCTACGAGATGTCTGCGCTCCTCAAGTTCTGTCCTCAAGTAACCCTGATTATCACTGATCAACCATCGGTGGCCGTACCTTCAGCTGCTTGGGCTCCAAGCTCTGGAACTCCCTCCCTAAACCTCTCCACCTCTCTATCTCTTTTTCCTCCTTTAAGACACTCCTTAAAACCTACCTCTTTAACCAAGCTTTTGGTCACCTGCTGTAATTTCTTCTTCCTTGGCTCGATGTCAAATTTATCTGTTTTGTCTTATATCACTACTGTGAAGCACCTTTGGATGTTTTGCTATGTTCAAGGTGCTATATAAATAAATGTTTTTGTTGTTATGCCATGTGATCAAACGGAAGCTATTCTGTACCATGTGATCAAACGGAAGCTGTACTGAACCAGGGATGAGGGACTTTAATTACGTGGATAGACTGGTGGAGCTGGGGTTGTTCTCCTCAGAGCAGAGAAGATTTGATAGAGGTGTTCAAAATCATGAGAGGTCTAGACAGAGTAGATAGAGAGAAACTGTTCCCATTGGAGGAAGGGTGGAGAACCAGAGGGCACAGATTTTAAGTGATTGGCAGAAGAACCAAAGACAACATGAGGAATAACTTTTTAGACAGCGAGTGGTTATGATCTGGAATTCACTGCCTGAAAGGGTGGTGGAGGCAGATTCAATTGTGGCTTTCAAAAGGGAATTTGATAAGTACCTGAAGGAAAAAAAATTGTAGGACTACGGGGAAAGGGCAGGGGAGTGAAACTAGCTGAAGTTCTCTTGCAGAGAGCCAGCACAGACTCAACAGACTGAATGACCTTCTTCCATGCTGTATCCATTCCATGATTCTTTGTGATTCAAACTGAAGCTATTCTGTACCATGTGATTCAAATTTCAGTGATGCCAGCTTTGATTTCACAGCAAGTTAGAGGAAAACTGCACATATTATAAGATTTTTTTGCCATACCATAATATATGCAGATTTTTACGACATTCAAATTGTGCTCCTTACCATTAAACACAGTTAACCCTACCAGAAGTTGGTTACATAGTATTTTTCAACTGTCCATACTTATGCATAGCAAAATGGCATTGCATAATTATTAAATTCTAGAATTGAATGACTAACAAGTGAACATCAAGTGCATATGGTCGAGCTTCTTTTTTAAGGATTATTTTTAGCCTGTCACCTGCCACAGCAAAACTTCCTTTATAAGAAAAATGTCACCAGTTTATCCTGTCTAGCACCTGCTCCAGTAAAAGGAATCCTGATGTGTTAAATGCAGTCCGTATGAGTGCAGCTGCTCTAACCCGTGATAGCTAATTAAAAATGCCTTGACAAACCATGTGGATTTGAGAAGCGTATAAAGGTCTGCAATCTAACAGCAGGCAGTTAGTCTCTATTGCCAACTAGACAAAAATTAAGGTGAGTCAGTTGACTAGTTGAAAATGATGAATTTGCACTCTTACAGCTTCAGCAGAGGCAGTAATAAATGAGGAAAACTTTGAAGTACTTGACATCCAATGTGCTCCTCACAAAGTACAATGTTTGCTAATCAAGTCTGACTTCAAAAAATAGTTTAAAATTATGCTTTAAAATAAATCCTGGTAACTTAATCGCAATAATAATCACAAAATTTGTCATGTATTCAACCAGCTTTGTAACCCATGTATAATCTGACCTAAGTTGTAACTGTGAGAACAATGACCACTCGGTGGGAGACACTCCTAACCTGGACCTTCAGGTATAAAAGGGGAAGCTCCACCCACCTTCATCACTTGAGTACTAAGGAATAAAGGACAGGTCACAGACTGACCTTCTCTCAAGCATGGGCCTCGTGTGCATTTATACTGTATAGTAAGGACGTATCAATGGCAACGAGAAACTGGGATTTAAACTAGGCGAGCATGGCCATTAGCAGAACAGACAAGAGGTACTGTGTTAAGGAATGGTTGGGACAGAGATTCAACATTGTTAAAGCAGCACACAGTTCTCCAGGCAGACAAGGGCAATCGGGCATGCCCCGACATGTAGTCGAACCCAGGGGGGGAGTTCGACAGAGACAATGGCAAGTTGAACAGCGATTCACGCCATTGCAAGGGACAATACGGCCAGTAATGGGGCCACCAACACCTGTTAATGGCGCATTCAAGGACAGTCACAGGGGCAGTCAGGGATGATCGACTGGCAAGGGACCTTTTGTTTCAAACAACAGCTCATGTTGGAGGCATGGAGGCACACACTCAGCTGGAGTTTGCAGAGATGAGCAAAATACCTGCAGCAATTGCGGAAGTGAATGCTGGGAGAAATAACTGGAAGCTGAAGTTCAGTGAGTTCATGTGGAGCACGTATACAGTTCATACACCAGGACGCCACCGATAATGATGGAAGTGCTTCTCAATGGCATCCCAGTATCAATGGAGCTAGACACGGGGGCCAGCCAGTCCCTGATGGGTATCAAACAGTTCGAAAAGTTGTGGGCGTCCAAGGCCAGGAGGCCAAAATTATCGCCGATTGACGCACAGCTACGAACTTACACAAAGCAGATCATTCCGGTGCTCGGCAGCGCCACGGTAGTCATGATCCACAAAGATTCGGAGAACAGGTTGCCACTCTGGATTGTCCCAGGGGACGTTCCGCACTACTGGGGAGGAGTTGGCTTGCTGTCATGAACTGGAAATGGGGCGATGTCAATGCAATTTCCTCTGTGGAGCGAGTATCATGCTCACAGATCCTGGACAAATTTGACTCATTATTTCAACCCGGCGTCGGCATTTTCATGGGGAACAAGGTAGTGATTCACATAAACCTGGATGCCAGGCCAGTACACCACAAGGCCAGAGCGGTGCCGTACGTGATGCGGGAAAAGATAGAAGGTGAATTGAACTGCCTGCTGAGGGAAGGCATCATCTCACCAGTCGAATTCAGTGACTGGGCGAGCCCGATCATGCCGGTGCTCAAGGTGGATGGGTTGGTCAGGATATGTGATGATTACAAGGCCACCATCACTCGGGTGTCACTCCAAGACCAGTACCCGCTACCGAGAGCGGAGGACCTCTTTGCGACGCTATCCGGTGACAAAAATTTTTCAAAATTGGACCTGACCTCAGCTTATATGACCCAGGAGCTGGCGAGTGAGTCGAAGAAGCTGACCACCATCACGACACACAAGAGGTTGTTTGAGTATAACAGATGTCCGTTCGGGATTCGCTCGGCCACCGCAATCTTCCAACGAAATATGGAAAGCTTCCTCAAGTCGATTCCAGGGACGGTGGTTTTTCAGGACGACATCCTCATCACGGGTTACGATACTGAAGAACACCTCCACAATCTGGAGGAGGTGCTACGCCAGACTGGACCGGGTAGGGCTGCGACTGAAAAAGGCGAAGTGCGTCTTCCTAGCTCCAGAGGTAGAATTCCTGGGGATGAGGGTAGCAGCAGATGGGATCAGCCCTACTGCGTCCAAGACGGAAGCGATCCAGAGAGCACCCAGACCCTGTAACACGACGGAGCTGCGTTTGTACCTGGAGCTCCTGAACTATTTTGGTAACTTTCTTCCCAAATTGAGCACGCTGCTAGAGCTGCTACACGTGCTCCTACGCAAAGGTCGCGAATGGGTCTGGGGGGACAGCCAGGAAAGGGCTTTTAATAGAGCACGCAATTTGTTATGTTCCAACACTCTGTTAACACTATACGACCCATGTAAGAAACTTGTGTTAACGTGTGATGCGTCGTCCTATGGTGTCGGGTGTGTGTTGCAGCATGTCAATATCAAGGGTCAGTTACAGCCGGTAGCTTATGCCTCCAGAAGTCTGTCCCATGCAGAAAGGGGTTACGGGATGGTAGAAAAGTAGGCGCTCGCATGTGTATATACTGTAAAGAAAATGCACCAGTACCTGTTTGGCAGGAAATTTGAGCTGGAGACAGATCACAAACCTCTAACGTCCCTTTTGGCTGACAACAAGGCCATAAATGCAAACGCATCGGCCCGCATACAGAGGTGAGCACTCACGTTAGCCACCTATGACTATACAATTCGGCACAGACCGGGCACCGAAAACTGCGCCGATGCACTCAGCAGGCTCCCAGTAGCCACCACTGAGGGGGCTACTGAGCATGCTGCTGAGATGGTCATGGCTGTTGAAGCTTTCGGAAGCGAAGGCTCACCCATGACAGCCTGTCAGATTAAAGTCTGGACAAATAGAGACCCGCTGTTGTCTCTAGTCAAGAAATGTGTCCTGAATGGGGACTGGGCAGCCATGTACAGGGCATGCCCTGAGGAATTTAAACCATTTTACAGGCGCAGGGATGAACTCTCGATTCAGGCCGATTGCCTACTGTGGGGAAACCGTGTAGTCATGCCCCAGATGGGTAGAGAGGTGTTCATCAGAGAACTCCACAATGAGCACCCAGGCATTGTCATGATGAAGGCAATTGCCAGGTCACACGTTTGGTGGCCAGGGATAGACGCAGATCTGGAACTTTGTGTTCGCAGGTGCAACACGTGTGCCCAGCTGGGCAATGCATCCAGGGAAGCCCCCCTTAGACCTTGGCCATGGCCCGCCAAGCCTTGGTCACGCATCCATGTGGACTACGCAGGTCCTTTCATGGGAAAAATGTTTTTGGTTGTAGTAGACGCCTACTCCAAATGGATTGAGTGTGCCATTTTACATTCAAGCACAGCCTCTGCCATGGTAGAAAGTCTACGGGCAATGTTCGCCGCCCACGGTCTACCGGACGTCTTGGTCAGCGACAATGGCCCGTGCTTCAGAAGCATTGAATTCCAGGACTTCATGGCAGGCAATGGAATTAACCATGTCAGAACGGCACCGTTCAAGCCGACCTCAAACGGCCAGGCAGAACGAGCAGTGCAGATAATCAAACAGGGGATGCTCAGAATCCAAGGAGGTTCCCTATAAACCCACTTATCACGCCTCCTGTTGGCCTATAGATCCCGACCACACTCGCTCACAGGGGTTCCACCCGCAGAGCTGCTAATGAAAAGGACGCACAAAACCCGGCTATTCCTTATACACCCCACCATGAAAGAAATTGTCAAGAGCAGGTGCCAGCCACAATATGACTACCATGACAGGAATGCGAGGGCGCGATGTATTGATGTAAATGATCCTGTTTTTGTCCTCAACTACGCTGCAGGGCCCAAATGGCTCGTAGGCAAAGAGGGATATAGGATTCTGGTCGTTAAACTTACCAATGGACAAATCTGCCGCAAATACGTGGATCAAACAAAAAGGAGGTTCAGCAACCCCATAGAAGAAGCAGAGGAAGAACACAATGTAGAATTCACTCCACCACAAGTGACCGAACACCAGAACCAAAGGGAGGAGAGACCAATCACTATGGGCAGTCTGGATAGGCCTGAGGCACCGCAAACAGCAGACACTCAGGCCAGCGCCCAACAACCGGAGCCCCAACTCAGGCGTTCTACAAGAGAGCGTAAACCACCAGAGAGACTCAACCTGTGATCCCAATATGACTTTGAGGGGGGAGGTGATGTCATGTATTCAACCAGCATTGTAACCCATGTATAATATGACCTAAGTTGTAGACTGTGAGAACACTGACCACTCGGTGGGAGACACTCCTAACCTGGACCTTCAGGTATAAAAGGGGAAGCTCCACCCACCTTCATACTTGAGTGCTAAGGAATAAACTGACCTTCTCTCAAGCATGAGCCTCGTGTGCATTTATACTGTATAGTAAGGACATATCAAAATTGAAAACTAGATCTCAAAGTATTGAGTGCTTTCAAGAGAAGAAGTATGATATATTGTCCTTCAGGCCAAATAAAGTTTCTTTCTGATTTCTTGAGATCTGCCAAGCCACATTTTCATGAATTGAACTATCAAGTCTGGAGCCACATTCTATGATGCAGTCATTTTACTGATAACCAGGTCAAATGATGTACAGTATTAAAATCAAATTCCAATGATCTAGTGGCTTAACCATAGCAAACGGCTTAGAATTTGCAGTGGGTAATATCTGCGAATGAACAGTGCTCGCTGTTATTACCCTGTTGAAACTGAACGTAACTTCAGGATGTAGCACATGCACATCCTAAAATGGCAATGCTGAAATTGCAGTTTGTCATTCAGTGCTCCAACACTGGCTGTGCTGTGCACACCTCCGTTGCCGCCACTCTCCTCCCACCATAGCCAGCAATCAGTTAATCTGTCAAATCATGGAATCGAACAAAAACTTTAGCTCTTTTGCAATCATATCACTGTTAAGTACCCCATTAAATTTTAGACCCTTTTATATTAGGTGTAATTGGAGCTTTAACAATGTATTGACTGCTAAACAAAGGTTATGGCCCTGAAAAACGAATTTTAATCTTGTACAGTGTCAAAAGTAACCATTTTAATAAATATTAACATTTTTAAGAAACTTAAAAAATCTTTTTTTTGTTAAGTGGGTTCATCTTTATTTTAGGTTTGCCTTTTCTCCATGTTAGAGCCCAAGCCTTTCTTTTGCTCACTCTTTTTAAAAAGTTAGAATTAAAGGAACTTATTCACTTCCTGGTTCGTTGTCTATGAGAATTCTGCTTTTGGATTGGCTGCTTAGACAGCTTGTTGACATCAAGGCAACTCTTCGCTGGGAATCCCCATTAATTTCCATTGATTTCAGTTCTGTGTCAGAAAAGCTGAACTTCTAGCTACAGAGATCACAAGATCCTTGTGCAAAGCTTATTTCGGGGCCGGCGAACATCTTTGCTTTGCTGCTTGCAAATTGTGGGCAATTATTCTAATGCTGAGGGCACCTTAGCAGCTTCATCTGAGGGTACAGGTAAAGAAGAACAGAAAAACATTGATGGTGCAATCTGACAGCAGGGCACCTGACAGATAATGTGATCCTTTGGGATTACCGATTTGTTACAGATGGGCCTATTATGCAAAGAACTATAATGGCCATTCCTAGAAGCCTATCGAACCTACAATGATGATGATTTTTCTTTCTTATGGGAGTTCTGGATCCATGAAGAACACATTGACCACAATGAATGTTACCTGTGTTGTTCCTCACGGCTGCAAGCAATGATCCAATTGAGTGAATTGAATTAAATTAAATCCTCAGATAATGAAGCAGTTTGTGCCTGCCTGCAGCAAGACCTGGACAACATCCAAGCTTGGGCTATTAAGTGGCAAGTTGCATTCGCATCACACAACTGCCAGGCAATGTCCACCTCCAACAAGAGAGAGTCTAACCACCTCTCCATGACAAGCAATGGCATTACCATTGTCAAATCCCCCACCATCCACATCCCGGAGGTCACCAATGAACAGCCACATAAATACTATGACTATAAGAGCAGGTCAGAAGCTTGATATTCTGTGGTGAGTGACTCACATCCTGAATCCCCAAAGTCTCAAGTCAGGAGTGTGATGGAATACTCTCCACTCGTCTGGATGAGTGCAGCTCCAACAACACTCAAGAAGCTTGATACCATCCAGGACAAAGCAGTCCACTTGATCGACACCCATCCTTAAACATTTACTCTCTCCAACACTGGTGCACCGTGGCTGCAGTGTGTACCATCTACAAGATGTATTGCAGCAACTCGCGAAGGCTTCTCCGACAGCACCTCCTACATCCGCAACCGCTACCACCTAGAAGGTCAAGAGCAGCAGGCACAGGGGACCACCACCATCTCCAAGTTCCCATCCAGGTCACACACCATCCTGGTCTTGGAAAAAGATTGTCATTCCTTTATCATAGCTGGGTCAAAATCCTGGAACTCCCTCCCTAACAGCACTACAACATCAACACCCATCAACAACTTATATTTACATAGTGCCTTTAACATAGTAACATTTCCCAAGGCCTGTCACAAGAGTGTTATCAAACAAAATTTGACATTGAGCCATGTAAGGATATAGTAGTGCAGAGAAGTAGATTTTAAGGACCGTATTACAGGAGTAAAGAGAGGGGCCCAAATTCCCCTGTTCTACTGTTAGCAACTCCAGGGGGGCGCTAACAGGGCAAGAATGTTTTCAATAGTGCAGCCACGTAGCACTGTCGAACCTGCCCGAGTAGCACGCAACATTGTGCTCCACTTCCTGTGAGGGATGCTAATCGCAATTTTGCGGTGGAGCGGGACTTCTGAGCCAGGTGCAGGAAGTCCCGCTCCCTGTCAGTTACCACCCCCAAACATGGCGTAACCAAATTGTGCCCCAGAGTGGCTTACGGAGGGACTTTCAGAGCTTAGGCCCTCGAAAGCTGAAGGCACGGCTGCCAATGGTGAAATTATTAAAATTGGGGATGTGCCAGAGGCTAGGATTGGAGAAGCGCAGATATCTCAGAGGTTTTTAGGACTTGAGGAGGTTACAGAGAGGGGCTGAGGCCATGGAGGGGGGATTTGAAAACAAAGATGAAAATTTTAAAATCGAGGCGTTGCTTAACTGGGAGCCAATGTATGTCATTGAGCACAGGGGTGATGGGTGAACTGGACTTGGTACGAGTTAGGACATTGCAGCAGAGTTTTGGATGACCTGAAGTTTACAGAGTGTGGAACATGGGAGGCCAGTCAGGAGTGCATTGGAAGAGTCAAGTCTTGAGGTAACAAAGGCATGGATGAGGGTTTAAGCAGCAGATGAGCTGGGGTGGGGCGGGGTGGAGCCGGGTGATGTTATGAAGTACCAACTGCACACAAATGCAGTAGCTGAAGAAGTTGGCTCACCTTCTCAAGGGCAATGAGTACAAGTAATGGGTTATAAATGCTGGCTTTGCCAGTGACACCCACATCCCGTGAATAAATAAATAAATAAATAAAATATAATAATAACAAGTTAAATAAGTGTGTTGAATAGACCAGGGAACTTTTTTACGTTTGATGCACAAGAAACCTTGTTTAATTGTTCTGGCTAGAAGACTTCTCTCCCTCTTTATGTGTATGATAACTCCCAACTCATAAACTATAGATCATTATATGGATCTAGAATTTAATAGCATTCAGTTTAATTTCAGTACAGTGACGATGTTCCAATTTAATTTCTATTGAAAATTTTTGGTAAATTATACATTCATTCATATAGAGCTAACATTGATGATTACAGACAATTAGTAATTCCGATAGTTTTATTAAATTTCATAAGTTACAAGAATCTGTTTAAGCAACGAATGATACAAGGCTATTTTGTTAAGGCTGTTCCTCTTACAGTTCATGTACCATTTTAACTTTTATATATGCTTAGTTTGTATTTCCTCTTTACACAGTAATACACATGCCTCCAAATAGTACATTGAGTACACTGAGGGCAAGAAATTCATATACTTAACAACACCTGTTAGCGTCAGCAACTATCGAAAAAATGGTAGCCAGTTGGAGGCAATGCCCACGGCAGCCACCATATCCGTGGGCCCCTTTGCGCTACCAGTAACTGGCAGCGCCCTGTAAAAAAAGTATGGCGGCATGGTGACATCAGTCGATGTTACCTACGCGAACTTCGACCCTAGCATTCAATTCAACATTGATCCTAAGCACGCCAGGTTAAATTGGTGTGCAAGCAGGCTGACAGACGCTGACAGAAGCGATATCTGCAGCTGTTAAAGGGACACACACATCAATTAGGTAAGTTCAAATGGAAAGGTTTGGCCTTGGTTTTTTTGGAGTATATTGAAGTGGTGTCTCGCTGCAATATACGTGAAAAGTTTTTTTTAAGTGATTTGGGAGTGCTGCTGCTCGCTTACAAGGGCTCAGATGGTAAGCGAATGCCTTTGAGAAGACAGAACATGCTGCGAATACTCAGCAGGTCATGCTACATCCATGGAGTTCACTTCTCAGGTCAACATGTTGCCTGACAAACTGAGTATTTGCAGCTTATGCCGTAATTTCACATTTACAGCATTCGCTTGCATAGGGAAGAGGTAAATGCAGAAGAGGAGGAAGCCAATGAGGAGGAAGCAGACAGAAGGATACATCCCAGACAGTCGCTTGGTGGCCAGGATTTCCAGGATGGAATTATCTGCCTGCAGTTCCATTGGCAGGGCAGACTACATCTTCTTGTTGACCCACTGGCTGGGCTGGTTACATTTCTTGGGTGTGTGAAATGAGGAAGACACAAGGGTGGAGTTGCGCTGACAAGAAACAGAGAGGCGCATGCCAGAAGGGGATAATGTACAAGGATACCAGCATCTTTAATCACTTCAGCCCCGCCGCTGGCCAAGGCCTCAGCTATGCCCCTGCAAAGAATGGCCTGCACCATCTCCGCCAAGGGGTGAGTGGTGTTAGGGATGGGAGATGTGCCTCATGATTGGTGCAGATTGTTGGTAGGTGAGTGATTGGGGGTCCTGCATTGAGCAGCGTGTGAGGCTAGTGGTGCAGTTGGTAGGTGTTGTCTTTTGAAGATGCATTCACTGATCTTGATCAATGGTTTGAGGTCATGAAGCTTCTTTGGGCACTGGAGCCAGGTGGTGGGGGCAACATTGGCAGTGACGACCTTGGTAATGTACTCCCACATCGTTCTTTCTGGAGTGTCTCCTGGCCCCTGTGGATAAACAGCTAGTCTTACAGTGAACAACCCACTGTGAGAGACAGAGTTTTCAAGAGACAGTCATCATCATCATCATCATAGACAGTCCCTCAGAATCGAGGAAGACTTGCTTCCACTCTTAAAATAAGTCCCTAGGTGGCAGAACAGTCCAATACGATAACCACAGTCTCTGTCATAGGTGGGACAAATAGTCGTTGAGGGAAAGGGTGGGTGGGACAGGTTTGCCGCACGCTCTTTCCGCTGCCTGCGCTTGATTTCTGCATGCTCTCGGTGATGAGACTCGAGGTGATCAGCGCCCTCCCGGATGCACTTCCTCCACTGAGGGCGGTCATTGGCCAGGGACTCCCAGGTGTCAGTGGGGATGTTGCACTTTATCAGGGAGGCTTTGAGGGTGTCCTCATAACGTTTCCTCTGCCCATCTTTGACTTGTTTGCCGTGAAGAAGTTCCGAGTAGAGCGCTTGCATTGGGAGTCTCGTGTCTGGCGTGCAAACAATGTGGCCTGCCCAGCGGGGCTGATCAAATGTGGTCAGTACTTCAGTGCTGGGGGTGTTGGCCTGGTCGAGGATGCTAATGTTGGTGCATCTGTCCTCCCAGGGGATTTGTAGGATCTCGCGGAGACATCGTTGGTGGTATTTCTCCAGCGACTTGAGGTGTCTACTGTACATGGTCCATACCTCTGAGCCATTCAGGAGGGCAGGTATTACTAAGGCCCTGTAGACCATGAGCTTGGCAGCAAATTTGACGGCCTGGTCTTTGAACACTCTTTTCCTCAGGTGGCTGAAGGCTGCACTGGCGCACTGGAGGCAGTGTTGAATCATATCGTCAATGTTTGCTCTTGTTGATAAGAGGCTCCCAAGGTATGGGAAATGGACAGTAATCAAGCTTTTGCTCTGGAATTCCATGCAGTTGTTTTGTGCTTATGCAGTATGTCGAAGTATATTTGTACCAGCTCAGATGTCTTGCAACAATCACGATTTTTAGTTTTATAATCCTGTGTAAGATGTCCTATTGCAATAGCAGCAATTCAACTCTTAGCTCTAAATCTGAGAGAATGTTAAATTTAAACTGATTATTGGATATACTTGGGTAATAGCCCGAAATCCGGCTTATAGGGTCACACCTTTATTTAAAGCACTGTGGGATCCTTGTGATACAAACTGATTTGCAAACCTTCAGAAAATAAGTGAGAAGGGAAGCAGCCAATCTGATTGGGGAATTTCTATTCCAGGGGCTCCAATACACCTTTTAGCTCTAATACATATAAATTAGGGCAGCTATATAGAAGCTTCTGAAAAGGTTTGAATAAATTGCTTCTCAAACTTTTCAAATTAAATCAAAAGGGAGATCGATGGGCAAGTGTTTCAAGTGTATAGAGTGAGGAAAATTAAAATTAAATATGTTTTGCAAGGATTAGAAATGGAAATAGTCACAGATATGGAGGAAGGCTGGTCTGGAATCTGTAGACAAATATGCAACACTAGAGTACATACAAAACATTAAAAATGTACTCCCAGTGCTTTATTTTCAATCAGGTTGCTGTTTCAGATCTTGGGAACATTGGTATAATTGAAGCACAATGTGAAGATCCAGTGATGGTTGACATCCGTCCCATTTTACAAGCCAATTAGAACTGTCTGACAGTTGATTCATTTTCAAATAGGGTCACCCAATATTTAATATAATACCTGTCAATTTCCCAAATCAAGAAACTGTAATAATCCTTACACTAAAGGGGAGACAAAATCAGTTTCAGTAAAAAAGTGTAGGCATTACATAGGCACTTAAGGGGATGGAATACAAAAGCGGGGAAGTCTTGCTGCAGCTATATAAGGTATTGGTGAGTTCACACCTGGAATACTGCGTGCAGTTTTGATTTTCATATTTACGAAAGGATATACTTGCTTTGGAGGCAGTTCAGAGAAGGTTCACTAGGTTGATTCTGGGAATGAGGGGGTTGACTTATGAGGAAAGGTTGAGTAGGTTGGGCCTCTACTAATTGGAATTCAGAAGAATGAGAGGTGATTTTATCGAAACGTCTAAGATTATGACAAGGTAGATGCAGAGAGGATATTTCCATTGATGGGGCAGACTAGAACTAGAGAGCATGATCTTAGAATAAGGGGCCGCCCATTTAAAACAGAGATGTATAGAAATTTCTTCTCTCAGTGGAATCTGTGGAATTTGCTGCCTCAGAGAGCTGTGGAAGCTGGGACATTGAATAAATTTAAGACAGAAACAGCCGGTTAATTAAACGATAAGGGGGTAAGGGGTTATGGGGAGCAGGTGGGTAAGTGGAGCTGAGTCCATCATCATGTCAGCCACGATCTTATTGAATGACGGAGCAGGCTCGATGGGCTGTATGGCCTACTCCTGTTCCTATTTCTTATGTTCTTATACTTACTCACTTCTGTAAGCTATTTAGTAGAATGTGAAAATGAACAGCAAAATACACGACAAAGCCTTTATTATCCTGATGGAGTGCACCTTTAAATGTTAAAAAAAGACTTTTGTAAAGGGATTGTTATGATGTTTCAAAGTAAATGGGTCATAAATTGGTTGGCCTCCAAAAATGGGCGCGGGTATCATGGGGGTGCGCGATTAACCTGCGTCCATTGAGTAGAAAGCAGGCACCACGTCAACTTCATGCTGCCTGATAATTATAATAATTTCTGCATGCAGCCAGCACTACCTGGGCTGTTCATTGGCTGTACGCATCAACAGGGGCCCCGATATCGTTTGTAACTTGCACTACATAAAGCTAGCCTGCACTACTTAAAAAGCTAGCTTGCACCTCTTAAAGGGATGGTGTATTGTGGCTGCAGCAGGGGCTGGGAGTCATTCTGCAACTGAATCTGACCCGGGAAAGAGAGAAGAATGGCTGACCATGCCCTCAAGATTTGGACACTGCACTGGATGCCTAAGTGGAGGAGGTGGAAAGGAGAAGAGATATCCTGTATCTTCAGGGGGTAGGAGGCTCTCCAGGCATGTGATGGGAAGATAGTGGGAATAGATAGCCATGGAGGTTAATGCCAGGATTGGATGCAGTGCAGGAAGAAGTTTAATGATCTCACACGAGTGGTCAAGGTCAGTGAATGCATCTTCAAATGGCATATCCCATAAGCTGCACCACTAGCCTCAGGCACTGCTCAAGTCACCTACCAACAATCTCTATCAATCAGGACTTATATCTACAAGATATGCTTCACCTCACCCTCACACACCTAACACTCTTGCAAGCCTCACACCCACATCTCTCAGCTTGCACACATTGCCAGGTATTCAACCATGACAGTCACATCACCCAAATAGATTGCACAACATTCACTGACACACCTCCCTCTCCCTTGCAGCCAAGGTAGTGTACAACCGGAAGCAGCAGGAACTAACCTGAGGGAGAAGAGATGCACCTGCATTTTCTAACCGCCGTGGAGGAGATGGTGCTGGCCATTGCAGGAAGCGTGATTGCTGACGTCGTAGCTATCGGCAGGGCTCAAGCCATTGAAGATGATGGTATCCACATACCTAATCCTCCTTCTCAAATCCCCTTTCTCTCTCAATCCTTCAATCTCTTCTGACTTGCAAGCTGCAGATGGTGTAAGCATGCACTTTGTACTTTCTTCTCTCCACTCAGCACAACCCGACACTTGACATTGTTTAATTTCAGATACCCAGGAACTGAAACATGCACTGGGAAGTGGTAGAAGAGCAAGAAGACAGTGAAGACAATGAAGACACACTGTCACTCGATTTCACACTCGCAGCCACCAGCTCAGATACTGACACTGCAAATAATTTAGAGAAGAACATAGAGGCAGGATTTGCATGTGGTGAGACACAAGTGAACTGCAACCAGGACAAGCAGAAAGGATAACGCAGGTGTCAGCTCACCAGGGGGCAATTTTGCACACTAGCCTTGCCGCAGAGGACTCTAATGAGAACCTCGATGAGCCAGGCTACAGAAAAAGACTGATTGGTATACACACCGACAGGCTTGATGCATTGGGAAGCCTGCTAGAAAACCTACCAAAGTGAAGGAACATGGAAGAATCTGGCACCAATTTGGAACAGGGCTTTGCACAGATCTTGGAGCCCATCCTTTCCAGCACAGAACAGGTGGCCAACTCCATCAACACATTTGTGGAACCAACTATGAAGCAGAGTAAGGTATTTAATGATACATTGCGGCTGTATGCACAAAAGAGGGGGATGATGCTGACATTGAAGTTAAGGAGGAAGAGAGCTAAATATTGGATAAACATAGTAAGAGTGGAAGTATTAAGGAGTTTAACATATTTGAAAGTAGATAAATCGACAGGACCGGATGAAATTTATCCTAGATTATTGAAAGAAGCAAGGGAGGGAATTGCAGAGGGTCTGACCATCATTTTCCAATCCTCCCTGGCGATAGGAGTTGTGTTAGAGGATTGGAGAGCTGCTAATGTTGTACCTTTGTTTAAAAATGGGAGGAAGGGATAAACCGAGTAATTACAGGACAGTTAGTTTAACCCGGTGGTGGGTAAATTATTGATATCAATTCTGAGGGACAATATGAACCTTTATTTAGAAAGACAAGGACAGTCAGCATGGATTTGTTAAGAGAAGGTCGTGTCTGATTAACTTGATTGAATTTTTTGAGGAGGTAACAAGGAGGGCCAATGAGGGCAGTGCATTTGATGTAGTCTACATGGATTTTAGTAAGGCTTTTGAAAGGTCCTACATGGCAGGCTGATCAAAAAAGTAAAGGCAATAGGATCCAAGGGAGAGTGGAAAATTAGATCCAAAATTGGCTCAGTGGCAGGAAGCAAAGGGTAATGGTTGACGGGTGTTTTTGCGACTGGAAGGCTGTTTCCAGTGGGGTTCCGCAGGGCTCAGTAATCAGTCCCTTGCATTTTGTAATATATATTAATGACTTAGACCTAAATATAGGGGGCATGAAAAGATCGCAAAGTTTCTGTTTAAAGAATGGACTTAGTCGAGAATATTTTGTGGAATTTATTTTTTTCCTGAGGGTATTTTTCCTGTGCTGGGGTCACCCTGTGCAGATACGTGACAAAGCTCATTTTCGTTAAAACTCCAGAGACCGCCTGGCAGTTAGCTGTGACAAAAGAACTGTTGGTCATGTACGGGTTCGCCCACCAGTCCGAGCTAAAGGAAGGGGGCTATGAATATTGACAAAAGAGTTGTCGGCCAGGAAGGGGGGTCATTGACAAAGTCACTCTAATATGCAAAAGCACCTCTCACCTCCACCTCAGAAGAAGAGCAGAACAATGAACTCAGTAGCCTGGCCAGCCAAAGAGGAGCCAGGTCTTTCGCAACACTAAGACTGAGAGATATGCTCCAGACTAAGGGCCATTAGTCCAATACACATGGGTTGGATGGCCCATCACTGACTAAGTTCTCGCACTTAGAAATAAAAGGATTTTAAAGATGGGTGGGAAAGATAGGGGGTAGCAAGACTTCTATAAAGACAGGTTCTTTTCCACTTTAGTTTAGCTTGTAGCTTGGAGCTTGCAGCTTGGAGCTTGTATCTAGAGAGAGCTCTCTCTCCCTCTCGCTCTCGCTCCACCAAGATCGATGTACCAGGAGGAAGCCGCAGTTCCGCAGAAGAAGCCGCCGAGACTGAAAACCAGGCAGTGACTTCTCACAGCTGAGCTGAGCGAGGAAACCAACTGTGTGTGTTGTGGTGAGCATGATCGCGAGTGTCCCAAGCCGATAACCAGAGATCCCAGGCGAGCTGGGTGAGACTAAGGACTCACGGATTTCTCAAAAGTGAAGCTTTAGGGTCTATTTCTCGGGAGGAATTGTTTCAGTTTAGCCAGGCGAAGGGGCTTATGCGACTGGGTAACTCGTTGGTAGAGGTGAAGTTAGAATCCACCATAGCAACAAGGAAATTACTGCATGTTACTGGTCTCAGTTCTGTACTATATGTATGCTGTTCGTAACCTGGATTTTATTCTCCATATTGACAGTGATTTCATTTTAGTGGTGCATGTTTTTAGCCAGTGTATGTTAGACCAAATAAAATAAGTACGATTTTTCACCGAAGCATTCCTGTCCGTGACTTATTCCAGTTACACTCTGAATAATAATCCCCGGGTATAAAATGTTCGTAAGGAGGGGGTGATTCGAACCGTCTATCTAGCAATCGGGCTAGTATCAAAACCACATATATGGTATGATAAATAAATTTGCAGATGATATAAAAATTGGCCAAGTAGTTGACAGTGAGGAGGAAAGCTTTAGACCACAGGATATCGATGAACTGATCAGTTGGGCAGAAAAGTGGAAAATGGAATTCAATCCGGAAAAGTGTGAGGTAATTGGGGAGGGGCAACAAGGCAAGAGAATACACAATAAATGGAAGAATACTGAGAAGTGTGGAGGAACAGAGGGATGGAGTGTATGTCCACAGATCCTTAAAGGTAGCAGGACAGGTCAATAAGATAGTTAAAAAAGCATACGGAATGCTTTCCTTTATTAGCTGATGCATAGAATATAAGAGCAGGGAAGTTATGCTAGAATTGTATACAACACTAGTTAGGTCACAGCTTGAGTACTGCGTACAGTTCTGGTCACCACATTACATAAAATATGTGATTGCACTTGAGAAGGTGCAGAGGAGATTTACAAGGATATTGCCAGGACTGGAATGCTTTAGCTATGAAGAAAGCTTGGATAGGCTGGGGTTGTTTTCATTGGAAAAGAGGAGGCTGAGTGGAGATTCAATTCATGTATATAAAATTATGAGGACCTAGGTAGAGTGGATAGGAGGAACCTGTTTCTCTTCGCAGAGGGCATAGATTGACAATAGTTGGTAGAAGGATTAGAGGGAAGATGAGGAAAATGTTTTCACCCAGAGGGTGGGGGGCAGGTTGGGTGGGAGTGGGGGCGGGGGGGGGGTAGGGGTTCTGGAACTCACTGCCTGAAAGAGTTGTAGAGAAAGAAACCCTCATCACATTTAAAAAGTACTTGGATGAGCACTTGAAGATACATGACCTACAGGGCTACGGACCTAGTGCTGGAAGGTGGGATTAGGCTGGGTAACTCTTTTTCGACCAACAAGGGCATGATGGGCCGAATGGCCCTTCTGTGTTGTAATTTTCTATGATTCTATGATTTTGTAGTGGCCGATGTCTCAGATTCCATTGCAGTACAAGCAGCAGCCACCCAACATCTGACTTCTGCAGTGGAATCTCAGACTGCTACTATCATGGCTCTGGATTCTAGTGTTCAAAGGGGCTTGTATTGTTACAGCAGGCCAGCAATCTGTTCTCCAACAGATTACTAGTATTGCTGAAGCACCATCCCAGGAGAGTGGCAGTGGCTCCATGGATGACAGCATTGGTGCTCACACCAGTGCCCTTGCTTTTGCCTGCCACCCAATCAACCCAGACGGCTGCCATCATTCCCAAGATGGTCCAGTCTGAAGCTGGGCCTTCTAGGCCCAGAGCTGCTCAAGCTCATCCTCCAAGGTCATCTGCAGTCTCCTCCACTGAAAGTCAGCAGCCTTCCACCAAACATCATGGAGCCAGTGGGGTAGCACTAGGATAGGCAAAGGCACGTGGAAGACAGGAAATACACAATGGTGATTAGTTTATATTTGTATGCAAAAGGGCATGATTGAATTCATAAATTAGCTTTGGATTGTATAGTGTATGAAATGATACAATAAACTCAGTACTGTGAGCCAGTGACTAGGTGTAACCTGGTCAGACTTTAATGGCTTCCAGAAGTGAAGATACAAAGGTGAAATTCAGGTTATATACCGGGTCCAGCACAAGTGTACCTGTGACCCTAGACCTCCGACGGTAGTGCCCCTTGGTGGTGGGTGGACCTTATGTACATACATTACATCATTCCCCCTTCCCCACCCCCCCCGAGTTCTTGGCACAAGTCCATATTACAAGTTGAGATGATCCAAAGCCCTTTGCTCCCTGGTTGACCATCTCAGTACAATCCCAGTACTTTCCGAGTCTCTCACGACTTGGGGCTGGACGGTGACCACAGTCGGTTCTTCTGATGGCTGGATGTGAGTTGGCTGGTCGTCTAAGCTCGCGGTGTCTTCTTCCAACTGTTCCATTCGTCAGTGTGTCTTAGCTTGATTTGATCAATATCTTTCCTACGCATCTGCCCATTGTTGAGCTTACCCATATACACCCGGTTACCCTACTTATCCATAACATTGCCCGGGAACCATTGTTAAATACATTAACTGGGTCATTTACAGATATGTCGCATGGTCATGATACCACTGCTGGAGTTGACGTCAGGTTTCGACATGATCGTTAAGGTCAGGATGGACTAGTGAGAGCCTGGTTTTGATGCCTCTCTTCATCAATAATTCCGCAGGCGGGACCCTGATGAGCATGTGTGGCCTTGCCCTGTAACTGAGCAGTATGTGTGACAGGCGTGTCTGCAAGGAACCTTGAGTTACGCGCTTCAGGCTCTGCTTGATGATTTGAACTGCCCGCTCTGCTTGACCATTGGACGTGGGTTTGAACGGGGCTGACCTCACGTGTTTTATGCCGTTGCGTTTCATGAACTCTTGAAGCTCCAGGCTCGTGAAACACAGTCCGTCGTCGCTGACAACGATGTCTGGCAGACCATGTGTGGAAAACATGGCTCTCAGGTTCTCAATGGTGGTAGTTGAAGTGCTGGAGGACATGATCACACATTCTATCCATTTGGAGTATGCATCCACCACCACAAAAAGCATTTTACCGAGGAAGGGGCCCGCAAAGTTGATGTGGATTCTAGACCATGGTTTGGATGGCCATGATCACAGACTGAGCGGAGCTTCCTTTGGGGCACTGCTTAACTGCATGCAAGTGCTGCACTGATGCACGCATAACTCTAAGTCTGAGTCAATGTCAGGCCACCAAAAATGGCACTTGGCGATGGCCTTCATCATGACAATACTGGGATGCGTATTATGTAACTCCCATACAAATCTCACCCTGCCTTTCTTGGGCATTACAACACGATTACCCCACAGTAAACAGTCAGACTGGATGGAAAGCTCATCTTTGCGATGGCTGTACGGTTTGGTTTCATCACCCATTTCCTTGGGGATGGTCGACCAGTCCCCATTAAGAACACAATGTTTTACAACCGATAGGGTCAGATCCTGGCTGGTCCAGGTCTTAACTTGTTGAGCAGTGACAGGCAACCCTTCACTCTCAAAGGCATCCATGACCATGAGTAGCTCTGCGGGCATTGGCGTTTCCACCTCCGGTGTGGGCAACGGTAACCAGCTCAATGCATCAGTGCAGTTGTTGGTGTCTGGTCTATGGCAAATGACAGAATCATTGGCAGATAGTGTCAGCGCCCACCTCTGGATGTGGGACGACGCATTGGTATTGATACCATTGTGTTCCGAGAACAATGATAAAAGTGGCTTGTGATCAGTTTCCAGCTTGAAACAAAGCCCAAACAGGTACTGGTGCATTTTTTTTACCCCATAAACACATGCTAAAGCCTCTTTCTCTACCATGCCGTAGGCTCTTTCCACCTCGGACAGGCTTTGAGACATGTATGCAACTGATTGTAGTTTGCCTGACTCATTGGCTTGCTGGAGTACGCAGCCGACCCCATAGGACGACGCATCACAGGTCAAAACTAGATGCTTGCATGGGTCATACAGTACCAGTAGCTTGTGGGAACACAGCAGATTTCTAGCCTTCTCAAAGGCTCTGTCTTGAAGTTCACCCCACACCCAGTTGTCTCCTTTCCTGAGCAGCTTGTGCAAAGGCTCTAATACTGTGCTCAATTTGGGTAAGAAGTTGCCGAAGTAGTTGAGAAGACCCAGGAATGAACGCAGCTCCTTCACATTCTGGGGCCTGGGCGCATTTTTGAGGGCCTCTGTTTTCGCGTCTGGAGGCCTGATTCCGTCTGCAGCAATCCTTCGTCCAAGGAATTCGACCCCTAGTGCCATGAAAATGCACTTTGAACATTTCAGCTCGAGTTCCACTTTGTCCAGATGATGCAGAACCTCATCCAGATTGTGCAGATGCTTGACGGTGTCACAACCTGTGACTAGGATGTCATCTTGGAATACCACGGTCCTGGGGACAGATTTCAATAGGCTCTCCTTGTTTCTCTGAAATATGGCTGCCGCCGAACGAATGCCAAAAGGGCACCTGTTGTAAATAAACATTCCTTGATGCACTTGATAATTCAACCAGGTCCTGTGTCATGTAGACTGACGTTAGACCCAATTTGGTGAATGATTTTCCCCTGGCTAGCATTGTAAACAGGTCATCAGCTTTCGATAGCGGATACTGACCTTGTTTCGAAACTCGATTGATCGTGACCTTGTAGTCTCCACAAATCCTGACCATGCCATCGCTCTTTAACACCGGAACAATAGGAATGGCCCATTAATTAAATTCGACTGGTGAGATTACCCCTCGCGTTGTAGCCTGTCCAATTCGAGCTCGACCTTTTCTCTCATCATGTGCGGGACCGCCCTGCCTTTGTGATGGATGGGCTTTGCGTCTGGGCCTAGGTGAACCTGTACCTTGGCTCCGTTGAAGCTGCCAATTCCTGGGTTGAAACAGTGAGGGAAACTTGCTCAGCACTTGAGCACACAAATCATCATCCGCTGATGACAAAGCTTTGATATCGTACCATTTCCATTTTATTTTCTCGATGACTAACGATGTGTCATTGCCTGGGATAATCCATAATGGTAGATCATAAACCGCTCCCTCGTATGACACTCTTACTACTGCACTACCAATCACTGGTATGGGCTCTTTGATGTAGGTACGCAACTTCGCATTTATCAGACTCAGCTTGGGTCTCTCTGCCTTGGTCTCCCACAGCTTTTCGAAATTCCTTTGGCTCATTATCAATTGACTCGCACCCATGGCTAATTCCATGGATGCCGGCACGCTGTTTAATTTTACCTCCATCATTATCGGTTGGCTCTTTGTTAGGAACATACGTACGCTATACACTTCCTCCTCAGAGCTCCCAAATGCCTCAGGCTGCATCGTCAGATCCATGCTGAATTGATCACGTGGTGTGTCGCAGCTCGCTTGCTCTGCTGTGAACACGTCCGCAGAGGATGCCCCGTCTTCACACACCCTCTGCATACATACTGCCTGAAGCGGCACTGATGGGGTAGGTGATTGCCCTCGCAATGCCAACCCATTGAGCTCAGATTTGCGCCCGATGGCGGGCTTTGAGTGGCTCCTGTTCTCGCATACGCAGTTGAGTCGGCCCTCGATGGTGAACTTTGAGCGGTTCCCGCTCTCGCATACGCAGTCGAGTAAGCCCTCGATGGCGAACTTTGAGCGGCTCCCGGCCTTGCAGACGCAGTCGAGTAGGCCCTGCAGCTCTGCCAGCCATCTATACAATTTTGTACACAGTACTTGCCGTGGAGTTCCTGTTTTGTCATGATACCTGCTTCATGCTTTTCTGTTTGGACAAGCAAGCCTGGGCGATGGTGATGACCTTGCTGTGGTCCGGCGTCTCCACAGCCAACAGCTTACTAAAGATTGCCTCATGTTTGACCCGGATCACGAAAAAGTCACGCAGCATGTCTTCCAATACAGGCCAAAATTTGCAAGGCCCTGCAAGACGCCTCAAATGCTGCTACGTCCTGGCCTTCTGGATGAACGTGCATATAGAAGCGATATCTGGATATGAAGATTCCTTCCGTGGGTTTAAGGTGTTCCCGAACTAGAGCACATAGTTCTTTGTAATCTTTTTTTGTAGGAATGGTGGGTGAGAGTAGATTCTTGATGAATGCATAGATGGTGGGGCCACAGACGGTGAGAAGAACTGCCCTGCGCTTCTCTGCATCCTTGTCTTTGTTTAAGTCGTTTGCCACGAAATACTGGTCAAGATGATCCGTGAAATCTCCCCAATCCTCTCCCTCATTGAATCTCTCGAGAATTCCAACAGTATTCGATCGTGCTGTGCTCGCCATACTTTTGCGGGGTTCGTATTTGCCTCGTTGCCAGTTGTAGTGTATGAAATGATACAATGAACTCCGTTCTGTGAGCCAGTGACTAGGTGTAACCTGGTCAATCTTTAATGGCTTCCAGAAGTGAAGATACAAAGGTGAAGTTCAGGTTATATACCGGGCCCAGCACGAATGTACCTAGGACCTCCGACGGTAGTGCCCCCTGGTGGTGGACAGACCTTATGCACATACATTACAGATTGTGTATTTTGTGTTGGCTTTTATTTGTGCATTGTGGCCAAGAGGACAATGTGATGGTCAATGACAGGAGGAAGGGAAGGTTTGTGGGACTGTTGGTGAATGGAGAATTGGGGTTGAGGTTATTGGTATGAGTTAGTTGTTCACATACCATCTGGATAGAATGGAGCTGACTCGGTTGCAGCCTCCATCCCTCTTCCACCTCCTCCTCTTTCTCTGTCTGCTCATCATCCTCCTGCTCCACAGCTTCTCACCCGATAGGTAATGGAAAGGGCTGTTCCCTCTTGATGGCAAGGTTGTGCAGCTTGTCCTGCTCTACATGGCCACTGCTCATTCTCCCAGTCATGCTCGATTCCAAGAGGAAGGCCTATTAGTGCACCCATTTCTCAAAGCAACTGGTTTGTGCACAAGCCTTTGTTAGCAAGAAGTACTTCAGCACCAACCAGATCACTCTTTGTAGACTAGTAAATCTTTTAACGAGCATGGAAAAGCACCCAAAATGCCCAGAATTGCAGGAAGAGACAGAAGAAATAATCCACCAACTAACCTGTAAGTAGTAGTTGAAATAGTGATGGTAGAAGGTCTTTCATGTTGTTGAATACGTGTTCAGCTGTGAAAGGTTAAGAGAGGGTGTAGGCTGGAGTGTGGTGTTCCAAAAATGACAGCGCTGGTGTCAAATAAGCGTTGCACGCTGATCAATCATCATCTGCTTGTTCTACATACTTGCAGTGGGCGTCAGGTGCACACATGCTAACCAATTTACCAATATGGCATCCGGTGCACTTCACAGTAAAAGTGTGCGTGCAAGCCATGGACGACATTCTGAAATCTTAAGATTTCTCGTAGCTCCCAGAAAACAGGAGCTACCGAGCACATTTTCATCTCCAGTGTGTGCCCTTTCATACATGCTCTACAAGAGCAGTCCTGTTTCGTATAATTCTTTTGATGTTCTTTTCATAGCATCCACTCATAGTTTCTTCAATTCTTATGATACAGTATTTTAATCTTTTTGCCAGACAATTGATCTCCAACACATGAAAACCCTGGGCACTAACTAAACTAATGATCGAAAGGCACAGGTGGATTTCTGAAAATCTAAAGTCTGGCTGTATCTTTCCATCAGTCAGTTCATCCCCAGCACCAGCCCTCACCCCCACTCACCCCCACTCCGCCGCCCTCCCACTCACCCCGCTCCAGCACCCCCCTCCGCACCTCCCCACTCACTCCCCTCCGCCCCCGCCCCGTGTGTTCTTGTATTGTCCTTGTTCTTTTGTTGCATCATTGATTCTTTTCAGACAATTGATTTCTCATTAATGTCTTACACACATTCTTATATTTTCGATGCTTTTCTCCTATTTTATATGGCTGCTTCATCACATTTTAAGTAATCACAAAATCTATTCTGAGATAATAGCTGGAAGAACAAAAAACAATTAAGCGCTGTTTATTTTTGACCTGCATCAAAATATGATACACTATTTGAGTTCCAATGATGTGTATAATTAGAAAAACTGGTTATTATCAAAGATGTTACAATAAAGTAATAGCCTTCCTATATGTGTTGCATTGCTTTATAAAATGCATAAAAAGGGCTTTAAACTGAGAAAGCGCTTATTTGTACTGTGAAAATGGCCGCCCATTGTCAATGATTGGTCCTCTTGGAGGATAAGCCACACCCTGAAGTTTCTCTGGAATGTGTAACTGGAATCGCCCACCCCAAGGTCTCACTGACTTTTCAAATTGTAACTCGATCTGCTTTGACTTCCAGAAGCCACAGAGGATAGATCTCTCCACAAGATAGCAAGGACCAGCCAAGGTCCCGTACCCCAGTGCAAGTGCATCCTTCCCCCAGCTGAAGACCCGTAGCCCCCCGCAAGTGCATCCCTCACCCAGCCAAAATCTCTTCTTGCCCACCCCATCCCACCTTAGATGCGGCATTGTGTGCGGATTGTTAACAGGTTTATTGGGTATGAAGTGAATAGTGACAGTGTCGTGACTTCTGGATATCATCCACTCCAACGATGTTCCTTGTCGAGGGTTGGAAGAATGTGATCCGTCTTCCCAGAGTTCTCTCTGTCCCCTCCATTCACCCCCCTACCCGTGTTCCCCCGCCCCGTCTCTCTCCCCCCATTCTCTCTTTCTCACTCTCCCCAGTCTCTCGCTCTCCCCCAATCTCTCTTTTTCTCCCACAGTCTCTCTCTCTCTCCCCCACTCTCTCTCTCTCCCTCTCTGCCCGCATCTCCCTCTGTCTTTCACCCCCCTCTCGCCATCCACCGTCACTCTCAGCGGCGTGGAATGAGAGCGGGGCCGCACGTCCGGTCCGGCACTTCTGGTTCGGGCGGGAGTCATCAGGGGGCGGAGCTTGATAGATACATGCGCAGAAAAAACACAGTAAAAATAGTTACTCCCTTAACCTAAATAGTGGCGGGGGGAGGGTTCAGGTGAGGGGAAATTTAAAAAGTCAAAGAGAAAAGAGAAGGCAATAGTGCAGGGTATCGATAGAGGTAATGATAATCAGAGTGTGTCAGAAAGCGACAGAGCATACAAATATAAGAGTGCACCAGAAAGTAGAGTCAAAGTAGCATTCGAAACAAGAAAGATGCGTTGATGGCACAAATAGAAATAAATGGGTCTGATCTTATAAACATTACAGAGACGTGCCAGGTGATTAAGGCTGGGAACTGAATATTCAGAGGTATTTGACATTTCGGAAGGATAGGCAGAAATGAAAAGGTGGTGGGGCTCTGTTAATAAAGGATGAGATCAGTGCAGAAATGAGAAATGATATTGGCTCAGGAAATAAATTAGAAAATAATGGAGGTTTGTAAGAAAGGTACGGCAATAATCATGGGCAATTTTAATCTTCATATAGATTGGACAAATAAAATTGGCAAAGGTAGCCATGAGGATGAGTTCATAGAGTGTAATCAGGATCATTTCTTAGAACAATACATTGTGGAACCAACCAGGGAGCAGGCTATTTTAGATCTGGTAATATGTAATGAGATAGGATTAATTAATGATCTCATAGTAAAGGAGCCTCTAGGGAAGAGTGATAATAGCATGTTAGGATTTCAAATTCAGTTTGAGAGTGAGAAACTTGGGTCTCAAACTAGTGTCCTGAACTTAAAAGAAAGTCAATTAAAAAGGCATAAAGACAGAGTTGGCTAAAGTGGACTAGGAAAATAGATTAAAGGGTAAGCAATGGCAGACATTTAAGGAGCTATTTCATAACTCTCAGCAAAGATATATTCCAGTGAGAAAGAAAGATTTTAAGAGAAGGATGAACCATCCATGGCTAAGTAAGGAAATAAGGGATGGTATCAAATTAAAAACAAAGGCATACAATGCTGCAAAGATTCGTGGTAGGCCAGAGGATTGGGAAAGTTTTAGAAATCAGCAAAGGATGACTAAAATAATAATAAGGAGAGAGAAGATAGATTATGAGAGTAAACTAGCAAGAAATATAAAAACAGAGAGTAAGAGCATCTACAAGTATATAAGAGGAACAGAATAGCTAAAGTAAACATTGGTCCTTTAGAGGATGAGACTGGGGAATTAATAATGGGAAATAGGGAAATGGCAGAGACTTTGAACAAATATTTTGTATCAATCTTCAAGTGGAAGCCACTAAAAGCATCCCAATAATAATAGATAATCAAGGGACTATAGGGAGGAAGGAACTTAAAACAATTATTATCACTAGAGAAAAAGTACCAGGCAAACTAATCGGACTAAAGGTGGACAAGTCCAGTGGATCTAATGGCCTGCATCCTAAGGTCTTAAAAGAAGTGGCTACAGAGATAGTGGATGCATTGGTAGTAATCTACCAACATTCCCTAGATTCTGGAGAGGTCCCAGTGGATTGGAAAACTGCAAATGTAACAATCCTATTCAAGAAAGGATGGAGACAGAAAGCAGAAAATATAGACTAGTTAGTTTAACATTGGGGAAATGCTGGAGTCTATTATGGAAGTTGTAACAGGACATTTAAAAAATCATAATAGAATAGTAAGGGAAAACTGGAAGGCTTCTCCTCCCACGAGCGGGCCCTTTGATATAGAGGGTTGACACTCGCTCCAACCTGCATAGCAGTTCTCAAAGTTAGCAGACAGAGACGAATGGCAAGATCTCACGATCTTTTATTACGAACGTTCGGGAACACCTTTCATCACAGCCGCCTGTGAGTGGAGATGCTCCCCGAACAGCACAATCATACAACTTTTATACATTTCAAAAACCGCTCCGTTCCCTGATAAGACTTCCCTAGATCTCTAATTGGACTATCATATCAGTGCTACTTTTCTAATTGGACTACCTTATCAGTACTATTTCTCTAATTGGGCTACCTTATCAGTGCTATTTCGGATTGACAGGCCAAGATCCCGTGACCACCTTGGGCCGTAACTCGGATGACTTCATCAGGTTAGAATTTGCTGATTCTCCTTGGTGCCTGTGAGTCTGCCTCGAGCCTCTTCGCAAGGTCTTATCAATGTCTGTTTAGGTTCTCACATCGTATCCTGTCGACATATTATCTAATGTCCTGGTACATATTGAATTAATAACTTCTGGAGCCTTGTTACTGGAATGTACAAGGCCGAAGAGAGGCCTTTTACCTCCTTATGGGTCGGTGCAGGAACCAGCACTTTAACCCTTGTCCCGCTGGTACCCCTAATGCCAAATTTTTCTCTTACATTTCCCCCCTTTTGGTCCTTGGCTATACGCCAAGCTGGCCATATTTTCCGATAACTATCTCCCTGTAGGCAAGTTCCAGATAGGTCCGTTCACCTGGGTGGCCATCTCCCAAGCTTTGGGACCTCCTGAGACCTTTCCCGCAGAGTTATATAAGATAATTCCTTCCTGTAGGACTGCTTAAATTTTCATCCCTTATGGCCTTAATCATAGCGCGTGCTCTACCATATCGTTTGGCCTGTTTAATTCGTGCATGTGTTAATCCCATCAGGACCATCAGAACCAGGCCCTGTATTACTACAAGTACATGTGATATTATTCTTATCCATGGGTGAATTTAAATATGAAGTCCAATGTCCCACAGCTTTGAGTACCAGGGCTGATCAGCCAGCATCGCGTTAGTGTCTCTTTGTAGGTTTGTCTATTTCTTCCATCAGCTGGATATAGTGTCGTCTTTGGTTTTGGATTTATTGCACCAATCGTTCCTCACTTAATTCGGGTATCTGTTTTTCTTGCGGTTCCCATACCGCCTTCTTGTAACCTTCTCGAAAGGTATCCGTGCCCGTTCCATGGATAATTTCCATTGTCTCGGGATGTATGTGGTATCCATTTATCTATTTTTTCAATAGGCCGGAAACAGAAGATAGGGTTGGTGATGACACAGGGGGTGACTCTCCCCTGGTCTTAATCGTCAGGTTGGCTGCTCCTGTGCTCACGCACCAATCTGCATTCCCTTGTGGAGCAGCGATCGTTTCGGAATCGTGTTCGAGAGGAGTGATACTCAGCATGTATCCGTTTGTGTAGTGGAATCTGCAATCATCATTGGTGGCGTACCTCGACATAAAATCACTTGATTATTTTTATAGCAATCGGTTATGTCAATGCCTTTCGTACTAATTTAATCACCTGTCTGGAGGGGTGATGGTAACGTAACTGTGTTCGGTTTCTTCACCGATACTGTCGGTTTGGTATAAGGGGTCTCCCTTTGTAACGTCATACTTTGGTATTGAGCCTGTAGGGCTTGGTTATCCATGTCCCTCCCCAGTAAACCCCTTAAGATTTGCGTTAAGTTGTTAACCCGGTCGTCTATTGCATACAGGTCTATGGAATTCATCATCATAACCCCAGCCGCATAACCCATGCCTAGTGTTTCCAGTATTCCCCTTTTTGTTCGACCTTGTCCTGTTCCCTTTCTGACATTAAATTTCAGGGTAGTGGATTCCGGACCTTCGAGGATCCGTTGTGTCAGGTTCTGGTATGGACTTATAGTTTCCTTCCCACAGAAGTTAGGAAGAATGAGTAGTCACTGACGCACCCCAAATTATATCCTTTCTTTAGATTCTTTTATTACTAGCCCCCCTTTGGTTCCAGTCTTTATGGACGGGCTTATGGGGGGACTTGCGTGGTTGTGCTGGGAAGAGTTGTTGTCCCCAGGGTGGTTGTTGGGGCAGCAGTAGGGCTTCCCAGGGTCCCTTTGGGCATGTTTGGTGTCTCAGCCGGACCTTTATTCCGGGTCCACTACATCTTTCCGCCACACTCCATCCGCCCCCCTTTTTAGGTTTTATTCATTCTTGTTTGCGCTGCGCACGATCAATACCGGCTTCTCCGTGTTGTTACTGTGTCACACTTCGGGACATACACCTTATATTCCAGAGACCTCCCTTGGTCTTCATTTTATCCCATTGGCCAGTTTTCCTAAACACCCTGGGGTCCCACCCTCCTTTTTGCTCCGTTCTGTTCCCACCCTTCTGTTTCTTGCGGGGTGGGTTTGGCGGCTTGATTTGTAGCTTCGTCCGCCCAGGCATGAGCTTCTAGAACTGAAATTCCATCCAGTTGGATTTCTGCGCCCTTCCCCTTTTGGTCCTATGAACTTGCTCCTGTCCTCGGAATCTACTGGTGCCCATGGCATCGGCAGCCTGCTGCATTACAACCTTACTTAATACACTATACATAGCCATGAGTTAAAATAAGTTCTGTCCTTGCTCCAGTCCTTGGCTGCTGGGATGCATATTTCGGGCAGTTAAATTAAACAAAGCCCTATAGTTCATGTAATTGTGTCTTTCCTGCATGTGCTGTATCTCTCGTAGACCGTCTGTATTATCCAGTGCTTGCGTGGGCCTTAAGGTTCCCAGTATCATGAGTCTCCAGAGTCGAAGTAGTCGCTGCGGTCCCATCTCGGTGAGTGTTTTATCTGCAAATTTTAAACAGATAGCCTGGTCATCACCAGGTGTTAGGTTCTGGTCTACTCATCTTTTATCCATGCATGTCGAGGTCACTCTGTGAAATCGGAGGTAAGGGTTAGGTTGGGTTTGTGGACTCCACTTACCCACCATGGGGTACATTGGCTCTATTGCCATAGGTGATGGTGCTATAGCTGCGCACTGCACTATCCGTCTGGTCCCATTTAAAAAAAAATCTCTTCCAGCTTATTTATGTTAGCTTTTAACTCTTGAAATTGTTTTGTTTGAGTATCTTTCTTTTATTTGTATCAGGCGAGTATTATTACATAGGCTAGTTCTGTTTTATTTTTATTCTGACTATCCCACCATTTCCTCTATCTGTCAGGTGAGTCTTTTTTATTCTATTAAGAAATCCAAATTAATAACGTCCAGTATAAAACAGCTGTCAATGGAAAGGGTTAACTCCTTTACAGGTTTGTAAGAAGGCCTGATGTCATTACGTGACTTCGCGTAATCATCCGGAAAAAAAATGTTTTTAAGTCTTTGTGCCTTCAAAACTTGCTTAGAAATTAGGAATCCGTTAATACAGCAGAAATCATTAGTAAAGCCGTCATAATAAAAATCTTCTCATCGGGAAAGTCAGCAGATTAGATTCGACCCCAATTTTACTAAACTTCTAATTCAAATACTTGCCAAAGATTTTTTTTTAAATTGATTTAAAATTGATTTTTAATAGCTATTTTGTTTATTGAAATCCAATTTTAAAATTCAGTAAGACTTTATAATTTCCAGTTTTTTTTCTTTCTGTGCTGAGTTCACATAGCTTAGATCTTTTCTCCTCGTTACCGCTTCAAATTCTTTTTTTTCTCAATTAAACCAATATCTTTTTCACAGCCAATATCAACTAGTATTTCGTAAGTTATGTCTTTTTCCATCGCAAACACCACTTTTTTTTCGGCACCTATTTAGTCCGCTACATCTTTTTTTTTCAGATCTCCTTTCTTCAAATTAGGTTTTGTATTTTACACTGAGGGCTCGTGTCTCTGTAAATTTGTTAATTTAAAATCATCAGACAATCGAAGATACTTTTTCTTTCAAATTTGTTCAATTTGTTTTCTTTCAAGGTTGCGTCTTTATCTTTTTTTTTGTCTTTTCCATAACTAGAACGGAGTCTAGCACGTAGGCTTTGAGGGCTGCTTTTCGTTATCTCAAATGTTCCAGTTTCAAGGACGTTACAATGTCCTTTTTTCTAAACTGATAAAGCTTGCCGTTTTAACATTTTTTTTTCCAAAAGTCCCTTTTACACCTTCGCAGATAGCTCGCCACTTGTCCAGAAGTTTGACCTGATCCCTGAAGGTATTTCTAGTTTGTTGCCAAACCTTTTAGTTGTATTCCTCCTTTTTTTTTAAGAGATCAGATTTAATTTAATATTTTTTTTTAGTTTGAATCTATCTCGGTATTTTGCTGTGCCTTCTCTTAATATCTCAAAATCCCAATTCAAATTTTGTAATGCCAATCTTTTATTTAAAACTATTTTTTACTGAGCTCGAAGCTTTTGCGTCAAGGTTTTACACAAAGGAAAATGGGAGCGTATTTCCCCAGTCCGCAGTCTCGAGAGACCCACGCAGGCTTTTTTTTAAAAGGCATTCTTTATCTCATTCCTAGACTAAATTTATGTCTTTCAACCCAATGTACTCAATGATCTTTTATTTAAAACTCTTTTTATTCAACAAAGCTTATTAATTATTTGGCCGGCTCTATTTTTGAATCCATATGTCACTTAAGATAGTCACAATCAGCTTTTTTATGGCATTACGTAGTTACACAAGTTACAATTAATGATTGGTTTTATTCACCTTTTTACTAGCCAGGTTACCCACCTTACCATGGGGAAGGTGTAGGGGTCTTGGGCATTCCCTTTAATTCGTGTTAGGTATGCAGGATGTTATCTGTATATCTATATGTCTTCCCTCGGCGCCGTACACTCGTACTGACACACTTCCGGGTCAATATGTCTCGTCCCTGCGCCGTGTGCTCGTACCGCTTTGGGTCAATAGACTCGCACTGCCGCGCTACCTACACGCGCGCGTCTTAGGGTATACCTTTGACCCCCTTCCCCTTCCGCCCTTAGATCATCCTTGTCCGACGTCTCCGTCCCTACGGGACTCGCTACAGATGGTTCTTTGTACAGATATCCTTCCCTTGCGGTTTACAATACCACACCTCTAACTTGAAGGTGGTAAATTAAAACAACAGCTGGGTCATTATTCCGTTCGGGAAGTCCGTACCCTGCTCGCAGCACCAAATGCAAGGGAAAACGGGAAGGCTTCTCCTCCCACGAGTGGGCCTCTTGATATAGAGGGTCGGCACTCACCCCAACCCGCATAGCAGTTCTCAAAGTTAGCAGACAGAGACGAATGGCAAGGTATAACGATCTTTTATTACGAATGTCCGGGAACACCTCTCATCACAGCCGCCTGTGAGTGGAGATGCTCCCCGAGCAGCACAATCATACAACTTTTATACATTTCAAAAGCCCCTCCGTTCCCTGGTAAGGCCTCCCTAGATCTCTAATTGGACTATCTTATCAGTACTACTTTTCTAATTGGACTACCTTATCAGTACTATTTCTCTAATTGGACTACCTTATCAGTGCTATTTCGGATTGACAGGCCAAGATCTTGTGACCACCTCGGGCCATAACTCGGATGACTTCATCAGGTTAGAATTTGCTGATTCTCTTTGGTACCCGTGAGTCTGCCTCAAGCCTCTTCGCAAGGTCTTATCAATGTCTGTTTAGGTTCTCACGTCGTATCCTGTCGGAATATTGTCTAATGTCCTGCTATATATTGCATTAATAACTTCTGGAGCCTTGGTACTGAAACGTATAAGGCCGAAGAGAGGCCTTTTACCTCCTTATGGGTCGGTGCAGGAACCAGCACTTTAACCCTTGTCCCGCTGGTACCCCTAATGCCAAATTTTTCTCTTACAAGAATCAAGCAGAATCAGCATGGTTTCATAAAAGGGAAATCATGTTTGACAAATTTGCTAGAGTTCTTTGAAGATGTAATGAGCAGGGTGGATAAAGGGGAACCAGAAGATGTAATGCATTTGGATTTCCAGAAGACATTTGATAAGGTGCCACATAAAAGGTTACTGCACAAGATAAAAGTTCACGGTGGGGGTAAAATATTAGCGTGGATAGAGGATTGGCTAACTAACAGAAAATAGAGAGTTGGGATAAATGGGTAATTTTCAGGTTGGCAATCTGTAACTAGCTGGGTGCCACAGGGATCAGTGCTGGGACCTCAACTATCTACAATCTATATTAATGACTTGGATGAAGGGACCAAGTATAATGTAGCCAAATTTGCTGATGATACAAAGATAGGAAAGCAAGTTGTGAAGAGGACACAAAGAATCTGCAAAGGGATATAGAAAAGTTAAGTGTGTGGGCAAAAGTTTGACAGATGGAGTGTAATGTTGAAAAATGTGAGGTTATCCACTTTGGTAGGAAGAATAAAAAAACAAATTATTATTTAAATGGAGAGAGACTACAAAATGTTGTTGTAAAGAGTGATCTGAGGGTCCTTGTGGATGAAAAACCAAGGTTTGGATTCTTGGGTCATCTCGCTCTGTTTTTCGCCCCGGAGCAGCTGCAAAGGCGGCAGTGCAGTCTTTTGGATGGGCAATCAGCCTCCAGTGTCCCGCAGCAATCCTCGGATCCGGTTTAATGGTGGGGCGAGCAATACCTGGTTGAGGCACCGATGCGAGTCTTGACTATTGCCCAACCCGTCTGCCGGAAAGTGCGCCTCGCAATGACCACCTAGGAAATTAGGTTGGTCCAACTATCCTGTTGGCGAAGAGGTGAATAATGGACACCTAAGGTAAAAGTGATTGTTTTTTCTCTTAAATTTTTTTTGCGATTTGTGTTGTGGTGTCGTGGGCAATGTTGTGCGAATGTCTCAGAGCCCAACACAGCTCTTTAGCTCTGCTGTTTCCCATGCTAGCACCCGAGAGAGGTGTACAATGCCTCTCTTAGCGCTGCGCCCCCTAACGCAGGGCCTAGTTTGCCCAAATATAATTACTGCGGTGCAAACTATTCCCTGGCACTAACTTTCCCACCCTGCTGTCATTATCACCTGAAAAACATCAAAACCAAAAATCCAGCCCAAAGGTTAGAATGCAGGTAAAGCAAGGAATTCAGAAGGCAACTGGAATATTGGCCTTTATTGCAAGGGGGGTGGAGTATAAAAGCAGGGAAGACCTGCTATAACTGTACAGGGCATTGGTGAGACCACACCTGGAGTATTGCATACAGTTTTGGTCTCCTTATTTAAGGAAGGATATACTTGCTTTGGAGGCAGTTCAGAGAAGGTTCACGAGGTTAATTCCTGAAATGAAAGGATTGTCTTATGAAGAAAGGTTGAGCAGGTAGGGCCTATACTCATTGGAGTTTAGAAGAATGGGCCAAAGTTTCGGGCCGCACATAAAACGGTGCAGCCCGGATCTGGACGCCCGTTTTTCACGCCAGAATGTGCGCCTAAAAAAACGTACCTATTCTCCGGCTCCCTGCAGGTCCTCTGGAGCTGGGCGCAGCGCAGCACGAGCTGTTGGGGGCGGAGCCAGGTCCCTGCACTGAAAACAGTGCTGGGACCTCTGTACATGCGCGCTACAGTGGGCGCGCATGTGCAGTAGCTCCAGGCGCCCAAAGCTGTGGGAGGGGCCCAAAGCACACAGCCCCTAGCCCTGGCCGAATGGCCTCACTGGGGCTGCATGAATAAGGCTCCTCCCACCCGACCTCCGCTCCCCCCCTCCCCCGGACCTCCGCGACTCTCTCTTCCCCCCTCTCCCGCCGACCTCCGCGACTCTTCCTCCGCCCCCCCCCCCCCCCCGGACCTCCGCGACGCCCCGAGACCCGACGCCACCTACCTGTAAATCCATCCCGAGGTCTTGGGCCCGGCCGTTCAGCCTCCTTCTCTCCCTTCCCCCCCTCTCTTTACCTCCCTCCCTCCTCTCTCCTTCCATCCCTCACTCTTCCCTCCCTGCCTCCCTCCTCTCTCCTTCCCTCCCTACGTCCTCTCTCCTTCTCTCCCTACATCCTCTCTCCCTTCCTCCCCCTCTCCCCCCTTCTCCCCCTCTCCCCCAATTCTCCTCCCCCCTTCTCCCTCTCTCCCCCATTCTCCCTTCTCCCCGTCTCCCCCTTCTCCTCCCCCCTTCTCCCTCTCTCCCCCTCTTCTCCCCCTCTCCCCCCTTCTCCCCCTCTCCTCCCCCCCTTCTCCTCACCCCTCCTCTCCCCCTCCCACCCCTCCTCCCACCCCCTACCCCTCCTCCTCCCCCTCCCCTCGCTGTCAGAAACACAGACACTGACAGACAGAGAGTGAGAGACACACACACAGACAGACAGATAGAGACACTGACAGAGACACACTGGGGGGACCATCCCAGCACGCTGTTGGAGGACTCCTGGTGCTGCAGTCGGTAAGTAGAAAATATTTTATTTATTGATTTTTTAAAAAATTTTCATTTTTAATTAATTTTTTGATTGATTTATTGTTTGATTTATTGATGTATTTATCATTTATTATTGATGATCACTCTTTATTTGTAAAACTGAAGTGTTTAATGTTTGTAAACTTCCCTTTAAACCCCACCCACCCCACCCACATTCCCCATGCCTAATTTGTAACCTTCGCCTGATTTTCTAAAGTGTAGACAAGGTTTTTTCGAACGTACAAAAATCTTCACTTACTCCATTCTAAGTTAGTTTGGAGTAAGTTTTCACTGCCTAAACTTTGAAAACAGGTGTAAGTGGCCGGACACGCCCCCTTTTGAAAAAAAAATTCTGTTCCAAAGTGAAACTGTTCTAACTGACTAGAACTGGAGCAAACTAAATGCCAAGAACTAACATTTTTACGATACTCCATTCTAAACTAGTTGCTCCAAAAAAACAGGAGCAACTCAGGCCAAAACTTGGCCCCAATGAGAGGTGATCTTATTGAAATGTATGATTCTGAGGGGGCTTGACAGGGTAGATGCAGAGAGGATGTTTCTCCTCCTGGGGGTATCTAGAATTAGGGGGTATAGTTTCAGAATAAGGTGCAGCACATTTAAAATGGAGATGAGGAGGAATTTCTTCTCTCAGTGGGTCATGAATCTTTGCATTCTCTACCCCAAAGAGCTATGGAGACTGGGTCATTGAATATATTTAAAGCTGAAATGACAGCATAAAATGCTGGAAATACTCAGCAGGTCAGGCCACATCTCAATTGAGACGTGAACTCTGTTTCTCTCTCCATGGATGTTGTCTGACCTGCTGAGTATTTGCAGCATTTTCTGTTTTCTCAGGAGCCTTCATTTACCATCTGTGGCCTTGGATGCATCCAGCAGTGCTCCCTACACACTTCTACATCTTTTAACATCAATTGCAGCAAGCCACTACTTCAGTAAGATCAAAACAACTCTGTCTAAAAGCTTAAGTGCAAACTTATCTGAAAGATGTGTGTCCCTTTAAGAGGTGCTGACAGCACCTATGGGACTGCCTATAATGATGAATCTGTTTGCACGCTGGCATGCTTAGGACACAGTGCTGAACTTTAGGGATGAAGTTCACTGTGGTGATGTTAAGTCAGCGTTGCACACTGACTGACATCACCACTCTGCCATTTTTCTTTCCAGGGCGATCCTTTTTAATGGCAGCGCCACCAGGCCTGGGAAAATAGAGGACGCTGTGGGACCTGCCACCTGCTGGTGAAAGAGCGGTTGGCGCCCTCTTTTTGCCATTTTTTGCTGGTAATGATTGGCATTAAGCCCCTGAAGTTTTAGCCCATCATCTTTGGCCCCCGCCACAAACTACATACCCTCACCACAGACTCCAGGTCTCTCCCGGCACTGTCTCCAGCTGAACTAGATTATTCACAGCCGCAGTTGCTATTTGACCTTAAAACCACACATCGTCTAAATCACAGATCACCTATTTCTATCTCCCTTGCCCTCAGCTCAACCTATCTTCTGCTGAAAATTTTATCCATGCCTTTATCACCTCCAGTCTTTACTATTCCATTGATTTCATGGTCAGCCTCCCATCCTCCATCCTAAGAACATAACATAACATAACAACTAGGAGCAGGAGTAGGCCATTTGGCCCCTCGAGCCTGCTCTGTCCTTCAATAAGATCATGGCTGATCTGATCATGGACTCAGCTCCACTTCCGTGCTCACTCTCCATAAACCTTTACTCCCTTATCGCTCAAAAATCTGTCTATCTCTGCCTTAAATATATTCAAAAACCCAGCCTCCCCAGCTCTCTGGGGCAGATAATTCCATAGATTTACAACACTCTGAGAAATAAATTTCTCCTCATCTCAGTTTTAAATGGGTGGCCCCTTATTCTATATCCCCTAGTTTTACATTCCCCTATGAGTGGAAATATCCTCTTTGCATCCACCTTGTCCATCCCCCTCATTATCTTATAATTTCAATAAGATCATCTCTCATTCTACTGAACTCCAATATGTATAGGCCCAACCTACTCAAACTATCCTCATAAGTCAACCCCCTCATCTCCGGAATCAACCTAGTGAACCTTCTCTGAATAGCCTCCAATGCAAGTATATCCTTCCTTAAATATGGAGACCAAAACTGTACACAATACTCCTCTGCCAGCTTCAGCTCATCCCAAACTGGGCTGTTCATAGTCTATCTTGTACAAAGTCCCACTCTCTCATCACCCCTTCTAAGATGTCTTGCACTGGTTTAGAATCCATTTCTTTCCTTCTGCCTCTGTGACAGGGATAATATAAAACTTTGAATGGTTTCCTGTAGCAATGTTCATCAGCTGCTGGCCCAGTCCTGAGCCTAAGGTGACCAGATATTTGGTTATATGACACATTACTTTCATTTTTCTTGTCACCTTCTAATTACTGTAACAAATTGTTCAGTCAAAATTGATTTGGAGAAAATGTGAAAAGCATAAAAGTGTTAACCCTGCACCACGTAACAGACTAAACACCACTTCCACTGTCTTTTGTAGCCTTGGTAAACCTTGTATTCCAGAACTGCTATTTGTTCCACAGTTTGCAGACTGAATTGACAGAAGTTCCAGTTGTAAATGCTGCTAATACTGCATCCCATTTTCAGGGACTGATTTCTGTTGCAACACCAGCATTCTTATGAGGTAGATGCATTAATTCTGCCAATAAATTATTTCTATTTTCCTCCACTAAGGAATCTAGTGCATCATTTAAACTTCATTTTAATATTTTAAACTTAATTAAGTTTACTTAATTCTGTACTATTAAATTAGTTTTAACATACAATATAAACAGAATGTAAGCAGAATATTTTATAACGACCCATGGGATATTGTGTATAACTGTTTCCTGTCAGAATTATGGGAATTGAAATTCTCATTAAAACAAGAATCCCATCAGCCATGGGAATGTTGCAAAATTACTTTTGACTTTAATAGAGAGAAGAAGCTTCACCCAAAATCAAACCCTTGCTCCCCAATGTCAGCCATTTGCTAACTTACCTTTATCACAGCTTCATGCTTTCGCATTAATTTCACAACCCCATGTGTACAGTCAGACAATTGAGGTCCATCTCTAACTCATTTTCCAGTTAAGCGAAGCTCTGCTTTGGGAGGGCAACTTTGTTGAATTTTCCCCAATAGGAATCAGTAAATAGGCAATAAAATATTGCTGAGCTGAGCCGGTGTCCTATACATCTCAGCTGCTTTCATCCTCTGCATCAGGAGATGTCACTCTATGGGTTTTCTTTAGTAAACAATCTAGTTCCATCATACCTATGATACATTAAAAGTCTTATATTTGCAAGTACAGCCTGGCTACAAAACATTACTCCCCCTGTGATATTTTGGTCACATTTTTCTGTTAACTTTTCCCCATTATAAATTCCCATGCCAACATTTGTAATAGAAGCTTCCGATGCAGACTTGTCACACTATAATAATGCCCATCCCACATTGGTGGAGCTAAAGCATCTCAGGTTTGCATCCCCCAGCTTCTCAGCCTGTACTGCAAACCAACTGTACTTCTCTGATTCCCAAATTGTCTTAAGCTTTTGCTTTTAAATAATATCAAATCAAAGTATTTAAGAATAAGGACAGAATTTATGACTTTAAAATGGGGATCGAATCACAACTGCATGCCCTGGCCCAAGTATCTCCCACCCTCTGACGCTGCTTTGTCTGAAGACTATATTTGTTCTTGACTCTCCGTGTACAACGTCACAGGATATCAACTAACCCTAACCTTGCATTTGTATTACAACTGTGAATCAACAGTTCCTTGCACTGTTATTTATTATGCCTAATAAACCTGGAGGTATATGTACAAATTGTTGAACATGGCAGGTCAGGTAGAGAAAGCAGTTCAAAAGGTATAAGGATCCTGGGCGTCATAAATAGTGATATGTGGATCGAAATTGATGGCCGCCCATTTTTCGGCGGCCAGCGGGCAGGAGGTCCGTTTTTTGCGCCCACTGCTGCCGGGTCCCATCGGGAGCTGCTTTGGTCACCGTTGTGTGGGTGGCAGCGGGCATCAATCGGCAGGCTTGAGCGGGAGGGAGCAGGACTCGGCAGCAAACTTCATGAGAGTGCGTCAGGTGGAGGCCTCCCCATTCGGGTTTTTTCGGAGGGCCTCCACTGCACCTGCGTGGGATTTCTGCCTTTTTTTTGTAGTTTTGGGGATGGCACCTGTAGTCCTTTTGTGGCCCTTGCATGCTAATTGAGGAAGTACGCATTGCCATAAAAGGGGAGCACTCAATTCCACCTGCGAGGGGAGAGGAGAGGAAACAGGAGACAGAGAAGAGAGGAGAGAGAGGATACAGAGAAGAGAGGAGAGACAGAGAAGAGAAAGAGGGAGGGAGAGAGGGAGAGAGAGAAGAGAGAGGAGAGAGAGAGGAGAGAGAGGAGAGAGGAGAGAGAGAGGAGACAGTTGAAGGTTAGAGAGCAAAGGTGGCATTGGAGAGGGGCCAGTCTGAATTGCAGAGGGGGCAGTGTGACAAATGTATACCCAGACTCTTGAGCAGCCATTCCTCTCATCATAGAGGATGAGTGGTCAGAAAGCGTCAATGAAGACTGGCAGAACCAAGCCCAGAGCTCCATGGTTCAATGAGCAGGAGTTGGAGGAGCTATTGACAGAGTTGGAGCGCAGGTACAGCGAACTCACCTGGGATGGGCATGTCAAGCCTCCACCAGCCCAATACAGATGTCTTTGGATGGACATAGGTCAGATGGTCAATGCAATGGGCAATGTGGAGCGGGATGGGGAACAATGCCGCAAACGGTGGAACGATTTGGTGGCGGCAGCTAAAGTGAGCACAAATTTATTCTCCCCTTCCTGTCTAAGGCCAAAAAGGTTGTGCACGTGATGCGTGTGGGAGTGTGTGTGGGGGGGCCTGAGCAAAGGGAGTAAAGGCTGCAATGTTTCTTTGTGCAGAGAAAACAAGCAGCCAAACAGGCAAGACTGAGCACAATCGGAGGGGGCCCACAAGATGTGGTGGAATTGACCAGGCTGAGGAGCATGTGTTGGCATTGGTGGGACATCGCCGCATTCCAACCACAAAAGCGTCGGCAGATCCGGTGCTACCGCAGGGTAAGGCTACACTCATCTCTGGTGTCAGTGATGCTCATGGCATGAAGCTACATGCAATGTTAAGGCACTCGGGGTTGAACACTTTGTCGCCCATTATTGGTGCGGACATGTACAGATGGAACTCCTTGCTGGCTCACTTTCTCCACCACCACCCCCACCTCCCCCGCCTACAGACTGAAATGTTGTCCTCTACTTGCAGATGCTGACTTGGACACCACGGATCTGGAGAGACCATCGACCTCTGGCCTTCACAGATGCCGTCGCACCCCAACATCTCTCACCAGACGTTCTCCACACCCGAGGACACTGAATCTTCCTGCACCCACCAGCCCACATCACCCATGTCCACCACTCCCACCTATGACACCTAGGGCCAGGGAGAAGAGGAGAGAGAGGAGGGAGAAGGAGCCATATTTGTGCCCCTTCACCTGGAGGATCCGGAAGTGCCTGAAATCAGCCCCCTGCCAAGTCAGCCAACTGTCCGCAGAACCTCGGCGTCAGGCTCAGAGTTCCTGGGGTTTCCAACAGGCTCCACTCAAGTAAGCTCAAGCAAGCGCAGAGTCCGTGGCGCAAAGGGAAGTAAGGCCCCGGCACCTGGCAGCATCGAGCAACCACCTGCGGATGCAGCATGGCTCGCGATAATGAACTAGATGGTGCAGCTATCAACCACCGGCATGGAGGTAGGTCGTGAGATGCTGCAGATCATGGCTGGGATAGCTGCCAACATCGCCACATTCACCCAGCAGCATGATCAAAGGATGGAGCGCCTCCTCAGAGTGTTGGAGCACACATCAGAAAGCATCGAGGCCATAAGGCAGGAAATGACTTCTGCATGCAGGGTGCAAGCCTGCGACCTCACATCCTCAAGGCACACAGATGCGGAGGAGCAGGAGATCCCGGCGCCTTCAGTCCTGCGCCCTATGTTCTCAACGAGATGCACATGTCTGCACACATCCCGCTGCCCTCCTGCACAACCTCCTGAACCGGAGGCAGTGAGGGGCAGGGGAGGGCCACTCCATCATGTAGGTGTAGGGTGAAAGAGATAAATGAGCATGGCTTCAGGGGGGGGCGAAGAGAGATGGTGGTGCCGGGTAGAGGGGTGGGTGTTGCTTCCTCGTCTAAATGTATATGTGATAATATTATGTAACGTTTGTCATTGTGCAGTTGTTCATAGACTCACATAGTTGACCCTCTGTTGATCCGTGTGTCATTTTAACGTCATGTGTGGTGCGTTGCGCCAACCACACATCTGTCCCTCAGGTCATCTGCTTCATCAGGAATATCTTCCCATCCACATCTGACTGCAGTGTATAATGGGTCCTGTCATCAGGGCATCGCAAGACGACAATGAATGCATTAAGGCTGGAATTCAATTACTCTAGTTTACCAAGTTGCAGGGCAGACCTTAAGGCTTGCACTTTAACCCTCTTTTTGCGAGTCCAAACATGGAGGAGTGCCATCCCTGAGATGACATGGTCATCAGTTACATTGCAGTACATTGTGTGAGACAATTAATGAATCAGCTTGGATGTACAAAATGTGAGATGCTGAACACTTTTCAGTCACTCATAATAATTTTCCCTTCTCCATTGGCCTTCTCAATGAAGGACTTTCAACAAGGTGCTACAAAAAAACTTCCATTAGCTTAGACACATTTCAGTCGGTTTTATCACATCCAATTTAAACATCACCATCAGCAAGAAAGTAATGCAACATTTACCTAACTTCTTTCCAACAGTCTCATTAATATGGTGCAGAATCCGACTGGCTGCCGTAATCTGATGGCCACCAGCATACGCTCCCAGTCGATGTGCCAGAGCTGCCCAATTCCACTCCACTGCTGCCTCCCTCCCACCCAATGTGCAATTGCTGGCTGACTGCCGCCCAGCTCAGACCTGCTTTTCCAGAGTGGTCTTTCTGGCGGGTGGCAGGTTGGCGGAAGTCCATGAAAAGTGACCAAAATGGAGATCCACAGACATCCGGCATAGGTGGGCATGACGCGGTGACGTGGGCGGAACCCTTGCACACCAGGATCCCGCCGGGCGGAACCTCGACGGGGAATGGACAGTTCCAGAGGAATCGCCCAGAAAATGGACATCGATGAAAATCGGCCCCATAGACTACAAAAGTGTGGAAATTATGATGAACCTGTATAAAACATTGATTCAGCCCTAACTGGAGTACTGTGTCCAATTCTGGGCATCACACTTTAGGAAGGATGTAAAGGCCTTAGAGAAGGTGCAGAAAAAATTTACAAGAATGATTTCAGGAATGAGGGCCTTACGTTACATTGATATACTGGAGAAGCAGGGATTGTTCATAGAATCATAGATTGTTCTCCTTGGAGCAGAGAAGATTGAGAGGAGATTTGTTAGAGGTGTTCAAAATCATGAGTGGTCTGTACAGAGTACATAGGGAGAAACTGTTCCCATTGGCAGAATGGTCGAGAATTAGAGGACACAAATTTAAGGTGATTGGCAAAAGAACCAAAGTCGACATAAGAAACAACGGGCTAGATTTTCCACTTCACATCGCCTATCTATGGCCCATATATGGCCCAAAACGGACCTCTATCACCCATTTTGAGCAAAAAGTGGAAACTAGGCCCAAAATATCGCCTGAAAAACAGGTGGCTAAGTTTCCACTTTGATCGCTGAGAAGATCGCCAAAATGATAGCCCACACAAGGCCCATCCCAAGTTTCAGCACCTGGCATGCACTTTGCTGGGCCGATGCAAGGCCCAAAAGAGTGCTGAGAAATAGTTGCTTTTTCTGGGCCTAAGAGAAGGAAAATGGGCACTACGGATACCATTTTGACTTCAGAGGAAGGGTGGAGCAATAGTTGTGAGTTATTTAGAGAGTTAGTTGTACTCAGAATATTGGGACAGGGTATATAAATAGGTATTATTACGTTATTTTTGGTAAATATTGAATTCATTAAATAGCTTTTACATAGTGAAATTGTTACTAAAGTACTTGTATATTGAAAGAATAAACAAATATGGATTAACAACTGTATAGTTGATAACTAATGTAACTAATAGAGAAGACGCACACAATTTATTTAACAAATATGAGAAAAATTTTTGATAAACTATCACTCCAACCCCCTCCCCCCACCCCCCGCACCAACCCACCCTTCCCTCAAATACACAAAATCTTCACAATTAACAATGAACAATTAACAAATAACAATAACAAAACAAGAACAAGAGCAAGTGAACAAGTTAAAAGTTATCAAAAATTTGTGAAAAAACTCCCCCCTCCCTACCTGCGGCCACATTTCCCTCCAGGTCCTGTCCCACCCCGTGTTCGGACCCCACCCGCCCGTTTTGGTCTACGCAGACCAACACCAAGACGTCGTGCAGAGTGGGATGGCAAGACTTCCTGCCGTGGTGGAGGTGACGGAAAGGAAGCGGAAGCCTGAAACTCCATTTCCGAGTCAGGAGGAACTGTGCCCTCCGTGCTCGGGGTCTTGCTGCGAGCAGACACAACACTTTGGGGTGCAGCGCCGTGTCCAGCCAGAAATGCATACCGTAGGGCATTGGTTGTGGCTGTCTGCTGTCGAATGGCCTCCAACGTCTCCTTGCAGTCTGTGCTTGCTCGGAAGACCAATTGGAGAAGTTCTTGCAGAATTCACTCCAGGTGCTGGAAACTGGCTCCAGTTCGCAGAGAATCCCGCAAAACCCCGAACCAATCGCGACCGTCTCCCTGCACAGGGATATTAAGCTCTCTGTCTGGCCCTCCATGGTAGGCGATTGCTCACCACGCTGACCGGACCTCCGTGGGGTTGGCATTTACAAAATGACACGCCTTAGCGTCACCACCGCACACTGCTTGGTCCCGGTGCCTCTTCCTTCTCTATCGAGATGGCCGCTGGTTGTTTCCCCCACCAAAAAAAATCTCATCCTCCTCCTCCTGCTCGTTCTCCTCCTCCTCTTGCTCCGCCTCAAGTAAACTGATGGACTGCGTTGTCACGTCCTCCTCCTCTTCCGTCTCTTCCTTCTGCGAGCTGTTGGAGGGGTCTATATTTGTGGATGTCTCCGCTACCTCGCATTGCTCAATGGACACTTCACCTTAGAACGAAGGATGACATTTCTAAACAACTCATAACAATACATATCAATATATATCAATATTTCAATATCAATATCAGTATCAGTATTTCAATATTTCAATAACCCAAAACATTGCAATACTTTTCAAAACCCCATATGCACAAGAGTTCATCAGGGTTAATATGGCCTCATTCATAGATCAAGACTACATCGAAATTTTGAATTATAATTGCACAACATTACATGCGTAACTACGATATTTTTGGTATGTGTTTAGTAATGTTTGACACATTGCACATTTCCCATTACTCACGAGACTGAAGGGTAGGCTCGGCCATGCCACGGGTCGTGAACGAACGGCTTTCCGGCCCCACCAAGACCATCGCAAGCTCCTTGTATGGATTAAAAATGTGCACCATCGTGGAGTCGCTACCCGCCCTCCTTTGCTCCACGCAGTTGATACTGATCTTTTTCCGTAAATGATAATTTAACATTGCACGGCATAAGCTAATGTACTTGACAATAAACATTGAAGACTGACAGATTTAAATTTCAATTATTACATAACATTGTAGTGCATATGAATAATTTTTATTATTCTAATTACAATTTATAAACAGCAAGTAAATAATACATATGTATGATTTTAAATATGACTTTTAAATATGTTTTAAATACTAAAATGCAACTTACTCTGGTAGCTGCATATGAATAATTTTGAATATTATAACTATAACAGTCAACTTACTATTAGGGTGAATAAATGTAATTTTTAATTTAATGTAATTTTTAAATTAATGTAATTGCATTACATTATAAATAAATTACATTGAGGATTTTATTTACTATTTATAAACATCAAGTAAATAATACATAATAATAATTTATAAACATCAAGTAAATAATACATATGTGTGATTTTAAATATGACTTTTAAATATGTTTTAAATATAGAATATATTTTCCAACTTACTCTGGCAGTTGCCAGCAGGCTGTTCCATCTCTTGTGGCACTGATCAGCAGTCCGCACCTCATCGGCAATCTCGACATTGGCAATCTCGGCCCAGATTCTCCTATATGCACGGGGTGGAGGTTTCCCATGGCCACCCCGTGTCAAGTCCTCCCACCTCGTTGAGACCATATTTACAAGGGCCTCATTGGCTTCCTCACTAAAAGCTTTGCCTCTCCATCTCCCTTTGCTTTTGCGCTTGCATTGATGATATATAAAAGATAATAAATAGCTAATAGAAAATAGATAACAGCTACTAACTAGCTATCGCTTCAATCAAATTTAATAAAGATATTTAATAGATTTGTCAAAGTTTCAAAGATTTCTTCCTCACTGCTTTTCTCCTTCTCTCCTCCTCTCTCTATCCCGCTCTCTCTGACCCTCCCTGTGCTTGTGAGCATGTGCGATAACTCATGAACTCACCAAACACAGCAAAAAAAATCAACCCAAAAATAATCCCACACATGCGCACAATAGCGTTGCTAAGGAAAGCTTTTTTTTTTACTTCAGTTTGACTTTTGCTTTTTTTGGGCGATTGTAAGATCGCCGAAAAATCAGATTTACCATTTGACATCGCCGGGGTAAGGCCGAGTGGAAAATTGCAACAAAAAAAAATGGGCCTTGTGCCGGCAACCAGCACGGACAAGACATCCCACATTGCTGGAACAAACTTAGCCATCTAGTGGAAAGTCCAGCCCAACTTTTTTACACAGCAAGTGATTGTGATTAGGATCTGGAATGCACTGCCTGAAACGGTAGTGGAGGCAGACTCAATTTTATCTTTCAAAAGGGAGGTGGAAGGAAAAAGATTTGCAGGGCTATGGGAAAGGGCAGGGGGAGTGGGACAAGCTGAGAGTCGGCACGGGCTCGATGGGCTGAATGGCTTTCTTCCGTGCTGTAAACATTCTATGATTCTATAACTTCTGGCCATGACAAATCCAAACAAAACAAAGAGATGGTGTGTTGTTGTCAAAATATAGTCTATTCGGAAACGTTACATTCTGTAATGCACAGCTGAAGATGATGGAAGGAAGCATGGCTGCGATTGTACACACAGAACCATCATATTGGGTTTGAAGATGGTATGTCTGCAGCTCCATATCAGAGTTCAATCTACAATCTGAAACAGTTCAAGCTCATCTGGCAAACATTGTGCATCAGTATTCTTGATATAAATTTGTAGTTTTCTAGTTGATTTTCTTTGTTTAGCACCACTACCTGTTCCTTTCAGCTGAGTGCTAAATTTGTCATCAGAAGATTAGCTGTCCAATCATGTACAGGTTCAAGTGATGCAAATTAATCAACTTAATTACCCAGAAATAAGCCACTTGACCTTTATTTAAAAAGTCGAGTCGTGTTTCCATTGTTAGTATTTAATGGAAAGGAAATCTAAAAATCTAATCAAGTCACACACTTCAAAGATATTGAGGCTGATCTTCTGATGCACAAAATTTTAAAATGGCTTGAAGCCATTTTGGGTTTAAAACATGCTCTCATTTTACATTTGCATTTTGTTGTCTAAAAATAACTTGCCAGTATTACAAATATAAGGGTGATTTTCATCTCTCAAATTGACCCATTTTTAGGCTTATATGAAGTGAAAGAGGATCAAAAATTACTACGAAAGATAAACTTGCTGCTGGAGACACACCCATTCTAATTTTTGGATGGACCTCAATTTAAGTTGGCCAGCAGTCCCATTGGAAACAGGTGGGGTCCTAATTATTATATTTAAATACAGGATTAACTGACATTTTCAGGAACTCAAACTCCATTTTCCATCAATCATGGAAAATGGTGTTTGAGTTCCTGACAATGTCCATCTGTTGCTTCCAAACACTCAAACCATGGGCAGTACAGATCGGGAGTCAGCCATTTACAGAAGACCTAAGGTACAGTCAGGAAAAGGCTGGCAGTCAGGCTGCTACTCATATTTTTTTCATTCTTTTGGGAGTTTTGAGCCTTAAAGGCTCCCTTCAGTTCATCTCCTTTCTGCTGTGTGTGCTTATTAAATTTCCCTGACCTTGAAATATGCTCCATTTGAACAAGGATGTTCCCAGCCTTCCCCTATAAGGTATTGCTACAGGCTCAGGATGAGCGTGTGCCATACCAGATTTCCCAATCGCCAAATGGCGATCTGCCTACCACCAACGTAATTAGCGTTGCCAGCTCGCCGACTCAAAGCAAATGAGGCTCAGTCACAAAAATCAATCAGGTCTCCTGCCGATGTCATTGGACGGCCAGAGCAGTCACCTGATCTAATTGTAAATGCAATAGGATCTGCTACAAGAAGCTTAAAACATTTGTCGGATAACAAAATGACTTTACTAAGCAATTGAAATGAGTTACGCAAGTTGGATTAAATGCCTTAGGTTCATTGATCCTTGTAGAAATGAAGATAGATAAAAGTCCTCACTGAATACCACATCAAGCCAATATTTAACATGAAACAGAAACCGCAACAGATTTCTTAGTTTCTGTCAATTCTGTTCATTTGAAAATTACTCGTCACTAGACAATCTATATTTTGGAATAGATTGCCTGACAGAAAAGTGTAGTTATAAACTTTAAAATCACGTCCTTCTTAATTAACATTCACCATACATTTCCTTCATGTTTCTAAATTCAGATTAAATGTAGTACTCTCAATTTATAGTTATTTTTGATAAACCCATAAAGATGAATGTGATCTTTCTGTTACACAATGAGCACTGATTGTACTTATCCATAGAAAGTTCAGATAAATCACAGTAATAATCCATTGCCAATTGAAAGAGGTCAAAATAAGAGGAAAACCAACCCAAGCAGCATCTACCAATAAACATAAGCATTGTCATCCACAAAAATCTGAACTAGAGACAAAGATAAATCATTCACAAGGATTAACAATTAGACAAAATACGTTAATAATCTTAAGATACAGGGCTCAGAGAATATATTCACCATTTTGCAGAGGATTCAGGATGTTACCTAATTATTTGAGGTGCTGTCCAACTATAATGTCCAAGTTGCAAGCTGCTTTCAAGATCAGTGAATCAGTATTTTGCAATAAATACAGAAAATGCTTGCCATAAATACAGGACAGTTACTAATAAATCCAACAGGGAATTAGGGAGACATTTATTTACTTAAGGAGAATGTGAAACTCGCTACCACAGGAAATGGTTGAGGCAAATAGCTTAGATGCTTTCAAAAGAAAACTGGGTGAGTACCTGAGAGAAAATGGAATAGAAAGATATGCTGAAGGGCTGAAATGAGGCAATTGGAATGGGAGGAGACCCCTGTGTAACATAAACACTAGTTGGGCCGAATGGCCTGTTTCTGTGCTGTATATTCTATGTAAAATGCTGGAAACACTCAGCATGTCAGGCAGTAGCTGTGGAGCGAGAAAGAAACAGAGTTAACGTATCATCATAGGCAGTCCCTCTGATTCAAGGAAGATTTGCTTCCACTCTTAAAATGAGTCCTTAGGTGGCTGAACAGTCCAATACGAGAACCACAGTCCCTGTCACAGGTGGGACAGTTGGAGTTGTCCATGAGAGTCCTGACGTTCCAGGTCCCGAACTTCATGTTAGAGGAGTGGAAGATGCCTGTGCGTGAGTTCTTTTACCATGGGGTGGTCATTGCACACCAGCTACCACGGCAAACGTATTAGGTTGATGACCTATCATCATAACTAGAAGAAGTTAGCAAGTGGGAAGCCAGGGAAATGGGGATGTGGGGAAAGGAATGATCAAAGGGAAGGTCTGTGATAGGGTGGAGGGCAGGGGTGATTACATGACAAAAGGGAGGATGGTGCAAGGCAAAAGAGAGTGCTAATAGGACAAGTAAAGAAACAAACTATGGGTGCAGATATTGTGGAATGCTATGCATATTTCGTCAGCCAAATTGTTGTCAGCCTCCTTTTGTTCTGGGTCAGAATATTGAGGAAATTGGCACAGCGATCAATCTGCTGTTAGCAATTATCAGCAAGCAGACATCAGCCACAACCCAGCAAACCTAGTTTGTGCCCATCAGACCTTAGCTGAGACAGCACACTGTTCAGCTGAAAAAAAAGTGGAGACTATGTTAAATGATACTGTACCTGATCTGTTTGGAAATTCTGAGGTGGATCATATGAAGATCTGAGGTGGATCATATGAAGATCTATTTTAATTTGCTACATCTGTAGCACCTACACCTGGTAACACTGAATCACTGATCGCATGAGAAGGAACAAAGTGTGTGGCAAACACTTATCAAGAACATTAAAATATAAAACTATATAATTATAACAAAAAATTCTCAATGTAATTGTTTTTCTAATTTAATTGTAAGTTGATCTTGATAATTCAAACAAATTCTATTCTTGAATGGGTGTACCAGACTGTGCAGTATGCCACACTCCTGTGTATGGTCTATTCATACCTTTAGGACATAAGAACATAAAAACATAAGAATTAGGAACAGGAGTAGGCCATCTAGCCCCTCGAGCCTGCTCCGCCATTCAACAAGATCATAGCTGATATTATGGCCGTGGACTCAGCTCCACTTACCCGCCCGCTCCCCATAACCCTTAATTCCCTTATTAGTTAAAAATCTATCTATCTGTGACTTGAATACATTCAGTGAGCTAGCCTCAATTGCTTCCTTGGGCAGAGAATTCCACAGATTCACAACCCTCTGGGAGAAGAAATTCCTTCTCAACTCTGTTTTAAATTGTCTCCCCTGTATTTTGAGGCTGTGCCCCCAAGTTCTAGTCTCCCTGACCAGTGGAAACAACTTCTCTGCCTCTATCTTGTCCATCCCTTTCATTATTTTAAATGTTTCTATAAGATCACCCCTCATCCTTCTGAACTCCAACGAGTAAAGACCCAGTCTACTCAATCTATCATCATAAGGTAACCCCCTCATCTCCGGAATCAACCTAGTGAATCGTCTCTGTACCCCCTCCAAAGCCAGTATATCCTTCCTTAAGTAAGGCCACCAAAACTGCACGCAGTACTCCAGGTGCGGCCTCACCAATACCCTATACAGTTGCAGAAGGACCTCCCTGCTTTTGTACTCCATCCCTCTCGCAATGAAGGCCAACATTCCATTCGCCTTCCTGATTACCTGCTGCACCTGCAAACTATCCTTCTATAGAGTTTCAATAAACTCAAAAGAGTTTCATGCACAAGGACCAATCGTGGAGCAGTGGAGGCGTGTCCTGCTCAGTTGGAGCTGTGAGCAGTGAGGAGAGGAGCCACCAACTTGTGCTCCTGCCTGGAGAGCCCTGAGACCAGCCCAGGAAGAGAAGGAAGGAAGGGGCTTCACCATCACTTTCACCCAGAGGGAGAGGAGGGAGAACAGGAAACTTTTCAACATTTTTTACCATTCTGCAAAGAGTTGGAGAGAGGGGGAAAAGACCAAAACAGCATCCAGTGTGGAAGGAGGGAGACTCTACTATTTCTACAGGTGGGTGTGGGTGCATTTCCCAAAAGACTTTGTTATATCGGTGGGGGGAGGAAAGAAGACCACTGAGGGCCGGAACATCGCGGGGGGTGTGTGTGTGTGTGGCAGTGTGCGTGGGGGCCGTGCTTACAACTAGGCCCCCCCCACAATTGGAACCCCCCCCACCCCCCACATTTGCCTAGCCTGGGATAGCTGGAGCTACCAGGCTGAAGTTTCTTTAAATCACCAATTAACATCATTAGGAGTGTGTGCCTGGTGGCTCTAGCTACCCCAGGTGAAGACGTCTTCTCCCCCCACCTGAAGACCAACCCAAAGACTGTGCTTGTGTGTTTTGCCATCTGGGGAGTGCACCCACCCACAGCTGCGAGGGGAGACCTGCCCTCGCAGTTCCCCCCCCCCTTCCCACCCCCCTCTCTCTTTCCCTGTTACTCTGATTCTCCCCTCTCTCTCTGAGAGCCCTTTCTTCCAATTTTTTTTTTTTTTTTTTTAAAACAATTGAGACAACTGAGCAGAGGGAGCAAGGCCTCTCCCCAATTGCCAACGAGGGGAGAGGTGCCTCGTTAAGGGCTCCTCTGCTCAGTTAATATACGAGGCCATTAAAGACCATTAAGGCCTGTGACTTTGGGGTGGGTGTAGCCCTTAAAGGGACCCCGTGATGGCGACCCCATCCACGCCGGTGGCGGGGCCAGTGAAGACGTATGCGCAGGTGGCAACCGCTTCCACGGCACCTCCTGCGCCACCCGCTGCCCTGCCACCTTTCAGACTTATAACCAGGAAACACGGGGTCAAGAGCTACACTCACCCCACAATGAGCATCGAGGAGTGCGTGCGGGCGATGGCTGGGGTAGTCGGCCCCTCGGCCATTGTCGCAGCCTCCAAGATGTCTGGGAAGGCTGTGTTCTTCCTGGGGTCGGAGCGAGCGGTGTCCCTGGCCCTCGAAAGGGGGCTCACGGTGGGCGGGACGTTCCTGCCGGTGGATCCTCTCGAGGCCACCGCGCAGAGGGTCATCGTGTCGAACGTCCCGCCCTTTGTTCCCGCTGAGCTCCTCCTCCCTCACCTACAACAACTGGGGGAGGTAAGGTCAGGGATCAACCCCATACCGCTCGGCCTCAGGGAGAACAGCCTGCGCCACGTGTTCTCCTTCCGCCGCCAGCTCTTTGTCCGGCTGGCGCGGGAGGACACGACGGAGGGAAGTTTTAATGTGGTGCACGAGGGGACTGCCTACCGCGTCTTCTGGACGTCGGACGGCGTGCGGTGCCATGCCTGCAAGGAGGTGGGGCACGTTCGCAAGAACTGCCCCACCTCCAAGGCCGCCAAACCACCGAAGGCGGCCAAGGCTGGCGCCGCCGCCACCCCTCCCCCTAGCTGCGTCCGCGTGCCGGGAGCCATGGTTGCGCGGGCATCGTCGGGGGCCTTTGTTTTCAGGGCCTCCGGCGGGGGGGAGGGAGAGCGTCCGACCGGAAAGAAGGCGCGGAAGAAGGCAAAACATCCAGAGGCGGGTCCCCTCGGTGCGCCGGAAAGTTTGACCACCGCGCTCAGCCCAACCCAGTCACCGGCGAGCGCAGGGTGCCCTGAGCCCGTGCCCGAGCCCTTGACCAATACCGCAGAGGGGCTCGGGCGAGGGCAAGATAAGGAAAAGGGGGGTGCGGAGCGGGAGGCCTCGGCAGACATGGAGGTCTCCCTGCTTTCGCGCACCCTCAGGAACAAAAAGAGGCACCACCCCAATGAGGCGGAGGGGGAACAACATCCCTCCGTGGAGGAGGCGGTGCCCGCCGCGTGTCCCGCGTCCCCCACCAGCGCCCCCAAATTGCGCTGCAGGCGCGAGGAGTCTGTCCCTGGGGAGGGTGAGGCAGTCGAGGCTGCCCAGCCGCTGCCTCCCGGGGATGGCATGGAAGATCTGCCTGTCGTGGGGGGCGTGGGGCCAGCGGAAGAATGCGTAGCCGCCGGGTCGAGGATCCCGGGGACTGAGGCGGGCGGGGCCGAAAAGGCCGAACCTGAGCCCGCCCAGCCAATACCCAACTTCCCCCGGGATTTGCTCGACCCGGCAGAGAATGAAACAATTGATTTTAATGATACTGTACATGCTGGGCCGGGGGGTGGCAGCGGGGAGGGGGAGGAACACCCACCCTCGCCCCTTACTTTGGAGCTGGAGCACTTGGGGAGCCTGGGGATTTCCTATGGCCGGGTCTCTCCTTGTTCCCCGGTTCCTGGGGCGGAGGGGGAACCCCTTCCGCTGTCGCTTCCCGACCCAGCACCATTTTTTAAAGAGCCCAGTGGGGACTCCTCTGCCGACGATCCTGGGGGTGGGATCGGGGCAGAGCCAGGGCCGGTTGGAGCGGCCGGTTCATTTGCCGTGCCTTGTGCGGTCGATGGGCCGGCTGCTGGCGGCCACCTCCCGGAGGAGGACGGGGACTCGGTGGGGGACGCGGGAGAAGAACTAGAGACCACCGCCAGCGAGGCGGTGGATCTGCTCGCGGCCGCCGCCGAGACCATCCTCATTCCTGCAAAGGAACTCCGGGACTTTTTGGCCCAGAGCCGGGGTCGCTGCAACCAAGCCCGACTGGCCCTGGAAAAATGGTCCGAGCCAGAGCTGATCAAGGCGTCCGTCTGCGCCGCCGTCAAAACCTTGGCCGCGGACGGGCCCTTGACAAAGGCGCAACACCTCAAGCTGCGCGAGCTCGAGGGACTCCTCGCTGGGCTGCGGAGGGAGCGGAGTTCAACAAAAGACTCCGCTCCCTCCCCCACAATAGGTTAAGGTAGAGGTTGCACTATGCTTTTGCCATGAAGATAACCATAGCCAGCCTCAACATCAACGGCGGCAGAGGGGCACGCCGTAGATTTGACAATTTTTCGCTCCTGCGGGAGGGGAAATATGCGGTGTGCTTCCTGCAAGAAACCCACACCGTTCCGGGAGACGAAGCCACGTGGCTCCTGGAATGGCAAGGAGAGGTCCGCATGAGCCACCTCACCGCCATTTCTAGTGGGGTGGCCATCTTGCTGGGCCCGCATTTTCAGCCGGAGATCTTGGGGGTCGAGGAGCCCGTGCCAGGCCGCTTGCTGCACGTAACGGTTCACCTGGGGGACGTGCCGCTCCATCTCGTGAACGTGTACGCCCCTCAGCCCGGCCCGCAGCAAACGCGCTTCTTTGAAGAGGTGTCCGCTCTTCTTGGCTCCGTCGACGTCGGCGACTGCATTGTCCTCGGGGGGGATTTTAACTGCACCCTCGAGGCGAGGGACCGCTCCGGTGCCCCGCAGTGCATGACGGCGATGGAGAAGTTGAGGGACCTGGTCGGGTCCTTCGACTTGGTGGACGTCTGGCGAAATCTCCACCCCGACTCCAGCGCCTTTACTTGGGTGAGGCCTGGAGTTGGATGGTCTAGAGTCGACCGCCTTTACGTGTCTCGGGCGTACGTTTCCTGCGTCCCGGCGGCCTCCATGCGGCCGGTGCCGTGTTCGGACCACCACCTGGTGTGGGCGGAGCTCGCTTCGCTCCGCGCGAGGACGGGGTCCGCGTACTGGCACTTTAACAACCGGCTGCTGGAGGACGTGCGGTTCCAGGACTCGTTCCGTCGATTCTGGTCCGACTGGAGAAGGAAGCAGGGGGGCTTCCCCTCCTTGAGGCTATGGTGGGACGTGAGCAAGGCTCACGTCCGCGTCTTCTGTCAAGAGTACGCGAGGGGGTCGACCAAGAGGCGGGCGGCCAGAGTCGGGCGCCTAGAAAAAGAGGTGCTCGACCTGGAAGCCCGTCTCGGTCAAGTCGTCCAGGACCCGGCCCTGCGGACGGTGTACGAAGCGAAGAAGGCCGCGCTGAAGGACCTGCAGCTCGTCGGGTCCCGAGGCGCGTTCGTGAGGTCGCGGATCCGGTTCCTGCGGGATCTGGACCGCGGCACCCCCTTCTTCTACTCGCTGGAAAAAAGGCAGAGTGTCCGTAAGCAGCTCTTGACGCTGCTGGCCGACGACGGCTCTCTCGTCTCGGATCCGGAGGGCGTCAACAACAGGGCCCGTGAATATTACGGGGCTCTGTTCTCTCCGGATCCGTCCAGCGAGGAAGCGCGTAGAGTTTTGTGGGAGGACCTGCCGAAGGTCAGCCCGGAGGGCGCCGAAAATCTGGAAGCTCCGCTAAGCCTGACGGAGCTGACCGGTGCCCTCGCCCGGCTCTCGAGGGGAAAATCCCCGGGGCTGGACGGGCTGACCGTGGAGTTCCACAGGGCGTTCTGGGACGTCCTGGGGAGCGACTACGCGCGGGTCCTGGGGGAAAGTCTGGCGACCGGGGAGATGCCCCTCTCTTGGCGCAGGGCAGTCATCGTCCTGCTGCCTAAGAAGGGCGACCTCCGCCTCGTTAAGAAATGGCGCCCGGTCTCCCTCCTCAGCACGGACTACAAAATCTTCGCCAGGGCGATGTCTGCTCGCCTTGGTGCCGTGCTGGATCACATAGAAACATAGAAACATAGAAAATAGGTGCAGGAGCAGGCCATTCAGCCCTTCTAGCCTGCACCGCCATTCAATGAGTACATGGCTGAACATGAAACTTCAGTACCCACTTCCTGCTTTCACGCCATACCCCTTGATCCCCCGAGTAGTAAGGACTTCATGATCCACCCCGACCAGTCATACACGGTCCCGGGCCGGACAATCCACGATAACATCCATCTGGTCCGGGACCTCATCCATTGTTCCCAGGAGGCTGGTCTGTCGGTCGCCTTCCTATCCCTCGACCAAGAGAAGGCGTTCGACAGGGTGGATCACGACTATCTGCTCGGAACTCTGCGCGCTTTCGGGTTCGGGACGCATTTCGTCGCCCGGATCCGACTTTTGTACGCCGCCGCGGAGTGTCTGATTAAGGTTAACGGGTCCTTGACGGCGCCCCTTCGCTTTAGGAGAGGGGTGCGCCAGGGATGCCCCATGTCCGGCCAGTTATACGCCGTTTGCGTGGAGCCTTTCCTGCGCCTCTTGCGGACGAGGTTGACGGGACTGGCTCTGCAAGGGCCGGGCGTGGAGGTCGTCCTCTCGGCTTACGCCGATGACGTGCTCCTCGCGATAGAAGATCCCGCTGACCTGCGGAGAATGCGTGAGTGCCAGGAGATTTACTCGGCCGCGTCCTCCGCCAGGATCAACTGGGAGAAATGTTCCGGACTCCTGGTGGGTCAGTGGCGGGTGGACTCCCTGCCGGAGGAGCTCAGGCCTTTTGCCTGGAGCACGACCCATCTCCTCTATCTGGGAGTCTACCTTAGCCCCGACGAGGGAGCCTGGCCGGCGAACTGGCAGGAGCTGGAGGCCAAGGTCGCCGCTCGCCTAGGGCGCTGGACAGGACTGCTCCGAGTGCTGTCCTACAGGGGTCGAGCGCTAGTCATAAACCAGCTGGTGGCCGCAATGCTGTGGTACCGGCTGGTCACTTTGACCCCTCCCCCTGCGTTTGTCGCCAAGATACAGAAGAAGCTGGTGGACTTCTTCTGGAACAACAGGAAGCACTGGGTCTCTGCCGCGGTCTTGAGTCTCCCGCTTGAGGAGGGCGGTCAGTCGTTGGTGTGCGTCAGCGCCCAGCTCGCGACTTTCCGTCTTCAGACCCTGCAGAGATACCTTTACGTCGAGCCCCCTCCTAGGTGGTGCGCTCTGGCGAGGTATTTCTTCCGCCAGCAGCTCGACCTCAATTATGACACGCAGCTCCTGTTTGTGAACTTGGGGGGTGCCAGGACCGCCCTCCGGGAGCTGCCTGTCTTTTACAGGGAACTCATCAGGGTCTGGAACAAAGTCTCCACCAAGCGCAGCTCTCCGCCGGCTGGAGTGGCGGCCGTCCTGCAGGAACCGCTGCTCGGGAATCCGTACCTCCACGGCCGAGGCTTTATGTGGCGGTCGGAAGAGAGGGCTGTGGCTGGTGAGGTGACCAGGGTCAGGGACCTGCTCGATGGCGGAGGAGCGGGCTGGATGGCGCCAGACACGCTGGCGCGGCGCCTAAATTCTGCCAACGTCCGCCACGCGGCCGATGCCATCGAGTCGCTAAAAACAGCTCTGGGCCCTGACTCCGTTAGGTGCATCGAGGAGGCTCAAGCACGTGGGGAGATCCCGTCCGAACTGACCCCCGTCCGGACGGAATTCCTCATCGGCGCCAAACCCCGGAACCTCCCTCGGGGGCCGGCGCCTCACAACTTGAGCCGCCTCGGGGAAATCCCCTCCGTGCCTTTCAGTTCCGCGCGGAGGTGTTTCCTGTACGGGCTGCTCCTGCACACCCTCAACTTTGCCATCCTCGCCGGCCTTCCGGACACGCCATGGCGTACCATCTTGCCGTCCGGAGGAGGCGGGGGTCCCCGATGGAGGGCACTCTACGCAGGGGTCCTCCCACTATTCATCGGGGACTTGGCCTGGAGGGTGGTGCACGGAGCAGTGCCGTGCAACAAATTTTTAAGCCGGTTCACGGACTCCCAGGCCGCCTGCAATTTCTGCGGTCTGGAGGAGTCCGTGTTCCATGTTTTTATTGAGTGCACAAGGTTGCAGCCCCTGTTCCATTATTTGAAGGGGCTGCTCCTGAAATTCTGGCTGCACTTCAGTCCCACTCTCCTGATCTTTGGGCACCCTGTGCGGAGGGGAGCGGGTAGGTCCGAGGGCCTCCTCGTAGGACTGCTCCTGGGCACGGCCAAGGGTGCCATCAGCCGGTCCAGGCAGCGGGCGGTCGAGGGGGTCGTTCAACCTGACTGCCTGCCTCTCTTCCGCTCTTACATCCGGTCCAGGGTGTCCTTGGAGATGGAGCACGCGGTGTCCACCGGTACGCTCGCGGCCTTCCGCGAGAGGTGGGCACCGGAGGGACTGGAGTGCATCATCACGCCCGGCAACCAAATTTTAATTTGATTTTACGTTTTTATGTTTAATTTGTTTTAATTGCCGGTGCTTTTAGTGTCCCCCTTCCCTTTTATAGGGGGCACTGGGGAAAATTGTGATTCTAGTGCCCAAAAAAAAAAACCAAAAAAAATGAAAAACACAAACAAAAATACAAAAAAAGGAAAAAAGGGCCTTGTAAATGTCTGGTGTGTCACCCAGGTCGGGTGGCACGGTTTAATGTTTTATGTTTTTGCAGGTGAACTCCAAAAAGAGTTTCATGCACAAGGACCCCAAGGTCCCTCTGCACCGCAGCATGTTGTAATTTCTCCCCATTCAAATAATATTCCCTTTTTTGTTTTTTTTCCCAAGGTGGATGACCTCACACTTTCCGACATTGTATTCCATCTGCCAAACCTTAGCCCATTCGCTTAACCTATCTGAATCTCTTTGCAGCCTCTCTGTGTCCTCTACACAACCCGCTTTCCCACTAATCTTTGTGTCATCTGCAAATTTTGTTACACTACACTCTGTCCCCTCTTCCAGGTCATCTATGTATATTGTAAACAGTTGTGGTCCCAGCACCTATCCCTGTGGCACACCACTAACCACCGATTTCCAACCGGAAAAGGACCCATTTATCCCGACTCTCTGCTTTCTGTTAGCCAGCCAATTCTCTATCCATGCTAATACATTCCACTGACCCCACGTACCTTTATCTTCTGCAGTAACCTTTTGTGTGGCACCTTATTGAATGCCTTTTGAAAATCTAAATACACCACATCCATCGGTACACCTCAATCCACCATGCTCGTTATATCCTCAAAGAATTTTAGTAAATTAGTTAAACATGATTTCCCCTTCATGAATCCATGCTGCATCTGCTTGATTGCACTATTCCTATCAAGATGTCCCACTATTTCTTCCTTAATGATAGTTTCAAGCATTTTCCCCACTACAGATGTTAAACGAACCGGCCTATAGTTACCTGCCTTTTGTCTGCCCCCTTTTTTAAACAGAGGCGTTACATTAGCTGCTTTCCAATCCGCTGATACCTCCCCAGAGTCCAGAGAATTTTGGTAGATTATAACAAATGCATCTGCTATAACTTCCGCCATCTCTTTTAATACCTTAGGATGCATTTCATCAGGACCAGGGGACTTGTCTACCTTGAGTCCCATTAGCCTGTCCAGCACTACCCCCCGAGTGATAGTGATTGTCTCCAGGTCCTCCCTTCCCACATTCCTGCGACCAGCAATTTCTGGCACGGTTTCTGTGTCTTCCACTGTGAAGACCGAAGCAAAATAATTGTTTAAGGTCTCAGCCATTTCCACATTTCCCATTATTAAATCCCTCTTCTCATCTTCTAAGGGACCAACATTTACTTTAGTCACTCTTTTCCGTTTTATATATCTGTAAAAGCTTTTACTATCCGTTTTTATGTTTTGCGCAAGTTTACCTTCGTAATCTATCTTCCCTTTCTTTATTGCTTTCTTCGTCATTTTTTGCTGTCGTTTAAAATTTTCCCAATCTTCTAGTTTCCCACTAACCTTGGCCATCTTATACGCATTGGTTTTTAATTTGATACTCTCCTTAATTTCCCTGGTTATCCACGGCTGATTATCCCTTCTCTTACCGCCCTTCTTTTTCATTGGAATATATTTTTGTTGAGCACTATGAAAGAGCTCCTTAAAAGTCCTCCACTGTTCCTCAATTGTGCCACCGTTTAGTCTGTGTTTCCAGTCAACTTTAGCCAACTCTGCCCTCATCCCACTGTAGTCCCCTTTGTTTAAGCATAGTATGCTCATTTGAGACACTACTTCCTCACCCTCAATCTGTATTACAAATTCAACCATACTGTGATCACTCATTCTGAGTGGATCTTTTACTAGGAGATCGTTTATTATTCCCATCTCATTACACAGGACCAGACCTCAGATAGCTTGCTCCCTTGTAGGTTCTGTAACATACTGTTCTAAGAAACAATCCCGTATGCATTCTATGAATTCCTCCTCCAGGCTACCCCGTGCGCTTTGAGTTGACCAATCGATATGTAGGTTAAAATCCCCCATGATTACTGCCGATCCTTTTTCACATGCCTCCATTATTTCCTTGATTATTGCCCGCCCCACCGTGAAGTTATTATTTGGGGGCCTATAAACTACGCCCACCAGTGACTTTTTCCCCTTACTATCTCTAATCTCCACCCACAATGATTCAACATTTTGTTCATTAGAGCCAATATCGTCTCTCACAACTGCCCTGATATCATCCTTTATTAACAGAGCTACCCCACCTCCTTTCCCTTCTTGTCTATCTTTCCGAATCGTCAGATACCCCTGTATGTTTAATTCCCAGTCTTGGTCACCCTGCAACCACGTTTCTGTAATGGCCACCAAATCATACCCATTTGTAATGATTTGTGCCGTCAACTCATTTACTTTATTTCGAATGCTGCGTGCATTTAGGTAGAGTGTTTTAATACTAGTTTTTAATCCATGATTTTTAGTTTTGACCCCTCCTGCAGCCCCTTTACATTCAGTGGCCCTTTTTGTTTTTTGCCTTGGGTTTCTCTGCCCTCCACTTTTACTCATCTCCTTTATGTCTTTTGCTTTTGTCTCCTTTTTGTTTCCCTCTGTCTCCCTGCATTGGTTCCCATCCCCCTGCCACATTAGTTTAACTCCTCCCCAACAGTACTAGCAAACACTCCCCCTAGGACATTGGTTCCGGTCCTGCCTAGATGCAGACCGTCCGGTTTGTACTGGTCCCACCTCCCCCAGAACCGGTTCCAATGCCCCAGGAATTTGAATCCCTCCCTGCTGCACCACTGCTCAAGCCACGTATTCTTCTGAACTAGCCTGCAATTCCTACTCTGACTAGCCCGTGGCACTGGTAGCAATCCCGAGATTACTACTTTTGAGGTCCTATTTTTTAATTTAGCTCCTAGCTTCTTCAAAGTTTCAATAATATCTCCATGCATTACAATGTTATCAGGAAGAAACACCTTCATTTGCTTTTGCTATTGTTGTAAGATATGTAACGAAATTAACTTGTTCCTCACTGGCTAGATTCAAAAATCTTCATTAACTTGCCTAAAAATCTATATCATTGATGCTAACAGCTGTTGGCACATTCATAGTACATTTGAAATCGCAGACCGAGATCACAAGCTACTTTACAATTCTTTACCTAGGTTGGCTCTAAATTGTCTGCACTGCCTCAATTTCCTCACAAACTGCTTTGCAGCAAGAGCCAGATAATGAATCCTGTTCTTGCATTAAATATGCCTTCAAATTGGATTGAGAACTGTAAGAAGAAATGCTAGAATTAACCATTGAATTAAAACTAATTATAACCTGAATTGGCTCATTACTTTGGCACAAAACACCACCACTGGTCATCACTAGCAAATGGATATTATAATAATTATGGTAAGTGCAGGTAAACTAGCTCAATACTTGATTACTGCCAGCACTACTTCCAACCAACGGATTCTGCACATAGAGATACGTAGCCTGCAGGTGAGATTCACACCCTACTGGGAGTATTGCTCAGACACATCTTGACAAATGACTATTACAGTAGAGTAAGGAGGTCTGTCACGTATTTTGTCTTAAAATTTCATACCCTATATTTCAATGATAGTTGACAGGTTTTCATCATCCCAAACTCCCTACTGTTGAACATCTCATCTCATCCAACAATATGATTGTTCCGTCAGTCTCTTTTACTCAGAGCCTATATACTTCTGTTACTCGAATATTTCAGCAGTTACCACATGTTTGTAAAAGAAAATATGCATTTGATTTAAACCAGAATTCAAGCATAGATCACTTGAGCACGTTGAAAATACCACAGCCAGGCCTACCCAATTAGGCACAACCTCTGTAAATTATTTCTCATCGAAACTCATTCTAACAGGCTTGTATGGATTTATTTTTTTACTTAGTTTCTTTCTCCATCTTGTCACTTGTCTAATGCACAGATACTTTGCTTATCATTACAACTGGTTGTAGTTGTTGCTACAGTGCAGATGCTCAAGTGAGCTCACTGTACAGACAGCATATCAATGAAAAAAGGACTGTTTGCCACACTTGAGGAACATCTAATAGCTATGATCATATCATTTCATGGCATGTCCATAAACTAATGGGCTGCTAAGATTAGTATTTAATGTGTTTTGTATTGCAATGTGAGATCATTTGATAATGGTGTAAATGCAGTCATGATATTCTGGACTATTTAGGTACAGAATCATTTAGTATAGATTAGGCTACATCTTTTATTGTCTATAAACATCATTATTCCCATCCCGAATAGTGCACTCTTTTTTAGTTTAGCTTTTAAACAGATGGGGAATTTTTAATAACTAGAAATTCGACAGTGACATGAAAGTTGCCAGTGTCACCACAACCATGAGTTAATGGCCACCGAAAATGGTTTGCATCAGTAGGAGAGAAAAATTCCCACTGGGGACAAAATATTATTAGCCCAGCGCTAAACTGACCATGTAATGCTCTCCTGGTGGCAATAGCCCCGACATCAGTCCCCAATGTGGCATCCAGAAAAGGCATTACATCTTCCAAAAGGCTCTGGAAGGGAGGCTATGATTTTTCTAGGCATTGTGGGATATTAAAAGGACAATACATTGTCATTTGCTTAAAAGGACAATTCCTTCTGAACTGATAAAAATTTAAAAAGTGCAGTTTTCAATCTTTACAGCTCTACTGCCTTTAAAAAAATAATTACATTTGAAAGAAAAGTTCCCAAATGGAAGTCTTCAGTTCTGAAAGCTGAATTTCCTTCCACACCTCTAAAAATGGGAAAAGTACTTCAGAACGAACATAACTGGCTGAGCAAGCAAGGGAAGCGACACCCAGTGCCTTGCATGCAGCACTCCAGCTTTGTGCAGGGGGTCAACACTGTAAGAGAGGTCCTCTACCCACAGGGATCAGGAGGCCGTTCAGAAAGAACAATGTGGGAAATTTGAGCAGGGAGTTTGTGAGGTGGCCTATAAAAGGCCCAACATCGGAGAGGCAGCGGGATTTCGAGCGGGGAGTTCGTGAGGCTGCCTATAAAAGGCCCAACATTGGAGAAGCAGTGGGACTTCGAGCGGGGCGTTCGTGAGGCGGCCTATAAAAGGCCCGACATCGGAGAGGCAGCGGGACTTCGAGCAGGGAGTTCGTGAAGCGGCCTATAAAAGGCCCGACATCGGAGAGGCAGCGGGACTTCGAGCAGGGAGTTCGTGAAGCCAGCCGGTGCAGCTGCAGCAGGGAGGCAAAAAAGAAGTAAAAAGAAATCAAAAGGTGACGTCACAGCCAAGGGGGTAAGTGATTGGCTGGCGATTGGTAAGTAGTTTTTTTCTTTTTCTTTTTCTTTTCTTTATCAGTAAGTAATATTTAGCATTGTTGTTGCCAAATTAAGTTAATCTAGGGGTTAAGTCATGGCAGGAGAGCTCAGACACGTGTTATGCTCCTCCTGTACTATGTGGGAAGTCAGCAACGCTTACAATGTCCCTGACGATGTGTGCGGGAAGTGCATCCGCCTGCAACACCTGACAGGCCGCATTGCGGCACTGGAGCTGCGGGTGGATTCACTCTGGAGCATGCGCGATGCTGAGGATGTCGTGAATAGCACGTTTAGCGAGTTGTACTTACCGCAGGTAAAGGGTACACAGCCAGATAGGGAATGGGTGACCAACAGGAAGAGCAGTGGTAGGAAGGTAGTGCAGGGGTCCCTGCTTTGGGTACTGTTGAGGGGGATGACTTATCAGGGAAGGGCAGCAGCAGCCAAGTTTAAGGCACCATGGGTGGCTCTGCTGCACAGGAGGGCAGGAAAAAGAATGGGAGAGTTATAGCGATAGGGGATTCGATTATAAGAGGAATAGGTAGGCGTTTCTGCGGCCGCAACCGAGACTCCAGGATGGTATGTTGCCTCACTGGTGCAAGGGTCAAGGATGTCTCGGAGCGGGCGCAGGACATTCTGAAAAGGGAGGGTGAACAGCCAGTTGTCGTGGTGCATATGGGTACCAACGATATCAGTAAAAAACGGGATGAGGTCCTACGAGACGAATTTAGGGAGCTAGGAGCTAAATTAAAAAGTAGGACCTCAAAAGTAGTAATCTCGGGATTGCTACCAGTGCCACCAGAGTAGGAATCGCAGGATAGCTCAGATGAATACGTGGCTTGAGCAGTGGTGCAGAAGGGAGGGATTCAAATTCCTGTGACATTGAAACCGGTTCTGGGGGAGGTGGGACCAGTACAAACCGGATGGTCTGCACCTGGGCAGGACCGGAACCAATGTCCTAGGGGGAGTGTTTGCAAGTGTTGTTGGGGAAGAGTTATACTAATAAGACAGGGGGATAGGAACCTCTGCAGGGAGACAGAGGGAAATAAAATAGAGGCAGAAGCAAAAGATAGAAAGGAGAAAAGTAAAAGTGGAGGGCAGAGAAACCCAAGGCAAAAAACAAAAAGGGCCACATTACAGCAGAATTCTAAAGGGTCAAAGTGTGTTAAAAAGACAAGCCTGAAGGCTCTGTGACTCAATGCGAGGAGTATTCGGAATAAGGTGGACGAATTAACTGCGCAGATAGCAGTTAACGGATATGATGTAATGAGCATCACGGAGACATGGCTCCAGGGGGACCAAAGCTGGGAACTCAATATCCAAGGGTATTCAACATTTAGGAAGGATAGACAGAAAGGAAAAGGAGGCGGAGTGGCATTGCTGGTTAAAGAGGAAATTAATGCAATAGTAAGGAGAGACATTAGCTTGGATGATGTGGAATCGGTATGGGTGGAGCTGCGGAATACAAAAAGGACAGAAAACGCTAGAGGGAGTTGTGTACAGACCTCCAAACAGTAGTAGTGAGGTTGAAGACAGCATCAAACAAAAATAAAGGATGTGTGCAATAAAGGTACGGCAGTTATCATGGACGACTTTAATCTACATATCGATTGGACGAAGCAAACTGGTAGCAATGTGTGGAGGAGGATTTCCTGGAGTGTATTAGGGATGGTTTTCTAGACCAATATGTCGAGGAACCAACTAGAGAGCTGGCCATCCTCGACTGGGTGATGTGTAATGAGAAGGGATTAATTAGCAATCTTGTTGTGTGAGGGCCCTTGGGGAAGAGTGACCATATGCTCGAATTCTTTATCAAGGTGGAGAGTGACAGTTAATTCAGAAACTAGGGTCCTGAACTTAAGGAAAGGTAACTTTGACGGTATGAGGCGTGAATTGGCTAGAATAGACCGGCAAATTATACTTAAAGGGTTGACGGTGGATAGGCAATGGCAACATTTAAGGATCATATAGATGAACTTCAACAATTGTACATCCCTGTCTGGAAAGGGAAGGTGGCTTAACTATGGCTAACAGGAGAAATTAAGGATAGTGTTAAATCCAAGGATGAGGCATATAAATTGGCCAGAAAAAGCAGCAAACCTGAGGACTGGGAGAAACTTAGAATTCAGCAGAGGAGGGCAAAGGGTTTAATTAAGAGGGGGAAAATAGAGTACGAGAGAAAGCTTGCCGGGAACGTAAAAACTGACTGCAAAAGCTTCTATAGATATGTGAAGAGAAAAAGATTAGTGAAGACAAATGTAGGTCCCTTGCAGTCGGATTCAGGTGAATTTATAATGGGGAACAAAGAAATGGCAGACCAATTGAACAAATACCTTGGTTCTGACTTTGCGAAGGAAGACACAAATAACCTTCCGGATGTACTGGGGGCAGAGGGTGTAGTGAGAAGGAGGAACTGAAGGAAATCCTTATTAGGCGGGAAATTGTGTTAAGAAAATTGATGGGATTGAAGGCCGATAGATCCCTGGGGCCTGATAGTATGCATCCCAAAGTACTTAAGGAAGTGGCCCTAGAAATTGTGGATGCATTGGTGATCATTTTCCAACAGTTTATCGACTCTGGATTAGTTCCTATGGACTGGAGGGTAGCTAATGTAACACCACTTTTTAAAAAAGGAGGGAGAGAGAAAACTGGTAATTATAGATCGGATAGCCTGACATCAGTAGTGGGGAAAATGTTGGAATCAATTATTAAAGATGAAATAGCAGCGCATTTGGAAAGCAGTGACAGGATCGGTCCAAGTCAGCATGGATTTATGAAAGGGAAATCATGCTTGACGAATCTTCTGGAATTTTTTGAGGATATAAGTAGCAGAGTGGACAAGGGAGAACCAATGGATGTGGTGTATTTGGACATTCAAAAGACTTTTGACAAGGTCCCACACAAGAGATTTGTGTGCAAAATCAAAGCACATAGTATTGGGGGTAATGTACTGACGTGGATAGAGAACTGGTTGGCAGACAGGAAGCAGAGAGTCGGGATAAATGGGTCCTTTTCAGAATGGCAGGCAGTGACTAGTGGGGTGTCATAGGGCTCAGTGCTGGGACCCCAGCTCTTTACAATATACATTAATGATTTAGATGAAGGAATTGAGTGTAATATCTCCAAGTTTGCAGATGACACTAAGCTGGGTGGCATTGTAAGCTGTGAGGAGGATGCTAAAAGGCTGCAGGTTAGGTGAGTGGGCAAATGCATGGCAGATGCAGTATAATGTGCATAAATGTGAGGTTATCCACTTTGGGGGAAAAACATGAAGGCAGAATATTAGCTGAATGTCGGCAGATTAGGAAAAGGGGAGCTGCAACGAGACCTGGGTGTCATGGTTCATCAGTCATTGAAGGTTGGCATGCAGGTCCAGCAGGCGGTGAAGAAGGCAAATGGTATGTTGGCCTTCATAGTATAGGAGCAGGGATGTCTTACTGCAATTGTACAGGGCCTTGGTGAGACCACACCTGAAATATTGTGTTCAGTTTTGGTCTCCTAATCTGAGGAAGGGCGTACTTGCTATTGAGGGAGTGCAGCGAAGGTTCACCAGACTGATTCCAGGGATGGCTGGACAATCATATGATGAGAGACTGGATAGACTGCGCCTTTATACACTGGAGTTTAGAAGGATGAGAGGGTGTCTCATAGAAACATATAAGATTCTCACGAAACTGGACAGGCTAGATCTAGGAAGAATGTTCCCGATGTTGGGGAAGTCCAGAACCAGAGGACACAGTCTTAGGATAAGTGGTAGGCCATTTAGGACTGAGATGAGGAGAAACTTCTTCACTCAGAGAGTTGTTAACCTGTGGAATTCCCTGCCGCAGAGAGTTGTTGATGCCAGTTCATTGGATAAATTCAAAAGGGAGTTAGATATGGCCCTTACGGCTAAAGGGATCAAGGGGTATGCAGAGAAAGCAGGAAAGGGGTACTGAGGGACTGATCAGCCATGATCTTATTGAATAGTGGTGCAGGCTCGAAGGGCCGAATGGCCTACTCCAGCACCTATTTTCTATGTTTCTATGGACCAGATTATTGAGGCCATCACTGCCAGCAGTGTCACCCCCATCACCTGGCTCCAGTGCCCAAAGAAGCCTCATTACCTCAGACCAGTCAAGCTCAGTGAATGCATCTTCAAAATTAATCTCCTATCAATTGCATCACTAGCCTCACACACGTCTGAATGCATGACTCCCCCCCCCCCCGCTCCAACCTACCAAAAATCTGTACCAAACATGAGCAACACCTCCCATTCCTAGCTTCACCTCATCCTCTTGGAGGAAACAGTGCTAGCCATTCTTGGCAACGGTGTGACTGAGTCCTTGGCCACAGGCAGGGCAGAAAAGATAGAATATGCTGATATCCTCATACATTATCCTCCTTCCCACATAGGATCATGGGAACAGGAGTAGGCCATTCACCCCCTTAGCCTGTTCAGTCATTCAGTGAGATCACAGCTGATCTGCAACCTAACTCCATATACCGCCTTTGGCCCATATCCCTTAATACCTATGGTTAAAAAAAACTATTAATTTCAGATTTAAATTTAACAGCTGATCTGGCATCAATTGTCATTTGCAGAAGAGAGTTCCAAACTTCTACCATCCTTTGGCTGGAATCTTACCAGCCCTGCGATTGCAAATTTGAAGGCAGTCCCATTGTCAAAATGACCGTGATTGATAGCAGGGCGGAAGTCCGCTCTGAACCTGCCTCCTTGTGAATTTCCCAAGTGCCGACTCTGCTGCAGTTTGCAGACCCGGCATTAAGCAGCATGTCAGGCAATTGAGATCGTTAAGAAGCTGCTTTAAGCCATTTAAGCAGCATTTTTTTAGGTCCTAACCATTTTACCAAGGTTTTTTACGAGCTTCCCATCAGGGATCACCTCAGGTAAGCGTGTTGGGTTCTCAACAACTCTGGATTGATTTGCCTAGTTGACAGCTGCAGAAGTGGTATAAAAGCTACCATTTCACAGCTGTTCAATTTCCAATCTTAGAAGCTGGAGCCTTCAGGATTTGGATTATACTTTTCAGCTTTATGAACTGTTCACAGTTAACTCTCTATCCAGTGTCACTTCCTTAGAATCATTGAATCATAGAATTGTTGCAGCATAGAAGGCGGCCATTCAGTATCTATCACTATCTTCCTCACTGTTCACTACACTTCCACGTTTTGAGTCAACTGCAAATTTTGAAATTGTTCCCTGTACACCCACATCCCAGTCATTAACAAATATCAAGAAAAGCAGTGTCCAATAAACCGACCCCTGGGGAATACCATTGTATACCTTCCTTCCAGTTCGAAAAACAAGTGTTTTCTGTCATTTAGCCAGTTTTGTATCCATGCTGCCACACTGTCCCTTTTATTCCATGGGCTTCAATTTTTCTGGCAAGCCTATAATGTGGAACTTTGTCGAACGCCTTTTGGAAATCCATGTACACCACATCAATCGCATTACATTCATCAACCCTCTCTGTTACCTCATCAAAAGACTCAATCAATTTGGTTAAACATGATTTGCCTTCAACAAATCCATGCTGGTTTTCCTTAATCAATCCACCCCTATCCAAGTGACTATTAATTTTGTCGCTGATTATTGTTTCTAAAAGCTTCCCCACTACTGAGGTTAAACTGACTGGCCTGGTGTTGCTGGGTTTATCTTTACACCCTTTTTTGAGCAATGGTGTAGCATTTGCAATTCTCCAGTCAATTGGCACCAACCCCCTATATATGGAGGATTGGAATATTATGGCAGCACCTCTGTGATTTCTGCCCTCAATTCCCTCAGCATCCTAGGATGTATCCCATCTGCTCCTGGTGATTTGCGTTTCTCTCTTTAAAACGTGACGTTGAACTCAATCATGTTATGGTCGCTATTGGCTAAATGTTCATGCACAGTTAGGCTGTTAACTAAATCTGGTTCATTACTAATTACAAAATTTAATATGGCATGCCCCCTTATTTCTTCTAGGACATATTCTTGTAGAAAACTATCCCGGACACACTCAAGAAATTCACTACCTTTCTGACAGGTCTGCTTATCCCAATCTATATGAAAGTTAAAATCCCCCATTAAAAGTGCTCTGCCTTTACTACATGCTTGTCTAATCTCTGCATTTATACAATCTAGCACTTCACAGCTGCTACCAGCAGCTCCCACTACATTCTTAAATCCTTGCCTATGTTTTAATTCTACCCTTAAAGTCTCCACTGGCTGCTTACCTCTCTTTATATCCTCTAGTATCATTGAAGTGATTTTCTCCATAATCACTAAAGCTATTCCTCCCCTTCTGCCATTTTCCCTATCCTTCCTGTAGACCTTATAACCTAGTATATTTAGTTCCCAGTCCTCACCGTCTTGCAGCCGTGTCTCGGTATTGACTACTATGTCATACGCTCCAATTTGAATTTGCACTTGCAGTTCATTAGATTTATTCCTTATATCCGTACTTTTGTATAAAGAACACTTATTTGGGCCACACACCCTATCCTGTCCTTCAGCTCTAATGTCTTCCTGATTTGTTTCTTATTTCTCTCTCCTGAATTAATCACTTTACATCTTTTAGTTTTCCTATACCTGTAGTGCCTAAACACACTTTCTGACTATTACTCTACTCTCTTCTCTTTTGTTTGTTTTGGAAGTATGACAATTTCTACCTGAATCCTCCCCCCACCCCCTGCCATTTACTTGTTTAAAGGCCTTGTGACCGCCCTATTTATCCTTTCTGCTAGGACCCTGGTCCCACACCGGTTCAGGTGTAGGCTGTCCCAATGGTACAGTTCCTTCCTGTCCCAATACCTCTGCCAGTACACTTCTTGCCTAGCTGCCCTCCCCTCACCACAACTCCACCCTTGTGCCTTCCTCATTTCACACACCCAAGAATTTCAGCCTGCCCAGCCAGTGGTTAGGCAAGAAGATAAAAAGGAAAAGAAAGTGAAAGAGAAAAAGATGCAGCCAGCCCAGGCAGTGGTTGGCCAAGAAGAAAAAAAGAGGGAAAAAAAAGGAAGAGGAAGAGGAGGAGGAGGAACACCGTCACTCAATTTGACAATCCCAGCCACCAGTTCCTGAAGTTTGACCAACAAGGCATTTGCCGTGTCCCCCACTGAAAGTCAGCAGCCTTCTGCTAGCTATGCTGCAGCCAGTGGGGTAGCACTGCATGACATCAGTGGGATAGGCAAAGACACACACAAGACAGTCACTAAGGGTATGTATGAGGGTGATGAGTTGATTTCTTGATGTCATATTGGATGGATAGATGTATAAAGTTGGATTGGAAAGTTTGCTTTAATTTCAACATTGTGGCCAATAGGACGCTGTGATGGTCAATAACAGAGGGAAGATAAGGTGTGGGAAATGTTGAAAGGGGAATTCATGTTGTGGTCACTGGGACTGCATGTGGATCATTCCATCCCGGATATCCCGCCCAGAAAGGGACTGTGTGGATTGCAATCTTCCATCTGATTCCTACTCTTCTGTGTCTCCCTCCTCTGCATCTTTCTCCACTGTAGCTTCCTCCTTTTCTGTGTCTTCTTCTTTCTGCAAGAGGATACTGTAACTATGAAAGAAATGCAGAAAATGTTGGAAATACTCAGCTGGTCAGGCAGCATCTCAATCTGAGACATGAACTCTGTTTCTCTCTCCACAAATGTTGCCTGACCTGCTGAGTATTTGCAGCATTTTCTGTCTGCTCAGAGGTCATCCTTTACTATCCAAGGCCTTGCAAGCGTCCAGCAACACTCCCTTTTAACATGTATTGAAACAAGCCACGACTTCAATAAAATCAATAAAATGCTTAAATGCTAACTGAAAGATGTGTGTGTCCCTTTAAGAGGTGCTGAAGCACCTCTGTGAGTTTGCTGAATGCTGGGTTTTGATGGCGAGCTTAGGACCCAGTGCTGAACTCAGTGCTAAAGTTCGAGTTTGCCTTGGTCAGGCCTTGGGAACCTGGCAGCTGAAGCGAGGTGAGGACAACTTCAGCGAGAAGGTAAGTGCTTTCAGAGCACTGCTCGTGGGCCAAGAAGAGCAGGAGTGCTTCCCCTTGCCCCCCCCAAGCTCCCCGTTTCAGACCATCCCTGCCATACAAAGGCCCCCGGGGTCTGTGATCGGGTACCACCCCCATCCCCCCCCCAGGGATTCACCCTGGGATTGTGGAACAGACCAAGCTGCTCCTGCAGCCTGCTCTGGAGTGTTCCCCACCTGACTAGAAGCCAAGCCTGTCAATCAGGCTGACTTCCGGGTGGGGAACCTGTCACATACATGCTGCAGAGTTAAAACTACACAGCATGTGGAGAAACCCAGACTTCCAGGTTTTCTCTCCAAACCTCCTGCGTGCCCCACACCTGTTAATGTCCATGCCAGAGATTTTAGAAGAAATAACAGGACAGGGTGATCAAGAGCCTGAGCTCCAGCTGATTCTTTCTCTCCCTAACCCAAGGGGACTCAGATCAACCATAATGTCCTTACTGCCAGTCCTCCTGAAGTTTTGTGTTTCTGTCAACATCTTGATAGACACAAACAGATTTGAATCTCTAATGCATTATAATGTATATTTCCTATTTTCTACATAAGATGGAGAAACTATTTCCTTGGCTGGAACTTTTAAAACGATTACAATATTGAAATTCATCGTCTGTAATTTTTTATTCTCAAAAAAATGCAGAAATGAATTGATGTGCTATTGCAATCATTGCATTTCACTAAAACGTCTTCCAGGACTTGAGTGAAAAATCAATCTCGGGCAAGTGTCAACGAGAACTCATCTGCTGCTGTTATTTAAACCTTCAGATAATTCTGTTGCAGGAAAGATTGATCATTTCCATAGAAAAATAAAACAATCAAATTATTGTGCGAGATGATTATCTTAACAGCACAGACAGTTATTCTCTGTACACCCGACTGCACCACACTTAGGCTGCTGTTTGAAACTGAACAGAACGTGGATCATCTTCTCAATTACCAGCTGATGGCAGTCTCAATGGGCATTGTTACTGTGGCTTTCATGCTCTCATCACTGTGGCATCTGTAGCCTTGCAGAGCTCTGATAGAATGGGTCTTGGTCATAATTGTCATTTTTGGAAATGGGTTCTGATTCTGTTCATTTCTTTATAATATTTAACATTGTAAGTTTAGAGAGCATCCAAATACTCTCAACACTTTAACAGGAAGAAATCTCAATGGGTACAACATGCACATTATTTTTTTCTAAATATATTTACTTTGATCAAAATGACTGCTACTCATAATTTTAACAGTGCATTTTTGAGAAACGGGGAAGTGGAAAAACACAGTTATGGATTGTTCCATGTGGAAATATTTTTTACAAATTTAATGGCATAACATAGATGCTATTTGAAAGGTGAATGGTACCCAAATGGATATTTTATTTTCTGTCTAGATAAATAAAGTAGCATTTGCTTGAATTTAGACAGTTCTTAAACCATAGGAGCAGGGAGGTCTTACTGCAGTTGTACAGGGCCTTGGTGAGGCCTCACCTGGAATATTGTGTTCAGTTTTGGTCTCCTAATCTGAGGAACGACGTTCTTGCTATTGAGGGAGAGCAGCGAAGGTTCACCAGACTGATTCCCGGGATGGCTGGACTGACATATGAGGAGAGACTGGATCAATTGGGCCTTTATACATTGGAGTTTAGAAGGATGAGAGGGGATCTCATAGAAACATACAAGATTCTGACGGGACAGGACAGGTTAGATGCGGGTCGATTGTTCCCGATGTTGGGGAAGTCCAGAACCAGGAGATACAGTCTTAGGAAAAGGGGAAGGCCATTTAGGACTGAGATGAGGAGAAACTTCTTCACTCAGAGAGTTGTTAACCTGTGGAATTTCCTGCCGCAGAGAGTTGTTGATACCAGTTCAGTGGATATATTCAAGAGGGGGTTAGATATGGCCCTTACGGCTAAGGGGATCAAGGGATATGGAGAGAAAGCAGGAACGGGGTACTGAGTGAATGATCAGCCATGATCTTATTGAATGGTGGTGCAGGCTCGAAGGGCCGAAATGCTTACTCCTGCACCTATTTTCTATGTTTCTATGTTTCTATATTTCTCAGCATCATTTGGGAAGCCAAGGCAGTTAAGGTTGTAACCATCTCCTACATTACAACAGTGACTACGCTTCAAAAGTACTTTATTGACTGTAAAGCACTTTGGGGAGTCCGGTGGTCGTGAAAGGCACTTTATAAATGCAAGTCTTTATTTTTTCTTTCTTTCTTGATCCTCAAAAATACTATGCCGTAATTGGCTGGCTCAGTCAATATGGATCGAACAGGCAAGTCAGTTAGTATCAGTGGGGGAGATTTTCAGCTTGGCTACCGAATGAGTGTGCTATTAACTGGCTGCAGCACACAACTGGTGGGCAATTTAAGGCATGTCGGGAGGGGTCAGTGGATGCCATGGGAGAGGGAGCACAGGTACGCGGCAACAAGCAGGCTTTTTGTGGGGTCTGGAGAAGCACACCTACTCCCTTTAGGGATCGACAGATAGGCATCTTAATGCCAAGGATGAGACAGTTGTCGTATGAGGAGAGATCCAGTCGAATGGGCCTATATTCTGTCGTTTAGAAGAATGAGAGGTGATCTCATTGAAACGTATAAAATTCTTAGAAGTCTTGACAGGGTATCTGCTGAGAGGCTGTTTCCCTGGCTGCAGATACTAGAACTAGGGTTCATAGTCTCAGGGCAAGGGATCGGCCATTTCGAACTGAGATGAGGAGATATTTCTTCACTCAGAGGATTATGAATCTTTGGAATTCTTTACCCCAGAGGGCTGTGGATGTTCAATTATTAATTAAAAACATGGTAATGAGCTATTAATTTTGCATAGAAGCAACTCTTTCAAACAAAACTTTGGAAACCTTTTGTTTGAAGTTAAATTACATAATTTGCTGGGTTATTAAATAAACACAAAGTATTGGGGTCTATTTCTAGAGGGATCGAATTGAAAACCAGAGAAGTTATGTTTAATAAAAAAAGAAAATGTTGAAAACACTCATCGGGTCAGGCAGTATCTGTGGAGAGAGAAACAGAGATAACGTTTCAGGTCGATGACCTTTTGTCAGAACTGGAAAAAGTAAGAAATGTAACAAATTTTAAAAGTAAGTGCAGGGACAGGGAAAGGGGGGAGGGAAGCAAAGTACAAAGGGGAAGGTCTGTGATAGGGTGGAAGGCAGGATGGATTAAATGACAATTATAGAATTGGGAAGAGTCAACATGGATTTATGAAAGGGAAATCATGTTTGACAAATCTGTGGTGACAAAGGATGCTGAATCTTTGGAATTCTCTACCCTAGAGGGCTGTGCAGGCTCAGTCTTTGAGTATATTCAAGACAGAGATCGATACATTTTTAGATATTAAGGGAATCAAGGGATATAGCAATAGTGCAGGAGAGTTGAGTTGAGGTAGAAGATCAGCTGTGATCTTATTGAATGGCAGAGCAAGCTCGAGGGGCCAAATGGCCTCCTTCTGCTCCTAATTCTTAAGTTTTTATAAGGTATGATTGTACAAAGTGAAAGGAGATGGTAATGGGACAAATAAAGAACAAAATATGTATTTAGAAGAGATCTAAATGGGTATAGCAGAATCACCAATAGCTGCCATATGAAAGATAAGGGGCAGAGGTTGTGGTCTGAAATTATAGAATTTGATAGAGTCCAGAAGGCTGTAAAGTGCCTCATAGAAAGAGGAGGTGCTGATCTACGAGCTTACGTTGAGCTTCATTGGAAGAGTGTAGGAGGTTGAGAACAGGGAGGTCAGAGTGGGAGTGAAGCAGAGAATTAAAGTGACAGGCAATTTTCTGTTTTTATTAAAGCAGAATACGTTCATGGGTTAGATGAAGAAAGGGGGGAGGAGGCTCCTGTGGACCAGTTGGGTCGATTAGCCTCTTCTGTGCTGTAAATACTATGTAATACAACTGAGCAGAGTGCAGAAGGAGTAACCAAAGGAGGGGTTTTAAATGATTTAGTGCTCACAACTGTTCATAAATTATCTGTTGAAGCTTCTTTTGAGGTGGCTGTTTCTAAGATGAGACTGGTGGAGTTTGTTCTTCTATTTACTATTTAACTGCTTGAAATGTTTTTTCTTTTGACCAGTAAAAGTCAAGACAAAAACAGATTTTTTACAATACAGAACTGCAAAGGAAACAATTTTCACCTTCTGCTAACAACTAATTAAATTAAGCATGATAGTCCATAGAGGAACAACAGTACCATGGACAAATCTAATCCAGATGTTTGAAATGAATGGTGTCCAACCGCATCTTCAGAAAGGCACGTTCAGCCTCAATTCCATCACTCAGGAGGAAAATTGATTTGATTTAAATATTAACTTGATTTAAAATAAATGTTTTCTGTCTCATCTTTATGGTGTTGAGGTCAAACATTTGTGCATATTTACCTAAATGTTTGCTTCAATATCTATTTTACGATCTCTTGTTCTAACTAATATACATTTCTAATGTCTAATAGACTAACGTTTCTGAAAAATCAACAAAGATAAGGTACAAAAATGGACCTATCCAATAGTAAAAAATTGCAGCTGGCATCTCAATCCTCTACAGTTCTTTATTGGGAAATCTCATTAAGCACATCAATTTTTAAACAGATCCAAGATCAACATATTGACATTTTGACATATATGTATTGTAATAGAAATGTAAATCACTTTTTTTTTAAGGAAATCAAATTAAAACAGTAACAAGAACACCACATGGGTACCAATGACATAGGTAGGACAAACAAAGAGCTTTAGCTGAGGGATTTTAAGCAGCTAGGAGCCAAATTAAAAAGCAGAACCACGAAGGTAATAATCTCTGGTTTACGACCTGAGCTACGAGCAAATTTGCATAGGGTAAATAAGATCAGAGATTTAAACACCTGGCTCAAAGACTGGTGTGGGAGAAATGGGTTTTGGTTCATGGGGCACTGGCACCAGTACTGCGGTAAGAGGGAGCTGTTCCGTTGGGACAGGCTCCACTTAGACCGTCCTGGGACTAGGGTCTTGGCGAATCGAATAACTAGGGCTGTCGAGAGGGCTTTAAACTAAATAATGGGGGGAGGGTTCAAGTGAGCAGAAATTTAAAAAGTCAGAGCAAAGAAAAGCAATAGAGCATGACAGGAAGGGACAGAATGTATCAACATAAAAGTGTATCAGAAAGTGGGGTCAAAGCAGGAAAAAAAAGGAAAAAAAAAAAAATTGAAAAGCTTTTATCTGAATGCACACAACATTCGTAACAAAATAGATGAGTTGACAGCACAAATAGATACAAATGGGTATGATCTGATAGTCATTACAGAGATGTGGCTGTAAGGTGCTCAAGACTGGGAACTAAATATTCAGGGGTATTTGACAATTCGAAAGGACAGACAGAAAGGAAAAGGAGGTGGGGTAGCTCTGTTAGTAAAGGATGAGATAAGTGCGATAGTGAGAAATGTTATTGGCTCAAAGGAGCAAGTTGTTGAATCAGTTTGGGAGGAGGTAAGGAATAATAAAGGGAAAAAGTCACTGGTAGGCATAGTCTATAGATCCCCGAAAAGTAGCTACACTGTTGGACAGAGTATAAATCAAGAAATAATGGAGGTTTGTAAAAAAGGAACGGCAATAACCATGGGCGATTTTAACCTTCATATTAATTGGACAAATCAAATTGGCCAGGGTAGCCTTGAGAAAGAGTTCATAGAGTGCATCCACGATAGTTTCCTTGAACAGTATGTTGCATAATCAACCAGGGAGTAGGCTATCTTAGATCTGGTTCTGTGTAATGATACAGGATTAATAAACAATCTCCTAGTAAAGGATCCTCTTGGAATGAGTGACCATAGCATGGTTAAATTTCAAATTCAGTTGGACGATGAGAAAGTTGGATCTCAAATCAGTGTCCTAAGCTTAAATAAAGGAGACTACAAAGGTATGAAGATAGAGTTGGCTAAAGTGGACTGGGAAAATAGATTAAAGAGTGGGACAGTTGATGAGCAGTGGCGGACATTTAAGGAGAAATTTCATAACTTGCAACAAAATATATTCCAATGAGAAGAAAGGGCTGTAAGAGAAGGGATAACCATCCGTAGCTAATGAAGGAAATAAAGAAGGATATCAAATTGAAAACAAGGGCATACAACGTTGCTAAAACTCGTGGGAGGCCAGAAGATTGGGAAAATTTTAAAAGCTCACAAAGAATGACGAAAAAAATAATATGGAAAGGAAAGATAGATTATGAAAGTAAACTAGCACAATATATAAAAACAGATAGTAAGAGTTTCTACAGGTATATATAAAGGAAAAGAGTGGCTAACTTAAATGTTGGTCCCTTAGAGAATGAGACAGGGCAATTAATAATGGGGAACAGGAAAATGGCAGAGACTTTGAACAAATATTTTGTATCAGTCTTCACGGTAGAAGGCACTAAAAACATCCCAATAGTCGATAATCAAGGGGCTATAGAGAGGGAGGAATTAAAACAATCACCATCACTAAAGAAGTAGTACTCGGCAAAATAATGGGACTAAAGGTGGACAAGTCCCCTAGACCTGATGGCTTGCATCCTAAGGTCTTAAAAAAAGTGGCTGCAGAGATAATGGATGCTTTGGTTGTAATTTACCAAAATTCATTGGATTCTGGGGAGGTCCCAGCAGATTGGAACCCAAAAAATGTAATGCCCCTATTTAAAAAAGGAGGGAGACAGAAAGCTGGAAACTGCAGACCAGTTAGCCTAACATCTGTTGTTGGGAAAATGCTGGAGTTCATCATTAAGGAAGCAGTAGCAGGAGATTTGGAAAAAGCATAGTTCAATCAAGCAGAATCAGCATGGTTTTATGAAAGGGAAATCATGTTTGACAATTTTGCTGGTGTTCTTTGAGGATATAATGGATAGGGGGGAACCAGTGGATGTGTTGTATTTAGATTTCCAGAAGGCATTCGATAAGGTGCCTCATAAAAGATTACTGCACAAGATAAAAGTTCACGGGGTTGGGGGTTATATATTAGCATGGATAGAGGATTGGCGAACTAACGGAAAACAGAGGATAAATGGGTCATTTTCCGGTTGGCATACAGTAACTAGTGGGGTGCCGCAGGGATCGGTGCTGGGGCCTCAACTATTTACAATCTACATTAATGACTTGGATGAAGGGACCGAGTGTAATGTAGCCAAGTTTGCTCATGATACAAAGATGGGTGGGAAAGCAAATTGTGAGGAGGACACAAAAAATCTGCAAAGGGATATAGACAGGCTAAGTGAGTGGGCAAACATTTGGCAGATGGTGTATAATGTGGAAAAATGTGCAGTTATCCACTTTGGCAGAAAGAATAGAAAAGCAAATTATTTTTTATATGGAGAAAAATTCAAAGTGCTGCAGTACAGAGGGACCTGGGGGTCCTTATGCATGAAACACAAAAAGTTAGTATGCAGGTACAGCAAATAATCAGGAAGGCAAATATAATGTTGGCCTTTATTGCAAGGGGGATGTAGTAAAACAGCAGGTAAGTCCTGCTACAACTGTACAGGGTAATAGTGAGGCCACAACTAGAATACTGCGTACAGTTTTGGCTTCCATACTTAAGAAAGGATATATTTGCATTGAAGACAGTTCAGAACAGGTTCACTAGGATGATTTTGGAGATGAGTGGGTTGACTTATGAAGATCGGTTGAATAGGTGGGGCCTATACTCATTAGAGTTCAGAAGAATGAGAGGTGATCTTATCAAAACATATAACATAATGAGGGGACTCAACAAGGTGGATGTTGTGAGGATATTTCCACTCATAGGGGAAACTAGAACTAGATGGCACAGTCTCAGAACAAGGGGCGGCCCTTTAAAACTGAGTTGAGGAGGAATTTCTTCTCTCAGAGGGTTGTAAATCTGTGGAATTCTCTGCCACAGAGAGTTGTGGAGGCTGGGTTATTGAATATATTTAAGGTGGAGGTAAACAGATTTTTAAGCTCTTAGGGAATAAAGTGTTATGGGCTGCGGGCAGGGAAGTGGAATTGAGTGCATGATCAGATCAGCCATGATCTTGTTAAATGGCGGAGCAGGCTCGAGGTGCCAAATGGCCTACTCCTGCTCCTATTTCTTATGTTCTTATGTTCTTAAGAAGTCAAAGAATAAGTGAACACCGACATAGGTTTAACTAGGCCAGTTTCTCTCTCTCTCTCTCTGTTATACACCTTTCTCTCTCTATATATGTTACGCAACTCTCTCTCTCTCTCTCTCCCCCTCTCTCTCTCGCTCACTCCTCCCTCTCACTCCCCTCTCTCTGTCTCATACCTCTCACCCTCTCATCCCCCACTCCCTTCTCTCTCTCTTACTCCTCTCTCTCTCTTATTCCTCTCTCTCGTACTCATGCCTATCTCTCCATCCACTCTCTCTCTTACTCCTCTCTCTCACCCCTCTCTCTGTCTCTCCCCTTTCAGCCCCCTCTCTCTCTCTTTTTCTTTCATCCTCCTCTCTTTCACTCTCTCACCCTCTCTCTCTCACCCTCTCTCTCCCACCCTCTCTCTCTCTCTCTCTCTCTCTCTCATTCCCCCCTCTCTCTCTTAACCCTCTTGCTCTCTTTTTCACCCCTCTCTCTCCCTCTCCCCCCGCTCTCTCTCACCCGCCCCTCTCTCAATCGTCTTGCTCTCTCTCACATCTCTCTCACCCCTCTCCCTATCTCTCACCCCCTCTCTCTCTCTGTTACCCCCCCCTCTCTCTCCCCTCTCACTCCTCTCTTGCTCACCTCCCTCTCTCTCACCCATCCCTCGTTCTCTCTCAACCCCCTCTCACACCCCTCTCTCTATCTCTCTTTCCCCTCCCTCTCACCCCCTCTTTCTCACTCCTTTCTCGCTCTCCCCTCTCTCTCTCGCTCACCCCCCTCTCTCTCACCCCTCTCACTCTCTCTCACCCCTCTCTCTGTCATCTCTCTCTCTCTCCAACTCCTCTCCAAATTGCCTTCTAGGTATTGCCCAGATACTAATATCAGCTTTGTTTCTGGTCACCTGCCCTTTTGTTGCAACTCATGGTCTTCGCAAGATTCCCTATAGCTTTAACTTTTTGAAATGTCTCTTCTTTACTTTGTTCATCAATGTGGCACTCAGCTAAGCTTCCCGTGATGCCTTTGCTTTTAATTATATTATTTTTAGCAGTGCATCATATCTGCCTCACAGATCACTTGTTCTTTTTTGTCTAACAGGTGTTGGGTATTGATGAAATGTTCAGTATTTGCATAATATTAACCAATCAATTTAATCACATATACCAAGTTACAGAAACTAACTAATGCTCTTTCAGTATAATAATATTAATCACGTTAATCGTGCAAAATTTTGGTGGCAAAATTGAGGCTCTGGGAGAGAAATTCACATGGTTTATGACTGCCATTGGTGCCTCGTGGGGTGCTTAGGGGCACAAACCATTTCTCGTCCGGGGGTGGGTGGGGGGTGTTGCTACCGGTTCCTGCAGAATCGCGCTGGAGTTAGCGGGGGCACAAAACAGGTAGCACCGCGCCTCTGTTGTCATTGCCGTGGGCCCAGTGCCCCACGAGGCCGCCGCAGACAATGTCAGCGCCAGCCTTGTGGGTCATGAACCGGGCCGCATACCGCTTGTGGGGCAAAATTTAAAGGGGAGTTGCGTGGTGTCATTTTGATCTTTCTGCTGACTTAGTGGCCTGGCCTCGGTGCGGCTATCCACTTGGTCATACTGCGATCGTGCAGCTCGGCACTATGTTTCCATGCTAGGCTACGGTCACAACATTTCGTATCCCTGAGCCACGTAGCGTTCTGAGTTGCACGCGTTTAGCACCTCCGAGAGGAAGTGGAGCACCCGACATTGCGCTCCACTTCCTCTCGGGGGCGGTAAGCCCAATTTCACGTCCAGGACGGGACTTCTGCACCGGGTGTAGAATGTCTGCCCTCACAAAGGTTACCGCCTCCAAACGAGGTGATACGCAATTTCGGCCCTTTTAATTCTTGAGCATTGAACAACTTGATTGATGAACAAAACATCATCTAATAAGCAATATTGGCATTATCGACCATATTCCATCAACATAAATCATAATAAAGTTATTAGAATTCCCTTTTTGTTTTCCTAAATATATCAGTTAAGAACATGGCAGCGGACAAATTAATCTACATCAATCTTAACTGGTTGCTAGTTAACCAAGGTTATGGGGACTATAAGAAGCCTTGAACTACTGAGCTGGAATAGAAATCTGAAGAAAAGCGAGTTCCTTATGGGACGAATGCAGGAATTTCCTGCTAAGTTTCATGTTTCAAGAATTAATATTATGTTTAAAACGTTAAAAGAATTAGATAGGGCAGATGCAGAGAAATTATTTCCTCTGACGAGGAATCAAGAATGATGAGACAGAATCTTAAAATTAGAGCTAGTCCATTCAGGAGTGAAATCAAAAAGCACTTTTTTACACAAAGGGCCGACATTTGGAACTCTCTCCCCAAAGGCTATGGATGTTGAGACTATTGGAGCTTTGAAGACTGAGATCGATAGATTTTTGTTAAGTAAGTGTACCAAGGGATATGGAGCAAAGGCAGTTAAATGGAGCTGAGGTATAGATCAGCTGTGAACTGATTGAACTGAGGAGAAGGCTCGAGGGACTCCTGGTCCTACGTTCCTAAGTTTCAATACAATGACTGGAATATTTTCACATTATCAAATAATGTGAATACCGAATAACTCGCTTTCAAAAATGAACATTTCTTTCATTTTCTATACTGCCAACCAAAATGTGAGACTTTAAATGATTCAATCATACAAGTAATAACTGGGAAGTTAAATGCAAATAGAGTGTATCTTTTCATTTCAAAATAATATCACTTGAGTTTTATGAGCTATAGAATCGTAATTTTATATTTTTATTATTTGAACTGAAATGTTTCATTTAGTAATTGCATTTTTATCATTTTACTTTGGTGCTCATTAACGAGTTAAACAATAGTAGCACTGACTGCCACACAGATAATATTTACATAATGAAAGAGAGAAAAGCATTTCTCCTGATTGCTAATTAACTCACTTTTTAAATTACTTCATGGAATACTCAGTTACTGTATTTTAAAATGTTGATGAAACATACACATTATAAATGCATGCTTAGTAATGCATAACCAACTTAACCCTTTGATTACTGACAGATCCTCGGAAAAGACAAGTTTCCTGGCTCAGCTAATTTTTTTTTAAGTTTTAAATTAATTTATAATGACACTTTAACACTATTATTACTCTAATAACGCTACTTAAATGGCAGGCATAGATGTATTAGCATAATAAATGAATGTACATAGAATGTACAGCAGAGAAACAGGCCATTCAGCATAACTGCTCCACGCGAGCCTCCTCCCACCATCTAACTCTATCAGCATATCCTTCGATTCCATTCTCCCTCATGTGCTTATCAAGCTTCGTCTTAAATGCATCTACGCTATTCGTCTCAACCACTCCCTGTGGCAGCGAGTTCCACATTCTAACCACTCTCTGGATAAAGAAGTTTCTCCTGAATTCCCTATTAGATTTATTAGTGACTATCTTGTATTTCTGGCCGTAGTTTTGTACTCACCACAAGTGGAAACATTTTCTCTATGGCTGTCCTATCGAACCCTTTCATAATTATAAAGATCTATATTTGGTCACCCCTTAGTCTCCCTTTTCTCGAGAAAAGAGCCTCAGCCTGTCCCATCTTTCCTGAAGGGTATAACCTCTCAGTTCTGGTATCATCCTTGTAAATCTATTCCTTGTAATAATTCAAAATAATTTAAAACAAAATTCATCCTTTTACTTCTGTCCACCTAGATCTGGAATTTTTTTTAAAAAATCACAAATGCCATGGAGTTAAAACTCCACAGCTTTTGGGGGAACTCAACCTTCCGGGTTTCCCGACCATAACCTCTCCGTCTCACTCCGAAACCCACCCCAGTAAATATTGGGGCTGTGGTGTCTGGGAGTGCATTCTTGTCAACTAATCTCAGAGACTAGACTGTTGTTTAAGAACATAAGAACATAAGAAATAGGAGCAGGTGTAGGACATTTTGCCCCTCGAGCCTGCTCTGCCATTTAATAAGATCATGCCTGATCTGATCATGGACTCAGCTCTACTTCCCTGCCTGCTCAACATAACCCTTTATTCCGTTATCGCTCAAAAATCTGTCTATCTCCGCCTTAAATATATTCAATGACAAGACTCCACAGCTCTCTGGGACACAGAATTCCACAGACTTACAACCCTCTGAGAGAAGAAATTTCTCCTCAACTCAGTTTTAAATGGGCGGCCACTTATTTTGAGACAATGCCACCTAGTTCTAGTTTACCCTATGAGTGGTAATATCCTCTCTGCATCCACCTTGTCGAGCCCTCTCATTATCTTATATCTTTTAGTAAGATCACCTCTCATTCTTCTGAACTCCAATGAGTATAGGCCCAACCTATTCAACCTATCTTCATAAGTCAACACCCTCGTCTCCGGAATCAACCTAGTGAACCTTCTCTGAACAGCCACAATGCAAGTATATGCCTCCTTAAATACAGAGAGCAAAACTGTATGCAGTACACTAGGTGTGGCCTCACCAATATCCTGTACAGTTATATTTTATTCTCCATCCCCCTTGCAATAAAATCCAACATTTCATTTGCCTTCCTGATTATTGCATACTAAATTTTTGTGTTTTATGCACGAGGACCCCAGGTCCCTCTCTACAGCAGCAGTTTGCAATTTTTCTCCATTTAAATTATAATTTGCTTTTCTATTTGTTCTGCCAAAGTGGATAACCTCACATTTTCCCACATTATACTCCATCTGCCAAATTTTTGCCTACTTACTTAAGCCTGTCTATATCCCTTTACAGATATTTTGTGACCTCCTCACAATTTGGTTTCCCACACATCTTTGTATCATCAGCAAATTTAGCTACATTACACTCTGTCCCTTTATCCAAGTCATGAATATAGATTGTAAATAGTTGAGGCCCCAGCACCGATCCCTACTGTTTGCCAATTGGAAAATGACCCATTTATCCTGATTCTCTGTTTTTTGTTAGTTAGCCAATTCTCTATCCATGCTAATATATAACCCCCAACCCTCTGAACTTTTATCTTGTGCAGTAACTTTTTATGTGGCACCTTATCAAATGCCTTCTGGAAGTTTAAATACCCCACATCCACTGGTTCCCCTTTATCCATCCTGCTCATTACATCCTCAACTAACTCCAGCAAATTTGTCAAACATGATTTCCCTTTCATAAAACCATGCTGACTCTGCTTGATTGAATTATGCTTTTCCAAATGTCCTGCTACTGTTTCCTGAATAATGGACTCTACATTTTCCCAATAACAGATGTTAGGCTAACTGGTCTATAATTTCCTGCTTTTTGTCTGCCTCCTTTTTAAATAGGGGCGTTACATTTCTGGGACCTCCCGAGAATCCAGGAAGTTTTGCTAGATTAGAACCAATGCATCCACTATCTCTGCAGCCACTTCTTTTAAGACCCTAGGATATAAGCCATCAGGTCCAGGGGTCTTGTGCACCTTTAGTACCATTATTTTACTGAGTACTACTTGTTTAGTGATAATGATTGTATTAAGTTCCTCTCTCCCTATAGCCCCTTGATTATCCTTGGGATGTTTTTAGTGTCTTCCACTGTGAAGCCAGATACAAAATATTTGTTCAGCCATTTCCCTGTTCCCCATTATTAATTCTTCAGTTACATCCCCTAAGGGACCAATATTTACTTTAGCCACTCTTTTCCTTTTAATGTACCTGTAGAAATTCTTACTATCTGTTTTTATATTTCGTGCTCATTTACTTTCATACTCTATGTTCCTTCTCTTCATTATATTTTAGTCATTCTTTGCTGGCTTTTAAAAGTTTCCCAATCTTCTGGCCTCCCACTAGTTTTGTCCACTGAGTATGCCGTTGTTTTCAATTTGATACCATCCCTTATTTATTTAGATAGCCACGCATGGTTATCCCTTCTCTTACAGTCTTTCCTTCTCATTGGGATTGCTGATACTAAGGAGTCCATGTGGATTATCTTTTCTCTGGCTCTTGATTCAAAGAAAACAACAACATTTTGACATACACCAGAAATAAGTACTAATGAGGGAGAAATATTTTAGAAAACTGTGCAAAGATAACAAGAAATCTTTCCGTTCCTGCAATATGTAACAGACCTACTGACTGACTGAGTAGTGCAATATTGTACAGTATGACCTCTCATGGACCAGCAATATATTTTGTGGGAAATGTAGATGATACCAATAAGTAATGAGCTGAGAGATAGCAGTACGTAAGAAGAGCAATTTAACACATTGCAGACAAAATTTAATGCGGAGAAGTGTGAAATGATACATTTTGGTAGAAAGAATGAGGAGGGGCAATATGAACTAAATGGTACAATTTTAAATGTGGTGCAGGAAGAGAGAGTCCTGGAGGTATATGTACACAAATCTTTGAAGGTGGAAGGACAAGTTGAGAAGGCTATTAAAAAAGCAGATGAGATCCTTGGCTTTATTAATAGAGGAAAAGCAAGGAGGTTTTGCAAAACCTTTATAAAAAATTGGTTAGGCCTCAGCTGGATTATTGCATTCGCTTCTCGGCACCACACTTTAGAAAGGATGTCAAGAACTTGGAGATGGGGCGGAAGAGATTTACGAGAATGGCACCAGGGATACAGAACTTCATTTATGTGTAGAGACTGGAGAAGCTGGGGTTGTTCTCCTTAGAGCAGAGAAGGTTAACAGGAGATGTAATAGCAGTTTTCAAAATCATGAATGATTTTGATAGACTACATAAGGGAAACCTGTTTCCAGTGGCAGAAGGGACACAGATTTAAGGTGATTGTCACATTGTTTGTCCATCATTCAGTACTGGATGAGCAGAAATTTCCTCCAAATAAATATTGGAAAGACTGAAGCCATTGGGGCCAAAATTGCCCCTTTCTATAAGGCCTCTGACCAACTGAAAGTGGGGGCCACAGGTCGGTGCAAAATGGTCGCCGAGTCTCCAGGGAGGGGCCAACATTTTGAAAATTGCCCTTCCTCAGGTTTGGAGCGGTGTCCGGGACAGCTCCGCCCATTTTCCCACTGTGGTGTGCATGCGCCAACCCCTTACCGACTGGCGGGAACCCCTTTCCAAAACTGCCCCTCGGGAAATTGCCCCTTTCCCAAAATTGCCCCGCTGGAGGGGCACCGCCACCGATCGGTGCCCTGACAGCTTTTGCTGTTGGTACACTCTCTGTGGCTTGGTGGTGCTGCCGCCCTTAAAGGGGAGGTGTCGCTGCCGGCAATGCTATCTTACATTTATTTGTTAGCCGACTGCTAAGTCAGGCCGACAATTATAGCTGCGGGTTCAGCGGGGCTGCCAACAGGCAGCCTGGCACTCTCTCTTGGGTACCAGACCACTGGCCTGGCCGAAACCCTTCCTGGTGGCACAGTGTTTGTCCCAAAAGTGGCTGCAGAGTTTGCAGCGGCCCTCCCCTTTAACTGATTACTTAACAGCGCTGATGACTGACAGTGTCAGCTACTCCACCCCGATCCTACTTCCGTCCCCAAGATGAGGCAACTTCTGCCCCCCTCCAAAAAAAAATTGCCAAAGTGCTTAATTTCAACGGTTAGGCCACCCCATTCATTGGGGAAGGCCAAAACACATTGAAAACGGTAGGTGGGCAATTTTGACCTCATTGTCTTCGGTCCCCACCACAAACTCCATTCCCTAGGCATTGACTCCATCCCACTCCCTGGCTACATCGGAAGCTGAACCAGACTGTTCACAACCTTGCTGTTGGTTTTGATCACAAGATGAAATTCTAACCACATATCTGTGCCATCACTAAGACTACCTATTTCCATCTCTGTAACATCACTTGTCTCTGCCCCTGCCTCAGCTCATCTGCTGCTGAAACTCTTGTACATGCCTTAGTTACCTCAAGACCTGACTATTCCAATGCACTCCTGATCGGTTGCCCGTCTTCCAAACTTGACATTATCCAAAACTTTGCTGTCCGTGTGCTAACTCACACCGAGTCCCGTTCACCCCTCACCACTGTACTCGCTGCCCTACATTAGCTTTCGGTTAAGCAACACTTCAATTTTTAAATTCTCATCCTTATTTTCAAATCCCTCCATGGCCTCACCCCACCCTATCTCTCTAACCTCCTCCAGTCCTACAACCTGCCGAGATATCTGCAGTCCTCCAATTCTGGCCTCTTGCACAACCCCAATGTTAATCCCTCTACCATTGCAGGCTGTGCCTTCAGCTGGCAAATCCCTAAGCTCTGGAATTCCCTATCTAAATTTTTCTATCTCTCTTTCCTATATTAAGATGCTATTTAAATCCTACCTTCTGCCTTAATATTTCCATTTTGTTTGATAACATGCAGTGAAGCACCTTGCGAATTTTTACTACATTAAAGGTGTTATATAAATATAAGTAGTTGTTTTTGGCAAAAGAACCAGAGGCAACATGAGGACATTTTTTTTTTTAATAAACATAGTGGGGCCAAAGTTGCTCCTTCCCTTAAGGCCTATTAACACCGGAAATCGGTGGCCATGCTGTAGAGTGCAATGGCCGCCAATTTTTTGTGTAATGGCCACCATGATCAAAATCCCTCTCCTGCGGTATCCTGCCGGTGACTCACTCTACTCCTACCGCTCCGCTGCTGCTAAGCTGTCCTAAGTGCATCACCAGAGTGCGCACCGCTGATGTTCCCCTCCCCCAATGGAGAAATTCCGGCAAGAAAATCTTCCTCCTGCCGGGTGGTGCCAAAACCTGCATTTTTGAGACAGTCGAGTGAGGCTGTGGCCTTCTAAAATGGCGGTGCGGCTCCCATTAAAGGCGAAGATGCACTGCCGCTGCCGCCATGTTTTGTTTTTTTTGTCGGCCGACTGCCATGACAGGCCGACAATTATGCCCCGAATTCAGCTGGGCTGCCAATAGGCAGCCTGACACGCTCTCTTGGGTGCCAGGCCACTGGCCTGGCTGAAACCCTCCCTGGTGGCCTGAACTTTAAAAATTGCGCAGGCTCTCCCCATTAAGTAGCGGGGAGAGCCATGGTGACGCAGTGCCGTGATGACGTCATTCGGTGCCACGCTGTCACTGCAGCGACAGTCACTGCAAGCCCCCCACAACTTCTACCCCTCAAGTGTGCTCACTGCCGCACTATCGCCCCCATTATGAGCGACTTTCAGTCTGCCGGAAATAAAAAGCCAAGCGGAATTTCCCTCAAGAGTCCACCTCATCCCCTGCAGCGGGTAAACAACAAAAATGGGGTGCATGCGCCCCGTTTCCAACAGGGGGAAATTTCAGCCCAAGTGAGTTGTTGTGATCAGGAAGGCCTGAAAGGGTGGATTCAACAGTAACATTCCAAAGAGAATTGGATAAATACTTAAAGGGAAAAAAATTACAGGGTTATGGGGAAAGAGCAGTGGGATTAATTGAATAGCTCCACCACAGACACGATAGGCCAAATGGCCTCCTTCTATGCTGATCATACTATGATTTTATGAATTCCCAGAAGAATTATTTTACATTTTATTTTGACATGCACTAATTTCTGGAAGATGTTTAAGGCATTTACAATGTGATTTTATATCCGCCAGTGAGTAGACTGACTCCCTGATTTCAGTTCACTCATCATTCCAAATAGCTATGTCTCATTTCCCAAGCATTAGGGATAAACCAGGATCAATGATCAACCGTATCAGTATCAGTCACTGCCTTTTACTCAGATAGTCTGTTTCAGATACAAACCAGGGAATAGGGTTGTAATCTCGCAAGCTGTGAGCTGCTTAGGCTATACTCTTGCTACTGTCTCAACTGGAATAATCCTCAGTATAACAAAGTGCTTATACACCTCAGCAGTCCAGATCAGACTAATTTGTTTAAAATTAGTTTATGGAAATACATGATTGCAACACCGTTTTGTATCCAGTTAACACATCCCATGGTGGATGATGGCTACTGGGAAAAAGATCCACAAATGAGTGAACCAATGAGGGATAAAAGCCAAATTGTTACTGTTCATTTGTTGATAAAATACACAAGAACATAAAAACACAAGAAATAGGATCAGGAGTAAACCATTTGACCCCTCGAGCCTGCTCTGCCTTTTAATAAGATCATGGCTGATCTGATCATGGACTCAGTTCCACTTCCCTGCTCACTCCCCATAACCATTTATTCCCTTATCGCTCAAAAATCTGTCGATCTCTGCCTTAAATATATTCAAAGACCCAGCCTCCACAGCTCTCTGGGGTAGTGAATTCCACAGATTTACAACCCTCAGAGAAGAAATTCCTCCTCATCTCAGTTTTAAATGGGCGGCCCCTTATTCTGAGATTATGTCCACTAGTTTTAGTTTCCCCCATGAGTGGAAATATACTCTCTGCATCCATCTTGTTCAGCCCTCTCATTATCGTATATGTTTCGATAAGATCACCTCTCATTCTTCTGAACTCCAATGAGTATAGACCCAACCTATCTTCATAAGTCAACCCCCTCATTTCTGGAATCAACCTAGTGAACCTTCTCTGTACAGCCTCCAATGCAAGTATATCAATTCTTAAATACGGAGACCAAGTACTCCAGGTGTGGCCTCACCAATACCATGTACAGTTGTAGCAGGACTTCTCTGCTTTTATACTCCATCCCCCTTGCAATAAAGGCCAACATTCCATTTGTCTTCCTGATTACTTGCTGTACCTGCATACTAACTTTTTGTGTTTCATGCATAAGGACCCCCTATGTCCCTCTGTACTGTAGCACTTTGCAATTTTTCTCCATTTAAATTATAACCTGCTTTTTTATTATTTTTTCCCAAAGTGGACTACCTCACAGTTTCCCACATTATAATCCATCTGCCAAATTTTTGCCCACTCACTTAGCTTGTCTATATCCCTTTGCAGATTTTTTGTGTCCTCCTCACAATTTGCTTCTCCACCCATCTTTGTGTCATCAGCAAACTTGGTTACATTATACTCGGTCTCTTCATCCAAGTCATTAATGTAGATTGTAAATAGTTGAGTCACCAACACTGATCCCTGCGGCATTCCACTAGTTACTGTTTGCCAACCAGAAAATGATCCGTTTATCCCGACTCTCTTTTCTTTTAGTTAGCCAATCCTCTATGCATGCTAATATATTACCCCCAACCCCGTGAACTTTCACTACATTAGAAGTTGGATTTCTGCACAATGTGGCTATACACAGTTCAAAACTGTATATAAAGAGTATGTTTGTACAGTACCAAGTGCAAAGAATGATTTTATCCTTTAGGCTGCTGAAAACCTGAATGATAAATATATTATATAAATGTCGCTTTGTGGTCTTTTCTCATTTAGGCTTAATTCATAATGAGAAATTCTCTTTAGCTCTTAGGCTATGGGTTCCAGAACACAGGTTGTGAGGTCAATTGTCTATTTGAATAACATACATCCATTTACCCAGCACAATTTCTTCTGTAGAACATTTCTTTCGCTTTACATCCAATTTCCACCATTCCCTCATCTTCACATGGTCCATCTCTAATTCTTCCCTTCCCTTCCTCAGCTTCTCTGTCTCCATTTCTGGGGATAGATTAATGACAAACATTCACTATAAGTCCACTGACTCCCACAGCTACCTGGAGGACACTTCCTCCCACCCTGCATTCTCAAAGGACTCCATTACCTTCTTCCAGTTTCTCCGTCTCCATTGCAACTGTTCTGACAATGCCATCGTTCACACTATTGCCTCTGATACGTCTTCCTTTTACCTCAATCTTGGATTCCCCGCCTCCGTGGTTAACATTGCCCTCGACCGCGTCTGTTCTATTTCCCACACCTCCGCTCTCACCCTTTCGCATCCCTCTCGGAACCATGACAGGTTTCCCCTCGTCCTCATCTTTTTCCCCACCAGCCTCCATGTTCAGCGGATCATCCTCCGTCATTTCCACCACATGCAGCGTGATCCCACCACCAATCACATCTTCCACCCCCCTCCCCTCTCAGCATTCCGAATGGACTGCTCCCTCCGCAACACCTGGTCCATTCCGCAGTCACCCCCAGCACCACCTCCCCTTCTTACGGCACCTACCAGTGCAAGTGCAGGAGATACACTTGCACTTTTACCTCCTCCCTTCCCACTTCCAGGGCACCAAACACTCCTTCCAGGTGAAACAGCGATTTACTTGTACTTCTTTCAATTTAGTATACTGTATTCCCTCCTCACGATGTGGTCTCCTCTACATTGGAAGACCAAATGCAGATTGGGTGACCGCTATGTGGAACACCTTCATTCAGTCCATAAGCGTGACCCCAAGCTTCCAGTCACCTGTCACTTTAATTCCCTGCTCCACTCCCACTCTGACCTCTCCGTCCTCGGCCTCCTACACTGTTCCAATGACGCTCAACGCAAGCTCGAGGAACAGCACCTCATTTTTCGTTTAGGCACTTTACAGCCTTCTGGACTCAACATTGAGTTCAATAATTTCAGATAATCTCTGCCCATATTTTGTTCCCGTTCCTCACTTTGTTTTTTACAACCCCACAACCTGCCTTTTTATTTTTATTTTTCTCTGTTTCCTATGGCAGCTGATAATTATTCTGCCATTCACACCCTATCTAGACTCATCTTTTGTTTCCTAACTTGTGCCATCACCATCTCAATTTTGCCCATCATCCCTTTTGTCTCTGAAATCACTCCTGCCTTCCACCCTATCACAGATCTTCCATTTTGCTCCCTCTTCCCCTCCCCCTTTCAGTGCTCCTTGCACTTTAAGAATCTGTTACATTTCAAATTTATGCCAGTTCCGACGAAGGGTCATCCACCTGAAACATTAACTTTGTTTTTCTCCATGGATGCTGCCTGACCTGCTGAGATTTCTAGCATTTTCTGTTTTTATTTCAGATTCCAGCATCTGCCGTATTTTGCTTTTCAATTACTTCTGTTGTTGATCTCTCTGTTTTTTCAGAGTATTAAGACAAAAAGAAGCCATTTCCAACGAGGAATTAATTTTATTCCAATTGAAAGTCGATAATAATACTCTGTTTGCTGTTGTAACCCACTAATATAACATTATGAGGGGGCTTGACAGGGTAGATGCGGGGGGGGGGGAGGAAATCAAGAACTAGGGGGCATAGTTTAAGAATAAAAGGTCGCCCATTTATAAAGGTAGATGAGGAGTAATTTCTTCTCAGAGGGTCATGAATCTTTGGAATTCTCTACCCCAGAGAGCTGTGGAAGCTGAGTCATTGAATATATTTAAGGTGGAGATAAACAGATTTTTAAATGACAAGGCAGTCAAGGGTTATGGGGAACGGACGGGGAAGTGTTGAGGCCAAGATCAGATCAGCCATGATCTTACTGAATGCGGAGCAGGCTCAAGGGGCCAAATGACCTACTCCTGCTCCTATTTCTTAAGTTCTTATGCAATCCTTCAACAAAAGCTTCTGCGTGATTCAACAACATGTTTTAAGATATTGACTAATAACAGTATTGTTCTTATACAATTTTCCACAGTATTATATTGAATGACAAGCAATAAAATGTCAAGCAAGTATTACAACCTGGTTCCTAGACTTCAGAGTGATCAGTTCCACCTGTCTAGGCCATCCATTTGGCTGTAGACTTAGAACCGTCTGGAGAATTCCAACTTTCAAAGGGAAAAGGCTCTACCTTTATGCTATTCGCCTGCCTTAGGCTACAGATACATCTCCTGTTCTTATCTATTAGTTATAAATGATCCCATCCTTCTAGCTCTTCTTTAGCTGACTGTGAGATGGTGGTGATCTCATTCTCTTATATTGGCTGGAGGCACAGTCTCAGGATTGTGCAAGACTATGCTATCAAAGTATCAGTTATTTACGGTCGGCAAATGCTACAAGCGAGAGCGGTTTCCCAAATTTGGTTTGTGGGACTAGTAGCAATCAGCTTTCTTATCTAGGTAAGGGTCACCTCTTGACCTGAGAATTACAGATAAAGGGAACTTCAGCATTCTCTGTCTCTAAACTTCCTTTGCTCAAAGCATCAAAAACAAGATTCATTCCCTACCCGATTCCTCCACATTACTCACCGGCTAAAATATGAACACCATGCCCACTGGGATACGTAACTATTTAAACCACTTTAACATATTCTGACACCAATGCAACATGATAGGCTAGAAATTCAGTTTTCAGTGTAAACAGTATTTTTTCGCCAAAATTAACGTTTTTGCTTCGCTACCGTTAGTAGGCCCGATATTCAGCCTTTAATTTGCGCAGCGGTAAAAATTGGCATTGCACGAGGATTCGTGGCACAAACTGCAAATTTTGGCAACTTTAGTCCGGGGCTGATAGTGCTGCGATAGAGGCCTTAGGAGAGGGGAAAAAAACAACAAAATCAAAATTGGAGGAAAAAAAATTCACAAAACCTAAATCACTGAAAAAAGAATTAAAAAATAAAAACTTTAACTTACTTTTTTTGCTCGTCTTCATACTTACCACTGCTGGCTGGGCTGCAATACAAATTTTTCCCTGTTGGTATTCTGGGTGCAGAATACGGGTATGGAGAAAGCCAAATTTTCAGCAAAAATGCTATTTTGAATATTGCACAGCGGCAATCCTCTCCCTGGTGGTACTTGGAAAGCACCGCTGCAAGAGGTCACCGAAGTTCTCGCTGACCGGTTTTTCACCACGGAGGGTGAAATATCGGCAACAACCCAGTCGCAAACTCAGCGAATTTTTAGCCAATTAGATTTTGATGAATCTCTTTACAAATTAAAGGAGATCTCTCATATATTCTGCATTCATCATAAGTATTGTAACACAAAAATGCAGCTGAAACTGTTCCAAGTGCAACCTTTTCCAACACCATTCTTCCAAACTGGGAATGACACTGGTACACTTATCAAATATAAAGTATGGAACAGGAAGAGCTTATTCTTTCAACCAAACCTGCTCCTTCCACAGACCAATACAATCCAGTCTATTTTGCAGTCAACCAAACCGATTTAAACTCGGGAGGAAAGGATTTACAAGTTTCCTCCTGCCTCCAAAAGTAAAACAAGCTAAACTTCAGCATATTTATCCAAAATTATATTATTCTTTCTTAACTGGATGCCTTCCTTGGCATGATATTTCATGGCTGCAGCATCTCATGAAACACCATCTCTGTCTGAACTATCTCAATGTGATCTTCCAGTTATTTCTTAAATATAATCATTGACACAGCATTAAGTACTTTAGCTGGGAGACTATTTCAAATATACACAATTCTATGACAAAAAATGCTGTAACAAATCTTGCTGGAGGCCTATTAATTTTGTACTGATGTTCTATGGTTCTGCTCTAACAACTCAACTCAAGTAGCGAGCTTGCATCTGCATTACCAATTGCTCTGAGCATTGTAAAGATGTGGGTTATGTCTTCTTTAGTATTTTCTTTCATTAAACCATAGCAATCTTACCTTAAGCTGCCAGCCTGTATTTGGAAAATAATCCCAAATGTGCTTCCTCTAATTTTAGGAGTCCTGTTCTCTCAAATTTTGATGACTACCTGTAAATTAGGGAAGAGAGAGAACCATTGCAAAGTGCTGTTTATTAATATCCAATTCCAATATCAATGTATCCCAAAGAAATCTGAGCAAGGAATAGCTAATTCCTTTGTTATGCCACATTTCTTCCATACTCCAAGAGAATGAGCATCTTTACAACATTACTTACAAGGACTGGGGCCGTGAATGGAGCCTTTAACTTACCCGAAAATAAAAGCAAAATACTGTGGATGCTGGAATCTGGAATAAAAACAGAAAATGCTGGAACTCTCAGCAGGTCAGGAAGCTTCTGTGGAGAGGAAGCAGAGTTAATGTTTCGGGTCAAATTGAAATGGTAGCTAAAGTAATAAATCTTTTCATTCAATATGAGAAAACACAAGAGGGTAAGTTAAAGTTTTGGGTCGATGACCCTTCGTCAGAACTGGAGAGTGTTCGGAAAGAATAGATTTTTAACAAGCACTGAAAGGGGGAGGGGAAGAAAGAACAAAAGGGAAGGTCTGTGATAGGTTGGAAGACAAGAGAGATTAGAGAGACGAAAGGGATGATGGCCCAAATTCAAATGGTAATGGCAGGAGTTAGAAAAACATTAGTGAATTAGGTTGTGCATGGTGGGATAATAACTAGCTGCCATTAGAGACAAGGAGAAAAAAAGAAAGAAAGAAGCTCTGAGGGGGGTGGAAGGGAAAAGGAGCCAAAGATTGGCAGCGGCTGCACTCTGAAATTCAATATTGAGTCCAGAAGGCTTTAAAGTGCCAAAACGAAAGATGAGGTGCTGTTCCTTGAGCTTGCGTTGAGCTTCGTTGGAACAGTGTAGGAGACCAAGGACAGAGAGATCAGAATGGGAATGCAGTGGAGAATTAAAGTGACTCCTGGCATTACCATTTGAATTTGGGCCATCATCCCTTTTGTCTCTCTAATCTCTCCTGCCTTCCAACTTATCACAGACCTTCCCTTTTGTTCTTTCTTCCCCTCCCCTTTTCAGTGCTTGTTAAGAATCTTTCTTTCTGAACTCTCTCTCCAGTTCTGACAAAGGGTCATCGACCCAAAGCTTTAACTTACCCTCTTGTGTTTTCTCATATTGAATGAAAAGATTTATTACTTTAGCTACCATTTCAATTTGAAATGTATGAAATGCATTTGTACTTCAATTTTCTGTGCACTTCCAATTATAAATCCCCAAAAAAATAAGGGTCCCAAAATTACACTTTTTTTTGAGTTTCTAAGATGTTATTTCAACATACCTGCATTTTGCAAAGTGCATTCTGGGGTAGCACACATTTCCAACCAGGATTCTGCCCCTTAATAACAGCGATCCAATTTGCGATCTCCATTGTGTTGTCCTCTTGAGTTGACTGCTGATTCTCCTCTGATGTAATTTAAATGAGGATCTTTGCCATTGATGCATCATATAGGCTCTCAATGCACCAGGGGTAATTTAAAATGATTTAAATGAGATGTATCTATTGTGTAGCATAGACAGAAGTGATTTACTCTGGAGCCTGAAGACTGCAAAAACTTTGAGCACTGATTGCTGGAGCTCGAAGAGAGTTATTACAGCAATTCCATTGCTTTCTACCTGGACAGAGATGCATTCTGCAGCTGACAGCACAGGGTGTAATAAATGGCACTCACATTCATTGTAAGTTCCTACCCCCTTAACTTTCTTAATAAAAAGGTGACCACAAATGAGATTCATTTAGATTTTTGGCCGAGCGACCAGCTGGAGTGCGCTGGTCAGCAGTCTATTCCAATGGCGAAGAGGTCCCCTGTGATTTTGAAGTCTTGGTGTCATTTAGATTTGGCAGGCGAGCTGCGGGGAAGCAAACAGCCGTCCCAATGTAGCTCAAGATAGGGCCAGAACGGCCACTAGCAAGTTAAGTGAAGGGGGGTGGTGGGTTACAACTTGGGAGGATGTGGGTCCCGTTGTGGCAGCAACCCAGATTATTTTTGTGGGCCCTGAAGGAGCACTCGCGCTCCTCCCTGGTCCATAAAAATAATTTGACACTTACCTTTGTCGGGCCTCTTCAGTTCCATCACCCATAGATTTGGAGGTTGCACAGTTCACACTCCAATCAGTTCCAACCAAAAATGACAATAGGGGTCCGAGGCACTATAATTAAAGACAGAGTGACTGAACACTTCGAGAATTTCAGCTACTAAGAAAGAGCCAGCATGGATTTGTAAACGGTAAGTAATGTCTAATTAGCCGAATTGAATTTTTTGAGGACATAACTAAAATAGTAGACAGTGGAAAATATATAGATTCAGTTTATATGGACTTCCAGAAGGCATTCGATAAGGTTCCACATAAGAGACTGTTATCTAAAATTAAAGCTATTTGAATTGAAGGGAAATTATTGCGGTGCTTAGGAAATTGCTTAGGCAGTTGAAAACAGAGAGCAGAGATTATTGGTATGTGGTGGAATTGGAGGAAGTGACTAGTGTTGCCGACAAGGATCTGTGCTGGGGCTTCAAATATTCAAAATATTTATTAATGACTTAGATAAAGCATTAGAGAGCCATATATCCAAGATTGCCAATAACACAACAATTGGTGGTATAGCAAGTAGTGTAGAGAGAAGCATAAAATTACGAAGAGACATTGACAGAGTAAGTGGGTGGTATAAACTGTGGTAAATGGATTTCAATGCAGGTAACTGAGGTCATTCAGTTTGGAACAAAAAAAGATAGATCTGCGTATTATTTAAATGGTAAATGCTAGGAACAGTGGAGGTCCAAAGAGAGCCAGACCATTCAGGAGAGAAGTTAGGAAACATTTCTTCATGCCAATGGTGGTAGAAATGTGGATCTCTTCCTCACAAAAAGCAGTAGATGCTAACTCAATGAATAATCTTAAATCTGAGATCGCTAGGTTTTTGCTAGACAAGCGTATAAAAGGATATGAAGCCAAGGCAGATGGAAGGAGTTAAGATACAGATCAGCCATGATCTCATTGAATGGTGGTACAGGTTCGAAGGGCTGAACGGTCTACTCCTATTTCTATGTTGCATATGTCCCTGCAATCTGCTCCAAATGGGTAAGCATCTCACTGACAGAATGGTTATGAGGCCCAACCTTGAAAATTGGTCGGGCCACAGACCACTTCCATTGGGTGGTCAGCAGGATCACTATCTCAGCCCTGCATTCACACAAAATTCCATCCTATTATCTTTATACTTTAAAATGAGTTACCGGGGAAAGTTTATGCTCCCTCTGGAATTAAAAGCCAGAAAATCATGAAGTGTGCACCTGAATTCGCAATGTGCATGGGCGGGCTCCCCGTTGGTAATAGGAGCAATGTTCACATACCCTTTAAGAGTGAAGGGTTGAGGTGAAAAGTACTCAGATAGAAAGCTATTTCCACAGTATTAAAAAATGACCTTGAAACTGGTGAGTTCAGGTTTCTTCTGTGGAAGGAAGGAGCTAGGAGCTAAATTTAAAAAGTAGGACCTCAAAGGTAATAATCTCAGGATTGATACCATTGCCACGTGCTAGTCAGAGTAGGAATCGCAGGATAGCTCAGATGAATACTTAGCTTGAGGAGTGATGCAGAAGGGAAATTCCTGGGACATTAGAACCGGTTCTGGGAGAGGTGGGACCAGTACAAACCAGACGGTCTGCACCTGGGCAGGACTGGAACCAATGTCCGAGGGGGGAGTGTTTGCTAGTGCTGTTGGGGAGGGGTTAAACTAATATGGCAGGGGGATGGGAACCTATGCAGGGAGACAGAGGGAAGTAGAATGGGAGCAGAAGCAAAAGATAGAAAGAAGAAAAGTAAAAGTGGAGGGCAGAGAAACCCAAGGCAAAAAGCAAAAAGGGCCACATTACAGCAAAATTCTAAAGGGGCAAAGTGTGTTAAAAAGACAAGCCTGAAGACTCTGTGCCTCAATGCGAGGAGTATTCATAATAAGGTGGACGAATTAACTGTGCAGATAGTTGTTAATGGATATGATGTAATTGACATCACGGAGACATGGTTCCAGAGTGATCAAGGCTGGGAACTCAACATCCAGGGGTATTCAACATTCAGGAAGAATAGACCGAAAGGAAAAGGAGGTGGGGTGGCGTTGCTGGTTAAAGAGGAAATGAATGCAATAGTAAGGAAGGACATTAGCTTGGATGATGTGGAATCTGTATGGGTTGAGCTACGGAATACCAAAGGGCAGAAAACGCTAGTGGGAGTTGTGTACAGACCACCAAACAGTGGTAGTGAGGTTGGGGAAAGCATCAAACAAGAAATTAGGGATGCGTGCAATAAAGGTACAGCAGTTATCATGGGTGACTTTAATCTACGTATTGACTGGGCTAAGCAAACTGGTAGCAATGCGATGGAGGAGGATTTCCTGGAATGTATTAGGGATGATTTTCTAGACCAATATGTCGAGGAACCAACTAGAGGGCTGGCCATCCTCGACTGGGTGATGTGTAATGAGAAAGGACTGATTAGCAATCTTGTTGTGCGAGGCCCCTTGGGGAAAAGTGACCATAATATGGTAGAATTCTTTATTAAGATGGAGAGTGACATAGTTAATTCAGAGACTAGGGTCCTGAACTTAAGGAAAGGTAATTTCGATGATATGAGATGTGAATTGGCTAGATTAGACTTAAAGGATTGATAGTGGATAGGCAATGGCAGTCATTTAAAGATCACATGGATGACTTCAACAATTTTACCTGTCTGGAGCAAAAATAAAAAGGGGATGGTGGCTCAACCGTGGCTAACAAGGGAAATTAAGGATAGTGTTAAATCCAAGGAAGAGGCATATAAATTGGCCAGAAAAAGCAGCAAACCTGAGGGCTGGGAGAATTTGATAATTCAGCAGAGGAGGACAAAGGATTTAATTAGGAGGGGGAAAATAGAGTATGAGAGGAAGCTGGCTGGGAACATAAAAACTGACTGCAAAAGCTTCTATAGATACGTGAAGAGAAAAAGATTAGTGAAGACAAACGTAGGTCCCTTGCAGTCAAATTCAGGTGAATTTATAATGGGGAACAAAGAAATGGTGGACCAGTTGAACAAATACTTTGGTTCTGTCTTCACGAGGGAAGACACAAATAACCTTCCGGAAAAACTAGGAGACCGAGGGTCTAGTGAGAAGGAGGAACTGAAGGAAATCCTTATTAGGCAAGAAATTGTGTTAAGAAAATTGATGGGATTGAAGGCCGATAAATCTCCGGGGCCTGATAGTCTGCATCCCAGAGTACTTAAGAAAGTGGCCCTAGAAATAGTGGATGCATTGGTGATCATTTTCCAACAGTCTATCGACTCTGGATCAGTTCCTATGGACTGGAGGGTAGCTAATGTAACACTATTTTTTAAGAAAGGAAGGAGAGAGACAACAGGTAATTATAGACCGGTTAGCCTGATATCAGTAGTGGGGAAAATGTTGGAATCAATTATTAAAGATGAAATAGCAGCGCATTTGGAAAGCAGTGACAGGATCGGTCCAAGTCAGCATGGATTTATGAAAGGGAAATCATGCTTGACAAATCTTCTAGAATTTTTTGAGGATGTAACTGGTGGAGTGGACAAGGGAGAACCAGTGGATGTGGTGAATTTGGACTTTCAAAAGGCTTTTGACAAGGTCCCACACGAGAGATTGTTGTGCAAAATTAAAGCACATGACGTGGATAGAGAACAGGTTGGCAGAAAGGAAGCAGAGAGTCAGGATAAACGGGTCCTTTTCAGAATGTCAGGCAGTGACGGGTGGGTTGCCGCAGGGCTCAGTGTGGGACCCTAGCTATTTAGAATATACATTAATGATTTAGATGAAAGAATTGAGTGTAATATCTCCAAGTTTGCAGATGACACTAAGCTGGGTGGTGATGTGAGCTGTGAGGAGGATGCTTAAGAGGCTGCAGGGTGACTTGGACAGGTTAGGTGAGTGGGCAAATGCATGGCAGATGCAGTATAAAGTGGATTAATGTGAGATTATCCACTTTGGTGGCAAAAACATGAAGGTAGAATATTATCTGAATGGTGGCAGATTAGGAAAAGGGGAGGTGCAATGAGAGCTGGGTGTCATGGTACATCAGTCATTGAAAGTTGGCATGCAGATACAGCAGCAGTGAAGAAGGCAAATGGTATGTTGGCCTTCATAGTTAGGGGATTTGAGTATAGGAGCAGAGAGGTCTTACTGCAATTGTACAGGGCCTTGGTGAGACCACACCTGGAATATTGTGTTCAGTTTTGGTCTCCTAATCTGAGGAAGGATGTTCTTGCTATTGAGGGAGTGCAGCGAAGGTTCACCAGACTGATTCCTCGGATGGCAGGACTGACATATGATGAGAGACTGGATCGACTGGGCCTGTATTCACTCAAGTTTGGAAGGATGTGGGGGAATCTCATAGAAACATATTCTGATGGGACTAGATTAGATGCAGGAAGAATGTTCCCGATGTTGGGGAAGTCCAGAACCAGGGGAAATAGTCTAAGGATAAGGAGTAAGCCATTTAGGACTGAGATGAGGAGAAACCTCTTCACTCAGAGAGTTGTTAACCTGTGAAATTCCCTACCGCAGAGAGTTGTTGATGCCAGTTCATTGGATGTATTCAAAAGGGAGTTAGATATGGCCCTGATGGCTAAAGGGATCAAGGGGTATGGAGAGAAAGCAGGAAAGGGGTACTGAGGTGAATGATCAGCCATGATCTTATTGAATGGTGGTGCATTCGAAGGGCTGAATGGTCTACTCTTGCACCTATTTTCTATGTTTCTATGGAAGTGAGCCTATTCCCAGTCCCTTACTCATTTCTTCCCTTTCTCTCTCACCTAACATTCCATAGCACACATATGTTTGGAGCTGCTGATTATTTGAAACTAGTTTTCTAAATAGATCATTAAGCTGACCTACATTGGCTCCCAGTCCGGCAACGCTTCAACTTTAAAATCCTCCACCCTGTTTTCAAATCGCTCAATAGCCTCACCCTTCCCTAACTCTGTCACGTCTTCCAGCCCTACAACTCTCCAAGATCTCTGCGCTCCTCCAATTCTGGCCTCTTGTGTATCCCCCATTTTAAGTGTTCCACTGTTGCCAGCCAGCTACCCAGGCCCTAAACTTTGCAATTCCCTCCCTAAACCTCTCTGCTGCTCTCTCCTCATTTAAGATGTTCCTTGAAACCTAATTCTTTGAACAAGCTTTTGGTCATGTGTCCTAATATCTCCTTATGTGGCTTGGTGTCAAATTTTATTTGAGACCGCTCCTGTGAAGCACCTTGAGATGTAATGAAATTGATCTACCCAGTAATGTCCTATAATCTCGCAGAGGAGTTTTATATAATAAATCAGCATTGAGTGCCATTTGTTTTCAAATCTTCAATTAATCAGCAGCAATGATGAAACAAGCATGGTGCACAATTTCTTCTTAACATATCACAGGGAAAAACATCAGTAAAGTGGTTAAACATTCATGCCCACCCAAAGGGCTGGTAAATGAGAACCATATGGCCACAACTGCTGATGAAGGTCAGCTAGTTGTTAGAAGGTGTTTTCCCAAAAGTTCAATAATGGTTTCCGCTGGGTAGAGAGGAAGCTCATTTCCCTCATCTGCTTTCTTCACAGCACCTGTTTTACTTCCTTTTCTCAGAAAACAAAAAAATAACAGCTAAGCAATCACAGAACCCTAAGTTCAACTTTGAAAGAATGAAGATTCCCTGCAGACTTAAGAGCTGGGATATATATGTTTACCCATATCTTTTCTGTTACTCATTATTCTACTGGTATGCGACAAGAGATTTAAGAATGCCTTATCCAAGAATGTAGTTGAGATGTTTTCCATAGCCACAGGACAGTGTGTATTCTATTCACAGATTTGCAGAATTAAAAACATATATATGATTCTGATCCTTGTTGAAAGCTTAGGGGAACAGGGGAAAAAAGATTCACAGAAAAAAAATCCAGAAATTACAGCATAGAAGTAGGCCAATGGGCTCATTGCATCTTTTCTGGTGCACGTCTTCATCCTGGAGCTATCTACTCTCATCCCACTTTCCGGCCTACCCCCATTTATTTTTATATAATTAACTGTCACATTTTTATCCAATTACATTTGAAATGATGTTGCGGCTCTTCCTGAATCGTCACTTGCAGACCATGTTCGAGTGCCCTCCCATGGGAAAAATTCTTCTAACCTCCACCTTCCAAAAGAAAAACCACCATCTTGTGTTTATATCATCTTCACTAACCAGTGGAAACAATATTTCGCTATTTGCTGCAACTATTGGAAAAACAACTTGTTTTATTACAATTACTTCAATGAAAAATTAATTATTGCTGACTAAGTTTTAGATATAAAAATACACAGTACAGGGAAGGTATGAAGGAAACCTTTTATATGCAAACAGAAGACAAGTACCATTTTACAGAAGATGTACATTTTCTTGATACACCATCCCTTGTACCTGTCTGCCAAGGTAGATAACCTAACACCATCCTTTCCATCATTAACATAAACAATCCTGCTTCAAAATGGTTGGATCTACTGCCATGGTGGACATTTACATTTGTTCAGGGACCAGAAACTCTGCTGGAAGGGTAATGATTCCTGCAAGCTCACTTCCCTCTATTTGTTCTCCCTCCAAATGCAGTTCTATTTGTTCCTTATTCCAGCTCCTCTGCTATTCCTCTTCTTGCCAGAGTGGCAATCACTGAAGGATTCCTATGAAGTGCAATGGCAGAAGCTGCTTAACAGTTCAGAATGCTCCACAACTACAAACATTTTGAATGTGTCCAAGTTGCAAAACGTCACCATCTAGGGCAAAGCAAAATATCTCCCAAACCTTTCTGCAGTTTCCGAGAACAGCTGAGGATCCTTTTAAGTATGACTGGATATGGCTGCCACGCGACCTTTACCATCCATGATTTGTGGACATGAGCAGGAACTTTTGGTCGCAATACAGGCAGAGATGAAAATGGCATTAGGGGCTAGATTTTCGAGGAGTTTCCGACTGGGTTTTCGCCGCGCTTTGACCCTCCATGGCGAAAACCCGATGGCAAAGCCCGGACGTGATTCTCGGCTCTTTGCTTGTGGCAGCGATGGGAAGTACTGCTGAGGAGAGCTGCGCCGGACATGTAATGACACGGATTGCATTACCATCCAAGTTTCGGCACTCTCCCGAACCATACGCCGCACCCAGAACAGCGACAGGTAAAACCTGTCGGTGCAGCCCTGCGGCAGCGATAAGTTAGAAAACCTGCAAAAAAGTTAAGTTAAAATTTTTAGTTTTTAATTTTTTTGCAGCGATTTAATAGGTAAGGGTCTTGGAATGTTTCCCTTCCCCCCCCCCCACCCCCCCATGCCTCTCTCACAACGTTCCCGACCCCGCACTAAAGTTGGTGAGGATTGCGTTTTGCACCGCGAATGATTGTGCAATGCCTCTGTTGTGGGGAAATCTTCCTTTCTCTCGAGCGGACCCACTGAAATAGAGGAATGGTGCCCGATTGATGACAGACTCCAGAGTTAGGTTCAAGACAATCTTTATTCCAGCATATGCAGGGGAAGCTCTAAGTCCTAGCAGCCTATGACAGGATTTTCAAGGAACAAAGGTTCCTTGAACAGTTATACAGTTTTCAAGGCATGGAGACCTTGTGAACACTAGACTACGCCCATTGGTTGGTCTACAACTAATCATTAGAGCGACATTGATTCGTTAACCCTTATCAGACTGGCTGCTGAGTGGTCTGCAACCTCTCCATCTCCCATAGCATATGGAACCAAGCTCAGCTTTTTGTAATGTGTTGTTTCTACAGTTTTGACCTTGCTCTTGCCTTTTCAGCCTGTTCTACATTCTTTAAAAGATAAGCACACAAGCCTTTAGCCTGATTCTATGTTGTTCCCTCAAAATCTTGAATATCTAAAGTTTTCATTTTATATTATACGGCCATTTTCTATCATTTCTAAGCGAGTTTTACATGCAATCTGTCTGTATCTTTTACCCCTTTTACAGCCTCCCTTTATGACCTGGCGCCGAAGCCAAAGGCTGAAAGTTCGGCCTAAAATCGGTAACGCAGCGAAAATGGTAATTTTCACTTATCACTTACGTTTTCGTCCAAAATCTCCAAACCCCGAAAATCCAGCCCTAGGATCTAAATCTGCACTTGTTCTTATCTGGTTCCAGTGGGAGCCCTGGTTGCTTAGACTGACGTTCACCCAAAAATTGGAGTGGGTGCTGGCGAGAAGTAAGTCAGTGCTCAGCCATTGAAATTATTTTGGTCCTGCTATGGGGCAATAGGAGCTGGGCTTTAAAAACTTTCAGAACTATGAGGGGTAATAAAAAAAAGAGAAACAACATGATATTTCTAGTACAATAATGGCTGAAATCCAGCTGGTGGGGGAGGAGTTGGCACTTAGGTCCATCTGGTTTCTACCCCATTCACAAAGGCCATGCAAATCCTGATCCAGTGGATGCTGTGCCCATAAAGATAGCTGAAAGGAAACTTGCTGAATATTAATCTGTATATAAGACATGTCCCAAAAAATTCCTTTGAGTTTGAAAATGCACGTTTTTAAAAGTTGCATTATAGCAGGCTATTTCATATATATAACATATTCAAGGACAGTCAGTAAGTATACATTCCTGTAATGCCTCTCAGTAACCATCAGCACATTTTAAAAACTCCATGTTCGTGTGAATCCAGCAGTGGGAGGAAGTAATGGCTCCTTAATTGATGAATAGCGATGGCTCCAGCACCACCCTCCAACTAATCAGATGAAGCGATCAACCTCCAATTCCAGCGAAAAAAGTCATTTTTTCTCCTGAAACACTGACAAGTCAAAACACAATCAAGTGGAAAGACTGAAGATTGGCAAAGTGTCTGCACCCAATGAATGTACACAGGTACATTACAATTTGTGATGACAATGCGATACTCAAATAAATAGGTGTTCTTATTTACCCATCGCGTACCATCAGTTTTCAGCACAAAGCAAAGGAAACCCAGTGATCTTCGAGCCAAATCTGGAGAACACCATACGCCAAAGTAAAAAAAGATCACTACCTCTACTTGAAACAAGAACCAACAGCGTTACACACACTATGGGGAAAAACAACTAGTGATGTTCATGAACTAGCACTGGTTGAATTATGGAGCAGTTTGAGGAAAGAGTAGCAATCGTACTTGTTGAAGACGGGCCAGATGGTACAACATGGAAACTCAGCTTGTTTATAGTGTCCCAGCTATTAATGTTCATATAGTAATCATACAGGAATGCAGATCTTAGTTGACCTGCTTACCAATGGAGAAATAAGTCATTTCACTCCTTATACACTTGGTGGAAAGTAGTCTCAGAATCATAGGAAAATTCAACGCCCAGGAATAAGTTGTCGTCCCCTATGTGAGTGATGTCAGAGAGCAATGATGTCAGATATGCATCAGGATAAAGCTAGAAATGTATTTATCAAAATCATCTTGTTGTGATTTCTAGTGTACATCTGCACACACATCTCGTGAAGATAGTGGCCTCTGGTGGTAACATCAAACTGCTACAATATAAAAATTGCAATCTTCTATTTTTTCCCCTTTTTGGTAAAGATTTAAAGGATATTGACTTGGTGTTTTAAAACAAACAATCTGTTCTGCTGTACCCAACATACAGGCACCACATTCGTTTTAAAGCGGTTAAATGCGGAGACCTTCATTCTCGGAGCTCCATTCTGTCGACTGCACTGTTTAAACATTTCATAAATAACAATGGTAAAAATATAAACTGGAGTCTGCCACAGTCTGGGGCATGTTACTCAGTACTTTTTATGGGAGTTCTGATGAAGGATCTGAACTGAATAATTAGCCTGTCTTTCTCTTTCATATGCTGACTGACTTGCTGTGTATTTCCAGCATTTATAATTTTCACTTTTAAATAGTAGGAAGAGGACAATGAAAGCAATGAAAGTTTGCAAGTACTAATTTATGTTCTGTCCTTAGTTGCTGACTTGTATTATTTCTTTCTCAGCTTTCTTAGTACTTTTGATGCTTTGTAGACTTCTGTCGCATTTCATCTCTGCTTCTCACCACTCCCTCCCCAAAACTGCCTTGCCATTGATATCAAACAGCAACATGGACTTAGGAAGACATTGACATGTTAAAAGAATGGGCTTACAAGTCACAGATTCAATTTAATCTGGATAAGTGTAAGGTATATTTTGGGAGGAGAAGCAAAGAATAATAATATACACTCATTGGAAAGTCTCTGAAAGATGTGCATGTACAGCAAGATCTAAGCATTCAAATACTTAATTCCCTTAAGGTGCGAGTGCAGATAGATGAAGCCATGTTTAAAAAGGACAATAGCATTTTGTGTTTTATTAATAGGGATATAGGGTAAAGAAGTAATGATAAATGTTTATGAAACAATGGTTAGGCTACAGTTAAAGTGCTTTGTGAAAAAGAAAATAGGGAAAGGTGTAGAACAGGCTGGCAATTTGCTGTCGTCATTGTATGCTCTCACACAAGACCAATTTTATTCTCCTTACTTCTTCTGTGTAGGCAGCATGTGGTCAAGGATCTTATGGGAGAGTCGACATACCTATTTCTCTAGGCATCTTTAGTGGCCTGAAATCAGATTTGCAAATCTGTGGTCTATATTGAAAGAAGAACATACATTTACAGCACCTTTTGTGTTCTCAGGACATCCCAAAGTCTTCACAACCATTGCACTATAGCCACTGTTGTTATGTAGGCAAAGACAGCAGCTTATTTGCAAGGTCCCACAAACTGCAAGGAAATAAATGAGATAGTTTTAGTTGTGCTAGTTGAGGGATAAATTTTGGCCAGAACACTGGGAAAACCTCCTACTCTTCTTTGAATATTGCCATAGAATCGTTTCTGACTGCCGAAGACAGCAGATGGGATCTCATATGAAAGGTGAGACCCGTGACATGGTAGCACTCCCTCATCTACTGCACTCAAATTTCAACCTAGATTCTCTGGAGTGGGGCTTGAATCCATGTCCTTCCAAATCAGAGGCAAGAGTGAATCCAGGAGATCACCAAGATTAATTGTGTCACTCTTACTGCCAATCTGGCTGAGATAATGTAAATTAGCACAGACCATGAATCAAACCTGGGATCTTCCTGGTCCACATAGTTCAGTTCCACAGTGGGCAGCAGCTTTATTAACTGCTACTTCGGGGAGCTTTTTTTTAAACACAATACCACCTGATTTCACCTTTTGCATTCGGAAATTTAAACAAAATTCTCTTCTTTAAAATTTGCAGAACCGAACAGTAAATTATGAAGGAATAAATTGCCTATTATTTCTATTATTTGCTGTGATTAAAATAGACAAACCATTAAATTCGACAAAAGATAAAACATTGAATTATCCACAACAATGACTTTTCAAGTTTACAGCAAAGAATGCCAGACATGCACAATTCCAATAGGACCATGCCCATTGATATCTGTTTGGCAGGCAATAATTTCCAATTAACTGGAACACAAATCAGGTTTATGTCGAGTAAATCAATATTTGAAAAGACATCAACAAGCTGAGCAGATGAAGAAAAGTAAACCAAAATCGTTGTCAAAAAGCAAAATTGTTCCTGCTAGGTCCTGGCAGTACTGATGAGAGAGTTGTACAGAATATTATAAGTATCGTATGTGCACTGTTAAAAGTAAAATATTATTTATAATTTCTTTAAACTCGCAGTGAGGATCCTGATCAATGTTTCTTCAAATCTTCTATTCCTGTATATCTCAACTGTGAAACAATTTTCACTGTTAATAATATGCCAGAGAGAATAAGGTCAACAATGGACAATACACATACCAATTCATTTAACACCCTGGACAGTTGTTAATATATAATTTGTCAAGGCAAAGTAACATTGTGATCAAGGGGGGACGTGAATTTAGATTTCTCGGACTTGATGGGCGAGCCAGGGGCTGAAATATCCCCTTTCCTTTAGGTCTCTTAACATGGGAATGTGGCGGCCACACTGCGGAACGCAATGGCCGCCATTATCAAATTTCCACTCAAGTTTTATCCCATCGATAATCAGCTCCCCCCGTTCCCAATACTCTGCTGCTGCCAATCCACATTCAGTGCGTAATCACCGTGCGCACTGCCGATCTACCACCCGGATGGTGAAATTCCGCCATGAAAATCTTCAACCGGGCCCGGCAGTGCCAAAAGCTGTTTTTTCCCAATGGTCCAGTGAGGATGTGGCCTTCTACAGTGGCGTTGCGGCTTCCCTTAAAGGGAAGGATGCACTGCCGCTGCCGCTATGTCTTTTTTTGACGGCCGACTGCCATGTCGGCCTGACAATTATGGGTTTGGCTGGGACAACAGGTAGCCTGGGTGGCTCTGCTGCACAGAAGGGTGGGAAAAAGAGTGGGAGTGCTATAGTGATATGGGACTCTATTGTAAGGGGGATAGATAGGAGTTTCTACGGCCGCAACTGAGACTCCAGGATGGTATGTTGCCTCCCTGGTGCAAGGGTCAAGGATGTCTCGGAGCGGCTGCAGAGCATTCTGGAGAGGGAGGGTGAACAGCCAGTTGTCGTGGTACATGTAGGTACCAACGATATAGGTAAGAAGCGGGAAGAGGTCCTACAAGCTGAATTTCGGGAGCTAGAAGTTAAATTATAAAGTAGGACCTCAAAGGTAGTAATCTCTGATTGCTACCAGTGCCACGTGCTAATCAGAGTAGAGGGAACAGGATAGTTAGAATAAATATGTGGCTTGAGCAGTGGTGCAAGAGGGGGGGATTCAAATTCCTGGGAGATTGGAACCAGGAAGTGGGACCTGTACAAAAGGGACGGTCTGCACTTGGGCAGGACTGGAACTGATGTCCTCGGGGTAACATTTGCTAATGCAGTTCGGGAGTGTTTAAACTAATATGGCAGGGGGATGGGAACCTATGCAGCGAGATAGGGTGAAGTAATATGGAGTCAGAAACAGATGGTAGAAAGGTAAAAAGCAATAGTGGAAGGCTGAGTAAACAAAGGCAAGAAACAAAAAGGGCCACACTACATCATAATTCTAAAAGGACAAAGGGTGTTAAAAAAACAAGCCTGAAGGCTTTGTATCTTAATGCAAGGAGTATCCGTAATAAGGTGGATGAATTAACTGTGCAAATAGATGTTATCAGATATGATGTGATTGGGATTACAGAGACGTGGCTCCAGGATGATCAGGGCTGGGAACTCAACATCCATGGGTATTTAACATTCAGGAAGGATAGAATAAAAGGAAAAGGAGGTGGGGTAGCATTGCTGGTTAAAGAGGAGATTAATGCAATAGTTAGGAAGGACCTTAGTTTAATCTATATGGGTAGAGCTGCAGAACACCAAAGGGCAAAAAACATTAGTGGGAGTTGTGTACAGACCTCCAAACAGTAGTAGTGATGTTGGGGAGGGCATCAAACAGGAAATTATGGGTGCATGCAAGAAAGGTGCTGCAGTTATCATGGGTGACTTTAATATGCATATAGATTGGGCTAACAAACTGGAAGCAATATGGTGGAGGAAGATTTCCTGGAGTGCATAAGGGATGGTTTTCTAGACCAATATGTCGAGGAACCAACTGGGGGGACGCCATCTTAGACTGGGTGTTGTGTAATGAGAGAGGATTAATTAGCAATCTCGGTGTGCGAGGCCCCTTGGGAAAGAGTGACCATAATATGGTGGAATTCTACATTAGGATGGAGAATGAAACAGTTAATTCAGAGACCATGGTCCAGAACTTAAAGAAGGGTAACTTTGAAGGTATGAGGTGTGAATTGGCTAGGATAGATTGGCGAATGATACTTAAGGGGTTGACAGTGGATGGGCAATGGCAGACATTTAGAGACTGCATGGCTGAACTACAAGAATTGTACATCCCTGTCTGGCGCAAAAATAAAAAAGGGAAGGTGGCTCAACCGTGGCAATCAAGGGAAATCAGGGATAGTATTAAAGCCAAGGAAGTGGCATACAAATTGGCCAGAAATAGCAGTGAACCTGGGGACTGGGTGAAATTTAGAACTCAGCAGAGGAGGACAAAGAGATTGGTTAGGGCAGGGAAAATAGAGTACGAGAGGAAGCTTGCAGGGAACATTAAGACGGACTGCAAAAGTTTCGATAGATATGTAAAGAGAAAAAGGTTAGTAAAGACAAATGTAGGTCCTCTGCAGTCAGAATCAGGGGAAGTCATAACGGGGAACAAAGAAATGGCAGACCAATTGAACAAGTACTTTGGTTCGGTATTCACTAAGGAGGACACAAACAACCTTCAGGATATAAAATGGGTCAGAGGGTCTAGTAAGGAGGAGGAACTGAGGGAAATCCTTATTAGTCGGGAAATTGTGTTGGGGAAATTGATGGGATTGAAGGCTGATAAATCCCCAGGTCCTGATGGACTGCATCCCAGAGTACTTAAGGAGGTGGCCTTGGAAATAGCGGATGCATTGACAGTCATTTTCCAACATTCCATAGACTTGGATCAGTTCCTATGGAGTGGAGGGTAGCCAATGTAACCCCACTTTTTAAAAAAGGAGGGAGAGAGAAAACAGGGAATTATAGACCGGTCAGCCTAACATCGGTAGTTGGTAAAATGATGGAATCAATTATTAAGGATGTCATAGCAGCACATTTGGAAAGAGGTGACATGATAGGTCCAAGTCAGCATGGATTTGTGAAAGGGAAATCATGCTTGGCAAATCTTCTGGAATTTTTTGAGGATGTTTCCAGTAGAGTGGACAAGGGAGAACCAGTTGATGTGGTGTATTTGGACTTTCAGAAGGCTTTTGACAAGGTCCCACACAAGAGATTAATGTGCAAAGTTAAAGCACATGGGATTGGGGGTAGTGTGCTGACGTGGATTGAGAACTGGTTGTCAGACAGGAAGCAAAGAGTAGGAGTAAATGGGTACATTTCAGAATGGCAGGCAGTGACTAGTGGGGTACCGCAAGGTTCTGTGCTGGGGCCCCAGCTGTTTACACTGTACATTAATGATTTAAATGAGGGGATTAAATGTAGTATCTCCAAATTTGCGGATGACACTAAGTTGGGTGGCAGTGTGAGCTGCGAGGAGGATGCTATGATGCTGCAGAGTGACTTGGATAGGTTAGGTGAGTGGGCAAATGCATGGCAGATGAAGTATAATGTGGATAAATGTGAGGTTATCCACTTTGGTGGTAAAAACAGAGAGACAGACTATTATCTGAATGGTGACAGATTAGGAAAAGGGGAGGTGCAACAAGACCTGGGTGTCATGGTACATCAATCATTGAAGGTTGGCATGCAGGTACAGCAGGCGGTTAAGAAAGCAAATGGCATGTTGGCCTTCATAGAGAGGGGATTTGAGTACAGGGGCAGTGAGGTGTTACTACAGTTGTACAGGGCCTTGGTGAGGCCACACCTGGTGTATTGTGTACAGTTTTGATCTCCTAACTTGAGGAAGGACATTCTTGCTATTGAGGGAGTGCAGCGAAGGTTCACCAGACTGATTCCCGGGATGGCGGGACTGACATATCAAGAAAGACTGGATCAACTGGGCTTGTATTCACTGGAGTTCAGAAGAATGAGAGGGGACCTCATAGAAACGTTTAAAATTCTGATGGGTTTGGACAGGTTAGATGCAGGAAGAATGTTTCCAATGTTGGGGAAGTCCAGAACCAGGGGACACAGTCTAAGGATAAGGGGTAAGCCATTTAGGACCGAGATGAGGAAAAACTTCTTCACCCAGAGAGTGGTGAACCTGTGGAATTCTCTACCACAGAAAGTTGTTGAGGCCAATTCACTAAATATATTCAAAAAGGAGTTGGATGAAGTCCTTACTACTAGGGGGATCAAGGGGTATGGCGAGAAAGCAGGAATGGGGTACTGAAGTTGCATGTTCAGCCATGAACTCATTGAATGGTGCAGACTCGAAGGGCCGAATGGCCTACTCCTGCACCTATTTTCTATGTTTCTATGTTTCTATCCCCTCTTGGGTGCCAGGCCACTGACCCGGCCGAAACCATCCCCGGTGGCCCAGTTAACCGAAGTTAAAAGATCGCGGAGGCTCTCACCTTTAAGTGAAGGGGAAAGCTGCGGTGATACGGCGCCATGATGACAACATCGCGGCGGCCACTCCGCAATCCCCCCAAGTTCCGCCCCACCGCCACATTACCACCCCCATTAAGAGCGACTTCAGGATCCAAATTTTTAAAAAACAACAAAGAGCGTAATTTCGCTCAAGGGGCGACCACAACCACCGTAGTGGTAAAAACCATTGAAACGGGCTGCGTGCACCCCGTTTCGGGCGGGTGGTGTTGTCTGCTCCACCCCCCGCAGTGTTTTAGTGTGATGGAATTAGGTAGGCTACAAAATGCTCAGCTGCTCCATAAAATTTACCGTAAAATCCTCATAGAATTCACAGTAAAAGTATTGTTTCAAATAGGCCAATTGTAAGGCATATAATTACTAGTCAAAGCCATGCGAAGAGATTACTGCGCACTTCAACCACCTGTGAAGAAATTACTTAACTATGCTGAATTGCAAAGATAAAAATCATTTAATAACATTACCATAACAATAAATTGTACGTGTTAAAAATAATGAATTATGCATAACAATCAAACTCAATTCAATAATAAATACTGTTTAGGATCTATTGAAACGTTACACATTACAATAATAATGAAATATAAAACTATAGTTGCTGGAAATGCTTTTGCCAAAGTCCTTTTAGAAATAACAACATGGTCTAAGCATGAATCATTATGGTTTTCAGTAAAATGATATTGTTCTTATTGAAAACTTAATGAAAACCAATCAGGGGCTGCAGATGTGTGACAATTTTCCTAGGGTGTTTGGATGCAATGCAGTGATCACTATCTTTGGGACAGGGACTCAAACACATTTGTTGAGTGTTTAAAAAGGACCAGATGGCTATGTCCCTCTCTCACTGTCAGGCCACCATGTAATTAGAGGGCCAAAGCAAGATCAAGAAGCCTGGTCCCAGCCTGAGGGAGGAACAGAAAATTGTACAGAATGCAAGAGCTGAGAAGTGACCTGTTCAGCACTCTCTGTCTCTAAGGTCACACTATTACTAAGCTTAAAATATTGAAGTAGCAATCATTGGAGCCAGGGTCATGCATAACAGAGATCTAAAACGTTAAAGAGTGGAGCGAAGATCTGGGCTATAACTGATTCTGAATAAGATCGAAGCAACAGTTAATACAGCTATGCCCTCCCGAGATTCATCATCAAGTTTAAGGCCACAGCAGTGACAAAGGAATGCAAGTTAAATTACAGCTAACAACAACAACATCTTGTATTTATATAGCGCCTTTAATGTAGTAAAATGTCCCAAGGCACTTTACAGGAGTATTATAAGACTATACATACCGCATTCTGATATGGATGGATGTAAGTAAGACAAATTTGGGTTAAATTAGTTATGAGCAATTGCACCACAGATTACAGGAAAGGGTAATGGTACTCGGTCAATTAAATTGCAACTGCTTGACTTAAATTGGAGATGGGGAATTTGATCATGGGTATGCCCAACAGGACTGGGCATCAATTACTAGATAGAAAATCAGGAGAACCGGCCCACAAATTTCCAATATACATTGTCAGCCATTATTGCCCTATCTTCTGAATCTTGAGGACAAAGACAGTTTATGATAGGTACTAAACGTTTTGTCCACCATGATCATTTAAAAATACAAACTTTGGAGAGTATTATTAAATATTGTAATTTCATGGTATTTAAATTAAAATCACGAGTATATTCAATAGATTTTGATAATTTTTAAATCTGGAAAGGTGCAATGTGCCATCTTAAATATTAATTACATAGAATCTACAGCCTAGAAACAGGCCCTTTGGCTCAACTGATCTATGATGGTGTTTATACTTCACACAAATCTCCTCCCACTCTAATTCCCACCTTGCCCCTGTGTTCATTTATTTAGCTATTCTCTCATGAATGCATCAAGCCTCCCTTAAATGCATCAGTACTATCTACTCCATTTGGCTCGAGTTTCACATTCTTACCATGCTGTGTGTAAAGAAATTCTTCCTAAATTCTTTATTTGATCCGTTAATGGCTATCTTATATTTATGCCCCATGGTTCTTGTTATATATGTAAACCTGTAAATACCTTGTTTAACCACCAGAGGGCTCATCCCCTGAAGTCCTAAAGGATCCCACAATCCCTTGGGAGCACCTGTACTTAAGGAGGCCTCACAGGCTGGAGAGGCACTCTGGAGACCTGTAATAAGAGACTAAGGTGACACTTTACTTTGAGCTCAGGTTAAAATGCTCGAAGTGCATTTTCCTAGCACCTGAAGTGGAGTTCCTGGGGAGAAGAATTGGGGCGGACGGCATCAGACCCAATGATTCGAAGACGGAGGCAATTGACAACGTACCGAGGCCACAGAACGTGACGGAGCTGCGGTCGTTTCTAGGACTCCTGAACTACTTTGGTAACTTCTTACCGGGTCTCAGCACACTATTAGAAACACTGCATGCCATACTGCGTAAAGGAGACGAATGGGTAAAGCGTAAAAGCCAAGAAAATGCCTTTATAAAAGCTAGAAAACTGTTATGCTCAAACAACTTGCTTGTGTTGTATGATCCATGCAAGCATTTGGTATGTGATGCGTCGTCATACGGTGTCGGGGGTGTATTGCAACAAGCTAATGAATCTGGGAAATTGAAACTGGTTGCTTATGCATCCAGATGCCTGTCTAAGGCTGAGAGGGCCTACAGCATGATTGAAAAAGAAGCGTTAGCGTGTGTTTATGGGGTAAAGAAAATGCATCAATATCTGTTTGGGCTCAAATTTGAATTGGAAACTGACCATAAGCCACTGATATCCTTCTTTTCTGAAAGTAAAGGGATAAATACGAATGCATCGGCCCGCATCCAGAGATGGGCGCTCACTTGTCCGCATACAACTACGCCATCCGGCACAGGCCAGGCACAGAAAACTGATGCTCTCAGTAGGCTGCCATTGCCCACCACGGGGGTGGAAATGGCACAGCCCGCAGATTTAGTCATGGTAATGGAAGCATTCGAGAGTGAGCAATCACCCATTACCACCCGACAGATTAGAACCTGGACGTGCCAGGACCCCTTACTGTCCTTAGTAAAAAACTGTGTGCTTCACGGGAGCTGGTCCAGTGTCCCATTAGAAATGCAGGAAGAAATAAAGCCGTACCAGCAGCGTAAAGATGAAATGTCTATACAGGCAGACTGCCTTCTGTCGGGTAATTGGGTAGTGGTACCAAAAACGGGCAGGAAAACTTTCATTAGTGATCTCCACAGTACCCACCCAGGCATTGTAATAATGAAAGCGATAGCCAGATCCCACGTGTGGTGGCCCGGTATCGATGCGGACTTAGAATCCTGCGTGCACAAATGTAACACGTGTTCACAGTTAAGCAATGCACCCAGGGAGGCGCCACTAAGTTTATGGTCTTGGCCCTCCAAACCGTGGTCTAGGATCCATGTCGACTATGCAGGCCTGCTCTTGGGTAAAATGTTCCTAATGGTTGTCGATGCATACTCCAAATGGATTGAATGTCCGCTGCCACTACTGAAAGCCTGCGGGCCACGTTTGCCACACACAGCCTGCCTGATGTCCTTGTGAGTGACAACGGGCCGTGTTTCAGCAGTGCTCAGTTCAAAGAGTTCATAACCTGCAATGGGATCAAACATGTTACATCTGCCCCGTTCAAACCAGCATCCAATGGTCAGGCAGAGAGAGCAGTGCAAACAATCAAGCAGAGCTTGAAGAGGGTAACTGAAGGCTCACTGCTGACTCGCCTATCCCGAGTCGTACTTAGTTACCGCATGAGACCCCACTCGCTCACTGGGATTCCACCTGCTGAACTGCTCATGAAAAGGGCACTTAAGACAAGGCTCTCATTAGTCCACCTTGATCTACACGAACAGGTAGAGAGCAGGCGGCTTCAACAAAGTACATATCATGATAGCGCAAATGTGTCACTGAGATTAATGCGAAATTGAGATTAATGATCCTGTATTTGTGTTGAACTATGGACAAGGTCCCAAGTGGCTTCCCCGGCATTGCTGTGGCCAAAGAGGGGAGTAAGGTGTTTCAGGTCAAACTTTCAAATGGACTCATCTACAGGAAACACTTGGTCCAAACCAAACTCAGATTCATGGACTATCCAGAGCAACACACATTAGACCCTACCTTTTTTGACCCCCCAACACACACACCAGTGGCAACCGACCCAGCGGCTGACCATGAAGCAGAACTCATCACCCGCAACAGCCCAGCAGGACTCACCACACCAGGCAGCCCAGCAAGGCCAGCTGCACAGCAGCCCAGCGAGGGCCCAACAAACGATTCACCAAAACCAGCATTTGTACCGAGACGATCAACCAGGGAAAGAAGGGCCCCAGATTGACTCATCATGTAAATAGTTACACTATTGACTTTGGGGGGAGTGTTGTTATATATGTAAATCTGTAAATATCTTGTTTAACCACCAGAGGGCTCATCCCCTGGAGTCCCAAGGGGTTCCACAATCCCTTGGGAGCACCTGTAGTTAAGGAGGCCTCACAGGCTGGAGAGGCACTCTGGAGACCTATAATAAAAGACGAAGGTCACACTTTACTTTGAGCTCACAGTATCTGGTCAGACTCTTTATTCATACATAACAGTTCTGGACATGTGGAAACAGTTTGTCTACATTCACCCTGTTCATAATTTTAAAGACCTCTATCAGATCCCCTCTCTTTTTCTCTCTTTTCTTCTCTTTTCTAGTGAAAAAGACCCCAACCTGCTCATTCTTTATAGTTGCATCCCCTCAATTCTGGTAACGTCCTTGCAAATTTTTTCTGCACTTTTCTCCAGTGCCTCAATATTTTTAGTACAGAGACCAGAACTGCACACTTGGTTAACCCTTGCCACTGGACCAAGATCTAGCTCTGTCAAGCCCGTGTGATGGCTGGTGCGCAACGACCACCACATGTTAAAATAAATCCACGCACAGGCATCTTCCACTCTTCAATATGTAATTTGGGACCTGGAATATTAGGTCCTTCATTGAAACAGCTGTGAACTCATCCTTTTTTGGTGCAGAAGCAAGTCATCCTCGATACGAGGGACTGCCATAAGATGAAGAAGAAGACACTGTACTCAAGTGTAGTCTAAACAAGATTTCATATAATATTTAACATTACTTCCCTGTTTTTGTATGCTATTCTTCTAAAAATGAAGTCCAGTGCTTTGTTTGCACTCTTTATGGTCATGATTTCGCTGACTGAGCCGAGTCCGGGGTGGTAGAGGTCTGGAGCAAGGTGCTGGCCCGCTCTTGGCCGCAGCCCGCTCTCTCCAAGTGATTTTACGCAGTTTGGACTTGTTAAGCCCGCCTAGTAAAGTTCCCAGTCAATTAAAAGGAAGCGGGTCTGATGATGCCATACGATGATGCGTCATTAGCCTGTTTCCTGAAAGGGACCATGCCCACATTAATTTTGACAGTTGTGCTGTCAGTGTTCTACAGCATTGAGCTGCTGCAAACACTGACATACACTGCATAAAAGTGTACTGCTGCACTCAGGCTCTCCCATGACTCCCTGCATATGCTTATGGAAGGAGTTACAGCACACAGGGACGTTCTCTACCCTTCCAATGGGCAGAATAGTCTGGTTGCACATTGCACAGGAGGGCACAACCAAGAATGTCATCAGGAGGACCTGGTTGCAATGGCGCAAACCTTTCAATGATCTCAGTAGATCACGAAACATTAATCCAAAGCTACACTCAATCTCATCTTGCTGTGCCACTCATCACATCCCCATTATTCTGCCTTCCCAACCCTACTCCTACACATTCTTACACCAACTTACCATGCAGCCGCACCCATCCCTCTCTAGCTATCTAAATCATCATTTCCCCATCTCACTAGCCACTCCTCGCACTAAGTTCATCCTCGTGCAATCATACCAACTAACAACACACAATGGTGTTTCCGCCAATGTTTATGTAAAGTTTCTGATAATGTGGTGTCAAACATAAATATCTTTATTTTCAACACTTTGTGTTCTTGGACAGATTGTGTTCACCTTTGGAAGTGGCTTCATGAGTTGTAGTGAATGGTGAAACATAATGGTATCCCCCGCAATGATGATGAGTGTGGAATTATAGCTTGGGCATTGCAGGGATGCTTTATGGAGCTAGTGTGGGGTGGTGCTAACTTAGCGCATCATGTGGCAGCCAGGGTGTACAGCGGCAAGTGAAGTAAATGTGGCCCTGGTGAGGCAAGGCCTCCCGGGCAGCAATGTGGTCAGGTGCTGATGCCCTGTGTCCTGTGTAGCATTGGTTGATTGCGGAGAAGTTTTGTGTTGTTGTTGGTGCTGCTGGTGTACCTGGTGATGCTGGTGTTGGGGCTGATCGTGTTGGGATTCTGAGGATCAAGGTGAGATTTTTTCAAGCGCACCGATGCTGATGGAATAGACGGCAGGTGAGGTTGAGATGACAGAAGTGATCTGTCAATTGTGAAAGAGGGTGTTCCAAAGAGGTGACAGTGGATACAGATTTTACTTCAAACACTTCCAACTTTCCTAAAGCTCAAATGTGTCTTACAAATTCTGACGACTCCAGCTTCTAAGATTGGAAAGTGAATAGCTGTGAAATGGTAGCTTTTATACCAAATTTGCAGATGTCAGCTATTCAGAAGAATGTATACTCATTGAACACCCCGCCTACTTACCTAAAGTAATCCCGAAGCACCGTCAACCTCGTCAAAAATCTGGAAAAATGGTAAGTAGAGGGTGAAATGGTGTTTAATTGGCATTTAACTACCTCCTAAATGAGGTAAATTGCACCCCCGCCCCCCCGCCGCCTCCTGGTGTCGGGGTGTCGGGTCAGTTAACCATTGACTGCAATTTTGCGGGAACCGGTAGCGCCCCCCCGCCAGGCAAATACAGGTTTGTCCGTTAGTGCCCCCAGAGCCGTTAATGGGTTGTGTACAATAGGGGAATTCACCCCCTTATATATTCAAAAGTTTTTAAAACCTACTTATTAGGGTTCTGACGCCCCTCAATTTGTGGAAACTCGCCATGGTAATTCATTTGATTTGGGGGCAGGGCCAGTTTTGTGGGTGGAGCCAGCTTCTAGCATGATGTTTTTTAAACTAGTGCAAAAGATGGCAGAAATTTGATTTGCGCTGAATGTAATTTGCGTTTTAAATTCCTCGACCATTTGCATTAGTTTGGCCGATTATAAGCACTGAAAAAATAGTGCAACCTAACGGAAACTCCAGGCCATGATATTTTGTTATCGGATCTTTCAGTAACGATCCGTTCCTACCACTGACATTAAGTTAACTCATCTATAATTCGCTGAATTAGTTCTATCTCCCTTTTTGAAGATAGGAATTACATTTGCTGTTCGTTAGTGTAGTGGCACTATTCCTTTTTCTATTGAATTTTTATATTGGATACGGGTGTCTCTGTTACCTCCTCACTAGTTTCCTTTGAGTAGCCATCTGGACCAGGGGTCTTGTCCTCTTTATATTCAGCTAGTTTGTTTGGTATCTACTTTCTTTCTATCTTATCTGATGTTATATCCCTCTTGATTTCTTCTACAATTGATATTTCTTCTTTGTAGCCTTTTCAGTGAAAACCGAGGCAAATTATCTATAGACAACTCTCGATTATCCGGGTCCCTCGGGGATTGGGCTATTCGGGTTAAACGATTTTTCCGTTAGGGTGAGTCTACATTTTAAAGTTAAAACTTTAATGAATAAATACCATCGTTAGGGCGAGTTTACATTTATAAGTTAAAACTTTAATGAATCAATGCAATCAGCTACAAACAGTAACAAAAGATGGCCATTACCAACATGCATGTACTGGTTCTGTGCCGGGAACCCGGTGCCGGCACTGCCCCCATTCCCAACGTCAGCGGCGGCCGCGAGAGACAACGGCTGCAGCAGTGCACACACACACACACACACACCAGCAAAGCAAGGGCAGAGGAGGGTGATTTTTACGGTGACAGAGAGAGAGAGAGAGTATGTGAGAGAGAATGTGCAAGTGTGTGAGAGAGTGTGTGTGTGAGAGAGAGAATGAGCAAATACAAATGTGCACAGTGTTTGGAAGGCGATTTTTCCAAATTATTGGGAGCTGTCTTTTCACTTGTTCGCAACAGAATTTTAAATCCCGTTGGATCCATGTACGGATAACCGAGAGTTGCCTGTATTGTGTATTCATGCTATTTCACTATCGCCTCATATGAGGTGATCTTTCTCATCCCTTAGTAGCCCTATCTGTAACCTAATTCTACTTCTGTACTTATATGTCTATTGAATGATTGACTATTGCGTTTTTTAATCTGTGATATTTTCATTTCATATTTTGTCTTTGCCTTTGTAAATGTATTTTCAACCTCATTCCTCAGCTCATCATATTGGGACCAATTTTCATCAAGGCCTCCGCCCGCCCAAGTGCCGCCCAAAGTGCCGCCGATGGCCGCCGAGGTACCGGACGATACTTTGGGTGGGATATTCATGGCCGAGGTCCTTTGAAGGTCGGCGGGCAGCAAATGAACGACATACACCGCCAATCTGGGCAGCAGCTGCCGGGAGGTTTCATCCTCGGTGGCAGAGGTGCTTGCCGCCCAAGTGCCGCCGAGGATGGAGTCGGGCCCACGGAGGGTCGAACAGCTGAAAAGCAAAAATCACGAAGAAAAAATACAAGAATTATCCGAAGACCTTCAGGAGACCCCATGCAGGTAAGTCGCTGTTGAAAAAATGTTTTAACATGTTCACTTACCTTTTTTTCAGGTTCTTCCTACTCACCCTCGGGGACAGACCAGCCTCCACCCAGCGGTCCACCCCAGTTCTGCTGCCGAGTCCCGCCGACTCCCACCTGCGGGAATCTGGGAGCTCGGCGGGCGGGAGGTCAGTTGCTCCACTCGGCCGTCCACTGACGTCAGCAGGCGGTTCCCGGCGGCTCTCCCCTCCTGCTCCAGTCCACCGCGAAAGTGGCACTGGGCGGATCTTCAGGAGGAATTTCAGCCCCATTGTCTTTTATCATCCTCTTTGTTGTTATTGTACTTTGTGTAAGCTTTTTTCTTTAGATTCAATTTTATCCTCACCTCTTTATCTATCCATGGTATCTCATTCTTGGATAGTTTGTTTTAACAGAATATATTTCTCCTGAACTCTATTGATCTCCCCTTTAAATATTTGCCACTGATGTTCCACTTCTATGTCTGACAATATTTTTCTCCATCCTTCTCTCTTCATAGATGATGTTTTTTTTCCTAATCTATTACTTTGGTCTCTGAACTATCTATGGTTCTCTCAATCATTACCTTGAACATTATGATATTGTGATCACTACTCACCCAAGCTCTCACATGCTTACCACACTTAACTTATCAGGTTCTCGGTTGAGCAGTGCTTCCTCCCCTTGTTGGACTTCTTACCTACTGGGTCAGAAAGGAGTTCAAAAGGAGTCTAAAAATGTCATTCTCTTCTTGTCTTTCACTCCTTCTTGCTGCCAGTTTATTTTAATTTGTTGAAATTCCCTATGATTATGATTTTATTTTTCACTCTCATTTCATACATTTGTCTACATATTTCTGCCTCCTTTCTTTTCACTATTTGCTGGTGTGTAGTATACTTCTAATTATGTGACCAATCCCTTCCTATCCTTTATCTCAATCCATATGTATTCTGTTTGAATCTCTTTGTTAGTTATGACTTTTCCTGCTGCAGTCATTATGTTGTTTCTGATTAACACAGCTACCCCACCATCACTTTGTCCTTCCCTATCATTTCTAAATAAATTATAACCTGCAATATAAAACTGCCCATCCTGTCCTGTCATGTTTCCATTATCCTTATTACATAGATTTCTTAATTTTTAATTAGTGCCTCCAATTCCCACCATTTTGTTTCTGATGCTATGTACATTGCCATACAGGCAATTTAAAATGCTGTCATTTTCATAGTTCCAACTTTATTTAGGTATTTCATTATTACTTCCGATAACCTTTTTAATTCCCTGATAATTATGTTATCTTGCTCTCTTTTTTTACTCTGACCTTTGCTCTCTGCCCTTCTTCTTATCCTTAGCTTAATACTGTATCCACCTGAACCCTCCCTCTACCTTTACTAGTTTTAAAGTCCTTCCTGCAATCCTATTTATTCAAGACCTTGCTCCCTGTCTACTTCAGGTGCAGCCTATCCAAGCGATACTTGTCCCTGTCCTACTACTAATGCCAGTGTCCCATAAAATGGAACAGCTCCTCACCAAATCACTCTTTCAGCCACATATTCACTTTTCTGACCTTTTTATCCCGATGCCAATTAGCATGTGTCTTGGTTAGTAACCTGGAGATTACCATCCTCGAGGTCCTGCTTTTTAATTTAGCTCCTAGGTCCTGATACTCCCTCGGCAATACCTTCTCCCTGTTCTTTCCTGCGTCATTGGTTCCGGCATAGACCATAACAACTGGTTCTTCCCCCTCCCCTTCCAAGTTCCTTTCCAGCCTCTTCAAAATAACCGTTGCTCTGGTACCAGGTAGGCAACACACCCTCCTGGACTCTTGCTCATGACTGCAGAGGGTACCCTAGAATCCTCTAAGACTACAAGATTTATATTCTGCTCAGCTCCCTTTAATACTAAATTATGATTATGAGATGGATTTTATTTGACTTGAATTAATTACTTTGATCGCTCATTATAGTATATTTATCCTATTATATCTGTTGGTGATGTCCGCTTTTATTTTATTATTTACTTATTTATTGCTGATAGTTAGGTTTTTGCCCTTGCCTTTCCTATATTAATTATTCTTTAAGTTAAGTAGCTCCTTAATCTACTACATAGTTAAATATTAACGTACACAATAAATAACTGAACACTTTTATTCCTCAGGGCTCTGCTGCTCCTTGCTCTGCATCAGTTAGAATTTTGGGTCATTTTTAACATGCCTGAAAATCAGGAACATTTTAATATTCTCAAAAGTATATTGTTTTATAACAGTTCCCCCATCTAATTAAATGTGATTAAATCAATTATCTGAGATGTGGACCTGAATCACAATGTGGATTGGTGTTCTCCCAATTATAAAAATAGAGATGGCAAAACCTTCAGTTCTGCTTATTATTTGATACTGAGCATTTCAGGGCCGATAAAAGCAACTACATCAGGAAAATGTGATGATCATATTGTAGAAACATGGGAATGTACAGGACCAAAGAGAGCATTGTAGTCTATTGGGAAGGTCCCAACATTCGAAAGGTACCAGACATCAACTCTTACATCTTTCAATTCCTATCGCTGCCAAACATCTATTTAGTTAAATTTTCTGGTACTACCACCTCTACTGCATCTCTCGGCACTGTTTTCCATATATTCGCCACTCTGTGTAAAGCAGTTAAATAAAGACAGGTTGTTCCCACTAGAGTTTAATTCTGGGTCCCTCTGTTTTAGTTTATGATTAAGTAAAAAATGTTCAAATTATGTATATCCTAGTATCTCCCTTCAGTCTCCTTTTCTCCAGTATAAACTTTTTCAGTTTCCATAGCCTCCCCTTATAGTTTGGGTAGCTTTTTGTTTGAGATGTGGGCAATTTTGGGAAGACGTAATTTATTGACCAGCCCCAATTGTCCAGCTCTAATTTCCCAAGAAGGAGATGGTGAGCCTTCTTGAACCATTGCAATCCTTATGCTGATGCAGAATAGTAATAGGTAGGTAATTAGAAACATAGAAACATAGAAAATAGGTGCAGGAGTAGGCCATTCGGCCCTTCAAGCCTGCAGCACCATTCAATAAGATCATGGTTGATCATTCACCTCAGTACCCCTTTCCTGCTTTCTCTCCATACCCCTTGATCCCTTTAGCCATAAGGGCCATATCTAACTCCCTCTTGAATATATCCAATGAACTGGCATCAACAACTCTCTGCGGTAGAGAATTCCACAGGTTAACAACTCTCTGAGTGAAGAAGTTTCTCCTCATCTCAGTCCTAAATGGCTTACCCCATATCCTTATTCTAGGATATAGGCCCACTGACGGAGAAGGAACAGTTATTTTTATCCAAGTCAGGATGGTGTGTGACTTGAAGGGGAATGCGGATGTGATGGTGTCCAATGTGGCAAGTTTCAAGATTTTCGACCATCTTATCATGGAAGGACTTGGGTGCAACATTCAAGTTAAAGTGAATTGACAAAGGGTTAAAATCCTTATGACAGCTACAGTTTAGCAGGTGTGTGGAAATAGAGGAAAGCTAGACAAGTCAATCATTATAACTGTTATCCTTAATGATCTGGGACAAAAGGGGTCAAGGTCTTTATCTAGTTTCAGATGCTTCCATTGGCATTCATACAAGATATTGGGAAGAATTCAATTCATGCACACACCGCACGAGATGGTCTGGTTAGGCCTTCACCAGTGGGGAAGTAGCTATTTTAATTGGCTGGTCTACTAGTTAACCCCTGGACAGGAGGAAGTGGGAGAAAAATCCTTTAACTTTTTATGCTCCAAAGCTACAAAAGAGTGAAACACATTTTTAAAATAAGTTTTAACAAAAGCTGCCCAATGAGGAACCCATCTCCCATCAGGAAGGCAATGGAATTTTGGCCTTTATTGCAAAGGGGATGGAGTATGAAAGCAGGGAAGTCTTGCTGCAGCTGTACAGAGTATTGGTGAGGCCACACCTGGAGTACTGCGTGCAGTTTTGATTTCCATATTCACGAAAGGATATACTTGCTTTGGAGGCAGTTCAGAGAAGGTTCACAAGGTTGATTCCAGAGATGAGGGGGTTGACTTATCAGGAAAGGTTGAGTAGGTTGGGCCTCTACTCATTGGAATTCAGAAGAATGAAAGGTGATCTTATCAAAACGTATAAGATTATGAGGGGGCTTGACAAGGTGGATGCAGAGAGGATGTTTGCACTGATGGGGAGACTAGAACTAGGGGGCATAATCTTAGCATAAGGGGCAGCCCATTTAAAACTGAGAAGAGGAGAAATTTTTTCTCTGAGGATTGTGGATCTGTGGAATTCACTGCCTCAGAGAGCTGTGGAAGCTGGGACATTGAATAAATTTAAGACAGAAAAAGACAGTTTCTTAAACGATAAGGAGTTATGGAGAACGGGCAGGGAAGTGGACCCGAGTCCATGATCGGATCAGCCATGATCGTATTAAATGGCGGAGCAAGCTCGAGGGGCCAGGTGGGCTACTCCTGCTCCTATTTCTTATGTTCTTATGTTGTTATAAGAAAAATGCTGGCCTGAGCTTAAATAATTGGTCAGTAATCATCATTAACAATACCAACAACATGTATTGGTTAGGTTTCAGTAGAAAATAGTTGTCCAAGAAAAGGCACACATTAAAGTGTACTCAGCCTCTGCCATCCTCTTGCAGCCATGGTGTTGATATGACTGATCCAGTCAGTGGTGACCCCCCCCCCCACAGATGGGGGATGTGACATTGGTGGTCTGAGGGAGCAGTGGTTGGCTTTCTTTGCGTACGCACACACGGCACTAACTGTCTCAGGGCAAACCAATCTTGCAGCAGCGACCTCAAGAAGGCACTATGCCATTTACTTGCATTTGGTGTGTAGGAGCTTCCTGGCTGTAATTTTGGGAACTTAGGAAGCTGTGTAGCACCTAAAAAATGGGAACTACTTGGCACAATTTCGAGTAAATAATCTCAGCACACTGATGTGTATAGAAGCAGATAGTCCTCACTCCAGCCCCAGTAGCAAATTCAGAGATGTAGTGCTTTCCAAGGTCTTTAAAATTATGAAAGATTTTTTTTAGAGTAGACACAGAAGGAGTGTTTCCACTTGGAGGAAGAACAAAACTAGAGGACATCAAAATAAAATAGTCACCAGAAATCCAATAGGGAATTCAGAAGAAACTTCTTCACCCAGTAGTGAGAATGTGGATCTCTCTATTACAGGGAATAGTTGAGGTGAATAGTATAGCTGCATTTAAGGGGAAGATGAATAGGCATATGATGGATTCAAGATAGCTCCTGGACAGTCAGCTCCCTAGAGAGCTTCTTACTTGAAGAAAAAAGAAAGGCTTGCATTTATATTGTGCTTTTCATGACAACCAGACAACTTAAAGCACTTTATAGCCAATGAAGTACTTTTGGAGTGTAGTCAATTTGTGCACAAGCAAACTCCCAGAAACAGCAATGTGATAATGACCAGATAATCTATTTTTGTTATGTTGATTGAGGGATAACTATTGGCCAGGACACCAGGGATAACTCCCCTGCTCTTCTTGAAATAGTGCCATAGAATCTTTTACGTCCAGCTGAGAGAGCAAACAGGACCTCGGTTTAACATCTCATCCGAAAAATGGCACCTCCGACAGTACAGCACTCCTTCAATACTGAACTGGAGTGTCAGCCGAGATTTACATAAGAACATAAGAATTAGGAACAGGAGTAGGCCATCTAGCCCCTCGAGCCTGCTCCGCCATTCAATAAGATCATGGCTGATCTGGCCGTGGACTCAGCTCCACTTACCCGCCCCTTCCCCGTAACCCTTAATTCCCTTATTGGTTAAAAATCTATCTATCTGTGACTTGAATACATTCAATGAGCTAGCATCAACTGCTTCCTTGGGCAGAGAATTCCACAGATTCAGAACTCTCTGGGATTAGAAATTCCTTCTCAACTCGGTTTTAAATTGGCTCCCCCGTATTTTGAGGCTGTGCCCCCTCGTTCTAGCCTCCCCTATCAGTGGAAACAACCTCTCTGCCTCTATCTTGTCTATCCCTTTCATTATTTTAAATGTTTCCATAAGATCACCCCTCATCCTTCTGAACTCCAACGAGTAAAGACGCAGTCTACTCAATCTATCATCATCAGGTAACCCCCTCATCTCCGGAATCAGCCTAGTGAATCATCTCTGCACTCCCTCCAAAGCCATTATATCCTTCCTTAAGTAAGGTGACCAAAACTGCACGCAGTACTCCAGATGCAGCCTCACCAATACCCTATACAGTTGCAGCAGGACCTCCCTGCTTTTGTACTCCATCCCTCTCGCAATGAAGGCCAACATTCCATTCGCCTTCCTGATTACCTGCTGCACTTGCAAACTAACTTTTTGGGATTCATGCACAAGGACTCCCAGGTCCCTCTGTATCTCAGCATGTTGTAATTTCTCCCCATTCAAATAATATTCCCTTTTACTGTTTTACTTGAACTAGAGGGCATAATCTTAGCATAAGGGGCAGCCCATTTAAAACTGAGAAGAGGAGAAATTTTTTCTCTGAGGGTTGTGGATCTGTGGATGACCGTATACTTTCCGACATTGTATTCCATCTGCCAAACCTTCGCCCTTATGTGCTCAAGTTGCTGCCTTATGTGCTCAAGTTGCTGCAGTAGGACTTGAACCCACAACCTTTTGATGCAGAGCCGAGTGTGCCATCCACTGAGCCACGGCTGACACTATCTATTGGCTGGCACCTCTATCCTTAGCTATCCGCTGCCCTTTCTCACCCAATCTCCTCTCTTCCATTCAATTTTGCCTGGCTCTAATAGGGGATACATTTTAGTCCTAACTACAAGATAACTGCTAGTTTAAACCACCATTGCCCATCCCCTGACCATGCCTGCTCTTTGCCTTCCTCAGTGAGCACTGGATCGCTTCTCAAATTTGGCTGCCAAATTCCTGGACTTGTCTGGACATCAATACTATGCTTCTACACTGAACCATATTGTATGACTCACCTGCCGTGTCTCTGATTTGCTGCTCAGTTGCTTAAATTTTAAAGTAACTTTGATCAGCTTACAGCCCATCCCCCACCATTGCTTTACCTGCTGAGCCTGTGACTAGAATCCGGTTTTTCAGTTTCATCTACAGTCACGTTCCTTGCTAGAGTTTCATGCTCTTGGGCCGAAGTACATTTCTCCAGCACTTCTGGATCTGATGGTAACCTCCAACTTCTGCCCCGCAATTGATTCTGCACACCTCCTGGATCTTCATTCCCATGGAAATACCTCCATGAGTGCATCCTCTGAGAAAGGAATGAAGGGTTATGCTGATAGAGTTAGATGAGGAAGTATAGGAGGAGCTTCGAGTGGAGCATATACGCTGACATGGACTGGTTGGGCCAATTGGACTGTTCTGTTATGTAATTCTATGTAACACTGCACTGTGAAGACATCATCAGTACTGTCACATCACTACTGTCACAACAGAAAGTACACTTTACACTGTTAAGTAATAATCAATATACTACAAAATTATTTGCAACTTTCCTGAAGGTACATGTTACTACACAGACTGACTAGATAGTTTTACAGCAAGCAATTTGTTCAAAAATCTAAGTAGAGCTGAGTGAAAAAGTTTACTTTGGCTGCTGGCTGGCTACTCAAAGTAGGATTTAAAATATTAATTCATTTCTAATACAACAACACCCTGAAATTGCGGTCAGACACTTCCCGTGGGCGGATGCCACCGACCAAAAAAATATTTACAAATGTACCTGGTGGTCCGGGAGGAATGAACATATGCATTACGAAGCCTCCATGCACAGCCCAGTGCAGAGGCCCACGTATTTCAGGAGCGTATGTGCAGCCTGGGATCACGTGAGCCAGACCATCCAATGAAAATGTCGTATTCCCATTCACAGTATTGGTGAGTTCCATTTGTACGGGATCACCATTTCTACGAATGGGGATACCCCCAAAAACACAAACATTTTAAATAAATAAGAAAAACTCTTCACACATTTAAAATTAATTGAAATTGAATGTAATTAAATGTTTTAGACAAAAGTTTATTTTTTTGAAATATTTTTTAATGTTTTAATAGGGATAAAAAATATATTTACCTTAATGGACAGGGTTTTTAATATAGAAAATAGTCATAATATTATTTTTTCTATCTTTTAAAATTCTTACCCTGGTAAAAACAGGCCTTACGCCTGCTTTTACCAGGCATAAGAGTTTTAAGGACATTCGCTGGGCAAGAGATGGGCAAATAGCCCAAATCTCCGCCCGTGAAGGCCCTTCACCTAGGGATGCATTGGCACTGTCTAAAGAAATTATGACAGTTCACAAGTGCCGGATTTCGGAGCATGTGCTTTGCGCACCTAAACCTGGAACTTGCAGGGCCTCTTCAGGCTCTTGCGTACATTGTACGCACCTAGAGAGGAGGAGATTTCAGGGCCCATAAGTTTTCTCTTGTTTTGAAAAGTCACATAACAGGTTAGCTATCATTTTATTTGATTTGATTGAAGACATAGGGAGATAAATTCATGTTCGCCAGTAAAGTTGCCAGTGTCCCGGCAACTAAAGTTAACAGCTGCTGAAAATGGCCGCAACGCTAATGGGGCAAAAATCGTAAGGGGGACATGGCGATTGTTGGTGCAGCGCTTGCCTTCAGTGCAATGCAGTCCTGGTAGAATTGCTGAAGGCATCCGAGAGAAAGTTCCTGTCCAGGTGCGGCATTGTAGATTCCCACTGCCTCTGGAAGCGTGGCTGTGCATCTCACACGGAATTATGGGTAGTGAAGTGGTCTAAGAATTAAGGATGCCACGCACACTGAAGCAATACAAATTAAAATGAAAAGAAACAATGCAGTTTTCAACCCTTTTAAAAATATTTAACATTAAAAAGAAGTCACAAATGTGAATATTCAGTTCTTAAAGCTGAATTACCTACCTAACCTCAACAAATGGAAAAACTGCCTCACCACTAACACAAATGGCCCAGAAAGCCAGGGAAAGAACAAGGAGGGTCTCGCACACAGCACTCCAACTTTGTTCAGGGAACCAACACTGCAAGGCAGGCCTTCTACACATAGGGGTCAGGAGGCCCTCCAGAAAGGAGGAGGTGGAATACATCACTGAGGCCATCACTGCCAGCAGCACCTGGCTCCAATGCCCAAAGAAGCTTCATGACCTCAGACCACTGGTGAAGGTCAGTGAATGCATCTTCAAAAGCAGTCTACTACTAGCTTTACACACTGCTCAATGCATGACCCCCAATCACTCACCTACCAACAATCTGCATGAATCATGAGGCACATCTCCCATTCCAAGCCTCATCTCCCTTCCTTGGAGGAGACGGTGAAGGCCATTTTTAGCAGGGGCATGGCTGAGGCCTTGGCCAGCAGTGGGGCTGAAAGGATACAAGCTGCTGGTACCCTCATACGTTATCCTCCATCTGGCATGCACCTCATGCTTTTACACCCTCCTGTCACCACAACTCCACCCTTGTGCCTTCCTCATTTCACACACTCAAGAAATCCAGCCTGCCCAGCCAGTGGATGACCAAGAGGGAGAGGAGATTGAAAAAGAACAAGAACCGAAGATTGATTTGACAGTCCCAGCCACCAGCTCCTCAAGGTTGACCAACAAGGCCATTTGCAGTGTCCCCCACGGAAAGTCAGCAGCCTTCCACCAGCCATGGTGCAGCCACTGGAGTAGCACTGCGTGACATCAAAGGCACACACAAGACAGTCACTAAGAGAATGCATATGGGTGATAAGTTGATTTCTTAATGTCACACAACTCAAATCTGACACCAAGCTTATGGTCTACAGGGCAGTAGTGAATCCCACCATCCTATATGGCTCAGAGACGTGGACCATTACAGTAGACACCTCAAAGCGCTGGAGAAGTACCATCAGCGCTGCCTCCGCAAGATCCTGCAAATTCACTGGGAGGATAGACAAACCAACAATAGTGTTCTCGTTCAGGCTAACATCGCCAGCATCGAAGCACTGATCACACTCGACCAGCTCTGTTGGGCAGGCCACATTGTTCCCATGCCGGGCACAAGACTCCCAAAGCAAGCGCTCTACTCGGAACTCCTACTCGGCAAGCGAGCCCCAGGTGGGCAGAGGAAACGTTCCAAGGACACCCTCAAAGCCTCCTTGATTAAGTGCAACATCCCCATCGGTACCTGGGAATCCCTGGTGTAAGACCGCCCTAAGCGGAGGAAGATGCATCCGGGAAGGCACTGAGCACCTCACATCTCGTCGCCGAGAGCATGCAGAAAACAAGCGCAGACAATAGGAGCGTGCGGCAAACCAGGCTCCCCACCCACCCTTTCCTTCAACCACTGTCTGTCCCACCTGTGACGGAGACTGTAATTCCCGTATTAGACTGTACAGTCACCTGAGAACTCACTTTTAGAGTGGAAGCAAGTCTTCCTTGATTTTGAGGGACTGCCTATGATGATGATGATGGATGGCTAGACGTAAATAGGTGGATTGGAAAGTTTGCATTATGGTGGCTTTTATTTCAGCATCGTGGCTAAAAGGATGCCGTGATGGTCAACAACAGCTGGAAGGTAAGGTGTGGGACTAATGTTGAAAGGGAAATTATGTTTGTGGTCACTGGGATCACAGACAGATGATTTCTGTCCCGGCCACAAAGAGTCTGTCTGGGTTCCATCCTTCCACCTGCTTGACCCTCCTCTGTGCCTTCCTCTTTCCTCTGTGAGCAGACACTGTAAATGTGATATAAAAATAAAATGCTGGAAATACTCAGCTGGTCAGGTAACATCTCGACCTGAGACGTGAACTTTGTTTTTCTCTCCACAGCTGTTGCGTTGCCTGCTGAGTATTCACAGCATGTTCTGTCTTCTCAAAGGCTTTCATTTACCATCTGAGCTCTTGCAAGCATCCAGCAGCACTCCCTACACACTTAAAAAACTTGTCACATCTATTGCAGCAAGCCACCACTTCAATAAAATCAAAAAACGTCCAATCCAAAACCTTACATTCAAGCTTGCTTAACGATGTGTGTGTCCCTTTAAGAGGTGCAGGCATTAGGACCCAGCACCAAATTCAGCTCTTGGGTCAAAGGTCGCATTGGTGACGTTAAGTCGGCGTTGCCATTTTTTCTTTCAGGGCACCATGTCGCTGCAATTTTTTTTTCCAGGACACTACCAGTTACCGGCAGCCCAAAGAGGGACACAAATATGGCGGCCACCGCGAGTTTCGCCACCAGTTGGCGAAAGAGTGGCAGCTACCTGTTTACAGAGTGCCGGTTAGTAGATGAATTTCTGGCCCCTGGAAGTACTGCATAGAAGAAAGCTATTCGGCCCATCGTGCCTGTGCCAACTTTTTGAAAAAGCTATCAATTAAGTACTTCTCCCCGACTCTTTATCAACAGCCCTGCAAATTTCTCTTTATCACGTATACATCCAATTCTTTTTAAAAGTCACTAATATATCTGCTTCCCCCACTTTATCAGGTAGTGTATGCCAAATCATAACAACTCACTGTGTAAAAAAAATCTCTTCATTTCCCCCCCCTGGTTCTTGTGCCTATTGTCTTAAATGTTTCCTTTGATTATAACCCCTTCTGCCACTGGAAACAATTTAGCCCTATCTAGTCCATCAAAAGCATTCATGATTTCGAACCCTAATCCTAACCCTAAATCTATCAAAGCTCCTCTTAACCTTCTCTGCTCTAAGGAGAACAATCCCAGCTTCTCAGTCTCTCCACACAACTGGAGTCCTTCATCCCCGGTACCATTCTAAATCTCATCTGCACCCTCTCCAAGGCCTTGACATTGTCCCTAAAGTTTCGAGTCCAAATTTGAACACAATATTCCAGCTGAGGCCGAACCTGTGTTTATAAAGTTTTAGTATAACTTCCTTGCTGTATGTAAGCATCCATTTTCGAATAAGGCTTTCTATTTAAGCATAGTGGTTTAATTAGGCAGCTAAAGATTGAAAATCTTGTCAAGTCAAGCCTGTCCTTAGAAAATTCCAAGATTTGTAATCTTATATTTTATTGAATGGTTTAGGAAGATTTGGGAAGGTTAGGTACCGAGTGTTATCTCGGATGAGGTAATAGAATGGGTGGCTGCTAGGCGAGAGACAAAGAAAACGATTGATGGGAGGCCTCCTGAGGGATTAGGGCCATTAGGGATAAGGATTCTTTTAATGTATATGTGTGGACTTGGAGCATAGATGTAAGAACATTCTCGGAGCGAGACTGGACCGCTCACGTGTTAAAAACATAAGAACATAAGAAATAGGAGCAGGCATAGGCCATTTGGCCCCTCGAGCAGCTCCACCATTCAATGAGATCATGACTGATCTGATCATGGACTCAGCTCCACTTCCCTGCCCGCTCCCCATAACCCTCTACTCCCTTATCACTCAAAGATCTGTCTCTCTCCGCCTTCAATGACCCAGCATCCACAGCTCTCTGGGGCAGAGAATTCCATAGATTACAACCCTCTGAGAGAAAAAATTTCTCCTCATCTCAGTTTTAAATGGGTGGCCCCTTACGCTAACACTATGTCCCCTAGTTTTAGTTTCCCCTATGAATGGAAACATTCACCTTGTCGAGCCCCCTCATTATCTTATAAGTTTAAAAAAGTTCACCTCTCATACCACAAGGCCATTCGAGATCAATCACCTCAAAACCGTGTAGATGTTGACAGTTTGCATCGGGCTTTAACTCATCATCATCATCATAGGCAGTCCCTCGAAATCGAGGAAGACTTGCTTCCACTCGAAAAGTGAGTTCTCAGGTGACTGAACAGTCCAATACGGGAATTACAGTCTCTGTCACAGGTGGGACAGACAGTCGTTGTAGGAAAGGGTGGGTGGGGAGTCTGGTTTGCCGCACACTCCTTCCACTACCTGCACTTGTTTTCTGCATGCTCTTGGCGACTCGAGGTGCTCAACGCCCTCCCGGCTGCTCTTCCTCCATTTAGGGCGGTCTTTGGCCAGGGATTCCCAGGTGTCAGTGGGGATGTTGCACTTTATCAAGGAGGCTTTGAGGGTATCCTTGAAATGTTTCCTCTGCCCACCTGGGGCTTGCTTGCCATATAGGAGTTCCAAGTAGAGTGATTGCTTTGTATGTCTTGTGTCGGGCATGTGGACAATGTGGCCTGCTCAACAGAGCTGGTTGAATGTGGTCAGTGCTTCGATGCTGTGGATGTTGGCCTGATCGAGAACACTGACGTTGGTGCATCTATCCTCCCAGATGATTTGCAGGATCTTGCAAAGACATCGTTGGTGGTATTTATCCAGCAATTTGAGGTGTCTGCTGTACATGGTCCACATATCTGAGCCATACAGGAGGGCGGGTATCACTCCAGCCCTGTAGACCATAAGCTTGATGCCAGATTTGAGGGCGTGATCCTTGAACACTGTCTTCCTCAGTCTGCGCTGGCGCACTGGAGGCAGTGTTGGACCTCGTCGTCGATATCTACCCTTACTGATCGTAGGCTCCCAAGGTATGGAAAGTGATCCACGTTGTCCAAGGCCGTGGCGTGGATTTTGATGACTGGGGGACAGTGCTGTGTGATGGGGACAGGTTGGTGGAGGATCTTTGTCTTACGGATGTTTAGTGTAAGGTTTTGTATGCCTCAGTGAAGATGTAGATGGCTTGGGGTTCAGCCTCTGAATGTACGCAGATGCATGCGTCGTCCGTGTACTGTAGCTCGACGACAGAGGATGGAACATTCTTGGATCTAGCCTGGAGGCGACAAAGGTCTTTAACTGACCATGCTAAAAGTATAAACTTTGTATTTTAATTTTTTACGTCTTGCATTGTAATTCATTTTAGAACTGGGCTCCCTGCAATCTGTGAGAATCACAGACAGAATCTATTATAAATCATTTATACTTGCCTCTATTTATAAAGCCCAGAATCCCACATACCTTTTTAACAGTGTTCTCAACTTGTCCTGCCACCTTCAAAGGTTTGTGTCCATACATCCTCAGGTCTCTCTGTTCAAGCACCCCTTTAAAATTGCACAATTTAGTTTATATTGCCTCTTCTCATTCTTCCTTCCAAAATGCATCACTTCACTGTTAGCGTACTTTTTACAAATTTTTGCGTCTGCCGTAGATTTCTGCAGGAATTCGGCTGCTAAGGTCAGCCAACCTCACAGGATTTTTCAACCATTAAATTTTAATGGACCAAAAGCTATGTTCGGCCGATTGATCTCAATGCCTGAATTCCTGACATGCGCTTCTGGTAGATGAAGCTCTGTACAGGACTCAATGCGTGATCGATCACACTCCGATCTAGTACACCCGAGTGTCCTCTGCTCCAGTTAAATATACTGAAGTATGAAAATTTTTCGTATATTAAGTGGCTACAAGAGTACAACTGGAGTAAACTGTAACAAGGACAGATGCCGCGCTAATTTAGGCTGGGTGGTTGCTAGGAACACACAAAGATTTGGAGAAAACTGTGCTGGGTTGTTGAACGACCAAGTCAAACATTCTCCATAGGAAAATTCATGGTCCACCTGCCCTGGTTATGCACTCTATACTGCAACCTTTATAAATACAATTTACATAGGTAAAAAAAACAGTGAGTAAAGCTTTGTTGCTGCCATTCCATGCCGAGTTTTTGAATTGATACAGAATCACATGCAGGCTCTTCTGGTCTTTAGCCCAGCTGCTTTTGTGACCCTGCTCTAGCCTTGACCTTTCAGGAGACTGACAACCAGCCACACCTCTGGCATCAATCTGTGGTTTATTCTCCGTTAAACCAGTGCTCTGTGTTGCCTAATCTCCATTTCTGAATTGTAACTGTAGAATGTTTTACTCTGATAAGACAGTTAAATCTTGTATTACTGATATCTGTAATGTACACACCTGTGATTCCGCTCACAGATTTGTAGAGCTGTTGATGTCCCTGGAGATGGAGCATGCGGTGTCGACTGGTACGCTCGCGGCCTTCCGCGAGAGGTGGGCACCGGAGGAACTGGAGTGCATCATCACCCCCGGCAACCAAATTTTAATTTGATGTTTTGTCTAATTTGTTTATTGTGCCAGTTTACTGCCTCCCCCGGCCCTCTTTTAGCCAGGGGCACTTGTATAATTTGTGTTTTAGTGCCCTCAAAACCCCCCCCCCAAAAAACAAAATACAAGGGGGCACTTGTTTGAAAGTGTTTGGTGTGTCCTCCCCCCCGCCCCCGCTCCTCCCACCCCCCCCGCCTTTAATCAGGGGGCACTTGATTTAATTGTTTCCTACAAAATAGTTGTAGAGCTGTTGAGTTGGGAGTGGCTTAGCCAGTCATGTGATGTTCACAAGACTGAATAAAATCCCAGCCAGTTGAGTTCGGGGATCCACGATTCAGCAGGTGGTTGTGAGCCTGGTGGAAGAACTGGTACTGTGTAGTGTGATTGTTAAACCTTTTTGCTGATAAACCAATGTTGCAAGGTGTTGCTATGATTTCTTAAGCAAAGAACCCATGAAGCAAATGCACTACAATATCCTTAGACAACTACACTCGGTTCTTTAAAATTAGTTTCTCCTATGGCCGTAGCCATGATTAAGAGGAGATATTTATTCACTTGACTCTCCAGCATGGTTTACAACAATACTTGCAACATTGCCAACATTTGTGCGAGTCCTATGATTTAAGGATTTTGTTATTGCTTGTGATTTTTCTTTAGACTTATGATTTTCAAAGCCTCTACATTTCTTAAAGGATGGTGTGAATCACAAGGATTAAAATGAAAAGAAAAATTGATGGCCCCATTATATCCAGACCTCACATTTCATCTCCTAGTTCTGCTAATTCCTAGATCCCTTCTCCTAAGTGCTGCCAACTCCACAATTGTCCTCAGCGAGTAGATTCAATCCTAGGATGCTCCTTCAGCACTGCAAAATTGACAGTCCTCCCTCTTTGCTGCTGTACTGCAAGACGCTCTAACCCATTTCTGCAAAACCGCAGGATCTTCACTGAAGTATTGCCAAACACCACAGTGCTGCTGAACTCAAGACACTCCCTCATACTTCAAAATCTCAGCATGTCTATCATCATCTGCCAAACTGCTCAATCTCAACCCAAGTTCAGCCAATTTGCAAGGCTACCTCCTCATGGCCCCAAGGCAAAACTTGTCCCTTAGTCCTAAAGAACAGCTATGGATTTATAATTGGTAACAACTTCTCTACAATATTACTGTATAACCCGAAAGTGAGGTAAAAATTGAGAACATGGGTAAAATAACAATCAAGTTCACTGACTTAGTTTTCACAGAAAAAGTGGATACTCATGAATGGGATTTTTTTTTAAAACTCAGAAAACCTACAATAAAAACATTGGTTGCAAACGAGCAGGTTTGATAATATATGTTCCATATCACAATAACTTATCTTAATAAAGTAGTTTGTCTAAATCTCTGTGCAATACAACTTGCATTTATATAGCACCTTTAACATAGTAAACATCCCACAGTGCCAAAATGGGGCACCAAGTCGCATAAAGAGATATTAAAACAGGTGATCAAAAGCTTGGCGAAAGGTTAACGAATGACTTAAAGGAGGAGAGGTTGAGAGGTAGAGATGTTTAGGGAGGGAATTCTAGAGTTTAGTGTGAATTAAGAAATTAGAAAAGCATGTAATAAGGGCAATACAATAACTGTGGGGGACTTTAATCTTCATATAGATTGGGAAAACCAAATTGACAAATGTAGCTTAAAGGACCAATTCATGGAATGCAAGCGAGACAGTTTGCTAGAACCAACTAGGGAACAAGCTAGTTTAAATCTAGTATTGCGTAATGAGACTGTGTTAATTAGTAATCTTGTAGTAAAGGATCCTTTGGAGAAGAGTGATAATAGAAACATAGAAACATAGAAAATAGGTGCAGGAGTAGGCCATTCGGCCGTCCGAGCCTGCACCACCGTTCAATAAGATCATGGCTGATCATTCCCTCAGTACCCCTTTCCTGCTTTCTCTTCATACCCCTTGATCCCTTTAGCCGTAAGGGCCATATCTAACTCCCTCTTGAATATATCCAATGAACTGGCATCAACAACTCTCTGTGGTAGGGAATTCCACAGGTTAACAACTCTCTGAGGGAAGAAGTTTCTCCTCATCTCAGTCCTAAATGGCCTGCCCCTTATGCTTAGACTGTGTCCCCTGATTCTGGACTTCCCCAACATTGGGAACATTCTTCCTGCATCTAACCTGTCCAGTCCCGTCAGAATTTTATACGTTTCTCTGAGATCCCCTCTCATCCTTCTAAACTCCAATGTATAAAGGCCCAGTCGATCTAGTCTCTCCTCAACTGTCAGTCCAGGGAATCAGCCTGGTGAACATTCACTGCACTCCCTCAATAGCAAGAACGTCCTTCCTCAGATTAAGAGACCAAAACTGAACACAATATTCCAGGTGAGGCCTCACCAAGGCTCTGTACAGCTGCAGTAAGACCTCCCTGCTCCTATATTCAAATCCCCTAGCTATGAAGGCCAACGTACCATTTGCCTTCTTCACCGCCTGCTGCACCTGCATGCCAACTTTCAATGACTGATGAACCATGACACCCAGGTCTCATTGCACCTCCCCTTTTCCTAATCTGCCGCCATTCAGATAATATTCTGCCTTCGTGTTTTTGCCCCCAAAGTGAATAACCTCACATTTATCCACATTATACTGCATCTGCCATGCATTTGCCCACTCACCTAACCGGTTCAAATCATCCTGCAGCCTCTTAGCGTCCTCCTCACAGCTCACACCGCCACCCAGTTTAGTGTCATCTGGAAACTTGGAGATATTACACTAAATTCCTTCATCTAAATCATTAATGTATATTATAAAGAGCTGGGGTCCCAGCACTGAGCCCTGCAGCACCCCACTAGTCACTGCCTGTCATTCTGAAAAATACCCATTTATCCCGATTCTCTGCTTCCTGTCTGCCAACCAGTTCTCTATCCACATCAGTACATTACCCCCAATACCATGTGCTTTGATTTTGCACACCAATCTCTTGTGTGGGACCTTGTCAAAAGCCTTGGTCCCCTAGTATTTCCGGAAGGTTATTTGTGTCTTCCTTCGTGAAGACAGAACCAAAGTATTTGTTCAACTGGTCTACCACTTTTTTGTTCCCCATTATAAATTCACCTGAATCTGACTGCAAGGGACCTACGTTTGTCTTCACTAATCTTTTTCTCTTCACATATTTATAGAAGCTTTCGCAGTCATTTTTTATGTTCCCGGCAAGCTTCCTCTCATACTCTATTTCCCCCCTCCTAATTAAATCCTTTATCCTCCTCTGCTGAATTTTACATTTCTCCCAGTCCTTAGGTATGCTGCTTTTTCTGGCCAATATATATACCTCTTCCTTGGATTTAACACTATCCTTAATTTCCCTTGTTAGCCACGGTTGAGCCACCTTGCCTGTTTTATTTTTTACTCCAGACAAGGATGTACAATTGTTGAAGTTCATCCATGTGATCTTTAAATGTTTGACATTGCCTATCCACCGTCAACTCTTTAAGTATCATTTGCCAGTCTATTCTAGCCAATTCACGCCTCATACCATCGAAGTTACCTTTCCTTAAGTTCAGGACCCTAGTCTCTGAATTAACTGTGTCACTCTCCATCTTAATAAAGAATTCCAGCATATTATCGTCACTCTTCCCCAAGGGGCCTCGTATAACAAGATTGTTAATTAGTCCTTTCTCATTACACATCAGCCAGTTTAGGATGGCAAGCCCTCTAGTTGGTTCCTCGACATATTGGTCTCGGAAACCATCTCTAATACACTCCAGGAAATCCTCCTCCACTGTATTGCTACCAGTTTGGTTAGCCCAATCTATATGTAGATTAAGGTCGCCCATGATAATTGCAGTACCTTTAATGCACGCATCCCTAATTTCTTGTTTGATGCTGTCCCCAACCTCATTACTACTGTTTGGTGGTCTGTACATAACTCCCACTAGCGTTTTCTGCCTTTTGGTATTCCGCAGCTCCATCCATACAGATTCCACATTATCCAAGCTAATGTCCTTCCATACTATTGTGTTAATTTCCTCTTTAACCAGCAACGCTACCCCACCTCCTTTTTCTTTCTGTCTATCCTTCCTGAATGTTGAATACCCTTGGCTGTTGAGTTCCCAGCCTTGGTCACCCTGGAGCCTTGTCTCCGTGATGCTAATTATATCATATTCATTTATTGCTGCCTGTGCAGTTAATTTGTCCACCTTATTATGAATACTCCTCACATTGAGGCACAGAGCCTTCAGGCTTGTCTTTTTAACACACTTTTCCCTTTTGGAATTTTGCTTTAATGTGGCCCTTTTTTGATTTTTGCCTTGGGTTTCTCTCCCCTCCGCTTTTACTTTTCTTCTTTCTATCTTTTGATTCTGCCCCCATTCTACTTCCCTCTGTCTCCCTGCATATGTTTCCATCCCCCTGCCATATTAGAAACATAGAAACATAGAAACATAGAAAATAGGTGCAGGAGTAGGCCATTCGGCCCTTCGAGCCTGCACCGCCATTCAATGGGTTCATGGCTGAACATGCAACTTCAGTACCCCATTCCTGCTTTCTCGCCATACCCCTTGATCCCTCTAGTAGTAAGGACTACATCTAATTCTTTTTTGAATATATTTAGTGAATTGGCCTCCACAACTTTCTGTGGTAGAGAATTCCACAAGTTCTCCACAGTTTAACCCCTCCCCAACAGCACTAGCAAACACTCCCCCTAGGACATTGGTTCCGGTACATAATACAATCGAATTTCATATTAAGTCTGAGAGTGATGTGGTTAAGTCTGAAACTAGGGCAGATTGGGAAATTAGATTAATACATATGACAGTTGATAAACAATGGCAAACATTAAAATAAATAATTCATCATTTCAAATATTAAAAACTCTATTGAGGAATAAAACCTCCACTGGAAAATGGCACAACCATGGCTAACTAGAGGAGTTAAAGATAGTATTAGATTAAAAGAACAGGCTTAAAATTTTACCAAAAAGAGCAGGAAGCCTGAGAATTGGGAGGGTTTTTTAAAATCAACAAAGGATGACCAAGAAATTGATGGAGGGAGAAAATTGAATGAGAGTAAACGAGCAAAAATATAAAAACAGATTCTAAGAGCTTTTACAAATCTGTACCCTGTCAGAGATTAGCAAAAGTAAATGAGGGTCCTTTAGAGGAAGAGATGAGATAAATTATAATATTGAATAAGGAAATGGCAGAGAAGTTAAACCAATATTTTGCATCTGTCTTCACAGTAGAAGACAAAAAGAACCTGGGGAAAAAGAATTGTGGAGAATCATGGGTCTAAAGAGAATGAGGAGCTTAAAGTAATTAATATTGGTAAAGAAAAACTACTGCAGAATTTAATGGGACTAAAAGCCAGCAAATCCCCTGGACCTGATGACCTACACACTGGGTTTTAAAAGAGGCGGCCGCAGAGATAGTGGAATCATTGGTTTTGATTTTCCCAAATTCCCATGATTTTGGTGTAGTCCCCATGGATTGGAAGGTAGCAAATGTAACCTTTTATGAAAGGAGGAAGAGGAAAACAGGGTACTGTAGGCCAGTTAGCCTGCCATCAATAGGAGAGGAAATGCTAGAATCCATAATTAAGGAAGTTGTAAAAGGATACTTGGAAAATCACAATATAATTAGGCAGAGTCAATACAGTTTTATTAACTGGAAAGTGTTATATATGTAAACCTGTATATACATTGTATAGCCACCAGAGATCCCATAATCCCTTGGGAGCACAGGTACTTAAGGAGGCCTCACAGGCTGGAGAGGCACTCTGGAGACCTGCAATAAAAGACTAAAGTCACACATTACTTTGAGCTCACAGTATCCAGTCAGACTCTTTATTCAGACATAACAACTGGCGACGATATATAGATGACGAACCCAATGATGCAGAGAACAGTGGGCATCCTGGAGAAATTTTTGGAGGGAGATGATCGGGAAACCTTTGTGGAGCGACTCGACCAATACTTCGTGACCAACGAGCTGGAAGGAGAAGCGAACGCTGCCAAATGAAGGGCGATTCTCCTCACCATCTGCGGGACACCAACGTATGGCCTCATGAAAAATATGCTTGCTCCAGCGAAACCCACAGAGAAATCATACAATGATTTGTGAACACTGGTCCAAGAGCATCTGAACCAGAAGGAAAGCGTTCTGATGGTAAGGTATCGCTTCTACACCTACAAAAGGTCTGAAGGCCAGGAAGTGGCGAGTTATATCGCCGAGCTAAGATGCCTTGCAGGACATTGTGAATTTGAAGGACATTTGGAGCACATGCTCAGAGACTTTTTTTCGTATTTGGCATTGGCCATGAAACCATACTTTGCAAACTTTTGACTGTAGAGACCCCAACCTTAAATAAAGCCATAGCGATAGCCCAGGCGTTCATTGCCACCAGTGACAATACTAAGCAAATCTCTCAGCAGACTCGTGCTGCTACAAGTACTGTGAACAAAGTGATGTTGTTTTCAAATCGCAATGTACAGGGCAGGCCCCACATGCCTGAAGCTGAACGTCTGCAGATGTCTCAGACTCCACCATCAAGGATGATGAATGCAAAGCCATTAATACCTTGTTGGCGCTGCGGGGGTGATCATCGTTTCCATTCATGCCGCTTCAAAGGGTACGTTTGCAAGGGCTGTGGAACAATGGGACACCTCCAATGTATGTGCAGGTGAGCTGCAAACCCTGTTAACCCTGTTGCAGAGGGCGACAGATCCACGGTGGATCACAACGAACCAGAACCAGAGCCTCAGACCGTATATGGAGTGCACACATTTACCACAAAGTGTCCCCCGATAATGCTGAAGGTTTAATTGAATGGACTCCCAGTGTCAATGGAGCTTGACATGGGTGCGAGCCAATCCATTATGAGCAAAAAGACTTTCGATAAATTGTGGTGCAGCAAGGCCTCAAGGCCAGTCTTGACTCCCATTCACACGAAACTGAGAACTTACACAAAGGAACTGATTCCCGTAATCGGCAGTGCTACTGTAAAGGTCTCCAATGATGGAGCAGTGCACAAGCTATCACTCTGGATGGTACTAGGCAATGGCCCCACGCTGTCGGCAGGAGCTGGCTGGGAAAGATACACTGGAACTGGGACAACGTCCGAGCGCTCTCGTCAGCTGACGAAACTTGGTGTGCCCAGGTCTTAAACAAGTTTCCTTCGCTGTTCGAACCAGGCATCGGGCAGTTCCAAGGAGCAAAAGTGCAGATCCACCTAATTCCAGGAGCGCGACCCATCCATCACAAGGCAAGAGCAGTACCGTACATGATGAGAGAAATGGTAGAGATCGAGCTAGACCGGCTGCAACGAGAGGGCATCATTTCGCCGATCGAATTCAATGAGTGGGCCAGTCCGATTGTCCCAGTCCTTAGTCGACTCAACCACGTGAGGCTCAGGTTAAAACGATCAAAGTGCATTTTCGTGGCACCTGAAGTGGAGTTCCTGGGGAGAATAATTGCGGTGGATGGCGTCAGGCCCACTGATTCGAAGACGGAGGCAATCGAGAACGCACCAAGGCCACAGAACGTGATGGAGCTGCAGTCATTTCTAGGACTCCTGAACTACTTTGGTAACTTCTTACTGAGACTCAGCACACTGTTAGAACCCCTGCATGCCTTACTGCGTAAAAGAGAGGAATGGGTATGGGGAAAAAGCAAAGAAAATGCCTTTGTAAAAGCTACAAAATTGTTATGCTCAAACAAATTGCTCATGTTGTATGATCCATGTAAGCGTTTGGTACTAGCATGTGATGCGTCATCGTACGGCATCAGTTGTGTATTGCAACAAGCTAATGAATCTGGAAAATTACAACTGTTTGCTTATGTCTAAGGCTGAAAGAGCCTACTGCATGATTGAAAAAGAAGCGTCAGTGTTTGTTTATGGGGTAAAGAAAATGCATCTATATTTGTTTGGGCTCAAATTTGAATTGGAAACTGACCATAAGCCACAGATGTCCCTTTTCTCCAAAAGTAATGGAATAAATACGAATGCATCGGCCCGCATCCAGAGATGGGCGTTCAAGTTGTCCGCATACAACTATGGCATCCGCCACAGGCCAGGCACAGAAAACTGTGCCGATGCTCTCAGTAGGTTGCCATTGCCCACCACGGTGGTGGAAATGGCACAGCTTGCAGATTTAGTCATGGTTATGGAAGCATTCGCGAGTGAGCAATCACCCGTCACAGCCCAACAGATTAGAACCTGGATGAGCCAGGACCCCTTACTGTCCCCAGTAAAAAATTGTGTGCTTCACGGGAGCTGGTCCAGTGTCTCAGTGAAAATGCAGGAAGAGATAAAGCCGTACCAGCGGCGCTAACATAAAATGTCTATACAGGCAGACTGCCTTCTGTGGGGTAATCGGGTAGTGGTCCCCAAGAAGGGCAGGGACACTTTCATCAGTGACCTCTACAGTACTCACCCAGGCATTGTAAGAATGAAAGCGATAGCCAGATCCCACGTGTGGTGACCCGGCATCGATGCAGACTTAGAGTCCTGCTTGCACAAATGTAACACGTGCTCGCAGTTAAGCAATGCACCCACGGAGGCGCCACTAAGTTTATGGTCGTGGCCCTCAAAACTATGGTCCAGAGTTCATGTCGACTATGCAGGCCCGTTTTTAGGTAAAATATTCCTTGTGGTGTAGATGCATACTCCAAATGGATTGAATATGAGATAATGTTGGCAAGCACATCCGTTGCCACTACTGAAAGCCTGCAGGCCATGTTTGCCATGCACGGACTGCCTGATATCCTTGTGAGCAACAACGGGCCATGTTTCACCAGTGCCGAGTTCAAAAACTTCATGACCCGTAATGGGATCAAACATGTTACATCTGTCCCGTTTAAACCAGCGTCCAACGATCAGGCAGAACGAGCAGTTCAAACGATCAAGCAGGGCTTGAAGAGGGTAACTGAATGCTCACTGCAGACTTGCCTATCCCGAGTCCTGCTTCGCTACCGCACGAGACCCCACTCGCTAACTGGATTTCCACCTGCTGAACTACTCATGGAAAGGACACTTAAGACAAGGCTCTCATTAGTTCACCCTGATCTACATGAACAGGTAGAGAGCAGGTGGCTTCAACACAGTACATATCATGATAGCGCAAATGTGTCACTCGAAATTGAAATCGATGATTCTGTATTTGTGTTGAACTATGGACAAGGTCCCAAGTGGCTTCCCGGCACTATTGTGGCCAAAGAAGGGAGCAGGGTGTTTCGGTTCAAACTTTCAAATGGACTCATTCACCGTAAACACTTGGACCAAATCAAACTCAGATTCACGGACTATCCTGAGTAACCCACATTGGACCCTACCTTCTTTGACCCCCCAACATATACACCAGTGGCAACCGACACTGCGTTTGCCGATGAAGCAGAACCCATCACACGCAGCAGCCCAGCAGGACTCACCACACCAGGCAGCCCAGCAAGGCCAGTTGCACAGCAGCCCAGAGAGAGCCCAACAAACGACTCACCAAAACCAGCATTTGTACCGAGACGATCAACCAGGGAAAGAAAGGCCCCAGATCGACTCACCTTGTAAACAGTTACACTGTCGACTTTTGGGGGAGTGTTGTTATATATGTAAACCTGGATATACCTTGCATAGCCATCAGAGGGCTCATCCCCTGGAGTCCCATGGGATCCCACAATCCCTTGGGAGCACAAGTACTTAAGGAGGCCTATTAAGCTGCAGAGGTATTCTGGAGACCTGCAATAAAAGAATAAGGTCACACTTTACTTTGAGCTCACAATATCCAGTCAGATTCTTTATTCATGCATAACAGAAATCATGTTTGACAAATCTGTTAAAAGTTGTTTGAGGATGTAACTAGTAGGATAGATAAGGGTGATTCAGTGGATGTAGTATATTTAGATTTTCAGAAGGCATTCAATAAGGTGCCACACAAGAGGTTGTTACACAAGATTAGGACTCCTGGGATTGGGGGTAATATATTAGCATGGATTGAGTATTAATTAATTGACACCAAACAGAAAGAAGGAATTTGCATGTCAGTTTATTGATGGCAGGATGTAACTAGTAGGGTAGATAAGGGCGATTCAGTGGATGTGGGGACCTAGTGGGGTACCGCAAGGATCAGTACTCGGGCCTCAGCTATTTACAATATGTACTGGATGAGGGGCCCGACTGTAATATATCCAAGTTTGCTGATGATACAAATCTAGGTGGGAAAGTAAGATATGAGAAGGATGTAAAGAGGCTGCAAAAGGATACAGACCGGTTAAGTAATTGGGCAAGAAGATGGCAGATGGAGTATAACGTTGGGAAGTGTGAAATTATCCACTTTGATAGGAAGAATGGAAAAGCAGAATATTTTTTAAAAGGGTGAGAGACTAGTAAATGTTAGTATTCAGAAGGATTTGGATTTCCTTTACACGAATCACAGAAAGTTAGCATGCAGGTATAGCAACCAATTAGGAAGGCAAATGGTATGTTAGCCTTTAGTGCAAGGAGGTTGGAGTACAAGAGTAAGGAAGTCACTGCAATTATATAGGGCTTTGGCGAGACTACATCTGGAGTACTGTGTACAGTTTTGATCTCCTTACCTAAGGAAGGATATATTTGCCTTAGGGGGAATGCACTGAATGTTCACTGGATTGATTCCTGGAATGACAGAGTTGTCCCAGGAGGAGAGATTGAGTATAATCCTATATTCTCTGCAGTTTAGAAAAATGAGAGGTGATCTCATTGAAACATATAAAATTCTTAACGGCCTTGACAAGATAAATGCTGAGAGTCGGTTTCTCCTGCTTGGAGAGTCTAGAACCAAGAGTCACAGTATCAGAATTAGAGCTTGACCATCTAGGACTGAGATGTGGAGACTATGAAGGTATAAGGGCAGAGTTGGGTAAAGTGGACTGGGAAAATAGATTAAAGTGTAGGACGGTTGATGAACAGTAGTGTACATTTAAGGAGATATTTCACAACTCTCAAGAAAAATATATTCCAGTGTGGAGGAAAGGGTGTAAGAGAAAAGCTAGTCATCCGTGGCTAACTAAAGAAATAAAGGACGGTATCCAATTAAAAACAAGGGCATACAAAGTGGCCAAAACTAGTGGGAGGACAGAAGACTGGGAAGCTTTTAAAAGTCAGGAAAAAAACGACAAAAAAAATGATTAAGAAAGGGAAGATAGACCTTGAAAGTAAACTAACACAAAATATAAAAACAGATAGCAAAAGTTTCTATAGGTATATAAAAAGGAAAAGAGTGGCTAAAGTAAATGTTGGTCCCTTAGAGGATTAGGATCTAGACTGTATTCCTGATCATGTACCTTGAATTTATAATTAGTCCAGGGAACTAGTAATGGGGAACATGGAGATGGCAGAAACTCTGAACAAATATTTTGTATCAGTCGTTACGGTAGAGGACACTAACAATATTCCAACAGTGGATCGTCAAAGGGCTATGGGGGGCAGAAACTTAACACGATCGCAATCACTAAGGAGGTGGTACTCAGTAAGATAATGGGACTAAAGGCAGATAAATCCCGTGGACCTGATGGCTTGCATCCTAGGGTCTTAAAAGAAGTAGCGGCAGGGATTATGGATGCATTGGTTGTAATTTACCAAAATTCCTTGGATTCTGGGGTGGTCCCAGCAGATTGGAAAACTGCAAATGTAACGCCCCTATTTAAAAAAGGAGGTAGACAAAAAGCAGGAAACTATAGACCAGTTAGCCTAACATCTGTGGTTGGGAAAATGTTGGAGTCTATTATTAAAGAAGCAGTAGCAGGACATTTGGAAAAGCAAAATTCAGTCAGGCAGAGTCAGCATGGATTTATGAAGGGGAAGTCATGTTTGACAAATTTGCTGGAGTTCTTTGCTGGATGTAACAAACAAGGTGGATAAAGGGGAACCAGTGAATATGGCATATTTGGAATTCCAGAAGGCATTTGACAAGGTGCCACATAAAAGGTTACTGCACAAGATAAAAATTCACAGGGTTGGGAGTAATATATTAGCATGGAAAGAGGATTGGCTAACTAACAGAGAACAGAGAGTTGGGATAAATGGTTCATTCTCTGGTTGGCAACCAGTAACTAGTGGGGTGCCGCAGGGAACAGTGCTGGGACCCCAACTATTTACAATCTATATTAATGACTTGGGAAGAAGGGACTGAGCGTAACATAGCCAAGTTTGCTGACGATACAAAGATATGAGGAAAAGCAATGTGTGAGGAGGACACAACAAATCTGCAAAGGACATAGACAGGCTAAGTGAGTGGGCAAAAATTTGGCAGATGAAGTATAATGTTGGAAAGTGTGAGGTCATGCACTTTGACAGAAAAAAATCAAAGAGCAAGTTATTATTTAAATGGAGAAAGATTGCAAAGTGCCGCAGTCCATCAGGACCTGGGGTACTTATGCATGAAACACAAAAGGATAGTATGCAGGTACAGCAAGTGATCAGGAAGGCCAATGATATCTTGGCCTTTATTGCAAAGGGGATACAGTATAAAAGCAGCTACAGGTATATAAGGTATTGGTGAGGCCACACCTGGAATACTGCGTACAGTTTTGGTTTCCATATTTACGAAAGGATATACTTGCTTTGGAGGCAGTTCAGAGAAAGTTCACTGATTCCGGAGATGAGGTGGTTGACTTATGAGGAAAGGTTGAGTAGGTTGGGCCTCTACTCATTGGAATTCAGAAGAATGAGAGATGATCTTATCGAAACGTATAAAATTATGAGGGGGCTTGACAAGGTGGATGCAGAGAGGATGTTTCCACTGATAGGGGAGACGAGAACTAAAGGGCATGATCTTAGAATAAGGGGCCGCTCATTTAAAACTGAGATGAGGAGGAATTTCTTCTCTCAGAGGGTTGTGAATCTGTGGGATTCACTGCCTCAGAGAGCTGTGGAAGCTGGGACATTGAATAAATTTAAGAGAAATAGACAGTTTCTTAAACAATAAAGGGATAAGGCTTATGGGGAACGGGCAGGGCAGTGGAGCTGAATCCATGATCAGATCAGCGATGATCTTATTGAATGGTGGAGCAGGCTCAAGGGGCCATATGGCCTACTCCTGCTCCTATTTCTTATATTCTTATTTTCTTATTAACTTTCTTCATTCAGAAAGTTGTGAATCTTTGGAATTCTTTACGGCCGAGAGCTGTGCATGCTCAGTCAATGATTATATTTAAGACTGAGATCAATAGATTTTGGGACATTAAGTGAATGAAGGGGTATGGAGACAGGGCAGGAAAGCGAAGTTGAGGTAGAACTTCAGCCATGATCTCATCGAATGGCGGAGCAGCCTCGAGGGGCCATATGGCCTATTCTTGCTCCTATTTCTTATGTTCATGTGCTCTTAGAACCTAGGCAGCTAAAGGCATGGTCGTCAATAGTGGAGGGAAATAACTCTATGGGAGATTTGATCATCATCCATATGATAAGTTTTGCATTCACTTGACCAGCTTCTATATTTCCCTTGCAGGTCCACTCCAGGTACCATTCCCAAACAAATCCACAAAAGAGACCGAACGAAGGATTTACAGATTAAGGCAATGAATAAGAAAAGTAAATTTGGAGACAGAGACAACAAGAGACTTTGTAAGAAACATCCAGGGGGAGAAAGACAAAGCATGAAAAAACATGGCCAAAAGAGATAGAAAGGCAAAAAAAATAGAATACAAGACGATCAGAGAGCGTTACGCAGATGCATTTTTTGCCTGTGAGCAATGCCACAGAAGATCAAATTGGTTAATTAAAAACATAAATGATTATGGAGACTGGCATAAACATAGTTGGTATTTTAAAGGACCCTTTCCTCAGGGTCCCTCAGATCAAATTTTAATGATTTGCTTTTGTTCTTTGGGAGCCAACAGTTTTGCTTCTGCATTTTAAAAAAATCCTTTAAATCCTGGAGGAATCCTCCACTGGACAGTTTTTGCTGCAAAGGCAATATATGCCTTCATTAAATGTTACCGGTGGGAATCCTGTTCCAGATACGTTTCCAGCAGATTTAAGTCATATTGGACTTGAAGCCAATAAATCTTTGCTTGTTTATTTTGCAACATGCCTTGGGCCTGGGCCACTCTGTCCATGGGTATCTGTTTTGAAACCTCTGTCTCTAAAAAGCCTCGGCTGTCCTTCAGCTCGTTAATCTAGTCTGTGGTTCTTCATGAATCTTATGAACACATTACAAGAACCACTGAAGCCTGCAGCAAAAATTTAGACCAAAGGTTGAAAGTCCAGTTTTACATTTATCAGATCAAACTGTGGAATCTAATTTTCAGATTCCATTTCTTGGAGGAAATATGACAAATGTCATATTATATGAGAAATAAAAAATGCAGAATTTATGACTAAGTGAATCAAGAACTACTTAATCAAATTGATCTGAATGTAATTTCTTGTTATTGGTATAATGCTAAATTTGTGCACTTAGTCAGATAATAGTTTCAGAGAATAAAGAGGACAAAACAGTTCCATTAATGCCATGCTAACATATAACTTATAGCTTCAGATTTAAACATGAAATTAGTTTAGAGTAAGGATATGTATTAACCTGGTCAAGTAGTTGCTGGTAAATTGTGAACTAATAAATTTAAGCTGATTAGCGTCCTTCTGGAAATTTGACCAGCTTCTATACTTCCCTTGCAAGTCCACTCCAGGTACCATTCCCAAACAAATCCACAAAAGAGACCGAACGAAGGATTTACAGATTAAGGCAATGAATAAGAAAAGTAAATTTGGAGACAGAGACAACAAGAGATTTTGTAAGAAACATCCAGGGGGAGAAAGACAAAGCATGAAAAAGCATGGGAGCAAATTCACAAGGGAATGAGAATTATCAACCAGTAAAATGACCTGTAAGGTGCTTCATAAGGCTTGCTAACAGAAGAGTAAGCAATTATGTAATCGCTAATGGTTAATCACAACGTGATCATATCTACCCTTAAATATATATTAAAAGAAAGGTTTAAAATTATGTATTACAAAGGTTTATGTTGCAGGAAACATTAAGCAGATGCAATTAAAACTTTGGCGGGTCAGGCAGCATCTGTGGAGAGAAAGCAGAGTTAACATTTTGTCAGAACTTTCAAAGAGTTCTGACGAAAGGTCATCGACCCGAAACGTTAACTCTGCTTTCTCTCCACAGATGTTGCCTGACCCGCTGAGATTTCCAGCATTTTCTGTTTTTATTCCAGATTGTAGCATTTGCAGTATTTTGCTTTTGCAATTAAAACTTTGTCAGGGCATGCAATGTGTGGTTCTGTGAACCAAGCCTCTCCTGGCTGTTCCAGGTCCTTGCTTTCCCGATTATCCAAAGAGTTTTTCGAAATGAGTAAACTATTCTTGGTAAAACTAACTCAACAGGTTAGTGGTGAGTAAATAGCTAACTTTTTATGACTCTAACATGAGGGTTACTCTGCATTTTAAGCTTATTGGCCCATAATAAGTTAGATTTTCTGGGCCTCATTTCCAGTAACATTTTTAACGATGGGAGAAAAATTGGAAGCATTGAGCATTACCAGTTCATTGGATATTACCAGTCTGTTGGATATTACCTACCCCGGAGGGCTGTGGAGGCTCAGTCTTTTAGTATATTTAAGACAGAAATCACTAGATTTTTGGATATTAAGGAAATCAAGGGATATGGGGATAGTGCAGGAAAGTGGAGTTGAGGTAGAAGATCAGCCATGATCTCACTAAATGGTGGAGCAGGCTCGAGAGGTCTAATGGCCGATTCCTGCTCCTAATTCTTATGTAATTAAGTTCTTATTACCAATACATTGGACATTGCCAGTCCATTGGACATTACCAGTTTATTGATTATTGCCATTTTGCATATTGACTTACTCATTTCTATCTCTCCATTAAAACTATAGGGCTGGAATTTCCAATGGCTTACTGCCTGGTTTCTGGGCGGTATTGGCCATTGTCGGCGGTAATCAGGTGAGCGAAAATTTCCTTACCCGAGTTACGCCGACGGTTTCGAGGTACCTCTGGGGAGCGGACCGCCGGTATGCACCATCCTGAGATCACCCTGGCGCGATATTTGGCTGAGCGGTGACACGCAAGTAAGTTTTAATAAAACGGGGAAGGTGATTCAACTATGGCTAACAAGGGAAATTAAGGATAGTTTTAAAGCCAAGGAAGAGGCATATAAATTGGCTAGATAAAGCAGCAAACCTGAGGACTAGGAGAATTTTTGTAATACAGCAGAGGAGGACAAAGGGTTTAATTAGGAGGGGAAAAATAGAGTATGAGAGGAAGCTTGCTGGCAACATAAAAACTGACTGCAAAAGCTTCTATAGATATGTGAAGAGAAAAAGATTAGTGAAAACAAACGTAGGGGAGGAGTTAAACTAATATGGCAGGGGGATGGGAACCAATGCAGGGAGATAGAGGGAAACAAAAAGGAGGCAAAAACAAAAGACAGAAAGGAGATGAGGAAAAGTGGAGGGCAGAGAAACCCAAGGCAAAGAACAAAAAGGGCCATTGTACAGCAAAATTCTAAAAGGACAGAGGGTGTTAAAAAAACAAGCCTAAAGGCTTTGTGTCTTAATGCAAGGAGTATCCGCAATAAGGTGGATGAATTAACTGTGCAAATAGATGTTAACAAATATGATGTGATTGGGATTATGGAGACGTGGCTCCAGGATGATCAGGGCTGGGAACTCAACATCCAGGGGTATTCAACATTCAGGAAGGATAGAATAAAAGGAAAAGGAGGTGGGGTAGCATTGCTGGTTAAGGAGGAGATTAAGGCAATAGTTAGGAAGGACATTAGCTTGGATGATGTGGAATCTATATGGGTAGAGCTGCAGAACACCAAAGGGCAAAAAACGTTAGTGGGAGTTGTGTACAGACCTCCAAACAGTAGTAGTGATGTTGGGGAGGGCATCAAACATGAAATTAGGGGTGCGTGCAATAAAGGTGCAGCAGTTATAATGGGTGACTTTAATATGCACATAGATTGGGCTAACCAAACTGGAAGCAATACGGTGGAGGAGGATTTTCTGGAGTGCATAAGGGATGGTTTTTTAGACCAATATGTCGAGGAACCAACTAGGGGGGAGGCCATCTTAGACTGGATGTTATGTAATGAGAGAGGATTAATTAGCAATTTCGTTGTGCGAGGCCCCTTGGGGAAGAGTGACCATAATATGGTGGAATTCTGCATTGGGATGGAGAATGAAACAGTTAATTCAGAGACCATGGTCCAGAACTTAAAGAAGGCTAACTTTGAAGGTATGAGGCGTGAATTGGCTGGGATGGATTGGCGAATGATACTTAAGGGGTTGACTGTGGATGGGCAATGGCAGACATTTAGAGACCGCATGGATGAACTACAACAATTGTACATTCCTGTCTGGCATAAAAATAAAAAAGGGAAGGTGGCTCAACCGTGGCTATCAAGGGAAATCAGGGATAGTATTAAAGCAAAGGAAGTGGCATACAAATTGGCAAGAAATAGCAGCGAATCTGGGGACTGGGAGAAATTTAGAACTCAGCAGAGGAGGACAAAGGGTTTGATTAGGTCAGGGAAAATGGAGTATGAGAATAAGCTTGCAGGGAACATTAAGACGGATTGCAAAAGTTTCTATAGATATGTAAAGAGAAAAAGGTTAGTAAAGACAAACGTAGGTCCGCTGCAGTCAGAATCAGGGGAAGTCATAACGGGGAACAAAGAAATGGCGGACCAATTGAACAAGTACTTTGGTTCGGTATTCACGAAGGAGGACACAAACAACCTTCCGGTTATAAAAGGGGTCGGGGGGTCTAGTCAGGAGGAGGAACTGAGGGAAATCCTTATTAGCCGGGAAATTGTGTTGGGTAAATTGATGGGATTGAAGGCCAATAAATCCCCAGGGCCTGATGGACTGCATCCTAGAGTACTTAAGGAGGTGGCCTTGGAAATAGTGGATGCGTTGACAGTCATTTTCCAACATTCCATTGACTCTGGATCAGTTCCTATGGAGTGGAGGGTAGCCAATGTAACCCCACTTTTTAAAAAAGGAGGGAGAGAGAAAACAGGGAATTATAGACCCGTCAGCCTGACATCGGTAGTGGGTAAAATGATGGAATCAATTATTAAGGATGTCATAGCAGTGCATTTGGAAAGAGGTGACATGATAGGTCCAAGTCAGCATGGATTTGTGAAAGGGAAATCATGCTTGACAAATCTTCTGGAATTTTTTGAGGATGTTTCCAGTAGAGTGGATAAGGGAGAACCAGTTGATGTGGTATATTTGGACTTTCAGAAGGCGTTCGACAAGGTCCCACACAAGAGATTGATGTGCAAAGTTAGAGCACATGGGATTGGGGGTAGTGTACTGACATGGATTGAGAACTGGTTGTCAGACAGGAAGCAAAGAGTAGGAGTAAATGGGTACTTTTCAGAATGGCAGGCAGTGACTAGTGGGGTACCGCAAGGTTCTGTGCTGGGGCCCCAGCTGTTTACACTGTACATTAATGATTTAGATGAGGGGATTAAATTTAGTATCTCCAAATTTGCGGATGACACTAAGTTGGGTGGCAGTGTGAGCTGCGAGGAGGATGCTGTGAGGCTGCAGAGCGACTTGGATAGGTTAGGTGAGTGGGCAAATGCATGGCAGATGAAGTATAATGTGGATAAATGTGAGGTTATCCACTTTGGTGGTAAAAACAGAGAGACAGACTATTATCTGAATGGTGACAGATTAGGAAAAGGGGAGGTGCAAAGAGACCTGGGTGTCATGGTACATCAGTCATTGAAGGTTGGCATGCAGGTGCAGCAGGCGGTTAAGAAAGCAAATGGCATGTTGGCCTTCATAGCAAGGGGATTTGAGTACAGGGGCAGGGAGGTGTTGCTACAGTTGTACAGGGCATTGGTGAGGCCACACCTGGAGTATTGTGTACAGTTTTGGTCTCCTAACCTGAGGAAGGACATTCTTGCTATTGAGGGGGTGCAGCGAAGGTTCACCAGACTGATTCCCGGGATGGCGGGACTGACCTATCAAGAAAGACTGGATCAACTGGGCTTGTATTCACTGGAGTTCAGAAGAATGAGAGGGGACCTCATAGAAACATTTAAAATTCTGACGGGGTTAGACAGGTTAGATGCAGGAAGAATGTTCCCAATGTTGGGGAAGTCCAGAACCAGAGGTCACAGTCTAAGGATAAGGGGTAAGCCATTTAGGACCGAGATGCGGAGGAACTTCTTCACCCAGAGAGTGGTGAACCTGTGGAATTCTCTACCACAGAAAGTTGTTGAGGCCAATTCACTAAATATATTCAAAAAGGAGTTAGATGAAGTCCTTACTACTAGGGGGATCAAGGGGTATGGCGAGAAAGCAGGAATGGGGTACTGAAGTTGAATGTTCAGCCATGAACTCATTGAATGGCGGTGCAGGCTAGAAGGGCCGAATGGCCTACTCCTGCACCTATTTTCTATGTTTCTATGTTTCTATGTCCCTTGAAGTCAGATTCAGGTGAATTTATAATGGGGAACAAAGAAATGGCAGACTAGTTAAACAAATACTTTGGTTCTGTCTTCATGAAGAAAGACAAGAATAAGCTTCCGGAAATACTCGGGGACCGAGGGTCTAGTGGGAAGGAGGAACTGAAGGAAATCCTTAATAGGCGGGAAATTGTTTTAGGGAAATTGGTGGGATTGAAGGACAATAAATTCCCGGGGCCTGATAGTCTGCACCCCAGAGTACTTAAGGAAGTAACCCTAGAAATAGTGGATGCATTGGTGATCATTTTCCAACAGTCTATCGACTCTGGATCGGTTCCTATGGACTGGAGGGTAGCTAATGTAACACCACTTTTTAAGAAAGGAGGGAGAGAGAAAGTCTGTAATTATAGACTGGTTAGCCTGACATCAGTAGTGGAGAAAATGTTGGAATCAATTTATTAAAAATGAAATAGCAGCACATTTGGAAAGCAGTGACAGGATCAGTCCAAGTCAGCATGGAATTATGAAAAGGAAATCCTGCTTAACAAATCTAGAATTTTTTGAGGCTGTAACAGGTAGAGTGGACAAGGGAGAGCCAGTGGATGTGATGTATTTGGACTTTCAAAAGGCTTTTGACAAGGTCCCACGCAAGAGATTGGTTTGCAAAATTAAAGCACATGGTATTGGGGTAATGTACTGACATGGATAGAGAACTCGTTGGCAGACAGGAAGTAGAGAGTCAGGATAAACGGGTCCTTTTCAGAATAGCAGGCTAATGACTAGTGGGGTGCCGCAGGGTTCAGTGCTGGGACCCCAGCTATTTACAATATACATTAATGATTTGGTTGAAGGAATTGAGTGTAATATCTGCAAGTTTGCAGATGACACTAAGCTGGGTGGCAGTGTGAGCTGTGAGGAAGATGCTAAAAGGCTGCAGGGTGACTTGGACAGGTTAGGTGAGTGGGCAAACGTGTGGCAGATGCAGTATAATGTGAGGTTATCCACTTTGGTGGCAAAAACAGGAAGGCAGAATATTATCTGAATGGCGGCAGATTAGGAAAAGGGGAGGTGGAGTGAAACCTGGGTGTCATGGTACATCAGTCATTGAAAGTTGGCATGCAGGTACAGCAGGCGGTGAAGAAGGCAAATGGTATGTTGTCTTCAAAGCTAGGGGATTTGAGTACAGGAGCAGGGAGGTCTTACTGCAGTTGTACAGGCCCTTAGTGAGGCCTCACCTGGAATATAGTGTTCAGTTTTGGTCTCCTAATCGGAGGAAGGAAAATTTTTGCTATTGAGGGAGTGCAGCGAAAGTTCACCAGACTGATTCCCGGGATGGCAGGACTGATATATGAGGAGAGACTGGATTGACTGAGCCTGTATTCACTGGAGTTTAGAAGGATGAGAGGGGATCTCAGAGAAACGTATAAAATTCTGACGGGACTGGACAGGTTAGATGCAGGAAGAATGTTCCCGATGTTGGGGAAGTCCAGAACCAGGGGTCACAGTCTAAGGATAAGGGGTAAGCCATTTAGGACCGAGATGAGGAGAAACTTCTTCACTCAGAGAGTTGTTAACCTGTGGAATTCCCTACCACAGAGAGTTGTTGATGCCAGTTCATTGGATATATTCAAGAGGGAGTTAGATATGGCCCTTACGGCTAAAGGGATCAAGGGGTATGGAGAGAAAGCAGGAAAGGGGTACTGAGGTGAATGATCAGCCATGATCTGATTGAATGGTGGTGCAGGCTCGAAGGGCCGAATGGCCTGCTCCTGCACCTATTTTCTATGTTTCTATGTTTCAAAAACGCCTACGAGGATCAGCAGAGCTGGGCAGTAGGTGAGTACCTCTGCAAGAAAAAGGTTAGTGATTGTTACTTTACTAATTATTTTAAAATGTGTTGTGGTGATTTAATTTTAAAGTGTCTTGGGAATGGTTTTTTGATTTTTTTAGTTGATTTATTTAAAAAAATTATTTTTATTGTTTTTCTGGTTTTAGGCCCAACCCGCAGCTTTGGGGTAAGTTTTTATTGACTTTTCTATTTTCCGCCCATTTTGTTTACGAACCGCCAAATCAACCCTAAATTGCACTTTTGTGCCCAGAATGGGGGTGCAAGGCCCAAGTATTTCGCTTGGCGGATTTTTTATTTTTTGGGGGGATGTTTTCGCCGGCGATAATCTTCCCAGTCTTAGCAGTCTTTTGGGCGGTAGTCAGGTGCTGGTGGGCTGATAGGAAATTTTTGCCCATAATCTATAAAATCAGTGCCAAAGAATGACAGAAATTAATGATGAGTATAATGATGATTAATGTGCTGTATTCCGTCTTAAACTCTGATTAAACACAATATACCCTCCAGACTGGTTTCCAAGTAACCTGATTATTAAAGTGACCAGAGATCGCCCACTCAATGTAGTACTAAAACATACAGAACAAAATATACCAGAATCCATTCCCCTGACTGCGGTAACTTAGCTGATCATAGCCAGGATAGTAGGGGTGCTGCAATTGGCCTCAGTTCCCTCAGCCCAGGAATGAAAAAAAGTCAGCTAGGTTTTCCCATACGTAATCGCTATCCAGAAACCCGTGCTTCAAAGAACATTTGTGCAGACATTGAATAAGAACAGGATTGGACTTGGTGATGCCTTTAATGGTGAAATAGCCTCACAACACTTACAAACAGGGGCCGAAATTGCTCCTCCCCTTAAGGTCTGTTACCGCCAGAAATCGGCGGCCATGCTGCGGAGTGGTGTGGCTGCCGCCTATTCGTGGAATAGCCGCCGATCACCCAATTGCCCTGCCGCAGTTTCCCGGCAGTGAGCATCACCGCACCGCTTCCCCCCATTTCCACGTGCTGCTGGCCAGCATTCCTAAGTGTGTCATCAGAGCACGCGCCACCGAGGTCCGGGCCGGAAGCCACATTCCGCTATAAAAATCTTCCGACCACTCGATGGTGCCAAGAGTAGGTTTTATTGGGTGGTGCATAGTTCCTGATGCACACCACCAGCATTGCTTAAAGGTCTGTTGCTTTTTGTTGCATTTGTGTCGCCGACTTTTTCACCATCTTTGAGGACCAGTACGAGATTACAGTGCGTGCTGCTTTGCGAGTGCTGGAGGCATCTCCACCTGCAGAACAGGGAGCCGACATCAAGGAGACTGGGCTTGGGGAGCGGTTGGAAATGGGGGCAGTGCTGGTGGGCAATTGCCTCCTGCACATTGTGCGTGCCGCTGAGGCACGCAGGAGACGGCGGTGCCGGGGGCAACAGCTGCAGAGGCAACGGGCAAGGGCCGCAGCAATCATGGCGGTCCAGCATGGAGAGGGCCAGGGAAATGACGATGGAGGGGAGACCAGAGAGCTGCCAAAGGAAGGCCCTCAGCAAAGGCATTCCCTAAGGAGGAGAGTGAGGTACGTGGACCCCCCGTGACAGATGCTGGGCAGCAGCAGCCTGCAGAGGCGGAGGACCTAGCAGACCAGCAGGGAGAAGCCAACTGGGATCAAGATGGCTCCACAGACGTGGGGATGGAAGGCCATATCGACAAAGGGTCTTCTGTCACCAATTCTCATACAAGGACCTGAATAATGATCAATGCCTGCACAGACTACGATTCCACAAAGACATTATGATAGATCTCTGCAATCTCCTGCAGGTAGAATCTAAGCCACAGACATGGGTCAGGACAGCCCTGAGCCTGGCATCCAAGGTTACAAACGCCCATAAATTGTATGCCACTGGGCCCTTCCAAACTGCCACTGCAGACATCTCCAACATCTCGCAGTTTGCAGCCCATACATCGCTACGGAAGGTAACCAATGCTCCCTATAGGAGGAAGGCCGATTACATCTCCTTCCCTCTGAGCAAGGACGAGCAGTTGAGGCAGCAGACTGCATTTCTGTGGATTGCGGGATTACCCAGGGTCCAGGGGGTCATTGATTGCACTCATGTCAGTCTGAGGACACCCCAACACATTCCCGAGCAATTCCGAAACCGCACGGGATTCCACTCCCCCAATGTTCAACTGGTTTGCGACCACAACCATAAAATTATGCAAGTGGCTGCCCGGTTTCCTGGCAGCAGCCACAATTCTTTCATACTGCGGCAGAGCAGTGTGCCAGGCCTCTTTACTAGTCCGAATCAAGATTGCGGCTGGCTTCTCGGTGACAAGGGCTACGCGCTGAGCACTTGGCTCTTAACGCCTCTTCGCAACCCTGGAACTGCTGTGCAGCATGCCTATAATGACAGTCTCTCAGCCATCATTGAGCATGCAATTGGGATTCCAAAGCAGAGGTTCCGTTGCCTGGACCGCTCAGGGGGTGTGCTGCAGTACTCCCCTGAGCGTGTCTCCAAATTCGTGGTGGTGTGCTGCATGCTCCACAACATGGCCATCATGAGGGCACAGCCATTGGAGCAGGTGGAGGAGAAGGATGAGGCATAGGAGGAGGAGCAGGATGCAGGTGGGCAGCCACGCAGGAGGCGGTGTCGCCATCGTGACCCTGCAAGGGAAGCACAAAGCCGTCTCATTGCTGCGCGTTTCACATACCTGAATTCTCAGTTGAACTTGCATCTGGCATGTCCATGGGTCAATCTATGAGCCCCCTCATACATCATTCCCTCACACTTAAATGAAAGACCTATTAAGAAATTTCAAAAACAAAGATTTATTACACCCCAAACAATGGGTACACAAAACATGAACATTATCAATTATCATCCTTGTGCAACTTCTTATTACCCCTCTTATGAAGGCCTATCCTTACACTATGCCTCAGTGTCTCCCCTGTGGCTGCCTCATGGCTTTGGGAAGGCTGCTGTGTGTCTGTAGAGGAAGCCACAGATATCCTTCTCGGACGCCCTCGAGCAGTTCTGGTCCTGGAAGGGCCAGCTGCAGACTGTGCCGCATCCTCCTCTGCGTCTTCAGTCGGAAGTGGCTGGGAAAATGCCATGGTTGGCAGCAATGCCGGAGTGGCAGGTCTCGGCTCAGGGCTGCTGGGAGCCTGAGAGCCCACATCAGTATCCTGGTCCGAGGAGCCAGTGCCACTCCCCTGGGGCAGCACCCCACCAAGCTGCTGGAGCACAAGTTGGTGGGTTGGGGTGGCACCGTTAGACCTCCGGTGGACCCAGCCACGATGGCAGCAATCAGATCTCGCATAAAAATGAATCGAGCTGATTGCAGCCACACTCTGGAAGCCATCAGAGACGACAGTCGTAAGACGCTCCGTGGCCCATTGCCCAGAGTGCATGAAAGCATTCTGAGCTTCCAGGGCAGTGGCCATCCTGGTTAAAGAAGCACGCAGATGCTCGTTCCCTTCTGCCTGTGCTGCAATGGCAGCTGTCACCTCGCCCAAGAGACATGTCATCACAGCTGGATCTCCACTGTCCCTCTGGGAGCCCACCATCGCCTGCACACTCGCTATGAAGGGCGCCACGGTGTGCACAGAGCTGTCGACAATGTGGGAGGCGGAAACCTCCACGTTTCTCAACACTTGTGACAGCTTCTCGGGCACTCCTTGCATTGTCGCCAATTGCTCCGATTGCAAAGCCTCCACCCTTCTTTCATAAGCCCCAACATCGGTGAGTCCTCCTCAGCAGGACTCGGCTGCACACTCGCCCCCCCCCCCCCACAGAGAGATGGCACCCGAGCTTCCCTTTGCCCTTCACCATGCTGCAGCCCGCTAGGCCCCAGGACTTCACCCAGTGCAGATCCAGCTCCTAAATCTAAGATACTTGACCACAGACTGCCAGTATCTGAGCTGGTCCGTGTGACTGTCAGAAGCAGTGACGCGATGTTGCTTGCATAGCTCTCCCCCTCTCCATTTCCCTCATCGGACATGCCGCCAAGATCATCCAGGCCTTCAAGTATGTCCTCCTGACTCTGACTGCCAGTCGCGCCAAGGGTGTCCGTCTCACTTTGGCAATCATAAATGGAACAAGGAGTGCCGTGAGGGTGAGGTGCTGCATTGCACCATGCAGCAAGCAGCTTGTGCAAAAGCATAAGCAATTGCCAGGAAGCCGATTGTACTGTCAGTGAGAGATGGCATTGCACAAAGGCCTTCACTTACCCATATGCTTCCCCTAGCGGCATCGGAGCAACCACAGGGAATCCAACATGTGTGCATGCTAGCCGCGGCACCCTCTCCTCCAGAACAGTCAGCTCCACATTTTCAAACTCGCCCCCACCAGTAGTTTGTTGCTGGGCACGGTTGCGTGCCACCTTGGCCTGCAAAGCAAAGAAGGGTTGGTAAGTCGGAGTTTCCTGAGGCCTTGGCAATCTGTGCAAGTGTGGGTCCATTACATGCAGCTGTGAATCTCACATGTCAGGGAGCCTCCATTGTGAGTGTGCACACGTACATGCCTTAACAAATAAATGCTACTTTAGCTGCTATATATTGTTGACGCAAAAGAAGTTAAGGAAGAAGTTAAGGTGAAGGAGAGTCTTGCAGATGTAAGGCGAGGAGTTTGGGGAACATGTACTGACTTTCATTAGTCGAATACGGTCTGTGAGTCTCTTCCTGCATTGGGTGGGGGTGTGCTGGTGAATGGAGGTCCCCGAAACCTCCAGGCATTTAGGAAGACGCTCTTACTTGGTCGCCCACAAGTATCAGGGAAGAGAAACCACCTCCTTCCCTCCACAGCTTGCATCAGGCTTTCTAGCTCAGCATCGCTGAAGTGGCTGGCCCTCCTCAAAGGCCCCTCTCACTCTGAAGCAACTCAGACCGAAGTCAAGACACAGCTGCAAAACCTGTCTTTTAAGAAGGCCTTTAAGAAGCTGGATCGTTATTGGTTAGGGACGCAATTTCGCCGTCCAAACACCATTCCGCTGCCACACCAGTGAAATGAACCCACTGCCCCAGTCATTACCACTCCGCTCCATTTAGCCGCTGAAAAAGCGAAACTTCGCTCATAACACCGCTGCATCCATAGCAGCAGTAAGGTACGCTAAAATGAGGTAGGTTTGCCCCGTTTCTAGGGAAGGGCAATTTCGAACCCCTGGTGTCACAGATGAATAATGATCACTTTTCTGCCAGTGCCCAGCACACCCTATCTGCAAAAGGTGTCTTAGAATATCATTTACTATTATTTCAAAATAAACACTTTGTTAAAATGTTAAAATTGAGATTTTAAAAATTCGTACAAAGATTAAAACATGACAGCATTGCCCTGATAAATGCACAGCTGGTATGGTATTGAGTAATATAGACCAGGATAAGGTGGGCTATTACACCTCCCGCAATTAACCAACTAACGGGAGGAGGAGGCTCCATGAACATCCCCATCCTCAATGATGGTGGAGCCGAGCATGTAAGTGCCAAAGACCAGGCTGAAACGTTCACAACCATCTCCACCATTACAGAAGTGAGTCTTCAGCCAATCCGATTCACTCCACATAATATCAAGAGACAGTTAAACGTACTGGATACAGCAAAGGCTATGAGCCCTGACATCATCATGGCTGCAGTGCTGATGACGTGCTCCAGAATTAGCTGTACCTCTAGCCAAGCAGTTACAGCATAGTTACAACACTGGCATCTACCCAACAAAGTAGAAAATTGTCCAGGTATGTCCTGTCCACAAAAAGCAGTGCATATCCAATCTGGCCAATTACCGCCCCATCAGTCTACTCTCAATCATCAACAGTGATGGAAGGTGTCATCGATAGTGGTATCAAGCAGCACTTGCTCACCAATAACCTGCTCACCGATGCTCAGTTTGGGTTCCACCAGGACCACTCGTCTCCAGACCTCATTACAGGCTTGGTCCAAATATCCGCTATGGATGCAGCGGTGGTATGAGCGAAGTTCCACTTTTTCAGCAGCTAAATGGAGTGGAGTGCTAATGACTACGGTAGTGGGCTGGTTTCAGTGGTGTGGCAGCAGAGTGGTATTTGCCAGGAATCCTCAACTGCTTCATCAATGACCTTTCTCCATCTTAATGTCACAATTGGGGCTATTCGCTGATGATTGTACAAATAATGAAACAGTTCGTGCCCGTGTGCAGCATGACCTGGACAACATTCAAGTTTGAGCAGATAACTGGCAAATAACATTCACGCCACACAAGTGCCAGGCAATGTTCATCTCCAACAAGAGAAAGTCTAACCACCGCCCCCCTTGACATTCAAATGCATTACCATCATTTGTTAAAGATTCCATTGAAGAGGGGCCAACATTCCTTCCTCGATCAATACCATCAAGAAAAGAAACAAAGGTTTACTGGTCATTCAACTCATGGCTGTTTTTCTGATGTTGCTGCCTTTTCCTATGCATCAGGAGTCACTGCAATCCTAAAAATAATTAATTTTTCTGAAGCACCTTGAGCTATACATAATGTTTGAAACTTCTTCTTTCAGTACTGCTTCATAAAATATGCATTTGAAAGCTCAAAAATATGACAGAATACCATTAGGAAAATCACCAAAGGAATGTGAGGGTATTGTATATCTTGCACAGTGTGGTCTGTTTGTAAAGAAATTCAATGTCATGATTATGATATGAGCTGTCAGGGTGGAAGCGGTGGTGCAGGGGAGCAAGGATTTTCTCTCCTTCCCTGTGACTGAGACTGCAGAAAAAAATGAATCCTCATGTTTCTCGATCTACAGCTCAAAATTAACTCTCCAAGTTGGAACCATTTCGAAGGAGCAGTGTAAATTACCCAATGTCAAATGACAGAATTTCTTGTGGCACTGTGAGATAGTGTAACACCCCAGAGAAATCATATATAAAATTACTATATAAAAAGAACAGCGGTGATGCCAGCATCTGAAACCTATCGCTATCTAAAATATTGCCATCTGAACGAACAGGGACTACTGAAACATACAAAACTAAAATTACCAGCACAGCCGAATAGGGGACGGACAACCCAGGAGCATAAAAGCATTGGCAACAAAATGAACAGGGATAAGTAAGAACATCAGCTGCTGGTGACAGAACACAAAAAAAATCCACAAGGTAGAAAAATCTTGCCACCTGAGCAAACAATGCCCTGAGAGCACAGCAATATCAGTGCTTGAACAAATAGGGTCAGAAACTCAGTGCTACGAAGCACGTAATTATAATTCATCAGATAAGTATAGTTTTTACTGAGTGGTTCGCTGGACCAGGTAATTATGTCACAGATACTGGCAAGGGACTGTCCTTATAAATAAATATTAAATGCCTTTTGTTTGATTCACCTACTAAAGTGCTCATGCATGCAGCTTGCTACTCACTGCTGACATTATCAACTAGCTTGGCAAAGGGATTGGAATACTTGCCTCAAGGACTGGCTATGGGCTCATGGTTTGAAGTTGATACAATCATTGTTTTTTTTCTCTCTGAATATATAAGTGAGGACAATTTCTTATAATCTGATAGCTGGCTACCTTTACTATTATTTCAGAAATATGCAGAGCCAGTCAGAATCTCGGGTGGAAAACATGTGTTCTTAGCAGCTCCAGGGCAAATCAACTGATATAGCACAGCTTCAGATAAAGAAAATGATATGTTCATGCACTTTCTACCAATCCTCCGTCTTTCAGTTGCATCTGCAACTTCTGAATTTCTTCACGATTTTCAGTCACCTGGTTCTGCCTCCCTTTCTCATTCCTCACACACTTCATTTTACACAACATCATGTTCCAGTATGACTCTTTTGCATGAAGCCATTACCCGCATATATAAACACCTCCCCATCATGCTTGGGGTCCCCTTGAGCTGGTCTCCTTGAATCAAACAGCAGATCATTTATCTTTTAATGTCTTACCAGTCTGAAGTGCTCACCTGTGGTCTGATGTGATGGCAGCAGCTGATGGTCTCAGGATCTCACAATCTTCAGGTAAGTTCCTATCACACCTATTCTGTAACTGATGTTAACATCACTACTTATATTCTTATCAAGTCATGGAGACTTTAATCTACATATAGACTGGGTAAACCAAATTTGCAGTAATAGTTTGGAGGACAAATTCATGGAATGTATACAAGATGGTTTTCTAGATCAGTATGTTGAGGAACCAACTTGAGGACAGGCTATTTTAGATCTAAGTATTGTGCAATGAGAAAGGGTTAATTAATAACCTTATAGTAAAGGGGCCTTTCGGGAAGCATGACCATAATATGATAGAATTTTACATTAAGCTTGAAAGTGATTTAGTTAAATCCAAAACTCGTGTCTTAAATCTAAACCAAGGAAACTACATAGGTAGGAAGAGAGAGTTGGCTAAGGTAGATTGGGAAACTACATTAAAAAGGTATGGTGGTAAGACAAGCAATGGCTAGCATTTAAAGAATTAATACATAATTTACAACAAACATATTTGCCTTTAAGGCACAAAAAGCCCACAAGAATAGTGATCCCACCGTGGTTAACAAGAGAAGTTAAAGATAATATTAGATCAAAGGAAGAGGCTTACAATGTTGCCAAAAAGAGCAGTAAGCCTAAGGATTGGGAGTATTTTAGAATTCAGCAAAGGAGAACCAAGAAATTGCTAAAGAGAGTAAACTAGCAAGAGACATAAAAACAGACTATAAAAGCTTGTATAGGTATGTAAAAAGGAAAAGATTAGCAAAATTAAATGTGGGTCCCCTACAGGCTGAGACAGGAGAAATTATAATGGGGAATAAGAAAATGGCAGAGAAATTAAACAAATACTGTGTCTGTCTTCACAGAAGAAGACATGAAAAACCTCTCGGAAATAATGGAGTATCAGGGGTCTTGTGAGAATGAGGAATTGAAGGAAATTAGTATTAGTAAAAAAATAGTACTAGAGAAATTAGTGGAACTGAAAGCCGATAAAACCCCTGGACCTGATGGCCTACATAATAGGGCTTTGAAAGAAGTGGCTATAGAGATAGTGGATGCATGGTTGTCACATCCAAAATTCCATAGGAGGCTGGAACTAGTTGGGTACCACAAGTATTGGTGCTTGGGCCCCAGTTATGCACAATCTACATCAATGACTTGGATCGGGGACCAAATGTAATATTCCAAGTTTGCTAATGATACAAGGCTCGGTGGGAATGTAAGTTGTGAAGGGGATACAAAGGGACTTCAAGGGGATATAGACAAGTTAAGAGAGTGGGCAAGAACATGGCAAATAGAATATAATGTGGAGAAATGTGAAGTTATCCACTTTGGTAGGAAAAATCGAAAAGGAGAGTATTTTTTAAATGGTGAAAGATTGGGAAATGTTGCCGTTCAGAGGGACCTGGGTGTCCTTGTGTGTGAATCACTGAAAATTAACATGCAGGTGCAGCAAAAAATTAAGAAAGCAAATGGTATGTTGCCCTTTCTTACAAGAGGATTTGAGTAGAAGATGTCTTACTGCAATTATATAGGGCCCTGGTGAAACTGCATCTGGAGTATTGTGCACAGGTTTGGGCTCCGCAGCTAAGGAAGGATATATGTGCCATTGAAGGAGTGCAACAAAGTTTCACCAGACTGATTCTTAGGATTGTCCTATGAGGAGAGGTTGAGTAGACTAGGCCTATATTCTCTAGAGTTTAGAAGAATGAGCGGTGATCACATTGAAACATATACAATTCGAACAGGTCTCAACAGGTTAGATGCAGGTAGGATGTTTCCTCTGGCTGATGAGTCTAGAACCGGAGGGTCACAGTCTCAGAATAAAGGGTCATCCATTTAGGACTGAGATGAGGAGAAACTTCTTCACTCAGAGTGTGGTGAATCTCTGGAATTCTCTACCCCAGGGGGCTGTGGAGGCTCAGTATATTCAAGACAGAGATCAATAGGTTTTTGAATATTAAGCGAATCAAGGGATATGCAAATTGGAGGCAGACAGAATGCAGGACATGATAGACCAGTGAGCCTAACATCTATCGTTGGCACAATGCTGGAGTCCATTATTAAGGAAGCAGTAGCAGGGCATTTGGAAAATCATAATACAGTCAAGCAGAGTCAGCATGGTTTTATGAAAGGGAAATCATGTTTGACAAATTTGCTGGAGTTCTTTGAGGATGTAACGAGCAGGGTGGATAAGGGGAACCAGTGGATCTGGTGTATTTGGATTTCCAAAAGGCATTCGATAAGGTGCCACATAAAAGGTTACCGCACAAGATAAAAGTTCACGGGGTTGGGGATATGGATAGAGGATTGGCTAACTAACAGAAAACAGAGAGTTGGGATAAATGGGTCATTTTCCGTTTGGCAAAAGATAACTAGTGGGGTGCCACAGGGATTAGTGCTGAGGCTTCAACTATTTACAATCTATATTAATGATTTGGATGAAGGGACCGAGCGTAATATAGCCAAATTTTCTGATGATACAAAGATGGGTAGGAAAGCAAGTTTTGAGGACACAAAAAATCTGCAAAGGGATATAGACAGACTAAGGGCTAGACTTTCCACTTTTCTAGCTATCGCCCCAAAAATGGGCGATGTGTCAGCCTTACTGATCGCTGGAACATCGGCAATTTTTTGATTGCGATTTTCAGCTCGGCGATAGCCCAGCGATGTGGAAGGCAAAAGCTTTCCTAGCAACGGCCTTCTGCGCCTGCGATTTTTTTTTTGGTGACATGTTTTCCCACTTTTGGGGAGGTCAGGGGTCATCCCACACATGTGCAGAAGGCAAAGGGAGGGGCAGAGAGCAGAGAGTGAGGATAGAGAGAGAGGAGGAAGGCAGTGACAGAAAGGAGAGAGTAAAGAGTGAGAATGAGAATATTACAGATTATTACAGGCAAACAAAGATAGAAAAAGAGATGTCCGAATCTGCGCATAGTATGCGTTATATATGTAAACCTATAAATATCTTGTGTAACCACCAGAGGGCTCATTAACTGGAATCTCAAGGGATCCCATAATCCCTTGGGAGCACCTGCACTTAAGGAGGCCTCACAGGCTGGAGAGGCACTCTGAAGACCGATAATAAAAGACTAAGGTCACACTTTACTTTGAGCTCACAGCATCTGGTCAGACTCTTTATTTATACATAACAACTGGCGAAGAGATACAGATGACGAACCCAACAATGCAAGAACAGTGGGCATCCTGGAGAAATTTTCAGAGGGAGATAATTGGGAAACCTTCATGGAGTGACTCCATGGCTAATGAGCTGGAAGGAGAAGTGAACGCTACCAAATGAAGGGTGATTCTCCTCAGCATTTGCGGGGCACCAACGTATGGCCTCATGAAAAATCTGCTTGTTCCAGCGAAACCCAAAGAGAAATCGTACGATGATCTGTGCATACTGGTTCCGGGAACATCTGAACCCGAAGGAAAGCGTTCTGATGGCGAGGTACCGGTTCTACACGTACAAAAAGTCTGAAGGCCAGGAAGTGGCGAGCCATGTCACTGAGCTAAGATGCCTTGCAGGACATTGCAAATTTGAAGGACATTTGGAGCACATGCTCAGGGACTTCTTTGTACTTGGCATTGGCCATGAAGTGATACTTCGCAAACTTTTGATTGTAGAGATCCCAACCTTGAGTAAAGGCATAGCGATAGCCAAGGCGTTCATTGCCACCAGTGACAATACCAAGCAAATCTCTCAGCACACGAGTGCTGCTACTAGTACTGTGAACAAAGTAATGTTGTTTTCGAATTGCAACATACAGGGCAGGCCCCACATGCCTGCAGCTGCACGTCCGCAGATGTCTCAGAGTCCAATATCAAAGGTGATGAATGCAAGGCCATTAACACCTTGTTGGCGCTGCGGGGGTGATCATCATTTCCATTCATGCCGCTTCAAAGGATATGTTTGCAAGGGCTGTGGAACAATGGGACATCTCCAACGTATGCGGAGGCAAGCTGCAAACCCACTAATCCTGTAAACCACCATGTTGCAGAGGAGGACAGATCCATGGCAGATCACGATGAACCAGAGCCTCAGACCAAGGAGGCAGAGGTGTATGGGGTGCACACATTTACCACAAAATGTCCCCCGATAATGCTGAAGGTTGAATTAAATGGACTCCTGGTGTCAATGGAGCGGGACACGGGCGCGAGCCAGTCTATTATGAGCAAAAAGACTTTCGATAAATTGTGGTGCAGCAAGGCCACAAGGCGAGTCCTGACTCCCATTCGCACTAAACTGAGAACTTACACAAAGGGACTGATTCCCGTAATCGGCAGTGCTACTGTAAAGGTCTCCTGCAATGGAGCGGTGCACATGCTACCACTCTGGGTGGTACCGGGTGATGGCCCCACGCTGCTCGGCAGGAGCTGGCTGGAAAGATATGATTGAACCGGGACGATGACCGAGCGCTCTCGCCCGTCGACGACACTTCATGTACACGGGTCTTAAACAAGTTCCCCTCGCTGTTCGAACCAGGCATCGGGAAGTTCCAAGGAGCAAAAGTGCAAATCCACCTAATTTCGGGGGCGCAACCCATCCATCACAAGGCAACAACAGTAACGTACATGATGAGAGAGAGGGTGGAGATCGAGTCGGACCGGCTGCAACGAGAGGGTATCATTTTGCCGATTGAATTCAACGAGTAGGCCAGTCCGATTGTTCCAGTCGTCAAGGGAGACAGCACTGTCAGAATCTGTGGTGATTACAAAGTAACTATCAATCGTTTCTACCTGCAGGATCAATACCTACTACCAAATGCAGATGGCCATTTGCGACGCTGGCAGGAGGAAAGACGTTCGCGAAGCTGGACTTGACCACGGCCTGCATGACGCAGGAGCTGGAGGAATCATCGAAGGGCCTCACCTGCACCAACACGCACAAAGGTGTCTTCATTTACAACAGATGCACATTTGGGATTCGATTAGCCGCGGCGATATTCCAGAGAAACATGGAAAACAGAGAAACATCCATGGGTATTCAACATTCAGGAAGGATAGAATAAAAGGAAAAGGAGGTGGAATAGCATTGCTGGGTAAAGAGGAGATTAATGCAATAGTTAGGAAGGACATTAGCTTGGATGATGTGGAATCTATCTGGGTAGAGCTGCAGAACACCAAAGGGCAAAAAACGTTTGTGGGAGTTGTGTACAGACCTCCAAACAGTAGTAGTGATGTTGGGGAGGGCATCAAACAGGAAATTAGGGGTGCATGCAATAAAGGTGCAGCAGTTATCATGGGTGACTTTAATATGCATATAGATTGAGCTAACCAAACTGGAAGCAATACGGTGGAGGAGGATTTCCTGGAGTGCATAAGGGATGGTTTTCTAGACCAATATGTCGAGGAACCAACTAGGGGGGAGGCCATCTTAGCCTGGGTGCTGTGTAATGAGAGAGGATTAATTAGTAATCTCGTTGTGCGAGGCCCCTTGGGGCACAGTGACCATAATATGGTGGAATTCTACATTAGGATGGAGAATTCAGAGACCATGGTCCAGAACTTAAAGAAGGGTAACTTTGAAGGTATCAGGCGTGAATTGGCTAGGATAGATTGGCGAATGATACTTGAGGGGTTGACAGTGGATGGGAAATGGCAGACATTGAGAGACCGCATGGATGAACTACAACAATTGTACATTCCTGTCTGGCGTAAAAATAAAAAAGGGAAGATGGCTCAACCGTGGCTATCAAGGGAAATCAGGGATAGTATTAAAGCCAAGGAGTGGCATACAAATTGGCCAGAAATAGCAGTGAACCTGGGGACTGGGAGAAATTTAGAACTCAGCAGAGGAGGACAAATGGTTTGATTAGGGCAGGGAAAATAGAGTACGAGAGGAAGCTTGCAGGGAACATTAAGACGGACTGCAAAAGTTTCTATAGATATGTAAAGAGAAAAAGGTAAGTAAAGACAAACGTAGGTCCCCTGCAGTCAGAATCAGGGGAAGTCATAATGGGGAACAAAGAAATGGCAGACCAATTGAACAAGTACTTTGGTTCGGTATTCACTAAGGAGGACACAATCAACCTTCCGGATATAAAAGGGGTCAGAGGGTCTAGTAAGGAGGAGGAACTGAGGGAAATCCTTATTGGTCGGGAAATTGTGTTGGGGAAATTGATGGGATTGAAGGTCGATAAATCCCCAGGGCCTGATGGACTGTATCCCAGAGTACTTAAGGAGGTGGCCTTGGAAATAGCGGATGCATTGACAGTCATTTTCCAACATTCCATAGACTCTGGATCAGTTCCTATGGAGTGGAGGGTAGCCAATGTAACCCCACTTTTTAAAAAAGGAGAGAGATTGGAAACAGGAAATTATAGACCGGTCAGCCTGACATCAGTAGTGGGTAAAATGATGGAATCAATTATTAAGGATGTCATAGCAGCGCATTTGGAAAGATGTGACATGATAGGTCCAAGTCAGCATGGATTTGTGAAAGGGAAATCATGCTTGACAAATCTTCTGGAATTTTTTGAGGATTTTTCCAGTAGAGTGGACAAGGGAGAACCAGTTGATGTGGTATATTTGGACTTTCAGAAAGCTTTCGACAAGGTCCCACACAAGAGATTAATGTGCAAAGTTAAAGCACATGGGATTGGGGGTAATGTGCTGACATGGATTGAGAACTGGTTGTCAGACAGGAAGCAAAGAGTAGGAGTAAATGGGTACTTTTCAGAATGGCAGGCAGTGACTAGTGGAGTACCGCAAGGTTCTGTGCTGAGGCCCCAGCTGTTTACATTGTACATTAATGATTTGGACAAGGGGATTAAATGTAGTATCTCCAAATTTGCGGATGACACTAAGTTGGGTGGCAGTGTGAGCTGCGAGGAGGATGCTATGAGGCTGCAGAGTGACTTGGATAGGTTAGGTGAGTGGGCAAATGCATGGCAGCTGAAGTATAATGTGGATAAATGTGAAGTTATCCACTTTGGTGGTAAAAACAGAGCGACAGACTATTATCTGAATGGTGACAGATTAGGAAAAGGGGAGGTGTAACGAGACCTGGGTGTCATGTTACATCAGTCATTGAAGGTTGGCATGCAGGTACATCAGGCGATTAAGAAAGCAAATGGCATGTTGGCCTTGATAGCAAAGCGATTTGAGTACAGGGGCAGGGAGGTATTGCTACAGTTGTACAAGGCCTTGGTGAGGCCACACCTGGAGTATTGTGTACAGTTTTGGTCTCCTAACTTGAGGAAGGACATTCTTGCTATTGAGGGAGTGCAGCGAAGGTTCACCAGACTGATTCCCGGGATGGCGGGACTGACCTATCAAGAAAGACTGGATCAACTGGGCTTGTATTCACTGGAGTTCAGAAGAATGAGAGGGGATCTCATAGCAACGTTTGAAATTCTGACAGGTTTAGACAGGTTAGATGCAGGAAGAATGTTCCCAATGTTGGGGAAGTCCAGAACCAGGGGTCACAGTCTAAGGATAAGGAGTAAGCCATTTAGGACTGAGATGAGGAGAAACTTCTTCACCCAGAGAGTGGTGAAACTGTGGAATTCTGTACAGTTGTTGAGGACAATTCACTAAATATATTCAAAAAGGAGTTAGATATCGTCCTTACTACTTGGGGGATCAAGGGGTATGGCGAGAAAGCAGGAATGGGGTACTGAGGTTGCATGTTCAGCCATGAACTCATTGAATGGCGGTGCAGGCTCGAAGGGCCGAATGGCCTACTCCTGCACCTATTTTCTATGTTTCTATGTTTCTATGTTTCTTACTGAAGTCGGTCCCACGCACGGTGGTCTTCCAAGACGACATCTATGTTACAGGTCAGGACACAGTCAAGCACCTGCAGAACTTGGAGGAGGTTCTTAGTCGGCTCAACCATGTGCGGCTCAGGTTAAAATGCTCGAAGTGCGTTTTCCTGGGTCCTGAAGTGGAGTTCTCGGGGAGAAGAATCGCGGCGGACGGCATCAGGCCCACCGATTCGAAGACGGAGGTAATCGAGAACGCACCGAGTAGGCCACAGAACATGACGGAGCTGCAGTCGTTTCTAGGACTCCTGAACTACTTTGATAACTTCTTACCAGCTCTCAGCACACTGTTAGAACACTGCATGCCTTACTGCGTAAAGGAGATGAAGATGTATGCGGCAAAAGCCAAGAAAATGCCTTTGTAAAAGCTAGAAAACTGTTATGTTCAAACAAATTGCTTGTGTTGTATGATTCATGTAAGCATTTGGTACTAGCATGTGATGCGTCACCATACGGTGTCAGGTGTGTATCGGGGTGGAGCTGGTCCAGTATCCCATTGGAAATGCAGGAAGAGATTAAGCCGTACCAGCAGCGCAAAAATGAAATGTCTATACAGGCAGACTGTCTTCTGTGGGACAATCGGATAATGGTACCCAAAAAGGGCAGGGACACTTTCATTAGTGATCTCCACAGTACTTACTCAGGCATTATATTGATGAAAGCGATAGACAGATCCCACGTGTGGTGGCTGCTATCGATGCGGACTTAGAGTCCTGCGTGCACAAATGTAACACATGTTCACAGTTAACGCAAGGCACCCAGTGAGACGCCACTAAGTTTATGGTCTTGGCCCTCCAAACCTGGTCTAGGGTCCATGTTGACTATGCAGGCCCGTTCTTGGGTAAAATGTTCCTCGTGGTTGTTGATGCGTACTCCATATGGATTGAATGTGAGGTAATGTCGGCAAGCACGTCCACTGCCACCACTGAAAGCCTGCGGGTCATGTTTGCCACGCATGGCCTGCCTGATATCCTTGAGCGACAACGGGCCGTATTACATCAGTGCCGAGTTCAAAGAGTTCATGACCTGCAATGGGATCAAACATGTTACATCTACCCTGTTCAAACCAGCATCTAATGGTCAGGCAGAGAGAGCAATGCAAACAATCAAGCAGAGCTTGAAGAGGGTAACTGAAGGCTCACTGCAGACTTGCCTATCCCGAGTCCTGCTTAGCTCCCGCACAAGACCCCACTTGCTCACTTTGATTCCACCCGCTGAACTGCTCATGAAAAGAGCACTTAAGACAAGGCTCTCATTAGTCCACCCTGATCTACACGAACAGATAGAGAGCAGGCGGCTTCAACAAAGTACATGATAGTGCAAATGTATCACGCGAAATTGAAATCAATGATCCTGTCTTTGTGTTGAACTATGGACAAGGTCCCAAGTGGCTTCCCGGCATTGCTGTTGCCAAAGAGAGTAGGTTGTTTCGGATCAAACTTTCAAATGGACTCATCAACAGGAAACACTTGGACCAAACTCAGATTCACGGACTATCCAGAGCAACCCACATTAGACTCTACCTTTTTTGACCCCCCAACACACACACCAGTGGCAACCGACACAGCGGTTGATTACGAAGCAGAACCCATCACCTGCAGCAGCCCAGCAGGACTCACCATACCAGGCAGTCCAGCAAGGCCAGCAGCACAGCAGCCCAACGAGGGCCCAACAAATGACTCACCAAAACCAGCATTTGCACCGAGACAATCAACCAGGGAAAGAAAGGCCCCAGATCGACACACCTTGTAAATAGTTACAATATTGACTTTGGCGGGGGGGGGGTGGGGGGTGCGGAGGGGGAGTGTTGTTATATATGTAAACATGAAAATACTTTGTGTAATCACCAAAGGGCTCATCCTCTGGAGTCCCATGGGATCCCACAATCCCTTGGGAACACCTGTACTTAAAGAGGCCTCACAGGCTGGAGAGGCACTCTGGAGACCTGCAATTAAAGACTAAGGTCGCACTTTACTTTGAGCTCACAGTATCTGGTCAGACTCTTTATTCATACATAACAGTATGCATTATGTGGAGGTGGGGAGGAAGAGGGCAAAACCTTTTTCTGATGAGGCAAATGAGGCCCTCGTCACGGAGTCGCACTCCCGGTGGGGCCTATTAACCCGCGGTGCTCACGGAAAACCCCCACCCCGTGTTTATCGCAACATATGGTGTGAGATCGCCGATGTGATCTCCTTGGCTTCCCATGAGGCGAGGGGGTCCGACCAGTGGCAGAAGTGCTGGAACAGCTTAGTAGCTTTGGCAAGAGTAAGTAGCATTTTATATTGTACTGATGTAAATTGTAATTATAATTATAATTAATATCCTGGATTGAATTTAAGCTTGTTATTGCATATACTTCCTGTTAAGATCCAGACAGGGCTATGAACCTGTGCCATTTTTAAGTCTCTCTGGCTGCTGTCACTTACACAGTGACCCAGCATGGACTGGGGAAAGCTGCCCTTGCTCACTGTCTACCCTGGGACATTTTTGGACATTAGCTCCTGCCAATGCCGAATTCAATGGAGATTGTAGTCGATAGAGATGTATGTGTCAAGCATTAGCTCCTAAACACGATCTTTTTTATAACCGTGCATCAATTGTGGATAAAAACCCTGTTAGTGTTAGTGTTTATCAGAAGAATCACTCAACACTCAGAGTCGGTTCCAACGCCAGTGCAGCCTTTATTTACGCCAGCGGGGAGGAAGTCACAAGACTGGATCCAGGCACTCCTCTCCGCCGAACAAAGTGTTTCATGGATTTTTATATGTTTTACAACAGTTTACTACAGTTACATACAACAGTTTACTACAGTTACATTAGACCAATAGATAGAGTTAGTCTCTAAACGTAAAGTGGCCCATGCGTTGCCAAGAGATGTGTTGCTAAGAGATGTGTTGCTAAGAGACGTGTTGCTAGGAATGACTCATGTGTCTTGTAACATGGCCTGGGCCTCCCTTATCTACTGTCCTTGGATGCTGTCTTTGGGTAGCCTCCTCATCTCAATCCTGCAACAGAGTCGTATTGTTACTAGAACATTTAGTCCTGAGGCCTGGCTGATTAGAGACACCTACAGAGCTTGCTTGCTGGTCCTGTGTGTGGGAAACAACAAGTATCAGCCTCCAGGAATGCGGTCTATTTCAGCTAACAGAAATCCCTTGAGACTTCACTGGTAGCCATTTTATGGTACAAGTTACATATTTAATTCTAACCAAAATACTACAGTTGTATTTCTAACCTTATCCTACAGGTGCCATTGCCCTAGGGTGCCTAATACCTACAACAACCCGATTAGCATATATAGTTGGAAATTGTTGTCTTTGCATGACAGTACCTAGTCAATCAGCTTATGCCATGCTCTTTTCACATTTGCAGAGGAAGATTTCTTACAACAGGGCACAGCAGAGGTGGACCGGAGGGGGCCCTGCAGAGCTCCAACCCCTGACCAACCTCGAGGAGCGAGCAGCCACAGTCGCTCGGCCACCACCCGGGGTGTTGCAGAGCCCTCCGATGCGTCACGTGAGTAATATGTCAAGCAGTGTTAAAGTAATGTAACATCATTTCATTATAATAAACGAATGATGTCATGTTATGTCGCTTCACTGTCCGCTCCACATAATGGGCTCAAAATTGGCCAGGAGTTGCTCCGTTTTTTTTGGAGTAACTTGGTGTTTCTGGCATAAATTAAAAATCCCCACTTTCCCCAATAAACTTGCTCCAGAGTAACTGAGTTAGTTACCATTTTTTTAGTGTAGCTTTTTTTCTCAAAATGTGGTGTTCCCAGTCACCTACGCCAGTTTTGGCCATTTAGGCAACTTTGGCCAGCTAATAGTTACTCCAAATCTATTTAGGCCAGCGTAGGTGGCCACTTCAGAAAACCCTTGCAGAGAGTTAAGAAATCGGCGCAGGTTAGTACATTCTAAAGCAGCAAGAATTACAAAGCACTAAATAAAGCACAAAAAGTAATAAGCATTCAATAACAAATAAAAAATAGAAGGAAGTGGAGAGGGCCTGCACCTAAAGCAACAAAACTTACAAAGTTTTAAGGAAAGATTAAAAGAAAATAAAGGAACTCGGCAAACATAAACTCCGCCTGTTTACTAAAAACATTGCCTCTTGCTTTACTATTTTAAGAGGTCTCGCCCGACCAAACCTGAAATTAAAACATTGGACCAAAAAGCACCCTTATTCACCAAACACCGATGATTAAACTTTCTACTCAACCCCATCAAGGCTTAATTAAAACCTAATTAAAACACTACTCTTCCTGACATTGACCCTGGCCATCTTAATCACAGTAGTTTAAACCACAAATACAAGCAGCTACTTTACACAGTGGGCCTGTGTGGGAGACCACTTGGCCAGGGATAGGGATGGCAACTGTGGGCATCGGGTCCCTCTCACATAGGCTGCAGGATGCGCTGGGGGCGAGGAGCTACTGCGCATGCGCGCATACTCGAACGCGCATGTGCAGATGTCCCGGCACTGTTTTCAGCGCCGGGACGCTGGCTCCGCCTCCGAATCCACTGACCATGCTATGCCACCACCAAGGAGAGGCCGGACAGCGACCAAAGTCTGGAGGAAGATTTTCGGCACGCTTGGAGTCATGGAAAAGCAGCGCACCTCAGGTGAGTGCACCAAAAATCAGCAGGGGCCAATTTTGAGCCCAATCATTCTGTCTATCTGCGACTGATCCCGCCTCCACAGCTCTCTGTGTCACTGGATTCCACATAGATGTACTACCATATGTACTACCGTATGATGCATTATTATGTAACATCTCTTGGTTTAATTTATTGTCGTAGTGCTGATCCTGCTTCGTATGCCAGCGCAGCGCAAGAATGTGTACCCTTCCATTCTAATAAGTTCAATAAGCTCAATTGTGTTTTGCAGGTCCAACAACACTGATGCGCAGCAAGGGAAGACTTCAACCTGCACCTCCACGGATGCAGGTGGTCCTCATGGCTAGTGAGGAGGAGGAGGAGGAGGAAGGGGATGAACAGCCAATATATACTGATCCTGACGAAGATAAGGAGGAGGATGCCCCTTGCATCCTACCGGTGGAAATGTCACTTGTGGGACCTGTGGCCATAACGTCATCGGCTTCGACTGAAGAGGCAGGGGGACCAAGCGATGTGCAGCTCCTGATGCCAAGGCATACATTAGTGCCCTCGCAGACCCCACAGAGGTCGAGTGAGCGAGTAGAGCAAACGTCTATCCTGGCCGATCACATAGTGGGCTTGACTCGACTGTGCGAGGAGACCATCGTGATAAGTCGCAAGCATCTCCAGGTGTTTTTAGCCTTCACAGAGGACTTCTCCTGGATGTCACAGCAGACGCTCATGGCGATGCGTGCGCAGACCACCGCGGCCTGCATGCATTGCTGGCGGAACACGGCGCAGCACACGAATGTACCGTGATGCCGCAGACCATGAGCACCAGCACACGAGTGAGTCAGGAGGAAACACTTTCACTTTGTAGTGTCCCTGCACCTTACTACAAACTCACACGAGGCATGGATATCTCAGACACGGTCACTCTGTGACCTTCACCTTTATTGCCAGGACCAAGGAGTGTGGACCCTGGGTGGGACCTCCCCTTTTATACCTGGAACCCAGGTGAGGAGTGTCTCCCGCAAATTCACCCCCTGTCGTCAGGCTGTGCATTTCTAGGGTACAGGTACAGTGTACATGAGTTACAGTTACATGACTATGTCATTGCAAGATGGTTAAATACATGACATCACCTCCCCCCTTTAAGTCTTGTTTCAGAGGTTAAGTCTGTCAGGTGGTCGACACTCTCTCGTGGAGCGCCGCAGTTGTGACTCTGGTGGCTGAGCCTCGGCACGCGTCTCTGTCACTTGAGGTGATTCCGGCCTGTCCGGCCTGGCCGCAGGGACTGTGCATGCTGAGTGCTGTCTTTGCTGCTCGTCCACTGGCAGTGGTGTGGGTGCCATCTCATGCTCTTCTTCAGGTTCCTCCGTGTCTATGCTGAACCTTTTTTTTACTTGGTCCAAGTGTTTGCGGCATATCTGCCCATTGTTTAGTCGGACCACCATGACTCTATTTCCTTCTTTGCCAGTTACGGTGCCCTCAAGCCACTTGGGTCCCAAAGCATGGTTAAGAACAAATACCGGGTCATCTATTTCTATACACCTCACCCTTGAGTTTCGATCATGGAGCTCGGTTTGGGACTGGCACTTGCCCTCAACAATGTCTGCCAGGGCTGGGTGAATGAGGGACAGCCGCGTCTTGAGCGTGGGTTTCACGAGGAGTTCTGCTGGCGGGACTCCCGTGAGCGAGTGCGGGCAGGACCTGTAGGCCAGCAGGAGGCGCGATAGGCGGTACTGAAGGGTGGGTCCTTGGATGCGTAGCATGCCCTGTTTTATGACTTGGACCGCCTGGCCATTGGAAGCCGGCTTGAACGGCGCAGTCTGGACATGCTTGATACCATTGCCCGACATAAACTCCTGGAATTCATGGCTGGTGAAACACGGGCCATTGTCGCTAACCAGGATGTCTGGCAAGCCATAGGTCGCGAAAACCGTACGCAGACTTTCCACGGTGATGGATGTCGTGCATGAGTTCAATATGACGCACTCGATCCACTTCGAGTATGCATCAACAATGATCAGGAACATTTTCCCCATGAACGGGCCCGCATAGTCTACGTGAATACGTGACCATGGTCTGGTGGGCCAGGGCCACGGGCTGAGTGGGGCCTCCTTGGGGGCATTGCCCAGCTGGGCACACGTCGTTCCAGGTCTGAGTCAATCCCCGGTCACCACACTTGTGACCAGGCAATGGCCTTCATTAACATGATGCCAGGGTGCTCGCTGTGCAGTTCCCTGATGAACGCTTCCCTTCCTTTCTGGGGCATGACTATCCGGCTGCCCCATAGCAGGCAGTCGGCTTGGATGGAGAGCTCATCCATCCATCTCTGTAACGGTCTGACTTCCTCGGGGCACGCCCTGTGTGCAGGCGCCCAATCCCCAGTCAGGACACATTTCTTTATCATGGATAGGAGGGGGTCCCTGTTGGTCCAGAGTTTGATCTGGTGGGCTGTGATGGGGGAGCCGCAGTGTCAAAAGCCTCAACGGCCATGACCATCTCGATACTCTGCTCCGATGCCCCCTCGGTGGTGGCCAGTGGGAGCCTGCTGAGCGCGTTAGCGCAATTTTCGGTGCCTGGCCGGTGCCATATGGTGTAGTCGTACGCAGCCAGCATGAGGGCCCAGCGCTGTATGCGAGCTGTTAATGGCTTGTGGTCCGTCTCTAGCTCGAACTGTCTACCAAAAAGGTACTGGTGCATCCTTTTCACACCGTAAACACACACGAATGCTTCCTTCTCGACCATGCCGTATCCACGCTCTGCCTGGGAGAGCGACCTGGAGGCGTAAGCCACCGATTGGAGTCGGCCGTCATTGTTACCCTGCTGCAACACACACCCAACCCTGTAGGATGACGCATTGCATGTTAAAACCAGTTTTTTATAGGGATCATACAAAGTCAACACAGCAGGTTCCTCACCTTATTGAAAGCCCGTTCTTGACAGTCCCCCCAAAACCATTCACAACCTTTACGCAGGAGCATGTGTAACGGTTCCAACAATGTGCTTAAGTTCGGCAGAAAGTTCCCAAACTGGTTCAAAAGTCCCAGGAATGATCGCAACTCCGACGTGTTGCCGGGCCTGGGCGCCCAGCGGATCGCCTCCGTTTTGGATTCAGTGGGCCGGATCCCATCTGTAGCATCTCTCCTGCCCAAAAACTCGACCTCTGGGGCCAAAAACACACACTTGGCCTTTTTCAGCCGCAAGCCTACCCGATCCAATCGGCGTAGCACCGCCTCCAGGTTGTGGAGGTGTTCTTCGGTGTCTCGACCCATTATGAGAATGTCGTCTTGGAATACGATCGTTCCAGGAATGGATTTGAGCAAGTTTTCCATGTTTCTCTCAAGGATGGCTGCTGCCGAATGAATGCCAAACGGACACCTGTTGTAGACAAATAATCACTTGTGCGTCGTGATGGTGGTCAGAAGCTTGGATTCTTCAGCCAGTTCCTGAGTCATGTAGGCCGAAGTGAAGTCCAACTTCGTGAACAGCTTGCCACCTGCCAGCGTGGCAAAAAGGTCCTCCGTTCTCAGAAGTGGGTATTGGTCTTGCAGCGATACTCGGTTGATGATGGCTTTGTCGTCGCCACAAATCCTATCTGCTTTGAGGATGGGAACGATGGGACTTGCCCAGTCGCTGAATTCAACGGCCGAAATTATACCCTCTCTGAGTAGCCTGTCCAGTTCACATTCAATTTTTTTCACGCATCACGTATGGCACCACTCTGGCTTTGTGGTGCACTGGTCAGGCATCCGGAGTGATGCGTATCACCACTTTAGTGCCCTTGAACGTTCCGACACCAGTTTGAAACAGTGACACGAATTTTTGCAGGACCTGTTTGCATGAACTTCGCTCCATGGATGAAATGGCGTGCACATCCCCCCATTTCCAATTCATCTCAGCTAGCCAACTCCTCCCCAAAAGCGCGGGGCCATTTCCGGGAACGATCCAGAGTGGCAGTCGGTTCTGTAATCCATTATGTGTTACCACCAAGTTTGCACTGCCCAGCACTGGGATGATCTCTTTGGTGTACATCCGTAGCTGCATCTCAATGCGTTCCAGTTTGAGCCTGCTAGCTCTGTGTGGCCATAGTCTCTCAAATTGTTGGATGCTCATGAGTGACTGGCTAGCTACCGCATCCAGCTCCATGTGCACTGGGATGCCATTCACTAAGACTTTCATCATCATGGGTGGCGTTTTAGTGTATGAGCTGTGGATGTCAGCCACATGAACCCGCTGAACTTCAGCATCTATGGCTTTACCCCAGACCTCATCCTACATTGCAGACCCCTCGGCTGGTTCCTCTGTCTCACAGATTAGCCTCGCTACTGCCTTTTTGCATATCCTGGCCAAGTGTCCACTGACATTACAAATCCTACAGGTATATTGCTGGAACCTGCAGCTTCTCGCAGTGTGTCTATCCCCGCACCTCCAGCATGAGCTGAGATTGAGATTGGTATTAACAAAAGGACTATTACCAGGCATTCCTCTCTGATTGCCTATTTGGCTGTTTCTAAGCACTCTGATGGTGGGTGCTAATGGTCCCATCCGGTCCGCATTGTTCCACGAGATGGCGTGAATTGCCGATCCCCTTTCCATTGTCCTTGTTGCGGGCCCACCCTAGAGCCTGTTGCTGCCTGGGCAGTTTCGAAATGCCCTTGCCTGCGTGCGGGGTCCCGAGCTGCATTCACCATGTTAACTCTCTGGTCCATCGCCACGTTTGGACCAAGGCTGCTCACGGAAATTAGCTTGGCCTCCTCTTCCCCTGCCATAAAGGTCCGAGCTATCAACGCCTCCCCTTCTAAAGTCAAGTCCTTAGTCTTTGTGAGCTTCCTGAAAATGCCGGCATGATTAATGCCCTCGATGAAAAAGTCCCTTAACATCTCCCCCCTGCTGGCATCGGAGAACTTACAGAGACTGGCCAAGTGCCGCAGTTCCACCACGAAGTCCGAGACGCTTTGTCCCTCCCGATGCCAGTGAGAGTAGAACCGGTGCCGGGCCATGTGTACGCTACTCGCCAGCTTGAAATGCTCACTGATCAGCTGGCTGAACTCTTCAAAAGACTTGTCCGCCGGCTTTTGGGGTGTGAGCAGTTCTTTCATCAGTGCATACGGCAGTGGTCCGCAGCTGGTCAGTAGATGCGCCCTCCGCTTGTCAGCTGCTGTCTCTTCCAGCCAGTCCTTTGTGACAAAGCTCTGCTGGAGTCTTTCCACAAAGTCATCCCAGTCCTCACCCACACAGATGGCACCGGTGGCCATCCTCGTGGTTCGGTGATTCCCATTTCTCATCGCCAAATGTAGTGTCCCTGCACCATACTACAAACTCACACGAGGCATGGATATCTCAGACACGGTCACTCTGTGACCTTCACCTTTTATTGCCAGGACCAAGGAGTGCTGACCCTGGGTGGGACCTCCCCTTTTATACCTGGAAACCCAGGTGAGGAGTGTCTCCCGCAAATTCACCCCCCGTGGTCAGGCTGTGCATTTCTAGGGTACAGCTACAGTGTACATGAGTTACAGTTACATGACTATTGCAAGATGGTTAAATACATGACACACTTCTTTCTGACTCAGAAGGCAATCCCCCAGCTTCGCCTTCCCCTCCAACACCCTCCCCGTCCCAACAGGCGATCGCGCCACCATCACCCCCACCACGGCAGGAAGTCTTGACATTGCCCGCTACATGCCAGCGTCATCTCGGTGCCACCCAGGAACAAAAACGGGCGGGTGGGGCTAAGATACGAGGGGGGAAAGGAACTGGAAGGAAACTTGGCAACAGGTGCTGATACTGTTAATATTGTTGTTGTTTTATTGTTGGGGGTGGGTTTGGGGAGTGGGTGGGTAATATTTAATACATTTCGAGTTAATTTAAATTAAAACATTTATTTCAATTTACAATTGTTGTGTCGTGTCTTCTAATAACGTAAGTTAAACAAAAACTGTTGCAAAGCAATGGCCAGGCCAGACCCAGCAAAGATGAAATGTAACTCAATGCAAATGCAATCGTTGTTTTGCGGTAACCGTAACTGTAACTGTCATCAAGGGAAGTTCATGCAAAGCGTTCATTTATGAGCTGCTGACGCAGCAGTTTTGCAGCCGCGTAACTCCCACAGGGTTTTGCCAGTCTTGTGGGGGGGGTGGGGGCGTGGGGCCATGGATTCATCGCCAGGCTGATTGCCCTCCCTAAGGTCCTCAGCATCCTTCTCCTCCTCCTCCTTGTCTGTCTCTTGAGCTTCCACTCCTTCCTGAGGTAGACCGGCAATCCCAACTGGCATTTGTTATCCTTTCCTTATAGCTAGGTGCAGCACACCACAATAAACTCAGCGAGCTGAACAGGCTGGTATTGTAGGCTGCCTCCAGAGTGGTCAAGGCATCTGAAGCATTGCTTGAGCACTCCAATTGTCTTTTCAACAATATTGGATGTAGCTATGTGGCTTTCGTTGTAACGCTTCTCTGCTTCCGTCTAGGGCTTACGCAGGGAGTCGTGAACCAGCTGGCAAGGCCATATCCTTTATCCCCCAGCATCCAACCATGACCTTCTGGCTGACTGTCAAACATGTCAGAGACAGCGTTCTCACGCAAGATGTGCACATCATGGATGCTGCCTGGAAAATTGATAATTGAAAATAATTACTGCCATGATTATTTGGTTGTGGTTGACAACAAGCTGTACATTCAGGGAGTGGAATCCCTTTCGGTTACAAAATATCTTCACATCCTGTAAAGGTGCTTTCAGGCTGATGGCATGCAATCTATTGCTCCCTGCACCTTGGGAAATTTGCTATTCTCAAGAAACCCAAAGCCCTCCAGTCTGCGCCTCCCTGGTCATAGGGAAGCTTATGAAGTCCATCCTTGCGAGCATAAAGGGCTTCAGTCACCCATCGAATGGAGTAATGTGTGGCATGCTGAGAGATCATAGATGGTCCCTATAAAAGAGCTGGAGAGATCATAGGACATCGTGGCCTCCTGACCTGCGAGAGAACAGTAGTAACCTTGACCTCAACGGGCAGTGCAGTCCTGATGGTGCTGAGAGGCGGCAGATCCCCTTTGATGAGCTGGCATACCTCATCGGTGACCTCCTTTCAGAAACGCAGCCTCCTAAGGCATGCGTTATCAGACAAGTTGAGGTAAGATTGCATTTCCCTGTAAGTTCGTCGGCAGTACAGTCCACCCACACGTTAGTCTGCAACCTCTTCGATTGGCCCCTTCACTAAACCCTTCACTTAACTCAGCAGTTACAAGTAATGGTGGAGAAGCTACAGGCCCCATCATTATTACTATCACTGTTGATATAAATGATATAAAAACAACTAAACTGCCCTATCTACTAAAATAAATGCAAATATAATTATAATTATTAATATAAGTATAAATGTGAGTGGATCTACCTGTAAAAGATCCTTAAATAACTCACAAATTTAAAGCCCCTTATTTAATCAGCCTCCTCTCTTCCTCTGATATTCAAAATGGTTTCTGTAGGGCCAAGTTCTGTGAGGAAGGCCAGGGAAAAGCGATGTTCTCGGCGAGCAATCAGCCTGGTGATGTGCCGGCGATGTGCTGAAAGTTGCACCCGGTGATGTGTGGGTGATCACCTCAACGATCAGCTCGGCGATGTGAGCCGAAACGGCTCAACTTTCCACTTTTCAGTCAAAATGGGCAATAGCAGGCCTTTTTGGGTGATATATTGGCACTAGCCCAGCGATGTGAAGTGGAAAGTCTAGCCCTTTAAGTGAGTGGGCAAAAATTTGGCAGATTGAGTATAATCTGGGAAATTGTGAGGTTATCCACTTTGGCAGAAAAAATAAAAGAGCTAATTATTATTTAAATGGAGAGAAATTACAAAATGGTGCAGTGGAGAGGGACCTGAGGGTCCTTGTGCATGAAAGACAAAAAGTTAGAATGCAGGTACAGCAATTAATCAGGAAGGCAAATGGAATGATGGTGTTTATTGCAAAGGGGATGGAGCATAAAAGCAGAGAAGTCCTGCTACAACTGAACAGGGTATTGATGAGACCATACCGAGAGTATTGTGTAAAGTTTTGGTCTCCTTATTTAAGGAGGGATATACTTGCATTGGAGACAGTTCAGAGAAGGTTCACTAGGTTGATTCCTGAGATGAAGGGGTTGACTTATGAAGAAAGGTTGAGTAGGTTGGGCCTATACTCATTGGAGTTTAGAAGAATGAGAGGTGATCTTATTGAAACATATAAGATATCGAGGGGGCTCGATAAGGTAGATGCAGAGAGGATGTTTTCACTGGTGGGGGAAATCTAGAACTAGCAGCATAATTTCAGAATAAGGGCCCCAGGTTTCCACATGATTTGCTCCTGATTTTTAGGAGCAACTGGTGGAGAATGGAGTATCTTAGAAATCGCAATTCTCTACATTTAAGTTTTCTGCAGTTCTAGTCATGTAGAAGTTTCACTTTGGAACATAATTTATTTTTCAAAAGGGGGCATGTCCAGCCACTGACGCCTGATTTGAAAGTTTCCACAGTGAAAACGTACTCCAAACTAACTTAGAATGGAGCAAGTGAAGATTTTTGTAGGCCTGAAAATACCTTGTCTACACATTAAAAAATCAGGCGCAGGTTACAAATTAGGCGTCCGGAACGAGGTGGGGGGGGGGGGGGGGGGGGAAGGGAAGTCATTACGTTCTACACTAAATCCTTATTTATACTTATACAAATATTATACAAATAATTCCAACCTGGATAAAAATTTATAAGCAAAGAAAAGATTAAATAAACCATGTTCCTACCTGTGTGAAAGTGCTTCAGGCAGGGAGAAGGCTGCAGGAAGCCTCACAAGTTGAGGCAGTCATTCCCGACGGCAGTGGGGGGAGGCAGTGAGGAGGCAGCCGTTCCCAACGGCAGCGGAGGGGGAGGAGGCAGTGAGAAGGCTGCAGGAAGCCTCAGAAGTTGAGGCAGCCATTCCTGACGGCAGGGAGGGGGAGGCCCCCCTGCCGTCGGTCGGGCCCGTCGGGAAACGGCTGCCTCAACTTCTGAGGCTTCCTGCAGCCTTCTCACTGCTGCAAGAAGCCTCAGTGCTGATCATGGAAGGGCAATGTGGTTTTATTAAAAAATGTTTAAAATTGAACAGCTACAAATAACTACAAAAATGGCCGAGTGCCAATGTTTCCTTCACAATGCGCGTGCGCGAACGCTCCAACACGCACGCGCAGGGTTGCCGACACGAAAAAAACTCATTTAAATAGTAGCCACCCCCTCCTACTTACAAAATCGGCGCGAGTGGTAGGCTCCGCCCCCTGGGCGCTGCGCCAAGCTGACATCGAGCTGCAAAGCGCTCGAGAATAGCGCGTTTTTTTTCAGGCGCCGTTTTAGGTGCGAAAAACGGGCGCCCAGCTCGGAAGGGCGCCTGTTTTGCCACATGTGGAAACTTGGGGCCAAGGGGCCATCCTTTTAAAACTGAGATGAGGAGGAATTTCTTCTCTCAGAGGGTTGTAAATCTATGGAATTCTCTGCCTGAGAGCTGTGGAGGCTGAGTCATTGAATATATTTAAGGCGGAGATAGACAGATTTTTGAGCGATAAGGGAGTCAAGGGTTATGAGGAGCAGGCAGGGAAGTGGAGTTGAGTCCAAGATCAGATCAGCCATAATCTTATTGAATGGTGGAGCAGGCTCGAGCGGCCAAATGGCCTACTACTGCTCCTATTTCTTATGTTCTTATGAAAGTGGAGTTGAGGTAGATCATCCATGATCTCATTGAATGGCGGAGCAGGCTCGAGATGCCGAATAGCCTACTCCTGCTCCTAATTCTTATGTTCTTATAGACACAATCTCGAGTACTCATCATTTGTTCTTTGTCTTTCAGCTTTCCACTCTGCCTTAATGACTTCTGTTACCTCTTCCTCCTTAAATTATAAACAGCCTGCATGAACCATTTCTTCAACTGCAGTGTTGCAGTATTGCCTGGTTTCCACATTTACACATGTATCATGTTAGTCATGCATATGCAACTGTAACTTCCAATCAGATAGCTTTTTTCTTAAGTATAATTATTTAATTGGATATTCAGAAATCAATCAAGGATTTTCAGACAAACAAACCTTAATGTTTTGCAGATTAATGAGATGGGAGAGATTTATTTTTAGGTAGTGTTGAGTTTTCAAATCCTTCCAAGATTACTTTCATGCTCATCTCAGGAGTAAATAGAAATGATTCTTCTTACAAGCACTGTACCAATTACTGTATTGTGTTTGTGTGTTCAAAGTGGTCCGAGGTCCCTGATTTACTCCATTCTCCTATGAAGTATAGAAGCACAGTTTCTCTAGTAGACAATATAAACTCTACAAATTTCTGCTCAGTCAAGTTTACCCAACATTATTTATTAGGCACAGAAAGCTAGCTATTTTAAAAGAAAGGGAATCAATGCTAACTTCCTTAATGCTTTCTGACAAGCGACAATTTTGACATTTTTATTTTTAGTGTTGAATTTCTGTGCTTATTCATCAGTTTTCACACAATCAGCAAGAAGCATTTTCAGATTAGGCATAGCATGAATCAGGCATTGAATACAATTCCCTCTACTCTGCAAAAACAAGTTTCTTTCAACCACACTCTTAGAAGAACACTTTCTAATTCAATAGTGTAAATTATTTCATTGTCCACACTATGGTAATGACCTTATTGAATGCATTTTGTGGACCCAAACTCATTTCATGTAGATATAAACATAATAATATAAGAAATAGGAGCAGAAGTAGGCCATTTGGCCCCTTGAACCATTGAATAAGATAATGGCTGAACTGATCTGGGCCTCAACTCCACTTCCCTACCCGCTCCCCATAACCCTGGACTCCCTTATCATGTAGAATTTCAGTAGCTAGTAAAAAGAGCAAACATGCTAAATCTGGACTGATTGTAAACCCAGGTCGCAGAGGTGTGTCTTTCAAATTTCTATTTGGCCTACAATCTAACATCACAGTCGAGGCAATAACCTGTATTTTTGCGGAAGCTTGACAAGTTAATGTATTAGATGTTGGAGCTAAACAATTTTTCTCAGCTTATTACCTCCTCCTACTCTAACACCAAAAACATGGAGTACAATTTCAGAGGTAGGCAGCTACACTCAAGCATCTCATCATGGTGATCAAGACTATGAATTGTGGTAGGCTATTGACAGGATGACATCAGAGCAAGCACAATCCTGTTGGCAACAGGAAGTATGTGTGTGGGGAAGGGAGGGGGGGGAAGCGAGGGGGTGGGTGGAGTCAGCTAAATTTCTTCTGTAAACAGTATAACAAAAGTGTGACCTTTATAAGGGACTTTACATTTTTGTTGCATATAGTGCACAAAGGAAATCTCTCCACTTGGATCACTGGATAGTAATCGGCAATGGCATCCCTGCCTCTTCTTCTCTTGTCTCTAGCCCAAGGGCAACTGTAGCCTTCCCATCAGCTAATGTGCCTCAGATTGGTGATCAAACCTGAGATCTTCATGGGGCTTGATGTGATACATCCAAGGATCCTGAGGGAAACTGGTGAAGAAATAGCGGAGGCCTAGAAAGTATATTTCAGGGTTGTATCATGAATGGATGTGTGCTGGAGGACTGGAGAGTGGCTAATGTAATACTCATTTTCAAAAAGGGAGTTATTTTCAAAAAAGAAGAGGCAGGGATGCCATTGCTGATTACTATCCAGTGATCCAAGTGGAGAGATTTCCTTTGTGCACTATATGCAACAAAATTGTAAAGTCCCTTATAAAGGTCACACTTTTGTTATACAGTTTTCAGAAGAAATTTAGCTGACTCCACCCATCCCCCTCCCTTCCCCACACACATACTTCCTGTTGCCAACAGGATTGTGCTTGCTCTGATGTCATCCTGTCAATAGCCTACCACAATTCATAGCCTGATTACTGACCAGTTCATTTAACATCTGTAGAAGGGAACATTTTGAAATCTTTCATTAAAGATTAAATTACTGAATATCCAGATGAAGAGAAAATAAGTAGAAGCAGCCAACACTGATTACAGAAAGGAAGATCGTGCTTGACAAAACTGAGAAGGGTTCTTTGAGGAGGTGACAGATATGGTCGATAGGGAAAATGCTGTGGATGTAGTTGTAGATGAACTTTCACAAAGTCCTTGACAAGTACCACACAGGAAATTATTAGAGAAGTTTAATGGGTATGGAATTAGGGGCAAGGTAGAAAATTAGATTAAAAACTGGTTAGAAGGGATGAAACAGAGCAAGAGATGCAGGCAGTTTCTCAGACTGGTTGTAAATGGGTTGCAGTACCCACAGGGGTTCTGTTCTTCAACTGCTTCTGTTTACTGCATACATCGACAATTTGGATATAGGGCAAGAGAAAGTGGTGTCCAAAGTTGCAGATGATACTAAAATAGGAGTAACTGAGATAAATCAGGAGTGGGGATTAGGAGATTAGGCTTTAAAACACTAGGGGCCCGAAATTGGTCGACATACCACCGCGTACCGCCAACGTACTGCCCGGCGGAAAATTCATCTGCGACATACCGCTGGGCAGTATACATATCGCTCGCCCATGCAGACTGCCAACACACTGCCCAAAATTACAAAATTCATCACTTACCACCGACATACCACCGGAGCTGCAGACCGTCCTGGAAAAGGTGGTTTTAAGCCGATCTTCAGTCAGCGGTATGCATCTTTAACTATAATAAAAATGTTGTCCCTCATCCCCCCAGTCTCTCTTACCCCCCCCCCCAGTCTCTTCCCTCTCCCCACAGCAAAATCTTACCCCCCCCACAACGATCTCATTCCCCCCCCTCCCCACAGTGATCGCTTCTCCCCCCCGCACCGATCTCTTTCCCCCCCCCCCACACACAGCGCTCTCTCCCCACCCCACCCCACACAGCGATCTCAGGCCAGCCCACAACGATCAGAAGCTGTACATATGATCCAGCTGTTAATGTTACAGCAGAAAGAGATACATCTGTGATTACAGGAAACACTGACATTAACCATGTAATTTAACTTCAACCTCTGTACACCTCACAACAGCTTTGTTTAAAAAGTGAACAGTTTTAAACACCATTAAGTTCCCCACTATATATATATATTCAAAAAATATCTCAAGAATCAAAACTAAACCTCATTTAAAAGTACAGCACATGCAAGCATGATCATTGTAAGTAAATAAAACCTTCAAGATACAGTTTATCAAAATAAATAGATGTTATTTTTTTACAAGAGAATACTGTACATTTTAGTTAGCAGTACCAAAAACCCATGAGAATGAATAAACACCGGACGGTAAAAAACGACGTACCACCCGCGGACCACCGAAAAATGGACGGACCATGTGTTCAAACAATTTCGGCCCCAATGGCTTGCTGGCAGGTTAACTTGAGGGAGGCAGAAGCTGCATTGTTTTATAGTCCGGAAAATGAATGATTTCGAACAAGAGACAGTCCGATAGCTGCTGTATATTTGAGTGAAAAAGAGCAAATTGGCTTGATGCACTTTTAGATTTTCCATCCCTGCTACTGAAGTAGTGTTCAAACTTCACCTAGTGCCTCCTCTCTGTCCTCCACCTCTCCTGACGGCCTGATCCAGCCATTATCTGGAACTTGCTGTGTGGAATTAAAGGTCATATTTAATGACTGACCATCAAGTGCATCCACATGGCCCTTATAAAAAACCTTAGAAAAACTAATCTAGTGTGGGAAGCAAAGAATGTAGAGAGATATACAACATCTTCCAGGGGAGAGAACAGGACAGATCTTCTGTATGATGCTCAAGTTGTCTACTTGATTCTTGGACATAATATGGAAAGGGGTGAGTGCTACACCATGCACAATACCTAGACAGCAACTCATTCAAGATCAGAGAATTTTACCATATTCATTGATGCAAAGGTGTTCTGAATACCAAACAATAATTTTTATGTTATAATCTGGGTCAGTTCTGAGATTTTAGTGGTAGATCCAGGTCACATTTAATAATATAAATTGTCACTGGTTTCTGGCCTTCCAGGGGGAATCAAGGGCTTTCAGTCAGCAATGCAGCTGGACAAAATTATTATCCCAGTCCAATGTTCGCGGTGCTACTGTTAAAATAAGAATTTTATTTTCAGATATGAGGCCACACAAGAAACACTGTATTTCCCTTTAATATAATCAAATTACAGTACTTTCTTTGGGAAGCATATCCCTTACACATCCTTTCCTGCAGATATGTGATTGAGTGCATTTAAAGTTACAAATGTCCCAAGGCACTTCATAAAGGGACAAATGAAAAACAGAGCACCAAGACAGGAAAGGAGAGTTGAACAGATGCTTGATCAAAGAGATGGGTTCTGAGGAAGAAAGAGGAAGAGAGACAGGCAGAGAGGTTTATAAAATTATAGAATCATACAGCGTAGTCCATCAGCCTGCGCCTGCACTTTGAAAGAGCTATCCAATTAGTCCCACTCCCCTGCTCTTTCCACTAGCCCTGCAAAGGCTTTCCTTTTCAAGTACATATCCAATTAACTTTAGAAAGTTATTGTTAAATCTGCTTCCACCACCCTTTCAGTCAATGCATTCTAGATCAGAACAACTCACTGAGTTAAAAAAAAATTCTCCTCATCCAACCTCTGATTCTTTTGCCAATTATTTTAAATCTTGGTTACCAACCCTTCTACCACTGGAAACAATTTCTTCTTATTTGCTGTATCAAAACCATTCATGATTTTGAACATGATTGTAAAATTTTAAACAAAACTCTAAAACTTTGCAGTTGATAAATGGGTAAGATATTGAAGTTTATTTTTTTTAATTTTGCAAAAGAGACCAACAACTCAGTTTTCCCCCATTATTTCTCCATAAACATAATGTGCTGAATTGAGTACCTTTGCAAACATGAGATTTTACCCAATCAGAGATCTGGCCCACTGATCGATTCCTACCTTCTCATTTGCATATCTCAGCACAGTTTGGTCTTGAATGAGTCAGCATTGATGAAAAGTCCCATTAATCTAAAGGACAGCACAATTCACCAGTCTGAGAATTGAAATCTCAAGCACAATAATAAAATCAATCGAGGCTCTAAAATCTTCATTACTTTAGCACGTGTTTCCTTATTTTATATTAGGATTAGCAGTTTAGACATATAAATGTTTATACTAAAGGATTGCAATCTATGCTTGTTCATTATAGTTCTTCCATTGTGTTACATGCTTAACTACAGAAATCACCAGCCCAGACATTTTCAATTAAGAAAAAGGCATTGTTACAGGTTAAAATGCTTACACTTTTATTAATATCTAAACATTAACTGCAGTGCTCGAGAGATCAGAGGGTGCAGTTAAACAATTGCTATACATCATTTCAAATTAAAAATAACTTGTAAAGTAAAGGAAAAGCACAGTTACCAGTATAATTCTCAATCATCTGGTTGACATTAAAAAAGCAAAATCATTATCACAATGAAAATAAGTCAACCTTAAAATGATTATAAGGTGTAAAGGTAAGAAACTAACAAGCAAATGAGGCAAATGCAAAGGCTCAGTTCTGTCAATCTGCGGAACACAACCTGTTCGTTTTAATAAGAATTATATCCCAAATTAAAGCTTATTATGCCTCAATTAAATACAACAATTGAATACCGAACTTGATTTTCAATATAACATTCGAAAAGCAAATCCACACTGAGCACATCTCCAAACAGTGCTTTACTAATCCACTGAAGGTAGTTTAACTTTGGGTCAACTGATATGATCAGAGAACTTTTACTGCTTTATAATGTATCATAACAACATAAGAACATAAGAATTAGGAACAGGAGTAGGCCATCTAGCCCCTCGAGCCTGCTCTGCCATTCAACAAGATCATGGCTGATCTGGCCATGGACTCAGCTCCACTTACCCGCCCGCTCCCTGTAACCCTTAATTCCCTTATTGGTTAAAAATCTATCTATCTGTGACTTGAATACATTCAATGAGCTAGCCTCAACTGCTTCCTTGGGCAGAGAATTCCACAAATTCACAACCCTCTGGGAGAAGAAATTCCTTCTCAACTCGGTTTTAAATTGGCTCCCCCGTATTTTGAGGCTGTGCTCCCTAGTTCTAGTCTCCCCGACCACTGGAAACAACCTCTCTGCCTTTATCTTGTCTATCCCTTTCATTATTTTAAATGTTTCTATAAGATCACCCCTCATCCTTCTGAACTCCAACAAGTAAAGACCCAGTCTACTCAATCTATCATCATAAGGTAACCCCCTCATCTCTGGAATCAGCCTAGTGAATCGTCTCTGTACCCACTCCAAAGCCAGTATATCCTTCCTTAAGTAAGGTGACCAAAACTGCATGCAGTACTCCAGGTGCGACCTCACCAATACCCTATACAGTTGCAGAAGGACTTCCCTCTTTTGTACTCCATACCTCTCTCAATGAAGGCCAACATTCCATTTGCCTTCCTGATTACCTGCTTCACCTGCAAACTATCCTTCTGTCATTCATGCACAAGGACCTCGTAGGACTGCTCCTGGGCACGGCCAAGGGTGCCATCAGCCGGTCCAGGCAGCGGGCGGTCGAGGGGGTCGTTCAACCTGACTGCCTGCCTCTCTTCCGCTCTTACATCCGATCCAGGGTGTCCTTGGAGATGGAGCACGCGGTGTCCACCGGTACGCTCGCGGCCTTCCGCGAGAGGTGGGCACCGGAGGGACTGGAGTGCATCATCACGCCCGGCAACCAAATTTTAATTTGATTTTACGTTTTAAAGTTTAATTTGTTTTAATTGCCGGTGTTTTTAGTGTCCCCCTCTCCTTTTATAGGGGGCACTGGAAAAATTTGATTTTAGCGCCCCAAAAAAAAAAACCAAAAACCAAAAAAAAAAAAAGGGGCTTGAAAATGTCTGCTGTGTCACCCAGGTCGGGTGGCACAGTTTAATGTTGTTTATGTTTTGCAGGTAGACTCCTAAAAGAGTTTCATGCACAAGGACCAATCGTGGAGCTGTGGAGGCGTGTCCTGCACAGTTGGAGCTGTGAGCAGTGAGGGAAGCAGCAAGCAACTTGAGCTCCTGCCTGGAGAGCCCTGAGACCAGCCCAGGAATAGAAGGAAGGAAGGGGCTTCACCTTCAACTTCTATCCAGAGGGAGAGGAGGAGAAAGCAGAAAACATTACAACATCTTTATCATTTCTGCAAAGAGTTGGAGAGAGGGGGAAAAACCAACAACAACCATCCAGTGTGGAAGGAGGGAGACTCTACATTTCTACAGGTGGGTGTGGGTGCATTTCCCAAACAGACTTTGTTGTATCGGTGGGGGGAGGAAAGAAGACCACTGAGGGCCGGAACATCGCGGGGGGTGTGTGTGTGTGTGGTAGTGTGCGTGGGGGCCTTGCTTACAACTAGGCCCCCCCCACAATTGGAACCCCCCCCACCCCCCACATTTGCCTAGCCTGGGATAGCTGGAGCTACCAGGCTGAAGATTGTTATTAATCACCCAATTAAAGATCGTTAGGAGTGCCTGGTGGCTCCAGCTACCCCAGGTGAAGACATCTTCTCCCCCCACCTGAAGACCACCCCAAAGACTTTTGTGTTTTGCCATCTGGGGAGTGCACCCACCCACAGCTGCGAGGGGAGACCTGCCCTCGCAGCCCCCCCCCCTTCCCACCCCCCTCTCTCTTTCTCTGCTACTCTGTTTCTCCCCTCTCTCTCTGAGAACCCTTTCCTTCCAAATTAATAAAAAAAAACCAATTAAGACAACTGAGCAGAGGGAGCAAGGCCTCTCCCCAATTGTCAACGAGGGGAGAGGTGCCTCGTTAAGGGCTCCTCTGCTCAGTTAACATACGAGGCCATTAAAGACCATTAAGGCCTGTGACTTTGGGGTGGGTGTAGCCCTTAAAGGGACCCCGTGATGGCGACCCCATCCACGCCGGTGGCAGGGCCAGCAAGGACGTATGCGCAGGCGGTGTCCACATCCACGGCACCTCCTGCGCCACCCGCTGCCCTGCCACCGTTCAGACTTATAACCAGGAAACACGGGGTCAAGAGCTACACTCACCCCACAATGAGCATTGAGGAGTGCGTGCGGGCGATGGCTGGGGTAGTCGGCCCCTCGGCCATTGTCGCAGCCTCCAAGATGTCTGGGAAGGCCGTGTTCTTCCTGGGGTCGGAGCGGGCGGTGTCCCTGGCCCTTGAAAAGGGGCTCACGGTGGGCGGGACGTTCCTGCCGGTGGACCCTCTCGAGGCCACCGCGCAGAGGGTTATCATTTCAAACGTCCCGCCCTTTGTTTCCGCTGAGCTCCTCCTCCCTCACCTACAACAACTGGGGGAGGTAAGGTCAGGGATCAACCCCATACCGCTCGGCCTCAGGGAGAACAGCCTGCGCCACGTGTTCTCCTTCCGCCGCCAGCTCTTTGTCCGGCTGGCGCGGGAGGAGACGACGGAGGGATCTTTTAATGTGGTGCACGAGGGGACTGCCTACCGCGTCTTCTGGACATCGGACGGCGTGCGGTGCCATGCCTGCAGGGAGGTGGGGCACGTTCGCAAGAACTGCCCCGCCTCCAAGGCCGCCAAACCACCGAAGGCGGCCAAGGCTGGCGCCGCCGCCACCCCTCCCCCTAGTTGCGTCCGCGTGCCGGGAGCCATGGGTGCGCGGGCATCGTCGGAGGCCTTTGTTTTCAGGGCCTCCGGCGGGGGGGAGGGAGAGCGTCCGACCGGAAAGAAGGCGCGGAAGAAGACAAAACATCAAGAGGCGGGTCCCCTCAGTGCGCCGGATAATTTGACCACCGCGCTCAGCCCAACCCCGTCACCGGCGAGCGCGGGGTGCCCCGAGCCCGTGCCCGAGCCCTTGAACAACACCACAGAGGGGCCCGGGCGCGGGCAAGAAAAGGAAAAGGGGGGGGCGGAGCGGGAGGCCTCGGCAGACATGGAGGTCTCCCTGACTCCGCGCGCCCCCAGGAACAAAAAGAGGCACCGCCCCAATGAGGCGGAGGGGGAACAACATCCCTCCGCGGAGGAGTCGGTGCCCGCCGCGTGTCCCGCGTCCCCCACCAGCGCCCCCAAATTGCGCTGCAGGCGCGAGGAGTCTTTCCCCGGGGAGGGTGAGGCAGTCGAGGCTGCCCAGCCGCTGCCTCCTGGGGAGGGCGTGGAAGATCTGCCTGTCGTGGGGGGCGTGGGGCCAGTGGAAGAATGCGTAGCCGCCGGGTCGAGCGTCCCGGGGACCGAGGCGGGCGGGGCCGAAAAGGCCGAACCTGAGCCCGCCCAGCTATTACCCAACTTCCCCCGGGAGTCGCTCGCCCCGGCAGAAAAACAATTTAGTGGTTTTAATGACACTGTAGATGCTGGGCCGGGGGGTGGCAGCGGGGAGGGGGAGGAACACCCACCCTCGCCTCTTGCTGTGGAGCTGGAGCACTTGGAGAGCCTGGGGATTTCCTATGGCCGGGTCTCTCCTTGTTCTCCGGTTCCTGGGGCGGAGGGGGAACCCCTTCCGCTGTCATTTCCCGACCCAGCACCATTTTTAAAAGAGCCCAGTGGGGACTCCTCTGCCGACGATCCTGGGGGTGGGATCGGGGCAGTGCCAGGGCCGGTTGGAGCGGCCGGTTCATTTGCCGTACCTTGTGCGGTCGATGGGCCGGCTGCTGGCGGCCACCTCCCGGAGGAGGACGGGGACTCGGTGGGGGACGCGGGAGAAGAACTAGAGACCACCGCCAGGGAGGCGGTGGATCTGCTCGCGGCCGCCGCTGAGGCCCTCCTCATTCCTGCAAAGGAACTCCGGGACTTTTTGGCCCAGAGCCGGGGTCGCCGCGACCAAGCCCGACTGGCCCTGGAAAAATGGTCCGAGCCGGAACTGATCAAGGGGTCCGTCCGCGCCGCCGTCAAAACCTTGGCCGCGGGCGGGCCCTTGACAAAGGAGCAGCACCTTGAGCTGCGCGAGCTCGAGGGACTCCTCGCTGGGCTGCGGAGGGAGCGGAGTTCAACAAAAGACTCCGCTCCCTCCCCCACAATAGGTTAAGGTAGAGGTTGCACTATGCTTTTGCCATGAAGATAACCATAGCCAGCCTCAACATCAACGGCGGCAGAGGGGCACGCCGTAGATTTGACAATTTTTCGCTCCTGCGGGAGGGGAAATATGCGGTGTGCTTCCTGCAAGAAACCCATACCGTTCCGGGAGACGAAGCCACGTGGCTCCTGGAATGGCAAGGAGAGGTCCGCATGAGCCACCTCACCGCCATTTCTAGTGGGGTGGCCATCTTGCTGGGCCCGCATTTTCAGCCGGAGATCTTGGGGGTCGAGGAGCCCGTGCCAGGCCGCTTGCTGCACGTAACGGTTCGCCTGGGGGACGTGCCGCTCCATCTCGTGAACGTGTACGCCCCTCATCCCGGCCCGCAGCAAACGCGCTTCTTTGAAGAGGTGTCCGCTCTTCTTGGCTCCGTCGACGTCGGCGACTGCATTGTCCTCGGGGGGGATTTTAACTGCACCCTCGAGGCGAGGGACCGCTCCGGTGCCCCGCAGTGCATGACGGCGATGGAGAAGTTGAGGGACCTGGTCGGGTCCTTCGACTTGGTGGACGTCTGGCGAAATCTCCACCCCGACTCCAGCGCCTTTACTTGGGTGAGGCCTGGAGTTGGATGGTCTAGAGTCGACCGCCTTTACGTGTCTCGGGCGTACGTTTCCTGCGTCCCGGCGGCCTCCATGCGGCCGGTGCCGTGTTCGGACCACCACCTGGTGTGGGCGGAGCTCGCTTCGCTCCGCGCGAGGACGGGGTCCGCGTACTGGCACTTTAACAACCGGCTGCTGGAGGACGTGCGGTTCCAGGACTCGTTCTGTCGATTCTGGTCCGACTGGAGAAGGAAGCAGGGGGGCTTCCCCTCCTTGAGGCTATGGTGGGACGTGGGCAAGGCTCACGTCCGCGTCTTCTGTCAAGAGTACGCGAGGGGGTCGACCAAGAGGCGGGCGGCCAGAGTCGGGCGCCTAGAAAAAGAGGTGCTCGACCTGGAAGCCCGTCTCGGTCAAGTCGTCCAGGACCCGGCCCTGCGGACGGTGTACGAAGCGAAGAAGGCCGCGCTGAAGGACCTGCAGCTCGTCGGGTCCCAAGGCGCGTTCGTGAGGTCGCGGATCCGGTTCCTGCGGGATCTGGACCGCGGCTCCCCCTTCTTCTACTCGCTGGAAAAAAGGCAGAGTGTCCGTAAGCAGCTCTTGACGCTGCTGGCCGACGACGGCTCTCTCGTCTCGGATCCGGAGGGCGTCAACAACAGGGTCCGTGAATATTACGGGGCTCTGTTCTCTCCGGATCCGTCCAGCGAGGAAGCGCGTAGAGTTTTGTGGGAGGACCTGCCGAAGGTCAGCCCGGAGGGCGCCGAAAATCTGGAAGCTCCGCTAAGCCTGGCGGAGCTGACCGGTGCCCTCGCCCGGCTCTCGAGGGGAAAATCCCCGGGGCTGGACGGGCTGACCGTGGAGTTCCACAGGGCGTTCTGGGACGTCCTGGGGGGCGACTACGCGCGGGTCCTGGGGGAAAGTCTGGCGACCGGGGAGATGCCCCTCTCTTGGCGCAGGGCAGTCATCGTCCTGCTGCCTAAGAAGGGCGATCTCCGCCTCCTTAAGAACTGGCGCCCGGTCTCCCTCCTCAGCACGGACTACAAAATCTTCGCCAGGGCGATGTCTGCTCGCCTTGGTGCCGTGCTGGACCACATGATCCACCCCGACCAGTCATACACGGTCCCGGGCCGGACAATCCACGACAACATCCATCTGGTCCGGGACCTCATCCATTGCTCCCAGGAGGCTGGTCTGTCGGTCGCCTTCCTATCCCTCGACCAAGAGAAGGCGTTCGACAGGGTGGATCACGACTATCTGCTCGGAACTCTGCGCGCTTTCGGGTTCGGGACGCATTTCGTCGCCCGGATCCGACTTTTGTACGCCGCCGCGGAGTGTCTGATTAAGGTTAACGGGTCCTTGACGGCGCCCCTTCGCTTTAGGAGAGGGGTGCGCCAGGGATGCCCCATGTCCGGCCAGTTATACGCCGTTTGCGTGGAGCCTTTCCTGCGCCTCTTGCGGACGAGGTTGACGGGACTGGCTCTGCAAGGGCCGGGCGTGGAGGTCGTCCTCTCGGCTTACGCCGATGACGTGCTCCTCGCGGTAGAGGATCCCGCTGACCTGCGGAGGATGCGTGAGTGCCAGGAGATTTACTCGGCCGCGTCCTCCGCCAGGATCAACTGGGAGAAATGTTCCGGACTCCTGGTGGGTCAGTGGCGGGTGGACTCCCTGCCGGAGGAGCTCAGGCCTTTTGCCTGGAGCACGACCCATCTCCTCTATCTGGGAGTCTACCTTAGCCCCGACGAGGAAGCCTGGCCGGCGAACTGGCAGGAGCTGGAGGCCAAGGTCGCCGCTCGCCTAGGGCGCTGGACAGGACTGCTCCGAGTGCTGTCCTACAGGGGTCGAGCGCTAGTCATAAACCAGCTGGTGGCCGCAATGCTGTGGTACCGGCTGGTCACTTTGACCCCTCCCCCTGCGTTTGTCGCCAAGATACAGAAGAAGCTGGTGGACTTCTTCTGGAACAACAGGAAGCACTGGGTCTCTGTCGCGGTCTTGAGTCTCCCGCTTGAGGAGGGCGGTCAGTCGTTGGTGTGCGTCAGCGCCCAGCTCGCGACTTTCCGTCTTCAGACCCTGCAGAGATACCTTTACGTCGAGCCCCCTCCTAGGTGGTGCGCTCTGGCGAGGTATTTCTTCCGCCAGCAGCTCGACCTCAATTATGACACGCAGCTCCTGTTTGTGAACTTGGGGGGTGCCAGGACCGCCCTCCGGGAGCTGCCTGTCTTTTACAGGGAACTCATCAGGGTCTGGAACAAAGTCTCCACCAAGCGCAGCTCTCCGCCGGCTGGAGTGGCGGCCGTCCTGCAGGAACCGCTGCTCGGGAATCCGTACCTCCACGGCCGAGGCTTCATGTGGCGGTCGGAAGAGAGGGCTGTGGCTGGTGAGGTGACCAGGGTCAGGGACCTGCTCGATGGCGGAGGAGCGGGCTGGATGGCGCCAGTCACGCTGGCGCGGCGCCTAAATTCTGCCAACGTCCGCCGCGCGGCCGATGCCATCGAGTCGCTAAAAACAGCTCTGGGCCCTGACTCCGTTAGGTGTATCGAGGAGGCTCAAGCACGTGGGGAGATCCCGTCCGAACTGACCCCCGTCCGGACGGAATTCCTCATCGGCGCCAAACCCCGGAACCTCCCTCGGGGGCCGGCGCCTCACAACTTGAGCCGCCTCGGGGAAATCCCCTCCGTGCCTTTCAGTTCCGCGCGGAGGGGTTTCCTGTACGGGCTGCTCCTGCACACCCTCAACTTTGCCATCCTCGCCGGCCGTCCGGACACGCCATGGCGTACCATCTTGCCGTCCGGAGGAGGCGGGGGTCCCCGATGGAGGGCACTCTACGCAGGGATCCTCCCACTATTCATCGGGGACTTGGCCTGGAGGGTGGTGCACGGAGCAGTGCCGTGCAACAAATTTTTAAGCCGGTTCACGGACTCCCAGGCCGCCTGCAATTTCTGCGGTCTGGAGGAGTCCGTGTTCCATGTTTTTATTGAATGCACAAGGTTGCAGCCCCTGTTCCACTATTTGAAGGGGCTGCTCCTGAAATTCTGGCTGCACTTCAGTCCCACTCTCCTGATCTTTGGGCACCCTGTGCGGAGGGGAGCGGGTAGGTCCGAGGGCCTCCTCGTAGGACTGCTCCTGGGCACGGCCAAGGGTGCCATCAGCCGGTCCAGGCAGCGGGCGGTCGAGGGGGTCGTTCAACCTGACTGCCTGCCTCTCTTCCGCTCTTACATCCGATCCAGGGTGTCCTTGGAGATGGAGCACGCGGTGTCCACCGGTACGCTCGCGGCCTTCCGCGAGAGGTGGGCACCGGAGGGACTGGAGTGCATCATCACGCCCGGCAACCAAATTTTAATTTGATTTTACGTTTTAAAGTTTAATTTGTTTTAATTGCCGGTGCTTTTAGTGTCCCCCTCTCCTTTTATAGGGGGCACTGGAAAAAGGAAAAATTTGATTTTAGTGCCCCAAAAAAAAAACCACAAAAAAAATAAATAAAAAAGGGGCCTTGTAAATGTCTTGTGTGTGTCATCCAGGTCGGGTGGCACGGATACATGTTTTATGTTTTTGCAGTTTAACTCAAAAGAGTTTCATGCGCAAGGAAAGCACGCGGTGTCCACCGGTACGCTCGCGGCCTTCCGCGAGAGGTGGGCACCGGAGGGACTGGAGTGCATCATCACGCCCGGCAACCAAATTTTAATTTGATTTTACGTTTTAAAGTTTAATTTGTTTTAATTGCCGGTGTTTTTAGTGTCCCCCTCTCCTTTTATAGGGGGCACTGGAAAAATTTGATTTTAGCGCCCCAAAAAAAAAAACCAAAAACCAAAAAAAAAAAAAGGGGCTTGAAAATGTCTGCTGTGTCACCCAGGTCGGGTGGCACAGTTTAATGTTGTTTATGTTTTGCAGGTAGACTCCTAAAAGAGTTTCATGCACAAGGACCAATCGTGGAGCTGTGGAGGCGTGTCCTGCACAGTTGGAGCTGTGAGCAGTGAGGGAAGCAGCAAGCAACTTGAGCTCCTGCCTGGAGAGCCCTGAGACCAGCCCAGGAATAGAAGGAAGGAAGGGGCTTCACCTTCAACTTCTATCCAGAGGGAGAGGAGGAGAAAGCAGAAAACATTACAACATCTTTATCATTTCTGCAAAGAGTTGGAGAGAGGGGGAAAAACCAACAACAACCATCCAGTGTGGAAGGAGGGAGAATCTACATTTCTACAGGTGGGTGTGGGTGCATTTCCCAAACAGACTTTGTTGTATCGGTGGGGGGAGGAAAGAAGACCACTGAGGGCCGGAACATCGCGGGGGGTGTGTGTGTGTGTGGTAGTGTGCGTGGGGGCCTTGCTTACAACTAGGCCCCCCCCACAATTGGAACCCCCCCCACCCCCCACATTTGCCTAGCCTGGGATAGCTGGAGCTACCAGGCTGAAGATTGTTATTAATCACCCAATTAAAGATCGTTAGGAGTGCCTGGTGGCTCCAGCTACCCCAGGTGAAGACATCTTCTCCCCCCACCTGAAGACCACCCCAAAGACTTTTGTGTTTTGCCATCTGGGGAGTGCACCCACCCACAGCTGCGAGGGGAGACCTGCCCTCGCAGCCCCCCCCCCCCCCCCCCCTTCCCACCCCCCTCTCTCTTTCTCTGCTACTCTGTTTCTCCCCTCTCTCTCTGAGAACCCTTTCCTTCCAAATTAATAAAAAAAACCCAATTAAGACAACTGAGCAGAGGGAGCAAGGCCTCTCCCCAATTGTCAACGAGGGGAGAGGTGCCTCGTTAAGGGCTCCTCTGCTCAGTTAACATAAGAGGCCATTAAAGACCATTAAGGCCTGTGACTTTGGGGTGGGTGTAGCCCTTAAAGGGACCCCGTGATGGCGACCCCATCCACGCCGGTGGCAGGGCCAGCAAGGACGTATGCGCAGGCGGTGTCCACATCCACGGCACCTCCTGCGCCACCCGCTGCCCTGCCACCGTTCAGACTTATAACCAGGAAACACGGGGTCAAGAGCTACACTCACCCCACAATGAGCATTGAGGAGTGCGTGCGGGCGATGGCTGGGGTAGTCGGCCCCTCGGCCATTGTCGCAGCCTCCAAGATGTCTGGGAAGGCCGTGTTCTTCCTGGGGTCGGAGCGGGCGGTGTCCCTGGCCCTTGAAAAGGGGCTCACGGTGGGCGGGACGTTCCTGCCGGTGGACCCTCTCGAGGCCACCGCGCAGAGGGTCATCATTTCAAACGTCCCGCCCTTTGTTTCCGCTGAGCTCCTCCTCCCTCACCTACACCAACTGGGGGAGGTAAGGTCAGGGATCAACCCCATACCGCTCGGCCTCAGGGAGAGCAGCCTGCGCCACGTGTTCTCCTTCCGCCGCCAGCTCTTTGTCCGGCTGGCGCGGGAGGACACGACGGAGGGAGATTTTAATGTGGTGCACGAGGGGACTGCCTACCGCGTCTTCTGGACGTCGGACGGCGTGCGGTGCCATGCCTGCAGGGAGGTGGGGCATGTTCGCAAGAACTGCCCCGCCTCCAAGGCCGCCAAACCACCGAAGGCGGCCAAGGCTGGCGCTGCCGCCACCCCTCCCCCTAGTTGCGTCCGCGTGCCGGGAGCCATGGGTGCGCGGGCATCGTCGGAGGCCTTTGTTTTCAGGGCCTCCGGCGGGGGGGAGGGAGAGCGTCCGAGCGGAAAGAAGGCGCGGAAGAAGGAGAAACATCTAGAGGCGGGTCCCCTCGGTGCGCCGGAAAGTCTGACCACCGCGCTCAGCCCAACCCAGCCACCGGCGAGCGCGGGGTGCCCCGAGCCCGTGCCCGGGCCCTTGAACAACACCACAGAGGGGCCCAGGCGCGGGCAAGAAAAGGAAAAGGGGGGGGCGGAGCGGGAGGCCTCGGCAGACATGGAGGTCTCCCTGACTCCGCGCGCCCCCAGGAACAAAAAGAGGCACCGCCCCAATGAGGCGGAGGGGGAACAACATCCCTCCGCGGAGGAGTCGGTGCCCGCCGCGTGTCCCGCGTCCCCCACCAGCGCCCCCAAATTGCGCTGCAGGCGCGAGGAGTCTTTCCCCGGGGAGGGTGAGACAGTTGAGGCTGCCCAGCCTCTGCCTCCCGGGGATGGAGTGGAAGATCTGCCTGTCGTGGGGGGCATGGGGACCGCGGAGGAATGCGTAGCCGCCGGGCCGGGCGTCCCGGGGACTGAGGCGGGCGAGGCCGAAAAGGCCGAACCTGAGCCCGCCCAGCTATTATCCAACTTCCCCCGGGAGTCGCTCGACCCGGCAGAAAAACAATTAAATAATTATGACACTGTAGATGCTGGGCCGGGGGGTGGCAGCGGGGAGGGGGAGGAACACCCACCCTCGCCCCTTACTTTGGAGCTGGAGCACTTGGAGGGCCTGGGGATTTCCTATGGCCGGGTCTCTCCTTGTTCTCCGGTTCCTGGGGCGGAGGGGGAACCCCTTCCGCTGTCATTTCCCGACCCAGCACCATTTTTAAAAGAGCCCAGTGGGGACTCCTCTGCCGACGATCCTGGGGGTGGGATCGGGGCAGTGCCAGGGCCGGTTGGAGCGGCCGGTTCATTTGCCGTACCTTGTGCGGTCGATGGGCCGGCTGCTGGCGGCCACCTCCCGGAGGAGGACGGGGACTCGGTGGGGGACGCGGGTGAAGACCTAGAGACCACCGCCAGTGAGGCGGTGGATCTGCTCGCGGCCGCCGCTGAGGCCCTCCTCGTTCCTGCAAAGGAACTCCGGGACTTTTTGGCCCAGAGCCGGGGTCGCCGCGACCAAGCCCGACTGGCCCTGGAAAGATGGTCCGAGCCGGAGCTGATCAAGGGGTCTGTCCGCGCCGCCGTTAAAACCTTGGCCGCGGGCGGGCCCTTGACAAAGGAGCAGCACCTTGAGCTGCGCGAGCTCGAGGGACTCCTCGCTGGGCTGCGGAGGGAGCGGAGTTCAACAAAAGACTCCGCTCCCTCCCCCACAATAGGTTAAGGTAGAGGTTGCACTATGCTTTTGCCATGAAGATAACCATAGCCAGCCTCAACATCAACGGCGGCAGAGGGGCACGCCGTAGATTTGACAATTTTTCGCTCCTGCGGGAGGGGAAATATGCGGTGTGCTTCCTGCAAGAAACCCACACCGTTCCGGGAGACGAAGCCACGTGGCTCCTGGAATGGCAAGGAGAGGTCCGCATGAGCCACCTCACCGCCATTTCTAGTGGGGTGGCCATCTTGCTGGGCCCGCATTTTCAGCCGGAGATCTTGGGGGTCGAGGAGCCCGTGCCAGGCCGCTTGCTGCACGTAACGGTTCGCCTGGGGGACGTGCCGCTCCATCTCGTGAACGTGTACGCCCCTCATCCCGGCCCGCAGCAAACGCGCTTCTTTGAAGAGGTGTCCGCTCTTCTTGGCTCCGTCGACGTCGGCGACTGCATTGTCCTCGGGGGGGATTTTAACTGCACCCTCGAGGCGAGGGACCGCTCCGGTGCCCCGCAGTGCATGACGGCGATGGAGAAGTTGAGGGACCTGGTCGGGTCCTTCGACTTGGTGGACGTCTGGCGAAATCTCCACCCCGACTCCAGCGCCTTTACTTGGGTGAGGCCTGGAGTTGGATGGTCTAGAGTCGACCGCCTTTACGTGTCTCGGGCGTACGTTTCCTGCGTCCCGGCGGCCTCCATGCGGCCGGTGCCGTGTTCGGACCACCACCTGGTGTGGGCGGAGCTCGCTTCGCTCCGCGCGAGGACGGGGTCCGCGTACTGGCACTTTAACAACCGGCTGCTGGAGGACGTGCGGTTCCAGGACTCGTTCCGTCGATTCTGGTCCGACTGGAGAAGGAAGCAGGGGGGCTTCCCCTCCTTGAGGCTATGGTGGGACGTGGGCAAGGCTCACGTCCGCGTCTTCTGTCAAGAGTACGCGAGGGGGTCGACCAAGAGGCGGGCGGCCAGAGTCGGGCGCCTAGAAAAAGAGGTGCTCGACCTGGAAGCCCGTCTCGGTCAAGTCGTCCAGGACCCGGCCCTGCGGACGGTGTACGAAGCGAAGAAGGCCGCGCTGAAGGACCTGCAGCTCGTCGGGTCCCGAGGCGCGTTCGTGAGGTCGCGGATCCGGTTCCTGCGGGATCTGGACCGCGGCTCCCCCTTCTTCTACTCGCTGGAAAAAAGGCAGAGTGTCCGTAAGCAGCTCTTGACGCTGCTGGCCGACGACGGCTCTCTCGTCTCGGATCCGGAGGGCGTCAACAACAGGGTCCGTGAATATTACGGGGCTCTGTTCTCTCCGGATCCGTCCAGCGAGGAAGCGCGTAGAGTTTTGTGGGAGGACCTGCCGAAGGTCGGCCTGGAGGGCGCCGAAAATCTGGAAGCTCCGCTAAGCCTGGCGGAGCTGACCGGTGCCCTCGCCCGGCTCTCGAGGGGAAAATCCTCGGGGCTGGACGGGCTGACCGTGGAGTTCCACAGGGCGTTCTGGGACGTCCTGGGGAGCGACTACGCGCGGGTCCTGGGGGAAAGTCTGGCGACCGGGGAGATGCCCCTCTCTTGGCGCAGGGCAGTCATCGTCCTGCTGCCTAAGAAGGGCGATCTCCGTCTCCTTAAGAACTGGCGCCCGGTCTCCCTCCTCAGCACGGACTACAAAATCTTCGCCAGGGCGATGTCTGCTCGCCTTGGTGCCGTGCTGGACCACATGATCCACCCCGACCAGTCATACACGGTCCCGGGCCGGACAATCCACGACAACATCCATCTGGTCCGGGACCTCATCCATTGTTCCCAGGAGGCTGGTCTGTCGGTCGCCTTCCTATCCCTCGACCAAGAGAAGGCGTTCGACAGGGTGGATCACGACTATCTGCTCGGAACTCTGCGCGCTTTCGGGTTCGGGACGCATTTCGTCGCCCGGATCCGACTTTTGTACGCCGCCGCGGAGTGTCTGATTAAGGTTAACGGGTCCTTGACGGCGCCCCTTCGCTTTAGGAGAGGGGTGCGCCAGGGATGCCCCATGTCCGGCCAGTTATACGCCGTTTGCGTGGAGCCTTTCCTGCGCCTCTTGCGGACGAGGTTGACGGGACTGGCTCTGCAAGGGCCGGGCGTGGAGGTCGTCCTCTCGGCTTACGCCGATGACGTGCTCCTCGCGATAGAGGATCCCGCTGACCTGCGGAGGATGCGTGAGTGCCAGGAGATTTACTCGGCCGCGTCCTCCGCCAGGATCAACTGGGAGAAATGTTCCGGACTCCTGGTGGGTCAGTGGCGGGTGGACTCCCTGCCGGAGGAGCTCAGGCCTTTTGCCTGGAGCACGACCCATCTCCTCTATCTGGGAGTCTACCTTAGCCCCGACGAGGGAGCCTGGCCGGCGAACTGGCAGGAGCTGGAGGCCAAGGTCGCCGCTCGCCTAGGGCGCTGGACAGGACTGCTCCGAGTGCTGTCCTACAGGGGTCGAGCGCTAGTCATAAACCAGCTGGTGGCCGCAATGCTGTGGTACCGGCTGGTCACTTTGACCCCTCCCCCTGCGTTTGTCGCCAAGATACAGAAGAAGCTGGTGGACTTCTTCTGGAACAACAGGAAGCACTGGGTCTCTGCCGCGGTCTTGAGTCTCCCGCTTGAGGAGGGCGGTCAGTCGTTGGTGTGCGTCAGCGCCCAGCTCGCGACTTTCCGTCTTCAGACCCTGCAGAGATACCTTTACGTCGAGCCCCCTCCTAGGTGGTGCGCTCTGGCGAGGTATTTCTTCCGCCAGCAGCTCGACCTCAATTATGACACGCAGCTCCTGTTTGTGAACTTGGGGGGTGCCAGGACCGCCCTCCGGGAGCTGCCTGTCTTTTACAGGGAACTCATCAGGGTCTGGAACAAAGTCTCCACCAAGCGCAGCTCTCCGCCGGCTGGAGTGGCGGCCGTCCTGCAGGAGCCGCTGCTCGGGAATCCGTACCTCCACGGCCGAGGCTTCATGTGGCGGTCGGAAGAGAGGGCTGTGGCTGGTGAGGTGACCAGGGTCAGGGACCTGCTCGATGGCGGAGGAGCGGGCTGGATGGCGCCAGACACGCTGGCGCGGCGCCTAAACTCTGCCAACGTCCGCCACGCGGCCGATGCCATCGAGTCGCTAAAAACAGCTCTGGGCCCTGACTCCGTTAGGTGCATCGAGGAGGCTCAAGCACGTGGGGAGATCCCGTCCGAACTGACCCCCGTCCGGACGGAATTCCTCATCGGCGCCAAACTCCGGAACCTCCCTCGGGGGCCGGCGCCTCACAACTTGAGCCGCCTCGGGGAAATCCCCTCCGTGCCTTTCAGTTCCGCACGGAGGGGTTTCCTGTACGGGCTGCTCCTGCACACCCTCAACTTTGCCATCCTCGCCGGCCGTCCGGACACGCCATGGCGTACCATCTTGCCGTCCGGAGGAGGCGGGGGTCCCCGATGGAGGGCACTCTACGCAGGGGTCCTCCCACTATTCATCGGGGACTTGGCCTGGAGGGTGGTGCACGGAGCAGTGCCGTGCAACAAATTTTTAAGCCGGTTCACGGACTCCCAGGCCGCCTGCAATTTCTGCGGTCTGGAGGAGTCCGTGTTCCATGTTTTTATGGAATGCACAAGGTTGCAGCCCCTGTTCCATTATTTGAAGGGGCTGCTCCTGAAATTCTGGCTGCACTTCAGTCCCACTCTCCTGATCTTTGGGCACCCTGTGCGGAGGGGAGCGGGTTGGTCCGAAGGCCTCCTCGTAGGACTGCTCCTGGGCACGGCCAAGGGTGCCATCAGCCGGTCCAGGCAGCGGGCGGTCGAGGGGGTCGTTCAACCTGACTGCCTGCCTCTCTTCCGCTCTTACATCCGGTCCAGGGTGTCCTTGGAGATGGAGCACGCGGTGTCCACCGGTACGCTCGCGGCCTTCCGCGAGAGGTGGGCACCGGAGGGACTGGAGTGCATCATCACGCCCGGCAACCAAATTTTAATTTGATTTTACGTTTTAAAGTTAATTTGTTTTAATTGCCGGTGCTTTTAGTGTCCCCTTCCCTTTTATAGGGGGCACTGGGGAAAAATTGTGATTTTAGTGCCCAAAAAAAAAAAACCAAAAAAAGAAAAACACAAAAAAAAACAAAAAAAAGGGGGGGAAAAAAAGGGCCTTGTAAATGTCTGGAGTGTCACCCAGGTCGGGTGGCACTCTTTAATGTTTATGTTTTCGCAGGTAAACTCAAAAGAGTTTCATGCACAAGGACCTCGTAGGACTGCTCCTGGGCACGGCCAAGGGTGCCATCAGCCGGTCCAGGCAGCGGGCGGTCGAGGGGGTCGTTCAACCTGACTGCCTGCCTCTCTTCCGCTCTTACATCCGATCCAGGGTGTCCTTGGAGATGGAGCACGCGGTGTCCACCGGTACGCTCGCGGCCTTCCGCGAGAGGTGGGCACCGGAGGGACTGGAGTGCATCATCACGCCCGGCAACCAAATTTTAATTTGATTTTACGTTTTAAAGTTTAATTTGTTTTAATTGCCGGTGTTTTTAGTGTCCCCCTCTCCTTTTATAGGGGGCACTGGAAAAATTTGATTTTAGCGCCCCAAAAAAAAAAACCAAAAACCAAAAAAAAAAAAAGGGGCTTGAAAATGTCTGCTGTGTCACCCAGGTCGGGTGGCACAGTTTAATGTTGTTTATGTTTTGCAGGTAGACTCCTAAAAGAGTTTCATGCACAAGGACCAATCGTGGAGCTGTGGAGGCGTGTCCTGCTCAGTTGGAGCTGTGAGCAGTGAGAGAAGCAGCCATCAACTTGAGCTCCTGCCTGGGGAGCCCTGAGACCAGCCCAGGAACAGAAGGAAGGAAGGGGCTTCACCTTCAACTTTACCCAGAGGGAGAGGAGGAGAAAAGAAAACTTTCAACATCTTTTTCACCATTCTGCAAAGAGTTGGAGAGAGGGGGAAAAACCACAACATCCAGTGTGGAAGGAGGGAGACTCTACCATTTCAACAGGTGGGTGTGGGTGCATTTCCCCAAACAGACTTTGTTGTATCGGTGGGGGGAGGAAAGAAGACCACTGAGGGCCGGAACATCGCGGGGGGTGTGTGTGTGTGTGGAAGTGTGCGTGGGGGCCTTGCTTACAACTAGGCCCCCCCCACAATTGGAACCCCCCCCACCCCCCCACATTTGCCTAGCCTGGGATAGCTGGAGCTACCAGGCTGAAGATTGTTGTTTTTCTTATTCACCCAATTAAAGATCGTTAGGAGTGCCTGGTGGCTCCAGCTACCCCAGGTGAAGACATCTTCTCCCCCCACCTGAAGACCACCCCAAAGACTTTTGTGTTTTGCCATCTGGGGAGTGCACCCACCCACAGCTGCGAGGGGAGACCTGCCCTCGCAGCCCCCCCCCCTTCCCACCCCCCTCTCTCTTTCTCCGTTACCCTCTGTTTCTCCCCTCTCTCTCTGAGAACCCTTTCCTTCCAAATTAATAAAAAAAACCCAATTAAGACAACTGAGCAGAGGGAGCAAGGCCTCTCCCCAATTGTCAACGAGGGGAGAGGTGCCTCGTTAAGGGCTCCTCTGCTCAGTTAACATAAGAGGCCATTAAAGACCATTAAGGCCTGTGACTTTGGGGTGGGTGTAGCCCTTAAAGGGACCCCGTGATGGCGACCCCATCCACGCCGGTGGCAGGGCCAGCAAGGACGTATGCGCAGGTGGCAACCGCTTCCACGGCCCCTCCTGCGCCACCCGCTGCCCTGCCACCTTTCAGACTCATTACCAAAAAACACGGGGTCAAGAGCTACACTCACCCCACAATGACCATCGAGGAGTGCGTGCGGGCGATGGCTGGGGTAGTCGGCCCCTCGGCCATTGTCGCAGCCTCCAAGATGTCTGGGAAGGCCGTGTTCTTCCTGGGGTCGGAGCGGGCGGTGTCCCTGGCCCTTGAAAAGGGGCTCACGGTGGGCGGGACGTTCCTGCCGGTGGACCCTCTCGAGGCCACCGCGCAGAGGGTCATCATTTCAAACGTCCCGCCCTTTGTTCCCGCTGAGCTCCTCCTCCCTCACCTACACCAACTGGGGGAGGTAAGGTCGGGGATCAACCCCATACCGCTCGGCCTCAGGGAGAACAGCCTGCGCCACGTGTTCTCCTTCCGCCGCCAGCTCTTTGTCCGGCTGGCGCGGGAGGACACGACGGAGGGGAATTTTAATGTGGTGCACGAGGGGACTGCCTACCGCGTCTTCTGGACGTCGGACGGCGTGCGGTGCCATGCCTGCAGGGAGGTGGGGCATGTTCGTAAGAACTGCCCCGCCTCCAAGGCCGCCAAACCACCGAAGGCGGCCAAGGCTGGTGCCGCCGCCACCCCTCCCCCTAGTTGCGTCCGCGTGCCGGGAGCCGTAGGTGCGCGGGCATCGTCGGAGGCCTTTGTTTTCAGGGCCTCCGTCGGGGGGGAGGGAGAGCGTCCGACCGGAAAGAAGGCGCGGAAGAAGACAAAACATCAAGAGGCGGGTCCCCTCAGTGCGCCGGATAATTTGACCACCGCGCTCAGCCCAACCCCGTCACCGGCGAGCGCGGGGTGCCCCGAGCCCGTGCCCGAGCCCTTGAACAACACCACAGAGGGGCCCGGGCGCGGGCAAGAAAAGGAAAAGGGGGGGGCGGAGCGGGAGGCCTCGGCAGACATGGAGGTCTCCCTGACTCCGCGCGCCCCCAGGAACAAAAAGAGGCACCGCCCCAATGACGCGGAGGGGGAACAACATCCCTCCGCGGAGGAGTCGGTGCCCGCCGCGTGTCCCGCGTCCCCCACCAGCGCCCCCAAATTGCGCTGCAGGCGCGAGGAGTCTTTCCCCGGGGAGGGTGAGACAGTTGAGGCTGCCCAGCCTCTGCCTCCCGGGGATGGAGTGGAAGATCTGCCTGTCGTGGGGGGCGTGGGGACCGCGGAGGAATGCGTAGCCGCCGGGCCGGGCGTCCCGGGGACTGAGGCGGGCGAGGCCGAAAAGGCCGAACCTGAGCCCGCCCAGCTATTACCCAACTTCCCCCGGGAGTTGCTCGACCCGGCAGAAACAAAATATATTGATTTTAATCAAACTGTAGATGCTGGGCCGGGGGGTGGCAGCGGGGAGGGGGAGGAACACCCACCCTCGCCCCTTACTTTGGAGCTGGAGCACTTGGAGGGCCTGGGGATTTCCTATGGCCGGGTCTCTCCTTGTTCTCCGGTTCCTGGGGCGGAGGGGGAACCCCTTCCGCTGTCATTTCCCGACCCAGCACCATTTTTAAAAGAGCCCAGTGGGGACTCCTCTGCCGACGATCCTGGGGGTGGGATCGGGGCAGTGCCAGGGCCGGTTGGAGCGGCCGGTTCATTTGCCGTACCTTGTGCGGTCGATGGGCCGGCTGCTGGCGGCCACCTCCCGGAGGAGGACGGGGACTCGGTGGGGGACGCGGGTGAAGACCTAGAGACCACCGCCAGTGAGGCGGTGGATCTGCTCGCGGCCGCCGCTGAGGCCCTGCTCGTTCCTGCAAAGGAACTCCGGGACTTTTTGGCCCAGAGCCGGGGTCGCCGCGACCAAGCCCGACTGGCCCTGGAAAAATGGTCCGAGCCGGAGCTGATCAAGGGGTCCGTCCGCGCCGCCGTTAAAACCTTGGCCGCGGGCGGGCCCTTGACAAAGGAGCAGCACCTTGAGCTGCGCGAGCTCGAGGGACTCCTCGCTGGGCTGCGGAGGGAGCGGAGTTCAACAAAAGACTCCGCTCCCTCCCCCACAATAGGTTAAGGTAGAGGTTGCACTATGCTTTTGTCATGAAGATAACTATAGCCAGCCTCAACATCAACGGCGGCAGAGGGGCACGCCGTAGATTTGACAATTTTTCGCTCCTGCGGGAGGGGAAATATGCGGTGTGCTTCCTGCAAGAAACCCACACCGTTCCGGGAGACGAAGCCACGTGGCTCCTGGAATGGCAAGGAGAGGTCCGCATGAGCCACCTCACCGCCATTTCTAGTGGGGTGGCCATCTTGCTGGGCCCGCATTTTCAGCCGGAGATCTTGGGGGTCGAGGAGCCCGTGCCAGGCCGCTTGCTGCACGTAACGGTTCGCCTGGGGGACGTGCCGCTCCATCTCGTGAACGTGTACGCCCCTCATCCCGGCCCGCAGCAAACGCGCTTCTTTGAAGAGGTGTCCGCTCTTCTTGGCTCCGTCGACGTCGGCGACTGCATTGTCCTCGGGGGGGATTTTAACTGCACCCTCGAGGCGAGGGACCGCTCCGGTGCCCCGCAGTGCATGACGGCGATGGAGAAGTTGAGGGACCTGGTCAGGTCCTTCGACTTGGTGGACGTCTGGCGAAATCTCCACCCCGACTCCAGCGCCTTTACTTGGGTGAGGCCTGGAGTTGGATGGTCTAGAGTCGACCGCCTTTACGTGTCTCGGGCGTACGTTTCCTGCGTCCCGGCGGCCTCCATGCGGCCGGTGCCGTGTTCGGACCACCACCTGGTGTGGGCGGAGCTCGCTTCGCTCCGCGCGAGGACGGGGTCCGCGTACTGGCACTTTAACAACCGGCTGCTGGAGGACGTGCGGTTCCAGGACTCGTTCCGTCGATTCTGGTCCGACTGGAGAAGGAAGCAGGGGGGCTTCCCCTCCTTGAGGCTATGGTGGGACGTGGGCAAGGCTCACGTCCGCGTCTTCTGTCAAGAGTACGCGAGGGGGTCGACCAAGAGGCGGGCGGCCAGAGTCGGGCGCCTAGAAAAAGAGGTGCTCGACCTGGAAGCCCGTCTCGGTCAAGTCGTCCAGGACCCGGCCCTGCGGACGGTGTACGAAGCGAAGAAGGCCGCGCTGAAGGACCTGCAGCTCGTCGGGTCCCGAGGCGCGTTCGTGAGGTCGCGGATCCGGTTCCTGCGGGATCTGGACCGCGGCTCCCCCTTCTTCTACTCGCTGGAAAAAAGGCAGAGTGTCCGTAAGCAGCTCTTGACGCTGCTGGCCGACGACGGCTCTCTCGTCTCGGATCCGGAGGGCGTCAACAACAGGGTCCGTGAATATTACGGGGCTCTGTTCTCTCCGGATCCGTCCAGCGAGGAAGCGCGTAGAGTTTTGTGGGAGGACCTGCCGAAGGTCAGCCCGGAGGGCGCCGAAAATCTGGAAGCTCCGCTAAGCCTGGCGGAGCTGACCGGTGCCCTCGCCCGGCTCTCGAGGGGAAAATCCCCGGGGCTGGACGGGCTGACCGTGGAGTTCCACAGGGCGTTCTGGGACGTCCTGGGGAGCGACTACGCGCGGGTCCTGGGGGAAAGTCTGGCGACCGGGGAGATGCCCCTCTCTTGGCGCAGGGCAGTCATCGTCCTGCTGCCTAAGAAGGGCGATCTCCGCCTCCTTAAGAACTGGCGCCCGGTCTCCCTCCTCAGCACGGACTACAAAATCTTCGCCAGGGCGATGTCTGCTCGCCTTGGTGCCGTGCTGGACCACATGATCCACCCCGACCAGTCATACACGGTCCCGGGCCGGACAATCCACGATAACATCCATCTGGTCCGGGACCTCATCCATTGTTCCCAGGAGGCTGGTCTGTCGGTCGCCTTCCTATCCCTCGACCAAGAGAAGGCGTTCGACAGGGTGGATCACGACTATCTGCTCGGAACTCTGCGCGCTTTCGGGTTCGGGACGCATTTCGTCGCCCGGATCCGACTTTTGTACGCCGCCGCGGAGTGTCTGATTAAGGTTAACGGGTCCTTGACGGCGCCCCTTCGCTTTAGGAGAGGGGTGCGCCAGGGATGCCCCATGTCCGGCCAGTTATACGCCGTTTGCGTGGAGCCTTTCCTGCGCCTCTTGCGGACGAGGTTGACGGGACTGGCTCTGCAAGGGCCGGGCGTGGAGGTCGTCCTCTCGGCTTACGCCGATGACGTGCTCCTCGCGGTAGAGGATCCCGCTGACCTGCGGAGGATGCGTGAGTGCCAGGAGATTTACTCGGCCGCGTCCTCCGCCAGGATCAACTGGGAGAAATGTTCCGGACTCCTGGTGGGTCAGTGGCGGGTGGACTCCCTGCCGGAGGAGCTCAGGCCTTTTGCCTGGAGCACGACCCATCTCCTCTATCTGGGAGTCTACCTTAGCCCCGACGAGGGAGCCTGGCCGGCGAACTGGCAGGAGCTGGAGGCCAAGGTCGCCGCTCGCCTAGGGCGCTGGACAGGACTGCTCCGAGTGCTGTCCTACAGGGGTCGAGCGCTAGTCATAAACCAGCTGGTGGCCGCAATGCTGTGGTACCGGCTGGTCACTTTGACCCCTCCCCCTGCGTTTGTCGCCAAGATACAGAAGAAGCTGGTGGACTTCTTCTGGAACAACAGGAAGCACTGGGTCTCTGCCGCGGTCTTGAGTCTCCCGCTTGAGGAGGGCGGTCAGTCGTTGGTGTGCGTCAGCGCCCAGCTCGCGACTTTCCGTCTTCAGACCCTGCAGAGATACCTTTACGTCGAGCCCCCTCCTAGGTGGTGTGCTCTGGCGAGGTATTTCTTCCGCCAGCAGCTCGACCTCAATTATGACACGCAGCTCCTGTTTGTGAACTTGGGGGGTGCCAGGACCGCCCTCCGGGAGCTGCCTGTCTTTTACAGGGAACTCATCAGGGTCTGGAACAAAGTCTCCACCAAGCGCAGCTCTCCACCGGCTGGAGTGGCGGCCGTCCTGCAGGAGCCGCTGCTCGGGAATCCGTACCTCCACGGCCGAGGCTTTATGTGGCGGTCGGAAGAGAGGGCTGTGGCTGGTGAGGTGACCAGGGTCAGGGACCTGCTCGATGGCGGAGGAGCGGGCTGGATGGCGCCAGTCACGCTGGCGCGGCGCCTAAATTCTGCCAACGTCCGCCACGCGGCCGATGCCATCGAGTCGCTAAAAACAGCTCTGGGCCCTGACTCCGTTAGGTGTATCGAGGAGGCTCAGGCACGTGGGGAGATCCCGTCCGAACTGACCCCCGTCCGGACGGAATTCCTCATCGGCGCCAAACCCCGGAACCTCCCTCGGGGGCCGGCGCCTCACAACTTGAGCCGCCTCGGGGAAATCCCCTCCGTGCCTTTCAGTTCCGCGCGGAGGGGTTTCCTGTACGGGCTGCTCCTGCACACCCTCAACTTTGCCATCCTCGCCGGCCGTCCGGACACGCCATGGCGTACCATCTTGCCGTCCGGAGGAGGCGGGGGTCCCCGATGGAGGGCACTCTACGCAGGGGTCCTCCCACTATTCATCGGGGACTTGGCCTGGGGGGTGGTGCACGGAGCAGTGCCGTGCAACAAATTTTTAAGCCGGTTCACGGACTCCCAGGCCGCCTGCAATTTCTGCGGTCTGGAGGAGTCCGTGTTCCATGTTTTTATGGAGTGCACAAGGTTGCAGCCCCTGTTCCACTATTTGAAGGGGCTGCTCCTGAAATTCTGGCTGCACTTCAGTCCCACTCTCCTGATCTTTGGGCACCCTGTGCGGAGGGGAGCGGGTAGGTCCGAAGGCCTCCTCGTAGGACTGCTCCTGGGCACGGCCAAGGGTGCCATCAGCCGGTCCAGGCAGCGGGCGGTCGAGGGGGTCGTTCAACCTGACTGCCTGCCTCTCTTCCGCTCTTACATCCGGTCCAGGGTGTCCTTGGAGATGGAGCACGCGGTGTCCACCGGTACGCTCGCGGCCTTCCGCGAGAGGTGGGCACCGGAGGGACTGGAGTGCATCATCACGCCCGGCAACCAAATTTTAATTTGATTTTACGTTTTAAAGTTTAATTTGTTTTAATTGCCGGTGTTTTTAGTGTCCCCCTCTCCTTTTATAGGGGGCACTGGAAAAATTTGATTTTAGCGCCCCAAAAAAAAAAAAAACAAAAACCAAAAAAAAAAAAGGGGCTTGAAAATGTCTGCTGTGTCACCCAGGTCGGGTGGCACAGTTTAATATTGTTTATGTTTTGCAGGTAGACTCCTAAAAGAGTTTCATGCACAAGGACCAATCGTGGAGCTGTGGAGGCGTGTCCTGCTCAGTTGGAGCTGTGAGCAGTGAGAGAAGCAGCCATCAACTTGAGCTCCTGCCTGGGGAGCCCTGAGACCAGCCCAGGAACAGAAGGAAGGAAGGGGCTTCAACACAAATTTACCCAGAGGGAGAGGAGGAAAAAGCAGAAAACATTTAACATCTTTTTACCATTCTGCAAGGAGTTGGAGAGAGGGGGAAAAACCACAACCAACATCCAGTGTGGAAGGAGGGAGACTCAACATTCTACAGGTGGGTGTGGGTGCATTTCCCCAAACAGACTTTGTTGTATCGGTGGGGGGAGGAAAGAAGACCACTGAGGGCCGGAACATCGCGGGGGGTGTGTGTGTGTGTGGTAGTGTGCGTGGGGGCCGTGCTTACAACTAGGCCCCCCCCCACAATTGGAACCCCCCCCACCCCCCACATTTGCCTAGCCTGGGATAGCTGGAGCTACCAGGCTGAAGATTGTTATTAATCACCCAATTAAAGATCGTTAGGAGTGCCTGGTGGCTCCAGCTACCCCAGGTGAAGACATCTTCTCCCCCCACCTGAAGACCACCCCAAAGACTTTTGTGTTTTGCCATCTGGGGAGTGCACCCACCCACAGCTGCGAGGGGAGACCTGCCCTCGCAGCCCCCCCCCCTTCCCACCCCCCTCTCTCTTTCTCCGTTACCCTCTGTTTCTCCCCTCTCTCTCTGAGAACCCTTTCCTTCCAAATTAATAAAAAAAACCCAATTAAGACAACTGAGCAGAGGGAGCAAGGCCTCTCCCCAATTGTCAACGAGGGGAGAGGTGCCTCGTTAAGGGCTCCTCTGCTCAGTTAACATAAGAGGCCATTAAAGACCATTAAGGCCTGTGACTTTGGGGTGGGTGTAGCCCTTAAAGGGACCCCGTGATGGCGACCCCATCCACGCCGGTGGCAGGGCCAGCAAGGACGTATGCGCAGGCGGTGTCCACATCCACGGCACCTCCTGCGCCACCCGCTGCCCTGCCACCGTTCAGACTTATAACCAGGAAACACGGGGTCAAGAGCTACACTCACCCCACAATGAGCATTGAGGAGTGCGTGCGGGCGATGGCTGGGGTAGTCGGCCCCTCGGCCATTGTCGCAGCCTCCAAGATGTCTGGGAAGGCCGTGTTCTTCCTGGGGTCGGAGCGGGCGGTGTCCCTGGCCCTTGAAAAGGGGCTCACGGTGGGCGGGACGTTCCTGCCGGTGGACCCTCTCGAGGCCACCGCGCAGAGGGTCATCATTTCAAACGTCCCGCCCTTTGTTTCCGCTGAGCTCCTCCTCCCTCACCTACAACAACTGGGGGAGGTAAGGTCAGGGATCAACCCCATACCGCTCGGCCTCAGGGAGAGCAGCCTGCGCCACGTGTTCTCCTTCCGCCGCCAGCTCTTTGTCCGGCTGGCGCGGGAGGACACGACGGAGGGAGATTTTAATGTGGTGCACGAGGGGACTGCCTACCGCGTCTTCTGGACGTCGGACGGCGTGCGGTGCCATGCCTGCAGGGAGGTGGGGCATGTTCGCAAGAACTGCCCCGCCTCCAAGGCCGCCAAACCACCGAAGGCGGCCAAGGCTGGCGCTGCCGCCACCCCTCCCCCTAGTTGCGTCCGCGTGCCGGGAGCCATAGGTGCGCGGGCATCGTCGGAGGCCTTTGTTTTCAGGGCCTCCGGCGGGGGGGAGGGAGAGCGTCCGAGCGGAAAGAAGGCGCGGAAGAAGGAGAAACATCTAGAGGCGGGTCCCCTCGGTGCGCCGGAAAGTCTGACCACCGCGCTCAGCCCAACCCAGTCACCGGCGAGCGCGGGGTGCCCCGAGCCCGTGCCCGGGCCCTTGAATACCACCACAGAGGGGCCCAGGCGCGGGCAAGAAAAGGAAAAGGGGGGGGCGGAGCGGGAGGCCTCGGCAGACATGGAGGTCTCCCTGACTCCGCGCGCCCCCAGGAACAAAAAGAGGCACCGCCCCAATGAGGCGGAGGGGGAACAACATCCCTCCGCGGAGGAGGCGGTGCCCGCCGCGTGTCCCGCGTCCCCCACCAGCGCCCCCAAATTGCGCTGCAGGCGCGAGGAGTCTTTCCCCGGGGAGGGTGAGACAGTTGAGGCTGCCCAGCCTCTGCCTCCCGGGGATGGAGTGGAAGATCTGCCTGTCGTGGGGGGCGTGGGGACCGCGGAGGAATGCGTAGCCGCCGGGCCGGGCGTCCCGGGGACTGAGGCGGGCGAGGCCGAAAAGGCCGAACCTGAGCCCGCCCAGCTATTACCCAACTTCCCCCGGGATTTGCTCGACCCGGCAGAGAATGAAACAAATAATTATGACACTGTAGATGCTGGGCCGGGGGGTGGCAGCGGGGAGGGGGAGGAACACCCACCCTCGCCCCTTACTTTGGAGCTGGAGCACTTGGAGGGCCTGGGGATTTCCTATGGACGGGTCTCTCCTTGTTCTCCGGTTCCTGGGGCGGAGGGGGAACCCCTTCCGCTGTCATTTCCCGACCCAGCACCATTTTTAAAAGAGCCCAGTGGGGACTCCTCTGCCGACGATCCTGGGGGTGGGATCGGGGCAGTGCCAGGGCCGGTTGGAGCGGCCGGTTCATTTGCCGTACCTTGTGCGGTCGATGGGCCGGCTGCTGGCGGCCACCTCCCGGAGGAGGACGGGGACTCGGTGGGGGACGCGGGTGAAGACCTAGAGACCACCGCCAGTGAGGCGGTGGATCTGCTCGCGGCCGCCGCTGAGGCCCTGCTCGTTCCTGCAAAGGAACTCCGGGACTTTTTGGCCCAGAGCCGGGGTCGCCGCGACCAAGCCCGACTGGCCCTGGAAAAATGGTCCGAGCCGGAGCTGATCAAGGGGTCCGTCCGCGCCGCCGTTAAAACCTTGGCCGCGGGCGGGCCCTTGACAAAGGAGCAGCACCTTGAGCTGCGCGAGCTCGAGGGACTCCTCGCTGGGCTGCGGAGGGAGCGGAGTTCAACAAAAGACTCCGCTCTCTCACCCCACAATAGGTTAAGGTAGAGGTTGCACTATGCTTTTGCCATGAAGATAACCATAGCCAGCCTCAACATCAACGGCGGCAGAGGGGCACGCCGTAGATTTGACAATTTTTCGCTCCTGCGGGAGGGGAAATATGCGGTGTGCTTCCTGCAAGAAACCCACACCGTTCCGGGAGACGAAGCCACGTGGCTCCTGGAATGGCAAGGAGAGGTCCGCATGAGCCACCTCACCGCCATTTCTAGTGGGGTGGCCATCTTGCTGGGCCCGCATTTTCAGCCGGAGATCTTGGGGGTCGAGGAGCCCGTGCCAGGCCGCTTGCTGCACGTAACGGTTCGCCTGGGGGACGTGCCGCTCCATCTCGTGAACGTGTACGCCCCTCATCCCGGCCCGCAGCAAACGCGCTTCTTTGAAGAGGTGTCCGCTCTTCTTGGCTCCGTCGACGTCGGCGACTGCATTGTCCTCGGGGGGGATTTTAACTGCACCCTCGAGGCGAGGGACCGCTCCGGTGCCCCGCAGTGCATGACGGCGATGGAGAAGTTGAGGGACCTGGTCGGGTCCTTCGACTTGGTGGACGTCTGGCGAAATCTCCACCCCGACTCCAGCGCCTTTACTTGGGTGAGGCCTGGAGTTGGATGGTCTAGAGTCGACCGCCTTTACGTGTCTCGGGCGTACGTTTCCTGCGTCCCGGCGGCCTCCATGCGGCCGGTGCCGTGTTCGGACCACCACCTGGTGTGGGCGGAGCTCGCTTCGCTCCGCGCGAGGACGGGGTCCGCGTACTGGCACTTTAACAACCGGCTGCTGGAGGACGTGCGGTTCCAGGACTCGTTCCGTCGATTCTGGTCCGACTGGAGAAGGAAGCAGGGGGGCTTCCCCTCCTTGAGGCTATGGTGGGACGTGGGCAAGGCTCACGTCCGCGTCTTCTGTCAAGAGTACGCGAGGGGGTCGACCAAGAGGCGGGCGGCCAGAGTCGGGCGCCTAGAAAAAGAGGTGCTCGACCTGGAAGGCCGTCTCGGTCAAGTCGTCCAGGACCCGGCCCTGCGGACGGTGTACGAAGCGAAGAAGGCCGCGCTGAAGGACCTGCAGCTCGTCGGGTCCCGAGGCGCGTTCGTGAGGTCGCGGATCCGGTTCCTGCGGGATCTGGACCGCGGCTCCCCCTTCTTCTACTCGCTGGAAAAAAGGCAGAGTGTCCGTAAGCAGCTCTTGACGCTGCTGGCCGACGACGGCTCTCTCGTCTCGGATCCGGAGGGCGTCAACAACAGGGTCCGTGAATATTACGGGGCTCTGTTCTCTCCGGATCCGTCCAGCGAGGAAGCGCGTAGAGTTTTGTGGGAGGACCTGCCGAAGGTCAGCCCGGAGGGCGCCGAAAATCTGGAAGCTCCGCTAAGCCTGGCGGAGCTGACCGGTGCCCTCGCCCGGCTCTCGAGGGGAAAATCCCCGGGGCTGGACGGGCTGACCGTGGAGTTCCACAGGGCGTTCTGGGACGTCCTGGGGAGCGACTACGCGCGGGTCCTGGGGGAAAGTCTGGCGACCGGGGAGATGCCCCTCTCTTGGCGCAGGGCAGTCATCGTCCTGCTGCCTAAGAAGGGCGATCTCCGCCTCCTTAAGAACTGGCGCCCGGTCTCCCTCCTCAGCACGGACTACAAAATCTTCGCCAGGGCGATGTCTGCTCGCCTTGGTGCCGTGCTGGACCACATGATTCACCCCGACCAGTCATACACGGTCCCGGGCCGGACGATCCACGACAACATCCATCTGGTCCGGGACCTCATCCATTGTTCCCAGGAGGCTGGTCTGTCGGTCGCCTTCCTATCCCTCGACCAAGAGAAGGCGTTCGACAGGGTGGATCACGACTATCTGCTCGGAACTCTGCGCGCTTTCGGGTTCGGGACGCATTTCGTCGCCCGGATCCGACTTTTGTCCGCCGCCGCGGAGTGTCTGATTAAGGTTAACGGGTCCTTGACGGCGCCCCTTCGCTTTAGGAGAGGGGTGCGCCAGGGATGCCCCATGTCCGGCCAGTTATACGCCGTTTGCGTGGAGCCTTTCCTGCGCCTCTTGCGGACGAGGTTGACGGGACTGGCTCTGCAAGGGCCGGGCGTGGAGGTCGTCCTCTCGGCTTACGCCGATGACGTGCTCCTCGCGGTAGAGGATCCCGCTGACCTGCGGAGGATGCGTGAGTGCCAGGAGATTTACTCGGCCGCGTCCTCCGCCAGGATCAACTGGGAGAAATGTTCCGGACTCCTGGTGGGTCAGTGGCGGGTGGACTCCCTGCCGGAGGAGCTCAGGCCTTTTGCCTGGAGCACGACCCATCTCCTCTATCTGGGAGTCTACCTTAGCCCCGACGAGGGAGCCTGGCCGGCGAACTGGCAGGAGCTGGAGGCCAAGGTCGCCGCTCGCCTAGGGCGCTGGACAGGACTGCTCCGAGTGCTGTCCTACAGGGGTCGAGCGCTAGTCATAAACCAGCTGGTGGCCGCAATGCTGTGGTACCGGCTGGTCACTTTGACCCCTCCCCCTGCGTTTGTCGCCAAGATACAGAAGAAGCTGGTGGACTTCTTCTGGAACAACAGGAAGCACTGGGTCTCTGCCGCGGTCTTGAGTCTCCCGCTTGAGGAGGGCGGTCAGTCGTTGGTGTGCGTCAGCGCCCAGCTCGCGACTTTCCGTCTTCAGACCCTGCAGAGATACCTTTACGTCGAGCCCCCTCCTAGGTGGTGTGCTCTGGCGAGGTATTTCTTCCGCCAGCAGCTCGACCTCAATTATGACACGCAGCTCCTGTTTGTGAACTTGGGGGGTGCCAGGACCGCCCTCCGGGAGCTGCCTGTCTTTTACAGGGAACTCATCAGGGTCTGGAACAAAGTCTCCACCAAGCGCAGCTCTCCACCGGCTGGAGTGGCGGCCGTCCTGCAGGAGCCGCTGCTCGGGAATCCGTACCTCCACGGCCGAGGCTTTATGTGGCGGTCGGAAGAGAGGGCTGTGGCTGGTGAGGTGACCAGGGTCAGGGACCTGCTCGATGGCGGAGGAGCGGGCTGGATGGCGCCAGTCACGCTGGCGCGGCGCCTAAATTCTGCCAACGTCCGCCACGCGGCCGATGCCATCGAGTCGCTAAAAACAGCTCTGGGCCCTGACTCCGTTAGGTGTATCGAGGAGGCTCAGGCACGTGGGGAGATCCCGTCCGAACTGACCCCCGTCCGGACGGAATTCCTCATCGGCGCCAAACCCCGGAACCTCCCTCGGGGGCCGGCGCCTCACAACTTGAGCCGCCTCGGGGAAATCCCCTCCGTGCCTTTCAGTTCCGCGCGGAGGGGTTTCCTGTACGGGCTGCTCCTGCACACCCTCAACTTTGCCATCCTCGCCGGCCGTCCGGACACGCCATGGCGTACCATCTTGCCGTCCGGAGGAGGCGGGGGTCCCCGATGGAGGGCACTCTACGCAGGGGTCCTCCCACTATTCATCGGGGACTTGGCCTGGGGGGTGGTGCACGGAGCAGTGCCGTGCAACAAATTTTTAAGCCGGTTCACGGACTCCCAGGCCGCCTGCAATTTCTGCGGTCTGGAGGAGTCCGTGTTCCATGTTTTTATGGAGTGCACAAGGTTGCAGCCCCTGTTCCACTATTTGAAGGGGCTGCTCCTGAAATTCTGGCTGCACTTCAGTCCCACTCTCCTGATCTTTGGGCACCCTGTGCGGAGGGGAGCGGGTAGGTCCGAAGGCCTCCTCGTAGGACTGCTCCTGGGCACGGCCAAGGGTGCCATCAGCCGGTCCAGGCAGCGGGCGGTCGAGGGGGTTGTTCAACCTGACTGCCTGCCTCTCTTCCGCTCTTACATCCGGTCCAGGGTGTCCTTGGAGATGGAGCACGCGGTGTCCACCGGTACGCTCGCGGCCTTCCGCGAGAGGTGGGCACCGGAGGGACTGGAGTGCATCATCACGCCCGGCAACCAAATTTTAATTTGATTTTACGTTTTAAAGTTTAATTTGTTTTAATTGCCGGTGTTTTTAGTGTCCCCCTCTCCTTTTATAGGGGGCACTGGAAAAATTTGATTTTAGCGCCCCAAAAAAAAAAAAACCAAAAACCAAAAAAAAAAAAGGGGCTTGAAAATGTCTGCTGTGTCACCCAGGTCGGGTGGCACAGTTTAATATTGTTTATGTTTTGCAGGTAGACTCCTAAAAGAGTTTCATGCACAAGGACCAATCGTGGAGCTGTGGAGGCGTGTCCTGCTCAGTTGGAGCTGTGAGCAGTGAGAGAAGCAGCCATCAACTTGAGCTCCTGCCTGGGGAGCCCTGAGACCAGCCCAGGAACAGAAGGAAGGAAGGGGCTTCACCTTCAACTTTACCCAGAGGGAGAGGAGGAGAAAAGAAAACTTTCAACATCTTTTTCACCATTCTGCAAAGAGTTGGAGAGAGGGGGAAAAACCACAACATCCAGTGTGGAAGGAGGGAGACTCTACCATTTCAACAGGTGGGTGTGGGTGCATTTCCCCAAACAGACTTTGTTGTATCGGTGGGGGGAGGAAAGAAGACCACTGAGGGCCGGAACATCGCGGGGGGTGTGTGTGTGTGTGGAAGTGTGCGTGGGGGCCTTGCTTACAACTAGGCCCCCCCCACAATTGGAACCCCCCCCACCCCCCCACATTTGCCTAGCCTGGGATAGCTGGAGCTACCAGGCTGAAGATTGTTGTTTTTCTTATTCACCCAATTAAAGATCGTTAGGAGTGCCTGGTGGCTCCAGCTACCCCAGGTGAAGACATCTTCTCCCCCCACCTGAAGACCACCCCAAAGACTTTTGTGTTTTGCCATCTGGGGAGTGCACCCACCCACAGCTGCGAGGGGAGACCTGCCCTCGCAGCCCCCCCCCCTTCCCACCCCCCTCTCTCTTTCTCCGTTACCCTCTGTTTCTCCCCTCTCTCTCTGAGAACCCTTTCCTTCCAAATTAATAAAAAAAACCCAATTAAGACAACTGAGCAGAGGGAGCAAGGCCTCTCCCCAATTGTCAACGAGGGGAGAGGTGCCTCGTTAAGGGCTCCTCTGCTCAGTTAACATAAGAGGCCATTAAAGACCATTAAGGCCTGTGACTTTGGGGTGGGTGTAGCCCTTAAAGGGACCCCGTGATGGCGACCCCATCCACGCCGGTGGCAGGGCCAGCAAGGACGTATGCGCAGGCGGTGTCCACATCCACGGCACCTCCTGCGCCACCCGCTGCCCTGCCACCGTTCAGACTTATAACCAGGAAACACGGGGTCAAGAGCTACACTCACCCCACAATGAGCATTGAGGAGTGCGTGCGGGCGATGGCTGGGGTAGTCGGCCCCTCGGCCATTGTCGCAGCCTCCAAGATGTCTGGGAAGGCCGTGTTCTTCCTGGGGTCGGAGCGGGCGGTGTCCCTGGCCCTTGAAAAGGGGCTCACGGTGGGCGGGACGTTCCTGCCGGTGGACCCTCTCGAGGCCACCGCGCAGAGGGTCATCATTTCAAACGTCCCGCCCTTTGTTTCCGCTGAGCTCCTCCTCCCTCACCTACAACAACTGGGGGAGGTAAGGTCAGGGATCAACCCCATACCGCTCGGCCTCAGGGAGAGCAGCCTGCGCCACGTGTTCTCCTTCCGCCGCCAGCTCTTTGTCCGGCTGGCGCGGGAGGACACGACGGAGGGAGATTTTAATGTGGTGCACGAGGGGACTGCCTACCGCGTCTTCTGGACGTCGGACGGCGTGCGGTGCCATGCCTGCAGGGAGGTGGGGCATGTTCGCAAGAACTGCCCCGCCTCCAAGGCCGCCAAACCACCGAAGGCGGCCAAGGCTGGCGATGCCGCCACCCCTCCCCCTAGTTGCGTCCGCGTGCCGGGAGCCATAGGTGCGCGGGCATCGTCGGAGGCCTTTGTTTTCAGGGCCTCCGGCGGGGGGGAGGGAGAGCGTCCGAGCGGAAAGAAGGCGCGGAAGAAGGAGAAACATCTAGAGGCGGGTCCCCTCGGTGCGCCGGAAAGTCTGACCACCGCGCTCAGCCCAACCCAGTCACCGGCGAGCGCGGGGTGCCCCGAGCCCGTGCCCGGGCCCTTGAATACCACCACAGAGGGGCCCAGGCGCGGGCAAGAAAAGGAAAAGGGGGGGGCGGAGCGGGAGGCCTCGGCAGACATGGAGGTCTCCCTGACTCCGCGCGCCCCCAGGAACAAAAAGAGGCACCGCCCCAATGAGGCGGAGGGGGAACAACATCCCTCCGCGGAGGAGGCGGTGCCCGCCGCGTGTCCCGCGTCCCCCACCAGCGCCCCCAAATTGCGCTGCAGGCGCGAGGAGTCTTTCCCCGGGGAGGGTGAGACAGTTGAGGCTGCCCAGCCTCTGCCTCCCGGGGATGGAGTGGAAGATCTGCCTGTCGTGGGGGGCGTGGGGACCGCGGAGGAATGCGTAGCCGCCGGGCCGGGCGTCCCGGGGACTGAGGCGGGCGAGGCCGAAAAGGCCGAACCTGAGCCCGCCCAGCTATTATCCAACTTCCCCCGGGAGTCGCTCGACCCGGCAGAAAAACAATTAAATAATTATGACACTGTAGATGCTGGGCCGGGGGGTGGCAGCGGGGAGGGGGAGGAACACCCACCCTCGCCCCTTACTTTGGAGCTGGAGCACTTGGAGGGCCTGGGGATTTCCTATGGCCGGGTCTCTCCTTGTTCTCCGGTTCCTGGGGCGGAGGGGGAACCCCTTCCGCTGTCATTTCCCGACCCAGCACCATTTTTAAAAGAGCCCAGTGGGGACTCCTCTGCCGACGATCCTGGGGGTGGGATCGGGGCAGTGCCAGGGCCGGTTGGAGCGGCCGGTTCATTTGCCGTACCTTGTGCGGTCGATGGGCCGGCTGCTGGCGGCCACCTCCCGGAGGAGGACGGGGACTCGGTGGGGGACGCGGGTGAAGACCTAGAGACCACCGCCAGGGAGGCGGTGGATCTGCTCGCGGCCGCCGCTGAGGCCCTCCTCGTTCCTGCAAAGGAACTCCGGGACTTTTTGGCCCAGAGCCGGGGTCGCCGCGACCAAGCCCGACTGGCCCTGGAAAAATGGTCCGAGCCGGAGCTGATCAAGGGGTCCGTCCGCGCCGCCGTTAAAACCTTGGCCGCGGGCGGGCCCTTGACAAAGGAGCAGCACCTTGAGCTGCGCGAGCTCGAGGGACTCCTCGCTGGGCTGCGGAGGGAGCGGAGTTCAACAAAAGACTCCGCTCCCTCCCCCACAATAGGTTAAGGTAGAGGTTGCACTATGCTTTTGCCATGAAGATAACCATAGCCAGCCTCAACATCAACGGCGGCAGAGGGGCACGCCGTAGATTTGACAATTTTTCGCTCCTGCGGGAGGGGAAATATGCGGTGTGCTTCCTGCAAGAAACCCACACCGTTCCGGGAGACGAAGCCACGTGGCTCCTGGAATGGCAAGGAGAGGTCCGCATGAGCCACCTCACCGCCATTTCAAGTGGGGTGGCCATCTTGCTGGGCCCGCATTTTCAGCCGGAGATCTTGGGGGTCGAGGAGCCCGTGCCAGGCCGCTTGCTGCACGTAACGGTTCGCCTGGGGGACGTGCCGCTCCATCTCGTGAACGTGTACGCCCCTCATCCCGGCCCGCAGCAAACGCGCTTCTTTGAAGAGGTGTCCGCTCTTCTTGGCTCCGTCGACGTCGGCGACTGCATTGTCCTCGGGGGGGATTTTAACTGCACCCTCGAGGCGAGGGACCGCTCCGGTGCCCCGCAGTGCATGACGGCGATGGAGAAGTTGAGGGACCTGGTCGGGTCCTTCGACTTGGTGGACGTCTGGCGAAATCTCCACCCCGACTCCAGCGCCTTTACTTGGGTGAGGCCTGGAGTTGGATGGTCTAGGGTCGACCGCCTTTACGTGTCTCGGGCGTACGTTTCCTGCGTCCCGGCGGCCTCCATGCGGCCGGTGCCGTGTTCGGACCACCACCTGGTGTGGGCGGAGCTCGCTTCGCTCCGCGCGAGGACGGGTTCCGCGTACTGGCACTTTAACAACCGGCTGCTGGAGGACGTGCGGTTCCAGGACTCGTTCCGTCGATTCTGGTCCGACTGGAGAAGGAAGCAGGGGGGCTTCCCCTCCTTGAGGCTATGGTGGGACGTGGGCAAGGCTCACGTCCGCGTCTTCTGTCAAGAGTACGCGAGGGGGTCGACCAAGAGGCGGGCGGCCAGAGTCGGGCGCCTAGAAAAAGAGGTGCTCGACCTGGAAGCCCGTCTCGGTCAAGTCGTCCAGGACCCGGCCCTGCGGACGGTGTACGAAGCGAAGAAGGCCGCGCTGAAGGACCTGCAGCTCGTCGGGGCCCGAGGCGCGTTCGTGAGGTCGCGGATCCGGTTCCTGCGGGATCTGGACCGCGGCTCCCCCTTCTTCTACTCGCTGGAAAAAAGGCAGAGTGTCCGTAAGCAGCTCTTGACGCTGCTGGCCGACGACGGCTCTCTCGTCTCGGCTCCGGAGGGCGTCAACAACAGGGTCCGTGAATATTACGGGGCTCTGTTCTCTCCGGATCCGTCCAGCGAGGAAGCGCGTAGAGTTTTGTGGGAGGACCTGCCGAAGGTCGGCCCGGAGGGCGCCGAAAATCTGGAAGCTCCGCTAAGCCTGGCGGAGCTGACCGGTGCCCTCGCCCGGCTCTCGAGGGGAAAATCCCCGGGGCTGGACGGGCTGACCGTGGAGTTCCACAGGGCGTTCTGGGACGTCCTGGGGAGCGACTACGCGCGGGTCCTGGGGGAAAGTCTGGCGACCGGGGAGATGCCCCTCTCTTGGCGCAGGGCAGTCATCGTCCTGCTGCCTAAGAAGGGCGATCTCCGCCTCCTTAAGAACTGGCGCCCGGTCTCCCTCCTCAGCACGGACTACAAAATCTTCGCCAGGGCGATGTCTGCTCGCCTTGGTGCCGTGCTGGACCACATGATCCACCCCGACCAGTCATACACGGTCCCGGGCCGGACAATCCACGACAACATCCATCTGGTCCGGGACCTCATCCATTGCTCCCAGGAGGCTGGTCTGTCGGTCGCCTTCCTATCCCTCGACCAAGAGAAGGCGTTCGACAGGGTGGATCACGACTATCTGCTCGGAACTCTGCGCGCTTTCGGGTTCGGGACGCATTTCGTCGCCCGGATCCGACTTTTGTACGCCGCCGCGGAGTGTCTGATTAAGGTTAACGGGTCCTTGACGGCGCCCCTTCGCTTTAGGAGAGGGGTGCGCCAGGGATGCCCCATGTCCGGCCAGTTATACGCCGTTTGCGTGGAGCCTTTCCTGCGCCTCTTGCGGACGAGGTTGACGGGACTGGCTCTGCAAGGGCCGGGCGTGGAGGTCGTCCTCTCGGCTTACGCCGATGACGTGCTCCTCGCGGTAGAGGATCCCGCTGACCTGCGGAGGATGCGTGAGTGCCAGGAGATTTACTCGGCCGCGTCCTCCGCCAGGATCAACTGGGAGAAATGTTCCGGACTCCTGGTGGGTCAGTGGCGGGTGGACTCCCTGCCGGAGGAGCTCAGGCCTTTTGCCTGGAGCACGACCCATCTCCTCTATCTGGGAGTCTACCTTAGCCCCGACGAGGAAGCCTGGCCGGCGAACTGGCAGGAGCTGGAGGCCAAGGTCGCCGCTCGCCTAGGGCGCTGGACAGGACTGCTCCGAGTGCTGTCCTACAGGGGTCGAGCGCTAGTCATAAACCAGCTGGTGGCCGCAATGCTGTGGTACCGGCTGGTCACTTTGACCCCTCCCCCTGCGTTTGTCGCCAAGATACAGAAGAAGCTGGTGGACTTCTTCTGGAACAACAGGAAGCACTGGGTCTCTGTCGCGGTCTTGAGTCTCCCGCTTGAGGAGGGCGGTCAGTCGTTGGTGTGCGTCAGCGCCCAGCTCGCGACTTTCCGTCTTCAGACCCTGCAGAGATACCTTTACGTCGAGCCCCCTCCTAGGTGGTGTGCTCTGGCGAGGTATTTCTTCCGCCAGCAGCTCGACCTCAATTATGACACGCAGCTCCTGTTTGTGAACTTGGGGGGTGCCAGGACCGCCCTCCGGGAGCTGCCTGTCTTTTACAGGGAACTCATCAGGGTCTGGAACAAAGTCTCCACCAAGCGCAGCTCTCCGCCGGCTGGAGTGGCGGCCGTCCTGCAGGAACCGCTGCTCGGGAATCCGTACCTCCACGGCCGAGGCTTCATGTGGCGGTCGGAAGAGAGGGCTGTGGCTGGTGAGGTGACCAGGGTCAGGGACCTGCTCGATGGCGGAGGAGCGGGCTGGATGGCGCCAGTCACGCTGGCGCGGCGCCTAAATTCTGCCAACGTCCGCCGCGCGGCCGATGCCATCGAGTCGCTAAAAACAGCTCTGGGCCCTGACTCCGTTAGGTGTATCGAGGAGGCTCAAGCACGTGGGGAGATCCCGTCCGAACTGACCCCCGTCCGGACGGAATTCCTCATCGGCGCCAAACCCCGGAACCTCCCTCGGGGGCCGGCGCCTCACAACTTGAGCCGCCTCGGGGAAATCCCCTCCGTGCCTTTCAGTTCCGCGCGGAGGGGTTTCCTGTACGGGCTGCTCCTGCACACCCTCAACTTTGCCATCCTCGCCAGCCGTCCGGACACGCCATGGCGTACCATCTTGCCGTCCGGAGGAGGCGGGGGTCCCCGATGGAGGGCACTCTACGCAGGGGTCCTCCCACTATTCATCGGGGACTTGGCCTGGAGGGTGGTGCACGGAGCAGTGCCGTGCAACAAATTTTTAAGCCGGTTCACGGACTCCCGGGCCGCCTGCAATTTCTGCGGTCTGGAGGAGTCCGTGTTCCATGTTTTTATGGAATGCACGAGGTTGCAGCCCCTGTTTTATTATTTGAAGGGGCTGCTCCTGAAATTCTGGCTGCACTTCAGTCCCACTCTCCTGATCTTTGGGCACCCTGTGCGGAGGGGAGCGGGTAGGTCCGAAGGCCTCCTCGTAGGACTGCTCCTGGGCACGGCCAAGGGTGCCATCAGCCGGTCCAGGCAGCGGGCGGTCGAGGGGGTCGTTCAACCTGACTGCCTGCCTCTCTTCCGCTCTTACATCCGGTCCAGGGTGTCCTTGGAGATGGAGCACGCGGTGTCCACCGGTACGCTCGCGGCCTTCCGCGAGAGGTGGGCACCGGAGGGACTGGAGTGCATCATCACGCCCGGCAACCAAATTTTAATTTGATTTTACGTTTTAAAGTTTAATTTGTTTTAATTGCCGGTGCTTTTAGTGTCCCCCTTCCCTTTTATAGGGGGCACTGGGGAAAATTGTGATTTTAGTGCCCAAAAAAAAAACCAAAAAAAAAAGAAAAACACAAAAAAAAACCAAAAAAAAAGGGGGGAAAAAAAAAGGGCCTTGAAAATGTCTGGAGTGTCACCCAGGTCGGGTGGCACCGTTTATTGTTTTTATGTTTTCACAGGTGAACTCAAAAGAGTTTCATGCACAAGGACCAATCGTGGAGCTGTGGAGGCGTGTCCTGCACAGTAGGAGCTGTGAGCAGTGAGAGGAGCAGCTAGCAACTTGAGCTCCTGCCTGGAGAGCCCTGAGACCAGCCCAGGAGGAGAAGGAAGGAAGGGGCTTCACTACAACTTTACCCAGAGGGAGAGGAGGAGAAAAGAAAACTTTGCAACAACTTCATCATTTCTGCAAGGAGTTGGAGAGAGGGGGAAAAACCACAACAACCAACATCCAGTGTGGAAGGAGGGAGACTCTACAATTCTACAGGTGGGTGTGGGTGCATTTCCCCAAACAGACTTTGTTGTTTCGGTGGGGGGAGGAAAGAAGACCACTGAGGGCCGGAACATCGCGGGGGGTGTGTGTGTGTGTGGAAGTGTGCGTGGGGGCCGTGCTTACAACTAGGCCCCCCCCCACAATTGGAACCCCCCCCACCCCCCCCACATTTGCCTAGCCTGGGATAGCTGGAGCTACCAGGCTGAAGATTGTTGTTTTTCTTAAACACCCAATTAAAGATCGTTAGGAGTGCCTGGTGGCTCCAGCTACCCCAGGTGAAGACATCTTCTCCCCCCACCTGAAGACCACCCCAAAGACTTTTGTGTTTTGCCATCTGGGGAGTGCACCCACCCACAGCTGCGAGGGGAGACCTGCCCTCGCAGCCCCCCCCCCTTCCCACCCCCCTCTCTCTTTCTCCGTTACCCTCTGTTTCTCCCCTCTCTCTCTGAGAACCCTTTCCTTCCAAATTAATAAAAAAAAAAAAAAACCCAATTAAGACAACTGAGCAGAGGGAGCAAGGCCTCTCCCCAATTGTCAACGAGGGGAGAGGTGCCTCGTTAAGGGCTCCTCTGCTCAGTTAACATAAGAGGCCATTAAAGACCATTAAGGCCTGTGACTTTGGGGTGGGTGTAGCCCTTAAAGGGACCCCGTGATGGCGACCCCATCCACGCCGGTGGCAGGGCCAGCAAGGACGTATGCGCAGGCGGTGTCCACATCCACGGCACCTCCTGCGCCACCCGCTGCCCTGCCACCATTCAGACTTATAACCAGGAAACACGGGGTCAAGAGCTACACTCACCCCACAATGAGCATTGAGGAGTGCGTGCGGGCGATGGCTGGGGTAGTCGGCCCCTCGGCCATTGTCGCAGCCTCCAAGATGTCTGGGAAGGCCGTGTTCTTCCTGGGGTCGGAGCGGGCGGTGTCCCTGGCCCTTGAAAAGGGGCTCACGGTGGGCGGGACGTTCCTGCCGGTGGACCCTCTCGAGGCCACCGCGCAGAGGGTCATCGTTTCAAACGTCCCGCCCTTTGTTTCCGCTGAGCTCCTCCTCCCTCACCTACAACAACTGGGGGAGGTAAGGTCAGGGATCAACCCCATACCGCTCGGCCTCAGGGAGAGCAGCCTGCGCCACGTGTTCTCCTTCCGCCGCCAGCTCTTTGTCCGGCTGGCGCGGGAGGACACGACGGAGGGAGATTTTAATGTGGTGCACGAGGGGACTGCCTACCGCGTCTTCTGGACGTCGGACGGCGTGCGGTGCCATGCCTGCAGGGAGGTGGGGCATGTTCGCAAGAACTGCCCCGCCTCCAAGGCCGCCAAACCACCGAAGGCGGCCAAGGCTGGCGCTGCCGCCACCCCTCCCCCTAGTTGCGTCCGCGTGCCGGGAGCCATGGGTGCGCGGGCATCGTCGGAGGCCTTTGTTTTCAGGGCCTCCGGCGGGGGGGAGGGAGAGCGTCCGAGCGGAAAGAAGGCGCGGAAGAAGGAGAAACATCTAGAGGCGGGTCCCCTCGGTGCGCCGGAAAGTCTGACCACCGCGCTCAGCCCAACCCAGTCACCGGCGAGCGCGGGGTGCCCCGAGCCCGTGCCCGGGCCCTTGAATACCACCACAGAGGGGCCCAGGCGCGGGCAAGAAAAGGAAAAGGGGGGGGCGGAGCGGGAGGCCTCGGCAGACATGGAGGTCTCCCTGACTCCGCGCGCCCCCAGGAACAAAAAGAGGCACCGCCCCAATGAGGCGGAGGGGGAACAACATCCCTCCGCGGAGGAGGCGGTGCCCGCCGCGTGTCCCGCGTCCCCCACCAGCGCCCCCAAATTGCGCTGCAGGCGCGAGGAGTCTTTCCCCGGGGAGGGTGAGACAGTTGAGGCTGCCCAGCCTCTGCCTCCCGGGGATGGAGTGGAAGATCTGCCTGTCGTGGGGGGCGTGGGGACCGCGGAGGAATGCGTAGCCGCCGGGCCGGGCGTCCCGGGGACTGAGGCGGGCGAGGCCGAAAAGGCCGAACCTGAGCCCGCCCAGCTATTATCCAACTTCCCCCGGGAGTCGCTCGACCCGGCAGAAAAACAATTAAATAATTATGACACTGTAGATGCTGGGCCGGGGGGTGGCAGCGGGGAGGGGGAGGAACACCCACCCTCGCCCCTTACTTTGGAGCTGGAGCACTTGGAGGGCCTGGGGATTTCCTATGGCCGGGTCTCTCCTTGTTCTCCGGTTCCTGGGGCGGAGGGGGAACCCCTTCCGCTGTCATTTCCCGACCCAGCACCATTTTTAAAAGAGCCCAGTGGGGACTCCTCTGCCGACGATCCTGGGGGTGGGATCGGGGCAGTGCCAGGGCCGGTTGGAGCGGCCGGTTCATTTGCCGTACCTTGTGCGGTCGATGGGCCGGCTGCTGGCGGCCACCTCCCGGAGGAGGACGGGGACTCGGTGGGGGACGCGGGTGAAGACCTAGAGACCACCGCCAGGGAGGCGGTGGATCTGCTCGCGGCCGCCGCTGAGGCCCTCCTCGTTCCTGCAAAGGAACTCCGGGACTTTTTGGCCCAGAGCCGGGGTCGCCGCGACCAAGCCCGACTGGCCCTGGAAAAATGGTCCGAGCCGGAGCTGATCAAGGGGTCCGTCCGCGCCGCCGTTAAAACCTTGGCCGCGGGCGGGCCCTTGACAAAGGAGCAGCACCTTGAGCTGCGCGAGCTCGAGGGACTCCTCGCTGGGCTGCGGAGGGAGCGGAGTTCAACAAAAGACCCCGCTCCCTCCCCCACAATAGGTTAAGGTAGAGGTTGCACTATGCTTTTGTCATGAAGATAACCATAGCCAGCCTCAACATCAACGGCGGCAGAGGGGCACGCCGTAGATTTGACAATTTTTCGCTCCTGCGGGAGGGGAAATATGCGGTGTGCTTCCTGCAAGAAACCCACACCGTTCCGGGAGACGAAGCCACGTGGCTCCTGGAATGGCAAGGAGAGGTCCGCATGAGCCACCTCACCGCCATTTCTAGTGGGGTGGCCATCTTGCTGGGCCCGCATTTTCAGCCGGAGATCTTGGGGGTCGAGGAGCCCGTGCCAGGCCGCTTGCTGCACGTAACGGTTCGCCTGGGGGACGTGCCGCTCCATCTCGTGAACGTGTACGCCCCTCATCCCGGCCCGCAGCAAACGCGCTTCTTTGAAGAGGTGTCCGCTCTTCTTGGCTCCGTCGACGTCGGCGACTGCATTGTCCTCGGGGGGGATTTTAACTGCACCCTCGAGGCGAGGGACCGCTCCGGTGCCCCGCAGTGCATGACGGCGATGGAGAAGTTGAGGGACCTGGTCGGGTCCTTCGACTTGGTGGACGTCTGGCGAAATCTCCACCCCGACTCCAGCGCCTTTACTTGGGTGAGGCCTGGAGTTGGATGGTCTAGAGTCGACCGCCTTTACGTGTCTCGGGCGTACGTTTCCTGCGTCCCGGCGGCCTCCATGCGGCCGGTGCCGTGTTCGGACCACCACCTGGTGTGGGCGGAGCTCGCTTCGCTCCGCGCGAGGACGGGGTCCGCGTACTGGCACTTTAACAACCGGCTGCTGGAGGACGTGCGGTTCCAGGACTCGTTCCGTCGATTCTGGTCCGACTGGAGAAGGAAGCAGGGGGGCTTCCCCTCCTTGAGGCTATGGTGGGACGTGGGCAAGGCTCACGTCCGCGTCTTCTGTCAAGAGTACGCGAGGGGGTCGACCAAGAGGCGGGCGGCCAGAGTCGGGCGCCTAGAAAAAGAGGTGCTCGACCTGGAAGCCCGTCTCGGTCAAGTCGTCCAGGACCCGGCCCTGCGGACGGTGTACGAAGCGAAGAAGGCCGCGCTGAAGGACCTGCAGCTCGTCGGGTCCCGAGGCGCGTTCGTGAGGTCGCGGATCCGGTTCCTGCGGGATCTGGACCGCGGCTCCCCCTTCTTCTACTCGCTGGAAAAAAGGCAGAGTGTCCGTAAGCAGCTCTTGACGCTGCTGGCCGACGACGGCTCTCTCGTCTCGGATCCGGAGGGCGTCAACAACAGGGTCCGTGAATATTACGGGGCTCTGTTCTCTCCGGATCCGTCCAGCGAGGAAGCGCGTAGAGTTTTGTGGGAGGACCTGCCGAAGGTCAGCCCGGAGGGCGCCGAAAATCTGGAAGCTCCGCTAAGCCTGGCGGAGCTGACCGGTGCCCTCGCCCGGCTCTCGAGGGGAAAATCCCCGGGGCTGGACGGGCTGACCGTGGAGTTCCACAGGGCGTTCTGGGACGTCCTGGGGAGCGACTACGCGCGGGTCCTGGGGGAAAGTCTGGCGACCGGGGAGATGCCCCTCTCTTGGCGCAGGGCAGTCATCGTCCTGCTGCCTAAGAAGGGCGATCTCCGCCTCCTTAAGAACTGGCGCCCGGTCTCCCTCCTCAGCACGGACTACAAAATCTTCGCCAGGGCGATGTCTGCTCGCCTTGGTGCCGTGCTGGACCACATGATTCACCCCGACCAGTCATACACGGTCCCGGGCCGGACGATCCACGACAACATCCATCTGGTCCGGGACCTCATCCATTGCTCCCAGGAGGCTGGTCTGTCGGTCGCCTTCCTATCCCTCGACCAAGAGAAGGCGTTCGACAGGGTGGATCACGACTATCTGCTCGGAACTCTGCGCGCTTTCGGGTTCGGGACGCATTTCGTCGCCCGGATCCGACTTTTGTACGCCGCCGCGGAGTGTCTGATTAAGGTTAACGGGTCCTTGACGGCGCCCCTTCGCTTTAGGAGAGGGGTGCGCCAGGGATGCCCCATGTCCGGCCAGTTATACGCCGTTTGCGTGGAGCCTTTCCTGCGCCTCTTGCGGACGAGGTTGACGGGACTGGCTCTGCAAGGGCCGGGCGTGGAGGTCGTCCTCTCGGCTTACGCCGATGACGTGCTCCTCGCGGTAGAGGATCCCGCTGACCTGCGGAGGATGCGTGAGTGCCAGGAGATTTACTCGGCCGCGTCCTCCGCCAGGATCAACTGGGAGAAATGTTCCGGACTCCTGGTGGGTCAGTGGCGGGTGGACTCCCTGCCGGAGGAGCTCAGGCCTTTTGCCTGGAGCACGACCCATCTCCTCTATCTGGGAGTCTACCTTAGCCCCGACGAGGAAGCCTGGCCGGCGAACTGGCAGGAGCTGGAGGCCAAGGTCGCCGCTCGCCTAGGGCGCTGGACAGGACTGCTCCGAGTGCTGTCCTACAGGGGTCGAGCGCTAGTCATAAACCAGCTGGTGGCCGCAATGCTGTGGTACCGGCTGGTCACTTTGACCCCTCCCCCTGCGTTTGTCGCCAAGATACAGAAGAAGCTGGTGGACTTCTTCTGGAACAACAGGAAGCACTGGGTCTCTGTCGCGGTCTTGAGTCTCCCGCTTGAGGAGGGCGGTCAGTCGTTGGTGTGCGTCAGCGCCCAGCTCGCGACTTTCCGTCTTCAGACCCTGCAGAGATACCTTTACGTCGAGCCCCCTCCTAGGTGGTGTGCTCTGGCGAGGTATTTCTTCCGCCAGCAGCTCGACCTCAATTATGACACGCAGCTCCTGTTTGTGAACTTGGGGGGTGCCAGGACCGCCCTCCGGGAGCTGCCTGTCTTTTACAGGGAACTCATCAGGGTCTGGAACAAAGTCTCCACCAAGCGCAGCTCTCCGCCGGCTGGAGTGGCGGCCGTCCTGCAGGAACCGCTGCTCGGGAATCCGTACCTCCACGGCCGAGGCTTCATGTGGCGGTCGGAAGAGAGGGCTGTGGCTGGTGAGGTGACCAGGGTCAGGGACCTGCTCGATGGCGGAGGAGCGGGCTGGATGGCGCCAGTCACGCTGGCGCGGCGCCTAAATTCTGCCAACGTCCGCCGCGCGGCCGATGCCATCGAGTCGCTAAAAACAGCTCTGGGCCCTGACTCCGTTAGGTGTATCGAGGAGGCTCAAGCACGTGGGGAGATCCCGTCCGAACTGACCCCCGTCCGGACGGAATTCCTCATCGGCGCCAAACCCCGGAACCTCCCTCGGGGACCGGCGCCTCACAACTTGAGCCGCCTCGGGGAAATCCCCTCCGTGCCTTTCAGTTCCGCGCGGAGGGGTTTCCTGTACGGGCTGCTCCTGCACACCCTCAACTTTGCCATCCTCGCCGGCCGTCCGGACACGCCATGGCGTACCATCTTGCCGTCCGGAGGAGGCGGGGGTCCCCGATGGAGGGCACTCTACGCAGGGGTCCTCCCACTATTCATCGGGGACTTGGCCTGGAGGGTGGTGCACGGAGCAGTGCCGTGCAACAAATTTTTAAGCCGGTTCACGGACTCCCAAGCCGCCTGCAATTTCTGCGGTCTGGAGGAGTCCGTGTTCCATGTTTTTATTGAATGCACAAGGTTGCAGCCCCTGTTCCACTATTTGAAGGGGCTGCTCCTGAAATTCTGGCTGCACTTCAGTCCCACTCTCCTGATCTTTGGGCACCCTGTGCGGAGGGGAGCGGGTAGGTCCGAGGGCCTCCTCGTAGGACTGCTCCTGGGCACGGCCAAGGGTGCCATCAGCCGGTCCAGGCAGCGGGCGGTCGAGGGGGTCGTTCAACCTGACTGCCTGCCTCTCTTCCGCTCTTACATCCGATCCAGGGTGTCCTTGGAGATGGAGCACGCGGTGTCCACCGGTACGCTCGCGGCCTTCCGCGAGAGGTGGGCACCGGAGGGACTGGAGTGCATCATCACGCCCGGCAACCAAATTTTAATTTGATTTTACGTTTTAAAGTTTAATTTGTTTTAATTGCCGGTGTTTTTAGTGTCCCCCTCTCCTTTTATAGGGGGCACTGGAAAAATTTGATTTTAGCGCCCCAAAAAAAAACCAAAAACCAAAAAAAAAAAGGGGCTTGAAAATGTCTGCTGTGTCACCCAGGTCGGGTGGCACAGTTTAATGTTGTTTATGTTTTGCAGGTAGACTCCTAAAAGAGTTTCATGCACAAGGACCAATCGTGGAGCTGTGGAGGCGTGTCCTGCTCAGTTGGAGCTGTGAGCAGTGCTGAGAGCAGCTAGCAACTTGAGCTCCTGCCTGGAGAGCCCTGAGACCAGCCCAGGAAGAGAAGGAAGGAAGGGGCTTCACCACCAACTTTACCCAGAGGGAGAGGAGGAGAACAGAAAACTTTGCAACAACTTCATCATTCTGCAAGGAGTTGGAGAGAGGGGGAAAAGACAAACAACATCCAGTGTGGAAGGAGGGAGACTCAACATTTCTACAGGTGGGTGTGGGTGCATTTCCCCAAACAGACTTTGTTGTATCGGTGGGGGGAGGAAAGAAGACCACTGAGGGCCGGAACATCGCGGGGGGTGTGTGTGTGTGTGTGGTAGTGTGCGTGGGGGCTGTGCTTACAACTGGGCCCCCCCCACAATTGGAACCCCCCCCACCCCCCCCACATTTGCCTAGCCTGGGATAGCTGGAGCTACCAGGCTGAAGAGTCATTAATCACCCTATTGAGGATCGTTAGGAGTGCCTGGTGGCTCCAGCTACCCCAGGTGAAGACATCTTCTCCCCCCACCTGAAGACCACCCCAAAGACTTTTGTGTTTTGCCATCTGGGGAGTGCACCCACCCACAGCTGCGAGGGGAGACCTGCCCTCGCAGCCCCCCCCCCTTCCCACCCCCCTCTCTCTTTCTCCGTTACCCTCTGTTTCTCCCCTCTCTCTCTGAGAACCCTTTCCTTCCAAATTAATAAAAAAAAAACCCAATTAAGACAACTGAGCAGAGGGAGCAAGGCCTCTCCCCAATTGTCAACGAGGGGAGAGGTGCCTCGTTAAGGGCTCCTCTGCTCAGTTAACATAAGAGGCCATTAAAGACCATTAAGGCCTGTGACTTTGGGGTGGGTGTAGCCCTTAAAGGGACCCCGTGATGGCGACCCCATCCACGCCGGTGGCAGGGCCAGCAAGGACGTATGCGCAGGCGGTGTCCACATCCACGGCACCTCCTGCGCCACCCGCTGCCCTGCCACCATTCAGACTTATAACCAGGAAACACGGGGTCAAGAGCTACACTCACCCCACAATGAGCATTGAGGAGTGCGTGCGGGCGATGGCTGGGGTAGTCGGCCCCTCGGCCATTGTCGCAGCCTCCAAGATGTCTGGGAAGGCCGTGTTCTTCCTGGGGTCGGAGCGGGCGGTGTCCCTGGCCCTTGAAAAGGGGCTCACGGTGGGCGGGACGTTCCTGCCGGTGGACCCTCTCGAGGCCACCGCGCAGAGGGTCATCGTTTCAAACGTCCCGCCCTTTGTTTCCGCTGAGCTCCTCCTCCCTCACCTACAACAACTGGGGGAGGTAAGGTCAGGGATCAACCCCATACCGCTCGGCCTCAGGGAGAGCAGCCTGCGCCACGTGTTCTCCTTCCGCCGCCAGCTCTTTGTCCGGCTGGCGCGGGAGGACACGACGGAGGGAGATTTTAATGTGGTGCACGAGGGGACTGCCTACCGCGTCTTCTGGACGTCGGACGGCGTGCGGTGCCATGCCTGCAGGGAGGTGGGGCATGTTCGCAAGAACTGCCCCGCCTCCAAGGCCGCCAAACCACCGAAGGCGGCCAAGGCTGGCGCTGCCGCCACCCCTCCCCCTAGTTGCGTCCGCGTGCCGGGAGCCATGGGTGCGCGGGCATCGTCGGAGGCCTTTGTTTTCAGGGCCTCCGGCGGGGGGGAGGGAGAGCGTCCGAGCGGAAAGAAGGCGCGGAAGAAGGAGAAACATCTAGAGGCGGGTCCCCTCGGTGCGCCGGAAAGTCTGACCACCGCGCTCAGCCCAACCCAGTCACCGGCGAGCGCGGGGTGCCCCGAGCCCGTGCCCGGGCCCTTGAATACCACCACAGAGGGGCCCAGGCGCGGGCAAGAAAAGGAAAAGGGGGGGGCGGAGCGGGAGGCCTCGGCAGACATGGAGGTCTCCCTGACTCCGCGCGCCCCCAGGAACAAAAAGAGGCACCGCCCCAATGAGGCGGAGGGGGAACAACATCCCTCCGCGGATGAGTCGGTGCCCGCCGCGTGTCCCGCGTCCCCCACCAGCGCCCCCAAATTGCGCTGCAGGCGCGAGGAGTCTTTCCCCGGGGAGGGTGAGACAGTTGAGGCTGCCCAGCCTCTGCCTCCCGGGGATGGAGTGGAAGATCTGCCTGTCGTGGGGGGCGTGGGGACCGCGGAGGAATGCGTAGCCGCCGGGCCGGGCGTCCCGGGGACTGAGGCGGGCGAGGCCGAAAAGGCCGAACCTGAGCCCGCCCAGCTATTATCCAACTTCCCCCGGGAGTCGCTCGACCCGGCAGAAAAACAATTAAATAATTATGACACTGTAGATGCTGGGCCGGGGGTTGGCAGCGGGGAGGGGGAGGAACACCCACCCTCGCCCCTTACTTTGGAGCTGGAGCACTTGGAGGGCCTGGGGATTTCCTATGGCCGGGTCTCTCCTTGTTCTCCGGTTCCTGGGGCGGAGGGGGAACCCCTTCCGCTGTCATTTCCCGACCCAGCACCATTTTTAAAAGAGCCCAGTGGGGACTCCTCTGCCGACGATCCTGGGGGTGGGATCGGGGCAGTGCCAGGGCCGGTTGGAGCGGCCGGTTCATTTGCCGTACCTTGTGCGGTCGATGGGCCGGCTGCTGGCGGCCACCTCCCGGAGGAGGACGGGGACTCGGTGGGGGACGCGGGTGAAGACCTAGAGACCACCGCCAGGGAGGCGGTGGATCTGCTCGCGGCCGCCGCTGAGGCCCTCCTCGTTCCTGCAAAGGAACTCCGGGACTTTTTGGCCCAGAGCCGGGGTCGCCGCGACCAAGCCCGACTGGCCCTGGAAAAATGGTCCGAGCCGGAGCTGATCAAGGGGTCCGTCCGCGCCGCCGTTAAAACCTTGGCCGCGGGCGGGCCCTTGACAAAGGAGCAGCACCTTGAGCTGCGCGAGCTCGAGGGACTCCTCGCTGGGCTGCGGAGGGAGCGGAGTTCAACAAAAGACCCCGCTCCCTCCCCCACAATAGGTTAAGGTAGAGGTTGCACTATGCTTTTGTCATGAAGATAACCATAGCCAGCCTCAACATCAACGGCGGCAGAGGGGCACGCCGTAGATTTGACAATTTTTCGCTCCTGCGGGAGGGGAAATATGCGGTGTGCTTCCTGCAAGAAACCCACACCGTTCCGGGAGACGAAGCCACGTGGCTCCTGGAATGGCAAGGAGAGGTCCGCATGAGCCACCTCACCGCCATTTCTAGTGGGGTGGCCATCTTGCTGGGCCCGCATTTTCAGCCGGAGATCTTGGGGGTCGAGGAGCCCGTGCCAGGCCGCTTGCTGCACGTAACGGTTCGCCTGGGGGACGTGCCGCTCCATCTCGTGAACGTGTACGCCCCTCATCCCGGCCCGCAGCAAACGCGCTTCTTTGAAGAGGTGTCCGCTCTTCTTGGCTCCGTCGACGTCGGCGACTGCATTGTCCTCGGGGGGGATTTTAACTGCACCCTCGAGGCGAGGGACCGCTCCGGTGCCCCGCAGTGCATGACGGCGATGGAGAAGTTGAGGGACCTGGTCGGGTCCTTCGACTTGGTGGACGTCTGGCGAAATCTCCACCCCGACTCCAGCGCCTTTACTTGGGTGAGGCCTGGAGTTGGATGGTCTAGAGTCGACCGCCTTTACGTGTCTCGGGCGTACGTTTCCTGCGTCCCGGCGGCCTCCATGCGGCCGGTGCCGTGTTCGGACCACCACCTGGTGTGGGCGGAGCTCGCTTCGCTCCGCGCGAGGACGGGGTCCGCGTACTGGCACTTTAACAACCGGCTGCTGGAGGACGTGCGGTTCCAGGACTCGTTCCGTCGATTCTGGTCCGACTGGAGAAGGAAGCAGGGGGGCTTCCCCTCCTTGAGGCTATGGTGGGACGTGGGCAAGGCTCACGTCCGCGTCTTCTGTCAAGAGTACGCGAGGGGGTCGACCAAGAGGCGGGCGGCCAGAGTCGGGCGCCTAGAAAAAGAGGTGCTCGACCTGGAAGCCCGTCTCGGTCAAGTCGTCCAGGACCCGGCCCTGCGGACGGTGTACGAAGCGAAGAAGGCCGCGCTGAAGGACCTGCAGCTCGTCGGGTCCCGAGGCGCGTTCGTGAGGTCGCGGATCCGGTTCCTGCGGGATCTGGACCGCGGCTCCCCCTTCTTCTACTCGCTGGAAAAAAGGCAGAGTGTCCGTAAGCAGCTCTTGACGCTGCTGGCCGACGACGGCTCTCTCGTCTCGGATCCGGAGGGCGTCAACAACAGGGTCCGTGAATATTACGGGGCTCTGTTCTCTCCGGATCCGTCCAGCGAGGAAGCGCGTAGAGTTTTGTGGGAGGACCTGCCGAAGGTCAGCCCGGAGGGCGCCGAAAATCTGGAAGCTCCGCTAAGCCTGGCGGAGCTGACCGGTGCCCTCGCCCGGCTCTCGAGGGGAAAATCCCCGGGGCTGGACGGGCTGACCGTGGAGTTCCACAGGGCGTTCTGGGACGTCCTGGGGAGCGACTACGCGCGGGTCCTGGGGGAAAGTCTGGCGACCGGGGAGATGCCCCTCTCTTGGCGCAGGGCAGTCATCGTCCTGCTGCCTAAGAAGGGCGATCTCCGCCTCCTTAAGAACTGGCGCCCGGTCTCCCTCCTCAGCACGGACTACAAAATCTTCGCCAGGGCGATGTCTGCTCGCCTTGGTGCCGTGCTGGACCACATGATTCACCCCGACCAGTCATACACGGTCCCGGGCCGGACGATCCACGACAACATCCATCTGGTCCGGGACCTCATCCATTGCTCCCAGGAGGCTGGTCTGTCGGTCGCCTTCCTATCCCTCGACCAAGAGAAGGCGTTCGACAGGGTGGATCACGACTATCTGCTCGGAACTCTGCGCGCTTTCGGGTTCGGGACGCATTTCGTCGCCCGGATCCGACTTTTGTACGCCGCCGCGGAGTGTCTGATTAAGGTTAACGGGTCCTTGACGGCGCCCCTTCGCTTTAGGAGAGGGGTGCGCCAGGGATGCCCCATGTCCGGCCAGTTATACGCCGTTTGCGTGGAGCCTTTCCTGCGCCTCTTGCGGACGAGGTTGACGGGACTGGCTCTGCAAGGGCCGGGCGTGGAGGTCGTCCTCTCGGCTTACGCCGATGACGTGCTCCTCGCGGTAGAGGATCCCGCTGACCTGCGGAGGATGCGTGAGTGCCAGGAGATTTACTCGGCCGCGTCCTCCGCCAGGATCAACTGGGAGAAATGTTCCGGACTCCTGGTGGGTCAGTGGCGGGTGGACTCCCTGCCGGAGGAGCTCAGGCCTTTTGCCTGGAGCACGACCCATCTCCTCTATCTGGGAGTCTACCTTAGCCCCGACGAGGAAGCCTGGCCGGCGAACTGGCAGGAGCTGGAGGCCAAGGTCGCCGCTCGCCTAGGGCGCTGGACAGGACTGCTCCGAGTGCTGTCCTACAGGGGTCGAGCGCTAGTCATAAACCAGCTGGTGGCCGCAATGCTGTGGTACCGGCTGGTCACTTTGACCCCTCCCCCTGCGTTTGTCGCCAAGATACAGAAGAAGCTGGTGGACTTCTTCTGGAACAACAGGAAGCACTGGGTCTCTGTCGCGGTCTTGAGTCTCCCGCTTGAGGAGGGCGGTCAGTCGTTGGTGTGCGTCAGCGCCCAGCTCGCGACTTTCCGTCTTCAGACCCTGCAGAGATACCTTTACGTCGAGCCCCCTCCTAGGTGGTGTGCTCTGGCGAGGTATTTCTTCCGCCAGCAGCTCGACCTCAATTATGACACGCAGCTCCTGTTTGTGAACTTGGGGGGTGCCAGGACCGCCCTCCGGGAGCTGCCTGTCTTTTACAGGGAACTCATCAGGGTCTGGAACAAAGTCTCCACCAAGCGCAGCTCTCCGCCGGCTGGAGTGGCGGCCGTCCTGCAGGAACCGCTGCTCGGGAATCCGTACCTCCACGGCCGAGGCTTCATGTGGCGGTCGGAAGAGAGGGCTGTGGCTGGTGAGGTGACCAGGGTCAGGGACCTGCTCGATGGCGGAGGAGCGGGCTGGATGGCGCCAGTCACGCTGGCGCGGCGCCTAAATTCTGCCAACGTCCGCCGCGCGGCCGATGCCATCGAGTCGCTAAAAACAGCTCTGGGCCCTGACTCCGTTAGGTGTATCGAGGAGGCTCAAGCACGTGGGGAGATCCCGTCCGAACTGACCCCCGTCCGGACGGAATTCCTCATCGGCGCCAAACCCCGGAACCTCCCTCGGGGACCGGCGCCTCACAACTTGAGCCGCCTCGGGGAAATCCCCTCCGTGCCTTTCAGTTCCGCGCGGAGGGGTTTCCTGTACGGGCTGCTCCTGCACACCCTCAACTTTGCCATCCTCGCCGGCCGTCCGGACACGCCATGGCGTACCATCTTGCCGTCCGGAGGAGGCGGGGGTCCCCGATGGAGGGCACTCTACGCAGGGGTCCTCCCACTATTCATCGGGGACTTGGCCTGGAGGGTGGTGCACGGAGCAGTGCCGTGCAACAAATTTTTAAGCCGGTTCACGGACTCCCAAGCCGCCTGCAATTTCTGCGGTCTGGAGGAGTCCGTGTTCCATGTTTTTATTGAATGCACAAGGTTGCAGCCCCTGTTCCACTATTTGAAGGGGCTGCTCCTGAAATTCTGGCTGCACTTCAGTCCCACTCTCCTGATCTTTGGGCACCCTGTGCGGAGGGGAGCGGGTAGGTCCGAGGGCCTCCTCGTAGGACTGCTCCTGGGCACGGCCAAGGGTGCCATCAGCCGGTCCAGGCAGCGGGCGGTCGAGGGGGTCGTTCAACCTGACTGCCTGCCTCTCTTCCGCTCTTACATCCGATCCAGGGTGTCCTTGGAGATGGAGCACGCGGTGTCCACCGGTACGCTCGCGGCCTTCCGCGAGAGGTGGGCACCGGAGGGACTGGAGTGCATCATCACGCCCGGCAACCAAATTTTAATTTGATTTTACGTTTTAAAGTTTAATTTGTTTTAATTGCCGGTGTTTTTAGTGTCCCCCTCTCCTTTTATAGGGGGCACTGGAAAAATTTGATTTTAGCGCCCCAAAAAAAAACCAAAAACCAAAAAAAAAAAGGGGCTTGAAAATGTCTGCTGTGTCACCCAGGTCGGGTGGCACAGTTTAATGTTGTTTATGTTTTGCAGGTAGACTCCTAAAAGAGTTTCATGCACAAGGACCAATCGTGGAGCTGTGGAGGCGTGTCCTGCTCAGTTGGAGCTGTGAGCAGTGCTGAGAGCAGCTAGCAACTTGAGCTCCTGCCTGGAGAGCCCTGAGACCAGCCCAGGAAGAGAAGGAAGGAAGGGGCTTCACCACCAACTTTACCCAGAGGGAGAGGAGGAGAACAGAAAACTTTGCAACAACTTCATCATTCTGCAAGGAGTTGGAGAGAGGGGGAAAAGACAAACAACATCCAGTGTGGAAGGAGGGAGACTCAACATTTCTACAGGTGGGTGTGGGTGCATTTCCCCAAACAGACTTTGTTGTATCGGTGGGGGGAGGAAAGAAGACCACTGAGGGCCGGAACATCGCGGGGGGTGTGTGTGTGTGTGTGGTAGTGTGCGTGGGGGCTGTGCTTACAACTGGGCCCCCCCCACAATTGGAACCCCCCCCACCCCCCCCACATTTGCCTAGCCTGGGATAGCTGGAGCTACCAGGCTGAAGAGTCATTAATCACCCTATTGAGGATCGTTAGGAGTGCCTGGTGGCTCCAGCTACCCCAGGTGAAGACATCTTCTCCCCCCACCTGAAGACCACCCCAAAGACTTTTGTGTTTTGCCATCTGGGGAGTGCACCCACCCACAGCTGCGAGGGGAGACCTGCCCTCGCAGCCCCCCCCCCTTCCCACCCCCCTCTCTCTTTCTCCGTTACCCTCTGTTTCTCCCCTCTCTCTCTGAGAACCCTTTCCTTCCAAATTAATTTAAAAAAAACCCAATTAAGACAACTGAGCAGAGGGAGCAAGGCCTCTCCCCAATTGTCAACGAGGGGAGAGGTGCCTCGTTAAGGGCTCCTCTGCTCAGTTAACATAAGAGGCCATTAAAGACCATTAAGGCCTGTGACTTTGGGGTGGGTGTAGCCCTTAAAGGGACCCCGTGATGGCGACCCCATCCACGCCGGTGGCAGGGCCAGCAAGGACGTATGCGCAGGCGGTGTCCACATCCACGGCACCTCCCGCGACCAAGCCCGACTGGCCCTGGAAAAATGGTCCGAGCCGGAGCTGATCAAGGGGTCCGTCCGCGCCGCCGTTAAAACCTTGGCCGCGGGCGGGCCCTTGACAAAGGAGCAGCACCTTGAGCTGCGCGAGCTCGAGGGACTCCTCGCTGGGCTGCGGAGGGAGCGGAGTTCAACAAAAGACCCCGCTCCCTCCCCCACAATAGGTTAAGGTAGAGGTTGCACTATGCTTTTGTCATGAAGATAACCATAGCCAGCCTCAACATCAACGGCGGCAGAGGGGCACGCCGTAGATTTGACAATTTTTCGCTCCTGCGGGAGGGGAAATATGCGGTGTGCTTCCTGCAAGAAACCCACACCGTTCCGGGAGACGAAGCCACGTGGCTCCTGGAATGGCAAGGAGAGGTCCGCATGAGCCACCTCACCGCCATTTCTAGTGGGGTGGCCATCTTGCTGGGCCCGCATTTTCAGCCGGAGATCTTGGGGGTCGAGGAGCCCGTGCCAGGCCGCTTGCTGCACGTAACGGTTCGCCTGGGGGACGTGCCGCTCCATCTCGTGAACGTGTACGCCCCTCATCCCGGCCCGCAGCAAACGCGCTTCTTTGAAGAGGTGTCCGCTCTTCTTGGCTCCGTCGACGTCGGCGACTGCATTGTCCTCGGGGGGGATTTTAACTGCACCCTCGAGGCGAGGGACCGCTCCGGTGCCCCGCAGTGCATGACGGCGATGGAGAAGTTGAGGGACCTGGTCGGGTCCTTCGACTTGGTGGACGTCTGGCGAAATCTCCACCCCGACTCCAGCGCCTTTACTTGGGTGAGGCCTGGAGTTGGATGGTCTAGAGTCGACCGCCTTTACGTGTCTCGGGCGTACGTTTCCTGCGTCCCGGCGGCCTCCATGCGGCCGGTGCCGTGTTCGGACCACCACCTGGTGTGGGCGGAGCTCGCTTCGCTCCGCGCGAGGACGGGGTCCGCGTACTGGCACTTTAACAACCGGCTGCTGGAGGACGTGCGGTTCCAGGACTCGTTCCGTCGATTCTGGTCCGACTGGAGAAGGAAGCAGGGGGGCTTCCCCTCCTTGAGGCTATGGTGGGACGTGGGCAAGGCTCACGTCCGCGTCTTCTGTCAAGAGTACGCGAGGGGGTCGACCAAGAGGCGGGCGGCCAGAGTCGGGCGCCTAGAAAAAGAGGTGCTCGACCTGGAAGCCCGTCTCGGTCAAGTCGTCCAGGACCCGGCCCTGCGGACGGTGTACGAAGCGAAGAAGGCCGCGCTGAAGGACCTGCAGCTCGTCGGGTCCCGAGGCGCGTTCGTGAGGTCGCGGATCCGGTTCCTGCGGGATCTGGACCGCGGCTCCCCCTTCTTCTACTCGCTGGAAAAAAGGCAGAGTGTCCGTAAGCAGCTCTTGACGCTGCTGGCCGACGACGGCTCTCTCGTCTCGGATCCGGAGGGCGTCAACAACAGGGTCCGTGAATATTACGGGGCTCTGTTCTCTCCGGATCCGTCCAGCGAGGAAGCGCGTAGAGTTTTGTGGGAGGACCTGCCGAAGGTCAGCCCGGAGGGCGCCGAAAATCTGGAAGCTCCGCTAAGCCTGGCGGAGCTGACCGGTGCCCTCGCCCGGCTCTCGAGGGGAAAATCCCCGGGGCTGGACGGGCTGACCGTGGAGTTCCACAGGGCGTTCTGGGACGTCCTGGGGAGCGACTACGCGCGGGTCCTGGGGGAAAGTCTGGCGACCGGGGAGATGCCCCTCTCTTGGCGCAGGGCAGTCATCGTCCTGCTGCCTAAGAAGGGCGATCTCCGCCTCCTTAAGAACTGGCGCCCGGTCTCCCTCCTCAGCACGGACTACAAAATTTTCGCCAGGGCGATGTCTGCTCGCCTTGGTGCCGTGCTGGACCACATGATCCACCCCGACCAGTCATACACGGTCCCGGGCCGGACAATCCACGACAACATCCATCTGGTCCGGGACCTCATCCATTGTTCCCAGGAGGCTGGTCTGTCGGTCGCCTTCCTATCCCTCGACCAAGAGAAGGCGTTCGACAGGGTGGATCACGACTATCTGCTCGGAACTCTGCGCGCTTTCGGGTTCGGGACGCATTTCGTCGCCCGGATCCGACTTTTGTACGCCGCCGCGGAGTGTCTGATTAAGGTTAACGGGTCCTTGACGGCGCCCCTTCGCTTTAGGAGAGGGGTGCGCCAGGGATGCCCCATGTCCGGCCAGTTATACGCCGTTTGCGTGGAGCCTTTCCTGCGCCTCTTGCGGACGAGGTTGACGGGACTGGCTCTGCAAGGGCCGGGCGTGGAGGTCGTCCTCTCGGCTTACGCCGATGACGTGCTCCTCGCGGTAGAGGATCCCGCTGACCTGCGGAGGATGCGTGAGTGCCAGGAGATTTACTCGGCCGCGTCCTCCGCCAGGATCAACTGGGAGAAATGTTCCGGACTCCTGGTGGGTCAGTGGCGGGTGGACTCCCTGCCGGAGGAGCTCAGGCCTTTTGCCTGGAGCACGACCCATCTCCTCTATCTGGGAGTCTACCTTAGCCCCGACGAGGAAGCCTGGCCGGCGAACTGGCAGGAGCTGGAGGCCAAGGTCGCCGCTCGCCTAGGGCGCTGGACAGGACTGCTCCGAGTGCTGTCCTACAGGGGTCGAGCGCTAGTCATAAACCAGCTGGTGGCCGCAATGCTGTGGTACCGGCTGGTCACTTTGACCCCTCCCCCTGCGTTTGTCGCCAAGATACAGAAGAAGCTGGTGGACTTCTTCTGGAACAACAGGAAGCACTGGGTCTCTGTCGCGGTCTTGAGTCTCCCGCTTGAGGAGGGCGGTCAGTCGTTGGTGTGCGTCAGCGCCCAGCTCGCGACTTTCCGTCTTCAGACCCTGCAGAGATACCTTTACGTCGAGCCCCCTCCTAGGTGGTGTGCTCTGGCGAGGTATTTCTTCCGCCAGCAGCTCGACCTCAATTATGACACGCAGCTCCTGTTTGTGAACTTGGGGGGTGCCAGGACCGCCCTCCGGGAGCTGCCTGTCTTTTACAGGGAACTCATCAGGGTCTGGAACAAAGTCTCCACCAAGCGCAGCTCTCCACCGGCTGGAGTGGCGGCCGTCCTGCAGGAACCGCTGCTCGGGAATCCGTACCTCCACGGCCGAGGCTTCATGTGGCGGTCGGAAGAGAGGGCTGTGGCTGGTGAGGTGACCAGGGTCAGGGACCTGCTCGATGGCGGAGGAGCGGGCTGGATGGCGCCAGTCACGCTGGCGCGGCGCCTAAATTCTGCCAACGTCCGCCGCGCGGCCGATGCCATCGAGTCGCTAAAAACAGCTCTGGGCCCTGACTCCGTTAGGTGTATCGAGGAGGCTCAAGCACGTGGGGAGATCCCGTCCGAACTGACCCCCGTCCGGACGGAATTCCTCATCGGCGCCAAACCCCGGAACCTCCCTCGGGGACCGGCGCCTCACAACTTGAGCCGCCTCGGGGAAATCCCCTCCGTGCCTTTCAGTTCCGCGCGGAGGGGTTTCCTGTACGGGCTGCTCCTGCACACCCTCAACTTTGCCATCCTCGCCGGCCGTCCGGACACGCCATGGCGTACCATCTTGCCGTCCGGAGGAGGCGGGGGTCCCCGATGGAGGGCACTCTACGCAGGGGTCCTCCCACTATTCATCGGGGACTTGGCCTGGAGGGTGGTGCACGGAGCAGTGCCGTGCAACAAATTTTTAAGCCGGTTCACGGACTCCCAAGCCGCCTGCAATTTCTGCGGTCTGGAGGAGTCCGTGTTCCATGTTTTTATTGAATGCACAAGGTTGCAGCCCCTGTTCCACTATTTGAAGGGGCTGCTCCTGAAATTCTGGCTGCACTTCAGTCCCACTCTCCTGATCTTTGGGCACCCTGTGCGGAGGGGAGCGGGTAGGTCCGAGGGCCTCCTCGTAGGACTGCTCCTGGGCACGGCCAAGGGTGCCATCAGCCGGTCCAGGCAGCGGGCGGTCGAGGGGGTCGTTCAACCTGACTGCCTGCCTCTCTTCCGCTCTTACATCCGATCCAGGGTGTCCTTGGAGATGGAGCACGCGGTGTCCACCGGTACGCTCGCGGCCTTCCGCGAGAGGTGGGCACCGGAGGGACTGGAGTGCATCATCACGCCCGGCAACCAAATTTTAATTTGATTTTACGTTTTAAAGTTTAATTTGTTTTAATTGCCGGTGTTTTTAGTGTCCCCCTCTCCTTTTATAGGGGGCACTGGAAAAATTTGATTTTAGCGCCCCAAAAAAAAAACCAAAAACCAAAAAAAAAAAAGGGGCTTGAAAATGTCTGCTGTGTCACCCAGGTCGGGTGGCACAGTTTAATGTTGTTTATGTTTTGCAGGTAGACTCCTAAAAAAGAGTTTCATGCACAAGGACCAATCGTGGAGCTGTGGAGGCGTGTCCTGCTCAGTTGGAGCTGTGAGCAGTGCTGAGAGCAGCTAGCAACTTGAGCTCCTGCCTGGAGAGCCCTGAGACCAGCCCAGGAGGAGAAGGAAGGAAGGGGCTTCACACCAACTTCTATCCAGAGGGAGAGGAGGAGAAAAGAAAACTTTCAACATCTTTATCATTCTGCAAGGAGTTGGAGAGAGGGGGAAAAACCAATAACAAACCAGTGTGGAAGGAGGGAGACCCAACATTCTACAGGTGGGTGTGGGTGCATTTCCCCAAACAGACTTTGTTGTATCGGTGGGGGGAGGAAAGAAGACCACTGAGGGCCGGAACATCGCGGGGGGTGTGTGTGTGTGTGGTAGTGTGCGTGGGGGCCGTGCTTACAACTAGGCCCCCCCCCACAATTGGAACCCCCCCCACCCCCCACATTTGCCTAGCCTGGGATAGCTGGAGCTACCAGGCTGAAGATTGTTTATTAATCACCCAATTAAAGATCGTTAGGAGTGCCTGGTGGCTCCAGCTACCCCAGGTGAAGACATCTTCTCCCCCCACCTGAAGACCACCCCAAGGACTTTTGTGTTTTTGCCATCTGGGGAGTGCACCCACCCACAGCTGCGAGGGGAGACCTGCCCTCGCAGTCCCCCCCCCCCCCTTCCCACCCCCCTCTCTCTTTCTCTGCTACTCTGTTTCTCCCCTCTCTCTCTGAGGCCTCTTCCTTCCAAATTTGCAAAAAAAAAAAAACCAATTAAGACAACTGAGCAGAGGGAGCAAGGCCTCTCCCCAATTGTCAACGAGGGGAGAGGTGCCTCGTTAAGGGCTCCTCTGCTCAGTTAACATACGAGGCCATTAAAGACCATTAAGGCCTGTGACTTTGGGGTGGGTGTAGCCCTTAAAGGGACCCCGTGATGGCGACCCCATCCACGCCGGTGGCAGGGCCAGCAAGGACGTATGCGCAGGCGGTGTCTACATCCACGGCACCTCCTGCGCCACCTGCTGCCCTGCCACCATTCAAACTAATAACCAAGAAACACGGGGTCAAGAGCTACACTCACCCTACAATGAGCATCGAGGAGTGCGTGCGAGCGATGGCTGGGGTAGTCGGCCCCTCGGCCATTGTCGCAGCCTCCAAGATGTCTGGGAAGGCCGTGTTCTTCCTGGGGTCGGAGCGGGCGGTGTCCCTGGCCCTTGAAAAGGGGCTCACGGTGGGCGGGACGTTCCTGCCGGTGGACCCTCTCGAGGCCACCGCGCAGAGGGTCATCGTGTCAAACGTCCCGCCCTTTGTTTCCGCTGAGCTCCTCCTCCCTCACCTACACCAACTGGGGGAGGTAAGGTCGGGGATCAACCCCATACCGCTCGGCCTCAGGGAGAACAGCCTGCGCCACGTGTTCTCCTTCCGCCGCCAGCTCTTTGTCCGGCTGGCGCGGGAGGACGTGACAGAAGGGCACTTTAATGTGGTGCACGAGGGGACTGCCTACCGCGTCTTCTGGACGTCGGACGGCGTGCGGTGCCATGCCTGCAGGGAGGTGGGGCACGTTCGCAAAAACTGCCCCGCCTCCAAGGCCGCCAAACCACCGAAGGCGGCCAAGGCTGGCGCCGCCGCCACCCCTCCCCCTAGTTGCGTCCGCGTGCCGGGAGCCATGGGTGCGCGGGCATCGTCGGAGGCCTTTGTTTTCAGGGCCTCCGGCGGGGGGGAGGGAGAGCGTCCGAGCGGAAAGAAGGCGCGGAAGAAGGAGAAACATCTAGAGGCGGGTCCCCTCGGTGCGCCGGAAAGTCTGACCACCGCGCTCAGCCCAACCCAGTCACCGGCGAGCGCGGGGTGCCCCGAGCCCGTGCCCGGGCCCTTGAATAACACCACAGAGGGGCCCAGGCGCGGGCAAGAAAAGGAAAAGGGGGGGGCGGAGCGGGAGGCCTCGGCAGACATGGAGGTCTCCCTGACTCCGCGCGCCCCCAGGAACAAAAAGAGGCACCGCCCCAATGAGGCGGAGGGGGAACAACATCCCTCCGCGGAGGAGTCGGTGCCCGCCGCGTGTCCCGCGTCCCCCACCAGCGCCCCCAAATTGCGCTGCAGGCGCGAGGAGTCTTTCCCCGGGGAGGGTGAGGCAGTCGAGGCTGCCCAGCCGCTGCCTCCTGGGGAGGGCGTGGAAGATCTGCCTGTCGTGGGGGGCGTGGGGCCAGTGGAAGAATGCGTAGCCGCCGGGTCGAGCGTCCCGGGGACCGAGGCGGGCGGGGCCGAAAAGGCCGAACCTGAGCCCGCCCAGCTATTATCCAACTTCCCCCGGGAGTCGCTCGACCCGGCAGAAATACAAACAAATAATTATGACACTGTAGATGCTGGGCCGGGGGGTGGCATCGGGGAGGCGGAGGAACACCCACCCTCGCCTCTTACTTTGGAGCTGGAGCACTTGGGGAGCCTGGGGATCTCCTATGGCCGGGTCTCTCCTTGTTCTCCGGTTCCTGGGGCGGAGGGGGAACCCCTTCCGCTGTCATTTCCCGACCCAGCACCATTTTTAAAAGAGCCCAGTGGGGACTCCTCTGCCGACGATCCTGGGGGTGGGATCGGGGCAGTGCCAGGGCCGGTTGGAGCGGCCGGTTCATTTGCCGTACCTTGTGCGGTCGATGGGCTGGCTGCTGGCGGCCACCTCCCGGAGGAGGACGGGGACTCGGTGGGGGACGCGGGTGAAGACCTAGAGACCACCGCCAGTGAGGCGGTGGATCTGCTCGCGGCCGCCGCTGAGGCCCTCCTCATTCCTGCAAAGGAACTCCGGGACTTTTTGACCCAGAGCCGGGGTCGCCGCGACCAAGCCCGACTGGCCCTGGAAAAATGGTCCGAGCCGGAGCTGATCAAGGGGTCCGTCCGCGCCGCCGTTAAAACCTTGGCCGCGGGCGGGCCCTTGACAAAGGAGCAGCACCTTGAGCTGCGCGAGCTCGAGGGACTCCTCGCTGGGCTGCGGAGGGAGCGGAGTTCAACAAAAGACTCCGCTCCCTCCCCCACAATAGGTTAAGGTAGTGGTTGCACTATGCTTTTGCCATGAAGATAACCATAGCCAGCCTCAACATCAACGGCGGCAGAGGGGCACGCCGTAGATTTGACAATTTTTCGCTCCTGCGGGAGGGGAAATATGCGGTGTGCTTCCTGCAAGAAACCCACACCGTTCCGGGAGACGAAGCCACGTGGCTCCTGGAATGGCAAGGAGAGGTCCGCATGAGCCACCTCACCGCCATTTCTAGTGGGGTGGCCATCTTGCTGGGCCCGCATTTTCAGCCGGAGATCTTGGGGGTCGAGGAGCCCGTGCCAGGCCGCTTGCTGCACGTAACGGTTCGCCTGGGGGACGTGCCGCTCCATCTCGTGAACGTGTACGCCCCTCATCCCGGCCCGCAGCAAACGCGCTTCTTTGAAGAGGTGTCCGCTCTTCTTGGCTCCGTCGACGTCGGCGACTGCATTGTCCTCGGGGGGGATTTTAACTGCACCCTCGAGGCGAGGGACCGCTCCGGTGCCCCGCAGTGCATGACGGCGATGGAGAAGTTGAGGGACCTGGTCGGGTCCTTCGACTTGGTGGACGTCTGGCGAAATCTCCACCCCGACTCCAGCGCCTTTACTTGGGTGAGGCCTGGAGTTGGATGGTCTAGAGTCGACCGCCTTTACGTGTCTCGGGCGTACGTTTCCTGCGTCCCGGCGGCCTCCATGCGGCCGGTGCCGTGTTCGGACCACCACCTGGTGTGGGCGGAGCTCGCTTCGCTCCGCGCGAGGACGGGGTCCGCGTACTGGCACTTTAACAACCGGCTGCTGGAGGACGTGCGGTTCCAGGACTCGTTCCGTCGATTCTGGTCCGACTGGAGAAGGAAGCAGGGGGGCTTCCCCTCCTTGAGGCTATGGTGGGACGTGGGCAAGGCTCACGTCCGCGTCTTCTGTCAAGAGTACGCGAGGGGGTCGACCAAGAGGCGGGCGGCCAGAGTCGGGCGCCTAGAAAAAGAGGTGCTCGACCTGGAAGCCCGTCTCGGTCAAGTCGTCCAGGACCCGGCCCTGCGGACGGTGTACGAAGCGAAGAAGGCCGCGCTGAAGGACCTGCAGCTCGTCGGGTCCCGAGGCGCGTTCGTGAGGTCGCGGATCCGGTTCCTGCGGGATCTGGACCGCGGCTCCCCCTTCTTCTACTCGCTGGAAAAAAGGCAGAGTGTCCGTAAGCAGCTCTTGACGCTGCTGGCCGACGACGGCTCTCTCGTCTCGGATCCGGAGGGCGTCAACAACAGGGTCCGTGAATATTACGGGGCTCTGTTCTCTCCGGATCCGTCCAGCGAGGAAGCGCGTAGAGTTTTGTGGGAGGACCTGCCGAAGGTCAGCCCGGAGGGCGCCGAAAATCTGGAAGCTCCGCTAAGCCTGGCGGAGCTGACCGGTGCCCTCGCCCGGCTCTCGAGGGGAAAATCCCCGGGGCTGGACGGGCTGACCGTGGAGTTCCACAGGGCGTTCTGGGACGTCCTGGGGGGCGACTACGCGCGGGTCCTGGGGGAAAGTCTGGCGACCGGGGAGATGCCCCTCTCTTGGCGCAGGGCAGTCATCGTCCTGCTGCCTAAGAAGGGCGATCTCCGCCTCCTTAAGAACTGGCGCCCGGTCTCCCTCCTCAGCACGGACTACAAAATCTTCGCCAGGGCGATGTCTGCTCGCCTTGGTGCCGTGCTGGACCACATGATCCACCCCGACCAGTCATACACGGTCCCGGGCCGGACAATCCACGACAACATCCATCTGGTCCGGGACCTCATCCATTGTTCCCAGGAGGCTGGTCTGTCGGTCGCCTTCCTATCCCTCGACCAAGAGAAGGCGTTCGACAGGGTGGATCACGACTATCTGCTCGGAACTCTGCGCGCTTTCGGGTTCGGGACGCATTTCGTCGCCCGGATCCGACTTTTGTACGCCGCCGCGGAGTGTCTGATTAAGGTTAACGGGTCCTTGACGGCGCCCCTTCGCTTTAGGAGAGGGGTGCGCCAGGGATGCCCCATGTCCGGCCAGTTATACGCCGTTTGCGTGGAGCCTTTCCTGCGCCTCTTGCGGACGAGGTTGACGGGACTGGCTCTGCAAGGGCCGGGCGTGGAGGTCGTCCTCTCGGCTTACGCCGATGACGTGCTCCTCGCGGTAGAGGATCCCGCTGACCTGCGGAGGATGCGTGAGTGCCAGGAGATTTACTCGGCCGCGTCCTCCGCCAGGATCAACTGGGAGAAATGTTCCGGACTCCTGGTGGGTCAGTGGCGGGTGGACTCCCTGCCGGAGGAGCTCAGGCCTTTTGCCTGGAGCACGACCCATCTCCTCTATCTGGGAGTCTACCTTAGCCCCGACGAGGAAGCCTGGCCGGCGAACTGGCAGGAGCTGGAGGCCAAGGTCGCCGCTCGCCTAGGGCGCTGGACAGGACTGCTCCGAGTGCTGTCCTACAGGGGTCGAGCGCTAGTCATAAACCAGCTGGTGGCCGCAATGCTGTGGTACCGGCTGGTCACTTTGACCCCTCCCCCTGCGTTTGTCGCCAAGATACAGAAGAAGCTGGTGGACTTCTTCTGGAACAACAGGAAGCACTGGGTCTCTGTCGCGGTCTTGAGTCTCCCGCTTGAGGAGGGCGGTCAGTCGTTGGTGTGCGTCAGCGCCCAGCTCGCGACTTTCCGTCTTCAGACCCTGCAGAGATACCTTTACGTCGAGCCCCCTCCTAGGTGGTGTGCTCTGGCGAGGTATTTCTTCCGCCAGCAGCTCGACCTCAATTATGACACGCAGCTCCTGTTTGTGAACTTGGGGGGTGCCAGGACCGCCCTCCGGGAGCTGCCTGTCTTTTACAGGGAACTCATCAGGGTCTGGAACAAAGTCTCCACCAAGCGCAGCTCTCCGCCGGCTGGAGTGGCGGCCGTCCTGCAGGAACCGCTGCTCGGGAATCCGTACCTCCACGGCCGAGGCTTCATGTGGCGGTCGGAAGAGAGGGCTGTGGCTGGTGAGGTGACCAGGGTCAGGGACCTGCTCGATGGCGGAGGAGCGGGCTGGATGGCGCCAGTCACGCTGGCGCGGCGCCTAAATTCTGCCAACGTCCGCCGCGCGGCCGATGCCATCGAGTCGCTAAAAACAGCTCTGGGCCCTGACTCGGTTAGGTGTATCGAGGAGGCTCAAGCACGTGGGGAGATCCCGTCCGAACTGACCCCCGTCCGGACGGAATTCCTCATCGGCGCCAAACCCCGGAACCTCCCTCGGGGGCCGGCGCCTCACAACTTGAGCCGCCTCGGGGAAATCCCCTCCGTGCCTTTCAGTTCCGCGCGGAGGGGTTTCCTGTACGGGCTGCTCCTGCACACCCTCAACTTTGCCATCCTCGCCGGCCGTCCGGACACGCCATGGCGTACCATCTTGCCGTCCGGAGGAGGCGGGGGTCCCCGATGGAGGGCACTCTACGCAGGGGTCCTCCCACTATTCATCGGGGACTTGGCCTGGAGGGTGGTGCACGGAGCAGTGCCGTGCAACAAATTTTTAAGCCGGTTCACGGACTCCCAGGCCGCCTGCAATTTCTGCGGTCTGGAGGAGTCCGTGTTCCATATTTTTATTGAATGCACAAGGTTGCAGCCCCTGTTCCACTATTTGAAGGGGCTGCTCCTGAAATTCTGGCTGCACTTCAGTCCCACTCTCCTGATCTTTGGGCACCCTGTGCGGAGGGGAGCGGGTAGGTCCGAGGGCCTCCTCGTAGGACTGCTCCTGGGCACGGCCAAGGGTGCCATCAGCCGGTCCAGGCAGCGGGCGGTCGAGGGGGTCGTTCAACCTGACTGCCTGCCTCTCTTCCGCTCTTACATCCGATCCAGGGTGTCCTTGGAGATGGAGCACGCGGTGTCCACCGGTACGCTCGCGGCCTTCCGCGAGAGGTGGGCACCGGAGGGACTGGAGTGCATCATCACGCCCGGCAACCAAATTTTAATTTGATTTTACGTTTTAAAGTTAATTTGTTTTAATTGCCGGTGCTTTTAGTGTCCCCTTCCCTTTTATAGGGGGCACTGGGGAAAAATTGTGATTTTAGTGCCCAAAAAAAAAAAACAAAAAAAAAAAGAAAAAAAAAACACAAAAAAGGGGGGGGAAAAAAAAAAAAAAAAAAAAAAATGGGCCTTGTAAATGTCTGGAGTGTCACCCAGGTCGGGTGGCACCGTTTAATGTTTTATGTTTTCACAGATAAACTCAAAAGAGTTTCATGCACAAGGACCAATCGTGGAGCTGTGGAGGCGTGTCCTGCTCAGTTGGAGCTGTGAGCAGTGCTGAGAGCAGCTAGCAACTTGAGCTCCTGCCTGGAGAGCCCTGAGACCAGCCCAGGAGGAGGAGGAAGGAAGGGGCTTCACACCAACTTCTATCCAGAGGGAGAGGAGGAGAAAGCAGAAAACTTTTCAACATCTTTATCATTTCTGCAAAGAGTTGGAGAGAGGGGGAAAAGAACAACAACCATCCAGTGTGGAAGGAGGAAGACTCTACATTCTACAGGTGGGTGTGGGTGCATTTCCCAAAAAGACTTTGTTGTATCGGTGGGGGGAGGAAAGAAGACCACTGAGGGCCGGAACATCGCGGGGGGTGTGTGTGTGTGTGGTAGTGTGCGTGGGGGCCGTGCTTACAACTAGGCCCCCCCCCACAATTGGAACCCCCCCCACCCCCCCCCACATTTGCCTAGCCTGGGATAGCTGGAGCTACCAGGCTGAAGATTTTCATTAATCACCCAATTAGGGATCGTTAGGAGTGCCTGGTGGCTCCAGCTACCCCAGGTGAAGACATCTTCTCCCCCCACCTGAAGACCACCCCAAAGACTTTTGTGTTTTGCCATCTGGGGAGTGCACCCACCCACAGCTGCGAGGGGAGACCTGCCCTCGCAGTCCCCCCCTTCCCACCCCCCCTCTCTCTTTCTCTGTTACTCTGTTTCTCCCCTCTCTCTCTGAGAGCCTCTTTCTTCCAAATTTAATTTAAAAAAAAACATTTAAGACAACTGAGCAGAGGGAGCAAGGCCCCTCCCCAATTGCCAACGAGGGGAGAGGTACCTCATTAAGGGCTCCTCTGCTCAGTCAATCTACAAGAGGCCTAATAAAGACCATTAAGGCCTGTGACTTTGGGGTGGGTGTGGCCCTTAAAGGGACCCCGTGATGGCGACCCCATCCACGCCGGTGGCAGGGCCAGCAAGGACGTATGCGCAGGCGGTGTCCACATCCACGGCACCTCCTGCGCCACCCGCTGCCCTGCCACCGTTCAGACTTATAACTAAAAAACACGGGGTCAAGAGCTACACTCACCCCACAATGAGCATCGAGGAGTGCGTGCGGGCGATGGCTGGGGTAGTCGGCCCCTCGGCCATTGTCGCAGCCTCCAAGATGTCTGGGAAGGCCGTGTTCTTCCTGGGGTCGGAGCGGGCGGTGTCCCTGGCCCTCGAAAAGGGGCTCACGGTGGGCGGGACGTTCCTGCCGGTGGACCCTCTCGAGGCCACCGCGCAGAGGGTCATCATTTCAAACGTCCCGCCCTTTGTTCCCGCTGAGCTCCTCCTCCCTCACCTACACCAACTGGGGGAGGTAAGGTCGGGGATCAACCCCATACCGCTCGGCCTCAGGGAGAACAGCCTGCGCCACGTGTTCTCCTTCCGCCGCCAGCTCTTTGTCCGGCTGGCGCGGGAGGACACGACGGAGGGGAACTTTAATGTGGTGCACGAGGGGACTGCCTACCGCGTCTTCTGGACGTCGGACGGCGTGCGGTGCCATGCCTGCAGGGAGGTGGGGCATGTTCGTAAGAACTGCCCCGCCTCCAAGGCCGCCAAACCACCGAAGGCGGCCAAGGCTGGCGCCGCCGCCACCCCTCCCCCTAGTTGCGTCCGCGTGCCGGGAGCCGTAGGTGCGCGGGCATCGTCGGAGGCCTTTGTTTTCAGGGCCTCCGGCGGGGGGGAGGGAGAGCGTTCGACCGGAAAGAAGGCGCGGAAGAAGGCGAAACATCTCGAGGCGGGTCCCCTCAGTGCGCCGGAAAATTTGACCACCGCGCTCAGCCCAACCCCGTCACCGGCGAGCGCGGGGTGCCCCGAGCCCGTGCCTGAGCCCTTGACCAATACCGCGGAGGGGCCCGGGCGCGGGCAAGAAAAGGAAAAGGGGGGGGCGGAGCGGGAGGCCTCGGCAGACACAGAGGTCTCCCTGCCTTCGCGCACCCCCAGGAACAAAAAGAGGCACCGCCCCAATGAGGCGGAGGGGGAACAACATCCCTCCGCGGAGGAGGCGGTGCCCGCCGCGTGTCCCGCGTCCCCCACCAGCGCCCCCAAATTGCGCTGCAGGCGCGAGGAGTCTGTCCCCGGGGAGGATGAGGCAGTCGAGGCTGCCCAGCCGCTGCCTCCTGGGGTGGGCGTGGAAGATCTGCCTGTCGTGGGGGGCGTGGGGCCAGTGGAAGAATGCGTAGCCGCCGGGTCGAGCGTCCCGGGGACCGAGGCGGGCGGGGCCGAAAAGGCCGAACCTGAGCCCGCCCAGCCAATACCCAACTTCCCCCGGGATTTGCTCGACCCGGTAGAAACTGAGAATATGAACAATTTTAATGAATCCGTACACGCTGGGCTGGGGGGAGGCGGCGGGGAGGGGGAAGAACAACAACCCTTGCCCCCTACTTTGGAGCTGGGGGACTTGGTGGACCTGGAGAACTTCCTAAACCGGGTCTCTCCGTGTTCCCCGGTTCCTGGGGCGGAGGAGGAACCCCTTCCGCTGTCGCTTCCCGACCCAGCACCAATTTTAAAAGAGCCCAGTGGGGACTCCTCTGCCGACGATCCTGGGGGTGGGATCGGGGCAGAGCCAGGGCCAGATGGAGCGGCCGGGCCGTTTGCCGTACCTCGTGCGGTCGACGGGCCGGCTGCTAGCGGCGACCTCCCGGAGGGGGACGGGGACTCGGTGGAGGACGTGGGTGAAGATCTCGAGTCCATCGCCAGTGAGGCGGTGGATCTGCTCGCGGCCGCCACTGAGACCCTCCTCATTCCCGCAGAGGAACTCCGGGACTTTTTGGTCCAGTGCCGGGGTCGCCGCGACCAAGCCCGTCTGGCCCTGGAAAGATGGTCCGAGCCGGGGCTGCTCGTCGCATCCGTCCGCGCCGCCACTAAAACCATGGCCGCGGGCGGGCCCTTATCAAAGGCTCAGGGCCTTGAGCTGCGCCGGCTCAAAAAGTTCCTCGCTGGGCTGCTGAAGGAGCGGAGTTCAACAAAAGACTCCGCTCCCTCCCCCACAATAGGTTAGGTAGAGGTTGCACTATGCTTTTGCCATGAAGATAACCATAGCCAGCCTCAACATCAACGGCGGCAGAGGGGCACGCCGTAGATTTGACAATTTTTCGCTCCTGCGGGAGGGGAAATATGCGGTGTGCTTCCTGCAAGAAACCCACACCGTTCCGGGAGACGAAGCCACGTGGCTCCTGGAATGGCAAGGAGAGGTCCGCATGAGCCACCTCACCGCCATTTCTAGTGGGGTGGCCATCTTGCTGGGCCCGCATTTTCAGCCGGAGATCTTGGGGGTCGAGGAGCCCGTGCCAGGCCGCTTGCTGCACGTAACGGTTCGCCTGGGGGACGTGCCGCTCCATCTCGTGAGCGTGTACGCCCCTCATCCCGGCCCGCAGCAAACGCGCTTCTTTGAAGAGGTGTCCGCTCTTCTTGGCTCCGTCGACGTCGGCGACTGCATTGTCCTCGGGGGGGATTTTAACTGCACCCTCGAGGCGAGGGACCGCTCCGGTGCCCCGCAGTGCATGACGGCGATGGAGAAGTTGAGGGACCTGGTCGGGTCCTTCGACTTGGTGGACGTCTGGCGAAATCTCCACCCCGACTCCAGCGCCTTTACTTGGGTGAGGCCTGGAGTTGGATGGTCTAGAGTCGACCGCCTTTACGTGTCTCGGGCGTACGTTTCCTGCGTCCCGGCGGCCTCCATGCGGCCGGTGCCGTGTTCGGACCACCACCTGGTGTGGGCGGAGCTCGCTTCGCTCCGCGCGAGGACGGGGTCCGCGTACTGGCACTTTAACAACCGGCTGCTGGAGGACGTGCGGTTCCAGGACTCGTTCCGTCGATTCTGGTCCGACTGGAGAAGGAAGCAGGGGGGCTTCCCCTCCTTGAGGCTATGGTGGGACGTGGGCAAGGCTCACGTCCGCGTCTTCTGTCAAGAGTACGCGAGGGGGTCGACCAAGAGGCGGGCGGCCAGAGTCGGGCGCCTAGAAAAAGAGGTGCTCGACCTGGAAGCCCGTCTCGGTCAAGTCGTCCAGGACCCGGCCCTGCGGACGGTGTACGAAGCGAAGAAGGCCGCGCTGAAGGACCTGCAGCTCGTCGGGTCCCGAGGCGCGTTCGTGAGGTCGCGGATCCGGTTCCTGCGGGATCTGGACCGCGGCTCCCCCTTCTTCTACTCGCTGGAAAAAAGGCAGAGTGTCCGTAAGCAGCTCTTGACGCTGCTGGCCGACGACGGCTCTCTCGTCTCGGATCCGGAGGGCGTCAACAACAGGGTCCGTGAATATTACGGGGCTCTGTTCTCTCCGGATCCGTCCAGCGAGGAAGCGCGTAGAGTTTTGTGGGAGGACCTGCCGAAGGTCAGCCCGGAGGGCGCCGAAAATCTGGAAGCTCCGCTAAGCCTGGCGGAGCTGACCGGTGCCCTCGCCCGGCTCTCGAGGGGAAAATCCCCGGGGCTGGACGGGCTGACCGTGGAGTTCCACAGGGCGTTCTGGGACGTCCTGGGGGGCGACTACGCGCGGGTCCTGGGGGAAAGTCTGGCGACCGGGGAGATGCCCCTCTCTTGGCGCAGGGCAGTCATCGTCCTGCTGCCTAAGAAGGGCGATCTCCGCCTCCTTAAGAACTGGCGCCCGGTCTCCCTCCTCAGCACGGACTACAAAATCTTCGCCAGGGCGATGTCTGCTCGCCTTGGTGCCGTGCTGGACCACATGATCCACCCCGACCAGTCATACACGGTCCCGGGCCGGACAATCCACGACAACATCCATCTGGTCCGGGACCTCATCCATTGCTCCCAGGAGGCTGGTCTGTCGGTCGCCTTCCTATCCCTCGACCAAGAGAAGGCGTTCGACAGGGTGGATCACGACTATCTGCTCGGAACTCTGCGCGCTTTCGGGTTCGGGACGCATTTCGTCGCCCGGATCCGACTTTTGTACGCCGCCGCGGAGTGTCTGATTAAGGTTAACGGGTCCTTGACGGCGCCCCTTCGCTTTAGGAGAGGGGTGCGCCAGGGATGCCCCATGTCCGGCCAGTTATACGCCGTTTGCGTGGAGCCTTTCCTGCGCCTCTTGCGGACGAGGTTGACGGGACTGGCTCTGCAAGGGCCGGGCGTGGAGGTCGTCCTCTCGGCTTACGCCGATGACGTGCTCCTCGCGGTAGAGGATCCCGCTGACCTGCGGAGGATGCGTGAGTGCCAGGAGATTTACTCGGCCGCGTCCTCCGCCAGGATCAACTGGGAGAAATGTTCCGGACTCCTGGTGGGTCAGTGGCGGGTGGACTCCCTGCCGGAGGAGCTCAGGCCTTTTGCCTGGAGCACGACCCATCTCCTCTATCTGGGAGTCTACCTTAGCCCCGACGAGGAAGCCTGGCCGGCGAACTGGCAGGAGCTGGAGGCCAAGGTCGCCGCTCGCCTAGGGCGCTGGACAGGACTGCTCCGAGTGCTGTCCTACAGGGGTCGAGCGCTAGTCATAAACCAGCTGGTGGCCGCAATGCTGTGGTACCGGCTGGTCACTTTGACCCCTCCCCCTGCGTTTGTCGCCAAGATACAGAAGAAGCTGGTGGACTTCTTCTGGAACAACAGGAAGCACTGGGTCTCTGCCGCGGTCTTGAGTCTCCCGCTTGAGGAGGGCGGTCAGTCGTTGGTGTGCGTCAGCGCCCAGCTCGCGACTTTCCGTCTTCAGACCCTGCAGAGATACCTTTACGTCGAGCCCCCTCCTAGGTGGTGTGCTCTGGCGAGGTATTTCTTCCGCCAGCAGCTCGACCTCAATTATGACACGCAGCTCCTGTTTGTGAACTTGGGGGGTGCCAGGACCGCCCTCCGGGAGCTGCCTGTCTTTTACAGGGAACTCATCAGGGTCTGGAACAAAGTCTCCACCAAGCGCAGCTCTCCGCCGGCTGGAGTGGCGGCCGTCCTGCAGGAACCGCTGCTCGGGAATCCGTACCTCCACGGCCGAGGCTTTATGTGGCGGTCGGAAGAGAGGGCTGTGGCTGGTGAGGTGACCAGGGTCAGGGACCTGCTCGATGGCGGAGGAGCGGGCTGGATGGCGCCAGACACGCTGGCGCGGCGCCTAAATTCTGCCAACGTCCGCCACGCGGCCGATGCCATCGAGTCGCTAAAAACAGCTCTGGGCCCTGACTCCGTTAGGTGCATCGAGGAGGCTCAAGCACGTGGGGAGATCCCGTCCGAACTGACCCCCGTCCGGACGGAATTCCTCATCGGCGCCAAACCCCGGAACCTCCCTCGGGGGCCGGCGCCTCACAACTTGAGCCGCCTCCGGGAAATCCCCTCCGTGCCTTTCAGTTCCGCGCGGAGGGGTTTCCTGTACGGGCTGCTCCTGCACACCCTCAACTTTGCCATCCTCGCCGGCCGTCCGGACACGCCATGGCGTACCATCTTGCCGTCCGGAGGAGGCGGGGGTCCCCGATGGAGGGCACTCTACGCAGGGGTCCTCCCACTATTCATCGGGGACTTGGCCTGGAGGGTGGTGCACGGAGCAGTGCCGTGCAACAAATTTTTAAGCCGGTTCACGGACTCCCAGGCCGCCTGCAATTTCTGCGGTCTAGAGGAGTCCGTGTTCCATGTTTTTATAGAGTGCACAAGGTTGCAGCCCCTGTTCCATTATTTGAAGGGGCTGCTCCTGAAATTCTGGCTGCACTTCAGTCCCACTCTCCTGATCTTTGGGCACCCTGTGCGGAGGGGAGCGGGTAGGTCCGAAGGCCTCCTCGTAGGACTGCTCCTGGGCACGGCCAAGGGTGCCATCAGCCGGTCCAGGCAGCGGGCGGTCGAGGGGGTCGTTCAACCTGACTGCCTGCCTCTCTTCCGCTCTTACATCCGGTCCAGGGTGTCCTTGGAGATGGAGCACGCGGTGTCCACCGGTACGCTCGCGGCCTTCCGCGAGAGGTGGGCACCGGAGGGACTGGAGTGCATCATCACGCCCGGCAACCAAATTTTAATTTGATTTTACGTTTTAAAGTTAATTTGTTTTAATTGCCGGTGCTTTTAGTGTCCCCTTCCCTTTTATAGGGGGCACTGGGGAAAAATTGTGATTTTAGTGCCCAAAAAAAAAAAAAACAAAAAAAAAAAAACAAAAAAGGGGGGAAAAAAAGGGCCTTGTAAATGTCTGGAGTGTCACCCAGGTCGGGTGGCACCGTTTAATGTTTTATGTTTTGCAGGTGAACTCCAAAAAGAGTTTCATGCACAAGGAACCAATCGTGGAGCAGTGGAGGCGTGTCCTGCTCAGTAGAAGCTGTGAGCAGTGAGGAGAGCTGCTAGCAACTTGAGCTCCTGCCTGGGGAGCCCTGAGACCAGCCCAGGAATAGAAGGAAGGAAGGGGCTTCACACCAACTTTATCCAGAGGGAGAGGAGGAGAAAGCAGAAAACTTTCAACATCTTTATCATTTCTGCAAAGAGTTGGAGAGAGGGGGAAAAACCACAACAACCAACATCCAGTGTGGAAGGAGGGAGACTCTACTATCTCTACAGGTGGGTGTGGGTGCATTTCCCCAAACAGACTTTGTTGTATCGGTGGGGGGAGGAAAGAAGACCACTGAGGGCCGGAACATCGCGGGGGGTGTGTGTGTGTGTGTGGTAGTGTGCGTGGGGGCTGTGCTTACAACTGGGCCCCCCCCACAATTGGAACCCCCCCCACCCCCCCCACATTTGCCTAGCCTGGGATAGCTGGAGCTACCAGGCTGAAGAGTCATTAATCACCCTATTGAGGATCGTTAGGAGTGCCTGGTGGCTCCAGCTACCCCAGGTGAAGACATCTTCTCCCCCCACCTGAAGACCACCCCAAAGACTTTTGTGTTTTGCCATCTGGGGAGTGCACCCACCCACAGCTGCGAGGGGAGACCTGCCCTCGCAGCCCCCCCCCCTTCCCACCCCCCTCTCTCTTTCTCCGTTACCCTCTGTTTCTCCCCTCTCTCTCTGAGAACCCTTTCCTTCCAAATTAATAAAAAAAAACCCAATTAAGACAACTGAGCAGAGGGAGCAAGGCCTCTCCCCAATTGTCAACGAGGGGAGAGGTGCCTCGTTAAGGGCTCCTCTGCTCAGTTAACATAAGAGGCCATTAAAGACCATTAAGGCCTGTGACTTTGGGGTGGGTGTAGCCCTTAAAGGGACCCCGTGATGGCGACCCCATCCACGCCGGTGGCAGGGCCAGCAAGGACGTATGCGCAGGCGGTGTCCACATCCACGGCACCTCCTGCGCCACCCGCTGCCCTGCCACCGTTCAGACTTATAACCAGGAAACACGGGGTCAAGAGCTACACTCACCCCACAATGAGCATTGAGGAGTGCGTGCGGGCGATGGCTGGGGTAGTCGGCCCCTCGGCCATTGTCGCAGCCTCCAAGATGTCTGGGAAGGCCGTGTTCTTCCTGGGGTCGGAGCGGGCGGTGTCCCTGGCCCTTGAAAAGGGGCTCACGGTGGGCGGGACGTTCCTGCCGGTGGACCCTCTCGAGGCCACCGCGCAGAGGGTCATCATTTCAAACGTCCCGCCCTTTGTTTCCGCTGAGCTCCTCCTCCCTCACCTACAACAACTGGGGGAGGTAAGGTCAGGGATCAACCCCATACCGCTCGGCCTCAGGGAGAGCAGCCTGCGCCACGTGTTCTCCTTCCGCCGCCAGCTCTTTGTCCGGCTGGCGCGGGAGGACACGACGGAGGGAGATTTTAATGTGGTGCACGAGGGGACTGCCTACCGCGTCTTCTGGACGTCGGACGGCGTGCGGTGCCATGCCTGCAGGGAGGTGGGGCACGTTCGCAAGAACTGCCCCGCCTCCAAGGCCGCCAAACCACCGAAGGCGGCCAAGGCTGGCGCTGCCGCCACCCCTCCCCCTAGTTGCGTCCGCGTGCCGGGAGCCATAGGTGCGCGGGCATCGTCGGAGGCCTTTGTTTTCAGGGCCTCCGGCGGGGGGGAGGGAGAGCGTCCGAGCGGAAAGAAGGCGCGGAAGAAGGAGAAACATCTAGAGGCGGGTCCCCTCGGTGCGCCGGAAAGTCTGACCACCGCGCTCAGCCCAACCCAGTCACCGGCGAGCGCGGGGTGCCCCGAGCCCGTGCCCGGGCCCTTGAATACCACCACAGAGGGGCCCAGGCGCGGGCAAGAAAAGGAAAAGGGGGGGGCGGAGCGGGAGGCCTCGGCAGACATGGAGGTCTCCCTGACTCCGCGCGCCCCCAGGAACAAAAAGAGGCACCGCCCCAATGAGGCGGAGGGGGAACAACATCCCTCCGCGGAGGAGGCGGTGCCCGCCGCGTGTCCCGCGTCCCCCACCAGCGCCCCCAAATTGCGCTGCAGGCGCGAGGAGTCTTTCCCCGGGGAGGGTGAGACAGTTGAGGCTGCCCAGCCTCTGCCTCCCGGGGATGGAGTGGAAGATCTGCCTGTCGTGGGGGGCGTGGGGACCGCGGAGGAATGCGTAGCCGCCGGGCCGGGCGTCCCGGGGACTGAGGCGGGCGAGGCCGAAAAGGCCGAACCTGAGCCCGCCCAGCTATTATCCAACTTCCCCCGGGAGTCGCTCGACCCGGCAGAAAAACAATTAAATAATTATGACACTGTAGATGCTGGGCCGGGGGGTGGCAGCGGGGAGGGGGAGGAACACCCACCCTCGCCCCTTACTTTGGAGCTGGAGCACTTGGAGGGCCTGGGGATTTCCTATGGCCGGGTCTCTCCTTGTTCTCCGGTTCCTGGGGCGGAGGGGGAACCCCTTCCGCTGTCATTTCCCGACCCAGCACCATTTTTAAAAGAGCCCAGTGGGGACTCCTCTGCCGACGATCCTGGGGGTGGGATCGGGGCAGTGCCAGGGCCGGTTGGAGCGGCCGGTTCATTTGCCGTACCTTGTGCGGTCGATGGGCCGGCTGCTGGCGGCCACCTCCCGGAGGAGGACGGGGACTCGGTGGGGGACGCGGGTGAAGACCTAGAGACCACCGCCAGGGAGGCGGTGGATCTGCTCGCGGCCGCCGCTGAGGCCCTCCTCGTTCCTGCAAAGGAACTCCGGGACTTTTTGGCCCAGAGCCGGGGTCGCCGCGACCAAGCCCGACTGGCCCTGGATAAATGGTCCGAGCCGGAGCTGATCAAGGGGTCCGTCCGCGCCGCCGTTAAAACCTTGGCCGCGGGCGGGCCCTTGACAAAGGAGCAGCACCTTGAGCTGCGCGAGCTCGAGGGACTCCTCGCTGGGCTGCGGAGGGAGCGGAGTTCAACAAAAGACTCCGCTCCCTCCCCCACAATAGGTTAAGGTAGAGGTTGCACTATGCTTTTGCCATGAAGATAACCATAGCCAGCCTCAACATCAACGGCGGCAGAGGGGCACGCCGTAGATTTGACAATTTTTCGCTCCTGCGGGAGGGGAAATATGCGGTGTGCTTCCTGCAAGAAACCCACACCGTTCCGGGAGACGAAGCCACGTGGCTCCTGGAATGGCAAGGAGAGGTCCGCATGAGCCACCTCACCGCCATTTCTAGTGGGGTGGCCATCTTGCTGGGCCCGCATTTTCAGCCGGAGATCTTGGGGGTCGAGGAGCCCGTGCCAGGCCGCTTGCTGCACGTAACGGTTCGCCTGGGGGACGTGCCGCTCCATCTCGTGAACGTGTACGCCCCTCATCCCGGCCCGCAGCAAACGCGCTTCTTTGAAGAGGTGTCCGCTCTTCTTGGCTCCGTCGACGTCGGCGACTGCATTGTCCTCGGGGGGGATTTTAACTGCACCCTCGAGGCGAGGGACCGCTCCGGTGCCCCGCAGTGCATGACGGCGATGGAGAAGTTGAGGGACCTGGTCGGGTCCTTCGACTTGGTGGACGTCTGGCGAAATCTCCACCCCGACTCCAGCGCCTTTACTTGGGTGAGGCCTGGAGTTGGATGGTCTAGAGTCGACCGCCTTTACGTGTCTCGGGCGTACGTTTCCTGCGTCCCGGCGGCCTCCATGCGGCCGGTGCCGTGTTCGGACCACCACCTGGTGTGGGCGGAGCTCGCTTCGCTCCGCGCGAGGACGGGGTCCGCGTACTGGCACTTTAACAACCGGCTGCTGGAGGACGTGCGGTTCCAGGACTCGTTCCGTCGATTCTGGTCCGACTGGAGAAGGAAGCAGGGGGGCTTCCCCTCCTTGAGGCTATGGTGGGACGTGGGCAAGGCTCACGTCCGCGTCTTCTGTCAAGAGTACGCGAGGGGGTCGACCAAGAGGCGGGCGGCCAGAGTCGGGCGCCTAGAAAAAGAGGTGCTCGACCTGGAAGGCCGTCTCGGTCAAGTCGTCCAGGACCCGGCCCTGCGGACGGTGTACGAAGCGAAGAAGGCCGCGCTGAAGGACCTGCAGCTCGTCGGGTCCCGAGGCGCGTTCGTGAGGTCGCGGATCCGGTTCCTGCGGGATCTGGACCGCGGCTCCCCCTTCTTCTACTCGCTGGAAAAAAGGCAGAGTGTCCGTAAGCAGCTCTTGACGCTGCTGGCCGACGACGGCTCTCTCGTCTCGGATCCGGAGGGCGTCAACAACAGGGTCCGTGAATATTACGGGCTCTGTTCTCTCCGGATCCGTCCAGCGAGGAAGCGCGTAGAGTTTTGTGGGAGGACCTGCCGAAGGTCGGCCCGGAGGGCGCCGAAAATCTGGAAGCTCCGCTAAGCCTGGCGGAGCTGACCGGTGCCCTCGCCCGGCTCTCGAGGGGAAAATCCCCGGGGCTGGACGGGCTGACCGTGGAGTTCCACAGGGCGTTCTGGGACGTCCTGGGGAGCGACTACGCGCGGGTCCTGGGGGAAAGTCTGGCGACCGGGGAGATGCCCCTCTCTTGGCGCAGGGCAGTCATCGTCCTGCTGCCTAAGAAGGGCGATCTCCGCCTCCTTAAGAACTGGCGCCCGGTCTCCCTCCTCAGCACGGACTACAAAATCTTCGCCAGGGCGATGTCTGCTCGCCTTGGTGCCGTGCTGGACCACATGATCCACCCCGACCAGTCATACACGGTCCCGGGCCGGACAATCCACGACAACATCCATCTGGTCCGGGACCTCATCCATTGCTCCCAGGAGGCTGGTCTGTCGGTCGCCTTCCTATCCCTCGACCAAGAGAAGGCGTTCGACAGGGTGGATCACGACTATCTGCTCGGAACTCTGCGCGCTTTCGGGTTCGGGACGCATTTCGTCGCCCGGATCCGACTTTTGTACGCCGCCGCGGAGTGTCTGATTAAGGTTAACGGGTCCTTGACGGCGCCCCTTCGCTTTAGGAGAGGGGTGCGCCAGGGATGCCCCATGTCCGGCCAGTTATACGCCGTTTGCGTGGAGCCTTTCCTGCGCCTCTTGCGGACGAGGTTGACGGGACTGGCTCTGCAAGGGCCGGGCGTGGAGGTCGTCCTCTCGGCTTACGCCGATGACGTGCTCCTCGCGGTAGAGGATCCCGCTGACCTGCGGAGGATGCGTGAGTGCCAGGAGATTTACTCGGCCGCGTCCTCCGCCAGGATCAACTGGGAGAAATGTTCCGGACTCCTGGTGGGTCAGTGGCGGGTGGACTCCCTGCCGGAGGAGCTCAGGCCTTTTGCCTGGAGCACGACCCATCTCCTCTATCTGGGAGTCTACCTTAGCCCCGACGAGGAAGCCTGGCCGGCGAACTGGCAGGAGCTGGAGGCCAAGGTCGCCGCTCGCCTAGGGCGCTGGACAGGACTGCTCCGAGTGCTGTCCTACAGGGGTCGAGCGCTAGTCATAAACCAGCTGGTGGCCGCAATGCTGTGGTACCGGCTGGTCACTTTGACCCCTCCCCCTGCGTTTGTCGCCAAGATACAGAAGAAGCTGGTGGACTTCTTCTGGAACAACAGGAAGCACTGGGTCTCTGTCGCGGTCTTGAGTCTCCCGCTTGAGGAGGGCGGTCAGTCGTTGGTGTGCGTCAGCGCCCAGCTCGCGACTTTCCGTCTTCAGACCCTGCAGAGATACCTTTACGTCGAGCCCCCTCCTAGGTGGTGTGCTCTGGCGAGGTATTTCTTCCGCCAGCAGCTCGACCTCAATTATGACACGCAGCTCCTGTTTGTGAACTTGGGGGGTGCCAGGACCGCCCTCCGGGAGCTGCCTGTCTTTTACAGGGAACTCATCAGGGTCTGGAACAAAGTCTCCACCAAGCGCAGCTCTCCACCGGCTGGAGTGGCGGCCGTCCTGCAGGAACCGCTGCTCGGGAATCCGTACCTCCACGGCCGAGGCTTCATGTGGCGGTCGGAAGAGAGGGCTGTGGCTGGTGAGGTGACCAGGGTCAGGGACCTGCTCGATGGCGGAGGAGCGGGCTGGATGGCGCCAGTCACGCTGGCGCGGCGCCTAAATTCTGCCAACGTCCGCCGCGCGGCCGATGCCATCGAGTCGCTAAAAACAGCTCTGGGCCCTGACTCCGTTAGGTGTATCGAGGAGGCTCAAGCACGTGGGGAGATCCCGTCCGAACTGACCCCCGTCCGGACGGAATTCCTCATCGGCGCCAAACCCCGGAACCTCCCTCAGGGACCGGCGCCTCACAACTTGAGCCGCCTCGGGGAAATCCCCTCCGTGCCTTTCAGTTCCGCGCGGAGGGGTTTCCTGTACGGGCTGCTCCTGCACACCCTCAACTTTGCCATCCTCGCCGGCCGTCCGGACACGCCATGGCGTACCATCTTGCCGTCCGGAGGAGGCGGGGGTCCCCGATGGAGGGCACTCTACGCAGGGGTCCTCCCACTATTCATCGGGGACTTGGCCTGGAGGGTGGTGCACGGAGCAGTGCCGTGCAACAAATTTTTAAGCCGGTTCATGGACTCCCAAGCCGCCTGCAATTTCTGCGGTCTGGAGGAGTCCGTGTTCCATGTTTTTATTGAATGCACAAGGTTGCAGCCCCTGTTCCACTATTTGAAGGGGCTGCTCCTGAAATTCTGGCTGCACTTCAGTCCCACTCTCCTGATCTTTGGGCACCCTGTGCGGAGGGGAGCGGGTAGGTCCGAGGGCCTCCTCGTAGGACTGCTCCTGGGCACGGCCAAGGGTGCCATCAGCCGGTCCAGGCAGCGGGCGGTCGAGGGGGTCGTTCAACCTGACTGCCTGCCTCTCTTCCGCTCTTACATCCGATCCAGGGTGTCCTTGGAGATGGAGCACGCGGTGTCCACCGGTACGCTCGCGGCCTTCCGCGAGAGGTGGGCACCGGAGGGACTGGAGTGCATCATCACGCCCGGCAACCAAATTTTAATTTGATTTTACGTTTTAAAGTTTAATTTGTTTTAATTGCCGGTGTTTTTAGTGTCCCCCTCTCCTTTTATAGGGGGCACTGGAAAAATTTGATTTTAGCGCCCCAAAAAAAAAACCAAAAACCAAAAAAAAAAAAGGGGCTTGAAAATGTCTGCTGTGTCACCCAGGTCGGGTGGCACAGTTTAATGTTGTTTATGTTTTGCAGGTAGACTCCTAAAAAAGAGTTTCATGCACAAGGACCAATCGTGGAGCTGTGGAGGCGTGTCCTGCTCAGTTGGAGCTGTGAGCAGTGCTGAGAGCAGCTAGCAACTTGAGCTCCTGCCTGGAGAGCCCTGAGACCAGCCCAGGAGGAGAAGGAAGGAAGGGGCTTCACACCAACTTCTATCCAGAGGGAGAGGAGGAGAAAAGAAAACTTTCAACATCTTTATCATTCTGCAAGGAGTTGGAGAGAGGGGGAAAAACCAATAACAAACCAGTGTGGAAGGAGGGAGACCCAACATTCTACAGGTGGGTGTGGGTGCATTTCCCCAAACAGACTTTGTTGTATCGGTGGGGGGAGGAAAGAAGACCACTGAGGGCCGGAACATCGCGGGGGGTGTGTGTGTGTGTGGTAGTGTGCGTGGGGGCCGTGCTTACAACTAGGCCCCCCCCCACAATTGGAACCCCCCCCACCCCCCACATTTGCCTAGCCTGGGATAGCTGGAGCTACCAGGCTGAAGATTGTTTATTAATCACCCAATTAAAGATCGTTAGGAGTGCCTGGTGGCTCCAGCTACCCCAGGTGAAGACATCTTCTCCCCCCACCTGAAGACCACCCCAAGGACTTTTGTGTTTTTGCCATCTGGGGAGTGCACCCACCCACAGCTGCGAGGGGAGACCTGCCCTCGCAGTCCCCCCCCCCCCCTTCCCACCCTCCTCTCTCTTTCTCTGCTACTCTGTTTCTCCCCTCTCTCTCTGAGGCCTCTTCCTTCCAAATTTGCAAAAAAAAAACCAATTAAGACAACTGAGCAGAGGGAGCAAGGCCTCTCCCCAATTGTCAACGAGGGGAGAGGTGCCTCGTTAAGGGCTCCTCTGCTCAGTTAACATACGAGGCCATTAAAGACCATTAAGGCCTGTGACTTTGGGGTGGGTGTAGCCCTTAAAGGGACCCCGTGATGGCGACCCCATCCACGCCGGTGGCAGGGCCAGCAAGGACGTATGCGCAGGCGGTGTCTACATCCACGGCACCTCCTGCGCCACCTGCTGCCCTGCCACCATTCAAACTAATAACCAAGAAACACGGGGTCAAGAGCTACACTCACCCTACAATGAGCATCGAGGAGTGCGTGCGGGCGATGGCTGGGGTAGTCGGCCCCTCGGCCATTGTCGCAGCCTCCAAGATGTCTGGGAAGGCCGTGTTCTTCCTGGGGTCGGAGCGGGCGGTGTCCCTGGCCCTTGAAAAGGGGCTCACGGTGGGCGGGACGTTCCTGCCGGTGGACCCTCTCGAGGCCACCGCGCAGAGGGTCATCGTGTCAAACGTCCCGCCCTTTGTTTCCGCTGAGCTCCTCCTCCCTCACCTACACCAACTGGGGGAGGTAAGGTCGGGGATCAACCCCATACCGCTCGGCCTCAGGGAGAACAGCCTGCGCCACGTGTTCTCCTTCCGCCGCCAGCTCTTTGTCCGGCTGGCGCGGGAGGACGTGACAGAAGGGCACTTTAATGTGGTGCACGAGGGGACTGCCTACCGCGTCTTCTGGACGTCGGACGGCGTGCGGTGCCATGCCTGCAGGGAGGTGGGGCACGTTCGCAAAAACTGCCCCGCCTCCAAGGCCGCCAAACCACCGAAGGCGGCCAAGGCTGGCGCCGCCGCCACCCCTCCCCCTAGTTGCGTCCGCGTGCCGGGAGCCATGGGTGCGCGGGCATCGTCGGAGGCCTTTGTTTTCAGGGCCTCCGGCGGGGGGGAGGGAGAGCGTCCGAGCGGAAAGAAGGCGCGGAAGAAGGAGAAACATCTAGAGGCGGGTCCCCTCGGTGCGCCGGAAAGTCTGACCACCGCGCTCAGCCCAACCCAGTCACCGGCGAGCGCGGGGTGCCCCGAGCCCGTGCCCGGGCCCTTGAATAACACCACAGAGGGGCCCAGGCGCGGGCAAGAAAAGGAAAAGGGGGGGGCGGAGCGGGAGGCCTCGGCAGACATGGAGGTCTCCCTGACTCCGCGCGCCCCCAGGAACAAAAAGAGGCACCGCCCCAATGAGGCGGAGGGGGAACAACATCCCTCCGCGGAGGAGTCGGTGCCCGCCGCGTGTCCCGCGTCCCCCACCAGCGCCCCCAAATTGCGCTGCAGGCGCGAGGAGTCTTTCCCCGGGGAGGGTGAGGCAGTCGAGGCTGCCCAGCCGCTGCCTCCTGGGGAGGGCGTGGAAGATCTGCCTGTCGTGGGGGGCGTGGGGCCAGTGGAAGAATGCGTAGCCGCCGGGTCGAGCGTCCCGGGGACCGAGGCGGGCGGGGCCGAAAAGGCCGAACCTGAGCCCGCCCAGCTATTATCCAACTTCCCCCGGGAGTCGCTCGACCCGGCAGAAATACAAACAAATAATTATGACACTGTAGATGCTGGGCCGGGGGGTGGCATCGGGGAGGCGGAGGAACACCCACCCTCGCCTCTTACTTTGGAGCTGGAGCACTTGGGGAGCCTGGGGATCTCCTATGGCCGGGTCTCTCCTTGTTCTCCGGTTCCTGGGGCGGAGGGGGAACCCCTTCCGCTGTCATTTCCCGACCCAGCACCATTTTTAAAAGAGCCCAGTGGGGACTCCTCTGCCGACGATCCTGGGGGTGGGATCGGGGCAGTGCCAGGGCCGGTTGGAGCGGCCGGTTCATTTGCCGTACCTTGTGCGGTCGATGGGCTGGCTGCTGGCGGCCACCTCCCGGAGGAGGACGGGGACTCGGTGGGGGACGCGGGTGAAGACCTAGAGACCACCGCCAGTGAGGCGGTGGATCTGCTCGCGGCCGCCGCTGAGGCCCTCCTCATTCCTGCAAAGGAACTCCGGGACTTTTTGACCCAGAGCCGGGGTCGCCGCGACCAAGCCCGACTGGCCCTGGAAAAATGGTCCGAGCCGGAGCTGATCAAGGGGTCCGTCCGCGCCGCCGTTAAAACCTTGGCCGCGGGCGGGCCCTTGACAAAGGAGCAGCACCTTGAGCTGCGCGAGCTCGAGGGACTCCTCGCTGGGCTGCGGAGGGAGCGGAGTTCAACAAAAGACTCCGCTCCCTCCCCCACAATAGGTTAAGGTAGAGGTTGCACTATGCTTTTGCCATGAAGATAACCATAGCCAGCCTCAACATCAACGGCGGCAGAGGGGCACGCCGTAGATTTGACAATTTTTCGCTCCTGCGGGAGGGGAAATATGCGGTGTGCTTCCTGCAAGAAACCCACACCGTTCCGGGAGACGAAGCCACGTGGCTCCTGGAATGGCAAGGAGAGGTCCGCATGAGCCACCTCACCGCCATTTCTAGTGGGGTGGCCATCTTGCTGGGCCCGCATTTTCAGCCGGAGATCTTGGGGGTCGAGGAGCCCGTGCCAGGCCGCTTGCTGCACGTAACGGTTCGCCTGGGGGACGTGCCGCTCCATCTCGTGAACGTGTACGCCCCTCATCCCGGCCCGCAGCAAACGCGCTTCTTTGAAGAGGTGTCCGCTCTTCTTGGCTCCGTCGACGTCGGCGACTGCATTGTCCTCGGGGGGGATTTTAACTGCACCCTCGAGGCGAGGGACCGCTCCGGTGCCCCGCAGTGCATGACGGCGATGGAGAAGTTGAGGGACCTGGTCGGGTCCTTCGACTTGGTGGACGTCTGGCGAAATCTCCACCCCGACTCCAGCGCCTTTACTTGGGTGAGGCCTGGAGTTGGATGGTCTAGAGTCGACCGCCTTTACGTGTCTCGGGCGTACGTTTCCTGCGTCCCGGCGGCCTCCATGCGGCCGGTGCCGTGTTCGGACCACCACCTGGTGTGGGCGGAGCTCGCTTCGCTCCGCGCGAGGACGGGGTCCGCGTACTGGCACTTTAACAACCGGCTGCTGGAGGACGTGCGGTTCCAGGACTCGTTCCGTCGATTCTGGTCCGACTGGAGAAGGAAGCAGGGGGGCTTCCCCTCCTTGAGGCTATGGTGGGACGTGGGCAAGGCTCACGTCCGCGTCTTCTGTCAAGAGTACGCGAGGGGGTCGACCAAGAGGCGGGCGGCCAGAGTCGGGCGCCTAGAAAAAGAGGTGCTCGACCTGGAAGGCCGTCTCGGTCAAGTCGTCCAGGACCCGGCCCTGCGGACGGTGTACGAAGCGAAGAAGGCCGCGCTGAAGGACCTGCAGCTCGTCGGGTCCCGAGGCGCGTTCGTGAGGTCGCGGATCCGGTTCCTGCGGGATCTGGACCGCGGCTCCCCCTTCTTCTACTCGCTGGAAAAAAGGCAGAGTGTCCGTAAGCAGCTCTTGACGCTGCTGGCCGACGACGGCTCTCTCGTCTCGGATCCGGAGGGCGTCAACAACAGGGTCCGTGAATATTACGGGGCTCTGTTCTCTCCGGATCCGTCCAGCGAGGAAGCGCGTAGAGTTTTGTGGGAGGACCTGCCGAAGGTCGGCCCGGAGGGCGCCGAAAATCTGGAAGCTCCGCTAAGCCTGGCGGAGCTGACCGGTGCCCTCGCCCGGCTCTCGAGGGGAAAATCCCCGGGGCTGGACGGGCTGACCGTGGAGTTCCACAGGGCGTTCTGGGACGTCCTGGGGAGCGACTACGCGCGGGTCCTGGGGGAAAGTCTGGCGACCGGGGAGATGCCCCTCTCTTGGCGCAGGGCAGTCATCGTCCTGCTGCCTAAGAAGGGCGATCTCCGCCTCCTTAAGAACTGGCGCCCGGTCTCCCTCCTCAGCACGGACTACAAAATTTTCGCCAGGGCGATGTCTGCTCGCCTTGGTGCCGTGCTGGACCACATGATCCACCCCGACCAGTCATACACGGTCCCGGGCCGGACAATCCACGACAACATCCATCTGGTCCGGGACCTCATCCATTGTTCCCAGGAGGCTGGTCTGTCGGTCGCCTTCCTATCCCTCGACCAAGAGAAGGCGTTCGACAGGGTGGATCACGACTATCTGCTCGGAACTCTGCGCGCTTTCGGGTTCGGGACGCATTTCGTCGCCCGGATCCGACTTTTGTACGCCGCCGCGGAGTGTCTGATTAAGGTTAACGGGTCCTTGACGGCGCCCCTTCGCTTTAGGAGAGGGGTGCGCCAGGGATGCCCCATGTCCGGCCAGTTATACGCCGTTTGCGTGGAGCCTTTCCTGCGCCTCTTGCGGACGAGGTTGACGGGACTGGCTCTGCAAGGGCCGGGCGTGGAGGTCGTCCTCTCGGCTTACGCCGATGACGTGCTCCTCGCGGTAGAGGATCCCGCTGACCTGCGGAGGATGCGTGAGTGCCAGGAGATTTACTCGGCCGCGTCCTCCGCCAGGATCAACTGGGAGAAATGTTCCGGACTCCTGGTGGGTCAGTGGCGGGTGGACTCCCTGCCGGAGGAGCTCAGGCCTTTTGCCTGGAGCACGACCCATCTCCTCTATCTGGGAGTCTACCTTAGCCCCGACGAGGAAGCCTGGCCGGCGAACTGGCAGGAGCTGGAGGCCAAGGTCGCCGCTCGCCTAGGGCGCTGGACAGGACTGCTCCGAGTGCTGTCCTACAGGGGTCGAGCGCTAGTCATAAACCAGCTGGTGGCCGCAATGCTGTGGTACCGGCTGGTCACTTTGACCCCTCCCCCTGCGTTTGTCGCCAAGATACAGAAGAAGCTGGTGGACTTCTTCTGGAACAACAGGAAGCACTGGGTCTCTGTCGCGGTCTTGAGTCTCCCGCTTGAGGAGGGCGGTCAGTCGTTGGTGTGCGTCAGCGCCCAGCTCGCGACTTTCCGTCTTCAGACCCTGCAGAGATACCTTTACGTCGAGCCCCCTCCTAGGTGGTGTGCTCTGGCGAGGTATTTCTTCCGCCAGCAGCTCGACCTCAATTATGACACGCAGCTCCTGTTTGTGAACTTGGGGGGTGCCAGGACCGCCCTCCGGGAGCTGCCTGTCTTTTACAGGGAACTCATCAGGGTCTGGAACAAAGTCTCCACCAAGCGCAGCTCTCCGCCGGCTGGAGTGGCGGCCGTCCTGCAGGAACCGCTGCTCGGGAATCCGTACCTCCACGGCCGAGGCTTCATGTGGCGGTCGGAAGAGAGGGCTGTGGCTGGTGAGGTGACCAGGGTCAGGGACCTGCTCGATGGCGGAGGAGCGGGCTGGATGGCGCCAGTCACGCTGGCGCGGCGCCTAAATTCTGCCAACGTCCGCCGCGCGGCCGATGCCATCGAGTCGCTAAAAACAGCTCTGGGCCCTGACTCCGTTAGGTGTATCGAGGAGGCTCAAGCACGTGGGGAGATCCCGTCCGAACTGACCCCCGTCCGGACGGAATTCCTCATCGGCGCCAAACCCCGGAACCTCCCTCGGGGGCCGGCGCCTCACAACTTGAGCCGCCTCGGGGAAATCCCCTCCGTGCCTTTCAGTTCCGCGCGGAGGGGTTTCCTGTACGGGCTGCTCCTGCACACCCTCAACTTTGCCATCCTCGCCGGCCGTCCGGACACGCCATGGCGTACCATCTTGCCGTCCGGAGGAGGCGGGGGTCCCCGATGGAGGGCACTCTACGCAGGGGTCCTCCCACTATTCATCGGGGACTTGGCCTGGAGGGTGGTGCACGGAGCAGTGCCGTGCAACAAATTTTTAAGCCGGTTCACGGACTCCCAGGCCGCCTGCAATTTCTGCGGTCTGGAGGAGTCCGTGTTCCATGTTTTTATTGAATGCACAAGGTTGCAGCCCCTGTTCCACTATTTGAAGGGGCTGCTCCTGAAATTCTGGCTGCACTTCAGTCCCACTCTCCTGATCTTTGGGCACCCTGTGCGGAGGGGAGCGGGTAGGTCCGAGGGCCTCCTCGTAGGACTGCTCCTGGGCACGGCCAAGGGTGCCATCAGCCGGTCCAGGCAGCGGGCGGTCGAGGGGGTCGTTCAACCTGACTGCCTGCCTCTCTTCCGCTCTTACATCCGATCCAGGGTGTCCTTGGAGATGGAGCACGCGGTGTCCACCGGTACGCTCGCGGCCTTCCGCGAGAGGTGGGCACCGGAGGGACTGGAGTGCATCATCACGCCCGGCAACCAAATTTTAATTTGATTTTACGTTTTAAAGTTAATTTGTTTTAATTGCCGGTGCTTTTAGTGTCCCCTTCCCTTTTATAGGGGGCACTGGGGAAAAATTGTGATTTTAGTGCCCAAAAAAAAAAAGAAAAAAAAAAAAAAACACAAAAAAGGGGGGGGGGGGAAAAAAAAAAAAAAAAAAAAATGGGCCTTGTAAATGTCTGGAGTGTCACCCAGGTCGGGTGGCACCGTTTAATGTTTTATGTTTTCACAGATAAACTCAAAAGAGTTTCATGCACAAGGACCAATCGTGGAGCTGTGGAGGCGTGTCCTGCTCAGTTGGAGCTGTGAGCAGTGCTGAGAGCAGCTAGCAACTTGAGCTCCTGCCTGGAGAGCCCTGAGACCAGCCCAGGAGGAGAAGGAAGGAAGGGGCTTCACACCAACTTCTATCCAGAGGGAGAGGAGGAGAAAGCAGTAAACTTTTCAACATCTTTATCATTTCTGCAAAGAGTTGGAGAGAGGGGGAAAAGAACAACAACCATCCAGTGTGGAAGGAGGAAGACTCTACATTCTACAGGTGGGTGTGGGTGCATTTCCCAAAAAGACTTTGTTGTATCGGTGGGGGGAGGAAAGAAGACCACTGAGGGCCGGAACATCGCGGGGGGTGTGTGTGTGTGTGGTAGTGTGCGTGGGGGCCGTGCTTACAACTAGGCCCCCCCCCACAATTGGAACCCCCCCCACCCCCCCCACATTTGCCTAGCCTGGGATAGCTGGAGCTACCAGGCTGAAGATTTTCATTAATCACCCAATTAGGGATCGTTAGGAGTGCCTGGTGGCTCCAGCTACCCCAGGTGAAGACATCTTCTCCCCCCACCTGAAGACCACCCCAAAGACTTTTGTGTTTTGCCATCTGGGGAGTGCACCCACCCACAGCTGCGAGGGGAGACCTGCCCTCGCAGTCCCCCCCTTCCCACCCCCCCTCTCTCTTTCTCTGTTACTCTGTTTCTCCCCTCTCTCTCTGAGAGCCTCTTTCTTCCAAATTTAATTTAAAAAAAAACATTTAAGACAACTGAGCAGAGGGAGCAAGGCCCCTCCCCAATTGCCAACGAGGGGAGAGGTACCTCATTAAGGGCTCCTCTGCTCAGTCAATCTACAAGAGGCCTAATAAAGACCATTAAGGCCTGTGACTTTGGGGTGGGTGTGGCCCTTAAAGGGACCCCGTGATGGCGACCCCATCCACGCCGGTGGCAGGGCCAGCAAGGACGTATGCGCAGGCGGTGTCCACATCCACGGCACCTCCTGCGCCACCCGCTGCCCTGCCACCGTTCAGACTTATAACTAAAAAACACGGGGTCAAGAGCTACACTCACCCCACAATGAGCATCGAGGAGTGCGTGCGGGCGATGGCTGGGGTAGTCGGCCCCTCGGCCATTGTCGCAGCCTCCAAGATGTCTGGGAAGGCCGTGTTCTTCCTGGGGTCGGAGCGGGCGGTGTCCCTGGCCCTCGAAAAGGGGCTCACGGTGGGCGGGACGTTCCTGCCGGTGGACCCTCTCGAGGCCACCGCGCAGAGGGTCATCATTTCAAACGTCCCGCCCTTTGTTCCCGCTGAGCTCCTCCTCCCTCACCTACACCAACTGGGGGAGGTAAGGTCGGGGATCAACCCCATACCGCTCGGCCTCAGGGAGAACAGCCTGCGCCACGTGTTCTCCTTCCGCCGCCAGCTCTTTGTCCGGCTGGCGCGGGAGGACACGACGGAGGGGAACTTTAATGTGGTGCACGAGGGGACTGCCTACCGCGTCTTCTGGACGTCAGACGGCGTGCGGTGCCATGCCTGTAGGGAGGTGGGGCATGTTCGTAAGAACTGCCCCGCCTCCAAGGCCGCCAAACCACCGAAGGCGGCCAAGGCTGGCGCCGCCGCCACCCCTCCCCCTAGTTGCGTCCGCGTGCCGGGAGCCGTAGGTGCGCGGGCATCGTCGGAGGCCTTTGTTTTCAGGGCCTCCGGCGGGGGGGAGGGAGAGCGTTCGACCGGAAAGAAGGCGCGGAAGAAGGCGAAACATCTCGAGGCGGGTCCCCTCAGTGCGCCGGAAAATTTGACCACCGCGCTCAGCCCAACCCCGTCACCGGCGAGCGCGGGGTGCCCCGAGCCCGTGCCTGAGCCCTTGACCAATACCGCGGAGGGGCCCGGGCGCGGGCAAGAAAAGGAAAAGGGGGGGGCGGAGCGGGAGGCCTCGGCAGACACAGAGGTCTCCCTGCCTTCGCGCACCCCCAGGAACAAAAAGAGGCACCGCCCCAATGAGGCGGAGGGGGAACAACATCCCTCCGCGGAGGAGGCGGTGCCCGCCGCGTGTCCCGCGTCCCCCACCAGCGCCCCCAAATTGCGCTGCAGGCGCGAGGAGTCTGTCCCCGGGGAGGATGAGGCAGTCGAGGCTGCCCAGCCGCTGCCTCCTGGGGTGGGCGTGGAAGATCTGCCTGTCGTGGGGGGCGTGGGGCCAGTGGAAGAATGCGTAGCCGCCGGGTCGAGCGTCCCGGGGACCGAGGCGGGCGGGGCCGAAAAGGCCGAACCTGAGCCCGCCCAGCCAATACCCAACTTCCCCCGGGATTTGCTCGACCCGGTAGAAACTGAGAATATGAACAATTTTAATGAATCCGTACACGCTGGGCTGGGGGGAGGCGGCGGGGAGGGGGAAGAACAACAACCCTTGCCCCCTACTTTGGAGCTGGGGGACTTGGTGGACCTGGAGAACTTCCTAAACCGGGTCTCTCCGTGTTCCCCGGTTCCTGGGGCGGAGGAGGAACCCCTTCCGCTGTCGCTTCCCGACCCAGCACCAATTTTAAAAGAGCCCAGTGGGGACTCCTCTGCCGACGATCCTGGGGGTGGGATCGGGGCAGAGCCAGGGCCAGATGGAGCGGCCGGGCCGTTTGCCGTACCTCGTGCGGTCGACGGGCCGGCTGCTAGCGGCGACCTCCCGGAGGGGGACGGGGACTCGGTGGAGGACGTGGGTGAAGATCTCGAGTCCATCGCCAGTGAGGCGGTGGATCTGCTCGCGGCCGCCACTGAGACCCTCCTCATTCCCGCAGAGGAACTCCGGGACTTTTTGGTCCAGTGCCGGGGTCGCCGCGACCAAGCCCGTCTGGCCCTGGAAAGATGGTCCGAGCCGGGGCTGCTCGTCGCATCCGTCCGCGCCGCCACTAAAACCATGGCCGCGGGCGGGCCCTTATCAAAGGCTCAGGGCCTTGAGCTGCGCCGGCTCAAAAAGTTCCTCGCTGGGCTGCTGAAGGAGCGGAGTTCAACAAAAGACTCCGCTCCCTCCCCCACAATAGGTTAGGTAGAGGTTGCACTATGCTTTTGCCATGAAGATAACCATAGCCAGCCTCAACATCAACGGCGGCAGAGGGGCACGCCGTAGATTTGACAATTTTTCGCTCCTGCGGGAGGGGAAATATGCGGTGTGCTTCCTGCAAGAAACCCACACCGTTCCGGGAGACGAAGCCACGTGGCTCCTGGAATGGCAAGGAGAGGTCCGCATGAGCCACCTCACCGCCATTTCTAGTGGGGTGGCCATCTTGCTGGGCCCGCATTTTCAGCCGTAGATCTTGGGGGTCGAGGAGCCCGTGCCAGGCCGCTTGCTGCACGTAACGGTTCGCCTGGGGGACGTGCCGCTCCATCTCGTGAGCGTGTACGCCCCTCATCCCGGCCCGCAGCAAACGCGCTTCTTTGAAGAGGTGTCCGCTCTTCTTGGCTCCGTCGACGTCGGCGACTGCATTGTCCTCGGGGGGGATTTTAACTGCACCCTCGAGGCGAGGGACCGCTCCGGTGCCCCGCAGTGCATGACGGCGATGGAGAAGTTGAGGGACCTGGTCGGGTCCTTCGACTTGGTGGACGTCTGGCGAAATCTCCACCCCGACTCCAGCGCCTTTACTTGGGTGAGGCCTGGAGTTGGATGGTCTAGAGTCGACCGCCTTTACGTGTCTCGGGCGTACGTTTCCTGCGTCCCGGCGGCCTCCATGCGGCCGGTGCCGTGTTCGGACCACCACCTGGTGTGGGCGGAGCTCGCTTCGCTCCGCGCGAGGACGGGGTCCGCGTACTGGCACTTTAACAACCGGCTGCTGGAGGACGTGCGGTTCCAGGACTCGTTCCGTCGATTCTGGTCCGACTGGAGAAGGAAGCAGGGGGGCTTCCCCTCCTTGAGGCTATGGTGGGACGTGGGCAAGGCTCACGTCCGCGTCTTCTGTCAAGAGTACGCGAGGGGGTCGACCAAGAGGCGGGCGGCCAGAGTCGGGCGCCTAGAAAAAGAGGTGCTCGACCTGGAAGCCCGTCTCGGTCAAGTCGTCCAGGACCCGGCCCTGCGGACGGTGTACGAAGCGAAGAAGGCCGCGCTGAAGGACCTGCAGCTCGTCGGGTCCCGAGGCGCGTTCGTGAGGTCGCGGATCCGGTTCCTGCGGGATCTGGACCGCGGCTCCCCCTTCTTCTACTCGCTGGAAAAAAGGCAGAGTGTCCGTAAGCAGCTCTTGACGCTGCTGGCCGACGACGGCTCTCTCGTCTCGGATCCGGAGGGCGTCAACAACAGGGTCCGTGAATATTACGGGGCTCTGTTCTCTCCGGATCCGTCCAGCGAGGAAGCGCGTAGAGTTTTGTGGGAGGACCTGCCGAAGGTCAGCCCGGAGGGCGCCGAAAATCTGGAAGCTCCGCTAAGCCTGGCGGAGCTGACCGGTGCCCTCGCCCGGCTCTCGAGGGGAAAATCCCCGGGGCTGGACGGGCTGACCGTGGAGTTCCACAGGGCGTTCTGGGACGTCCTGGGGGGCGACTACGCGCGGGTCCTGGGGGAAAGTCTGGCGACCGGGGAGATGCCCCTCTCTTGGCGCAGGGCAGTCATCGTCCTGCTGCCTAAGAAGGGCGATCTCCGCCTCCTTAAGAACTGGCGCCCGGTCTCCCTCCTCAGCACGGACTACAAAATCTTCGCCAGGGCGATGTCTGCTCGCCTTGGTGCCGTGCTGGACCACATGATCCACCCCGACCAGTCATACACGGTCCCGGGCCGGACAATCCACGACAACATCCATCTGGTCCGGGACCTCATCCATTGCTCCCAGGAGGCTGGTCTGTCGGTCGCCTTCCTATCCCTCGACCAAGAGAAGGCGTTCGACAGGGTGGATCACGACTATCTGCTCGGAACTCTGCGCGCTTTCGGGTTCGGGACGCATTTCGTCGCCCGGATCCGACTTTTGTACGCCGCCGCGGAGTGTCTGATTAAGGTTAACGGGTCCTTGACGGCGCCCCTTCGCTTTAGGAGAGGGGTGCGCCAGGGATGCCCCATGTCCGGCCAGTTATACGCCGTTTGCGTGGAGCCTTTCCTGCGCCTCTTGCGGACGAGGTTGACGGGACTGGCTCTGCAAGGGCCGGGCGTGGAGGTCGTCCTCTCGGCTTACGCCGATGACGTGCTCCTCGCGGTAGAGGATCCCGCTGACCTGCGGAGGATGCGTGAGTGCCAGGAGATTTACTCGGCCGCGTCCTCCGCCAGGATCAACTGGGAGAAATGTTCCGGACTCCTGGTGGGTCAGTGGCGGGTGGACTCCCTGCCGGAGGAGCTCAGGCCTTTTGCCTGGAGCACGACCCATCTCCTCTATCTGGGAGTCTACCTTAGCCCCGACGAGGAAGCCTGGCCGGCGAACTGGCAGGAGCTGGAGGCCAAGGTCGCCGCTCGCCTAGGGCGCTGGACAGGACTGCTCCGAGTGCTGTCCTACAGGGGTCGAGCGCTAGTCATAAACCAGCTGGTGGCCGCAATGCTGTGGTACCGGCTGGTCACTTTGACCCCTCCCCCTGCGTTTGTCGCCAAGATACAGAAGAAGCTGGTGGACTTCTTCTGGAACAACAGGAAGCACTGGGTCTCTGCCGCGGTCTTGAGTCTCCCGCTTGAGGAGGGCGGTCAGTCGTTGGTGTGCGTCAGCGCCCAGCTCGCGACTTTCCGTCTTCAGACCCTGCAGAGATACCTTTACGTCGAGCCCCCTCCTAGGTGGTGTGCTCTGGCGAGGTATTTCTTCCGCCAGCAGCTCGACCTCAATTATGACACGCAGCTCCTGTTTGTGAACTTGGGGGGTGCCAGGACCGCCCTCCGGGAGCTGCCTGTCTTTTACAGGGAACTCATCAGGGTCTGGAACAAAGTCTCCACCAAGCGCAGCTCTCCGCCGGCTGGAGTGGCGGCCGTCCTGCAGGAACCGCTGCTCGGGAATCCGTACCTCCACGGCCGAGGCTTTATGTGGCGGTCGGAAGAGAGGGCTGTGGCTGGTGAGGTGACCAGGGTCAGGGACCTGCTCGATGGCGGAGGAGCGGGCTGGATGGCGCCAGACACGCTGGCGCGGCGCCTAAATTCTGCCAACGTCCGCCACGCGGCCGATGCCATCGAGTCGCTAAAAACAGCTCTGGGCCCTGACTCCGTTAGGTGCATCGAGGAGGCTCAAGCACGTGGGGAGATCCCGTCCGAACTGACCCCCGTCCGGACGGAATTCCTCATCGGCGCCAAACCCCGGAACCTCCCTCGGGGGCCGGCGCCTCACAACTTGAGCCGCCTCCGGGAAATCCCCTCCGTGCCTTTCAGTTCCGCGCGGAGGGGTTTCCTGTACGGGCTGCTCCTGCACACCCTCAACTTTGCCATCCTCGCCGGCCGTCCGGACACGCCATGGCGTACCATCTTGCCGTCCGGAGGAGGCGGGGGTCCCCGATGGAGGGCACTCTACGCAGGGGTCCTCCCACTATTCATCGGGGACTTGGCCTGGAGGGTGGTGCACGGAGCAGTGCCGTGCAACAAATTTTTAAGCCGGTTCACGGACTCCCAGGCCGCCTGCAATTTCTGCGGTCTGGAGGAGTCCGTGTTCCATGTTTTTATAGAGTGCACAAGGTTGCAGCCCCTGTTCCATTATTTGAAGGGGCTGCTCCTGAAATTCTGGCTGCACTTCAGTCCCACTCTCCTGATCTTTGGGCACCCTGTGCGGAGGGGAGCGGGTAGGTCCGAAGGCCTCCTCGTAGGACTGCTCCTGGGCACGGCCAAGGGTGCCATCAGCCGGTCCAGGCAGCGGGCGGTCGAGGGGGTCGTTCAACCTGACTGCCTGCCTCTCTTCCGCTCTTACATCCGGTCCAGGGTGTCCTTGGAGATGGAGCACGCGGTGTCCACCGGTACGCTCGCGGCCTTCCGCGAGAGGTGGGCACCGGAGGGACTGGAGTGCATCATCACGCCCGGCAACCAAATTTTAATTTGATTTTACGTTTTAAAGTTAATTTGTTTTAATTGCCGGTGCTTTTAGTGTCCCCTTCCCTTTTATAGGGGGCACTGGGGAAAAATTGTGATTTTAGTGCCCAAAAAAAAAACAAAAAAAAAAAAACAAAAAAGGGGGGAAAAAAAGGGCCTTGTAAATGTCTGGAGTGTCACCCAGGTCGGGTGGCACCGTTTAATGTTTTATGTTTTGCAGGTGAACTCCAAAAAGAGTTTCATGCACAAGGAACCAATCGTGGAGCAGTGGAGGCGTGTCCTGCTCAGTAGAAGCTGTGAGCAGTGAGGAGAGCTGCTAGCAACTTGAGCTCCTGCCTGGGGAGCCCTGAGACCAGCCCAGGAATAGAAGGAAGGAAGGGGCTTCACACCAACTTTATCCAGAGGGAGAGGAGGAGAAAGCAGAAAACTTTCAACATCTTTATCATTTCTGCAAAGAGTTGGAGAGAGGGGGAAAAACCACAACAACCAACATCCAGTGTGGAAGGAGGGAGACTCTACTATCTCTACAGGTGGGTGTGGGTGCATTTCCCCAAACAGACTTTGTTGTATCGGTGGGGGGAGGAAAGAAGACCACTGAGGGCCGGAACATCGCGGGGGGTGTGTGTGTGTGTGTGGTAGTGTGCGTGGGGGCTGTGCTTACAACTGGGCCCCCCCCACAATTGGAACCCCCCCCACCCCCCCCACATTTGCCTAGCCTGGGATAGCTGGAGCTACCAGGCTGAAGAGTCATTAATCACCCTATTGAGGATCGTTAGGAGTGCCTGGTGGCTCCAGCTACCCCAGGTGAAGACATCTTCTCCCCCCACCTGAAGACCACCCCAAAGACTTTTGTGTTTTGCCATCTGGGGAGTGCACCCACCCACAGCTGCGAGGGGAGACCTGCCCTCGCAGCCCCCCCCCCTTCCCACCCCCCTCTCTCTTTCTCCGTTACCCTCTGTTTCTCCCCTCTCTCTCTGAGAACCCTTTCCTTCCAAATTAATAAAAAAAAAACCAATTAAGACAACTGAGCAGAGGGAGCAAGGCCTCTCCCCAATTGTCAACGAGGGGAGAGGTGCCTCGTTAAGGGCTCCTCTGCTCAGTTAACATAAGAGGCCATTAAAGACCATTAAGGCCTGTGACTTTGGGGTGGGTGTAGCCCTTAAAGGGACCCCGTGATGGCGACCCCATCCACGCCGGTGGCAGGGCCAGCAAGGACGTATGCGCAGGCGGTGTCCACATCCACGGCACCTCCTGCGCCACCCGCTGCCCTGCCACCGTTCAGACTTATAACCAGGAAACACGGGGTCAAGAGCTACACTCACCCCACAATGAGCATTGAGGAGTGCGTGCGGGCGATGGCTGGGGTAGTCGGCCCCTCGGCCATTGTCGCAGCCTCCAAGATGTCTGGGAAGGCCGTGTTCTTCCTGGGGTCGGAGCGGGCGGTGTCCCTGGCCCTTGAAAAGGGGCTCACGGTGGGCGGGACGTTCCTGCCGGTGGACCCTCTCGAGGCCACCGCGCAGAGGGTCATCATTTCAAACGTCCCGCCCTTTGTTTCCGCTGAGCTCCTCCTCCCTCACCTACAACAACTGGGGGAGGTAAGGTCAGGGATCAACCCCATACCGCTCGGCCTCAGGGAGAGCAGCCTGCGCCACGTGTTCTCCTTCCGCCGCCAGCTCTTTGTCCGGCTGGCGCGGGAGGACACGACGGAGGGAGATTTTAATGTGGTGCACGAGGGGACTGCCTACCGCGTCTTCTGGACGTCGGACGGCGTGCGGTGCCATGCCTGCAGGGAGGTGGGGCATGTTCGCAAGAACTGCCCCGCCTCCAAGGCCGCCAAACCACCGAAGGCGGCCAAGGCTGGCGCTGCCGCCACCCCTCCCCCTAGTTGCGTCCGCGTGCCGGGAGCCATAGGTGCGCGGGCATCGTCGGAGGCCTTTGTTTTCAGGGCCTCCGGCGGGGGGGAGGGAGAGCGTCCGAGCGGAAAGAAGGCGCGGAAGAAGGAGAAACATCTAGAGGCGGGTCCCCTCGGTGCGCCGGAAAGTCTGACCACCGCGCTCAGCCCAACCCCGTCACCGGCGAGCGCGGGGTGCCCCGAGCCCATGCCCAGGCCCTTGAATACCACCACAGAGTGGCCCAGGCGCGGGCAAGAAAAGGAAAAGGGGGGGGCGGAGCGGGAGGCCTCGGCAGACATGGAGGTCTCCCTGACTCCGCGCGCCCCCAGGAACAAAAAGAGGCACCGCCCCAATGAGGCGGAGGGGGAACAACATCCCTCCGAGGAGGAGGCGGTGCCCGCCGCGTGTCCCGCGTCCCCCACCAGCGCCCCCAAATTGCGCTGCAGGCGCGAGGAGTCTTTCCCCGGGGAGGGTGAGACAGTTGAGGCTGCCCAGCCTCTGCCTCCCGGGGATGGAGTGGAAGATCTGCCTGTCGTGGGGGGCGTGGGGACCGCGGAGGAATGCGTAGCCGCCGGGCCGGGCGTCCCGGGGACTGAGGCGGGCGAGGCCGAAAAGGCCGAACCTGAGCCCGCCCAGCTATTATCCAACTTCCCCCGGGAGTCGCTCGACCCGGCAGAAAAACAATTAAATAATTATGACACTGTAGATGCTGGGCCGGGGGGTGGCAGCGGGGAGGGGGAGGAACACCCACCCTCGCCCCTTACTTTGGAGCTGGAGCACTTGGAGGGCCTGGGGATTTCCTATGGCCGGGTCTCTCCTTGTTCTCCGGTTCCTGGGGCGGAGGGGGAACCCCTTCCGCTGTCATTTCCCGACCCAGCACCATTTGTAAAAGAGCCCAGTGGGGACTCCTCTGCCGACGATCCTGGGGGTGGGATCGGGGCAGTGCCAGGGCCGGTTGGAGCGGCCGGTTCATTTGCCGTACCTTGTGCGGTCGATGGGCCGGCTGCTGGCGGCCACCTCCCGGAGGAGGACGGGGACTCGGTGGGGGACGCGGGTGAAGACCTAGAGACCACCGCCAGGGAGGCGGTGGATCTGCTCGCGGCCGCCGCTGAGGCCCTCCTCGTTCCTGCAAAGGAACTCCGGGACTTTTTGGCCCAGAGCCGGGGTCGCCGCGACCAAGCCCGACTGGCCCTGGAAAAATGGTCCGAGCCGGAGCTGATCAAGGGGTCCGTCCGCGCCGCCGTTAAAACCTTGGCCGCGGGCGGGCCCTTGACAAAGGAGCAGCACCTTGAGCTGCGCGAGCTCGAGGGACTCCTCGCTGGGCTGCGGAGGGAGCGGAGTTCAACAAAAGACTCCGCTCCCTCCCCCACAATAGGTTAAGGTAGAGGTTGCACTATGCTTTTGTCATGAAGATAACCATAGCCAGCCTCAACATCAACGGCGGCAGAGGGGCACGCCGTAGATTTGACAATTTTTCGCTCCTGCGGGAGGGGAAATATGCGGTGTGCTTCCTGCAAGAAACCCACACCGTTCCGGGAGACGAAGCCACGTGGCTCCTGGAATGGCAAGGAGAGGTCCGCATGAGCCACCTCACCGCCACTTCTAGTGGGGTGGCCATCTTGCTGGGCCCGCATTTTCAGCCGGAGATCTTGGGGGTCGAGGAGCCCGTGCCAGGCCGCTTGCTGCACGTAACGGTTCGCCTGGGGGACGTGCCGCTCCATCTCGTGAACGTGTACGCCCCTCATCCCGGCCCGCAGCAAACGCGCTTCTTTGAAGAGGTGTCCGCTCTTCTTGGCTCCGTCGACGTCGGCGACTGCATTGTCCTCGGGGGGGATTTTAACTGCACCCTCGAGGCGAGGGACCGCTCCGGTGCCCCGCAGTGCATGACGGCGATGGAGAAGTTGAGGGACCTGGTCGGGTCCTTCGACTTGGTGGACGTCTGGCGAAATCTCCACCCCGACTCCAGCGCCTTTACTTGGGTGAGGCCTGGAGTTGGATGGTCTAGAGTCGACCGCCTTTACGTGTCTCGGGCGTACGTTTCCTGCGTCCCGGCGGCCTCCATGCGGCCGGTGCCGTGTTCGGACCACCACCTGGTGTGGGCGGAGCTCGCTTCGCTCCGCGCGAGGACGGGGTCCGCGTACTGGCACTTTAACAACCGGCTGCTGGAGGACGTGCGGTTCCAGGACTCGTTCCGTCGATTCTGGTCCGACTGGAGAAGGAAGCAGGGGGGCTTCCCCTCCTTGAGGCTATGGTGGGACGTGGGCAAGGCTCACGTCCGCGTCTTCTGTCAAGAGTACGCGAGGGGGTCGACCAAGAGGCGGGCGGCCAGAGTCGGGCGCCTAGAAAAAGAGGTGCTCGACCTGGTAGCCCGTCTCGGTCAAGTCGTCCAGGACCCGGCCCTGCGGACGGTGTACGAAGCGAAGAAGGCCGCGCTGAAGGACCTGCAGCTCGTCGGGTCCCGAGGCGCGTTCGTGAGGTCGCGGATCCGGTTCCTGCGGGATCTGGACCGCGGCTCCCCCTTCTTCTACTCGCTGGAAAAAAGGCAGAGTGTCCGTAAGCAGCTCTTGACGCTGCTGGCCGACGACGGCTCTCTCGTCTCGGATCCGGAGGGCGTCAACAACAGGGTCCGTGAATATTACGGGGCTCTGTTCTCTCCGGATCCGTCCAGCGAGGAAGCGCGTAGAGTTTTGTGGGAGGACCTGCCGAAGGTCAGCCCGGAGGGCGCCGAAAATCTGGAAGCTCCGCTAAGCCTGGCGGAGCTGACCGGTGCCCTCGCCCGGCTCTCGAGGGGAAAATCCCCGGGGCTGGACGGGCTGACCGTGGAGTTCCACAGGGCGTTCTGGGACGTCCTGGGGAGCGACTACGCGCGGGTCCTGGGGGAAAGTCTGGCGACCGGGGAGATGCCCCTCTCTTGGCGCAGGGCAGTCATCGTCCTGCTGCCTAAGAAAGGCGATCTCCGCCTCCTTAAGAACTGGCGCCCGGTCTCCCTCCTCAGCACGGACTACAAAATCTTCGCCAGGGCGATGTCTGCTCGCCTTGGTGCCGTGCTGGACCACATGATCCACCCCGACCAGTCATACACGGTCCCGGGCCGGACAATCCACGATAACATCCATCTGGTCCGGGACCTCATCCATTGTTCCCAGGAGGCTGGTCTGTCGGTCGCCTTCCTATCCCTCGACCAAGAGAAGGCGTTCGACAGGGTGGATCACGACTATCTGCTCGGAACTCTGCGCGCTTTCGGGTTCGGGACGCATTTCGTCGCCCGGATCCGACTTTTGTACGCCGCCGCGGAGTGTCTGATTAAGGTTAACGGGTCCTTGACGGCGCCCCTTCGCTTTAGGAGAGGGGTGCGCCAGGGATGCCCCATGTCCGGCCAGTTATACGCCGTTTGCGTGGAGCCTTTCCTGCGCCTCTTGCGGACGAGGTTGACGGGACTGGCTCTGCAAGGGCCGGGCGTGGAGGTCGTCCTCTCGGCTTACGCCGATGACGTGCTCCTCGCGGTAGAGGATCCCGCTGACCTGCGGAGGATGCGTGAGTGCCAGGAGATTTACTCGGCCGCGTCCTCCGCCAGGATCAACTGGGAGAAATGTTCCGGACTCCTGGTGGGTCAGTGGCGGGTGGACTCCCTGCCGGAGGAGCTCAGGCCTTTTGCCTGGAGCACGACCCATCTCCTCTATCTGGGAGTCTACCTTAGCCCCGACGAGGGAGCCTGGCCGGCGAACTGGCAGGAGCTGGAGGCCAAGGTCGCCGCTCGCCTAGGGCGCTGGACAGGACTGCTCCGAGTGCTGTCCTACAGGGGTCGAGCGCTAGTCATAAACCAGCTGGTGGCCGCAATGCTGTGGTACCGGCTGGTCACTTTGACCCCTCCCCCTGCGTTTGTCGCCAAGATACAGAAGAAGCTGGTGGACTTCTTCTGGAACAACAGGAAGCACTGGGTCTCTGCCGCGGTCTTGAGTCTCCCGCTTGAGGAGGGCGGTCAGTCGTTGGTGTGCGTCAGCGCCCAGCTCGCGACTTTCCGTCTTCAGACCCTGCAGAGATACCTTTACGTCGAGCCCCCTCCTAGGTGGTGTGCTCTGGCGAGGTATTTCTTCCGCCAGCAGCTCGACCTCAATTATGACACGCAGCTCCTGTTTGTGAACTTGGGGGGTGCCAGGACCGCCCTCCGGGAGCTGCCTGTCTTTTACAGGGAACTCATCAGGGTCTGGAACAAAGTCTCCACCAAGCGCAGCTCTCCACCGGCTGGAGTGGCGGCCGTCCTGCAGGAGCCGCTGCTCGGGAATCCGTACCTCCACGGCCGAGGCTTTATGTGGCGGTCGGAAGAGAGGGCTGTGGCTGGTGAGGTGACCAGGGTCAGGGACCTGCTCGATGGCGGAGGAGCGGGCTGGATGGCGCCAGTCACGCTGGCGCGGCGCCTAAATTCTGCCAACGTCCGCCACGCGGCCGATGCCATCGAGTCGCTAAAAACAGCTCTGGGCCCTGACTCCGTTAGGTGTATCGAGGAGGCTCAGGCACGTGGGGAGATCCCGTCCGAACTGACCCCCGTCCGGACGGAATTCCTCATCGGCGCCAAACCCCGGAACCTCCCTCGGGGGCCGGCGCCTCACAACTTGAGCCGCCTCGGGGAAATCCCCTCCGTGCCTTTCAGTTCCGCGCGGAGGGGTTTCCTGTACGGGCTGCTCCTGCACACCCTCAACTTTGCCATCCTCGCCGGCCGTCCGGACACGCCATGGCGTACCATCTTGCCGTCCGGAGGAGGCGGGGGTCCCCGATGGAGGGCACTCTACGCAGGGGTCCTCCCACTATTCATCGGGGACTTGGCCTGGAGGGTGGTGCACGGAGCAGTGCCGTGCAACAAATTTTTAAGCCGGTTCACGGACTCCCAGGCCGCCTGCAATTTCTGCGGTCTGGAGGAGTCCGTGTTCCATGTTTTTATGGAGTGCACAAGGTTGCAGCCCCTGTTCCACTATTTGAAGGGGCTGCTCCTGAAATTCTGGCTGCACTTCAGTCCCACTCTCCTGATCTTTGGGCACCCTGTGCGGAGGGGAGCGGGTAGGTCCGAAGGCCTCCTCGTAGGACTGCTCCTGGGCACGGCCAAGGGTGCCATCAGCCAGTCCAGGCAGCGGGCGGTCGAGGGGGTCGTTCAACCTGACTGCCTGCCTCTCTTCCGCTCTTACATCCGGTCCAGGGTGTCCTTGGAGATGGAGCACGCGGTGTCCACCGGTACGCTCGCGGCCTTCCGCGAGAGGTGGGCACCGGAGGGACTGGAGTGCATCATCACGCCCGGCAACCAAATTTTAATTTGATTTTACGTTTTAAAGTTTAATTTGTTTTAATTGCCGGTGTTTTTAGTGTCCCCCTCTCCTTTTATAGGGGGCACTGGAAAAATTTGATTTTAGCGCCCCAAAAAAAAAAAAACAAAAACCAAAAAAAAAAAGGGGCTTGAAAATGTCTGCTGTGTCACCCAGGTCGGGTGGCACAGTTTAATATTGTTTATGTTTTGCAGGTAGACTCCTAAAAGAGTTTCATGCACAAGGAACCAATCGTGGAGCAGTGGAGGCGTGTCCTGCTCAGTAGAAGCTGTGAGCAGTGAGGAGAGCTGCTAGCAACTTGAGCTCCTGCCTGGGGAGCCCTGAGACCAGCCCAGGAAGAGAAGGAAGGAAGGGGCTTCACCATCACTCTAACCAGAGGGAGAGGAGGAGAACAGAAAACTTTTTCATCAACTTTACCATTTCTGCAAGGAGTTGGAGAGAGGGGGAAAAACCACAACAACCATCCAGTGTGGAAGGAGGGAGACTCTACTATCTCTACAGGTGGGTGTGGGTGCATTTCCCCAAACAGACTTTGTTGTATCGGTGGGGGGAGGAAAGAAGACCACTGAGGGCCGGAACATCGCGGGGGGTGTGTGTGTGTGTGTGGTAGTGTGCGTGGGGGCTGTGCTTACAACTGGGCCCCCCCCACAATTGGAACCCCCCCCACCCCCCCCACATTTGCCTAGCCTGGGATAGCTGGAGCTACCAGGCTGAAGAGTCATTAATCACCCTATTGAGGATCGTTAGGAGTGCCTGGTGGCTCCAGCTACCCCAGGTGAAGACATCTTCTCCCCCCACCTGAAGACCACCCCAAAGACTTTTGTGTTTTGCCATCTGGGGAGTGCACCCACCCACAGCTGCGAGGGGAGACCTGCCCTCGCAGCCCCCCCCCCTTCCCACCCCCCTCTCTCTTTCTCCGTTACCCTCTGTTTCTCCCCTCTCTCTCTGAGAACCCTTTCCTTCCAAATTAATTAAAAAAAACCCAATTAAGACAACTGAGCAGAGGGAGCAAGGCCTCTCCCCAATTGTCAACGAGGGGAGAGGTGCCTCGTTAAGGGCTCCTCTGCTCAGTTAACATAAGAGGCCATTAAAGACCATTAAGGCCTGTGACTTTGGGGTGGGTGTAGCCCTTAAAGGGACCCCGTGATGGCGACCCCATCCACGCCGGTGGCAGGGCCAGCAAGGACGTATGCGCAGGCGGTGTCCACATCCACGGCACCTCCTGCGCCACCCGCTGCCCTGCCACCGTTCAGACTTATAACCAGGAAACACGGGGTCAAGAGCTACACTCACCCCACAATGAGCATTGAGGAGTGCGTGCGGGCGATGGCTGGGGTAGTCGGCCCCTCGGCCATTGTCGCAGCCTCCAAGATGTCTGGGAAGGCCGTGTTCTTCCTGGGGTCGGAGCGGGCGGTGTCCCTGGCCCTTGAAAAGGGGCTCACGGTGGGCGGGACGTTCCTGCCGGTGGACCCTCTCGAGGCCACCGCGCAGAGGGTCATCATTTCAAACGTCCCGCCCTTTGTTTCCGCTGAGCTCCTCCTCCCTCACCTACAACAACTGGGGGAGGTAAGGTCAGGGATCAACCCCATACCGCTCGGCCTCAGGGAGAGCAGCCTGCGCCACGTGTTCTCCTTCCGCCGCCAGCTCTTTGTCCGGCTGGCGCGGGAGGACACGACGGAGGGAGATTTTAATGTGGTGCACGAGGGGACTGCCTACCGCGTCTTCTGGACGTCGGACGGCGTGCGGTGCCATGCCTGCAGGGAGGTGGGGCATGTTCGCAAGAACTGCCCCGCCTCCAAGGCCGCCAAACCACCGAAGGCGGCCAAGGCTGGCGCTGCCGCCACCCCTCCCCCTAGTTGCGTCCGCGTGCCGGGAGCCATGGGTGCGCGGGCATCGTCGGAGGCCTTTGTTTTCAGGGCCTCCGGCGGGGGGGAGGGAGAGCGTCCGAGCGGAAAGAAGGCGCGGAAGAAGGAGAAACATCTAGAGGCGGGTCCCCTCGGTGCGCCGGAAAGTCTGACCACCGCGCTCAGCCCAACCCAGTCACCGGCGAGCGCGGGGTGCCCCGAGCCCGTGCCCGGGCCCTTGAATACCACCACAGAGGGGCCCAGGCGCGGGCAAGAAAAGGAAAAGGGGGGGGCGGAGCGGGAGGCCTCGGCAGACATGGAGGTCTCCCTGACTCCGCGCGCCCCCAGGAACAAAAAGAGGCACCGCCCCAATGAGGCGGAGGGGGAACAACATCCCTCCGCGGAGGAGGCGGTGCCCGCCGCGTGTCCCGCGTCCCCCACCAGCGCCCCCAAATTGCGCTGCAGGCGCGAGGAGTCTTTCCCCGGGGAGGGTGAGACAGTTGAGGCTGCCCAGCCTCTGCCTCCCGGGGATGGAGTGGAAGATCTGCCTGTCGTGGGGGGCGTGGGAACCGCGGAGGAATGCGTAGCCGCCGGGCCGGGCGTCCCGGGGACTGAGGCGGGCGAGGCCGAAAAGGCCGAACCTGAGCCCGCCCAGCTATTATCCAACTTCCCCCGGGAGTCGCTCGACCCGGCAGAAAAACAATTAAATAATTATGACACTGTAGATGCTGGGCCGGGGGGTGGCAGCGGGGAGGGGGAGGAACACCCACCCTCGCCCCTTACTTTGGAGCTGGAGCACTTGGAGGGCCTGGGGATTTCCTATGGCCGGGTCTCTCCTTGTTCTCCGGTTCCTGGGGCGGAGGGGGAACCCCTTCCGCTGTCATTTCCCGACCCAGCACCATTTTTAAAAGAGCCCAGTGGGGACTCCTCTGCCGACGATCCTGGGGGTGGGATCGGGGCAGTGCCAGGGCCGGTTGGAGCGGCCGGTTCATTTGCCGTACCTTGTGCGGTCGATGGGCCGGCTGCTGGCGGCCACCTCCCGGAGGAGGACGGGGACTCGGTGGGGGACGCGGGTGAAGACCTAGAGACCACCGCCAGGGAGGCGGTGGATCTGCTCGCGGCCGCCGCTGAGGCCCTCCTCGTTCCTGCAAAGGAACTCCGGGACTTTTTGGCCCAGAGCCGGGGTCGCCGCGACCAAGCCCGACTGGCCCTGGAAAAATGGTCCGAGCCGGAGCTGATCAAGGGGTCCGTCCGCGCCGCCGTTAAAACCTTGGCCGCGGGCGGGCCCTTGACAAAGGAGCAGCACCTTGAGCTGCGCGAGCTCGAGGGACTCCTCGCTGGGCTGCGGAGGGAGCGGAGTTCAACAAAAGACTCCGCTCCCTCCCCCACAATAGGTTAAGGTAGAGGTTGCACTATGCTTTTGTCATGAAGATAACCATAGCCAGCCTCAACATCAACGGCGGCAGAGGGGCACGCCGTAGATTTGACAATTTTTCGCTCCTGCGGGAGGGGAAATATGCGGTGTGCTTCCTGCAAGAAACCCACACCGTTCCGGGAGACGAAGCCACGTGGCTCCTGGAATGGCAAGGAGAGGTCCGCATGAGCCACCTCACCGCCATTTCTAGTGGGGTGGCCATCTTGCTGGGCCCGCATTTTCAGCCGGAGATCTTGGGGGTCGAGGAGCCCGTGCCAGGCCGCTTGCTGCACGTAACGGTTCGCCTGGGGGACGTGCCGCTCCATCTCGTGAACGTGTACGCCCCTCATCCCGGCCCGCAGCAAACGCGCTTCTTTGAAGAGGTGTCCGCTCTTCTTGGCTCCGTCGACGTCGGCGACTGCATTGTCCTCGGGGGGGATTTTAACTGCACCCTCGAGGCGAGGGACCGCTCCGGTGCCCCGCAGTGCATGACGGCGATGGAGAAGTTGAGGGACCTGGTCGGGTCCTTCGACTTGGTGGACGTCTGGCGAAATCTCCACCCCGACTCCAGCGCCTTTACTTGGGTGAGGCCTGGAGTTGGATGGTCTAGAGTCGACCGCCTTTACGTGTCTCGGGCGTACGTTTCCTGCGTCCCGGCGGCCTCCATGCGGCCGGTGCCGTGTTCGGACCACCACCTGGTGTGAGCGGAGCTCGCTTCGCTCCGCGCGAGGACGGGGTCCGCGTACTGGCACTTTAACAACCGGCTGCTGGAGGACGTGCGGTTCCAGGACTCGTTCCGTCGATTCTGGTCCGACTGGAGAAGGAAGCAGGGGGGCTTCCCCTCCTTGAGGCTATGGTGGGACGTGGGCAAGGCTCACGTCCGCGTCTTCTGTCAAGAGTACGCGAGGGGGTCGACCAAGAGGCGGGCGGCCAGAGTTGGGCGCCTAGAAAAAGAGGTGCTCGACCTGGAAGCCCGTCTCGGTCAAGTCGTCCAGGACCCGGCCCTGCGGACGGTGTACGAAGCGAAGAAGGCCGCGCTGAAGGACCTGCAGCTCGTCGGGTCCCGAGGCGCGTTCGTGAGGTCGCGGATCCGGTTCCTGCGGGATCTGGACCGCGGCTCCCCCTTCTTCTACTCGCTGGAAAAAAGGCAGAGTGTCCGTAAGCAGCTCTTGACGCTGCTGGCCGACGACGGCTCTCTCGTCTCGGATCCGGAGGGCGTCAACAACAGGGTCCGTGAATATTACGGGGCTCTGTTCTCTCCGGATCCGTCCAGCGAGGAAGCGCGTAGAGTTTTGTGGGAGGACCTGCCGAAGGTCAGCCCGGAGGGCGCCGAAAATCTGGAAGCTCCGCTAAGCCTGGCGGAGCTGACCGGTGCCCTCGCCCGGCTCTCGAGGGGAAAATCCCCGGGGCTGGACGGGCTGACCGTGGAGTTCCACAGGGCGTTCTGGGACGTCCTGGGGAGCGACTACGCGCGGGTCCTGGGGGAAAGTCTGGCGACCGGGGAGATGCCCCTCTCTTGGCGCAGGGCAGTCATCGTCCTGCTGCCTAAGAAGGGCGATCTCCGCCTCCTTAAGAACTGGCGCCCGGTCTCCCTCCTCAGCACGGACTACAAAATCTTCGCCAGGGCGATGTCTGCTCGCCTTGGTACCGTGCTGGACCACATGATTCACCCCGACCAGTCATACACGGTCCCGGGCCGGACGATCCACGACAACATCCATCTGGTCCGGGACCTCATCCATTGCTCCCAGGAGGCTGGTCTGTCGGTCGCCTTCCTATCCCTCGACCAAGAGAAGGCGTTCGACAGGGTGGATCACGACTATCTGCTCGGAACTCTGCGCGCTTTCGGGTTCGGGACGCATTTCGTCGCCCGGATCCGACTTTTGTACGCCGCCGCGGAGTGTCTGATTAAGGTTAACGGGTCCTTGACGGCGCCCCTTCGCTTTAGGAGAGGGGTGCGCCAGGGATGCCCCATGTCCGGCCAGTTATACGCCGTTTGCGTGGAGCCTTTCCTGCGCCTCTTGCGGACGAGGTTGACGGGACTGGCTCTGCAAGGGCCGGGCGTGGAGGTCGTCCTCTCGGCTTACGCCGATGACGTGCTCCTCGCGGTAGAGGATCCCGCTGACCTGCGGAGGATGCGTGAGTGCCAGGAGATTTACTCGGCCGCGTCCTCCGCCAGGATCAACTGGGAGAAATGTTCCGGACTCCTGGTGGGTCAGTGGCGGGTGGACTCCCTGCCGGAGGAGCTCAGGCCTTTTGCCTGGAGCACGACCCATCTCCTCTATCTGGGAGTCTACCTTAGCCCCGACGAGGAAGCCTGGCCGGCGAACTGGCAGGAGCTGGAGGCCAAGGTCGCCGCTCGCCTAGGGCGCTGGACAGGACTGCTCCGAGTGCTGTCCTACAGGGGTCGAGCGCTAGTCATAAACCAGCTGGTGGCCGCAATGCTGTGGTACCGGCTGGTCACTTTGACCCCTCCCCCTGCGTTTGTCGCCAAGATACAGAAGAAGCTGGTGGACTTCTTCTGGAACAACAGGAAGCACTGGGTCTCTGTCGCGGTCTTGAGTCTCCCGCTTGAGGAGGGCGGTCAGTCGTTGGTGTGCGTCAGCGCCCAGCTCGCGACTTTCCGTCTTCAGACCCTGCAGAGATACCTTTACGTCGAGCCCCCTCCTAGGTGGTGTGCTCTGGCGAGGTATTTCTTCCGCCAGCAGCTCGACCTCAATTATGACACGCAGCTCCTGTTTGTGAACTTGGGGGGTGCCAGGACCGCCCTCCGGGAGCTGCCTGTCTTTTACAGGGAACTCATCAGGGTCTGGAACAAAGTCTCCACCAAGCGCAGCTCTCCGCCGGCTGGAGTGGCGGCCGTCCTGCAGGAACCGCTGCTCGGGAATCCGTACCTCCACGGCCGAGGCTTCATGTGGCGGTCGGAAGAGAGGGCTTTGGCTGGTGAGGTGACCAGGGTCAGGGACCTGCTCGATGGCGGAGGAGCGGGCTGGATGGCGCCAGTCACGCTGGCGCGGCGCCTAAATTCTGCCAACGTCCGCCGCGCGGCCGATGCCATCGAGTCGCTAAAAACAGCTCTGGGCCCTGACTCCGTTAGGTGTATCGAGGAGGCTCAAGCACGTGGGGAGATCCCGTCCGAACTGACCCCCGTCCGGACGGAATTCCTCATCGGCGCCAAACCCCGGAACCTCCCTCGGGGACCGGCGCCTCACAACTTGAGCCGCCTCGGGGAAATCCCCTCCGTGCCTTTCAGTTCCGCGCGGAGGGGTTTCCTGTACGGGCTGCTCCTGCACACCCTCAACTTTGCCATCCTCGCCGGCCGTCCGGACACGCCATGGCGTACCATCTTGCCGTCCGGAGGAGGCGGGGGTCCCCGATGGAGGGCACTCTACGCAGGGGTCCTCCCACTATTCATCGGGGACTTGGCCTGGAGGGTGGTGCACGGAGCAGTGCCGTGCAACAAATTTTTAAGCCGGTTCACGGACTCCCAAGCCGCCTGCAATTTCTGCGGTCTGGAGGAGTCCGTGTTCCATGTTTTTATTGAATGCACAAGGTTGCAGCCCCTGTTCCACTATTTGAAGGGGCTGCTCCTGAAATTCTGGCTGCACTTCAGTCCCACTCTCCTGATCTTTGGGCACCCTGTGCGGAGGGGAGCGGGTAGGTCCGAGGGCCTCCTCGTAGGACTGCTCCTGGGCACGGCCAAGGGTGCCATCAGCCGGTCCAGGCAGCGGGCGGTCGAGGGGGTCGTTCAACCTGACTGCCTGCCTCTCTTCCGCTCTTGCATCCGATCCAGGGTGTCCTTGGAGATGGAGCACGCGGTGTCCACCGGTACGCTCGCGGCCTTCCGCGAGAGGTGGGCACCGGAGGGACTGGAGTGCATCATCACGCCCGGCAACCAAATTTTAATTTGATTTTACGTTTTAAAGTTTAATTTGTTTTAATTGCCGGTGTTTTTAGTGTCCCCCTCTCCTTTTATAGGGGGCACTGGAAAAATTTGATTTTAGCGCAAAAAAAAAAAAAAAAGGGGCTTGAAAATGTCTGCTGTGTCACCCAGGTCGGGTGGCACAGTTTAATGTTGTTTATGTTTTGCAGGTAGACTCCTAAAAGAGTTTCATGCACAAGGAACCAATCGTGGAGCAGTGGAGGCGTGTCCTGCACAGTAGGAGCTGTGAGCAGTGAGAGAAGGAGCTATCAACCTGTGCTCCTGCCTGGAGAGCCCTGAGACCAGCCCAGGAAGAGAAGGAGGGAAGGGGCTTCACCACCAACTTTTACCCAGAGGGAGAGGAGGAGAAAAGAAAACTTTACATCTTTACCATTCTGCAAGGAGTTGGAGAGAGGGGGAAAAGACAAACAACATCCAGTGTGGAAGGAGGGAGACTCAACACTCTACAGGTGGGTGTGGGTGCATTTCCCCAAACAGACTTTGTTGTTTCGGTGGGGGGAGGAAAGAAGACCACTGAGGGCCGGAACATCGCGGGGGGTGTGTGTGTGTGTGGTAGTGTGCGTGGGGGCCGTGCTTACAACTAGGCCCCCCCCCACAATTGGAACCCCCCCCACCCCCCCCACATTTGCCTAGCCTGGGATAGCTGGAGCTACCAGGCTGAAGATTGTTATTAATCACCCAATTAAAGATCGTTAGGAGTGCCTGGTGGCTCCAGCTACCCCAGGTGAAGACATCTTCTCCCCCCACCTGAAGACCACCTCAAAGACTTTTGTGTTTTGCCATCTGGGGAGTGCACCCACCCACAGCTGCGAGGAGAGACCTGCCCTCGCAGCCCCCCACCCTTCCCACCCCCCTCTCTCTTTTCTCTGTTACTCTGTTTCTCCCCTCTCTCTCTGAGAGCCCTTCCTTCCAAATTTACAAAAAAAAAACCAAAACCAATTAAGACAACTGAGCAGAGGGAGCAAGGCCTCTCCCCAATTGCTAACGAGGGGAGAGGTGCCTCGTTAAGGGCTCCTCTGCTCAGTCATTATATAAGAGGCCATTAAAGACCATTAAGGCCTGTGACTTTGGGGTGGGTGTAGCCCTTAAAGGGACCCCGTGATGGCGACCCCATCCACGCCGGTGGCAGGGCCAGCGAAGACGTATGCGCAGGTGGCAACCGCTTCCACAGCACCTCCTGCGCCACCCGCTGCCCTGCCACCATTTAGGTTAATTACGAAAAAACACGGGGTCAAGAGCTACACTCACCCCACAATGACCATCGAGGAGTGCGTGCGGGCGATGGCTGGGGTAGTCGGCCCCTCGGCCATTGTCGCAGCCTCCAAGATGTCTGGGAAGGCCGTGTTCTTCCTGGGGTCGGAGCGGGCGGTGTCCCTGGCCCTTGAAAAGGGGCTCACGGTGGGCGGGACGTTCCTGCCGGTGGACCCTCTCGAGGCCACCGCGCAGAGGGTCATCGTGTCAAACGTCCCGCCCTTTGTTTCCGCTGAGCTCCTCCTCCCTCACCTACACCAACTGGGGGAGGTAAGGTCGGGGATCAACCCCATACCGCTCGGCCTCAGGGAGAACAGCCTGCGCCACGTGTTCTCCTTCCGCCGCCAGCTCTTTGTCCGGCTGGCGCGGGAGGACATGACAGAAGGGCACTTTAATGTGGTGCACGAGGGGACTGCCTACCGCGTCTTCTGGACGTCGGACGGCGTGCGGTGCCATGCCTGCAGGGAGGTGGGGCATGTTCGCAAGAACTGCCCCGCCTCCAAGGCCGCCAAACCACCGAAGGCGGCCAAGGCTGGCGCTGCCGCCACCCCTCCCCCTAGTTGCGTCCGCGTGCCGGGAGCCATGGGTGCGCGGGCATCGTCGGAGGCCTTTGTTTTCAGGGCCTCCGGCGGGGGGGAGGGAGAGCGTCCGACCGGAAAGAAGGCGCGGAAGAAGACAAAACATCAAGAGGCGGGTCCCCTCGGTGCGCCGGATAATTTGACCACCGCGCTCAGCCCAACCCCGTCACCGGCGAGCGCGGGGTGCCCCGAGCCCGTGCCCGAGCCCTTGAACAACACCACAGAGGGGCCCGGGCGCGGGCAAGAAAAGGAAAAAGGGGGGGCGGAGCGGGAGGCCTCGGCAGACATGGAGGTCTCCCTGACTCCGCGCGCCCCCAGGAACAAAAAGAGGCACCGCCCCAATGACGCGGAGGGGGAACAATATCCCTCCGCGGAGGAGTCGGTGCCCGCCGCGTGTCCCGCGTCCCCCACCAGCGCCCCCAAATTGCGCTGCAGGCGCGAGGAGTCTTTCCCCGGGGAGGGTGAGACAGTTGAGGCTGCCCAGCCTCTGCCTCCCGGGGATGGAGTGGAAGATCTGCCTGTCGTGGGGGGCGTGGGGACCGCGGAGGAATGCGTAGCCGCCGGGCCGGGCGTCCCGGGGACTGAGGCGGGCGAGGCCGAAAAGGCCGAACCTGAGCCCGCCCAGCTATTACCCAACTTCCCCCGGGAGTTGCTCGACCCGGCAGAAACAAAATATATTGATTTTAATGAAACTGTAGACGCTGGGCCGGGGGGTGGCAGCGGGGAGGGGGAGGAACACCCACCCTCGCCCCTTACTTTGGAGCTGGAGCACTTGGAGGGCCTGGGGATTTCCTATGGCCGGGTCTCTCCTTGTTCTCCGGTTCCTGGGGCGGAGGGGGAACCCCTTCCGCTGTCATTTCCCGACCCAGCACCATTTTTAAAAGAGCCCAGTGGGGACTCCTCTGCCGACGATCCTGGGGGTGGGATCGGGGCAGTGCCAGGGCCGGTTGGAGCGGCCGGTTCATTTGCCGTACCTTGTGCGGTCGATGGGCCGGCTGCTGGCGGCCACCTCCCGGAGGAGGACGGGGACTCGGTGGGGGACGCGGGTGAAGACCTAGAGACCACCGCCAGTGAGGCGGTGGATCTGCTCGCGGCCGCCGCTGAGGCCCTCCTCGTTCCTGCAAAGGAACTCCGGGACTTTTTGGCCCAGAGCCGGGGTCGCCGCGACCAAGCCCGACTGGCCCTGGAAAAATGGTCCGAGCCGGAGCTGATCAAGGGGTCCGTCCGCGCCGCCGTTAAAACCTTGGCCGCGGGCGGGCCCTTGACAAAGGAGCAGCACCTTGAGCTGCGCGAGCTCGAGGGACTCCTCGCTGGGCTGCGGAGGGAGCGGAGTTCAACAAAAGACTCCGCTCCCTCCCCCACAATAGGTTAAGGTAGAGGTTGCACTATGCTTTTGCCATGAAGATAACCATAGCCAGCCTCAACATCAACGGCGGCAGAGGGGCACGCCGTAGATTTGACAATTTTTCGCTCCTGCGGGAGGGGAAATATGCAGTGTGCTTCCTGCAAGAAACCCACACCGTTCCGGGAGACGAAGCCACGTGGCTCCTGGAATGGCAAGGAGAGGTCCGCATGAGCCACCTCACCGCCATTTCTAGTGGGGTGGCCATCTTGCTGGGCCCGCATTTTCAGCCGGAGATCTTGGGGGTCGAGGAGCCCGTGCCAGGCCGCTTGCTGCACGTAACGGTTCGCCTGGGGGACGTGCCGCTCCATCTCGTGAACGTGTACGCCCCTCATCCCGGCCCGCAGCAAACGCGCTTCTTTGAAGAGGTGTCCGCTCTTCTTGGCTCCGTCGACGTCGGCGACTGCATTGTCCTCGGGGGGGATTTTAACTGCACCCTCGAGGTGAGGGACCGCTCCGGTGCCCCGCAGTGCATGACGGCGATGGAGAAGTTGAGGGACCTGGTCGGGTCCTTCGACTTGGTGGACGTCTGGCGAAATCTCCACCCCGACTCCAGCGCCTTTACTTGGGTGAGGCCTGGAGTTGGATGGTCTAGAGTCGACCGCCTTTACGTGTCTCGGGCGTACGTTTCCTGCGTCCCGGCGGCCTCCATGCGGCCGGTGCCGTGTTCGGACCACCACCTGGTGTGGGCGGAGCTCGCTTCGCTCCGCGCGAGGACGGGGTCCGCGTACTGGCACTTTAACAACCGGCTGCTGGAGGACGTGCGGTTCCAGGACTCGTTCCGTCGATTCTGGTCCGACTGGAGAAGGAAGCAGGGGGGCTTCCCCTCCTTGAGGCTATGGTGGGACGTGGGCAAGGCTCACGTCCGCGTCTTCTGTCAAGAGTACGCGAGGGGGTCGACCAAGAGGCGGGCGGCCAGAGTCGGGCGCCTAGAAAAAGAGGTGCTCGACCTGGAAGCCCGTCTCGGTCAAGTCGTCCAGGACCCGGCCCTGCGGACGGTGTACGAAGCGAAGAAGGCCGCGCTGAAGGACCTGCAGCTCGTCCGGTCCCGAGGCGCGTTCGTGAGGTCGCGGATCCGGTTCCTGCGGGATCTGGACCGCGGCTCCCCCTTCTTCTACTCGCTGGAAAAAAGGCAGAGTGTCCGTAAGCAGCTCTTGACGCTGCTGGCCGACGACGGCTCTCTCGTCTCGGATCCGGAGGGCGTCAACAACAGGGTCCGTGAATATTACGGGGCTCTGTTCTCTCCGGATCCGTCCAGCGAGGAAGCGCGTAGAGTTTTGTGGGAGGACCTGCCGAAGGTCGGCCCGGAGAGCGCCGAAAATCTGGAAGCTCCGCTAAGCCTGGCGGAGCTGACCGGTGCCCTCGCCCGGCTCTCGAGGGGAAAATCCCCGGGGCTGGACGGGCTGACCGTGGAGTTCCACAGGGCGTTCTGGGACGTCCTGGGGAGCGACTACGCGCGGGTCCTGGGGGAAAGTCTGGCGACCGGGGAGATGCCCCTCTCTTGGCGCAGGGCAGTCATCGTCCTGCTGCCTAAGAAGGGCGATCTCCGCCTCCTTAAGAACTGGCGCCCGGTCTCCCTCCTCAGCACGGACTACAAAATTTTCGCCAGGGCGATGTCTGCTCGCCTTGGTGCCGTGCTGGACCACATGATCCACCCCGACCAGTCATACACGGTCCCGGGCCGGACGATCCACGACAACATCCATCTGGTCCGGGACCTCATCCATTGCTCCCAGGAGGCTGGTCTGTCGGTCGCCTTCCTATCCCTCGACCAAGAGAAGGCGTTCGACAGGGTGGATCACGACTATCTGCTCGGAACTCTGCGCGCTTTCGGGTTCGGGACGCATTTCGTCGCCCGGATCCGACTTTTGTACGCCGCCGCGGAGTGTCTGATTAAGGTTAACGGGTCCTTGACGGCGCCCCTTCGCTTTAGGAGAGGGGTGCGCCAGGGATGCCCCATGTCCGGCCAGTTATACGCCGATTGCGTGGAGCCTTTCCTGCGCCTCTTGCGGACGAGGTTGACGGGACTGGCTCTGCAAGGGCCGGGCGTGGAGGTCGTCCTCTCGGCTTACGCCGATGACGTGCTCCTCGCGGTAGAGGATCCCGCTGACCTGCGGAGGATGCGTGAGTGCCAGGAGATTTACTCGGCCGCGTCCTCCGCCAGGATCAACTGGGAGAAATGTTCCGGACTCCTGGTGGGTCAGTGGCGGGTGGACTCCCTGCCGGAGGAGCTCAGGCCTTTTGCCTGGAGCACGACCCATCTCCTCTATCTGGGAGTCTACCTTAGCCCCGACGAGGGAGCCTGGCCGGCGAACTGGCAGGAGCTGGAGGCCAAGGTCGCCGCTCGCCTAGGGCGCTGGACAGGACTGCTCCGAGTGCTGTCCTACAGGGGTCGAGCGCTAGTCATAAACCAGCTGGTGGCCGCAATGCTGTGGTACCGGCTGGTCACTTTGACCCCTCCCCCTGCGTTTGTCGCCAAGATACAGAAGAAGCTGGTGGACTTCTTCTGGAACAACAGGAAGCACTGGGTCTCTGCCGCGGTCTTGAGTCTCCCGCTTGAGGAGGGCGGTCAGTCGTTGGTGTGCGTCAGCGCCCAGCTCGCGACTTTCCGTCTTCAGACCCTGCAGAGATACCTTTACGTCGAGCCCCCTCCTAGGTGGTGCGCTCTGGCGAGGTATTTCTTCCGCCAGCAGCTCGACCTCAATTATGACACGCAGCTCCTGTTTGTGAACTTGGGGGGTGCCAGGACCGCCCTCCGGGAGCTGCCTGTCTTTTACAGGGAACTCATCAGGGTCTGGAACAAAGTCTCCACCAAGCGCAGCTCTCCGCCGGCTGGAGTGGCGGCCGTCCTGCAGGAGCCGCTGCTCGGGAATCCGTACCTCCACGGCCGAGGCTTCATGTGGCGGTCGGAAGAGAGGGCTGTGGCTGGTGAGGTGACCAGGGTCAGGGACCTGCTCGATGGCGGAGGAGCGGGCTGGATGGCGCCAGTCACGCTGGCGCGGCGCCTAAATTCTGCCAACGTCCGCCACGCGGCCGATGCCATCGAGTCGCTAAAAACAGCTCTGGGCCCTGACTCCGTTAGGTGTATCGAGGAGGCTCAAGCACGTGGGGAGATCCCGTCCGAACTGACCCCCGTCCGGACGGAATTCCTCATCGGCGCCAAACCCCGGAACCTCCCTCGGGGGCCGGCGCCTCACAACTTGAGCCGCCTCGGGGAAATCCCCTCCGTGCCTTTCAGTTCCGCGCGGAGGGGTTTCCTGTACGGGCTGCTCCTGCACACCCTCAACTTTGCCATCCTCGCCGGCCGTCCGGACACGCCATGGCGCACCATCTTGCCGTCCGGAGGAGGCGGGGGTCCCCGATGGAGGGCACTCTACGCAGGGGTCCTCCCACTATTCATCGGGGACTTGGCCTGGAGGGTGGTGCACGGAGCAGTGCCGTGCAACAAATTTTTTAAGCCGGTTCACGGACTCCCAGGCCGCCTGCAATTTCTGCGGTCTGGAGGAGTCCGTGTTCCATGTTTTTATTGAGTGCACAAGGTTGCAGCCCCTGTTCCATTATTTGAAGGGGCTGCTCCTGAAATTCTGGCTGCACTTCAGTCCCACTCTCCTGATCTTTGGGCACCCTGTGCGGAGGGGAGCGGGTAGGTCCGAAGGCCTCCTCGTAGGACTGCTCCTGGGCACGGCCAAGGGTGCCATCAGCCGGTCCAGGCAGCGGGCGGTCGAGGGGGTCGTTCAACCTGACTGCCTGCCTCTCTTCCGCTCTTACATCCGGTCCAGGGTGTCCTTGGAGATGGAGCACGCGGTGTCCACCGGTACGCTCGCGGCCTTCCGCGAGAGGTGGGCACCGGAGGGACTGGAGTGCATCATCACGCCCGGCAACCAAATTTTAATTTGATTTTACGTTTTAAAGTTAATTTGTTTTAATTGCCGGTGCTTTTAGTGTCCCCTTCCCTTTTATAGGGGGCACTGGGGAAAAATTGTGATTTTAGTGCCCAAAAAAAAAACAAAAAAAAAAAGAAAAAACACAAAAAAAAAACACAAAAAAGGGGGAAAAAAAAAAAAAATGGGCCTTGTAAATGTCTGGAGTGTCACCCAGGTCGGGTGGCACCGTTTAATGTTTTATGTTTTCACAGATAAACTCAAAAGAGTTTCATGCACAAGGAACCAATCGTGGAGCAGTGGAGGCGTGTCCTGCACAGTAGGAGCTGTGAGCAGTGAGAGAAGGAGCTATCAACCTGTGCTCCTGCCTGGAGAGCCCTGAGACCAGCCCAGGAAGAGAAGGAGGGAAGGGGCTTCACCACCAACTTTTACCCAGAGGGAGAGGAGGAGAAAAGAAAACTTTACATCTTTACCATTCTGCAAGGAGTTGGAGAGAGGGGGAAAAGACAAACAACATCCAGTGTGGAAGGAGGGAGACTCAACATTTCTACAGGTGGGTGTGGGTGCATTTCCCCAAACAGACTTTGTTGTATCGGTGGGGGGAGGAAAGAAGACCACTGAGGGCCGGAACATCGCGGGGGGTGTGTGTGTGTGTGTGGTAGTGTGCGTGGGGGCTGTGCTTACAACTGGGCCCCCCCCACAATTGGAACCCCCCCCACCCCCCCCACATTTGCCTAGCCTGGGATAGCTGGAGCTACCAGGCTGAAGAGTCATTAATCACCCTATTGAGGATCGTTAGGAGTGCCTGGTGGCTCCAGCTACCCCAGGTGAAGACATCTTCTCCCCCTACCTGAAGACCACCCCAAAGACTTTTGTGTTTTGCCATCTGGGGAGTGCACCCACCCACAGCTGCGAGGGGAGACCTGCCCTCGCAGCCCCCCCCCCCTTCCCACCCCCCTCTCTCTTTCTCCGTTACCCTCTGTTTCTCCCCTCTCTCTCTGAGAACCCTTTCCTTCCAAATTAATTTAAAAAAAAACCAATTAAGACAACTGAGCAGAGGGAGCAAGGCCTCTCCCCAATTGTCAACGAGGGGAGAGGTGCCTCGTTAAGGGCTCCTCTGCTCAGTTAACATAAGAGGCCATTAAAGACCATTAAGGCCTGTGACTTTGGGGTGGGTGTAGCCCTTAAAGGGACCCCGTGATGGCGACCCCATCCATGCCGGTGGCAGGGCCAGCAAGGACGTATGCGCAGGCGGTGTCCACATCCACGGCACCTCCTGCGCCACCCGCTGCCCTGCCACCGTTCAGACTTATAACCAGGAAACACGGGGTCAAGAGCTACACTCACCCCACAATGAGCATTGAGGAGTGCGTGCGGGCGATGGCTGGGGTAGTCGGCCCCTCGGCCATTGTCGCAGCCTCCAAGATGTCTGGGAAGGCCGTGTTCTTCCTGGGGTCGGAGCGGGCGGTGTCCCTGGCCCTTGAAAAGGGGCTCACGGTGGGCGGGACGTTCCTGCCGGTGGACCCTCTCGAGGCCACCGCGCAGAGGGTCATCATTTCAAACGTCCCGCCCTTTGTTTCCGCTGAGCTCCTCCTCCCTCACCTACAACAACTGGGGGAGGTAAGGTCAGGGATCAACCCCATACCGCTCGGCCTCAGGGAGAGCAGCCTGCGCCACGTGTTCTCCTTCCGCCGCCAGCTCTTTGTCCGGCTGGCGCGGGAGGACACGACGGAGGGAGATTTTAATGTGGTGCACGAGGGGACTGCCTACCGCGTCTTCTGGACGTCGGACGGCGTGCGGTGCCATGCCTGCAGGGAGGTGGGGCACATTCGCAAGAACTGCCCCGCCTCCAAGGCCGCCAAACCACCGAAGGCGGCCAATGCTGGCGCCGCCGCCACCCCTCCCCCTAGTTGCGTCCGCGTGCCGGGAGCCATGGGTGCGCGGGCATCGTCGGAGGCCTTTGTTTTCAGGGCCTCCGGCGGGGGGGAGGGAGAGCGTCCGACCGGAAAGAAGGCGCGGAACAAGAAGAAACATCTAGAGGCGGGTCCCCTCAGTGCGCCGGATAATTTGACCACCGCGCTCAGCCCAACCCCGTCACCGGCGAGCGCGGGGTGCCCTGAGCCCGTGCCCGAGCCCTTGAACAACACCACAGAGGGGCCCGGGCGCGGGCAAGAAAAGGAAAAGGGGGGGGCGGAGCGGGAGGCCTCGGCAGACATGGAGGTCTCCCTGACTCCGCGCGCCCCCAGGAACAAAAAGAGGCACCGCCCCAATGACGCGGAGGGGGAACAACATCCCTCCGCGGAGGAGTCGGTGCCCGCCGCGTGTCCCGCGTCCCCCACCAGCGCCCCCAAATTGCGCTGCAGGCGCGAGGAGTCTTTCCCCGGGGAGGGTGAGACAGTTGAGGCTGCCCAGCCTCTGCCTCCCGGGGATGGAGTGGAAGATCTGCCTGTCGTGGGGGGCGTGGGGACCGCGGAGGAATGCGTAGCCGCCGGGCCGGGCGTCCCGGGGACTGAGGCGGGCGAGGCCGAAAAGGCCGAACCTGAGCCCGCCCAGCTATTACCCAACTTCCCCCGGGAGTTGCTCGACCCGGCAGAAACAAAATATATTGATTTTAATCAAACTGTAGATGCTGGGCCGGGGGGTGGCAGCGGGGAGGGGGAGGAACACCCACCCTCGCCCCTTACTTTGGAGCTGGAGCACTTGGAGGGCCTGGGGATTTCCTATGGCCGGGTCTCTCCTTGTTCTCCGGTTCCTGGGGCGGAGGGGGAACCCCTTCCGCTGTCATTTCCCGACCCAGCACCATTTTTAAAAGAGCCCAGTGGGGACTCCTCTGCCGACGATCCTGGGGGTGGGATCGGGGCAGTGCCAGGGCCGGTTGGAGCGGCCGGTTCATTTGCCGTACCTTGTGCGGTCGATGGGCCGGCTGCTGGCGGCCACCTCCCGGAGGAGGACGGGGACTCGGTGGGGGACGCGGGTGAAGACCTAGAGACCACCGCCAGGGAGGCGGTGGATCTGCTCGCGGCCGCCGCTGAGGCCCTCCTCGTTCCTGCAAAGGAACTCCGGGACTTTTTGGCCCAGAGCCGGGGTCGCCGCGACCAAGCCCGACTGGCCCTGGAAAAATGGTCCGAGCCGGAGCTGATCAAGGGGTCCGTCCGCGCCGCCGTTAAAACCTTGGCCGCGGGCGGGCCCTTGACAAAGGAGCAGCACCTTGAGCTGCGCGAGCTCGAGGGACTCCTCGCTGGGCTGCGGAGGGAGCGGAGTTCAACAAAAGACTCCGCTCCCTCCCCCACAATAGGTTAAGGTAGAGGTTGCACTATGCTTTTGCCATGAAGATAACCATAGCCAGCCTCAACATCAACGGCGGCAGAGGGGCACGCCGTAGATTTGACAATTTTTCGCTCCTGCGGGAGGGGAAATATGCGGTGTGCTTCCTGCAAGAAACCCACACCGTTCCGGGAGACGAAGCCACGTGGCTCCTGGAATGGCAAGGAGAGGTCCGCATGAGCCACCTCACCGCCATTTCTAGTGGGGTGGCCATCTTGCTGGGCCCGCATTTTCAGCCGGAGATCTTGGGGGTCGAGGAGCCCGTGCCAGGCCGCTTGCTGCACGTAACGGTTCGCCTGGGGGACGTGCCGCTCCATCTCGTGAACGTGTACGCCCCTCATCCCGGCCCGCAGCAAACGCGCTTCTTTGAAGAGGTGTCCGCTCTTCTTGGCTCCGTCGACGTCGGCGACTGCATTGTCCTCGGGGGGGATTTTAACTGCACCCTCGAGGCGAGGGACCGCTCCGGTGCCCCGCAGTGCATGACGGCGATGGAGAAGTTGAGGGACCTGGTCGGGTCCTTCGACTTGGTGGACGTCTGGCGAAATCTCCACCCCGACTCCAGCGCCTTTACTTGGGTGAGGCCTGGAGTTGGATGGTCTAGAGTCGACCGCCTTTACGTGTCTCGGGCGTACGTTTCCTGCGTCCCGGCGGCCTCCATGCGGCCGGTGCCGTGTTCGGACCACCACCTGGTGTGGGCGGAGCTCGCTTCGCTCCGCGCGGGGACGGGGTCCGCGTACTGGCACTTTAACAACCGGCTGCTGGAGGACGTGCGGTTCCTGGACTCGTTCCGTCGATTCTGGTCCGACTGGAGAAGGAAGCAGGGGGGCTTCCCCTCCTTGAGGCTATGGTGGGACGTGGGCAAGGCTCACGTCCGCGTCTTCTGTCAAGAGTACGCGAGGGGGTCGACCAAGAGGCGGGCGGCCAGAGTCGGGCGCCTAGAAAAAGAGGTGCTCGACCTGGAAGCCCGTCTCGGTCAAGTCGTCCAGGACCCTGCCCTGCGGACGGTGTACGAAGCGAAGAAGGCCGCGCTGAAGGACCTGCAGCTCGTCGGGTCCCGAGGCGCGTTCGTGAGGTCGCGGATCCGGTTCCTGCGGGATCTGGACCGCGGCTCCCCCTTCTTCTACTCGCTGGAAAAAAGGCAGAGTGTCCGTAAGCAGCTCTTGACGCTGCTGGCCGACGACGGCTCTCTCGTCTCGGATCCGGAGGGCGTCAACAACAGGGTCCGTGAATATTACGGGGCTCTGTTCTCTCCGGATCCGTCCAGCGAGGAAGCGCGTAGAGTTTTGTGGGAGGACCTGCCGAAGGTCGGCCCGGAGGGCGCCGAAAATCTGGAAGCTCCGCTAAGCCTGGCGGAGCTGACCGGTGCCCTCGCCCGGCTCTCGAGGGGAAAATCCCCGGGGCTGGACGGGCTGACCGTGGAGTTCCACAGGGCGTTCTGGGACGTCCTGGGGAGCGACTACGCGCGGGTCCTGGGGGAAAGTCTGGCGACCGGGGAGATGCCCCTCTCTTGGCGCAGGGCAGTCATCGTCCTGCTGCCTAAGAAGGGCGATCTCCGCCTCCTTAAGAACTGGCGCCCGGTCTCCCTCCTCAGCACGGACTACAAAATCTTCGCCAGGGCGATGTCTGCTCGCCTTGGTGCCGTGCTGGACCACATGATCCACCCCGACCAGTCATACACGGTCCCGGGCCGGACAATCCACGATAACATCCATCTGGTCCGGGACCTCATCCATTGTTCCCAGGAGGCTGGTCTGTCGGTCGCCTTCCTATCCCTCGACCAAGAGAAGGCGTTCGACAGGGTGGATCACGACTATCTGCTCGGAACTCTGCGCGCTTTCGGGTTCGGGACGCATTTCGTCGCCCGGATCCGACTTTTGTACGCCGCCGCGGAGTGTCTGATTAAGGTTAACGGGTCCTTGACGGCGCCCCTTCGCTTTAGGAGAGGGGTGCGCCAGGGATGCCCCATGTCCGGCCAGTTATACGCCGTTTGCGTGGAGCCTTTCCTGCGCCTCTTGCGGACGAGGTTGACGGGACTGGCTCTGCAAGGGCCGGGCGTGGAGGTCGTCCTCTCGGCTTACGCCGATGACGTGCTCCTCGCGATAGAGGATCCCGCTGACCTGCGGAGGATGCGTGAGTGCCAGGAGATTTACTCGGCCGCGTCCTCCGCCAGGATCAACTGGGAGAAATGTTCCGGACTCCTGGTGGGTCAGTGGCGGGTGGACTCCCTGCCGGAGGAGCTCAGGCCTTTTGCCTGGAGCACGACCCATCTCCTCTATCTGGGAGTCTACCTTAGCCCCGACGAGGAAGCCTGGCCGGCGAACTGGCAGGAGCTGGAGGCCAAGGTCGCCGCTCGCCTAGGGCGCTGGACAGGACTGCTCCGAGTGCTGTCCTACAGGGGTCGAGCGCTAGTCATAAACCAGCTGGTGGCCGCAATGCTGTGGTACCGGCTGGTCACTTTGACCCCTCCCCCTGCGTTTGTCGCCAAGATACAGAAGAAGCTGGTGGACTTCTTCTGGAACAACAGGAAGCACTGGGTCTCTGTCGCGGTCTTGAGTCTCCCGCTTGAGGAGGGCGGTCAGTCGTTGGTGTGCGTCAGCGCCCAGCTCGCGACTTTCCGTCTTCAGACCCTGCAGAGATACCTTTACGTCGAGCCCCCTCCTAGGTGGTGTGCTCTGGCGAGGTATTTCTTCCGCCAGCAGCTCGACCTCAATTATGACACGCAGCTCCTGTTTGTGAACTTGGGGGGTGCCAGGACCGCCCTCCGGGAGCTGCCTGTCTTTTACAGGGAACTCATCAGGGTCTGGAACAAAGTCTCCACCAAGCGCAGCTCTCCGCCGGCTGGAGTGGCGGCCGTCCTGCAGGAACCGCTGCTCGGGAATCCGTACCTCCACGGCCGAGGCTTCATGTGGCGGTCGGAAGAGAGGGCTGTGGCTGGTGAGGTGACCAGGGTCAGGGACCTGCTCGATGGCGGAGGAGCGGGCTGGATGGCGCCAGTCACGCTGGCGCGGCGCCTAAATTCTGCCAACGTCCGCCGCGCGGCCGATGCCATCGAGTCGCTAAAAACAGCTCTGGGCCCTGACTCCGTTAGGTGTATCGAGGAGGCTCAAGCACGTGGGGAGATCCCGTCCGAACTGACCCCCGTCCGGACGGAATTCCTCATCGGCGCCAAACCCCGGAACCTCCCTCGGGGGCCGGCGCCTCACAACTTGAGCCGCCTCGGGGAAATCCCCTCCGTGCCTTTCAGTTCCGCGCGGAGGGGTTTCCTGTACGGGCTGCTCCTGCACACCCTCAACTTTGCCATCCTCGCCGGCCGTCCGGACACGCCATGGCGTACCATCTTGCCGTCCGGAGGAGGCGGGGGTCCCCGATGGAGGGCACTCTACGCAGGGGTCCTCCCACTATTCATCGGGGACTTGGCCTGGAGGGTGGTGCACGGAGCAGTGCCGTGCAATAAATTTTTAAGCCGGTTCACGGACTCCCAGGCCGCCTGCAATTTCTGCGGTCTGGAGGAGTCCGTGTTCCATGTTTTTATTGAATGCACGAGGTTGCAGCCCCTGTTCCACTATTTGAAGGGGCTGCTCCTGAAATTCTGGCTGCACTTCAGTCCCACTCTCCTGATCTTTGGGCACCCTGTGCGGAGGGGAGCGGGTAGGTCCGAAGGCCTCCTCGTAGGACTGCTCCTGGGCACGGCCAAGGGTGCCATCAGCCGGTCCAGGCAGCGGGCGGTCGAGGGGGTCGTTCAACCTGACTGCCTGCCTCTCTTCCGCTCTTACATCCGGTCCAGGGTGTCCTTGGAGATGGAGCACGCGGTGTCCACCGGTACGCTCGCGGCCTTCCGCGAGAGGTGGGCACCGGAGGGACTGGAGTGCATCATCACGCCCGGCAACCAAATTTTAATTTGATTTTACGTTTTAAAGTTTAATTTGTTTTAATTGCCGGTGCTTTTAGTGTCCCCCTTCCCTTTTATAGGGGGCACTGGGGAAAATTGTGATTTTAGTGCCCAAAAAAAAAAACCAAAAAAAAAGAAAAACACAAAAAAAAAACCAAAAAAAAAGGGGGGAAAAAAAAGGGCCTTGAAAATGTCTGGAGTGTCACCCAGGTCGGGTGGCACCGTTTATTGTTTTTATGTTTTCACAGGTGAACTCAAAAGAGTTTCATGCACAAGGAACCAATCATGGAGCAGTGGAGGCGTGTCCTGCACAGTAGGAGCTGTGAGCAGTGAGAGAAGGAGCTATCAACCTGTGCTCCTGCCTGGAGAGCCCTGAGACCAGCCCAGGAAGAGAAGGAGGGAAGGGGCTTCACCACCAACTTTTACCCAGAGGGAGAGGAGGAGAACAGAAAACTTTAAACAACTTTTACCATTCTGCAAAGAGTTGGAGAGAGGGGGAAAAGACCAACAACATCCAGTGTGGAAGGAGGGAGACTCTACACTTTCTACAGGTGGGTGTGGGTGCATTTCCCAAACAGACTTTGTTGTATCGGTGGGGGGAGGAAAGAAGACCACTGAGGGCCGGAACATCGCGGGGGGTGTGTGTGTGTGTGGAAGTGTGCGTGGGGGCCGTGCTTACAACTAGGCCCCCCCCCACAATTGGAACCCCCCCCACCCCCCCACATTTGCCTAGCCTGGGATAGCTGGAGCTACCAGGCTGAAGATTGTTATTAATCACCCAATTAAAGATCGTTAGGAGTGCCTGGTGGCTCCAGCTACCCCAGGTGAAGACATCTTCTCCCCCCACCTGAAGACCACCCCAAAGACTTTTGTGTTTTGCCATCTGGGGAGTGCACCCACCCACAGCTGCGAGGAGAGACCTGCCCTCGCAGCCCCCCCCCCTTCCCACCCCCCTCTCTCTTTCTCCGTTACCCTCTGTTTCTCCCCTCTCTCTCTGAGAACCCTTTCCTTCCAAATTAATAAAAAAAAAACCAATTAAGACAACTGAGCAGAGGGAGCAAGGCCTCTCCCCAATTGTCAACGAGGGGAGAGGTGCCTCGTTAAGGGCTCCTCTGCTCAGTTAACATAAGAGGCCATTAAAGACCATTAAGGCCTGTGACTTTGGGGTGGGTGTAGCCCTTAAAGGGACCCCGTGATGGCGACCCCATCCACGCCGGTGGCAGGGCCAGCAAGGACGTATGCGCAGGTGGCAACCGCTTCCACAGCACCTCCTGCGCCACCCGCTGCCCTGCCACCATTTACACTTATAACAAAAAAACACGGGGTCAAGAGCTACACTCACCCCACAATGAGCATTGAGGAGTGCGTGCGGGCGATGGCTGGGGTAGTCGGCCCCTCGGCCATTGTCGCAGCCTCCAAGATGTCTGGGAAGGCTGTTTTCTTCCTGGGGTCGGAGCGGGCGGTGTCCCTGGCCCTCGAAAAGGGGCTCACGGTGGGCAGGACGTTCCTGCCGGTGGATCCTCTCGAGGCCACCGCGCAGAGGGTCATCGTGTCGAACGTCCCGCCCTTTGTTCCCGCTGGGCTCCTCCTCCCTCACCTACAACAACTGGGGGAGGTAAGGTCAGGGATCAACCCCATACCGCTCGGCCTCAGGGAGAGCAGCCTGCGCCACGTGTTCTCCTTCCGCCGCCAGCTCTTTGTCCGGCTGGCGCGGGAGGACATGACAGAAGGGCACTTTAATGTGGTGCACGAGGGGACTGCCTACCGCGTCTTCTGGACGTCGGACGGCGTGCGGTGCCATGCCTGCAGGGAGGTGGGGCATGTTCGCAAGAACTGCCCCGCCTCCAAGGCCGCCAAACCACCGAAGGCGGCCAAGGCTGGCGCTGCCGCCACCCCTCCCCCTAGTTGCGTCCGCGTGCCGGGAGCCATGGGTGCGCGGGCATCGTCGGAGGCCTTTGTTTTCAGGGCCTCCGGCGGGGGGGAGGGAGAGCGTCCGACCGGAAAGAAGGCGCGGAAGAAGACAAAACATCAAGAGGCGGGTCCCCTCGGTGCGCCGGATAATTTGACCACCGCGCTCAGCCCAACCCCGTCACCGGCGAGCGCGGGGTGCCCCGAGCCCGTGCCCGAGCCCTTGAACAACACCACAGAGGGGCCCGGCGCGGGCAAGAAAAGGAAAAGGGGGGGGCGGAGCGGGAGGCCTCGGCAGACATGGAGGTCTCCCTGACTCCGCGCGCCCCCAGGAACAAAAAGAGGCACCGCCCCAATGACGCGGAGGGGGAACAATATCCCTCCGCGGAGGAGTCGGTGCCCGCCGCGTGTCCCGCGTCCCCCACCAGTGCCCCCAAATTGCGCTGCAGGCGCGAGGAGTCTTTCCCCGGGGAGGGTGAGACAGTTGAGGCTGCCCAGCCTCTGCCTCCCGGGGATGGAGTGGAAGATCTGCCTGTCGTGGGGGGCGTGGGGACCGCGGAGGAATGCGTAGCCGCCGGGCCGGGCGTCCCGGGGACTGAGGCGGGCGAGGCCGAAAAGGCCGAACCTGAGCCCGCCCAGCTATTACCCAACTTCCCCCGGGAGTTGCTCGACCCGGCAGAAACAAAATATATTGATTTTAATGAAACTGTAGACGCTGGGCCGGGGGGTGGCAGCGGGGAGGGGGAGGAACACCCACCCTCGCCCCTTACTTTGGAGCTGGAGCACTTGGAGGGCCTGGGGATTTCCTATGGCCGGGTCTCTCCTTGTTCTCCGGTTCCTGGGGCGGAGGGGGAACCCCTTCCGCTGTCATTTCCCGACCCAGCACCATTTTTAAAAGAGCCCAGTGGGGACTCCTCTGCCGACGATCCTGGGGGTGGGATCGGGGCAGTGCCAGGGCCGGTTGGAGCGGCCGGTTCATTTGCCGTACCTTGTGCGGTCGATGGGCCGGCTGCTGGCGGCCACCTCCCGGAGGAGGACGGGGACTCGGTGGGGGACGCGGGTGAAGACCTAGAGACCACCGCCAGTGAGGCGGTGGATCTGCTCGCGGCCGCCGCTGAGGCCCTCCTCGTTCCTGCAAAGGAACTCCGGGACTTTTTGGCCCAGAGCCGGGGTCGCCGCGACCAAGCCCGACTGGCCCTGGATAAATGGTCCGAGCCGGAGCTGATCAAGGGGTCCGTCCGCGCCGCCGTTAAAACCTTGGCCGCGGGCGGGCCCTTGACAAAGGAGCAGCACCTTGAGCTGCGCGAGCTCGAGGGACTCCTCGCTGGGCTGCGGAGGGAGCGGAGTTCAACAAAAGACTCCGCTCCCTCCCCCACAATAGGTTAAGGTAGAGGTTGCACTATGCTTTTGCCATGAAGATAACCATAGCCAGCCTCAACATCAACGGCGGCAGAGGGGCACGCCGTAGATTTGACAATTTTTCGCTCCTGCGGGAGGGGAAATATGCGGTGTGCTTCCTGCAAGAAACCCACACCGTTCCGGGAGACGAAGCCACGTGGCTCCTGGAATGGCAAGGAGAGGTCCGCATGAGCCACCTCACCGCCATTTCTAGTGGGGTGGCCATCTTGCTGGGCCCGCATTTTCAGCCGGAGATCTTGGGGGTCGAGGAGCCCGTGCCAGGCCGCTTGCTGCACGTAACGGTTCGACTGGGGGACGTGCCGCTCCATCTCGTGAACGTGTACGCCCCTCATCCCGGCCCGCAGCAAACGCGCTTCTTTGAAGAGGTGTCCGCTCTTCTTGGCTCCGTCGACGTCGGCGACTGCATTGTCCTCGGGGGGGATTTTAACTGCACCCTCGAGGCGAGGGACCGCTCCGGTGCCCCGCAGTGCATGACGGCGATGGAGAAGTTGAGGGACCTGGTCGGGTCCTTCGACTTGGTGGACGTCTGGCGAAATCTCCACCCCGACTCCAGCGCCTTTACTTGGGTGAGGCCTGGAGTTGGATGGTCTAGAGTCGACCGCCTTTACGTGTCTCGGGCGTACGTTTCCTGCGTCCCGGCGGCCTCCATGCGGCCGGTGCCGTGTTCGGACCACCACCTGGTGTGGGCGGAGCTCGCTTCGCTCCGCGCGAGGACGGGGTCCGCGTACTGGCACTTTAACAACCGGCTGCTGGAGGACGTGCGGTTCCAGGACTCGTTCCGTCGATTCTGGTCCGACTGGAGAAGGAAGCAGGGGGGCTTCCCCTCCTTGAGGCTATGGTGGGACGTGGGCAAGGCTCACGTCCGCGTCTTCTGTCAAGAGTACGCGAGGGGGTCGACCAAGAGGCGGGCGGCCAGAGTCGGGCGCCTAGAAAAAGAGGTGCTCGACCTGGAAGGCCGTCTCGGTCAAGTCGTCCAGGACCCGGCCCTGCGGACGGTGTACGAAGCGAAGAAGGCCGCGCTGAAGGACCTGCAGCTCGTCGGGTCCCGAGGCGCGTTCGTGAGGTCGCGGATCCGGTTCCTGCGGGATCTGGACCGCGGCTCCCCCTTCTTCTACTCGCTGGAAAAAAGGCAGAGTGTCCGTAAGCAGCTCTTGACGCTGCTGGCCGACGACGGCTCTCTCGTCTCGGATCCGGAGGGCGTCAACAACAGGGTCCGTGAATATTACGGGGCTCTGTTCTCTCCGGATCCGTCCAGCGAGGAAGCGCGTAGAGTTTTGTGGGAGGACCTGCCGAGGGTCGGCCCGGAGGGCGCCGAAAATCTGGAAGCTCCGCTAAGCCTGGCGGAGCTGACCGGTGCCCTCGCCCGGCTCTCGAGGGGAAAATCCCCGGGGCTGGACGGGCTGACCGTGGAGTTCCACAGGGCGTTCTGGGACGTCCTGGGGAGCGACTACGCGCGGGTCCTGGGGGAAAGTCTGGCGACCGGGGAGATGCCCCTCTCTTGGCGCAGGGCAGTCATCGTCCTGCTGCCTAAGAAGGGCGATCTCCGCCTCCTTAAGAACTGGCGCCCGGTCTCCCTCCTCAGCACGGACTACAAAATCTTCGCCAGGGCGATGTCTGCTCGCCTTGGTGCCGTGCTGGACCACATGATCCACCCCGACCAGTCATACACGGTCCCGGGCCGGACAATCCACGACAACATCCATCTGGTCCGGGACCTCATCCATTGCTCCCAGGAGGCTGGTCTGTCGGTCGCCTTCCTATCCCTCGACCAAGAGAAGGCGTTCGACAGGGTGGATCACGACTATCTGCTCGGAACTCTGCGCGCTTTCGGGTTCGGGACGCATTTCGTCGCCCGGATCCGACTTTTGTACGCCGCCGCGGAGTGTCTGATTAAGGTTAACGGGTCCTTGACGGCGCCCCTTCGCTTTAGGAGAGGGGTGCGCCAGGGATGCCCCATGTCCGGCCAGTTATACGCCGTTTGCGTGGAGCCTTTCCTGCGCCTCTTGCGGACGAGGTTGACGGGACTGGCTCTGCAAGGGCCGGGCGTGGAGGTCGTCCTCTCGGCTTACGCCGATGACGTGCTCCTCGCGGTAGAGGATCCCGCTGACCTGCGGAGGATGCGTGAGTGCCAGGAGATTTACTCGGCCGCGTCCTCCGCCAGGATCAACTGGGAGAAATGTTCCGGACTCCTGGTGGGTCAGTGGCGGGTGGACTCCCTGCCGGAGGAGCTCAGGCCTTTTGCCTGGAGCACGACCCATCTCCTCTATCTGGGAGTCTACCTTAGCCCCGACGAGGAAGCCTGGCCGGCGAACTGGCAGGAGCTGGAGGCCAAGGTCGCCGCTCGCCTAGGGCGCTGGACAGGACTGCTCCGAGTGCTGTCCTACAGGGGTCGAGCGCTAGTTATAAACCAGCTGGTGGCCGCAATGCTGTGGTACCGGCTGGTCACTTTGACCCCTCCCCCTGCGTTTGTCGCCAAGATACAGAAGAAGCTGGTGGACTTCTTCTGGAACAACAGGAAGCACTGGGTCTCTGTCGCGGTCTTGAGTCTCCCGCTTGAGGAGGGCGGTCAGTCGTTGGTGTGCGTCAGCGCCCAGCTCGCGACTTTCCGTCTTCAGACCCTGCAGAGATACCTTTACGTCGAGCCCCCTCCTAGGTGGTGTGCTCTGGCGAGGTATTTCTTCCGCCAGCAGCTCGACCTCAATTATGACACGCAGCTCCTGTTTGTGAACTTGGGGGGTGCCAGGACCGCCCTCCGGGAGCTGCCTGTCTTTTACAGGGAACTCATCAGGGTCTGGAACAAAGTCTCCACCAAGCGCAGCTCTCCGCCGGCTGGAGTGGCGGCCGTCCTGCAGGAGCCGCTGCTCGGGAATCCGTACCTCCACGGCCGAGGTTTTATGTGGCGGTCGGAAGAGAGGGCTGTGGCTGGTGAGGTGACCAGGGTCAGGGACCTGCTCGATGGCGGAGGAGCGGGCTGGATGGCGCCAGTCACGCTGGCGCGGCGCCTAAATTCTGCCAACGTCCGCCGCGCGGCCGATGCCATCGAGTCGCTAAAAACAGCTCTGGGCCCTGACTCCGTTAGGTGTATCGAGGAGGCTCAAGCACGTGGGGAGATCCCGTCCGAACTGACCCCCGTCCGGACGGAATTCCTCATCGGCGCCAAGCCCCGGAACCTCCCTCGGGGGCCGGCGCCTCACAACTTGAGCCGCCTCGGGGAAATCCCCTCCGTGCCTTTCAGTTCCGCGCGGAGGGGTTTCCTGTACGGGCTGCTCCTGCACACCCTCAACTTTGCCATCCTCGCCGGCCGTCCGGACACGCCATGGCGTACCATCTTGCCGTCCGGAGGAGGCGGGGGTCCCCGATGGAGGGCACTCTACGCAGGGGTCCTCCCACTATTCATCGGGGACTTGGCCTGGAGGGTGGTGCATGGAGCAGTGCCGTGCAATAAATTTTTAAGCCGGTTCACGGACTCCCAGGCCGCCTGCAATTTCTGCGGTCTGGAGGAGTCCGTGTTCCATGTTTTTATTGAATGCACGAGGTTGCAGCCCCTGTTCCACTATTTGAAGGGGCTGCTCCTGAAATTCTGGCTGCACTTCAGTCCCACTCTCCTGATCTTTGGGCACCCTGTGCGGAGGGGAGCGGGTAGGTCCGAAGGCCTCCTCGTAGGACTGCTCCTGGGCACGGCCAAGGGTGCCATCAGCCGGTCCAGGCAGCGGGCGGTCGAGGGGGTCGTTCAACCTGACTGCCTGCCTCTCTTCCGCTCTTACATCCGGTCCAGGGTGTCCTTGGAGATGGAGCACGCGGTGTCCACCGGTACGCTCGCGGCCTTCCGCGAGAGGTGGGCACCGGAGGGACTGGAGTGCATCATCACGCCCGGCAACCAAATTTTAATTTGATTTTACGTTTTAAAGTTAATTTGTTTTAATTGCCGGTGCTTTTAGTGTCCCCTTCCCTTTTATAGGGGGCACTGGGGAAAAATTGTGATTTTAGTGCCCAAAAAAAAAAAACAAAAAAAAAAAGAAAAAACACAAAAAAAAACACAAAAAAGGGGGAAAAAAAAAAAAGGGCCTTGTAAATGTCTGGAGTGTCACCCAGGTCGGGTGGCACCGTTTAATGTTTTATGTTTTCACAGATAAACTCAAAAGAGTTTCATGCACAAGGAACCAATCGTGGAGCAGTGGAGGCGTGTCCTGCACAGTAGGAGCTGTGAGCAGTGAGAGAAGGAGCTATCAACCTGTGCTCCTGCCTGGAGAGCCCTGAGACCAGCCCAGGAAGAGAAGGAGGGAAGGGGCTTCACCACCAACTTTTACCCAGAGGGAGAGGAGGAGAACAGAAAACTTTAAACAACTTTTACCATTCTGCAAAGAGTTGGAGAGAGGGGGAAAAGACCAACAACATCCAGTGTGGAAGGAGGGAGACTCTACACTTTCTACAGGTGGGTGTGGGTGCATTTCCCAAACAGACTTTGTTGTATCGGTGGGGGGAGGAAAGAAGACCACTGAGGGCCGGAACATCGCGGGGGGTGTGTGTGTGTGTGGAAGTGTGCGTGGGGGCCGTGCTTACAACTAGGCCCCCCCCCACAATTGGAACCCCCCCACCCCCCCCACATTTGCCTAGACTGGGATAGCTGGAGCTACCAGGCTGAAGATTTTTCTCTTTTACCCAATTAACATCGTTAGGAGTGTGTGCCTGGTAGCTCTAGCTACCCCAGGTGAAGACATCTTCTCCCCCCACCTGAAGACCAACCCAAAGACTGTGCTTGTGTGTTTTGCCATCTGGGGAGTGCACCCACCCACAGCTGCGAGGGGAGACCTGCCCTCGCAGTCCCCCCCCTTCCCACCCCCCTCTCTCTTTCCCTGTTACTCTGATTCTCCCCTCTCTCTCTGAGAGCCCTTTTCCTCCCAAATCAATTAAAAAACAACAAACAAACAATTGAGACAACTGAGCAGAGGGAGCAAGGCCCCTCCCCAATTGCCAACTAGGGGAGAGGTACCTCATTAAGGGCTCCTCTGCTCAGTCTAATCAAACGAGGCCAATTAAGACCATTAAGGCCTGTGACTTTGGGGTGGGTGTAGCCCTTAAATGGACCCCGTGATGGCGACCCCATCCACACCGGTGGCAGGGCCAGCGAAGACGTATGCGCAGGTGGCAACCGCTTCCACGGCACCTCCTGCGCCACCCGCTGCCCTGCCACCTTTCAGATTAATCACCAAAAAACACGGGGTCAAGAGCTACACTCACCCCACAATGAGCATTGAGGAGTGCGTGCGGGCGATGGCTGGGGTAGTCGGCCCCTCGGCCATTGTCGCGGCCTCCAAGATGTCTGGGAAGGCTGTTTTCTTCCTGGGGTCGGAGCGGGCGGTGTCCCTGGCCCTTGAAAAGGGGCTCACGGTGGGCGGGACGTTCCTGCCAGTGGACCCTCTCGAGGCCACCATGCAGAGGGTCATCGTGTCAAATGTCCCGCCCTTTGTTTCCGCTGAGCTCCTCCTCCCTCACCTACACCAACTGGGGGAGGTAAGGTCGGGGATCAACCCCATACCGCTCGGCCTCAGGGAGAACAGCCTGCGCCACATGTTCTCCTTCCGCCGCCAGCTCTTTGTCCGGCTGGCGCGGGAGGACATGACAGAAGGGCACTTTAATGTGGTGCACGAGGGGACTGCCTACCGCGTCTTCTGGACGTCGGACGGCGTGCGGTGCCATGCCTGCAGAGAGGTGGGGCACGTTCGCAAGAACTGCCCCGCCTCCAAGGCCGCCAAACCACCGAAGGCGGCCAAGGCTGGCGCCGCCGCCACCCCTCCCCCTAGTCGCGTCTGCGTGCCGGGAGCCGTAGGTGCGCGGGCATTGTCGGAGGCCTTTGTTTTCAGGGCCTCCGGCGGGGGGGAGGGAGAGCGTCTGACCGGAAAAAGGCGCGGAAGAAGGCAAAACATCAAGAGGCGGGTCCCCGCAGTGCGCCAGAAAATTTGACCACCGCGCTCAGCCCAACCCCGTCACCGGCGAGCGCGGGGTGCCCCGAGCCCGTGCCCGAGCCCTTGAACAACACCACAGAGGGGCCCGGGCGCGGGCAAGAAAAGGAAAAGGGGGGGGCGGAGCGGGAGGCCTCGGCAGACATGGAGGTCTCCCTGACTCCGCGCGCCCCCAGGAACAAAAGGAGGCACGGCTCCGTTGAGGCGGAGGGGGAACAACATCCCTCCGCGGAGGAGTCGGTGCCCGCCGCGTGTCCCGCGTCCCCCACCAGCGCCCCCAAGCAGCGCCGTAGGCGGGAAGAGTCTGTCCCCGGGGAGGGTGAGACAGTTGAGGCTGCCCAGCCTCAGCCTCCCGGGGATGGCGTGGAAGATCTGCCTGTCGTGGGGGGCGTGGGGACCGCGGAGGAATGCGTAGCCGCCGGGCCGGGCGTCCCGGGGACTGAGGCGGGCGGGGCCGAAAAGGCCGAACCTGAGCCCGCCCAGCCAATACCCAACTTCCCCCGGGAGTCGCTCGACCCGGCAGAAATACAAACTATTAAGAAATTTAATGACACTGTAGATGCTGGGCCGGGGGGTGGCAGCGGGGAGGGGGAGGAACACCCACCCTCGCCCCTTACTTTGGAGCTGGTGCACTTGGGGAGCCTGGGGATTTCCTATGGCCGGGTCTCTCCTTGTTCCCCGGTTCCTGGGGCGGAGGGGGAACCCCTTCCGCTGTCATTTCCCGACCCAGCACCATTTTTAAAAGAGCCCAGTGGGGACTCCTCTGCCGACGATCCTGGGGGTGGGATCGGGGCAGAGCCAGGGCCGGTTGGAGCGGCCGGTTCATTTGCCGTACCTTGTGCGGTCGATGGGCCGGCTGCTGGCGGCCACCTCCCGGAGGAGGACGGGGACTCGGTGGGGGACGCGGGTGAAGACCTAGAGACCACCGCCAGCGAGGCGGTGGATCTGCTCGCGGCCGCTGCCGAGACCATCCTCATTCCTGCAAAGGAACTCCGGGACTTTTTGGCCCAGAGCCGGGGTCGCTGCAACCAAGCCCGACTGGCCCTGGAAAAATGGTCCGAGCCAGAGCTGATCAAGGGGTCCGTCCGCGCCGCCGTCAAAACCTTGGCCGCGGGCGGGCCCTTGACAAAGGCGCAACACCTTGAGCTGCGCGAGCTCGAGGGACTCCTCGCTGGGCTGCGGAGGGAGCGGAGTTCAACAAAAGACTCCGTTCCCTCACCCACAATAGGTTAAGGTAGAGGTTGCACTATGCTTTTGCCATGAGGATAACCATAGCCAGCCTCAACATCAACGGCGGCAGAGGGGCACGCCGTAGATTTGACAATTTTTCGCTCCTGCGGGAGGGGAAATATGCGGTGTGCTTCCTGCAAGAAACCCACACCGTTCCGGGAGACGAAGCCACGTGGCTCCTGGAATGGCAAGGAGAGGTCCGCATGAGCCACCTCACCGCCATTTCTAGTGGGGTGGCCATCTTGCTGGGCCCGCATTTTCAGCCGGAGATCTTGGGGGTCGAGGAGCCAGTGCCAGGCCGCTTGCTGCATGTAACGGTTCGCCTGGGGGACGTGCCGCTCCATCTCGTGAACGTGTACGCCCCTCAGCCCGGCCCGCAGCAAACGCGCTTCTTTGAAGAGGTGTCCGCTCTTCTTGGCTCCGTCGACGTCGGCGACTGCATTGTCCTCGGGGGGGATTTTAACTGCACCCTCGAGGCGAGGGACCGCTCCGGTGCCCCGCAGTGCATGACGGCGATGGAGAAGTTGAGGGACCTGGTCGGGTCCTTCGACTTGGTGGACGTCTGGCGAAATCTCCACCCCGACTCCAGCGCCTTTACTTGGGTGAGGCCTGGAGTTGGATGGTCTAGAGTCGACCGCCTTTACGTATCTCGGGCGTACGTTTCCTGCGTCCCGGCGGCCTCCATGCGGCCGGTGCCGTGTTCGGACCACCACCTGGTGTGGGCGGAGCTCGCTTCGCTCCGCGCGAGGACGGGGTCCGCGTACTGGCACTTTAACAACCGGCTGCTGGAGGACGTGCGGTTCCAGGACTCGTTCCGTCGATTCTGGTCCGACTGGAGAAGGAAGCAGGGGGCCTTCCCCTCCTTGAGGCTATGGTGGGACGTGGGCAAGGCTCACGTCCGCGTCTTCTGTCAAGAGTACGCGAGGGGGTCGACCAAGAGGCGGGCGGCCAGAGTCGGGCGCCTAGAAAAAGAGGTGCTCGACCTGGAAGCCCGTCTCGGTCAAGTCGTCCAGGACCCGGCCCTGCGGACGGTGTACGAAGCGAAGAGGGCCGCGCTGAAGGACCTGCAGCTCGTCGGGTCCCGAGGCGCGTTCGTGAGGTCGCGGATCCGGTTCCTGCGGGATCTGGACCGCAGCTCCCCCTTCTTCTACTCGCTGGAAAAAAGGCAGAGTGTCCGTAAGCAGCTCTTGACGCTGCTGGCCGACGACGGCTCTCTCGTCTCGGATCCGGAGGGCGTCAACAACAGGGCCCGTGAATATTACGGGGCTCTGTTCTCTCCGGATCCGTCCAGCGAGGAAGCGCGTAGAGTTTTGTGGGAGGACCTGCCGAAGGTCAGCCCGGAGGGCGCCGAAAATCTGGAAGCTCCGCTAAGCCTGGCGGAGCTGACCGGTGCCCTTGCCCGGCTCTCGAGGGGAAAATCCCCGGGGCTGGACGGGCTGACCGTGGAGTTCCACAGGGTGTTCTGGGACGTCCTGGGGGGCGACTACGCGCGGGTCCTCGGGGAAAGTCTGGCGACCGGGGAGATGCCCCTCTCTTGGCGCAGGGCAGTCATCGTCCTGCTGCCTAAGAAGGGCGATCTCCGCCTCCTTAAGAACTGGCGGCCGGTCTCCCTCCTCAGCACGGACTACAAAATCTTCGCCAGGGCGATGTCTGCTCGCCTTGCTGCCGTGCTGGACCACATGATCCACCCCGACCAGTCCTACACGGTCCCGGGCCGGACAATCCACGATAACATCCATCTGGTCCGGGACCTCATCCATTGTTCCCAGGAGGCTGGTCTGTCGGTCGCCTTCCTATCCCTCGACCAAGAGAAGGCGTTCGACAGAGTGGATCACGACTATCTGCTCGGAACTCTGCGCGCTTTCGGGTTCGGGACGCATTTCGTCGCCCGGATCCGACTTTTGTACGCCGCCGCGGAGTGTCTGATTCAGGTTAACAGGTCCTTGACGGCGCCCCTTCGCTTTAGGAGAGGGGTGCGCCAGGGATGCCCCATGTCCAGCCAGTTATACGCCGTTTGCGTGGAGCCTTTCCTGCGCCTCTTGCGGACGAGGTTGACGGGACTGGCTCTGCAAGGGCCGGGCGTGGAGGTCGTCCTCTCGGCTTACGCCGATGACGTGCTCCTCGCGGTAGAGGATCCCGCTGACCTGCGGAGGATGCGAGAGTGCCAGGAGATTTACTCGGCCGCGTCCTCCGCCAGGATCAACTGGGAGAAATGTTCCGGACTCCTGGTGGGTCAGTGGCGGGTGGACTCCCTGCCGGAGGAGCTCAGGCCTTTTGCCTGGAGCACGACCCATCTCCTCTATCTGGGAGTCTACCTTAGCCCCGACGAGGGAGCCTGGCCGGCGAACTGGCAGGAGCTGGAGGCCAAGGTCGGCGCTCGCCTAGGGCGCTGGACAGGACTGCTCCGAGTGCTGTCCTACAGGGGTCGAGCGCTAGTCATAAACCAGCTGGTGGCCGCAATGCTGTGGTACCGGCTGGTCACTTTGACCCCTCCCCCTGCGTTTGTCGCCAAGATATAGAAGAAGCTGGTGGACTTCTTCTGGAACAACAGGAAGCACTGGGTCTCTGCCGCGGTCTTGAGTCTCCCGCTTGAGGAGGGCGGTCAGTCGTTGGTGTGCGTCAGCGCCCAGCTCGCGACTTTCCGTCTTCAGACCCTGCAGAGATACCTTTACGTCGAGCCCCTCCTAGGTGGTGCGCTCTGGCGTAGTATTTCTTCTGCCAGCAGCGCGACCTCAATTATGACACGCAGCTCCTGTTTGTGAACTTGGGGGGTGCCAGGACCGCCCTCCGGGAGCTGCCTGTCTTTTACAGGGAACTCATCAGGGTCTGGAACAAAGTCTCCACCAAGCGCAGCTCTCCGCCGGCTGGAGTGGCGGCCGTCCAGCAGGAACCGCTGCTCGGGAATCCGTACCTCCACGGCCGAGGTTTTATGTGGCGGTCGGAAGAGAGGGCTGTGGCTGGTGAGGTGACCAGGGTCAGGGACCTGCTCGATGGCGGAGGAGCGGGCTGGATGGCGCCAGACACGCTGGCGCGGCGCCTAAATTCTGCCAACGTCCGCCACGCGGCCGATGCCATCGAGTCGCTAAAAACAGCTCTGGGCCCTGATTCCGTTAGGTGTATCGAGGAGGCTCAAGCACATGGGGAGATCCCGTCCGAACTGACCCCCGTCCGGACGGAATTCCTCATTGGCGCCAAACCCCGGAACCTCCCTCGGGGGCCGGCGCCTCACAACTTGAGCCGCCTCGGGGAAATCCCCTCCGTGCCTTTCAGTTCCTGTACGGGCTGCTCCTGCACACCCTCAACTTTGCCATCCTCGCCAGCCGTCCGGACACGCCATGGCGTACCATCTTGCCGTCCGGAGGAGGCGGGGGTCCCCGATGGAGGGCACTCTACGCAGGGGTCCTCCCACTATTCATCGGGGACTTGGCCTGGAGGGTGGTGCACGGAGCAGTGCCGTGCAACAAATTTTTAAGCCGGTTCACGGACTCCCAGGCCGCCTGCAATTTCTGCGGTCTGGAGGAGTCCGTGTTCCATGTTTTTATTGAGTGCACAAGGTTGCAGCCCCTGTTCCATTATTTGAAGGGGCTGCTCCTGAAATTCTGGCTGCACTTCAGTACCACTCTCCTGATCTTTGGGCACCCTGTGCGGAGGGGAGCGGGTAGGTCCGAGGGCCTCCTCGTAGGACTGCTCCTGGGCACGGCCAAGGGTGCCATCAGCCGGTCCAGGCAGCGGGCGGTCGAGGGGGTCGTTCAACCTGACTGCCTGCCTCTCTTCCGCTCTTACATCCGGTCCAGGGTGTCCTTGGAGATGGAGCACGCGGTGTCCACCGGTACGCTCGCGGCCTTCCGCGAGAGGTGGGCACCAGAGGGACTGGAGTGCATCATCACGCCCGGCAACCAAATTTTAATTTGATTTTATGTTTTAAAGTTTAATTTGTTTTCATTGCCGGTGCTTTTAGTGTCCCCCTCCCCTTTTATAGGGGGCACTGGAAAAATTTGATTTTAGCGCCCCAAAAAAACCAAAAAAAAAAAAATTTAGAAAAAAAGGGGCCTTGAAAATGTCTGCTGTGTCACCCAGGTCGGGTGGCATGGTTTTAATGTTTATGTTTTTGCAGGTAAACTCAAAAGAGTTTCATGCACAAGGATGCCATCAGCCGGTCCAGGCAGCGGGCGGTCGAGGGGGTCGTTCAACCTGACTGCCTGCCTCTCTTCCGCTCTTACATCCGATCCAGGGTGTCCTTGGAGATGGAGCACGCGGTGTCCACCGGTACGCTCGCGGCCTTCCGCGAGAGGTGGGCACCGGAGGGACTGGAGTGCATCATCACGCCCGGCAAACAAATTTTAATTTGATTTTACGTTTTTAAGTTTAATTTGTTTTAATTGCCGGTGCTTTTAGTGTCCCCCTTCCCTTTTAGAGGGGGCACTGGGGAAAATTGTGATTTTAGTGCCCAAAAAAAAACCAAAAAAAGAAAAACACAAAAAAAAACAAAAAAAAGGGGGGGAAAAAAAAGGGCCTTGTAAATGTCTGGAGTGTCACCCAGGTCGGGTGGCACCGTTTAATGTTTTATGTTTTGCAGGTGAACTCCAAAAAGAGTTTCATGCACAAGGAACCAATCGTGGAGCAGTGGAGGCGTGTCCTGCACAGTAGGAGCTGTGAGCAGTGAGAGAAGGAGCTATCAACCTGTGCTCCTGCCTGGAGAGCCCTGAGACCAGCCCAGGAAGAGAAGGAAGGAAGGGGCTTCACCACCAACTTTCACCCAGAGGGAGAGGAGGAGAACAGAAAACTTTCCAACATTTTTTACCATTCTGCAAAGAGTTGGAGAGAGGGGGAAAAGACCAAAACAACATCCAGTGTGGAAGGAGGGAGACTCTACAATTCTACAGGTGGGTGTTGGTGCATTTCCCAAACAGACTTTGTTGTATCGGTGGGGGGAGGAAAGAAGACCACTGAGGGCCGGAACATCGCGGGGGGTGTGTGTGTGTGTGTGGTAGTGTGTGTGGGGGCCTTGCTTACAACTAGGCCCCCCCCCCACAATTGGAACCCCCCCCACCCCCCACATTTGCCCAGTCTGGGATAGCTGGAGCTACCAGGCTGAAGATTTTTCTCATTTACCCAATTAACATCGTTAGGAGTGCGTGCCTGGTGGCTCTAGCTACCCCAGGTGAAGACATCTTCTCCCCCCACCTGAAGACCAACCCAAAGACTGTGCTTGTGTGTTTTGCCATCTGGGGAGTGCACCCACCCACAGCTGCGAGGGGAGACCTGCCCTCGCAGTTCCCCCCCCTTCCCACCCCCCTCTCTCTTTCCCTGTTGCTCTGATTCTCCCCTCTCTCTCTGAGAGCCCTTTTCCTCCCAAATCAATTAAAAAACAACAAACAAACAATTGAGACAACTGAGCAGAGGGAGCAAGGCCCCTCCCCAATTGCCAACTAGGGGAGAGGTACCTCATTAAGGGCTCCTCTGCTCAGTCTAATCAAATGAGGCCAATTAAGACCATTAAGGCCTGTGACTTTGGGGTGGGTGTAGTCCTTAAAGGGACCCCGTGATGGCGACCCCATCCACGCCGGTGGCAGGGCCAGCGAAGACGTATGCGCAGGTGGCAACCGCTTCCACGGCACCTCCTGCGCCACCCGCTGCCCTGCCACCTTTCAGATTAATCACCAAAAAACACGGGGTCAAGAGCTACACTCACCCCACAATGAGCATTGAGGAGTGCGTGCGGGCGATGGCTGGGGTAGTCGGCCCCTCGGCCATTGTAGCAGCCTCCAAGATGTCTGGGAAGGCAGTGTTCTTCCTGGGGTCGGAGCGGGCGGTGTCCCTGGCCCTCGAAAAGGGGCTCACGGTGGGCGGGACGTACCTGCCGGTGGACCCTCTCGAGGCCACCGCGCAGAGGGTCATCATATCGAACGTCCCGCCCTTTGTTCCCGCTGAGCTCCTCCTCCCTCACCTACACCAACTGGGGGAGGTAAGGTCGGGGATCAACCCCATGCCGCTCGGCATCAGGGAGAGCAGCCTGCGCCACGTGTTCTCCTTCCGCCGCCAGCTCTTTGTCCGGCTGGCGCGGGAGGAGACGACGGAGGGGAACTTTAATGTGGTGCACGAGGGGACTGCCTACCGCGTCTTCTGGACTTCGGACGGCGTGCGGTGCCATGCCTGCAGGGAGGTGGGGCACGTTCGCAAGAACTGCCCCGCCTCCAAGGCCGCCAAACCACCGAAGGCGGCCAAGGCTGGCGCCGCCGCCACCCCTCCCCCTAGTTGCGTCCGCCTGCCGGGAGCCGTAGGTGCGCGGGCATCATCGGAGGTCTTTGTTTTCGGGGCCTCCGGCGGGGGGAGGGAGAGCGTCCGAACGGAAAGAAGGCGCGGAACAAGAAGAAACATCTAGAGGCGGGTCCCCTCAGTGCGGCAGAAAGATTGACCACCGCGCTCGGCCCAACCCAGCCACCGGCGAGCGCGGGGTGCCCTGAGCCCGTGCCCGAGCCCTTGACCAATACCGCAGAGGGGCCCGGGCGCGGGCAAGAAAAGAAAAAGGGGGGGGCGGAGCGGGAGGCCTCGGCAGACATGGAGGTCTCCCTGCCTCAACGCACCTCCAGCAACAAAAGGAGGCGCCGCTCCGTTGAGGCGGAGGGGGAACAACATCCCTCCGCGGAGGAGTCGGTGTCCGCCGCGTGTCCCGCGTCCCCCACCAGCGCCCCCAAGCAGCGCCGTAGGCGGGAGGAGTCTGTCCCCGGGGAGGGTGAGACAGTCGAGGCTGCCCAGCCTCTGCCTCCCGGGGATGGCATGGAAGATCTGCCTGTCGTGGGGGGCGTGGGGACCGCGGAGGAATGCATTGCCGCCGGGCCGGGCGTCCCGGGGACTGAGGCGGGCGGGGCCAAAAAGGCCGAACCTGAGCCCGCCCAGCCAATACCCAACTTCCCCCGGGAGTCGCTCGACCCGGCAGAAACACAATTTATTGATTTTAATGAAACTGTTGATGCTGGGCCGGGGGGTGGCAGCGGGAAGGGGGAGGAACACCCACCCTCGCCCCTTACTTTGGAGCTGGTGCACTTGGGGAGCCTGGGGATTTCCTATGGCCGGGTCTCTCCTTGTTCCCCGGTTCCTGGGGCGGAGGGGGAACCCCTTCCGCTGTCATTTCCCGACCCAGCACCATTTTTAAAAGAGCCCAGTGGGGACTCCTCTGCCGACGATCCTGGGGGTGGGATCGGGGCAGAGCCAGGGCCGGTTGGAGCGGCCGGTTCATTTGCCGTACCTTGTGCGGTCGATGGGACGGCTGCTGGCGGCCACCTCCCGGAGGAGGACGGGGACTCGGTGGGGGACGCGGGAGAAGAACTAGAGACCACCGCCAGCGAGGCGGTGGATCTGCTCGCGGCCGCCGCCGAGACCATCCTCATTCCTGCAAAGGAACTCCGGGACTTTTTGGCCCAGAGCCGGGGTCGCTGCAACCAAGCCCGACTGGCCCTGGAAAAATGGTCCGAGCCAGAGCTGATCAAGGGGTCCGTCCGCGCCGCCGTCAAAACCTTGGCCGCGGGCGGGCCCTTGACAAAGGCGCAACACCTTGAGCTGCGCGAGCTCGAGGGACTCCTCGCTGGGCTGCGGAGGGAGCGGAGTTCAACAAAAGACTCCGCTTCCTCCCCCACAATAGGTTAAGGTAGAGGTTGCACTATGCTTTTGCCATGAAGATAACCATAGCCAGCCTCAACATCAACGGCGGCAGAGGGGCACGCCGTAGATTTGACAATTTTTCGCTCCTGCGGGAGGGGAAATATGCGGTGTGCTTCCTGCAAGAAACCCACACCGTTCCGGGAGACGAAGCCACGTGGCTCCTGGAATGGCAAGGAGAGGTCCGCATGAGCCACCTCACCGCCATTTCTAGTGGGGTGGCCATCTTGCTGGGCCCGTATTTTCAGCCGGAGATCTTGGGGGTCGAGGAGCCCGTGCCAGGCCGCTTGCTGCACGTAACGGTTCGCCTGGGGGACGTGCCGCTCCATCTCGTGAACGTGTACGCCCCTCAGCCCGGTCCGCAGCAAACGCGCTTCTTTGAAGAGGTGTCCGCTCTTCTTGGCTCCGTCGACGTCGGCGACTGCATTGTCCTCGGGGGGGATTTTAACTGCACCCTCGAGGCGAGGGACCGCTCCGGTGCCCCGCAGTGCATGACGGCGATGGAGAAGTTGAGGGACCTGGTCGGGTCCTTCGACTTGGTGGACGTCTGGCGAAATCTCCACCCCGACTCCAGCGCCTTTACTTGGGTGAGGCCTGGAGTTGGATGGTCTAGAGTCGACCGCCTTTACGTGTCTCGGGCGTACGTTTCCTGCGTCCCGGCGGCCTCCATGCGGCCGGTGCCGTGTTCGGACCACCACCTGGTGTGGGCGGAGCTCGCTTCGCTCCGCGCGAGGACGGGGTCCGCGTACTGGCACTTTAACAACCGGCTGCTGGAGGACGTGCGGTTCCAGGACTCGTTCCGTCGATTCTGGTCCGACTGGAGAAGGAAGCAGGGGGGCTTCCCCTCCTTGAGGCTATGGTGGGACGTGGGCAAGGCTCACGTCCGCGTCTTCTGTCAAGAGTACGCGAGGGGGTCGACCAAGAGGCGGGCGGCCAGAGTCGGGCGCCTAGAAAAAGAGGTGCTCCACCTGGAAGCCCGTCTCGGTCAAGTCGTCCAGGACCCGGCCCTGCGGACGGTGTACGAAGCGAAGAAGGCCGCGCTGAAGGACCTGCAGCTCGTCGGGTCCCGAGGCGCGTTCGTGAGGTCGCGGATCCGGTTCCTGCGGGATCTAGACCGCGGCTCCCCCTTCTTCTACTCGCTGGAAAAAAGGCAGAGTGTCCGTAAGCAGCTCTTGACGCTGCTGGCCGACGACGGCTCTCTCGTCTCGGATCCGGAGGGCGTCAACAACAGGGCCCGTGAATATTACGGGGCTCTGTTCTCTCCGGATCCGTCCAGCGAGGAAGCGCGTAGAGTTTTGTGGGAGGACCTGCCGAAGGTCAGCCCGGAGGGCGCCGAAAATCTGGAAGCTCCGCTAAGCCTGGCGGAGCTGACCGGTGCCCTCGCCCGGCTCTCGAGGGGAAAATCCCCGGGGCTGGACGGGTTGACCGTGGAGTTCCACAGGGCGTTCTGGGACGTCCTGGGGAGCGACTACGCGCGGGTCCTGGGGGAAAGTCTGGCGACCGGGGAGATGCCCCTCTCTTGGCGCAGGGCAGTCATCGTCCTGCTGCCTAAGAAGGGCGATCTCCGCCTCCTTAAGAACTGGCGCCCGGTCTCCCTCCTCAGCACGGACTACAAAATCTTCGCCAGGGCGATGTCTGCTCGCCTTGGTGCCGTGCTGGACCACATGATCCACCCCGACCAGTCCTACACGGTCCCGGGCCGGACAATCCACGATAACATCCATCTGGTCCGGGACCTCATCCATTGTTCCCAGGAGGCTGGTCTGTCGGTCGCCTTCCTATCCCTTGACCAAGAGAAGGCGTTCGACAGGGTGGATCACGACTATCTGCTCGGAACTCTGCGCGCTTTCGGGTTCGGGACGCATTTCGTCGCCCGGATCCGACTTTTGTACGCCGCCGCGGAGTGTCTGATTAAGGTTAACGGGTCCTTGACGGCGCCCCTTCGCTTTAGGAGAGGGGTGCGCCAGGGATGCCCCATGTCCGGCCAGTTATACGCCGTTTGCGTGGAGCCTTTCCTGCGCCTCTTGCGGACGAGGTTGACGGGACTGGCTCTGCAAGGGCCGGGCGTGGAGGTCGTCCTCTCGGCTTACGCCGATGACGTGCTCCTCGCGGTAGAGGATCCCGCTGACCTGCGGAGGATGCGTGAGTGCCAGGAGATTTACTCGGCCGCGTCCTCTGCCAGGATCAACTGGGAGAAATGTTCCGGACTCCTGGTGGGTCAGTGGCGGGTGGACTCCCTGCCGGAGGAGCTCAGGCCTTTTGCCTGGAGCACGACCCATCTCCTCTATCTGGGAGTCTACCTTAGCCCCGACGAGGGAGCCTGGCCGGCGAACTGGCAGGAGCTGGAGGCCAAGGTCGCCGCTCGCCTAGGGCGCTGGACAGGACTGCTCCGAGTGCTGTCCTACAGGGGTCGAGCGCTAGTCATAAACCAGCTGGTGGCCGCAATGCTGTGGCACCGGCTGGTCACTTTGACCCCTCCCCCTGCGTTTGTCGCCAAGATACAGAAGAAGCTGGTGGACTTCTTCTGGAACAACAGGAAGCACTGGGTCTCTGTCGCGGTCTTGAGTCTCCCGCTTGAGGAGGGCGGTCAGTCGTTGGTGTGCGTCAGCGCCCAGCTCGCGACTTTCCGTCTTCAGACCCTGCAGAGATACCTTTACGTCGAGCCCTCTCCTAGGTGGTGTGCTCTGGCGAGGTATTTCTTCCGCCAGCAGCGCAACCTCAATTATGACACGCAGCTCCTGTTTGTGAACTTGGGGGGTGCCAGGACCGCCCTCCGGGAGCTGCCTGTCTTTTACAGGGAACTCATCAGGGTCTGGAACAAAGTCTCCACCAAGCGCAGCTCTCCGCCGGCTGAAGTGGCTGCCGTCCTGCAGGAACCGCTGCTCGGGAATCCGTACCTCCACGGCCGAGGTTTTATGTGGCGGTCGGAAGAGAGGGCTGTGGCTGGTGAGGTGACCAGGGTCAGGGACCTGCTCGATGGCGGAGGAGCGGGCTGGATGGCGCCAGACACGCTGGCGCGGCGCCTAAATTCTGCCAACATCCGCCACGCGGCCGATGCCATCGAGTCGCTAAAAACAGCTCTGGGCCCTGACTCCGTTAGGTGCATCGAGGAGGCTCAAGCACGTGGGGAGATCCCGTCCGAACTGACCCCCGTCCGGACGGAATTCCTCATCGGCGCCAAACCCCGGAACCTCCCTCGGGGGCCGGCGCCTCACAACTTGAGCCGCCTCGGGGAAATCCCCTCCGTGCCTTTCAGTTCCGCGCGGAGGGGTTTCCTGTACGGGCTGCTCCTGCACACCCTCAACTTTGCTATCCTCGCCGGCCGTCCAGACACGCCATGGCGTACCATCTTGCCATCCGGAGGAGGCGGGGGTCCCCGATGGAGGGCACTCTACGCAGGGGTCCTCCCACTGTTCATCGGGGACTTGGCCTGGAGGGTGGTCCATGGAGCAGTGCCGTGCAACAAATTTTTAAGCCGGTTCACGGACTCCCAGGCCGCCTGCAATTTCTGCGGTCTGGAAGAGTCCGTGTTCCATGTTTTTATGGAATGCACAAGGTTGCAGCCCCTGTTTTATTATTTGAAGGGGCTGCTATTGAAATTCTGGCTGCACTTCAGTCCCACTCTCCTGATCTTTGGGCACCCTGTGCGGAGGGGAGCGGGTAGGTCCGAAGGCCTCCTCGTAGGGCTGCTCCTGGGCACGGCCAAGGGTGCCATCAGCCGGTCCAGGCAGCGGGCGGTCGAGGGGGTCGTTCAACCTGACTGCCTGCCTCTCTTCCGCTCTTACATCCGGTCCAGGGTGTCCTTGGAGATGGAGCACGCGGTGTCCACCGGTACGCTCGCGGCCTTCCGCGAGAGGTGGGCACCGGAGGGACTGGAGTGCATCATCACGCCCGGCAACCAAATTTTAATTTGATTTTATGTTTTTAAGTTTAATTTGTTTTAATTGCTGGTGCTTTTAGTGTCCCCCTTCCCTTTTATAGGGGGCACTGGGGAAAATTGTGATTTTAGTGCCCAAAAAAAAAAACAAAAAAAGAAAAACACAAAAAAAAAGGGGGAAAAAAAAAAGGGCCTTGTAAATGTCTGGAGTGTCACCCAGGTCGGGTGGCACCGTTTAATGTTTTATGTTTTTGCAGGTGAACTCCAAAAAGAGTTTCATGCACAAGGACCAATTGTGGAGCAGTGGAGGCGTGTCCTGCTCAGCTGGAGCTGTGAGCAGTGAGGAGAGCAGCTATCAACTTGAGCTCCTGCCTGGAGAGCCCTGAGAACAGCCCAGGAAGAGAATGAAGGAAGGGGTTTCACCACCAACTTTCACCCGGAGTGAGAGGAGGAGAAAAGAAAACTTTTTAACAACTTTTTTGCCATTCTGCAAAGAGTTGGAGAGAGGGGGAAAAACCAACAACAAACATCCAGTGTGGAAGGAGGGAGACTCTACATTTCTACAGGTGGGTGTGGGTGCATTCCCAAAAAGACTTTGTTATATTGGTGGGGGGAGGAAAGAAGACCACTGAGGGCCGGAACATCGCGGGGGGTGTGTGTGTGTGGAAGTGTGTGTGGGGGCCTTGCTTACAACTAGGCCCCCCCCACAATTGGAACCCCCCCCCACCCCCCACATTTGCCTAGCCTGGGATAGCTGGAGCTACCAGGCTGAAGATTTTTTCTTAATCACCCTATTAACATCGTTAGGAGTGTGTGCCTGGTGGCTCTCGCTGCCCCAGGTGAAGACATCTTCTTCCCCCACCTGAAGACCAATCCAAAGACTGTGTTTTTTGTGTTTTGCCATCTGGGGAGTGCACCCACCCACAGCTGCGAGGGGAGACCTGCCCTCGCAGTTCCCCCCCTTCCCACCCCCCTCTCTCTTTCTCTGTTACTCTGTTTCTCCCCTCTCTCTCTGAGGCCTCTTCCTCCTAATTTTAAAAAAAACAATTGAGACAACTGAGCAGAGGGAGCAAGGCCCCTCCCCAATTGCCAACTAGGGGAGAGGTGTGCCTCATTAAGGGCTCCTCTGCTCAGTCAAATCAAACGAGGCCAATTAAGACCATTAAGGCCTGTGACTTTGGGGTGGGTGTAGCCCTTAAAGGGACCCCGTGATGGCGACCCCATCCACGCCGGTGGCAGGGCCAGCAAGGACATATGCGCAGGTGGCAACCGCTTCCACGGCACCTCCTGCGCCACCTGCTGCCCTGCCACCCTTTCGACTTATTACCAGAAAACACGGGGTCAAGAGCTACACTCACCCCACAATGAGCATTGAGGAGTGCGTGCAAGCGATGGCTGGGGTAGTCGGCCCCTCGGCCATTGTCGCGGCCTCCAAGATGTCTGGGAAGGCTGTTTTCTTCCTGGGGTCGGAGCGGGCGGTGTCCCTGGCCCTCGAAAAGGGGCTCACGGTGGGCGGGACGTTCCTGCCAGTGGACCCTCTCGAGGCCACCGCGCAGAGGGTCATCGTTTCAAACGTCCCGCCCTTTGTTCCTGCTGAGCTCCTCCTCCCTCACCTACACCAACTGGGGGAGGTAAGGTCGGGGATCAACCCCATACCGCTCGGCCTCAGGGAGAACAGCCTGCGCCACGTGTTCTCCTTCCGCCGCCAGCTCTTTGTCCGGCTGGCGCGGGAGGAGACGACGGAGGGGAACTTTAATGTGGTGCACGATGGGACTGCCTACCGCGTCTTCTGGACGTCGGACGGCGTGCGGTGCCATGCCTGCAGGGAGGTGGGGCACGTTCGCAAGAACTGCCCCGCCTCCAAGGCCGCCAAACCACCGAAGGCGGCCAAGGCTGGCGCCGCCGCCACCCCTCCCCCTAGTTGCGTCCGCGTGCCGGGAGCCGTAGGTGCGCGGGCATCGTCGGAGGCCTTTGTTTTCAGGGCCTCCGGCGGGGGGGAGGGAGAGCGTCCGAGCAGAAAGAAGGCGCGGAAGAAGGCAAAACATCCAGAGGCGGATCCCCTCAGTGCGCCAGAAAATATGACCACCACGCTCAGCCCAACCCCGTCACCGGCGAGCGCGGGGTGCCCTGAGCCCGTGCCTGAGCCCTTGACCAATACCGCAGAGGGGCCCGGGCGCGGGCAAGAAAAGGAAAAGGGGGGGGCGGAGCGGGAGGCCTCGGCAGACATGGAGGTCTCCCTGCCTTCGCGCACCCCCAGGAACAAAAAGAGGCACCGCCCCAATGAGGCGGAGGGGGAACAACATCCCTCCGCGGAGGAGGCGGTGCCCGCCGCGTGTCCCGCGTCCCCCACCAGCGTCCCCAAATTGCGCTGCAGGCGCGAGGAGTCTGTCCCCGGGGAGGGTGAGACAGTCGAGGCTGCCCAGCCGCTGCCTCCTGGGGAGGGCGTGGAAGATCTGCCTGTCGTGGGGGGCGTGGGGCCGGCGGAAGAATGCGTAGCCGCCGGGTCGAGCGTCCCGGGGACTGAGGCGGGCGGGGCCGAAAACGCCGAACCTGAGCCCGCCCAGCTATTAATCAACTTCCCCCGGGATTTGCTCGACTCGGCAGAAACTGAAAATTTTAGCATACATCCACACGCTGGGCCGGGGGGTGGCGGCGGGGAGGGGGAAGAACAACAACTCTCGCCCCCTACTTTGGAGCTGAGGGACTTGGTGGACCTGGAGAATTTTCTAAGCCAGGTCTCTCCGTGTTCCCCGGCTCCTGGGGCGGAGGAGGAACCCCTTCCGCTGTCGCTTCCCGACCCAGCACCAATTTTAAAAGAGCCCAGTGGGGACTCCTCTGCCGACGATCCTGGGGGTGGGATCGGGGCAGAGCCAGGACCAGATGGAGCGGCCGGGCCGTTGCCGTACCTCGTGCGGTCGACGGGCCGGCTGCTAGCGGCGACCTCCCGGAGGGGGACGGGGACTCGGTGGAGGACGCGGGTGAAGATCTCGAGTCCATCGCCAGTGAGGCGGTGGATCTGCTCGCGGCCGGCACTGAGACCCTCCTCATTACCGCAGAGGAACTCCGGGACTTTTTGGTCCAGTGCCGGGGTCGCCGCGACCAAGCCCGTCTGGCCCTGGAAAGATGGTCCGAGCCGTGGCTGCTCGTCGCGTCCGTCCGCGCCGCCGCTAAAACCATGGCCGCGGACGGGCCCTTATCAAAGGCTCAAGGCCTTGAGTTGCGCCGGCTCAAAAAGTTCCTCGCTGGGCTGCTGAAGGAGTGGAGGTCAACAAACGACTATACTCCCCCCCCCACAATAGGTTAGGTAGAGGTTGCACTATGCTCTAGTCATGAAGATAACCATAGCCAGCCTCAACATCAACGGCGGCAGAGGGGCACGCCGTAGATTTGACAATTTTTCGCTCCTGCAGGAGGGGAAATATGCGGTGTGCTTCCTGCAAGAAACCCACACCGTTCCGGGAGACGAAGCCACGTGGCTCCTGGAATGGCAAGGAGTGGTCCGCATGAGCCACCTCACCGCCATTTCTAGTGGGGTGGCCATCTTGCTGGGCCTGCATTTTCAGCCGGAGATCTTGGGGGTCGAGGAGCCCGTGCCAGGCCGCTTGCTGCACGTAACGGTTCGCCTGGGGGATGTGCCGCTCCATCTCGTGAAAGTGTACGCCCCTCAGCCCGGCCCGCAGCAAACGCGCTTCTTTGAAGAGGTGTCCGCTCTTCTTGGCTCCATCGACGTCGGCGACTGCATTGTCCTCGGGGGGAATTTTAACTGCACCCTCGAGGCGAGGGACCGCTCCGGTGCCCCGCAGTGCATGACGGCGATGGAGAAGTTGAGGGACCTGGTCGGGTCCTTCGACTTGGTGGACGTCTGGCGAAATCTCCACCCCGACTCCAGCGCCTTTACTTGGGTGAGGCCTGGAGTTGGATGGTCTAGAGTCGACCGCCTTTACGTGTCTCGGGCGTACGTTTCCTGCGTCCCGGCGGCCTCCATGCGGCCGGTGCCGTGTTCGGACCACCACCTGGTGTGGGCGGAGCTCGCTTCGCTCCGCGCGAGGACGGTGTCCGCGTACTGGCACTTTAACAACCGGCTGCTGGAGGACGTGCAGTTCCAGGACTCGTTCCGTCGATTCTGGTCCGACTGGAGAAGGAAGCAGGGGGGCTTCCCCTCCTTGAGGCTATGGTGGGACGTGGGCAAGGCTCACGTCCGCGTCTTCTGTCAAGAGTACGCGAGGGGGTCGACCAAGAGGCGGGCGGCCAGAGTCGGGCGCCTAGAAAAAGAGGTGCTCCACCTGGAAGCCCGTCTCGGTCAAGTCGTCCAGGACCCGGCCCTGCGGACGGTGTACGAAGCGAAGAAGGCCGCGCTGAAGGACCTGCAGCTCGTCGGGTCCCGAGGCGCGTTCGTGAGGTCGCGGATCCGGTTCCTGCGGGATCTGGACCGCGGCTCCCCCTTCTTCTACTCGCTGGAAAAAAGGCAGAGTGTCCGTAAGCAGCTCTTGACGTTGCTGGCCGACGACGGCTCTCTCGTCTCGGATCCGGAGGGCGTCAACAACAGGGCCCGTGAATATTACGGGGCTCTGTTCTCTCCGGATCCGTCCAGCGAGGAAGCGCGTAGAGTTTTGTGGGAGGACCTGCCGAAGGTCAGCCCGGAGGGCGCCGAAAATCTGGAAGCTCCGCTAAGCCTGGCGGAGCTGACCGGTGCCCTCGCCCGGCTCTCGAGGGGAAAATCCCCGGGGCTGGACGGGCTGATCGTGGAGTTCCACAGGGCGTTCTGGGACGTCCTGGGGAGCGACTACGCGCGGGTCCTGGGGGAAAGTCTGGCGACCGGGGAGATGCCCCTCTCTTGGCGCAGGGCAGTCATCGTCCTGCTGCCTAAGAAGGGCGATCTCCGCCTCCTTAAGAACTGGCGCCCGGTCTCCCTCCTCAGCACGGACTACAAAATCTTCGCCAGGGCGATGTCTGCTCGCCTTGGTGCCGTGCTGGACCACATGATCCACCCCGACCAGTCCTACACGGTCCCGGGCCGGACAATCCACGATAACATCCATCTGGTCCGGGACCTCATCCATTGTTCCCAGGAGGCTGGTCTGTCGGTCGCCTTCCTATCCCTCGACCAAGAGAAGGCGTTCGACAGGGTGGATCACGACGATCTGCTCGGAACTCTGCGCGCTTTTGGGTTCGGGACGCATTTCGTCGCCCGGATCCGACTTTTGTACGCCGCCGCGGAGTGTCTGATTAAGGTTAACGGGTCCTTGACGGCGCCCCTTCGCTTTAGGAGAGGGGTGCGCCAGGGATGCCCCATGTCCGGCCAGTTATACGCCGTTTGCGTGGAGCCTTTCCTGCGCCTCTTGCGGACGAGGTTGACGGGACTGGCTCTGCAAGGGCCGGGCGTGGAGGTCGTCCTCTCGGCTTACGCCGATGACGTGCTCCTCGCGGTAGAGGATCCCGCTGTTCCGGACTCCTGGTGGGTCAGTGGCGGGTGGACTCCCTGCCGGAGGAGCTCAGGCCTTTTGCCTGGAGCACGACCCATCTCCTCTATCTGGGAGTCTACCTTAGCCCCGACGAGGGAGCCTGGCCGGCGAACTGGCAGGAGCTGGAGGCCAAGGTCGCCGCTCGCCTAGGGCGCTGGACAGGACTGCTCCGAGTGCTGTCCTACAGGGGTCGAGCGCTAGTCATAAACCAGCTGGTGGCCGCAATGCTGTGGTACCGGCTGGTCACTTTGACCCCTCCCCCTGCGTTTGTCGCCAAGATACAGAAGAAGCTGGTGGACTTCTTCTGGAACAACAGGAAGCACTGGGTCTCTGCCGCGGTCTTGAGTCTCCCGCTTGAGGAGGGCGGTCAGTCGTTGGTGTGCGTCAGCGCCCAGCTCGCGACTTTCCGTCTTCAGACCCTGCAGAGATACCTTTACGTCGAGCCCCCTCCTAGTTGGTGCGCTCTGGCGAGGTATTTCTTCCGCCAGCAGCGCGACCTCAATTATGACACGCAGCTCCTGTTTGTGAACCTGGGGGGTGCCAGGACCGCCCTCCGGGAGCTGCCTGTCTTTTACAGGGAACTCATCAGGGTCTGGAACAAAGTCTCCACCAAGCGCAGCTCTCCGCCGGCTGGAGTGGCGGCCGTCCTGCAGGAGCCGCTGCTCGGGAATCCGTACCTCCACGACCGAGGTTTTATGTGGCGGTCGGAAGAGAGGGCTGTGGCTGGTGAGGTGACCAGGGTCAGGGACCTGCTCGATGGCGGAGGAGCGGGCTGGATGGCGCCAGACACGCTGGCGCGGCGCCTAAACTCTGCCAACGTCCGCCACGCGGCCGATGCCATCGAGTCGCTAGAAACAGCTCTGGGCCCTGACTCCGTTAGGTGCATCGAGGAGGCTCAAGCACGTGGGGAGATCCCGTCCGAACTGACCCCCGTCCGGACGGAATTCCTCATCGGCGCCAAACCCCGGAACCTCCCTTGGGGGCCGGCGCCTCACAACTTGAGCCGCCTCAGAGAAATCCCCTCCGTGCCTTTCAGTTCCGCGCGGAGGGGTTTTCTGTACGGGCTGCTCCTGCACACTCTCAACTTTGCCATCCTCGCCGGCCGTCCGGACACGCCATGGCGTACCATCTTGCCGTCCGGAGGAAGCGGGGGTCCCCGATGGAGGGCACTCTACGCAGGGGTCCTCCCACTATTCATCGGGGACTTGGCCTGGAGGGTGGTGCACGGAGCAGTGCCGTGCAATAAATTTTTAAGCCGGTTCACGGACTCCCAGGCCGCCTGCAATTTCTGCGGTCTGGAGGATTCCGTGTTCCATGTTTTTATTGAGTGCACATGGTTGCAGCCCCTGTTCCATTATTTGAAGGGGCTGCTCCTGAAATTCTGGCTGCACTTCAGTCCCACTCTCCTGATCTTTGGGCACCCTGTGCGGAGGGGAGCGGGTAGGTCCGAAGGCCTCCTCGTAGGACTGCTCCTGGGCACGGCCAATGGTGCCATCAGCCGGTCCAGGCAGCGGGCGGTCGAGGGGGTCGTTCAACCTGACTGCCTGCCTCTCTTCCGCTCTTACATCCGGTCCAGGGTGTCCTTGGAGATGGAGCACGCGGTGTCCACCGGTACGCTCGCGGCCTTCCGCGAGAGGTGGGCACCGGAGGGACTGGAGTGCATCATCACGTCCGGCAACCAAATTTTAATTTGATTTTACGTTTTAAAGTTTAATTTGTTTTCATTGCCGGTGCTTTTAGTGTCCCCCTCTCCTTTTATAGAGGGCACTGGAAAAATGTGATTTTAGCGCCCAAAAAAAAAACCAAAAAAAAAAGAAAAACACAAAAAAAAACAAAAAAAGGAAAAAAGGGCCTTGTAAATGTCTGGTGTGTCACCCAGGTCGCGTGGCACGGTTTAATGTTTTATATTTTTGCAGGTGAACTCCAAAAAGAGTTTCATGCACAAGGAACCAATTGTGGAGCAGTGGAGGCGTGTCCTGCTCAGTTGGAGCTGTGAGCAGTGAGAGGAGCAACTATCAACTTTTGCTCCTGCCTGGAGAGCCCTGAGACCAGCCCAGGAAGAGAAGGAAGGAAGGGGCTTCACCACCAACTTTCACCCAGAGGGAGAGGAGGAGAACAGAAAACTGAACAACATTTTACCATTCTGCAAAGAATTGGAGAGAGGAGGAAAGACCAACAACATCCAGTGTGGAAGGAGGGAGACTCTACCATTCAACAGGTGGGTGTATTGGTGCAGTCCCAAAAAGACTTTGTTGAATAGGTGGGGGGAGGAAAGAAGACCACTGAGGGCCGGAGCATCGCGGGGGGTGTGTGTGTGTGGAAAGTGTGTGTGGGGGCCTTGCTTACAACTAGGCCCCACACACAACTGAACCCCCCCCCACCCCCCTCAATTGCCTAGCCTGGGATAGCTGGAGCTACCAGGCTGAAGATTTTCCTTAATCACCCAATTTAAACATCATTAGGAGTGAGTGCCTGGTGGCTCGAGCTGCCCCAGGTGAAGACATCTTCTCCCCTCACCTGAAGACCACCCCAAAGACTTTGTGTTTTGCCATCTGGGGATGGCACCCACCCACAGCTGCGAGGGGAGACCTGCCCTCGCAGTTCCCCCCCCCCCTTCCCATCCCCCTCTCTCTTTCTCTGTTACTCTGTTTCTCCCCTCTCTCTCTGAGGCCCCTTTCTCCTAATTTAAAAAAAAACAATTGAGACAACTGAGCAGAGGGAGCAAGGCCCCTCCCCAATTGCCAACTACGGGAGTGGTGCCTCGTTAAGAGCTCCTCTGCTCAGTCAAATCAAACGAGGCCAATCAAGACCATTAAGGCCTGTGACTTTGGGGTGGGTGTAGCCCTTAAAGGGACCCCGTGATGGCGACCCCATCCACGCCGGTGGCAGGGCCAGCGAAGACGTATGCGCAGGTGGCAACCGCTTCCACGGCACCTCCTGCGCCACCCGCTGCCCTGCCACCTTTCAGATTAATTACCAGAAAACACGGGGTCAAGAGCTACACTCACCCCACAATGAGCATTGAGGAGTGCGTGCGGGCGATGGCTGGGGTAGTCGGCCCCTCGGCCATTGTCGCGGCCTCCAAGATGTCTGGGAAGGCTGTTTTCTTCCTGGAGTCGGAGCGGGCGGTGTCCCTGGCCCTCGAAAAGGGGCTCACGGTGGGCGGGACGTTCCTGCCGGTGGACCCTCTCGAGGCCACCGCGCAGAGGGTCATCGTTTCAAACGTCCCGCCCTTTGTTCCCGCTGAGCTCCTCCTCCCTCACCTACACCAACTGGGGGAGGTAAGGTCGGGGACCAACCCCATACCGCTCGGCCTCAGGGAGAACAGCCTGCGCCACGTGTTCTCCTTCCGCCGCCAGCTCTTTGTCCGGCTGGCGCGGGAGGAGACGACGGAGGGGAACTTTAATGTGGTGCACGAGGGGACTGCCTACCGTGTCTTTTGGACGTCGGACGGCGTGCGGTGCCATGCCTGCAGGGAGGTGGGGCACGTTCGCAAGAACTGCCCCGCCTCCAAGGCCGCCAAACCACCGAAGGCGGCCAAGGCTGGCGCCGCTGCCACCCCTCCCCCTAGTTGCGTCCGCGTGCCGGGAGCCGTAGGTGCGCGGGCATCGTCGGAGGCCTTTGTTTTCGGGGCCTCCGGCGGGCGGGAGGGAGAGCGTCCGAACGGAAAGAAGGCGCGGAACAAGGAGAAACATCTCGAGGCGGGTCCCCTCAGTGCGCCAGAAAGATTGACCACCGCGCTCGGCCCAACCCAGCCACCGGCGAGCGCGGGGTGCCCTGAGCCCGTGCCCGAGCCCTTGAACAACACCGCAGAGGGGCCCGGGCGCGGGCAAGAAAAGAAAAAGGGGGGGGCGGAGCGGGAGGCCTCGGCAGACATGGAGGTCTCCCTGCCTCAGCGCACCTCCAGCAACAAAAGGAGGCGCCGCTCCGTTGAGGCGGAGGGGGAACAACATCCCTCCGCGGAGGAGTCGGTGCCCGCCGCGTGTCCCGCGTCCCCCACCAGCGCCCCCAAGCAGCGCCGTAGGCGGGAGGAGTCTGTCCCCGGGGAGGGTGAGACAGTCGAGGCTGCCCAGCCTCTGCCTCCCGGGGATGGCGTGGAAGATCTGCCTGTGGTGGGGGGCGTGCGGACCGCGGAGGAATGCATTGCCGCCGGGCCGGGCGTCCCGGGGACTGAGGCGGGCGGGGCCGAAAAGGCCGAACCTGAGCCCGCCCAGCCAATACCCAACTTCCCCCGGGAGTCGCTCGTCCCGCCAGAAACCGAAACAAATGTTTATAATGACACTGTAGATGCTGGGCCGGGGGGTGGCAGCGGGGATGGGGAGGAACACCCACCCTCGCCTCTTGCTGTGGAGCTGGAGCACTTGGAGAGCCTGGGGATTTCCTATGGCCGGGTCTCTCCTTGTTCCCCGGTTCCTGGGGCGGAGGGGGAACCCCTTCCGCTGTCATTTCCCGACCCAGCACCATTTTTAAAAGAGCCCAGTGGGGACTCCTCTGCCGACGATCCTGGGGGTGGGATCGGGGCAGAGCCAGGGCCGGTTGGAGCGGACAGTTCATTTGCCGTACCTTGTGCGGTCGATGGGCCGGCTGCTGGCGGCCACCTCCCGGAGGAGGACGGGGACTCGGTGGGGGACGCGGGTGAACACCTAGAGACCACCGCCAGCGAGGCGGTGGATCTGCTCGCGGCCGCCGTCGAGACCATCCTCATTCCTGCAAAGGAACTCCGGGACTTTTTGGCCCAGAGCCGGGGTCACTGCAACCAAGCCCGACTGGCCCTGGAAAAATGGTCCGAGCCAGAGCTGATCAAGGGGTCCGTCCACGCCGCCGTTAAAACCTTGGCCGCGGGCGGGCCCTTGACAAAGGCGCAACACCTTGAGCTGCGCGAGCTCGAGGGACTCCTCGCTGGGCTGCGGAGGGAGCGGAGTTCAACAAAAGACTCCGCTCCCTCCCCCACAATAGGTTAAGGTAGAGGTTGCACTATGCTTTTGCCATGAAGATAACCATAGCCAGCCTCAACATCAACGGCGGCAGAGGGGCACGCCGTAGATTTGACAATTTTTCGCTCCTGCGGGAGGGGAAATATGCGGTGTGCTTCCTGCAAGAAACCCACACCGTTCCGGGAGACGAAGCCACGTGGCTCCTCGAATGGCAAGGAGAGGTCCGCATGAGCCACCTCACCGCCATTTCTAGTGGGGTGGCCATCTTGCTGGGCCCGCATTTTCAGCCGGAGATCTTGGGGGTCGAGGAGCCCGTGCCAGGCCGCTTGCTGCACGTAACGGTTCGCCTGGGGGACGTGCCGCTCCATCTCGTGAACGTGTACGCCCCTCAGCCCGGCCCGCAGCAAACGCGCTTCTTTGAAGAGGTGTCCGCTCTTCTTGGCTCCGTCGACGTCGGCGACTGCATTGTCCTCGAGGGGAATTTTAACTGCACCCTCGAGGCGAGGGACCGCTCCGGTGCCCCGCAGTGCATGACGGCGATGAAGAAGTTGAGGGACCTGGTCGGGTCCTTCGACTTGGTGGACGTCTGGCGAAATCTCCACCCCGACTCCAGCGCCTTTACTTGGGTGAGGCCTGGAGTAGGATGGTTTAGAGTCGACCGCCTGTACGTTTCCTGCGTCCCGGCGGCCTCCATGCGGCCGGTGCCGTGTTCGGACCACCACCTGGTGTGGGCGGAGCTCGCTTCGCTCCGCGCGAGGACGGGGTCCGCGTACTGGCACTTTAACAATCGGCTGCTGGAGGACGTGCGGTTCCAGGACTCGTTCCGTCGATTCTGGTCCGACTGGAGAAGGAAGCAGGGGGGCTTCCCCTCCTTGAGGCTATGGTGGGACGTGGGCAAGGCTCACGTCCGCGTCTTCTGTCAAGAGTACGCGAGGGGGTCGACCAAGAGGCGGGCGGCCAGAGTCGGGCGCCTAGAAAAAGAGGTGCTCCACCTGGAAGCCCGTCTCAGTCAAGTCGTCCAGGACCCGGCCCTGCGGACGGTGTACGAAGCGAAGAAGGCCACGCTGAAGGACCTGCAGCTCGTCGGGTCCCGAGGCGCGTTCGTGAGGTCGCGGATCCGGTTCCTGCGGGATCTGGACCGCGGCTCCCCCTTCTTCTACTCGCTGGAAAAAAGGCAGAGTGTCCGTAAGCAGCTCTTGACGCTGCTGGCCGACGACGGCTCTCTCGTCTCGGATCCGGAGGGCGTCAACAACAGGGCCCGTGAATATTACGGGGCTCTGTTCTCTCCGGATCCGTCCAGCGAGGAAGCGCGTAGAGTTTTGTGGGAGGACCTGCCGAAGGTCAGCCCGGAGGGCGCCGAAAATCTGGAAGCTCCGCTAAGCCTGGCGGAGCTGACCGGTGCCCTCGCCCGGCTCTCGAGGGGAAAATCCCCGTGGCTGGACGGGCTGACCGTGGAGTTCCACAGGGCGTTCTGGGACATCCTGGGGAGCGACTACGCGCGGGTCCTGGGGGAAAGTCTGGCGACCGGGGAGATGCCCCTCTCTTGGCGCAGGGCAGTCATCGTCCTGCTGCCTAAGAAGGGCGATCTCCGCCTCCTTAAGAACTAGCGCCCGGTCTCCCTCCTCAGCACGGACTACAAAATCTTCGCCAGGGCGATGTCTGCTCGCCTTGGTGCCGTGCTGGACCACATGATCCACCCCGACCAGTCCTACACGGTCCCAGGCCGGACAATCCACGATAACATCCATCTGGTCCGGGACCTCATCCATTGTTCCCAGGAGGCTGGTCTGTCGGTCGCCTTCCTATCCCTCGACCAAGAGAAGGCGTTCGACAGGGTGGATCACGACTATCTGCTCGGAACTCTGCGCGCTTTCGGGTTCGGGACGCATTTCGTCGTCCGGATCCGACTTTTGTACGTCGCCGCAGAGTGTCTGATTAAGGTTAACGGGTCCTTGACGGCGCCCCTTCGCTTTAGGAGAGGGGTGCGCCAGGGATGCCCCATGTCCGGCCAGTTATACGCCGTTTGCGTGGAGCCTTTCCTGCGCCTCTTGCGGACGAGGTTGACGGGACTGGCTCTGCAAGGGCCGGGCGTGGAGGTCGTCCTCTCGGCTTACGCCGATGACGTGCTCCTCGCGGTAGAGGATCCCGCTGACCTGCGGAGGATGCGTGAGTGCCAGGAGATTTACTCGGCCGCGTCCTCCGCCAGGATCAACTGGGAGAAATGTTCCGGACTCCTGGTGGGTCAGTGGCGGGTGGACTCCCTGCCGGAGGAGCTCAGGCCTTTTGCCTGGAGCACGACCCATCTCCTCTATCTGGGAGTCTACCTTAGCCCCGACGAGGGAGCCTGGCCGGCGAACTGGCAGGAGCTGGAGGCCAAGGTCGCCGCTCGCCTAGGGCGCTGGACAGGACTGCTCCGAGTGCTGTCCTACAGGGGTCGAGCGCTAGTCATAAACCAGCTGGTGGCCGCAATGCTGTGGTACCGGCTGGTCACTTTGACCCCTCCCTCTGCGTTTGTCGCCAAGATACAGAAGAAGCTGGTGGACGACTTCTGGAACAACAGGAAGCACTTGGTCTCTGCCGCGGTCTTGAGTCTCCCGCTTGAGGAGGGCGGTCAGTCGTTGGTGTGCGTCAGCGCCCAGCTCGCGACTTTCCGTCTTCAGACCCTGCAGAGATACCTTTACGTCGAGCCCCCTCCTAGGTGGTGCGCTCTGGCGAGGTATTTCTTCCGCCAGCAGCGCGACCTCAATTATGACACGCAGCTCCTGTTTGTGAACTTGGGGTTGCCAGGACCGCCCTCCGGGAGCTGCCTGTCTTTTACAGGGAACTCATCAGGGTCTGGAACAAAGTCTCCACCAAGCGCAGCTCTCCGCCGGCTGGAGTGGCGGCCGTCCTGCAGGAACCGCTGCTCGGGAATCCGTACCTCCACGGCCGAGGTTTTATGTGGCGGTCGGAAGAGAGGGCTGTGGCTGGTGAGGTGACCAGGGTCAGGGACCTGCTCGATGGCGGAGGGGCGGGCTGGATGGCGCCAGACACGCTGGCGCGGCACCTAAATTCTGCCAACGTCCGCCACGCGGCCGATGCCATCGAGTCGCTAAAAACAGCTCTGGGCCCTGACTCCGTTAGGTGCATCGAGGAGGCTCAAGCACGTGGGGAGATCCCGTCCGAACTGACCCCCGTCCGGACGGAATTCCTCATCGGCGCCAAACCCCGGAACCTCCCTCGGGGGCCGGCGCCTCACAACTTGAGCCGCCTCGGGGAAATCCCCTCCGTGCCTTTCAGTTCCGCGCGGAGGGGTTTCCTGTATGGGCTGCTCCTGCACACCCTCAACTTTGTTATCCTCGCCGGCCGTCCAGACACGCCATGGCGTACCATCTTGCCGTCCGGAGGAGGCGGGGGTCCCCGATGGAGGGCACTCTACGCAGGGGTCCTCCCACTATTCATCGGGGACTTGGCCTGGAGGGTGGTGCACGGAGCAGTGCCGTGCAACAAATTTTTAAGCCGGTTCACGGACTCCCAGGCCGCCTGCAATTTCTGCGGTCTGGAAGAGTCCGTGTTCCATGGTTTTATGGAATGCACAAGGTTGCAGTCCCTGTTTTATTATTTGAAGGGGCTGCTCCTGAAATTCTGGCTGCACTTCAGTCCCACTCTCCTGATCTTTGGGCACCCTGTGCGGAGGGGAGCGGGTAGGTCCGAAGGCCTCCTCGAAGGACTGCTCCTGGGCACGGCCAAGGGTGCCATCAGCCGGTCCAGGCAGCGGGCGGTCGAGGGGGTCGTTCAACCTGACTGCCTGCCTCTCTTCCGCTCTTACATCCGGTCCAGGGTGGCCTTGGAGATGGAGCACGCGGTGTCCACCGGTACGCTCGCGGCCTTCCGCGAGAGGTGGGCACCGGAGGGACTGGAGTGCATCATCACGCCCGGCAACCAAATTTTAATTTGCTTTTACGTTTTTAAGTTTAATTTGTTTTAATTGCCGGTGCTTTTAGTGTCCCCCTTCCCTTTTATAGGGGGCACTGGGGAAAATTGTGATTTTAGTGCCCAAAAACCAAAAAAAGAAAAACACAAAAAAAACAAAAAAAAAGGGGAAAAAATAAAAGGGCCTTGTAAATGTCTGGAGTGTCACCCAAGTCGGGTGGCACCGTTTAATGTTTTATGTTTTTGCAGGTGAACTCCAAAAAGAGTTTCATGCACAAGGACCCCCCAGGTCCTTCTGCACCGCAGCATGTTGCAATTTCTCCCCATTCAAATAACATTCCCTTTTACTGTTTTTTTTCCCAAGGTGGATGATCTCACACTTTCTGACATTGTATTCCATCTGCCAAACCTTAGCCCATTCACTTAACCTATCTAAATCTCTTTGCAGCCTCTCTGTGTCCTCTACACAACCCACTTTCCCACTAATCCTTGTGTCATCTGCAAATATTGTTACACTACACTCTGTCCCCTCTTCCAGGTCATCTATGTATATTGTAAACAGTTGTGGTCCCAGCACCGATCCCTGTGGCACACCACTAACCACCGATTTCCAACTGGAAAAGGACCCATTTATCCCGACTCTCTGCTTTCTGTTCGCCAGCCAATTCTCTATCCATGCTAATACATTTCCACTGACTCCGCGTACCTTTATCTTCTGCAGTAACCTTTGGTGTGGCACCTTATCGAATACCTTTTGAAAATCTAAATACACCACATCCATCGGTGCACCTCTATCCACCATGCTCGTTATATCCTCAAAGAATTCCAGTAAATTAGTTAAACATGATTTCCCCTTCATGAATCCATGCTGCCTCTGCTTGATTGCACTATTCCTATCTCGATGTCCCGCTATTTCTTCCTTAATGAACGTTTCAAGCATTTTCCCCACTACAGATGTTAAACTAACCGGCCTATAGTTACCTGCCTTTTGTCTGCCCCCTTTTTTAATCAGAGGCGTTACATTAGCTGCTTTCCAATCTGCTGGTACCTCCCCAGAGTCCAGAGAATTTTGGTAGATTATAACGAATGCATCTGCTATAACTTCCGCCATCTCTTTTAATACCCTGGGATACGTTTCATCAGGACCAGGGGACTTGTCTACCTTGACTCCCATTAGCCTGTCCAGCACTACCCCCCTAGTGATAGTGATTGTCTCAAGGTCCTCCCTTCCCACATTCCTGTGACCAGCAATTTCTGGCATGGTTTCTGTGTCTTCCACTGTGAAGATCGAAGCAAAATAATCGTTTAAGTTCTCAGCCATTTCTACATTTCCCATTATTAAATCCCCCTTCTTATCTTCTAAGGGACCAACATTTACTTTAGTCATTCTTTTCCGTTTTATATATCTGTAAAAGCTTTCACTATCCGTTTTTATGTTTTGCGCAAGTTTACCTTCGTAATCTATCTTTCCTTTCTTTATTGCTTTCTTAGTCATTCATTGCTGTCGTTTAAAATTTTCCCAATCTTCTAGTTTCCCACTAACCTTGGCCACCTTATACTCATTGGTTTTTAATTTGATACTCTCCTTTATTTCCTTGGATATCCATGGCTGGTTATCCCTTCTCTTACCGCCCTTCTTTTTCACTGGAATATATTTTTGTTGAGCACTATGAAAGAGCTCCTTAAAAGTCCTCCACTGTTCCTCAATTGTGCCACCGTTTAGTCTGTGTTTCCAGTCTACTTTAGCCAACTCTGCCCTCATTCCACTGTAGTCCCCTTTGTTTAAGCATAGTACGCTCGTTTGAGACACTACTTCCTCACCCTCAATCTGTATTACAAATTCAACCATTGTGTGATCACTCATTCCGAGAGGATCTTTTACCAGGAGATTGTTTATTATTCCTGTCTCATTGCACAGGACCAGATCTAAGATAGCTTGCTCCCTTGTAGGTTCTGGAACATACTGTTCTAAGAAACAATCATGTATGTATTCTATGAATTCCTCCTCCAGGCTACCCCGTGCAATTTGATTTGACCAATCGATATGTAGGTTAAAATCCCCCATGATTACTGCCGTTCCTTTTTCACATGCCTCCATTATTCCCTTGATTATTGCCCGCCCCACCATGAAGTTATTATTTGGGGGCCTATAAACTACACCCACCAGTGACTTTTTCCCCTTACTATCTCTAATCTCCACCCACAATGATTCAACATTTTGTTCATTAGAGCCAATATCGTCTCTCACAACTGCCCTGATATCATCCTTTATTAACAGAGCTACCCCACTTCCTTTCCCTTCTTGTCTATCTTTCCGAATCGTCAGATACCCCTGTATGTTTAATTCCCAGTCTTGGCCACCCTGCAACCACGTTTCTGTAATGGCCACCAAATCATACCCATTTGTAATGATTTGTGCCGTCAACTCATTTACTTTATTTCGAATGCTGCGTGCGTTTCGGTAGAGTATTTTAATATTAGTTTTTAAACCATGATTTTTAGTTTTGATTTGATTCAAATCAGTTTATGATTTGAAAATGGTCACCTTCCCAAACAGAATTTCCATAGAGGGGATGAAATAGAATGAACCTGAGTGAATTCCCACCCCAGGAATGTCTTCAAAATGATTTTCCAGAACTTTTCCTCCTCCCCATCACCACAGCCAAATAACAATTTCAACGTTTATGTCCTGGTTTTGTTAATTTGACATTGATTCTGTTTACATTCATCCATGTGCATATCAATATGATTCACAAGCCAAAAGGGACAGATATTATAAAGAGACACTTTTCCAATATGCGGAATAACAGATGGCTGAGAGAATGCTATGTAACTGTTAATATGCTGAATGTTCAAGCAACATTTATGAGCAACAGGCTCAAACAGGTTTTGAATGTTATTGTAACTCCAAGAATGATTGTACTTTTGACCACTGTGCCAGTCATTTTATGCTCCTTGTCCCTCCCTATCGCCAAATTCTATTCAAAGTGTTGATTTTTATTGGGGTATGTTGCCTCAGGCATTGGCTACCCTCTGCAACTTTGCCCCAAGTGGTCATTCTTCAGGGGAGAGTCTAGACAAATGAGTGCAGCAGGTCCTTCAGAATGGCCTACTTCTGTTCCTATGTCTTCATTTCTGAATACAGCTTGATTCTGTTTTAACCTCACATTCACAGGTGGACAGTTTCCAACAAGAGTCAAAAGATAAATCAGGAATGAGGACCCTGGCTTATATTTCTTTTCCTTACCCCAGTAAGCAGAGTCCAACCATAGCACCCAAATTGCTGCTTCAACTGAGATATGCTAATTCAGCACAGACTGCGAAAACTCTCGACCTTCAAATCTGTTTGGCCTAGCTTAACAGGGTCTTTAGCTACTAGGCCATTAGGGGAGCTGCCCAAATAATTTTATAATATATCCAGTTGTTTTTCTGAACCACCTGTTGAGTTTTGACAATATAGCTTATTGATTGCATTGCTGCACTTTATTTCTTAACACTACCAATATGATTACTATATTTTCCTGTATGACTTCACATCACATTTTATTGGCAAAGGAAAGTTATACAAAATTATTACACTAGGTTATAGCTATGAATGCATCAATTGTCAAGAAGAGGTTGCTCTCTTGGGCTAAAAAGATCTTGAACAAGTCAATTACACATTCTTCAACAAAGTCCCACCAAAACAATGAAAATCATACATAGAAATACATAGAGGCTACAGCAAAAACAGGACATTTGGCTCAATCAATTCGTCTCAGCGATTACACTCCATACAAAAGTCAATTACGTATTCTTCAACAAAGTCTCACCAAAACCATGAAAATCATACATCGAAATACATAGAGGCTACAGCAAAAACAGGATATTTGGCTCAAACAATTCGTCTCAGCTTGCAAATAGTGCTAATCACATTTACCCACCCTGGTCTCATATTGCTTTATCTTCTTTTCCTTTATCCACATATCTAATGTCTGTCGTTGGGAAAATGTGAGAGTCCATTATTAAGGAAGCAGTAGCAGGACATTTAGAAAAGCATAATTCAAACAAGCAGAGTTAGTATGTTTTATGAAAGGGAAATTATGTTTGACAAATTTGCTGGAGTTATTTGAGGATGTAACGAGCAGGGCGGATAAGGGGGAACCAGTGGATGTGGTGTATTTGGATTTCCAGAAGGCATTTGATAAGGTGCCACATAAAAGGTTACTGCACAAGATAAAAGTTCACGGGTTTGGGGGTAATATATTAGCATGGATAGAGGATTATCTAACTAACAGAAAACAGAGAGTCAGGATAAACGGGTCATTTTCCGGTTGACATGGATGAAGGGACCAAGTGTAATGTAGCCAAGTTTTCTGATAAATACAAAGATGGGTGGGAAAGCAAATTGTGAGGAGGACACAAAAAATCTTCAAAAGGACATAGACAGGCTAAGTGAGTGGGCAAAAATTTGGCAGATGGAGTATAATGTGGGAAAATGTGAGGTTATCCACTTTGGCAGAAAAAATAGAAAAGCAAATTATAATTTAAATGGAGAAAAATTGCAAAGTGCTGCAGTACAGAGGGACCTGGGGGGTCCTTGTGCATAAAATACAAAAAGTTAGTATGCAGGTACAGTAAGCAATCAAGAAGGCAAATGGAATGTTGGCCTTTTTTGCAAGGGGAATAGAGTATAAAAGCAGAGAAGTCCTGCTACAATTGTACAGGGTATTGGTGAGGCCACACCTATCGTACTGCATACAATTTTGGTCTCCGTATTTGAGGAAGGATATACTTGCATTGGAGGCTGTTCAGGGAAGGTTCACTAGGTTGATTCCGGATATGATAGGTTTGACTTATGAAGATAGGTTGAGTAGATTGGGCCTGTACACATTGGAGTTCAGAAGAATGAGGTGTGATCTTATCGAAACATATACGATAATGAGGGGGCTCGACAAGGTGGATGCAGAGAGGATATTTCGACTCATAGGGGAAACTAAAACTAGGAGACATAGTTTCAGAATAAGGGGCCGCCCATTTAAAACTGAGATGAGGAGGAATCTCTTCTCTCAGAGGGTTGTAAATCTGTGGAATTCTCTGCCCCAGAGAGCTATGGAGGCTGGGTCATTGAATATATTTAAGGAGGAGATAGACATATTTTTGAGTGATAAGGGAGTAAAGGATTATGGGGAATGGGCAGGGAAATGGAGCTGAGTCCATGATCAGATCAGCCATCATCTTATTAAATGGCAAGCAGGCTCGAGGGGCCAGCTGGCCTACTCCTACTTCTTATATTCTTATATCCAATCTAATCTTGAATGTTGACATAGTTTCTGCTTCACCTACTAATTCTGGAAGTGAATTCCACAGCATTGCAACTTTCTGTAATGAAGATTCTCTTGCACTCTTTTCTTAATGTCTTCAATCTTGAATCTATTGTCCCTCATATTAGACGCCTGAACTACTGCAAAAACTCTGCTACAATCAATCCTATCTCATCTTTTGAACATTCTGTCATATCGCCACATAATCTGTTGTTCTAATGCAAAAAGCCACACTTTCTTTTTAATTCTTCCTTTGTATTTGTAGTTCCTCACAGTGCCTGAGCTAATTCAAGTGAATCATGTGGCAAGAAACACAATAATCATTTTAAAAAATATAGCTTTCTGCAGCCTGTTCAAGTCTGTGTGATATTTCAAAGCACTACCCTATCCCACAGGATTCAAATGTTAATTTATCAAACACAATAGAATAAACGTTCCTACACATTCCATCTGAAAGTATCAATGCTCATCCAGCATGCAATAAACATCAGGGAATGCTGACCCATATGAAATACATACTGCATGGCTTAAGCTTCTTCAAAAGCTGATCGAACCCAAATAGTTGGACGGAATATATATTATGGAACAAATGATCAGGGCTGATTTAAAATGTGCAAATATAATGAATGGAGCAACTAATTGATTGCGTGGCCATGAGTGAATGAATGAACCAAAAACCAAATAAAATGCATTTAAATGAACATCTCATTACACTAATTTTTGAAAATGAAAAAAAATGCATGTTCATTATAAATGAAACCTTTTTAAGTTAAAAGTTAGACCGCTGCATCTGCCTCTGCTTACAAAAAGAAAGACTTGCATTAATGCAGCGCCTTTCATGACCACCAGACCTCCCAAAGCACTTTACAGCCAATAAAGTACTTTTGAAGCATAGTCAATGTTGTAATGTAGGAAGAATGCCACTATGAAACTGATGACCTCCACATGGATATTCTGGGTTGTTTTTCTGTAATTGTTTTTGTATTTCTTGATTTTGTATAAAGGGTCTCTCTTCCTCTTGGAATTAGAGATGGGAGTCTAAACTACACCCAGCTGACTCCCATCTCTAATTATGAGAGAGAGAAAAGCAGAGAAAGGGAGATTAAACAGTTACTACTTTTCAATAACTGAAATGGTTTTATGGAGGCCAGGCCAATTCAACCAGCTACAAATACCAAGTTAACAGACTTCCATTGTTAGAGGTAGATTTTTATAATGAGAATCAAAAATTATAAAACTTAAAATTAAACTAATTAGCATTTTTCTTTACTTCTTTAAAAAAATAAATCCACTTGAAAAATGTTTACATTCAGGATTTTATTCATCGACAAACTGAACTATCCACAGCTGATCAAAAGCCAACAGCTTGACCTCTGACCCATTTGTGTTTACAGATTGGCCAGCAGGATTACCAGATAAATTGGCTGCCGCTCAGCTGGTTGAGAACTCCTACAACCTACAACGTTCTGATTCCAAATGAATAACCATTCTAATATAATGACTCTGGATAGTCCATAGAAGGTCTAAATGATTTCCATTGTCTCATGATGAATGGTATGCAAAAAGCAAAATTACAAAACCTGGTTTGTCTGGCTCTCTTGGCACTTCTTTTCAGAGAATGTAACCCCTTTGTAGTTAAATTAATTCTAAATCATCTCAAAATACATCTGTCAGATTAGTCACAAAAGTCAGAATTGACAATCCGAGGAACTCTCCACCTCCCACACTTAGGCATCTGTCATTAGATCTTGACACAAAAGTGTTTCATAAAGACAGTGGCCATCTATAAAGCTGATTTCCGTCATTTTTTTGTTCAAAAGCTGCTGCAGCTAGCAACATAAGGTACAGGAATGGGCCATACATCCTCTCGGGCCTGCTCTGCTATTCAATTAGATTATCTGCACCTCAGCTCCATTTTCCCGCCTTTGTGGCATATCCCTTGATACCCTTACCTGACAGAAATCTATCCATTTCAGTCTCACACCAGCAATCCACAGCCTTTTGAGGTCAGAGTTCCAAATTTCTACCACCCTGTGTGTGAAAAATGTGCTTCCGGATTTCGCTCCTGAATGGCATAGCTAGAATTTTAAGATTATGTCACCTTGTTCTTGATTCATCCACCAAAGATAATAGTTTCTCCATATCTACTCTATCAAATTATTTTAATATATTAAACATTTCATTCAGATCACCCCTCAACATTCAAAACTCAAGGGATTACAAGACAAGTTTATGTAACTTGTTCTCATAGTGTTACCTTCTAAGCTGTTTGCAAAAAAGATGGTTGAGAGCTATTTTTGCTCTAAAGTATGAATGATTATTTTTTTGTTGGCTGGAAATGACTGATAGTATTGTTCATCAGTGTAATCACCAGGGAAGTCACCGACATAAGAATCAGTTACTCATCTGAAGTCCAATTTAAAGCTCTGTAAGGAGCTTCTATAAAATACAGTAAATGTTAATCTGCCTATCCTCTGTTAAACCTGCTTCAAAGCAAGGCTCACTCTGCTCAATATTCATTACAGATTCAACTGAAATCTGCTTCAGGTGCAATTTGTCAGCTAGCTTGGATTTTTATATTTATATATATCTCAGAATTGGTCCATTTATAAAAAGCTTTGAAGTTAACAAAAATGCATCATTGAACATTTTTTTTAAAAATACAATCAACTCTAAATCATTTATGTTAGATGTGATTCCTGAAATATATATTGCTATTTTTATTTCATAATAACCTGCTGACATGATATTATTTTAATTCAAGTCAAACACCATCAATGATTGGCATGTTACATCTATAAACTCAAGACCGAATATACACTGCTGACAATTATCACGTCCAAAAATGATGCTATATACTGTTATCTATTTACAATGAACATAAACTTAGCAATAAAATGTGCATTATAAATTATAATCGAACAAAAACCATGAAATAAATTAAAGCACAAATTCTAAATAATTGCATGACACAGTGGGTTTACTTAATCCTTTCATTTCTGGGAATTGGATTCAGATCTAGCTCAGAATGATGAATGAAAGAATTATCTCTCTGATGTCTAGGAGTCCTATGTGACATGGGTTTGAGCAATTTCAACAAAGGTTATTCTGCATCTGTAGAGAGAGGCGGAAAGGGAGAAAAAGAGGAAAGAACAGTGAGAGAGGAGATACAAGTCACAGAATGACAGAAGAGAGAAAAGAGAGAGATGAACCAACGTTAGAGAGTACAGACCGAGAGAGAGAGGAGGAGAAAATAAAGAAACAGAGCAGAGAAGAGCCCAAGAGAGATGGGAGAGAAAAGAGAGAGAGAGAAAGAAGAGGAAAGAGAGAGAGAGAGAGCAGATAAAAAGAGAGAGAGCAGGGAACAAGGAAAGAAAAAGAAGAAAGAAGAGAGCAGAGGCAAGATTATTTTGAAAGCGTATTTTCTGTTACATAGGCTAATTCAGCAACCATTTCACACAGTAAGATCCCACAAACAGGAAATTAAATGAATGACTAATTAACCTGCTTTTATGGTAATGTTGGTTGAGGGAATAAATATTAATCTGAACTCCAGTGAAACTCTTTTCTTTCCTTCAAATAAAGCAATGAGATGTTTTCATCCACTGGACTGGCATGTGGGGTTCTGTTTGGACAATGCAGTGTTACTGCATTGAAGTGTCAGTCTAGATTATGTGTTCAACTCTTGAAGTATGGCTGGAAACCTAACAGAGTCAAGAGTGCTATCCACTGAGCCAAACTGACAACAAGGCCGGAATTATGTCAGCACTCAGAGGACGGGATCAGAGGTGACTCAGCTGTCAAATTTGAAATGATTGACAATGAGTTAGGACCCCGCTGTCAAACTGCCTCCATGCTACTTTCCCAAGTGTCGGGTCTGTCAATGCTGAACAGACCCGACATGCAGCGGCGGGGGAAGCAATTTAGGTAATTAAAACCTTGTTAAGAAGCTATTAAATATAATTTTGAGCTCAACTTACCATTTTTCCAGGTTGCAATTCTTTGGAGCAATCTCTCCATCCAGCGTCACCTCATTGGAACAACCTCCCTCAGCATTGACAGACCGCTCTGTCATCTCAAGTTCACTTGCCTTCTATTACATTAGCATCAGTGCCCTTGAAACTATCTTACCTAGGTCCTCAGAATCTCACCACTATCAACCCCAACACCAGCAGCACCAGCAGCACCAACAACATCAACCTTCTCCACAATCATCTGATGCTGCACAGGACAGAGCGCATCAGCATCCGAGCACATTGCTACCCGGGATGCCAAGAATGGCCTCACCATGGCTAGATTTATTTCATTGGATGCTGTACACCCTGGCTGCTACATGATGTGCCAAGTTGGCACCACCCCACATCAACACCATAAAGCATCCCTACAATATCCAACCCAATACTTTCACACTCATCACCATTCACTGCAACTCACTAAGCCACTTCCAAAGGTGCACACAAATCTGTTCAAGAATGCAAAGTGTTGAAAATAAAGATTTCAATGTTTGACATCACATTAACAGAAATTTTATATGAACATTGGCAAAAACACCCAAGTGCCTACCCTTGTGTGTTGTTAGTTGGTATGCTTGCACTAGGATGAGGGTGAGTGTGAGGGGTGGGTAGTGAGATGGGGATGTGATAACGTAGATAGAGAGAGAGGGATGGGTGGAGGTGCAAGGTAAGTTGGTGTGAGTAAGGATGTGCAGGAGTAGGGTAGGGAAGGCAGAGTGATGGGGATGTGATGAGAGGCACAGCAGGATGAGGTGAGTGTGGCTTTACAGTAACATTTCGGGATCTACTGAGATCATTGAAAGGTTTGTGCCACTGCATCCAGCTCCACCTGACGACATCCCCGCTTCTATCCTCCTGTGCAATGTGCAATCAGGGTGTGTTGGTCTCCTGGGGAGATCTCTTCCGCCCATTGGAAGGGAAAAGAAGCTCGCTGCATGCTGTGACTCCCTGCAGAAGCATATGCAGGGAGTCATGGGAGAGCCTGGGTGCAGCGTGCACCTCTGTTCAGTGCTTGTCAGTATTTGCAGCAGCACAATGCTGTAGAACACTGACAGCACAACTGGCCATTGTCGCTTTAAGCAAATCGGCTGATGACATGATCAAGTGATATCATCAGATCCGCTGCCTTTTAATTGGCCGGGAACCTCGCTTAGTGGACCTAACAAGCCCAACCAGGGGAAAGTTGTGTGGGGAGCCGGCATAGAGACAGCAGCGGTTCGGACCCCACTATCAATGTTGCCTACCTCGGTAGGCGAAATCGTGGCCCAAATGAAACTATTTCTAGCATTTAAGCAAAGCTATTGATTACTGCTTTAGATTGTCTCCAATATTCTCCAATATTTTTATGAAGGATGGGTAGCTGAGTGTATGGAGGTCAAACTCAAGCCAGTAGGTGTTCATTCAACGTTTCATCTTTCTGAAGGGGATACAATAAGTACAATGCCTTAGGCTATGAGGAGAAAACAGTTTAGCAATAAAACAGAGGGTTACCACCCCATTTGATAGTCATTCTCTTCCTAATATACCCTGAGCTCTGCAGTTAATTCACCTCTCTGTTCAATGTTCAGAAAAGGATTCTTAGGTTCTGCCATTGCAAAATTAGATCAAATTGTATAGAACATAATTTTTGATTTCCAATCTTTGCTGCAGGTTACTAACATTATGTAAAAAATTATTTATAGTGGAGTCTAGTTAGTGCTGATTTGGCAAAAAGGCTCAATTCTCAACATAACTAAATATCAATATTGACAAGTCCTAGTCTGTGCTGTACCTCTGAGCAGCACTGATCACTCATCAATGCTCATTGGTATTTTAAGCATCCCTTCCCAATACTCTGCTCAGAATGTGAGCATTCTCAATGCAGGCGTGGTAGATCATTGCACAGATGTAAAAGGTTGATTTAATCCTAGCAGGCTTCAACTGACACTCGTCACACAGCCCCCTCACTCAGTTCAGTCATTGGCAGGGGGGGCATGCACGGAGCAGAAGATTAGGGGGCCGAAATTCAGGCCCGCCAGAAAGCTGGCACACTCACCATTTTTGAACTGCTTTTACCGCCGTCTCGGAAGAGGTCGACTCTTGTCGATATTCAGGTCTTTGTCTTTCTTTTCAAGCAGACCGGAAGTCGGTCATAATGTACGGTCATCAGTGCGGCAGTAAGTGCTGGTGAGGGGCGGAAGTGGAGGCGGGACAGCAGTGGTGCCTTCATTGCACGTCTGCGTCATCACGTCTCTCCCCTCTGTTAAAGGGGAGAGAATCGGAAAATCTATAGGATCGGCCACTGGGCCACCAGGAAGGGATTTCGGCTGGGCCAGCGACCTGGTACCCAAGGGTATACCTTAAGCGTTCTAAAGCAAAGCTGCAATTGCTTTGACTGATTAAGAGACCCAAGAGGGGATGCCAGACTGCCTGTTGGCTGCCCAGCCGAACCAGGGAACACAATAGTCCGGCCGACATGGAAGAAAGGCATAACTGTGATTTGAGGTGTTCAATAAAAGTTAGTCGGTAATTGGCCATAGGATAGGGCAGATAGCAGGTTATCGAATGGGGCTGTAGTAGACTTAGTTAAAAGCCTTATCTACATGAATCTGCCTATGGTTCTTCTGTGTTTTCCTGTTCATGGGGCTTTTCTCATTCCTGTTGTGAGTGTGTATCCACCCAGAAAGGCATTTTGAAATGAAATATTGTGCAGCATACCATACTGACATGAGATACTTTTGCAGGCCTCTATTGCACCACATCTCTTAATCAGTCAAAGCAATTGCAGCTTTGCTTTAGAACGCTTAAGGCATACTCTGTCTTGGTGTCTGCATGTGCCTGGGTAGTAGTAATGTTTGGCTGGAGTCCACAAGTGTCTGACAGGTCTCATTAATTATGACTGCAAAGAATATCCTTGCTGTCTCAACAGACAACCTTGCAATCTTGTCCCTGATCAGTGCTCGGCCGGAGGGTCTACCCACTTTTCTCTGCCACATTCCTGGGCCATGGTAGCCTTCTCCTCTTTGCCAGATTGTCCATGCTTCTCTCCCCCCTCGGCTACTCTACTCCCACCATTTACACCTCCTCTGGACCCATCTTTTGTTTCTTAATTTAGAAACATAGAAACATAGAAATTGACAGTGCAAAAGGCCATTTCGGCCCATCGTGTCCACGCCAGCCGACAAAGAGCCGCACAGCCCTCGGTCAGCAGCCCTGAAGGTTATATACAAACCTACAAACAATGAACAATGGTGGAAAGGCAAAGAGCACCCAGCCCAACCAGTCCGCCTCACGCAACTGCGACACCCCTTATACTGAAACCTTCTACACTCCAACCCAATCGGAGCCTGTGATCTCCTGGGAGAGACAAAAACCAGATAAAAACCCTGGCCAATTTAGGGAGAAAAAAAATCTGGGAAATTCCTCTCTGACTCATCCAGGTGATCAAAACTAGTCCAGGAGATCACCCTGGCCTTATTCGATTCCCTGCAGTACTTACCATTATATCTGCGCCGGCTAACTAAAGGTCATCCAATCTAATCCCAATTACCAGCTCTAGGTCTGTAACCCTGCAGGTTACGGCACTTTAAGTGCCCATCCAACCATCTCTTAAAAGTAGTGAGGGTTTCTGCATCCATCACTCTTCCAGACAGCGAGTTCCAGATCCCCACAACCCTTTGCGTAAAGAAGCCACCGCCCCCCCGCCTCAAATCTCCTCTAAACCTTCCACCAACCACCTTAAAACTATGCCCCCTCATAATAGACCCCTCCACCAATGGAAATAGGCCCTTACTATCCATTACCACCCCGCTTTCTCCTTGCACCATCATCTCTTTTGTCAGTCAATCACTCCTGCCCTCCACTTTCACAGACTTTTCTGTTTGTTGTTTTGAGATTGAGCCGCACTGCACGGGAATGGTTAAAGGCCAGCTGTCCCTATATAATAAAGGCTCAGTGCTCACTGCTGCTTTTTCAGTTTCCTCTGGGACATGGTTTGGTGAGAATACTTCATGTGAGAGACTTATTTGTACAGTTGGGATGGGTGGCGCCATGGCTACTTTTAATTGGACTTCAGATGATGCAGACAATCAGCAAGGGCATGCTGTGGAGGGAGCTGCAGGTGGACAACAGAGAGGGGTGCAACAAAAGGTTCAGGTTTGCAGGAGATGTCTGTGCTCCTCAAATTCTGCCCTCGAGCATCCCTGATTACAACTGCTCAACCATTGGTGGCTGTGCCTTCAGCTGCCTGGGCCCTAAGCTCTGAAACTCCCTTTCCTAAACCTCTCCACATCTCTACCTCTGTTTCCTCCTTTAAGACATTCCTTAAAACCTACTTCTTTGACCAAGCTTTTGGTCATCTGCTGTAATTTCTTCTTATGTGGCTCGGCGCCAAATGTAATTGTTTTGTCTTATCTCACTGCTGTGAAGCGCCTTAGGATGTTTTACTAAGGTGCTATATAAATACAAGTTGTTGTTGTTAAGGTACTCCCCCTGTAACAGGGTGTACTGACAGAGGCTCAGCTTCCTTGACCATTTTGAAGAGCAGTGTTTCCGCAGGCCAAAATTGTTACGTTAAGTGGACGTAGACATCTGCAGCCTCCTAGAAGGAGACGTGCTACTTGCTGGACGTGCATTACCAGTGGCTGTGAAGGTAACCACCACCGTCATTCCAGGGCATTACTGGAAACATGTTGAGCATGTTGTAGTTAGCTGCAGATTAATGCATAAAGCAGGTCAGTGATGGATTACTTTCAAGGGCTGGGGGATTTCTAAATTTATAATGGGGAACAAAGAAATGGCAGACCAATTGAACAAATACTTTAGTTCTGTTTTCATGAAGGAAGACACAAATAACCTTCCGGAAATACTAGGTGACAGAGGGTCTAGGGAGAAGGAGGAGCTGAAGGAAATCCTTATTAGTCAGGAAATTGTGTCAGGGAAATTGATGGGATTGAAGGCTGATAAATTCCCAAAGCCTAATAGTCTGCATCCCAGAGTACTTAAGGAAGTGACCCTAGAAATAGTGGATGCATTGGTGATCATTTTCCAGCAGTCTATCGACTCTGGATCAGTTCCTATGGACTTGAGGGTAGCTAATGTAACACCACTTTTTAAGAAAGGAGGGAGAGAGAAAACGGGGAATTTTAGACTGGTTAGCCTGACATCAGTGGTGGGGAAAATGTTGGAATCAATTATTAAAGATGAAATAGCACATTTGGAAAGCAGTGACAGGATCGGCCCAAATAAGCATGGATTTATGAAAGGGAAATCATGCTTGACAAATCTTCTAAAATTTTTTGAGGATGTAACCAGTAGACAGGGGAGAATCAATGGATGTGGTGTATTTGGACTTTCAAAAGGCTTTTGACAAGGTTCCACACAAGAGATTGGTGTGCAAAATTAAAACACAGGGTATTGGGGGTAATGTATTGATGTGGATAGAGAACTGGTTGGCAGGTAGGAAGCAGAGAGTCGGGATAAACGGGTCCTTTTCAGAATGGCAGGCACTGACTAGTGGGGTGCCGCAGGGCTCAGTGCTGGGACCCCAGCTACTTACAATATACATCAATGATTTAGATGAAGGAATTTAGTGTAATATCTCCAAGTTTGCAGATGACACTAAGCTGGGTGGCGGTGTGAGCTGCGAGGAGGATGCTAAGAGGCTGCAGGGTGACTTGGACAGGTTAGGTGAGTGGGCAAATGCATGGCAGATGTAGTGTAATGTGGATAAATGTGAGGTTATCCACTTTGGTGACAAAAACACAAAGGCAGAATATTATCTGAATTGTGGCAGATTAGGAAAAGGGGAGGTGCAACGAGACCTGGGTGTCATGGTACATCAGTTGTTGAAAGTTGGCATGCAAGTACAGCAGGCAATGAAGAAGGCAAATGGCAAGTTGGCCTTTATAGCTAGGGGATTTGAGTATAGGAGCAGGGAGGTCACTGCAGTTGTACAGGGCCTTGGTGAGACCTCACCTGGAATATTGTGTTCAGTTTTGTTCTCCTAATCTGAGGAAGGACGTTCTTGCTATTGATGGAGTGCAGTGAAGGTTCACCAGACTGATTCCCGGGATGGCAGGACTGACATATGAGGAGAGATTTGATCTACTGGGCCTGTATTCACTGGAGTTCAGAAGAATGAGAGGGGATCTCATAGAAACATATAAAATACTGACGGGACTGGACAGGTTAGATGCAGGAAGAATGTTCCCAATGTTGGGGATGTCGAGAACCAGAGGACACAGTCTAAGGATAAGAGTAAGCCATTTAGGACTGAGATGAGGAGAAACTTCTTCACAGAGAGTTGTTAACCTGTGGAATTCCCTACCGCAGAGAGTTGTTGATGCCAGGTTATTGGATATATTCAAGAGGGAGTTAGATATGGCCCTTAAGGCTAAAGGGATCAAGGGGTATGGAGAGAAAGCAGGAAAGGGGTAATGAGGTGAATGATCAGCCATGAGACACCCAACACCAGACCAGCAGCTCATAAAACTGATTGGGATGCCCCAATAGTTTGAAGGTTCAGTTATTCACTCACACTGGGCCAAGGTACCCATTACAAGTTCCACCCCCTCTGACACAAAGCAGTCCTGTACCCAACCATTCACCCATGGCATATGCAATTGGGCTCAGTCAATTCATGTCTTCATATTCATCAGCAAACGGAAAACCCGCGTTAGCACTCGGCAGGCAAGAATGATGAACACAGGAAAGTGGTGCAAATTAATACATTTTACGTGAATAAATGAAACTTCACAACACCAAATTTTCTAAAACAGCAATGTGCATGCCCCCATTCAACTACAAGCTTTTCTTTTCCTTTCCCTACCACTCCTATGTGGTGCAACCCCTGTCTGTGGCTTCTGGAGATGTAGAGGCAGACTGCTCTATTCCCTGCTCTAACTCCAAAAATGCTCTTGGCCAACGACCTCTGGGTATTGGAGCCCGCGAATGCCCCGCTAAAGACTGCTCCACCTGTGGAGGGGTAGACTGGGTCATTGAGAAAAGAGGCTGCATGTTGGGTAATGACTGATATTGGACACCCCCTCTCCCTCAACTCCCAATGTGTTGCCGAGTAAATATCAGGCCCTTGATTGTCTATGGCTGAAGGCATCATGGCTGCTGTTGGGGTAGGAGGCATGACATGTATGATTCTGTACTCTGAAGTCACATGCAAACTGCACATTGAGAAACTTGTATACCTTATGGTTTATATAGGCATAGGTGTTGGGGCAGGTGCCTATGGGCCACACGTGTTCTATCTAAGGACTCTGCTCAAATGAAAGACATATATAGTGCAATCATGCATGATGTCTCCTGTGCCCAGACAGATCCTGATACATACAAATTGAGGGTATTGCTCACGATCACTGCCAGTGGCAGTGCCGTGCTTGTGCTGAAATGTGGCTGGAGATCTGCTTTAAGCATGCGGCACAACTCAGTCACAGCACAACAGTTGAAGTGTGCTTCCTGAGGCATGTTCCTAAGCTCTTAACAGTGTTTCTACAGTGCAAACAAATGCAAAAGAATTTGGAGTATACTGATAATTGATATGTTTTGCGCTGTTCTTCAGGTAGAAATTTGGCACAATTCATACAAATTTAGCCAGAATTGCCTGTGCCCAATTTCAGCAGGCGTTGTTCCCAATGCTAAATTTTTGGGGACCAGTTTTGGGGCATTTTGACTCCCCTGACCCACAATTCTGCCGATCATCGCCCTGTAGATGTAGATGAGGCCCAACGCCAAATTTCAGGACGGCTCCAGGTCCCAGGCCTCACACGCACACCGCTATATCTGTCCGTGAAATCGGCCCAGACTCATTTTTACCCCATTACACATATAAACTTTCCAAATTCGGTGTTCAGACATGTCACGCTCATGAGTGCAGCTTGAAGGGAAGTTGGCATTCATTTTGGACTTTGCAAACTGTTGGATGTCAGTTCTCAATATGCATCACTTGCACTAAGTGCAAAACTTGAAAGTACATGTACTGCTGCCAGCTCCTTCGGTGGCAATGTTTCTCATTGCTTTTGGTGAGATTGCCGAGTGCTGCTTCACACCCAAGTGGGTGGGCAAAGGAACGTAGAAACATAGGCCCCAAGTTTCCACATGATTTGCTCCTGATTTTTAGGAGCAATTGGTGTAGAACGGAGTATCTTAGAAATCGGAATTCTCGTCATTTAGTTTGCTCCAGGTCGAGTCAGTTAGAACAGTTTCACTTTGGAACAGAATTTTCTTTTCAAAAGGGGGCGTGTCCGGCCACTTACACCTGTTTTCAAAGTTTCGTCAGTGAAAACTTACTCCAAACTAACTTAGAATGGAGTAAGTGAAGATTTTTGTATGCTCGAAAAAACCTTGTCTACACTTTAGAAAATCAGGCGTAGGTTACAAATCAGGCGTAGGGAATGGTGGGGGAGGGGGGGTGTTTAAAGGGAAGTTTACAAACATTAAACACTTCAGTTTTACAAATAAAGAGCCATCATCAATAATAAATGATAAATACATCAATAAATCAACCAATAAATCAATTAAAAAAAATTTAATAAGAAATATATTTTTTTTAAATCAATAAATAAAACATTTTCTACTTACCGACTGCAGCACCGGGAGCCCTCCAACAGCGTGCTGGGATGCCCTCCTCAGTGTGTCTCTGTCAGTGTCTCTATCTCTCTGTCTGTCTGTGTCTCTCATTCTCTGTCTGTCAGTGTCTGTGTTTCTGACAGCGAGGGGAGGGGGAGGAGGGGGGTAGAGGGAGAGAGGGGGGGAGCAGAGGGAGGGAAGGGGGAGAGAAGGGGCGGGAAGTGGGAGAAGGAGGCGGGATGGGGGGAAAGGGGAGGGATGGGGGAGAAGGGGATGGGGGAGAAGGGGGAGGGATGGGGAGAAGGGGGAGGGATGGGGAGAAGGGGGAGGGGGGAGAAGGGGAGAGGGGGGAGAAGGGGATAAAGTGGAGAAGGAGGAGAAAGGAGATGGGGGGAAAAAAAGGAGATTGGGGGGAAAGAAGGAGATTGCAGGGGGGGAAGGAGATTGGGGGGGAAGGAGATTGGGGGGGAGGAGATGGGGGGGAAGGAGATTGGGGGGGAGGAGATTGGGGGGGGAAGGAGATTGGGGGGGTGGGGGGGCAGGAGATTGGGGGGTGTGGGGGGGAAGGAGAAGGGGGAGGGAGGCTGAACGGGCCGGGCCCGAGACTTCGGGCAGGGCCCGTCCCCAGCACCAGATTTACAGGTAGGTGGCGTTGGGTCGGGTCGGGCGGGTTGTGGGAGGGAGGTCGGTTTGGTTTGGGTCGGGGGGAGGGAGGGAGGGAGGGAGGGAGAGGGAGGTCAGGTCGGGGGGAGGGAGGTCAGGTCGGATCCAGTCCAGGGGCGGAGGGGGGGAAGCGGGAGTCGGGTCCGGAGGCGGAGGCGGTGGGGGGAGGAGCGGGTGTCGGGTCCGGTCCGGGGGCGGGGGGGGGGGAGCGGGTGTCGGGTCCGGTCCGGGGGCAGGAAGCGGGAGTCGAGTCAGGTCGGGAGGAAGCAGGAGCTGGGCGTGGGAGGAGCCTTATTCCCTCCCACACAGTTTCGGGCGCCTGGAGCTACTGCACATGCGCGCCCACTGTAGCGCGCATGTGCAGAGGTCCTGGCACTGTTTTCGGCGCAGGGACCTGGCTCCACCCCCTACAGCTCCTGCTGTGCTGCGCCGAGGGCCAGAGGACCAGCAGGGAGGTGGAGAATCTGGAGGTTTTTTTTAGGCGCACTTTGTGGCGCGAAAAACGGGCGTCCAGGTCGGGACTGCGCCATTCTAGGCGTGGCTCGAAACTTGGGCCCATAGGAACAAGAGTAGACCATTTAGCCCCTCAAACCTGCTTCACCATTCAATAAGATCATGGCTGATCTGTGACCCAGCTCCAAATATCCGCCTTTGGCCCATATCCCTTAATACCTTTGGTGAACAAAAATCTATCAATCTCAGATTTAAAATTAACTATTGGTCTAGTATCAACTGCCATTTGTGGATGAGAGTTCCAAATTTCTATCATCCTTTGCATGTAGAAACGTTCCCTAGCTTCACTCCTGAAAGGCCTGGCTCTAATTTTTAGGCCATGACCCCTACTCCTAGACTGCCCTACCAGTGGAAGTAGTTTATTTCTACCCTATCAGTTCCCATTGATATCTTGAAAATTTCAATCAAATCATACATTAATCTTCTAATCTCCAGTGAACACAACCCTAATTTATGTATCCGTTCCTTGTGACTTAAGCTGTGGAGTTCAGGTATTGTCCTGGTAAGTATGTGCTGCGCCCGCTGCAAAGCCAATATATCATTCCTAAGATGTGGGGTTGAAATTCAGGGTCTCAGTAAGGTTCGTTACTGCCCACTTGCGGCGACCATGCGGCGGAATCCCATGGCCATTGCTTTGCCGTCATCCAGCCGCCACAACAGAAATTTGGCCCGGCGGTGTGGACCTCCGCCCTAATCGACGGACTTTCGTGGCAGTATGGGACTTGCGGCAGTGATGATGCTCCGCCCCCGAACCCATTTTCAGTTTTAAAAAGCCGATCCTTTTACTGACAGTGCCCCTGTCAGCTATTTGGGTCGGTGTACTATGGGAGAGCACCGGCTGCTGTGGTGAGAGGTTTTTTGTGGATCAAAATTTCTTGAAGCTTTTTGTGCAACATTTCAAAAATGGCAACAGAATTCTGAAAACTTGTGCTGAGTGATAAAACTTTTCCCCTGTCTCTCAGTAGCCGTGGCCGGTGGGAGTAAATCTGTGCTGCACAGAGAGTCGTGCCTCCACCAATAATGGGCTCAGTGTTGGCAGGAGAACGCCCGCTCCACATTGTGCTTGGCAGGGAGGTACGCAGGAGGAGGTGTCGCCGTCGCCAACAAGTCCTCAGGCAGCAGGCAAGGGAGACAGCAGCCATGGCTGCACAACATGTAGAAGGGCCTGCAGATGTCTGCAGACGTCAATGTCCAGACAGCAGGGAGATGGCGTGAGGAGGAGGGTGAGATCCGCTGACCCTCCTCACCAGATAGTAGGCGAGGAGCCTTGCCAGCAGCAGCCTGCAGAGGCTGCACAACATGATGAGGAAGAGGGAGAAGGTGCTCATCCAGCTGGCACGGGAGGGGCCCAGTACATACCTATGGCAAGAAGGCCCTACTGTCCAAGGGTGCACCGGTGGCAGTTTTCCTGCCTACAGCTCAGCAACGGGCAATGTGTGCAGAGGCTGAGATTCATGAAAGATGTCGTGACCGAGCTCTTCAATGTCCTGCGGCCAGATTTGGAGCCTCACACAAGGCTGAGGACAGCGCTCAGCGTGGAGATCAAAGTAACGATAGCTTTGAACTTTTACGCAACGGGCTCATTCCAGTCTGCAAGTCCAGACATCTCCAACATCTCCCAATTCACCATCCATCGATCCATCTGGCAGGTCACTAATGCGCTGTACAAGAAAAGAGTGCAATATATCTCCTTCCCCATGACCAGGGAGAAACATGTGGAGCGCCAGGCCGGATTTGTCTGGATTGCAGGGGGGCCTCACTTACCCATGCTGCCCACATCGGCATCACCAGTACCGGAGGCCACGGGGCGGGGGGGCTCATCTGCAAACAGAAATGGGAGAAAGGCTGTGATGGGGGGGATGTGGTGAATTTACTCATGGAGCCTACAAGTAGCAGACTTTCAGAGACAAAGGCAGAGTAGCTGCTGCAGCACTCAGGGAGATATAGCATTAGAGAAGGGCCTTCACTTACCCTCATCGGCATCGCCAGTGCTGTGGGCCACAGGGATATCATCATGTCTGCCGACGAGTGCCTCGACCCTCACCTCCAAGGGTGTGAGGATTTGTATGTTGGCCTCGCCACCACCAGTCCTCCTTTGCTCAAAGCGATTATGAGTATGTTGGGCCTGCAAAACAGAATGGTTAGTTTGTAGCACCGTGATCATGCATCAGAAATGAGAGCACAAGTGTGTGTCTGTGGCATGCAGCTGTAAATGTGAGATGACAGGGCCTCCATTGCAAACACACATTCATATAAATATATATAGGCCTCAGCAATGAAATGCTGCATCAGTGACTAAAAAGTGAAGGTGAGAAATAAGGGAAGGGTGAAGGAGAGGTTCGCAGATGGAAGATGAGCATTTGGTGGAACAGCTACTCACTTTCATCAAACAAATGATGTTGTTCAGCCTTTTCCTGCATTGGGTCACCATCCTATTATGGTACAGGACTTGCCTCCTTCCCTCGACACCCTGCATCAGGGTCTCCAGCTTGGCGTCGTAAAATCTCATTGTCCTTCTTCCCACAGAAGCACCAGCCATCCTTGCACACAAGTCCTTCCCCCTCAGGGCCTAGCTGCAAACCCAGGCCTTTAAGGCGGCCATGGAGTAGCTGGCTCATTGGCTACAAATCACCCGAAGGGTGAATTTCCATGTGGGAATACCGCCCCAATTAACCCACCCACACCACTGCAAACTATCAGTTTTGAACAGCATTTAGTGCTGGAGGACTTTTTTTTAAGGGAAAAAAGCTGAATATGGATCCATTGGCCACCAGAACCATAGCGGTGCTAATCCTGGGAAAAAGGCAGTAACATCGGCAGCTTTCTGACAGCACTGAATTTCGGCCCCGTGATGCCCAGAACTCAACACAGTGCTCTAGCTGTGGTCTAACTAGGGCAGTGCAAAATTGGTGCAGAATTGACATTTTCAATCTTCACCCATACTTCCAACTCTTAATACTGACATTATACCACCACTGCTGTCATAAAGCAGCACACAATTCGCCCTACAATGTTGCAAACAATGGCACTTTAAATAAATAAGCTACCAGTTTTCCTCGCTGCCACTTACATGTTAGCTTTATCAGCTAGCTCAGTGAGTCAACTGTATAGTAACTTACTTTCTAATCTTCCTCAACAAAAGCACTGATTTTGCACAGTATTTGGAAAAAAGTGTTATACTTAAAAAAAATATTCATCAAATTCACATGTCCTACAAAGCTGCATGCACTTGATACAGAATCTACCCTCTCCCGCGTAGAACAGGCCAGACCAGCTGCAGAAAATGGGCTTTCAGATAATGAATTCCTAGGACCCTGATTCCCAAGGTTAAGACCCAAATTTAACTCAGGCTGGGAATCCGGGCTGCGGGGTCTGAAGCCACCAACCCTCTGGAGCGGGAGGCCCGGGAGATTTTAACTCCTCAGCCTCATTTACAAGCACCGATGGTAATGACATTACTGCTAGCAGGTGGGAGTCAAAATTGGTGAGGGGTCAGACTGCTGCCAGGGGACTATGGAATTGGTGCTCGGCATGGTAAGTAATAATTTTGGAAGGAAGTTGACAAAACAGGGAATTGGGAGGTGGGAGGAGGAGGCCAGAGAGGGGGGGGGGGGCGGAAACCTGAGACATGGGGAGGCCCAAAGTATTCCTATGTGGTCAGGAGAAACATTCCAACTCCTCCCGTCCCATAAGGAACATTAGCATTTAATGACTTGCTTACTACCCTACCGTGTCAGCTGTGGCTCAGTGGGTAGCACACTCGCCTCTGAGTCGAAACGTTGTGGGTTCAAGTCACATTCCAGGGACTTGAGCACATAACTCTAGGTTGACACTCCAGTGCAGTGCTGAGGGAGTGCTGCACTGTCGGAGGTGCCATCTTTCGGATGAGACGTTAAACCAAGGCCCTGTCTGCTCTCTCGGGGATGTGAAAGATCCCATGGCATTGAAGAACAGGGGAGTTATCCCTGGTGTCCTGGCCAATATTTATCCCTCAATCAACATAACAAAAAGCAGATTAACTGGTCATTATCACATTGTTGTTTGTGGGAATTTGCTGTGTGCAAATTGGCTGCCCCATTTCCCACATTCCAACAGTGACTACACTCCAAAAGTACTTAATTGACTATAAAGCACTTTGAAGTGGTTGTGAAAGGTGCTATATAAATGCAAATATTTCTTTCATTCTTTTACCCGGGCCTCCTGTAGCCAGGATCTCTGATACAGCCAGCTTTCTGTGGCAGGTTGGAGACTGCACAGTCCTTAGTCAGGTTTGCCCTTTATATGGTGCACACATCCTGATAACTTCATCAGGATTCGACAGGAGCATTTAAATTAGGTCCCCGCTCTGGTGGGAGCAGCCTTCCCATATCTAAATTCAGGCAAATAAAAATGACGCCTGGTGGGGATGAACACGTCGGGAATGGGGTGGGAACAACCCTCCAGCATCTTAACCTACACCCCCCCCCCATTCCAAACACATCCACATATAATTCCCTCTGGGCAGACAGTTAAAATGGTCCTTTATTTTTGTTTATGATTTAATAGCATTCAGGATGTAAAGCCTAGAGTTGGAAAAAAGCAGTGTCCTTTGTAGAATATAAGGACAACATTGAATATTTGCTAAAACGCTAGCACACAGAGCAACATTGATCAGGCTGCCAGTTAAAATGGTATAAACAGAGACCTTGAAGCATACGGAATGTAAATTGTGTTGCATTTTGCTGAAAAAGGATATTTCTGCATCTAAAATAGAAGAAAGTGTCCTGACAGAGGTCAGTGTTGCCTCAACATATTTTAAAAGTAATTTCTATGTTTGTCATGTAGAATTAGATGCTAATGAAACATAAAACTCATTTACGTGTTCCTCATGGGTTTTGCTGCTTTGGCAGCAGTCCAAGGTGATGGACAGAACAGAGCAGAATGAAGAGAGAGACATTCCATTATTCATTTTAGAAAGATGCAATTTAATGTTTTCAGAGAACGATTTGTAAAATAAAATGAAAGGGGTAGAAATTGGTATGCGTTCCTGAGAGAATGTGGAGATGTCGTCTTTCAGATGAAGCATTAATGCAAGGCCCCGTCTGCTTTCTCAGTTAAATATAAAAGATCCTACAGCACTATTTCGAAGAAGAGCAGGAGAGTTCTTCCCAGTGTCCTGGCCAATATTTATCCCTCAACCAACCTCACTAAAACAGATTATCTAGTCATTATCATATTGTTGTATGCAGGAGTTTACTGTCCACAAATTGGCAGCCTCCGGTACTTGAATGTGTGCCTCAAAGAAGCAGGAGTAGGCCATTCAACCCCTCGAGCCTGTTCCACCATTCCATTCGATCATGGCTTATCTGTACCTCAACCCCATATACCTGCCTTTATTCCAAAGCCTTTGATACCCTTACCTAACCAAAATCTATTGATCACAGTCTTGAAAATTTCAATTGACCCCAGTATCCTTAGCATTCAGAGACAGAGTTCTAGATTTCCACTACACTTTGTGTGAAAAAGTGCTTCCTGATTTCACTCCTAAATGGCCTAGCTTTCATTTTAAGATTATAGCCCCTAGTTCTTGACTACCCCACTAGCTGAAATAGTGGCTCTGCATCTGCCCTGTCGAAGCTCTTCATGATTTTAAACACCTCGCTTATATCATCCCTTGTATCTAGGCAATCAGAACTGGTCACAGTAATCAGATTGCAGCCTGACCACAGCATTGTACAGTTTGATTACAGCTTCCTCTGACCTATTCTATTGTTTGATCGAACATTCTGTTGGCTTTGTTGATTGCTGCTCTTTGTTGGTCATGCATGTTGAGCGTTAACTCCCAAGTGTCTTTCAGCTCCACCCTCAGCTATTTGAACAGCATTCATGGAATACATACATTGCCCATTTTCCTTTCTAATGTGCAATTCATTACACTTGTCTGCATTAAATTATATCCATCTTCGTTCTGCATACTCACATATTTTGTCCTAATAATTGTCTAATTTCTGAACTGCCTCCTTCAATGCCTCTGCCTTCTGAGTTTAGCATCATCTGAAAATTTCTGAAGTAAAGATGCAAAATAATGGTCCCAGTACCAAGCCTTGGGGTGCCCGTCAATCTTCCCCCTTTCCGCCACTAACAGAACTCTAACAAGGAACCATTGCTTCCAATCCTTCAGTGAATTTCTTATCCAGTCCTAAGATTTATCCTGAATCATCACAGATTTGAACTTAACTAATAGCTTTTTATGTGGCACTAAGTCGAATGCCTCTCAAACACTGAGATACATTATAATCATAAGGCTTTCCACAGTCCGATTGGATTGTCAGTCAGGAGCCTGCCCTCCTGAAGTTATGTTGACAATTTTAAGTACATGGGTCCCAAATTTGGCCTTCCCGTTTTTTTCAGCATACTGACGTGAGATGCAGCGACTTTGTACGATCCAAATGACGCCAAAAAGATGTCCCAGGATTCTGGCCCTTCTGCCGACTCTCCCGGGGCTTGGCACAGCGTGCTGAGTCCATTGGAGGGTGGAGCTAGGGCCCTGTGCCTAAAAGAGTGCTGCCAGCTGTCTGCATGCGCAGTAGAGCATTCGCGCATGCGCAGTAGCTCCTCCCATGGTTGTGATGGTGCGTGCCTGCAGCGTGGGACCCAACGTGTCCTGCCCCTATCCCGGGCCGAGTGGCCTGCTGCACAGGCTGGCCGCTGCCTTCCCTCTGAGAGAAGTCCTATTCCTCGGCCGGAAGTCCCTCGGACAAGTGCAATCCTCGGAGAATTGCAGTCCAGTCCTTCGGAGAAGTGCAGTGAAGTCCCTCGGAGAAGTGCAGTGAAGCCCCTCGGAGAAGTGCAGTAAAGTCCCTCAGAGAAGTGAAGTGAAGTCCAGTCCCTCGTGAAGTGAAGTCCAGTCCTTCGGAGAAGTCCAGTTCTCAGAGAGTTGTTGGAGAGTCCTCGGGAGAGTCGGAGTCGGAGAGAGAGTCGGAGTCGGAGAGAGAGTCGGGGAGGTGTCGGAGTCGGCCCGCTGACTTCCCGGGCCAAGTTAGGAAGGTAGAACTTAAGTTTCATTATTTATTTATTTATTATTGATGGTTTTTATGCTTCTTGACTGTTGTTGTGAAGGTGTTTAGAGCTTTACAAGATCCTCTCCACTTCCCTCCCCCCTCATCTCTGGCTACCCGCGCTGATTTCTTAATTCTCCGCAAAGGTTTTCTGTGCCGCCACAAATGGCCACATATGCTGGCTTAACTTAGTTTGGAGCAACTATTAGCTGTCCAAACTGACTTAAATGGCCAAAACGGGCATAGGTGGCTGGTAATGCCCTCTTTTGAAAAAAAACAAAACTAAAAAAAATCCTAACTAACTTACGCTGGCACAAATTAAATGTGCAGAATAGGGATTTTTAAGATACTCCAGAAAAATCAAGTTGCTCGAAAAAAAACTGAGCAACTCCTGGGCAAATTTGGGTCCATTGAGTGCAAGAGATCAGAGGGAGGTTTATAAGTACATGACCATAATTTGTAATCTCTTGTATGCATCATCTACACATGGCTACAATCGACACTTCTGATGGCGACAGGTCTGTTGTTCTCTTACCATGCAATGCGCAACCTAAAAACTCCCTTGAAAACATTTACAGATATTTTAAGGTATTATAATCACTCACTTCTCACTAAATGCTGGGCTCGGTGTTTAAGCCTCAAAGTTGGAGTAGAAAGACTATGTTGATTAGAAATATGGGGAAACGTTGGAATTTCAATAGCATACACAATTACTGCTTTCTCAAATACAGGCTCGGCATGGTGATAGAATACATCTCCTGTGCATATCTCATCTGCCAGTTCGCAGTTGGCAAAGAAATGATCCCCTGATATTACCTTTTCAAATATTCAATTGCCGCATGATGAAACCTGGGAATTTGGATCTACTGGATATCCCACCACCAACTGTTGGCTGCAATTCTCCTTTTTCTTCACACTGCCTGCTAATCTTTCTATTAATTAGAAACCTCTTTGGGAAAACAAAAATTATCTTCTGCCCATTTCAGATATTTGAAAAGCTCAACATGCAATTCATTCATGGACATTTCATTCCAAATTGATACTTTCCATCCCTGAAGACGCAACTCCAATGAAAGACTGGTGACAACATGATGGGGGCGAAATTGAGCCCTGCCCCAAACGGGGCTTACCTGCCATTTTTTTAAGTGTTTCTCCGCCCCAATCCATGGGGCAGAGAATCCAGATAAATTCAAGACTTGAATTTTTTTTTTCCCGGTCGGTGCGGTGTTGCAAGGGGAGGGCCGCTGTGAATTCTGCAGCGACTTTAGTGGCAAACACTGGGCCACTAGGGAAGGTTTGGCCAGGCCAGCGGCCTGGCTCCCAAGAGAGGGTGGCAGGTTGCCTGTTGGCGGCCTGGCCGAACCCGTGGACATGATTGTCACCCGACTTGGCAGTTGGCCAACAAAAAAAAATAAAATGGAGTCACCGGCAGCGTGACCTCCCCTTTAAGAATGGACATGCCACCCAGCCACAGACTGTTCCCCGCTGGGGAAAGCTGTCAGGGGCACCGCTCCCGCGGGGCAATTCCTAGCAGGGGTCGGAAAGCGGATCGCCGGCAGTCGGTAAGGGGTCGGTGCGTGCCTGACGCGACAGGAAAACAGGTGGTGCTGTAACCCGTCCCCGCCGCTTCTGGCCCGGGGGCAATTTTGGACGGGTCCATCCGCCCCTGGTCGGCAAGACCTCTCCACTCCATTCCAGTCCCTTAGAGGTGGTAATGGAGTTTATTGAGAGGGGCGATTTCAGCCCCGATAACTCATGGCAAACACATCAGTGAAAATATTTGCAGGAACAAAGTAATTGCTAGACAAGAAAAGACCAAGGTCCGTTTGGTTTAACATCTGCAATTCTGGTAGTCGCATGATACAACAATAATGGAGTTGTTGACTAATCTTGACAATCAATCGCTATCAATCTACAACAGGCCCAGAAATGAGCTGCGGTAAACCCTAGTGGTGGAGAGCGGTGGGAACCATAGGTCTAAAGTCACCTGTTCCTCCCGAGCATGTTACACATGTTATAATTACCAAATGTCAAGCCTCAAATTACTCCGAAACAGTATTGCGAAATATTATTTTCTGGATGATATCTAATTTACATTTGACTGAGTCAACAATTTCTGCTCTCACCATCTCTCTAGGGACCCTGTATAAAAGATTTACCACTCGTTCACTGAAATAATGGGGTTGGGTCAGATGTTTAAACCCGACACCAACCTGCCCAATTCCGGGTTTAATGGAGGGGAACAAGGTCCGGGCAGCCAATCTGCTCCCAAGGAAGCGGTTGGCAATTTAAATATTTTAATGAGGATGGCAGCCTCTGATTTCACCAGCTTTACAGGTTTTACAGGGGAGAGTGTTTTGATCGGGGGGGGTGGGAGGTAGGGGAGTTTTGATATGGGGGGGGCGAGAGTTTTGACTGGGGGGGGAGTTTTGATATGGGGGGGAGTTTTGATGGGGAGGCGGAGGAGGAGAGTTTTGATGGTGGGGGGAAAAGAGTTTTGATCGGGAGGGGAGAGTGTTTTGATGGGGGTTGGATGCTTTGATATGGGGGGGCAGGGGGAGTTTTGATGGGAGGGGATGACAACTGTTTTTATTTGGATATTTTTGAAAAAATTATGTAAATATGTTTCGGCTCTTTAATACTTTTATTTTTGTAGTTTAAGCTTTCATGAATGCTTCTGTTGTATAGTAAATTAACTTTGCGAAGTTTGTCATATGATGCCCTGTATAGCTGTTTGAGCCTATTCACATTCTTTAGTCAAGTCATTAGGTACCTACCTGCACTGATTTCTTAACTCTCCACAGGGGTTTCTGTGCAGCGCTGGCCTAAGTTAGTTTGGAGCAACTATTAGCTGTCCAAACAGGCTTAAATGGCCAAAACGGGCATAGGTGGCTGGTAACACCCCCTTTTGAAATAAAGAAACAAAACTAAAAAAATCCTAACTAATTCATTTACACTGGCACAAATTAAATGTGCAGAATGTGGATTTTTAAGATACTCCAGAAAAATCAAGTTGCTCCAAAAAAACGGAGCAACTCCTGGGCAAATTTGGACCCAATATTTCACCAAAAAGAAAAATAAATGAAAGCAGTAAGCTCATTGTGGTTCATCTGAAAGATGCATCTCCAGCAAAATTGCTAAATCTGTTGCTGATTAAATCATAAATTGTTCGGCTGTGCTTCATTAAACAGCCAATGATTATTGATGTGCTTTTTAAGATGTGTGTCATTCAGAAAGGTAATTACATGCTACAAATTGAAAAACTGTAATACTGTCCCCCTCACTTGTTTTAGCAATTAAATTCGAATTTTACAGATGGCTGATTGCTCTGTATGCTACAACAATCTCTGGAGACTCAAAGTAAGAGTTAATTAGTCCAGTGACAGTGTATGCATTAATGCTGTGTACAATCGTGTAATGCCTATAAAGCAAGTGTATTATCCAACTACAGCTGAATGTATTGTTTGCAAAGGTAACGATCATCCATTTGTTGTAAACTGTTCACTTCATAACAAGATACTTAATTAGTGTGGACGACACAGAGGCAAGTATTTTAATAATGTAGGAAATCAGTTAACATAACCCTATGTCAGGAAAAGGACTTCAGCTGCTGTCAATCACTTGACAGGGTTACTCAGACTGGCATCTCTTGGTGTAAAACAATTTTACTACAAGCTTGTGAATGTCTGGTCATCTAATTAAATAAGCAAATATAAACTAATCTAATCACCAGCGACAGTAAAACAACTTTAAAATGGAGCCAGGTTAACTTGATCCAGGAATAAACGGGAGCAAGCTGCATGGTAGCAAATTCCTACAAGACCACCAAAAATAGATCAAACATCGTTTACCTCATTGCCGCTTGTGGGACCTTCCTGTGCACAAATTTGGTAGCCTGATTTCCCTGCAAAACATTGACTACACTACAAAAGTAGTTAACTGGCTTTGAAGTGCTTTGTGACATCCTGAGGATGTATAAGGTGCTTTCAAGAGACTGAAGCACAAAAATCTACGCTAACACTCCAGTGCAGTGCTGAGGGAGTGCTGCACTGTTGGAGGTGCCGTCTTTCGGATGAGACATTAAACCGAGGCCCTGTCGGCTCTCTCAGATGGATGTAAAAGATCCCATGCCTCTATTTCGAAGAGCAGGGTATTTATCCCCGCAGTCCTGGACAATATTTATCCTTCAACCAACATCACTAAAACAAATTATCTCGTCATTATCACATTGCTCTCTGTGGGAGCTTGCTGTGCACAAATTGGCTGCGGTGTTTCCTACATTACAATAGTGACTACACTTCATTGGCTGTAAAGGACTTTGGGATATCCTGAAGTCATGGCCGCACAGCACTACCCCCCAGACATCAAGATCCACGGCGTGGCCCTGGACAACGTGGACCACTTCCCCTATCTCAGGAGCCTCCTATCAACAAGAGCAGGCATTGACGACGAGATCCAACACCACCTCCAGTGCACCAGTGCAGCCTTCGGCCGCCTGAGGAAGAGTGTTTGAAGACCAGTCCCTCAAAACTGTCACCAAGCTCTTGGTCTACAGAGCCGTAGTAATACCCGCCCTCCTGTATGGCTCAGAGAAGTGGACCATGTACAGTAGACACCTCAAGTCGCTAGAAAAATACCACCAGCGATGTCTCCGCAAGATCCTGCAAATCCCCTGGGAGGACAGACGCACAAACATTAGCGTCCTTGCCCAGACCAACATCCCCAGCATTGAAGCACTGACCACACTTGATCAGCTCCGCTGGGCAGGCCACATAGTTCGCATGCCAGACACGAGACTCCCAAAACAAGTGCTCTACTAGGAACTCGTCCAGGGCAAACGAGCCAAAGGCGGGCAGAGGAAACGTTACAAGGACACCCTCAAAGCCTCCCCGATAAAGTGCGACATTCCCACTGACACCTGGGAATCCTTGACCATAGACTGCCCTAAGTGGAGGAAGTGCATTCGGGAGGGCACTGAGCTCCTCAAGTATCGTCACAGAGAGCATGCAGAAATCAAGCGCAGGCAGCGGAAGGAGCGTGCGGCAAACCAGGCTCCCTGCCCACCTTTTCCCTCAATGACTATCTGTCCCACCTGTGACAGAGACTGTGGTTCTTGTATTAGACTGTACTGCCACCTAAGAAATGCTAAGAGTGGAAGCAAGTCTTCCTCAATTCCGAGGGACTGCCTATGATGATAATGATGATATGGCCTCTGTTGACCTGCTCAACAGCTCCCTTGGTTCTGCCTTTGAAACCATCATTCCCCAGCAAGTTATTTACTGTTTCACATTCCCTCTATTTTTTGTGGTATAGTTTCCGCTGCTGCTGCCTGAGACCCAGCACATCAGGTACACAACAGCCGGTTTTTCCCCCCGATTTGACTTCACCATCTCTATCCCAGAGGTGTGTAGATGCTCAGTCGTTGAGTATATTCAAGACTGAGATCGATAGATTCTTGGGCACTAAGGAATATGAGGAAAGGGCGGGAAAATGGAGTTGATGTAAAAGTTCAATCATGATCTTATTGAATGACAGAATAGGTTCGAGGGGTCGTATGGCCTATTCCTGCTCCTATTTTTTATGTTCTTATCTCCAGCCGTGCCTTCTTCTGCATGCCAAATCCCCCAGAATCATTGTGAACAATTCAATCCTCTTCTAAATAACCAGCCACGTCCTTGGACTCCTCTCTCTCATATCCTTCATTGTAATCTCCCAAGGAACATGTGAGAGCTTATCGACTTATTTGTCTCAAAGGTTGAGACTATGTAAATGTCTACCTCAGCTATGGCCTCCTTTTCTCACATGGCTCGAACTCACTTTGTTTTAATGGAACCAGCACATCTCCAGCAATGGTTTCTTCTCTTTTCCCATGATTCAAACCTTGTCCCCCTCCTTTTCTTCTTTCCTAGGTTGCCCCTCACCAAATTCATTCACAGGAATAGAGTCAGTTTTTATATTTTGGCACATTACCCATTGTCCATCCATTCAATAACTCCTTTGATTGTACAACCACATTGGTGTTGTCACAATGATTGTCCATCATCAAGTTGTGAATAAGCCAGAATGCCTTACTTTGACTATTGTAATTATTGGCATCATATTCAGTAACCACCAAAAACTTCCACATCCTTATGCCCAACTATATCCCCCTTTTTCTTTAGTGGGTCAATAATTATGGAGAAAAGCAGGTATGCTGTTCATTTTTAATCAAAGGAAGAATTTCACCCTCATTTCTTGATATTTTTATATACTGTAAGCCCTATAAAGTCCAAAATGATTGGCTCCAATGGATTGTATTGTTATAAGAAGGGAGTGTATCTGAAGTAATATTAGTGTCACATTTTTAAAGTTCATCAAATGCATGCGCTCAATTAAAGGTACACTGATCAATTAACACTTCCACCCTAAAATGTTTCACTAACTCTTGTACTAATGAATTAACATGTTAATTTTCTACACTGCTTGCACCACTGACATAATAAGCTTACAATATTATTTCTGATTGTCCTACACAAGTATTTCTAAAAACTAGAGCTCAACCACCAGAAATATCGAAGTCCTCGCTACTAACTCTGGAATATATCTTTTGTTTATAAAGATGGCGTTTGTTAGATATGTGGACTTGTATATACTCTGTACAGCCACCAGAGGGCTCATTCCCTGGAGTCCCAAGGGATCCCATAATCCCTTGGGAACACAGGTATTTAAGAAGGCTTCACAGGTTGGAGAGGCACTCTGGAGACCTGCAAAAAAAGACTAAGGTCACACTTTACTTTGAGCTCACAGTGTTCAGTCTGACTCTTTCTCCATACATAACGGCGTTAATGCCATTTTTCTTCACAATTTATTGACTTGCTAATGAACATCATAGATGCATGGTTTTGAAATGTATGATTTCTGAAAATTGAGATTTTGTTAGTGGAAATGGACAATAAAACTGCCAATCAAAATGTCTCAATAATAATGAGCCTCCAACATGATTCAAACAGCTTAGATCCAATTAACTGAGAGGACTGTTAAAAAGTTAATCGGGCTGAGATTTTAGAACAAAATAGAACAAAGAAATTTGAGCAAATACTGTGATAAAGACCAGGCATTAAATGATTTACTAATTAACCCTGTTATAGAGAAACAGAAGCAGATTTTCAGTTTTATTCACGAGCCGCATAGGGCTAATTGGAAATCCAGATGTGGCTAATTGCATTTTTGATTAGGAAACAAAAATGAGGAATAGACACCGTCATTGGGCATGTGATCTTAATACTCACACTCACACGGTGTTTGCATGTGCACTTAAACCTTTTTGTGGATTTGTTGGTAAAATCGTAAGACAAAAAGTAGATTGGAAAAGTGCTTTTTTTGATCATTGTGTATGCTTAACTTCCTTGTTTACTGCTCCTCGATTATCTGCTAACATGGTGTGCAATACGGGGGGAAACAATGAGGTAACCACTACTGGCCAGTGAAAAACAGCAAGCCCAACCAATTACGACCATTTCAACGAGGGCATGTCATGGCAAAGAACATGCAGCATCCAACCATGTTCTGGATGGAGAGTCGGACAGACCTGGCATGCCTCGTGTGTGAGTCAATATTTTCAGCAATCAGTGTTTGTAACTACTGGACAAAAAACTAGAAGCTGCACTAGGAACAATTCATGCAGAATTGCAAACTTTGGTTAAAAAGAAAGACTACACTCAATGGAGGTAAATGTTTGTTAAATAAATATACATATAGAAATGAGAACATTTGTGAGCAAAGACCTGAGAAACTAGGGAGTAAACAAGTGGCTCAAAGGTAAAATACTGTGGGCTAGAAATTGGTCTTTTGGTGCTAGTGGATTTTTTCCGGCAATTTTCACCAAAAATACTGTTGAAAATACCACTATTTTTTAAAGGGGTAAAATTGGCAACCATATGCACCCGACATTAAAAATCAGCGTTGCACGAGGATTCGCGGTAAAAACCATGGTCCTCGCCAACTTTAGCCTGAGGTCGATTACCGCTAAAAAGACCCTGGGAGGAGGGAAAAAAAATCACAAAATAAAATTGCAAAAATAAAAAAATTACAAAATCACAAAACATTTACAAGACCTTTAACTAAGTAATTGCTGCAAAATAATTAAAAATAAAAACTTTAACTTACTTTTTTGCAGGTCTTTGTACTTACCGCTGTTTCTGAGGCTGCAAAGCAGCTTCTTACCCATGTTTTTGTTCTTCCTAACTCCGGGTGCACCAAATGGCCAATTTTAAGCGTTCAAATTTTTCTTGTGTCGGCGGTCCACTTTTCAGCGATATTTCAAAACCGCTGGCGCAGAACTTTGGCCAATTTCGGGAAGTACCTTTTACCATCAAAAAAGGTGAAATATCGCTGAGAAAATGGGCCAAAGGCGGGTCAATTTCTAACCCTGTGGATGCTGTAAATCTGAAATATAAACAGAAAATCTTAGAAATACTCAGCAGGCCAGGCGACATCTAAGGAGAGAGAACAACAGAGTTAACTTTTCAGGCCAGTGATCTTCCCTCAGAACTGGAAAATATTACAGAAGTTGTTATGTCTTTTATAATCTTCTGAATGACTCCACGAGGTCTAGTATTGTACTTGCGCTGTTGTGACCTTAGTCCCATTTATTCTAACTCCAGAGTGAGGCACAAGCATGGTGGACAGCCTTTTATTCCGGACCCTGCACACCTATGCAGGTGACCCTCAGGTCTCCCACCGCAGTGCCCTCTGGTGGCACACCTTTTGTGACTATACAGTTAGTATATATGGTCTACATACATGACATCACTTCCCCCCAAGTCTTTAATGCAAATTGACTCATACATTGATGGTGACATGGGCTTTCTGGTTGACCATTGGAGGGTCACTTCTAGTTTGGGTGGGTTGGTAGTGAGATTTGTTGCCAGTGGTGGTCCCCATGGTTTCTGGTTGTTAGTCCATGACTACTCCATTATCCCCCCCACACAGAGATCATGCTAATGGCCCATTACATGCAAGTTACAATCAAGTTCATCACATGGGTTTTACGTTTACATCTTGGTACATTTGTTGGGTGGATTACAGTTGCGTTTCTTTTTGTGTGGTACATTTACATGATCAGTCCAAGTATCTCAGTACAGGTACACAAGGACAGTCTAGTTCCAGCACGGCCGGATGAGATCCGGGTCGTCTGGTGGCAGCGCAGCACCCCATGCTAGTGGGTCTGTGGGCGAGGTGAGCTCATTTTGCTCGAGTTGCCGGAGCTCAGGGCTCTTGCCGTTACTCCTAATGTCGGGCAGGCCCAAAGACAGCTGATGTGTCTGTGGCCTCCCTGTCCTTTTTATTTGCACAGTGTCACTGCTGCTCCCTGGGAAGCGGTCTGAGCAAGTGAGCGTTTCGTCTAAGCAACGGTGGGGCTGCCTCGTCTTGTCTAGCAGTTCACAGGGGACTGCTGACTCGCTTTCCTTGAGGGCATCATTGTGAGCACTCTCTAGTTTGGGATCCTGGCTGGTCCAAGTCCTGTTCAGAGGAGCCATTGCGGGTGACCCTTTGCTCTTGGACATTGCCGTAGTGGCGAGTGGGTTTGTGGGCTGCGCCTTTTCCACCCAGGTGGTGGGCAATGATAGCCGACTGCGAGCATAGGTGCAGTTTACTGTTTCTGGCCCGTGGCGGTTCATGACATCAGGTGCCTGCAATGTTAAACTGACCTGAGGCAGGGTATCGCTACTGGTGCCTCTGCTCGCCGGGGATCATTTACTCTGCGGCTTGTCTACCTCTGTCAGCTGTGGGGGCACTTTATGATACTTTGTTCTGGTTCCCGGGATGCAGGCTACAGCATTGGGTAGCCCACTGGACCTGTATATGACCGTTAGGTGTTCGCCCGCTCCATTGGCTGATTGCACTTTGCATCCGACATCACTCAACAACATTTAGCTTGTTACAGCTGGACTTTTACTTTGGTTACCAATTTCAAGCAGTTCATTCAAAAATGGCGGGTTGCTGGCCTCCTTTAAAATGGTTTTACTACTTTTACCCCAATCGTCTTCCTTGTGTGGAACCACGTGTCGTTGCTCCATTAGCGCTGCACCTCGTGGTTTGGAGGCCACCTTTTCCTGTCCATGATGTCGACTGTCGTGATCTTCTTTCCCAGCGATTCTGCCACTGAAGCTGGGAAGGCGCTGCCGGATCCAATCTTCCTCCCCAGGAGTCCTGCCACTGAAACCGGGAAAGTGCGCTCGGGTCGCCTTGGGGCCGGATCATTGCCACTCAGTCCTGAGAGTGAGTCATCATCTGCTTGGAACTGTAGCTTGAGGTCATGATCGCCTGGCTTATGCTGATGGCCTCTGCAGAGTGACAGTGGTTTCGGCAGGCAGTAGCCTGTGAAGAAGGGCCTCATGACTGATGCCAATTATGAAGACATCCCGCAACGCATCAGCGAGGGCTGCGGCGAATTCACACGGACCTGCCAGCCTCCTGGGGTTGGCAGCGTACTTCGCGATTTCCTGGCCCTCGGGATGGCGGATGCTCACCTTTGGTTTGAGTTGGTCCTGAATTGGCACTTTCAGCTCCTCGTATGACTGGGTCGTTGTTTTCTCTGGTGCAAGCAAGTCCCTGACAAGGCCGTAGACCGCGAGCCCACAAGTGGTCAACAGGTTAGCTCTGCGCTTATCTGCCAGCGTGGCCAGATCATCACCTACCAAAGCTGCGCAATATTGGTCGAGCCGCTCTGTAAAGGCTTCCCAATCTTCACCCTCTGAGAACTTTTCTAATGCACCAACGTTAGTCATTTTTGCATGAAAGTTCGTAATCTCATCGCCAGTTGTTATGTCTTTAATACTCTTATGAATGACTCCACAAGGTCTAGTATTGTACTTGAGCTGTTGTGACCTTAGTCCCATTTATTGTAACTCCAGAGTGAGGCACAAGCATGGTGGGCAGCCTTTTATACCAGGCCCTGCACACCTATGCAGGTGGCCCTCAGGTCTCCCACCGCAGTGCCCTCTGCTGGCATACCTTTATGACTATACAGTTAGTATACATGGTCTACATACATGACAGAAGTAACACGTTTTAAGCAAGCACGGAGGCGGGGAAAGGAGATGCAAAAACATGTTCTGCCAGGCAGAGGAGGGGGATGGTGGATGGGGACTGGTTGGCCCTCCAATCAAGGAAGAAGCAGAGGGTCCATACACTGTCTGGTGGGGATGGAGATGTAGAGGGATTGGACATTCATGGTGAAAAGGTTAGGGCCAGGAAATTGCAAACTGTTAAAGTGGGGGAGGGCGTAAGAAGGGTCGTGATTGTAGGTCGGAAGAGACTGAACAAAGAGTTGAGATAGAATGAAATAAGTTCCATGGGCCAAGAATAGGCTGAAACAATGGGTCTATCAGGACAGTCCTGTTTGTGGATCTTGGAAAAGAGGTAGACGCATGCTGTGCAGGGTTGGAGGCCTATGAGGTTGGAAGCCATGGGGAGAAGATCTCCAAAGGAGATGAGATTAATGACGGTCTGGGAAACCGTGGCTTGATGTTTTTAGTGGGGTTGTGCTCTGTAGAAGGATTTACAAAGAGTTGGTATTCAGCTTCCACAAAATAGAGGTCTGTTCACCAAATAACAACAGCTCGCCCTTGTCTGTAGGTTGAATGACAATGTTAGGGTTGGACCTGAAAGACCAAAAGCAAGTTCAGAGGGAGGTAGGTTAGTGGAGTGAGGGGAGTAGAGAAATTGAGACAGCTGATGTCACGCCGGCAGTTCCCAAAGAAAAGATCTAGAGAGGGTAAGAGGCCAGAGAGATGGGTCCAGGGAGAATGAGAATCCTGAAGATGTAAACAAGTCATGTCTAGTTGCTGGTGCTCCTTTGATTTGGAGGCCATCAGGGAGCACCAGGGAGTGTGAGGAGATTAGCACCAAAAGGGCTGAATTCTACTTATGGATGTGTCACTGAGATTGGTCAGTAGAATTGAAAAAGTTCCTTTGGAAATTAAGGATACAGGAGGATGTTTAGTTCTAGTTATTTTAATAGTTCCTGTGGTCATTTTTGTAGTAGAAGGTGGAGGTGTTCATTGTCTAGTATATGTAGAAAGGTGTCTTTGCAAAATCAGAAAGTGCATTTCTGACAGTGAGTGAGAAGAGTTAACAGCACAGGTACGATGGGCCGAATGACCTCCTTCTGTGCTGTAAGTTTCTCTGAAGTTAAGATTGTATGTCAAGATCAACACGATATTTAGATGTACTACTTTAGATTGCTTCTCCTAGTCCTTTCTTGCGTTCACTTTTTTTTAACCGTATCTTTCCAGTAGTCAGCCTTAGCAAATCTGGGGTTATTGCTAGCTGGTAAAGATAAACACATTGGAAGCTGGAGTACTGGCACCATATAAACCCAATATAAAAGTGGCTTTATCCCTCTACTCCCCTTTTCTACCACCTCTGGAAGAATCCTAACTTTGAGTTAATATCATCAACAAATAACCCCTTTGAGATTAAGAACTGATCCTGCAGAGAATCATGGAGTGAACTCATCTGTACCACGTCACTGCACAATGCCTTTTTTCAGAACTTTTTACATTAAAACACTAATAAGATACTTAAGGTATAGGGCTATAAATTTGGCAGGTTTGTGCCCATTTTACCGTCATGGCGGAGCGGTAAAAGTACTTTATTTGGTGCTAAACGTGGCACACAAAATTTAGCGTCTGCCGGAAAATTCGGCAGCGGTTTTGCGCCGTCAATAAAAATGATCACCCGCCCGTTTTTTTTTACCATTTTTATGACGTCAATCAGCGTGCAATGCTCCACTATTGCCGCGGGCAGAAAATTCGCCGATATCGCCATTTTTACCGCCCACCCAAAAACACGCCCGAAAAAAATCAAGTCTTACCAGGTTAGACCCAGGGCGCACCCAGGGTTAACGACGCTATCTTGAAAAACAGAGCAGAAGTTCAGTGCATAAAAGGATTTGGACGGAAAGCTGCATTTTACATGTTGAGGTTTTTGTGAGTTTATAGTTTGTTTTTAAGACTGTTTAAGGACATTTAAAAGAATTGGGGCTATAAGATCTCTGCCATTATTGCTAGCTGCTTTTTCTATGCAGCATCGAGCTGGAAGAAGGCTTATTCAAGAGCATTTTGAACGTAATCAAAGAGCTCGCAGACGTATGGGGAGGAGGCCTTACCCCCCATGCGTTTACAGGAAACATCGCTCATACTTGCAGCTGTCTGAGGTACAGTGCATTCAAAGGCTGGGCTTCCGAAAAGAGGTGGTCACAGAGATATGTCAGCTGATAAAGGCAGACCTACAGCAGCATCAGGACTGTACTGCCTGTCGAAGTGAAGGTAACTGCGGCACTTGCGTTCTATGCCACCAGCTCTTTTCAGGCATCAGCAGGTTACATATGCCCCATCTCGCAGCACACTATACATCACTGCATTTGCCAGGTGATGACTGCACTGTACATACGCAGGATGGACTTTATAAAGTTCCCAATGACCAAGGAGGAACAGAATGAGAGGGCTGTAGGTTTTGCATGAATTGCTAGCTTTCCCAAGGTTCAGGCTACCATTGATTGTACGCACATCGCCCTCCGAGCACCTTTGGAGGATCCAGAGTTTTACCGAGACTGAAAGGGATTCCACTCCCTGAACGTACAGATCGTGTGCGACCATACTTACCGCATCATGGCAGTCAATGCCCAGTTTCTAGTGAGCATTCATGATGCTTTCATCTTGCGTGAGAGCACTGTCTCATACCTGTTTGAGCATCAGCCACAAGGCCAGAACTGGCTGCTGGGGGACAAAGTTACAGCCTCGCCACCTGGCTCATGACTCCCCTCTAGAACCCTCAGACACAAGCCGAGCATCACTGTAATGACAGCCATATAGCCACAGGCAACTTTGTCGAAAAGACAACTGGAGTGCTCAAGCAGTGCTTCCGATGCTTGGACCACTCTGGAGGCTCTCTGCAATACTCCTCTCAGCAGGCCGCTGAGTTCATTGTGGTGTGCTGCATGCTACACAACTTAGCCATCATGAGGGAACAGGATTTGCCACTGGAGACGGCAGGACCATCTCAGAAGAGAGGTGAGGAGGAGGAGGATGAGGAGGACGAGGAGCATGGCGATGAACCCATGCCACCACCCCCACCATCACCACAGGGGAGGCCTCGTGAAGCTTTTGCCACTGCAAAAGTCTTCCGTCAGCAGCTCATAATTCAACTCTTTGCTTGAACAGTGAACAACACGTTTCACCGTTGCCTGCCCACTCTATACCACCATGTTGACTATTGCCCCTCTTATCCTGCAAATGAGACACTGCACAAGAAGGTTAAGGTGAACAAAAGAATTTATGAAACATTTGTAAATTTATGAAACTTCGTCAACTTTAATTTTGCAACTTAAATATATTTTTAACTTGAACACAATTTGTAAAACTTTTAAAACTTTTATAAAATAACCAAAACAGCAAAACAGCAACAAAACAAGAACAACCCCTACACCGAATGTCTTTTAACTGCAGCCGCCTTTCCCCCCCTGATCTTAACCACCGCCCCCCCCACCCTTGCTTCTTGCCCCTACCCCTACCTGTGTTGGCACCAAGATGGTATGCAGCAAGGCACGCAGAGCACTGCTATTGTTGGGAGAAAGACAATGGAGATGCCATTGGACCCCCTGGAGAAGCTCAGGGTATGGAAGGCCCTGATTCTGAGTCGGAAGGCTCTTGTTTTGCCTCCGCACTCACGGGTGCTGTCGGTCTGGGTGCTGTGACACTGGGGACTGCAGTGCCAAAAGTCAAGACCATCAATTGCCACTGGGCATTGACAATCTCGGTGTTCTCCCACGTTGCAGCTACAATCTGCGACATGTCTCCCTCATGTCTGCAGATAGTGCTGCAATGTTGCCAGAAATTCCACCCAGGACCTCGAGCAGCTATCGGCTGAATTCAACGTTCTCCCTTGACTTTCCCACCATAGCCAGGTGTGCGTCTGCCTGTCTTTCAACAGACCGGCTTTGTCGAATCAACCTGCGAAGAGACAGCATACGGGGTTCTACCCTGTGGGTGCGTTGCTGCGCATGATGTGGACCCGCTGCCTCAGAAGGAACAAAGCCTGTAAATGTGGCTTCCTCTGAGGAATTTGTGGCCGCAGCTAAAAGAGGTGGTGACTGCATTGGCCCTCCACCCACTCCACCACTGCCCGCCGCAACAGCTTCATCACCTTGTTCCTTCTGTGGAGGGTCCTCAGCGTGGCCCTCATCTGCCTCCTGCACCCACACAAGATGGGCTGAGGTGGAGGCTTTGATAGGAGGATGTGGCGCCTCAGAATCCTCATCTTCAAAATAGAAAACAACAGATGAGTGCTTAGCAACAGGGGAGGGGGCAGGGTGACATGAGAAGGTCACATAGAGCAGGCCTATTTGAAGAACCACCACTATTGCATTTTTTGTCATTGAGAGACACTGCATCACATTACCCGAACCCTAGTCCACAGACACTGTATCACATTGCCCTATCCCAGCCCGGGGATTTTGCAGGACTTACTCTCAGTTCTGAACATGGGCTCAGCAACCGCATGGGTAGTTGACCTCCTGGAGGCAGCAATCAAACCAGTCACTCTCTCCTCCAGGTCTGTTAATGGATGTGTTTGGGGCAGACCGCCACCTGTGCATCGCTGCTGGCGGCGATTGTGGGACAATCTTTCCTACAATAATGACACTAGCAATGGTTACCAGAGGGCCCATCTGCTCTTGTGGCACACACAGATAGCCATCAAAGCACTTATACCATACTATGTGCATTTAATATAGTCGTCTGTTTAATGGCCCTGGTAGTTGCACATGGTTCATGAGGAAGACATTGACGAGCAGAAACATCTCTTAAGATGTCAAAAAGCAGTATAGCAATGTGTAACGATCATTCATGGTAAATAAGATGCAACATTAAGCTTACCTATAGCAACATGCGTCAGATTTATAATTCAAGTAATCAAGGAGTGCATCAATAAAAATACGACTTACTCTCACGACCCTGCAATGGTCATTCCACCTTTTCCTGCATTGTTGGTAGTCCCTGGGAATGTCATCAACTGAGGAAACCTCCTCAGCAACACAGGTCCAAAATCTCCTACATCAGCTGGGGGGGGGGGGGGGGCGCGGCGGGTAGTTTACTTCGACCCCTCCTATTAAACTCTCCCCATCTAATTTCAATTGCTTTCATTGCCTCATTTGCATCAGAACTAAATTTCTTGGCCCTCTGCCTGCTATAGTCACCCTGCATCTTCTCTGATCTGTGAAAAATGGCAGATTGAGACCTGGGTATACTGCGCATGCTCAAGCACACCCTAACAGCTGACCAGAATCGCGGAAGAAAAAAAAAAATCGGAAGAAAATAATAGGCGGGAAAAAACATTTGCACATGCGGAGAAAGTCTGGGTTTTTTCAGATCGTTGAATTCGGCTCCAGTGCACAAATGCCATCGTGCAAGATCAGATTTACCGCTATTGCTTTCACTGGTCACCGTTTGGCGAATTTTGCGGTGTCCAGCGATAATGGTATTGCAGCGCTAAAAAAAATGTGCAATTGTCGCCAAAATAACGGCGATAGCACTATTTTCCGAATTTCTAACCCGAAATAGTTTCTTTTTTTAGTTCCTTAGACTCAACCTTCTTGTTCTTGCTTAATCTTGATCTCTCAGGGAAACCAGATCTAGAAGCTTCATACTTTTGGACAAGGCGTTAAACCGAGGCCCTGTCTTCCCTCACAGGTGAGCATAAAAGATCCCATGGCATTATTTCGAAGAAGAGCTCGCGTGAATTCCTAACAGTGAAATAATACATATAAATATATATATTGAAATCCTTTAGTTGTACTCCTTGAAATAAGAAACATAAAAAATTTACAATTTAGTGCTAAGCTGTTCTTTCTTAAAATATTTTTTTTATACACATTTCTTTTCTTGTATTTCTGAGCATCCTCTTCAGAATTACAAGCTGACTCAAAGATTCAAACAGCTACAATTCTTCAAAGATCTCAGAAAATAGTTTTCAGAACTTTGTGGATTTTGAATAATTGTCTGTCATACATAAAACTCAGCAAATCATAAGAGGAAGTGCAGAAGGAAGAGGCATTGCATTTATATAGTGCCTTTCATGATCTCAGGATGTCAAAGTGGTTCAAAGCTATTGAACTACTTTTGAAATGTTCTCACTGTTGTATTTTAGGGAAACACAACAGCTAAGTTGTGCACAGCAAAGGTCCCACAAACAGCAAAGAGATAAATGACCAGATCATCTGTTTTAGTGATGTTGATTAAGGGATAAATGTTTGTTAGGATACCGAGAAAACACCACTGCCATTCTTCAAATAGTGCCATGGAAACCTTTAAGTCCACCTGAGAGTGCAGATGGGGCCTCAGTTTAAAACCTCATCTGAAAGATGGCATCTCTGGCAATGTAGCACTCCCTCACTACTGCACTGCTCATATGCTCAAGCCTTTAGTGGGGATTGATCCCATGACCTTCTGACGCAGGTGAGACGATTATGACTGAGCAAAGGCTTATGAAAAGGTGTCTTTAAAATTAAGCTTGGTTCCTCCAAACTTGGAACTCTTATATTCAGTGAAACTTGGTACAAAATTCTGACGACAGCTCGGTTTTAAACTTTATCTATCGGACTGGATTTAAAGGGACAGTCACAAGGCTAAAATTAGACAAAAAATTGTGTTTGTCACAGGACAGATTTCTCCCAGCAATACATCTTTACTTTTATTCTAAGACTCTGTCTTAAGACTTTGGACCAAGATCTCACTAGTTGGTACTTTACATTGTAATATAATCTCATAGATGTTCATAATTAATGTAACTTTGTTTATTCACTGAACAGAATATGTATTTTTGCAGGATTCTTTTAAAATTTGTTTTTTATTTTACTATTTTTTGGATTTATGGAGAGATCTGAAAAATAACTAAATTACTTCAAGAGTAAGACAGCCTTCTTGAACAATCTCAGTACTCTGAGTCAGATATTGACATAATCTTTTTTAAAAGAGTCATTTAGAGTACGAATACGGTATTAAAATATCACAATAATATATACAGGGCATAAGCATTATCTAATATTTTAATTGAAGTGCTGTTCAAAAGCAAAATAATCCTCTTGGAAATTGAATAGACTCATTGTTTACTACATTGCTTTCTGTAATGTATTATTTACAAAGTTCCCAAGTGGTGTGTTAAAACATGTATAGTGTTTGCCGTAGGGAAACAACCTGATGAAAAGAAGCAGTTGTTTAAGCTTGCTTTTGATAACAGGCACTAAGAAACATAAGGAGAAGCTTGTTGATTCCAGCCTCTTCCAAGTTAACATTGGTAAACGTGTCAACATTCACATTTTTATACCTCCTACATACTTGAAATGCTTAAAATCACCTAACAAGCCCATCAATCTCCTGATAATCTCTTGAACAAGGGGGTTTGCAAAATGCCTTTCAAAATTGTACGTTTCAATGACAGTTTGAAGTCTACAGCTTATATCATTTAGCATAACACTTAAGGACATGCTTATTTTTACTGCAAAAATGACCACCATGCTCCAACCTTTGTTTATGATTGGTCCCCTTGGAGATAAGCCACACCCTGAATTTTCACCGGAATGTGTAACTGGAAACGCCCATCCCAAGGTCTCACTGACTTTGCAAATTGTAACTCAATCCACTTTGACTTCCTAAAGCGACTGAGAACAGAGCGCCCCAGAAGACAGCAAAGACCAGCCAAAGTGCCTTACCCCAGTCCAAGTACATCCCTCCCTCAGCCGAAGTGCCTTACCCCAGTCCAAGTATATCCCTTCCCCAGCGAAAATGCCTTATCCCAGTCCAAGTACATCCCTCCCCCAGCCAAAGTGCCTTACCCCAGTCCAACTGCATGCCTCCTCCTGCCGAAGTGCCTTATCCCAGTCCATCCCTCCTCCAGCCAAAATCCCATACCACAGCGCAAGTACATCCCTCCCCAGCCAAAGTGTCTTACCACAGTCCAAGTGCATGCCTCCCTCAGCCGAAGTGCCTTACCCCAGTTCTACATCCCTCCCCCAGCTGGTGCCTTACCCCAGTCCACGAGCATGCCACCCCAACCAAAGTGCCTTACCCCAGTCCAAATGCTTGCCTCCCCCAGCCGAAGTGCCTTACTCCACCGCAAGTGCAACCCACATGCCATGGAATTAATGTAAAAAATGTAATGAAATTTATTGACAATAAAAGACAAGTTGCATTGCACAAAACTCTCCAAACATGATTAGCACGAGCATCGCTCATATGTGTGTGTGTCGAGATAAATTAAGTACTGCTTTTGCACCAGAAATCTTGCACCTGGAAGTAAGAAAACACAGCTCACACAGTTGTAGAAATGAATACATGCATGGATGTACAAGCAACACTACAAAGCAGGCAAATGCGGTCGGAGGTGTCTTGTATGTAACCTTCATGTAACTGTAACCTTCATGTAACAACACTGCATACTGTATACGCCTAAGAAATGCACACCTTGACCACAGGGGGTGAACTTGTGGGAGACACTCCTCATCTGGTCATCCAGGTATATAAAGGGAGGTCCCACGCAGGGTCTTCACTTCTTGGTCCTGTGAATAAAGGTTCGGGTCACAGAGTGACCTTGTCTGCAGAATGTGCCTTGTGTGAATTTATAGTAGAGTGTAAGGACATTACATTTGGCGACGAGAAACGGGAATCAACGACTGACGAGGATGGCCACCGGTAGCACAGAGGAACGGTGCTGTGTTGGTGAGGACTGGGACGATTTCGTTGAGAGGCTCCAGCAGAGCTTTGTCACGAAGGACTGGCTGGGAGATGCAGCGGCTGACAAGCAAAGGGCGCATCTACTGACCAGCTGTGGACCTAAGACGTACACGCCGGACGCCCCGGACCAGTGCACCACAAAGCCAAAGCTGTGCCTTATGTGATGCGGGAGAAAATTGAGAGTGAGTTGGACAGGCTGCTAAGAGAGGGCATAATTTCGCCCGTTGAATTCAGCGACTGGGCAAGCCCCATCGTCCCTGTTCTAAAAACGGATGGCTTGGTCAGGATCTGTGGGGACTACAAGGCCACTATCAACCGAGTGTCATTACAAGACCAATACCCGCTTCCGAGAGTGGAGGATCTTTTTGCCACGCTGGCAGGTGGCAAACTATTCACCAAGTTGGACCTCACTTCAGCCGACATGACCCAGGAACTGGCTGAAGAATCCAAGCCACTGACCACCATCACCATGGACAAGGGGCTGTTTGTCTGCAACAGGTGTCCGTTTGGCATGCGATCAATGGTCGCTATCTTTCAAAGGAACATCGAAAGCCTGCTCAAATCCATCCCTGGAACAATTGTATTTCAGGACGACATCCTTATCACGGGTCGAGACACCGAGGAACACCTCCACAACCTGGAGGAGGTGCTACACCGACTGGACTGGGTAGGCCTGCAACTAAAGAAGTCCAAGTGTGTGTTTTTGGCCCCAGAGGTCAAGATTTTGGGTAGGATGGCTGCCGCAGACGGGATCCGGCCTACTGAATCCAAAATGGAGGCGATTTGTCGTGCGCCCAGGCCCGGCAACACATCGGAGTTGCGTTCATTTCTGGGACTCTTGAACTATTTTGGAAACTTTCTGCCAAACTTAAGCACATTGTTGGAGCCGCTACACGTCTCCTGCATAAGGGTTGTGATTGGTTTTGGGGGGACTGTCAGGAACGGGCTTTTAATCGGGTGCGGAACCTGCTTTGTTCTAATAAGTTTTTGACTGTTTGCAACCCCTGTAAGAAATTGGTTTTGACATGTGATGCATCATCCTATGGGGTTGGGTACGTGTTGCAGCAGAGTAATGATGAGAGCCAACTGCAACCTGTGGCTTATGCCTCCAGGTCGCTCTCCCAAGCAGAACGGCGATATGGGATGGTTGAAAAGGAAGCACTCGCATGTGTCTACGGGGTGAAAAAGATGCACCAGTACCTTTTATGCAGAAGGTTCGAGTTAGAAATTGACTACAAGCGGTTAACATCCCTGTTGTCAAACAGCAAAGCTGTCAATGCCAATGCGTCAGCTCGCATACAGCGATGGGCTCTCATGCTGGCTATGTATGACTACACCATACGGCACCGACGCACTCAGCAGGCTTCCACTGACCACCACTGAGGGGGCAGCGGAGCAAAGCGCTGAGATGGTCGTGGCTGTTGATGCCTTTGACAGCGCAGGCTCCCCCATCACAGCCTGCCATTTCAAAATCTGGACCAACAGAGATCGCCTCCTAACTTTGATTAAGAAATGTGTCTTGACTGGGGATTGGGCGTCCGCACACGGAGCATGCCCCGAGGATGTCAGACCGTTTCACAGACGGATGGATGAGCCCTCCATCCAAGCTGACTGCCTACTATGGGGCAGCCGGGTAGTCATGCCCCAGAAGGGAAGGGAAGCATTCATTGGGGAACTCCACAGTGAGCACCTAGGCATCGTGCTAATGAATGCCATTGCCCGGTCACATGTATGGTGGCCTGGAATTGACTCAGACCTGGAACACTGTGTTCGCAGGTGCACGACATGTGCCCAGCTGGGTAATGCCCCCAGGGAGGCCCCACTCAGCCCGTGGCCCTGGCCCACCAGGCCACGGTCATGTATTCATGTAGACTACATTCCCATTCATGGGAAAAATGTTCTTCATTGTTGTTGATGCGTACACAAAATGGATCGAGTGCATCATATTGAATTCGTGCATGACTTCCACCACTGTGGAGAGTCTGCATGCGGTCTTTGCAACCCATGGCTTGCCGGACTTCCTGATTAGCGACAACGGCCCATGTTTCACTCGCTATGAAATCCGGGAGTTCATGTCGGGTAATGGCATCAAACATGTCAGGACAGCACCGTTCAAGCCAGCGTCCAATGGCCAGGCGGAACGTGCGGTCCAAATCATAAAACAGGACATGCTCCGGATTCAAGGACCCTCCCTTCAATGCCGCCTATCGCGCCTCCTGCTGGCCTATAGGTCCCGACCACATTTGCTCATGGGAGTCCCGCCCGCGGAACTACTCGTGAAACGTACACTTAAAACTCGGCTGTCCCTCATTCATCCATCCTGTCAGACATTGTTGAGGGCAAGCGCCAGTCCCAAAATGAGTGCCATGACCGTAACTCAAAGGGGAGATGTATAGATGACCCTGTGTTTGTTCTTAATTACGCTTTGGTACCCAAATGGTTTGAGGGTACTGTAATTGGCAAAGAGGTAAATAGGGTCATAGTGGTCAGACTTAACAGTGGACAGATATGCCGCAAGCATCTGGACCAAGTAAAAAAAAAGTTCAGCATGGACACTGAAGAACCTGAGGAAGATCATGAGATGCTGCCCACACCACCACCAGTGAACAAACAACAAGAACATTCAGCAGCATGCACAATCCCTGCAGCCAGCCCAGACGAGCCGGAATCACCACGCATGTCAAGGCTCAACAACCAGAACCCCAACTGCGGCACTCCACGAGAGAGCGTCGACTGCCCGAAAGACTCAATCTTTGACCCCATAAGACGTTGGGGGCGGGAGGTGATGTCATGTATGTAACCTTCATGTCACTGTAACCTTCATGTAACAACACTGCATACTGTATACGCATAAGAAATGCACACCTTGACCACAGGGGGTGAACTTGTGGGAGACACTCCTCACCTGGTCATCCAGGTATATAAAGGGAGGTCCCACACAGGATCATCACTTCTTGGTCCTGTGAATAAAGGTTCGGGTCACAGAGTGACCTTGGCTGCAGCATGTGCCTTGTGTGAATTTATAATAGAGTTTAAGGATATTACAGGAGGCTCAGAAGCTCAGTTGGTTGGAGGATCGGAATGTCAGTGGACAAAACAAAACAAGCAAAAATCACAACTTTCTAGCAACACCACAAAGCAAGCAAACATGGTTGGAGGATCAGTGGCTCGGTCGGTGACAGACTCAACGGGGCATCTCAGGTCGGAGCGGAGGAGTGTCGGGGCGGTGGGAGAAGAGACAGTGAAAGGGGAGAGTCGGGAGGAGGGGAGGGGAGGGGGGAGGGAATAGAGTCGGAGGGGGAAAGAGAGTCGGGAAGGAAAGAGAGAGTCAGGGAGGAGTTAATCGGAGTGGGGAGAGAGTCGGGGTGGGGAGAGAGTCGGCGGGGGGGGAGAGAGAGTCGGGGGGAGAGTGAGTCGGGGGGAGAGTGAGTCGGGGGGAGAGTGAGTCGGGGGGAGTGAGTCGGGGTGGAGTGAGACGGGGGGAAGAGAGTTGGGGGTAGAGAGTCGGGGAGAAAAGGAAGTTGGGGGGAAAGAGAGTCGGAGGGGAGAGATTCTGGGGGGGAGAGAGTCGGGGGGGAGAGAGTCGGGGGGGAGGGAGTCGGGGGGGGAGAGAGTCAGGGGATTGGAGGAAGAGAGTCAGGGGGGAGGAGGAATAGAGTCGGGGGGGCAGGAAGGGAATCCGGGGGGAGGAAGAGAATCCGGGGGGAGGAAGAGAGTCGAGGGGGAGGCATCAGGGGGGTGGGAAGTGACTTGGGGAGAAGAGAGTCGGGGAGAAGAGAGTCAGGGGGGAGAGAGTAGGGGGAAGGGGGGGAGAGTTGCGGGTAAGAGAGTAGGGGGAAGGGGGGGAGAGTTGCGGGTAAGAGAGTAGGGGGAAGGGGGGGAATTGTGGGGAAGAGAGTGGAAAGGGGGGGAGAGTTGTGGGGAAGAGAGTAGGGGGGGGAAGAGATTCGGGGAGAAGAGAGTCGGGGGAAGAGAGTAGGGGGGAAGAGAGGGGAAGGGGGGGAGAGTTGTGGGGAAAAGAGTATGGGGAAGGGGGGAGAGTTGTGGGGAAGAGAGTGGGGGAGAAGAGAGTCGGGGGAAGAGAGTAGGGGGAAGGGGGGAGAGTTGCGGGTAAAAGAGTGGGAAGGGGGGAGAGTTGCGGGTAAGAGTTTAGGGGGAAGGGGGACAGTTGGGGCCTAGTGAGGCCTCAGGAATCAGCAGCGGTAGAGAATCGGGGCCTCAGCGGAATCTCAAACCTCAGGTCGTGCTTCCCGGCACCATGTGGAGGGATTGATTCATGGCCGTGAGGGGGCGGGTGGAGCTTGTCGGGGGGCGGGGCGGGCAGACGCATGTCTGTCAAAAAAAGTGCAGTACAAATAGTTACCACCAAAAGTTAAATAGGCATGAGGCTACTTTGAAAATGTGACCTCCTACAGTATGTACAGAGCACATGGCTGGACATGAAAATGAATTTCCACTCTCTGTACTTTTAATCACTCTAGTTTAACACATTGGGCTAGACTTTCCACTATGATTGCTATTGCCCAAAAATCGGCGATATTTCCGGCGCTCGTGCTTTTTTTTTCTGGATCGCTAGAATATCGCCCATTTTAAAAATCACTAGTTTTGCCTTTTTAATTTTAGCCTTAGCGATGTGAAATGGGCGATAGCATGCAGGTTTTTTTTTCAGGCAAAGAACTTTTCCTGCGATTCGGAAGTTCAGGGGTCATGTGAGCATCCTCAGAAGAGAAAGGGAGGGAGAGAGAGAAGGAAGGTTTGTGTGGAGTCATTTTTTGAAAGAATTGATAATCAGATAAGATAGGGAAGGGGCACTCGGAGTCGGGAGAGAGTGTTGAGGAGGTTGTAGCGAGAAGGAGGGTGAAAGCCTTCTCTGAAGAGGCGAACGAGGCCTTAGTCCATAAGATGGAGACTCAGTGGGGTCAATTAACCCGAGGTGGGCATGGGTAACCTCCCCCCCCCCCGGATATACCAGCGAATATGAGCGGATATCGTCCTAGTATCATATGTGGCCCACGACAGACAAGAGGTAGAACAGTGCCACAAGCGCTGGAACAGACTTGTTTCATCCACATGAGCAAGTATTAAATTATTACATTTATAATTGTGATGATGTACTGACTCATTAATTAGAATGTAAATCTGCCAGATTATAATTAAGCTGGGGAATCTTGGGTAGCTTCCCTGTTAAGATTTGGACTGGAGTCGGAACCTGCGTCCTTTTATTCTAATGTTGCTGAGATGCCTTAAACTTAATCGACAGTATTAATTATTATTTAAACGCTTTGATCGAAAATTGGGGCACAAAAATGACTGGAAACAGACAGACTGCAAACACTCGGCATTTCTACCAACTTAATTTAGAAGGAGAATTATTAAATTATATCGCTGCTTGTGTGCTGTAAGCAACTCTTTAACTTGGGCACCATCTCCTGTTTGGATAGGTTGGTAGATGGGGCATGAGTGAGCACTGAGGGGTCCGGTCACCTTTGCCCAGACTGTGTCAGTCTCTCCGGCTGCTGTCACTCACACAGTGACCCAGCCTGGACTGGGGGAGAGCTGCTCTGGCTCACTGCTTGCCCTGGGACACTTTGGGACATTAGCTTCGGCCACACGGAAGTCGCCGAACACAGCCCAGGGACAGAATGCTCCCTCCCCTCATTGTCCTGTCAATGTCGAGCTCACTAGCTCAACAGCGATCCTGATTCTCCCCTCTCGGGATCCTCCATCGAGTCCAATAAAATGCCTCCTTCCCCTCAGGCGCCGAATATCACGGCCCATGGATGGGGCCTTTCCTGGAAATTGTACGCGAGAGGGTTGGTGTCAAGCATTAGTTCCTAAACATTACCTTATTAAATATTTTCTCTGAACGTAGGTGTTATATCCATGCATCCATTGGATAAAAAATGTATTAGCATATAACAGTGACATTAACGGTGAATAGCATGCGGGGTGACTAATTGTGGATTACAATATCTGTTGTGTTTCTGTAATAGTACCTCGGCAATTAGTTTATGCCATGCTCTTGTCACGTTTGCAGAGGAAGATATCTAAGAATCAGGCGGAGCAGAGGCAGACCGGAGGAGGGCCTGCTGAGCTGCACCCTCTCACTGATCTCGAGGAGCGTGCTGCAACCTTAGTGGTCACCCATAATCGTTCTGCCACCCGAGGTGATGCAGATCCCATTGTTGCGCCAGGTGAGTAATGTGTAAACCAGTAGTAATTTAAAGTAATTTAATGCCATTTAATTATAATACATGAATGATGTAATGTTACGCATGCAGCTTCTGTACTCTCATGTTAATCATATGTAACGTCTCTCATTCACATTTATTGCAGTAGTGTTGCTCCTCGTACATATGCCTGCTCAACGCAAGCATTCTCATGTCTCACCTTCTCTTCTACTAACCTCAATTATGTTTTCCAGCTCCCCAGACTCCCCAGGCGCAACAGGAGGCCCATGGAGTATCACTCCTACCGCCGCAGGTTGTGCTGACCACAGGGGAAGAACAAGAACAAGATACGACTGAGGAGGAGGATGATGAGCCTGAAGTATCAGCGGCCATGTCAACCTCAACAGATGCGGAGGTTGAGTCGACGAGGTAGGCATGCGCTGCGATGGGCAGATGTCAACGAGGTCATGGTGTCACTGTCGAGGGCGAGCGTCGACATAGATCGAGAGCTACTTCAGGCGATTGGTGGGTTGACCGGCAACATTGCCACACTGTCTGCCAGAATCTCGGAAAGCATGGGGCAGATGGTTGCGAGAATGCGGCGAACAACCGACTCTGTCGATACCTTGCGGCACACGATAGTTTCGGGATACGGCACTGCATCCTAAGGTGCCGTACCATCACCTAGAGGAAGAACTTCCTTCTGACTCAGAAGACGTTTTTTCGCAAACATCTTCTCCTCGATCCACTGAGGTCATTCTGCCAACGTCACCTCGCTCCGCCCCCCAGCAGCAGCAGCCCTGCTGCAAGACATCTTGGTCCCATTATTGGGAATTAATTGGAAAAGTGGGGGTTACGACGAGGGGTGGTAAAGTTAGAGGAAGGAAGCGTGGCCGCAGGTAGTGGGGGGTGGGCACATATTATTGTTATATTATTATTTTAAAACATTTGTTGATTGTTGACTGTTGGGGATGGTGGGAGGGTATTAACATTATATTGTTCTTGAAAAAATGTTGTTGACTGTTGAGGGTTGTGGGAGGGGGTGTTATAATTTGTTTAATAATATTTTAAATCACTTGTTAAATTATTAAAATGTTTTATTTAACTTTACAATTGTTGTGAAGTGTCTTCTAACAATGTACGGTAAAACATCAATATAAGGGTTGCAAACAATGGCCAGGCGAGGCAAGGATGAAATATAACACGACTGTAACTGTCACCAATGTAACTTCAGGCAAAGCATTCATTTATGAGCTGCTGATGCAACAGTTTTGCAGCTGCGTAACTACCACGGGGCTTTTCCAGTGGTGTGGGGAGGCATGGGGGCATGGCTTCATCGCCAGGCTGATTTTCCTCTGGGAGATCCTCGTCCTCCTCCTCGTCCTTCTCTTCCGTCTCCCCTCTCTCCTGAGGTGGACCAGCAGTCCATCTGGCAATTATTGTCCTCTCCTGATAGCTAGGTTATGCAACATGCAGCACATCACAATGAACTCAGCGACCTGCTCAGGGTGGTATTGTAGGTTGCCTCCTGAGTGGTCCAGGCATCTGAAGCGCTGCTTCAGAACTCCAATTGTCTTTTCGATGATTTTGCATCCCTATAAATCCCTGTAACTGTATTGGGTGTAAGGTCTCCTCTTCCACAGCAGTCTGCCCTCTTTGATTGGGGCACATAATGCTCTTCAATGAACCTTCTCCCATCTCTATTTTGCAGCATGTGGTAGTCATCAATACTGGCTGAGAAATTAGAGGCCCCATCACTATAAATCACTATAAATGCCCTAATCTGTCTTCTTAACTTGTCCTCAACAAATACAATATAATCTGGAAATTAACCACAATGAATTAGATCATTGGCAAGATTCAAAAACACCCTTAGAATCACACAAATTACTTTACCTCCCAACCTTTTGTTAAAGATCCTCTGAGTTACAAAATGGCCTCCATACTGTTGAGTTAAGGTCAGGTGAGTGCAGCTTTTCTTGAGCATCTTTTTGGGTGAGCGATCATTTGGGCATATTATGGGCGAAATGCCGAAAGTAACACTTGGTGATAATCTGGGCGATAATCGGGTGCTAGTTTCCATTATAAACAGTATTCTGGGCCTTGAAAGAGGATGACGTCATTTAAAAAAAAATATGCCTGGCGATGCAGCACATTCCTGTATGCCGAAAGTTGCACCACCGATAAATGGGTGATAATCGGGCGGTAGTTTCCATTTTTCATCAAATATGGGCGATAGCCTGAATCTTAGCGCTTATATAGATGCTAAATAGGTGCCAAATGGGCGATGATGTACCAAAAGTCTAACCCATTAACATCAAATTCTTTTTCAGTAAAGTGGCTTAAACTCTAACACAAATAATGCCCCTGACTTTTGAGTTATCAAATTAGAGTAGAAAGCACTAACTAAATAGCCTAATTGGGAAATCTTGATTTGGGAAGGGTTCCATTGCATATGTGTGTCACCTACTACTGAGGCCGAAGCATTGCTGACTACACCAATGAAAAGTAAGTTTAATTTTTCCTTGGGTGTGCTTTTGACTATAGGAAGCAAGGATAATCCAAGGAGAGCAGGACTTATTTACACTGCTGGTCTGAGAAAGTCCAACATCTACCTAAATACAGCTTCCAATTATATGGGGACATTCACAATATTTACTCCAATTAAATCCTAGCTTAAAAGTAAAGTTAAATTTTATGCCAGGACTAACTTTGAGACAATTTAAGTGGTCATTGGATTTAACCTATGTCAGTGCAGCATAATAAACAGTCCAAAAATGAGGACACATGCCCATGTACAAATGAACATAAATTACAAATAAAAGTTGAAAGGTTCCAATCGTTGATGTGCCTTACTGATACACACCCAAATACTGAAAACAGATCAGAACTCATCATTAACACATTGCGCCAGATTTTGCTGCAAGTGGCAGAACGGCACCTGCCTTTAGACTTTCTTTGGGGTTTTACACATCAAGTTGTGGGACATCAAAATGGCACTGCACCCTCTGCAGGGCATCTGGGACCTGTGTGAACAGTGAAACAACTGTGTATCTCTTTAACCAATCAGACTGAAGAACCATTAATGAGCATTGCAAAATCTGACCCAGTCAGTTAGGATAATGAATTCAATGTCAAATCAGGTACAGAGATTTAAATTAAGAGACGGAAAGAAAGATTGGATTAAAAGCGATAAAAGAGACAGAGAAAAAGTTAACGCAAGAAATTTTATTTTAATTCAAAAAAATCTCCAATAATAATTAAAAGTTGAAGGAATAAGACTCCATACTTTGGCAGTAATTATGACTTACTGCGCCATTAAAAGGGTACTTACTCTGAAATGGAAAAGCCCTTATTTTTTGTGGTGAGTTTAGTCCATGTCTGTGACGTCAGTACTGGAACTTCACCACGTTCAATACATATCAATGGGGAGCCGGATGGTGGGATGACATTTTTGTTCAGATGTCGGAGGAGCGGCACATCTTGGACAACAACTTCCAGATTTTCGCAGGAAAGTGTACATCTGCGCTTGCCAGATGTTGCGCATAAATAAAGGTGAGCGCCGTTAGCCTCACCATTACTTTCACAGCAAAATCTGGGCCAATGACCACAGGACTCTTTACTTCTACCCAATATTAAGAGAACAGCTCGCGAAAGGCAAAATTAGCATAAACAAAATTATGTATGTAAAGTTGGGCAAGCCCAAGAAACAATCCATTAAGGACAGTTTATCGCAGTTCTAGGATTTAAGAAAAATAATGTTTATTTATAAAGGAAAGTAACAAACCCAAGAGCTGTACCAGTTGTCTTTTTGCGGGTCAGTGATTATTCTAAAAGTAACACAAACAAATGCAACTGGGAGTTGCACTATTTAAATTCTAGTTAAAACCAGCTGTTCAGTAGTGGGTGATAGGAATAGTGATAATTAGATGAGAAAAGCATATGAGCTTAATGAAGTGTTGCTCCAGTTAAATTCCAATCAAATGTGTTTAATTGACCTTTTTTCCCAAACAGCGGATTGCCCATTTAATGAAATTGCCTCAGCATCTGGAGTAAGCAAACACCAGCTAACGGGCATAACCTGTGGTAAAAATGACAAGTTAAGAATCTTGCACCTTCAGCACTCCAAATAAACATGAGGATAATCACAGTTTAAAACGCTATTTTAATTTGGCTTTGGAACACGGGATCCAGTAGATCCCCCTTAGACTGAAGAACCATTTTCTTTAATTATCATAGGCAGTCCCTCGAAATCGAGGAAGACTTGCTTCCACTCTAAAAATGAGTTCTCAGGTGACTGAACAGTCCAATATGGGAATTACAGTCTCTGTCACAGATGGGACAGACACTTGTTGAAGGAAAGGGTGGGTGGGGAATTTGGATTGCCGTCGTCCGCGTACTGTAGTTCGATAACATAATTATTATGTAGGTCACAATCCATAGAAAACCTGCTGTTAGAGTATTTATAAACCTCAAATATGTAAGGAAAATTAGACCTGAAATTTAATGTGCTTAACTGTGGAAACAGGAATGGGGCTGATGTAAATTCTATTCACTTCAAGGAATTTTAAAATCTTTAATGTTAAAACTCTTACGAACTGATGAAAAACAACTCAAACAAATGTATTTTAGATACTATATTTTAATCAGGAACTCTGTTTTGCAGTGATTAAATAAATCAAATTTAATGATCTAGGATTCATTTTTTTTTAATCGATATTTTGGAAAATGGATTCCATAATTCCATTCATCTATAATTAGCCCCATTGAATTAATCAAAATTCCATTTTTAGTTCATAGAATTTTTATTATTAGATTTGGGATCATATTCATCCATTCTTTCTTGAAAATTGGAAATAAGTTTCCTTGCTTATGATAACTAAATGGTTGCCAAATATATTGAACACCTACAAGCTTGTCATTGTTGCATGGAACACTTTCCAATGATGAGGTTACAGATGTAACCAGGTAAATTTTAATCATAGAATCATGCCTTAAATTAATTAAATTAATGCCTTAAAAACCAATGAAAGCTTTTATCACATGAGTAATCCAGTTTGAAGCCACTGGAGCCCAATCACAAGGCCAGATAGTTCATTCATGGCATTGTAAGAGTTAATTATTACCTGAGTGAAAAGACTGTTAATGTGGCCCCCTTCTCCCTGATTAACAGCCATTCTTGCCTGTAAAGAAAATATTTCTGGTTGAGTCCCTCCATTGTTTCCACTGCTTTGTATTCCTTCATCATTTTCTCATGCTGTCTAGTTCAATCCATAAACTTGAAGCCCTCTACCTATTTTAACATGGCATTTATTTAGGATTTTTTTTTTGTCAATGTCCACATTACTGTGGCTACTGCTCTTAGTTTTTAAATTATTTAACTAAAATGTGACTTATATCTGGTTACCAAAGGTCAGGTTCATAGAATCATAGAAATTGACAGTACAGAAGGAGGCCATTTCGGCCCATCGTGTCCGTGCCGGCCGACCAAGAGCTATCCAGCCTAATCCCATTTTCCAGCTCTTGGTCTGTAGCCCTGTACATTATGGCACTTTAAGTGCACATCCAAATATTTTTTAAATGTGGTGAGGGTTTCTGCCTCTACCACCCTTTCAGGCAGTGAGTTCCAGACCCCCACCACCCCCGGGTGAAGAAATGTTCCCGCGTATCTCCTCTAAACCTTCCCCCAATAACTTTAAATCTATGTACCCAGGTTGTTGATCCCCCCTGCCAAGGGAAACAGATCCTTCCTATCCACTCTGTCCAGTCCCCCCTTAATTGTATACACCTCAATCAGGTCTCCCCTCAGGCCTCCTCTGTTCCAAAGAAAACAGACCTAGCATCTCCAACCTTTCTTCATAGCCAAAATTCTCCAGTTCAGGCAACATTCTTGTAAATCTCCTCTGCACCCTTTCCAGTGCAATCACATCTTTCCTGTAATATGGTGACCAGAACTGCATGCAGTACTCCAGCTGCAGCCTAACCAGTGTTCTATACAGTTTAAGCATAACCTCCTTGCTCTTGTATTCGATGCCTCGACTAATAAAGGTAAGTATTCCATATGCGTTCTTAACCACATTATCCACTTGGCCTGCTATCTGTGGACCTGCACCCCAAGATCCCTTTGTTCCTCGACACTTTTCAGTGTCGTACCATTTTTATTCTCTTGCCTTGTTAAGCCTCCCCAAATGCATTATCTCACACTTATCCAGATTGAATTCCATTTAGTTTCCTATTGTTAACCTGCTGAATTTATAATGGTCTATTGGATGGAATAAATTGCGATAGGGTTTTCGCCGCATTTTGCCCCTCCGGTAAATCAAACCAGAGCAAATTAGTTAGAATTTGGATAATAATTATTCATATTTACCATTTAAATAGCTTAAGTAGCTGCAGACAGAATGATGCTAGCGTTTGTTCCCTGTAACTATTCACATTATCTGGTACCTAGTCACTCCTTCAAACATACTTCTATATCCTCTCATTGGGGTCAAGTTTCAGCCGCCCGCTAGAACGGCGCACATCGGAGAGGCCCGCCTAATTTATAGAACAAAAATTGCACCAAATACTTATCTTGCGATTCTCAGATTGCTGTCGGCCCAATTCCACCTCGGCGCTGCGCAGCAGGGGCTGCTGGGCGCGGAGCTACAGCCCTGCGCCGGAAACAGTGCAGGCAGCAGCGCGCGTGCGCAGTAGCTGCCGGCGTCCTGTCTCCGGGGCGACGACCCTATCCCAGGCCGAAGGGACGTCGCCCCTATCCCCGGCCAAGTGGCCTGCGCATCTTACCTCGGCGGCGGGGCCCGCCCGCCCGGCCTCTCGCTGGGGCCCCGCCCGAAGAACTCCTGGCAGCCGGCATCGTCGCTGTCATCAGCGGGGCCCGCCCGCCCACATCTCGCTGGGGCAGGCCCGCCCGAAGAGACGTCGGCAACCCGGCATCGGCTGCGTGCGGAGCTTCTTCTTCGTCTTCTCTCTTCCCCCCCATCTTCCTCTCTTCTCCCCCCCCCCCCAAATCTTCCTCTCTTCTTTTCCCCACCATCTTCCTCTCTTCTCCCCCCCGATATCTTCCTCTCTTCTCCCCCCGATATCTTCCTCTCTTCTCCCCCCCCCCCCAAATCTTCCTCTCTTCTTTTCCCCACCATCTTCCTCTCTTCTCCCCCCCGATATCTTCCTCTCTTCTCCCCCCCCATCTTCTTCTCCCTCTCCCACCCCCTACTCCCTGATGCTACAATAGGTGAATAGAAATAATTTTTTATTTATTGAGTGATTTTTCATTTTTTTTTAATTTTTAATTTTTTAATTTATTTGGATTGAGTTATTGGTTTATTTATTGATTTATTTATCATTTATTATTGATGATGGCTCTTTATTTGTAAAAGTGAAGTGTTTAATGTTTGTAAACCCCCCTCCCCCCCACCGCCCCCGCCCCCACCCCCCCCCCCGCCATCTCGCGTTCCCTATGCCTGATTTTCTAAGTGTAGGCAAGGTTTTTCTGAGCGGACAAAAATCTACACTTACTCCATTCTAAGCTAGTTTGGAGTAAGTTTTTGCTGCCTAAACTTGCAAAACAGGCGTAAGTGGCCGGACACGCCCCCTTTTGAAAAAAAATCTGTTCTAAATTGAAACTGTTCTAACTCACTAGAACTGGAGCAAACTAAAGGCCGAGAATTGCAATTTCTAAGATACTCCATTCTAAACTAGTTGCTCCAAAAAAATAGGAGCAACTCAGGTCAAAACCTGACCCCATTATTAGATAGCAACTTCTCTATCGAAGACTGCACGACAGTACCTGTTTTTACATTAATTAATATATCCTTGGAATTTTCCTCAATGGTAAATAACTCTTGTTAATCCATTATATCTAGGAGAATGGGGCAGCAAGAAAGTAACTTGAAATTACCACCAGTATCTGGTGAAAAATGCAATTGTGCTTGCTCAGTGATGGATGGTGATGCAGATTTTCCCTACACTGCTTGAATTAAAATGTCTAAACGTTAATCTTAGAAAAACACCAATGGCTGTATTGTGGTGACTTGTTCACTTTCAAAACTGCCAATGTTTATTCTGTGTGTTAGTAAGACTGAAAAATTTAGAGACAATGTTGTGCTCGAATTTCCCCAGCGTTCTCCTGATTGGCCACTGTGACTTTGGTGGAAGACCAGCTGAAATTGCGTTTATGCAGTAAACAAGGTTTCCACCAATCTTCTGCCGAAGTTATGACAGCCAGTCAGAAGAATCTCTGAGAAAATTCTCAGTGCAATTTTGGATAGATACTGTTAAAACCTATTCACTCGGAACCCTTAACAATTGCCAAATAGGACCAATTCATCCTACTTGTCAATGTTAGATTCCAACTCATGTTCCTACGAATACGAACATACGAAAAAAGATAGACAGGGAAAGACCATCTGGTCTATCAAGCTTGTCCCACAAGACACATTTTCCTGAGGTAAAATAATTGTTTTTAAATAGACGCTGCCACACAAATAACTTTTTTTCTTCAAATATAGATATTTCTTCAAGACCCAAACTATAAATTGCCTTATGAGAGGAAAAAATAACGTAACCAAGATTGAACCAGACTTATTAGATAAATATTTTCTTGCCTTCATTACTTGAAAATACTTTTGCATGCAGAAGACTGGCTGCATTCACACTAGAAGGTGATTTTTGATCAGCTATGAAAAATGTAAGAAATTCCAAAGCAAGGAACGGTAATTTATAAATAAGCTAGCTCCGCCCAGAGCCTATGTTTGAAGGACTTACTTTCCACACCACCAATGGTCCCCTACTTCTGTCTCTCCTGGGGAAGTTGGGGGGAAATTAAGCAAAGTTGTTAAAAAAGTTAGAACCTTCATCCTCTTTCTCAACAGATATTGATCCAGATCCTTTCCTCAAGGTAGCACATGACCCTGAATTTACTACCTCCTTTGAGGAGCTTGTTCCACATATCCAATCTCCTGTGTGTGGGGAAATTTCTTTACTGTGTTCAACTACTGTAATAGTTATTACAGTAAAATATAATTTACACAACATAACAATGTCAGCATGTCAAGTAAGGCCCCTGATTAAAATGCAGAGAAATGTGGCTATTTTGCATAAAGGCTGGGAATGAACTTTTCTTCTGATTACCGTGCTATTTTTTAGCTCCTTGATTTTGACTATACACCTCTCCAACGAAGATTAAATGTGATGATCATAGACTTCAAAGAAGAATTACAAACTTTATTAACAAGACTAAAAGTTTATGTTTAATTTCCATTTATATTCCTGAAGAAGTTCAATGAGTATGGACAATGCATACCACAAAGACCTGGGTGAGAACATAAGCGACAGGTCAGGGCCATAAAAGAAGCTGCCTGTGAGCAGCGTGGAGGCATAGTACACCAGGGAGCAGCACGAGCTGCGACAGCAGCAAAGAGTGACGTCATCAAGGTCCATGTCGATGATTAGAGCATGGGCAGACAGCAGGAGCGGTGAGGTCGGGATAAAGGAACAGCGAGAGACTGTGGAGTGATGTGATCGGGGCCCAGGGGAGGTGTAAGTGAGTTCGGCGCCAGGGACCCAGGGGCAGCACGGGCCAGCCCACACTGCGAAATGTGTGCGCACTAAGTCTGTGCAGTGGAGCAGGTCTCCAGTCGTCTTGGGTAATTCTTGCCACTGGACCAAGACCTAGCTCTATCAAACTCGTGTGGTGGATGTTGTACAACGGCCACCACACATTAAAAAAATCCACGAACAGGCATCTTCCACCCTTCAGGATGTAGTTCAGGACCTGGAATTTTAGGTCCTTCAGTGGAACACCTGTGAACTTATCCTTTTTTGGCATGGAAGCAAGTCATCCTCGTTTCGAGGGACTGCCTCTGATGATGATGACACCACAAATGTCAAAGTTGGAAGATTAAAACAAATGAAAACCACAGAGGAAATTCAGAATCTGTAGGCTTGTATCACAAAAGAATTGAAAAGGTAACCTAGAGTGCACCACAAGAAACATCCTTTAGTACAGAGAGCCCTACATAGAATCAATTTAACTAGATGTAAGCAAGGGGAAATCAAAATTCAAAAAGTAAATTATTAATCTACAAAATTATTTTATATAGAGTGTCAAATTTTTTCGTCAAATAACAATCAGAAACCAGTCAGAACACATGTTCTGTAATTTATATAATGTATTTCAAGTTTGCTTTGTATCTGTTGCTGGTGTTAATTTTAGATTCAAGTAGCTTGTATTCAATTAATGGTATTTCAAACCCCTTGCGAGATTTATTCGTTCTATCAATATTACTATCAAATTACACGCAGCTTAACAAATCAATTCTACATAACAAATCATCCTGATTTCCCATTGAAGATTTGGTGCACCCACTTAACTTATCAAGTATTGTTCTTGCATCTAGATAAGCATAATTTAAATACAAATTGCATTACTCAGTGGTTCTGTGAAGCACTATCACTGTCTGTCATTCTCTATATGCTGAATTCTTGATCTGAAACAAACCTCAAAGGAAGGCAAGTAAAATTGAATAGTGAATGAAAGAGAGTATTCTCATGCATTTATTGTTATCTCATGACAAAGCAGAATTGGTGGAGACCTGGGAATAGATCTGCCTAAGTTCTCACATTTTTGAATTCTGTGTGATTCACAGGCACTTAATAAGAAAAAAAAACTATCCACATTATTAACTTTCAAAACCTGGAAAGTACTGAACTGATTTTTGTAAAAATTTTATGAAACAACAGCAGTAGGCATCCAACTAACTGTTATTCGCTAACAGGATTAGCTCTGCACTGAATATAATGTATGCTTTAATAATAGTAAGGAAGGACATTAGCTTGGATGATGTGGAATCTGTATAGGTAGAGCTGCGGAACACCAAAGGCCAGAAAACGCTAGTGGGAGTTGTGTACAGACCACCAAACATTAGTAGTAAGGTCGGGGACAGCATCAAACAAGAAATTAGAGATGCGTTCAATAAAGGTACAGCAGTTATCATGGGCGACATTAATCTACATATAGATTGGGCTAACCAAACTGATAGCAATACGGTGGAGGAGGATTTCCTGGAGTGTATTAGGGAAGATTTTCTAGACCAATATGTCGAGGAAACAAAAAGAGGGCTGGCCATCCTAGACTGGGTGATGTGTAATGAGAAAGGACTAATTAGCTTTTTTGTTGTGCGAGGCCCCTTGGGGAAGAGTGACCATAATATGGTAGAATTCTTTATTAAGATGGAGAGTGACACAGTTAATTCAGAGACTAGGGTTCTGAACTTAAGGAAAGGTAACTTCGATGGTATGAGACGTGAATTGGCTGGAATAGACTGGCAAATGATACTTAAAGAGTTGACGGTGGATAGGCAATAGCAAACATTTAAAGATCACATGGATGAACTTCAACAATTGTACATCCCTGTTTGGAGTAAAAATAAAACGGGGAAGGTGGCTCAACCGTGGCTAACAAGGGAAATTAAGGATAGTGTTAAATCCAAGGAAGAGGCATATAAATTGGCCAGAAAAAGCAGCAAACCTGAGGACTGGGAGAAATTTAGAATTCAGCAGAGGAGGACAAAGGATTTAATTTAGAGGGGGAAAATAAAGTATGAGAGCAATCTTGTTGGGAACATAAAAACTGACTGCAAAAATTTCTATAGATATGTAAAGAGAAAAAGATTAGTGAAGACAAAGGTGGGTCCCTTGCAGTCAGAATCAGGTGAATTTATAATGGGAAACAAAGAAATATCAGACTTTGATGCTGTCTTCACCAAGGAAGACACAAATAACCTTCTGGAAATACTAGGGGACCGAGGGTCTAGCGAGAAGGAGGAACTGAAGGAAATCTTTATTAGACAGGAAATTGTGTTAAGGAAATTGATGGGATTGAAGGCCGATAAATCCCCGGGGCCTGATAGTCTGCATCCCAAAGTATTCTGGATCAGTTCCTATGGATTGGAGGATAGCTAATGTAGCACCACTTTTTTAAAAAGGAGTGAGAGAGAAAACGGCGAATTATAGACTGGTTAGCCTGACATCAATAGTGGGTAAAATAGTTGAAATCAATTATTAAAGATGAAATAGCAGCGCATTTGGAAAGCAGTGACAGGATTGGTCCAAGTCAGCATGGATTTATGAAAGGGAAATCATGCTTGACAAATCTTCTAAAAATTTTTGAGGATGTAACTTGTGGAGTGGACAAGGGAGAACCAGTGGATGTGGTGTATTTGGACTTTCAAAAGGCTTTTGACAAAGTCCCACACAAGAGATTGGTGTGCAGAATTAAAGCACATTGGGGAGTAATGTATTGACGTGGATAGAGAACTAATTGGCAGACAGGAAGCAGAGAGTCGGGGTAAACGGGTCCTTTTCAGAATGGCAGGCAGTGACTAGTGGCGTGTCGCAGGACTCAGTGCTGCGACATCAATGATTTAGATGAAGGAATTAAGTGTAATATCTCCAAGTTTGCAGATGACACTAAGCTGGATGGCGGTGTGAGCTGTGAGGAGGATGCTAAGAGGCTGCAGGGTGACTTGGACAGGTTAGGTGAGTGGGCAAATGCATGGCAGATGCAGTATAATGTGGATATATGTGAGGTTATCCATTTTGGTGGCAAAAACATGAAGGCAGAATATTATCTGAATGGTGGCAGATTAGGAAAAGGGGAGATGCAACAAGACTTGGGTGTCATGGTACATCAGTCATTGAAAGTTGGCATGCAGGTACAACAGGCGATGAAGAAGTCAAATGGCATGTTGGCCTTCATAGCTAGGGGATTTGAGTACAGGAGAAGGGAGGTCTTACTGCAATTGTACAGGGCCTTGGTGAGGCCTCACCTGGAATATTATGTTCGATTTTGGTCTCCTAATCTGAGGAAGGACGTTCTTGCTATTGAGGGAGTGCTGCGAAGGTTCACCAGACTGATTCCCGGTATGGCAGGACTGACATATAAGGAGAGACTGGATTGACTGGGCCTGTATTCACTGGCGTTTAGAAGAATGAGAGGGGATCGCATAGAAACATAAAATTCTGACGGGACTGGACAGGTTAAATGCGGGAAGAATGTTCCCGATGTTGGGGGAGTCCAGAACCAGGGGTCACAGTCTAAGGATAATGCTTAAGCCATTTAGGACCAAGATGAGGAGAAACTTCTTTACTCAGAGAGTTGTTAACTATGGAATTCCCTACCACAGAGAGTTGTTGATGCCAGTTCGTTAGATATATTCAAGAGGGAGTTAGATATGGCCCTTACAGCTAAAGGGATCAAAGGGTATGAAGAGAAAGCAGGAAAGGGATACTGAGATGAATGATCAGCCATGATCTTATTGAATGATGGTGCAAGCTCGAAGGGCCGAATGGCTTACTCCTGCACCTATCTTCTATGTTTCTATGTTTCTAAGGTAGGATAGTAATCTTAAGTTGATATAACAATCTCTTACAATGTCAAGCATGAAAGAGAGAGAGTTGGCCAATACAAGGTGGTCTAACCTATTGGAAAGCAGAATTTGCTCTCTATCATGGGCAGTGGATGAAGTTCTGCTGCCATGAATGTTTCCACAAACAAAATAATTTTTGGGGCTATATTTATTAATTAATAAATGATGCACAGTAAGTTTTAAATATCTACAGTAATCATACCATGAAGAAAATCAGAAACAAATAGAACGCCATTCACTGGGCTCAAATTTGGCCCACCCCTTATCTTGCTGCACTTACCGGAGTTGCGCCACTTTTCTCCGTTGATAAGTGCACCGAAAAAAAACACTGTCCAGCTTCTCCTCAGTCTGGGGGCTGAGCCAGTGTCCTGCGCTGAAAACAGTGCTGGCACGTCTGCACATGCGCAATGGAATGTCCGCGCATGTGCAGTATTCTTCACACCCACCCTCTCTGTGTGCGTGCTGCAGCCGCTGTGTGTGTTGGTCCCGATGCCTGCCCCTAACCTTGGCTGAGTGGCCTCCCAGTGCGATCGACCTCTGGATTGAAATTTTATGCATAGTAGCTATTTTTGAACTTTCTTAATGGCCTGGTCTTTTGGATATTTTGAAAAAATGATGTAAATATGTTTTGTCTCTTGTGAATAGTGGTGACCATTTGTCAAGCCTTTTCACCTGGTGCTATTGTGAAAGAAGAACATAAGTGATGGAGGAACACTGAGAGAATATCGTTTTTATTGAAGTAGACTTTATTTAGATAATATGGGCTCAATTATGGCCCAGTATAATCATTGCAAACAAATAGTTGTTTAAATTAGTTATGAGATTAGGGCTATTTAATTCAACTATATTTTACTTCTTTTATTTTTGTAGTTTAAGCTTCCATGAATGCTTCTGTTGTATAATAAATTAACTTTGCTTAAGTTTGTCATATGATGTCCTGTATAGCTCTTTGATCTATTCACATTCTTTAGTCAAGTCATTAAGTTCTGCTGGCCTCCGATGTACCTACCTGCACTGATTTCTTAACTCTCCACAAGGGTTTTCTGAAGTGGCCACATACGCTGGCCTAAGTAGATTTGGAGTAACTATTAGCTGGCCAAAGTGGCCTGAATGGCCAAAACTGGCGTAGGTGGCTGGGAAAGCCACCATTTGAGAAAAACTAAAGTAAACTAAAAAAATTGTAACTAACTCACTTACACTGGCGCAAATTGATTGTGCAAAATGGGGATTTTTAAGATACTGCAAAAAAATCAAGTTGCTCCAAAAAAAATGGAGCAACTCTTGGCCAATTTTGAACCACTTAGTCATGACTACCCAAATTCAATGGCTCTGAAGTAACACTGTGGGATACTAATCAATGGTTACTTAATTAATTCATCTAAAATTCCTAATTTGTTTTAGCAGGAACATTAGTTTATTTACTTTAATTGGATTAAAGTTTATGCTAAAATAGCAGAGAGAGGAACTTAAAATACATTTATAGGATACTATCAACTGGTGGCATTGAGAGTTATTGATCTTGTGGATATTGCTTGATAGAAATATATAAGTGCAACAGTAGGACAAACCAATACACTTGTGAAAGATATAACCGTGATATATTAAGCTTTAAATATTAACATGAATACTGGTATTTTGGGTAATTAATCAATATGTGCAGTATCGGAGCACATCTATCTGCACAATTTAAAATAGCTAATCAGATGTATTTAGAAATATCAGTTTTCTATAGCAGGTAATTTTCACATACAAATATTACCACACCCTTGAATGGCACAAAATTTATCACATCATGTGACAACATAGCAACTGAAAGAACTTGTCCCTGATAATATTTGTTTTTGAGAAAAACTAAACTAAACCACAGTGGTAATAGCACACTGGCTTTCATTCACTCAGACTGCTCAAAGGCACAAGCTGATAACTGAGGAAAACTGAACAGCTTCTCATCAACAATAGAACCTTTACCATAGAGTCCACAGTTGGAGGATTGTAGAGTTCGTGGTAGGTTGGAGGGCTGGAGGAAGTTGCTGAGATCGGGAGGATCAAGACCATGGAGGGATTTCAACGAAAGGATGAGAATTTTAAAATCAAGGCATTGGTGGACTGGGATCCAATAGAGGCCAGCGAGCACTTGGTGCAAGTTAGGATACGGGTAGCAGAGTTTTGGATCAGCTCAAATTTATGGATCTTGATGTGAAAAGAGGTGTTGCAAAAATTCATGATGGGCAGGGACTGGAATTAGAAAAGTGCAGTAAAAAAAAATTCTTAAAAGTCTGCACCTTATATATTGTCACCGTAATATTCCAAATGCCTCTTCCATACTGCTATTCTTTCTTGGAGTTGGAGCCTTGAAGCAAGTGGAGGAAAATTCCACAGAGACGCAAGCCCTGGTAATTTTACATATGGCAGAGTGCTTCTATCTATACAATGAAAACCATCTCAACGAGGGCAAAGGAAAATACTGTTAACCATTTTCAGTCACTGGAATTTGATGGGAGATTTATTTGCTCAAATTTCCTCTATTATCTGCCTTGGTCTCTCCCAAAAATGAATCCAGGGCAATAACTCACAAGAGACCATGGTAAGACATTTGTTTTGCACCAAAATTTTGCCATGAAATTAGTGAATTTTTATTGCAATAATAGTCTCCACGTGAAAAAAATGATTATAAAACATTTTAAATTCAAGTGGCTAATATAATATTTGACAATCTACTAACAGGCTTATCTTCACAGTTTTTTCTTCTTGTCCATAGGAAAGGTAAATGCCTTGGATTTATATCGTACCTGTCATGACCACAGGACATGCTAAAGTGATTCACAGCCATTGAAGTATTTTTGAAGTCTAGTCACTGTTGTAATGTCTGAAAACACAGCAACTAACTTGAAAACAGCAAGGTACAACAAATAGCAGTGTGATAATGACCAGATAATTAGTGATGTTGGTTGAGGGATAAGTATTGGTCAGGAAACTGGTCTATCTCTCCTGCTCTTCTATGATTAGTGCCATGGGATCATTTCCTTCCATCTGAGAGGGCAGATGAGGAGTGGATCTTAGTTTAACATCTCATCCGAACAAGGGCACTTCTGACAGTGCAGCACTCTCTCAGCACTGCACTGAAGTATCAGTCCGAATTTTGCGGTCACGTCTCTGGGTGAAGCTTGAACCTATGAACTTCTGACTCAGATGCGAGAGTGCTTACCAGTGAGCCAAGGTTGACACCTATTTATTTATTTTTTTAAATTCCCTCCTTCATTTACTTTATTGTAGGTAGGTTCATGTCTTTTTTCTCGAAAAACTATGATGAAGTAAATCAATGTGAAGAAGTTCATAATTTAACTGTTTTGGATTCCGTACTTTCAATGATCAATGTGGAAGCAGCCCCACAGGGTGGGCAGCATTTATGGATCCTGCAGGGTCTGTGTATATGAGCTAATGCAAGTAAGGGAGAGCAACTTGGGGCTAGAGACTGCAGTAAAAAAACAGCTGGCAGCCATCACTTACCATAATCTGGTTGCAATGGATTCCAGTCTGGATATAATTGGATTAGCCTGGCATATTTTATGAAAGTCCCTTATCAAAAATTGGGTTAAATTAAAATGAAAGCTAAAGTATCTCCTAAATAGGTTGAACCTTGTCAATTAAACCTGTTTTCACAGCATTATGGGCTAGACTTTCCAATGAGCCCCTCAACGCCCGATTGCCCACTGAGAAAAACCGGTGAGTAATGCTGGCGAGAATTTCCATTTTTATTTTTAAATGAATTAAAACTAATCGCCCCGCGAGAAAATGGGTGTTGCATCATCATTGTCAGTGGTTTTCTTGGCGGTTAAGTGGAAACTTAGTAACGTGGCCGGTTGTTACCGGAATGGACGGTAAGTATTTAAAATTTAGTCCGAGGCTGCGATTGGGCCTAGGAGGGGGGAAAACTTCAAAATATATTTCAATAAAGAAAAAAATTAAAACATAAAAAGCATTCCCAAGACACCTTTTTACCGAATCGCTGTTTTAAAATTTAAAAATAAAGAAAGAACCTTTAACTTACCTTTCTTTGCAGAGTACTCACCTGCCGCCCTGTTGAAGCAGCTTTTGCAGAGCGGTTCCCTCGGCGATCTGGACGTCAGCAGTTGAGGCCAAACTTACGTCCTGGCGGTTTTTTTCGCCGTTGCATGTCGGCAGTTTGGTCCTGGTGGGCGTGTTCAGATGTGGGCGATACCATGAAAAAACTTTAGGGGAAAATTTCGCTGCGTGAAAAAACAGCTATACTGCTGAAAAAATCAGTGAAAAATGACAGGAAAATCTAGCCCAAAATGTTACAAAATATTTATATCTTTAATGACCTATAATTTCTGGCACATGTATTGTCCCTCTTTCTTTCACTGATAGGTTTATATTGTTTTAAGGCCTAAAATATTACAGAACTCAAATAGGACAGTGTTGGAGCTTTTACTGCACAGCTCGGAACCAATATCTGATTGTTTTTACTGTAGAGCATACTGTCTGTCTAACTAGGAATGGTTACACTAGCTATGTAAGCAACTTAATAGATTCTATGATGATAAGCGCAGTGAAACATTGACTGACATTTCCACTTTAAGAGAACTAATTAGAGTTAGTTGACTAAGACTAGAATGTTTACTTCTAGCATTTACTAAACCTTCTGTGAGACTGTTGTAGAAATACATCTGTTCAAGAACAAAAAGCCTCAGCCTAGACATATGATAGATGTGTCCTTTTGAAATTTAGCAACAACAATTATCATTTACACTCTTCACCCTGCTCCAGATTTTGTGATTGATTGTTAGAGAGCAAGAAAAAAAAAGAACTTGCATTTATATAGTGCCTTTCACAACCTCAGGACGTCCCAAAGCGCTTTACAGCCAATGAAGTACTTTTGAAGTATAGTCACTGTTGTAATGTAGAAGTTAGTAAGTTGAGTCCACATGCCAAATTTCCCAAAATAATTGACATTCAGGTCAAAAAACATGACCAGGTTTATATATATTGATATGTATTTCCCTCTATTGTCTATTTAACCAAAACACTTTAAAAAAATTTTCATGGAACAACTGCCATTCAACAGCTGAGGGATTAAGCAGGCAACCAACTCATAGATTTTCCATGTTCTCCTTGGTGACCAGATTTTACTAGACACATCAGAACTATCAAAGATGAATTCATGCACCAATATTTTTTTTCCTACAGAGAGGGGATGCTTTATCTTAGAATTAGGCTTTCACCAGCAACTCAGGCAAGACTAGAAAACTGCTGTACAGAAAATCTAGGTAAAACCCACATCCTGTTGCTCTGCAGTGTAGTGCAATAATATACTAACCTGTCGTGCCAACGTTGCCCAGAACTAATCCCTACTTGGGTATATTGGCGGGGGGAGGAGGTAAAAATCTTATACCCAACTATCGGTCTCTATGGGTTTCTAAGTGTATTAAAAACAGCTGTATGTCGGATTTCTAATTTTCAGTGTATACTTCAGCCATTTTGTCAGGTGCACTAAGCTTGATTTTTTTATTAATACAAAAGTAAAATACTGCGGATGCTGGAATCTGAAATAAAATCAGAAAATTCTGGAAATATCTGTGGGAGAGAAACAGAGTTAATGTTTCAGGTTGATGACTCTTTGTCAGAACTGTCGAATGTTCGAAATGAACAGATTCTTAAGGAGCACTAAAAGGGGGAGGGGAGGAAAGAACAAAAGGGAAGGTCTGTGTTAGGGTGGAAGACAGGAGAGATTAGAGAGACAAAAGAGATGATGGGGCGACTTAAGATGGTAATGGCAGAAGTTGCAAAAAGATTAGTCTAGATATGATGTGAATGGCGGAATAATTACCAGCTACTATGGGAAACAGTAAATTTTTCATTTATCTGTAATTAACAAAGATAATCGGAGCAAATTTCAATGCAAATCAATCACAGAGCAACCTCTAAGAAACATCTGATTCTCTGTCTTGTATTTCCCTTACTAATCATCAGCCAGGTTAGGCATCGGAATCCCCCCTCCATCACTGCTGCCACTCAAAGCAATGGTATGTGATGCTCTTCCCTCACTATCTGTTGCTGTGCACAGATTTTGGATTGGATAGGCGGATGAAGGAAAAACATTGAAGGGATAAAAGAACAAGGTGAGTATATCTGATTAGGGTTATTTTCTCGTGTGGAGGGCGAACACCGGCACAGACTGGTTGGACCGAAGGGCCTGTTTCTGTGTTGTAACTTCTATGTATTCTATTTCTATGTTGCTGCATAATAGACAGCAAATCAACTCAAAGAAAAAAAAGTCTAAGAGCTAATTAGCCTACACATTGAATCACTCGAAGAATACAGGGAAAGATCTATTTGGATGCATTGGCCACTTACCAGCTACTGGGTAATTGTGCATTCCTAGACCATGATTTTAAGCTATTAAAATAAACAGGGCTGGGGTATCTCATTTTCTGATAAACACTCCTGCAAATACCACAAGGACTGAGGTGGAAAATCTCCTTTATGGTTTGCAGAAAAGAGATTTGTAAACAATATTTTTTTTTCGGGATGTGAACAACACTGGCAAGGCATTATTTCTTGACCACCTCCTAGTCGCCCTTGGGACATTAAGTGACAAACACATATTGTGGGATTGGATTCATATGTAGGCCAGGCCAGGCAGCTAAAGGGAGGCAGTTTCCATTCCCTGAATGACATTATTCAACCAATTGGAATTTTATGATCATCCAGCAGATTTCATCATTATTTTCAGATGCCAGTCCATAAGTGACGAGATTTATTGAATTAATGGACATAAATGGTTCGATCTGTTATAGCCTTTCATCCTATTTGATCATGAAACTTTAACAACTTATTTCTGTCCCTTTACATCATGTATATCTTTATAATGCTGTGGATTGTATATTACTGATTAGAACAGTATGTGTTAGATATAATGTGGCTAGCTCAGTATTTTGCCTTGAAATTGGGCTCTTTAAATATTAGTGTATACATTCCTTTGTGTGCAATTTTAGCAGAGGAATTTACCCATTTATTTTAATTTAAGACTTTTGTGTCTACCTTGTGTCAGACTTTATTACAGCTTGGCACTAATTATTCAATTCATTTCCAAAAAAGTACATAGGCTAGCTGTTCTTTGTCATCTGGTGTATGCCTCATGCCTTGCTGTTTATTGTTGACAATTATATAACAATAATTCCTTACTAAACACATTTTCTATTTAATTAACTGTAATTTGCATATGTTAATGCATGTGGCACAAACTGATTCTGCAATTTGTTTTTAATTAGAATATTTGGACATGTGCCAAAAAATAGGAACCAAAATATCTCCAGACAGCTTGTGATTGTCACTGTTGGAAAACCACACCGTTTAATAAACCTAAACTGTTGTTGCACAGGTGATGTGACATAAACCTGTATGTATTTTACTGAGCACATCAATATCACAGGAAGATGTATTGAATACATCCAGTGCTAAGGGTGATTTGGATATATTGGCACATCAGCAAAGTCATCATGAGTGAATGAGATATAAAAGGAATTCGAGACATGTGATATGATTTATAGAGTTCACATACAGCAAGCAGAGACTAATACATCACTGTAGATAATTTAGATTACTATAGTAGAAGACCAATAGTAGCCATGTCTTTCATCACCTTCTGTTAGATTGAAGAGTTTAAAGGCAACAGTGAATCATAGGGATTCAAGGAGAGTTATATTTATTTAAGGAGGGATACACTTGAATTGGAGGCAGTTCAGAGAAGGTTCACTAGGTTGTTTCCTGAGATTAAGGGGTTGTCTTATGAGGAAAGGTTGAGCAGTTTGGACCTATACTCATTGGAGTTTAGAAGAATGAGAGGTGATCGTATTGAAACATATAAGGTTCTGATGAGGCTTGACAGGTAGATGCTGAGAAGCTGTTTTCCTCGTGGGGGAATCTAGAACTAGAGCCATAGTTTCAGAATAAGGGGTCACTAATTTAAAACGGAGATGAGGAGGAATTTATTCTCTCAGATGGTCGTGAATCTTTGGAATTCTATACCCCAGAGAGCTATGGAGGCTGAGTCATTGAATATATTCAAGGCAGAGATAGACAGATTTTTGAACTACAGGGGAGTCAAGGATTATGGGAGCGGGCAGGGAAGTGGAGTTGACGCTAAAATCAGATCAGCCATGATCTTATTGAATGGCAGAGCAGGCTCGAGGGGCCAAATGGCCTACTCCTGCTCTTATTCCTTATGCTCAGAAGGAGACCATTTGGCCCATCGTGCCTGTGCAGGCACATTGAAAGATTATTCCAATTAGTCCCACTCCTCTGCTGTATTGCCATAGCCCTGCATTTTTCTCCCCTACAAGTATTTATCCAATTTCCTTTTGAAAGTTACTATTGAATCTGCTTCCACCACCCTTTTAGGCAGTGCACTCCAGATCAAAGCAACATACTGCGTAAAATAATTATCCTCCTCTCCGGTTCCTTTGCTAATGACCTTAAATCTCTGTCGGCTGGTTACCAACCTATCTGCTACTGGAAACAATTTCTCCCTATTACTCTATTAAAACCCCTAATAATTTTGAACACCTCTATTAAATTTTCCTTTAATTTCTCTGCTCTAAGGGGAACAACCTCAGCTTCTCTAGTCTCTCCGCATAACTGTGCTGCATAACATTTTGATTTGTTGTATGTTTATAGTGACTGTTCACTATTGGAACAGTCCTGAACCAGGTCAACCTGCATGCCATTTAAAGATGTCTTAAAGGGGAAGTTTATTATAACGGTTAGTACAAGGTGTGATTTATCTTGACATAATTTCTCTGTTCTTGGTTCCATATTAAATACTCATAATTGCAGGACTCCATGGGGAAGATAAGTGAATATTTGTGTGGTGAAAAAAACTCCAAGAATTGTAAGCAAAAGAAATGTACTAATACATTGCATATTGCAGTGGATACAATGCAGTGCTGAACATTGACTTATCTGCTGCACTAACATAACAATGAATATAAAGGAGAAGATAAAAGAATGCAGAAATATGACCATAGGTCAATAATACATTCTTGTTTAAACTAATATATATGTCAGAGGCATTTGATAAGTTCCAAATTTGCAATTTTTAGTCCTTTATACACCAGCATATTTGGCATTTTGATTAGCAAGTTAAGTAGCTGATGGCTCATTTAAAATTATATCAGATTATTTATCAGGATTGAAAATTTGCTTTGCAATTAAAAAGCAGAAGTTAATGACAAATTCTGTGTCTGGGGGTGTGCAGCATATCAAATTCTATAGGGATCTATTCTGAGTCTGCCTGTTTAAATTATTCATAAAACACCATGAGGGAGGTAATATCTAGTAGTATCAAATTGGCATTGCTAGCAAGCTACATGTCCAGCTGCCCAGCCTAAAGGAAATTGATAACATTGAAAAAAGCAAAGATAGACTAAAACATGATAAATTGAATTGAACACAGAAAAACGAAAGGTCAGTCATGTTCCCCATTCCAATATGCACAACATAAACGTAATGAACAGGTTTTCATTGACAAAGTTGAAATATGAGGAAGATTTAGATGTTTATTGACCATTCACTCAAAGTATCCAATTGATTGAGGGTTAGTGTCATCGAGGCTAATCAAGCATTGGAATACATCTCAACAGCAGTCAATTAGGAGTTGAAACCGGTTATTTTAGCTTTGTGTAACTGGAAGGACTAAAGCTATTTTCTGAATGGATGAGTTACGATGGATCAAATTGCCTTTTTCATCAAATTGTATCTCATAATTCAAGGGATGTTTATTTTCTATTTTTGTTCAGACTCTAAGGTTTCTGGTATGCTCTTGTTCCCTGGACATCTGCAGTGATAATATTTGATGGAGCCTTAAATGAGTTTTAGAATAGCCAGTATAGATCTCACAGGATACTTAAATGTATAATAACACCAAGGATGCTCATTGCCATATAATATGAAGACCTTTACACCTGTATCATACACTAATTTGAGCTAGAAGCACAAGGCTAACAAAAAATGTATAATGAACATCACACACAATAAATTTGAGTTGTTTTAAATAGAAACATGTCTTGTGACCTTTATTCATGACTACAGTGTCAGCATCATCTCTTTTATTGGAGACAGTGAGGGTGGTTACCATCTGGTATATCACCTGACAAGATTGAAGGGACCATAAGGTGAAATCACTTAATGAGTCCTTATGAGCGACATGATAGAAACATCATTAACAGTTCTGAATAACAAAGGCAGTTGATTTGAATGCAGAGGGAAGCAGTCACTAAGCACAGATTATTGAATGGCCAGTCTGCACAGGCTACAGCTGTGGCTACGACCAATAGCCATTGTAATCTGTACACATCTACTAAATGTAGGGTCCAATGGGAATACAAGAGGGCTAGTAAGTTAGAACTATAAAAGTAAAATTAAGAATGGACGGATACAGGGCCATGTACTGTGATGAAAATATATTAAGAATCTGTGAGTCGAAGTTCAGAAAAATATTTGGAAATGTCTGCTGTGTGTAACATTGCTCCTTTTGCAGAAGATAATTAGTAATGCATGTACATAAAAGACATAGGGCCTGAATTTGGTGAACTTACTGCCAGCTGCCGCCGAGTTTTCTCGGCGATCCCCCTGTTTTTCGGGCGCTCTCCCCTCTGAGTGAGTTTGGTGAGGTCCTCCCACCGGCAGGGAGAAAAGACCACTGTGGAGTGTCCGCTGGCATGCAACGTCAAGAAAAGACCTCCCACCCGCTCCCTCCCGAGATTGGTCCGGGTGGTCCTCTGCTCCAGCAGCAGAAAAGAACGCCATGTGGAGGCAGGTCTTACCTTAACAGTAAGTATGAAGACCTGCAAGAAAAGGTTAATGAACTGGTTTTCTTCATTTCTTCTGCAGTGATTATGTTGGATAACGTCCTCTGAAGGATTTGTAATAGTTTTTTTTTCATTTGTTGAAAAAATATTTTCCCGACTCTATCCTCGGCGTTACTTTGCCGAGGATCGCATTTGCCGCCCAGAATCCAAGCTAGCGCCCGCTGCTGCCCAGAATTGACGTGTAAGGCCCATTTTTCCCCTTTTTTCCATCAAACCACCGCCGAAAGTACCATCAGGATCTTAGCGGTCCTTTCGACAGTACGTGGGCGGAACTTAGGTTTGACCAACCTCGGGCCCGTGGAAAGGAACATTTAGAAAGATTGAAAAAAAAGACAAGGCTCAAACCAGAAATCTAGTTAGCAATTCAGAAAGAAAATCAAATGAAATATTGTGAAAGTGACAAGCACAAGAGAAACTAACATCATTCATCTCACCAAATGTGTTTGTGTGGCAACCAGAGGATCTCGCGTCAGTTGATCATGGAGTCAGAATTTGACATCTTCTCAGCATGAACCACTATGCCCTCCTAATTCAAAGATGTCACATCAGTGAGAGAGCTTGAGGGAGTAGAATACATTGCATACAAGGAAATACAATTAGTTGGAATGCCACCATTATGTATGAAAATCAACACTGATAAACTGGATGTGGACATTAACCCTCAGACTGCCAGCAGCTCCAGGGAAATGAACAGCTTTCTGAGTTGGCTGCTTTTGCTTTCATCTCAGTCACTGACACAAATATTAATTTATCTATAGAATCGAAAAGTCTTGTGTCTGGTGCATTACTGTCACATTTGAAAGTGTTACATATGTAAAGTGCGGTGGACTTGCACCTGATTGGCTCAAATATCATTCATAAAAAAACAACAAATCATAACAAAATTACTATTCGCACAACAATGCTGTTTGCCTAAAATAGTAATGAATGGGTAGAAAACCTTCAAATGAGCAAACAGGTAGGAAAACTACCAGGGAAGAATCGCGAAATGACTATCACTAAACAACTGTCAGGTAAGATAAGGGAAACCATGAAATTGCTTGAATAATTATTTTCAAAATGCTATGCCACCATCCTGGTTTGTGAGTGTTCTGAAGATATTGTACAAAAATAAACTTTCAAGATAATAAACACACAAAAATCATATAATTCAAAATTGAACTGTACTTTCCCTTTTACCCATTTTCTTTTGCTTTTATACAGCGGGAATAATTTGCTTTGTTTGTTTTCTTGACTTGACTTTTTTAAACTGCCATCACAGTAATCATCAGAAAACATTCTTCTGCCCCAGACTGACTGGGATAGATCTTGACTTTGTGTGACAATGTAAAATGGGTGATAACAAACTGTCTGCCCGTTTTAATACTCTCCCTATTTTTACTTCCATTGACTCTAACTAACCAGATAGTGAAGGGCTGATTTTCCAAATATGAGTTCCCAAGGCAGAACCTAACCTGAGGGGAGCATCATTGGAAAATTGTAGCGGTCATGCCCACGATTTCTAATATGCTCTCCTGGCCCATGAGGCTCTGTACCAGGAGCCTGCATTTGGAAAAAATCAGTCCTAAAGTTTCATCAGACTATTTAACCAGCATGGGTGGATAAAGAGCATTGCATTCAAACATAACCAAATCCATTACTAAAGCAGGCTGCTTCAGTCCCTACTTCATTCCTAATACTATTGAAATCCTTTGACAATTCCAAGTTTGACTTTTCCAATACCCTTCCAGTTAGGCTCCCAAACTCCACCCTACACAAACTTGGGATAAAGTAGGACACTAAACACATTTCAACTCATCCAGAACTCCACCAACCACATCCTATCCCACACCAAATCCCATTTACCTCTGACCCATTTCTTGCTGCACTCTACTCTCTCTATCTGCCAATGCAATGTTTGCAAATTCACGATCTAAATCCCTTCATGGTTTTACTCCTCTCTACCTGTGCAACTGCGTCCAGGTCTCTGCCCAGCTTGCACCTCTGTCATGAGTCTGGACTAGCATGTTTCCCCACTCCACCAATGGCAGCAGCAGCTTCAGCTATAAAGCCCCTTCATTCTAGCATTCTCTTGCTAACATAACACTACATCTCTTTCCAACTTCATAAACCTATTTCTTCCACCATGCCTTTGATCATCTCACCTAATTCTTTTCCAAGATCCTTTTTGGTATCTGATCAACCCCTTTCTTGAAGTGCTATATGAAAGGGCATTTTATGTTAATGGTTACTGTTGTTCCTGCCCTCACCCAGGTGTGCCCAGGCTATTTGTAACATGACTCCAACTGCCCCAGCTGAGTGCAGTGAGTACAGACCAGGGATTGGACCTTGGGGCCAACCAAGACCCATTAAGCCCAAACCTTTCCTTCCTGAAATTCAATGAACTTTCTATTCGTTCCATTATGTTTCCTCGTGTGTCTTACACCTAATTTATTTGTAACAAACTGTCTGTGAGAACCCCTTATTAAATGTTTTCTGGAAATCTGTATACCCAATATCTACTCCATTCTCTTCATCTCTACAGTCATTTGATTAAATTTATCAAGCATAATGTCTCCAATGAATCCATGTCTGAGATCATTCCGTGCACTTCTAACTGGTAACTAATTTAATCTGAAACTAGATTCTAAGAATTTGCCTAGAATTGACATTGGAATAAATGATCTATAGTTACCAAGTTTATTCTTCTCTCTTTTTTGAACAAAGGTGTGACATTGATTATACTCTAGTCCCACATCACACTTTGCAAAGGAGTATTGAAACATTGTGGTCAGAGCCTATATTACCCCCTCTCTGACATCCATCAATAGCCTATGGTGTAAGTCATCAGGAGGCAGTTCCGTTAATTTTGTCAGAGCCAGCTTCTTTCCTACAGTTGTCTCTAATCATTGTTCCACTTCTTCTGCTGCATCCATATCATAGCTTTCACACTATTTTTAAAAACTGATGCAAAATATTAATGTAATAATTCTACCATCCTCAACAAGTAGATTCCATCCCCTCCCCAACCTTTATCTATGAGTGGTGTTACAATCCCTTAAATTATACTTTTACTTTTAATAAGTCAGAAGATCATGCACTCAAACCTATTCCATCGACATATAATCTTGGCTGACACTTTATTACAGCAGTAAAGGAGTACTGCACTGTCGGAGGTGTCGTCTTTCACTTGAGATGTTAAACCTTAATGAAAAATAATTGTATCTCATTGGAAGAGTATAATACTGCTAAGCTACTTCATTGCTCACATATTTGCAAGAGATTTTGTGAAACACTAAGTTGTAACCTAATAGTTAAAATTGCTACAATAGTAAATTTATTGCTACTCATCCAAAATTATCTTAACGTTAAAACCTCTTCCAAACTACCATAAATATTGTGTTTGCTTTCAATTTCCAATAATTGTATTTAAAATTAAAAGCTATTGCAAAAGCAAGGCATAGAAGAGAAATATGGCCAATTTTATCTTCAGGCGTAGAGTGGATGGAAGACGGTAAATTTGAAAATGTTCATATACATGTACATTATAAAATCTTCAATATTAATACAGTACTGTTAAAAATTTGAATGCTAGGTTTTCTCAGTAAACATGAAAGAAAAACCCAGTTACGAACATAAATATTTAAGATCTTCATTGTATTTGTGTGAGCTTCCCAGTCAGTATTGACTGCATTATTTTTTCCATCCTGAGCAAGTAACAAAGGGCACCTGCACAGTATTAATGTCAGAAGTTTCTTTAAGAAATATGCTGCTGTTATATCTTCCAGATTTTTGCAGCATACTCCTTTGCTAATTAAGTCAACATCTGTAATGCCATGCTATAAATGTGCTCCTTTGTGCATATTTACATACTTGATTATGCAAGAGTATCTGTCTCCATAATTTATTAAACTACTGTTCATTCTACAGTAATATGCTAAAACAACTGAATGTTTTATTCAGCTTAGTAAAGCTGCTGCACCATTTCTATATCAAAATGACGTTTCTATGCAGTTTGTTAATAGAACTTTCATTTTTAAATAATTCATTACTATATGCAGCATAATTTTTATCTTTATTACCTTGAACAGTGATAAATAGAAAAGGAATCAAGGGTAGCAAGTTGCCTTGGGCATATTAGTATGCAGTAGGTGATCCATTAATCATGAGATGACCAGTATTTGAATATCATCAGTAGGCTATAAAGCCTACTTTGTTGATGAGTTTAGAAGTCTTTTTATAAGAGACTGTAGGATTATAAACTTGTTTGTACCAGAATTTTGTGATTTTTGGGTAAGAATGGAATTAGAATAGGAGTCAGCGCAATGAGTCTAGATTTCAACATAGCAAGTAGCGCTGCATATTTAGGACTTAGGAGGAACAAGAAAGGAAAGTTAAAAGAAACAATGACCAAAATTCATAGGATTACATAGGATATACAGCACAGAAACAGGCCATTCAGCCCAACCAGTCCATGCAGGTGTTTATGCTTCACTTGAGCCTTCTCTCATCCTTCCTAACTCTTATCAGCATAACACACTATTCTCTTCACCCTCATATGCTTATCTAGTTTCCCCTTAAAGGCATCTATACTAGTCGCCTCAACTATTCAAGCAAGGAGGGAGAGAGAAAATATGGAACTACAGGCCAGTTAGACTGACATCAGTCATCAGGAAAATACTGGAATCCATTGTTAAGGAAGTGATATCAGGGCACTTAGAAAATCATAACATGTTTCGACAAAGTCAGTATGGTTTTATGAAAGGGAAATCGTGCTTGACAAATTTATTTGAGTTTTTTGAGGATGTAACAAGCAGGGTAGATAAAGGGGAACCAGTGGATGGAGTACATTTGGATTTCCAAAAAGCATGTGATAAGGTGTCACATAAAAGGTTATTACACAAGATAAGGATTCATGGGATTGGAGGTAATGTATTAGCATGGATAGAGGATTGGTTGATTGACAGAAAACAAAGAACAAAGATAAAAGGGTCTTTTTTCAGATTGGCAGGCTGTAACTAGTGGGGTGCCGCAAGGATCAGTGCTTGGGCATTAGCTATTTACAATCTATATTAATGACCTAGATGAAGAGACCGAGTGTAATGTATCCAAATTTGCTGATGACACAAAGCTAGGTGGGATGGTAAGTTGTGAGGAAAACATGTGGGGCTGGATTTTCGGCTTTGATGTCTGTGGGGCAATAATGGTAGTGGGGCGGGAAAGTTAGTGACCGGGAATAGTTTGCGCCTCAATAGGTAAGTTTGGGCAGCTGGGCCCTGCGTCAGGGGGCGCAGCACCAAGGGAGGCGTTGTACACCTTTCTTGGGCACTAGAATGAGAAACTTGCAAGCTAAACTCCCAAGCAGGAGCGTTCCGAGAAACGCGGGGGGGACACTTAAAAAAAAACCCACAAAAACATTCCCAAAATATTGCCCACGCCACCACAACACAAATCGCAAAAAAAATTTAAAAGAAAAAACAATCACATTTACTTTAGGAGTCCATTACCTACTGCTCCACTGTTGGGATGGTTGGACCACCCTGATTTCCCAGACGGTCAGGCAATAGTCCAAAAATTGCACAGGTGTCGCAACCAGGGGCATTGCACACCGGGTGCAGCTCTTCCGGGTGGGTCTGCTCAGTGCCCCCGCTAAACCGGACCTGAAGATCATTGCAGGGCACTGGGGGCTGACCGCCCAGCCAAAACACCTCTCTGCCGCTATTGCCACAGCTTCGGCGCAAAATACAGAGCAGAGAAGACCCGAAAATGCAGCCCTAAAGAGTCTGTAAAGGGATATAGATAAACTAAGTGAGGCAGCAAATAGAGTATAATGTAGGCAGTAAGGCTGTGGGAAATGTAATTTGGTAGGAAGAATAGATAAAAACAGAATATTTTTTAAATGGTAAGAAACTTTTAAATATTGGTGTTCAGAGAGATTTGGGTGTCCTCGTGCAAGAAACACAGAAAGCTAGCATGCAGGTACAGCAAGCAGTAAGGAAGGCAAATGGCATGTTGTCCTTTATTGCAAGGGGGTTAGAGTACAAGAGTAAGGAAGTCCTGCTACAATTGTATAGGGCCTTGGTGAGACCACACCTGGAGTACTGTGCACAGTTTGGTCTCTTTATCTAAGGAAGGATTTAATTGCCTTGGAGGCGGTGCAACGAAGATTCACTAGATTGCTTCTTGGGATGAGAGGGCTGTCTTATGATGAAAGATTATGTAGAATGGGCCTATACTCTCCGGAGTTTAGAAGAATGAGAGATTATCTCATTGAAACATACAAGATTCTGAAGGGGATTGACAGGTTAGATGCTGAGAGTTTGTGTCCCCTGGCTGGAGTGTCTAGAACTAGAGGGCACAGTCTCAGGATAAGGGTTAGGCCATTTAAGACAGAGATGAGGAGGAATTTCTTCACTCAGCGAGTTGTGAATCTTTGGAATTCTCTGCCCAGAGGGCTGTGGATGCTGACTCTCTGAGTATACTCAAGGCTGAGATGGATAGAATTTTGGAGTCTAGGGAAATGAAGGGATATGAGATCGGGCAGGAAAGTGGAGTTGAGGTCGATGATCAGCCATGATCTTATTGAATGACGGAGCAGGCTCGAGGGGCCATATGACCTACTCCTACTCTTATTTCTTATGTTCTTCAACTATTTCCTGAGGTAGTGTAAAGAAGTTCCTGCTGAATTCTCCGTTTGATTTCTTGGTGACTATCTTATATTGATGGCTTCTAGCTTTCCTTTTCCCCACAAGTAGAAACACTCTCTCTGTATCTACTCTATCAAACCTTTCATAATTTTAAAGATCGCTATTAAGTCACTCCTCAGCCTTCTCTTTTCATCCTTTCCCAATAGGCATACCCTCATCCTGGTAAGTCTTTTTTACACCCTCCCCGGTGCCTCTATATCCTTTTTATAACATGGCGACCAGAATTGTACGCTGTACTCCAAGTGTGGTCTAACCAAGTTTTGATACAAATTTAGAATAACTTCTCTACTTTTCAAATTCAATCCCTTTAGAAATAAACTCTAGTGTTTCATTTGCTTTTTTTATGGGCTTGTTAACCTATGTTGCTACTTTCAATGATTTGTTTATTTTTAATCTGAGATCCCTTTGATCTTCTATCCCACTTCGATATATATTTCCAAGTAATATAATAACTATATATGTGACTATATAATAGTTGTGATAAAACAGAAAAAGCACAAGAAAGGTTGCATCAGAGAAAAAATATTGAGGTAGATGTGAGAAGATTGCCATCAGACAGAATGTTCTTGTATTTCATCCCAAAAAAGATCGTAAAAAAAATTGGAAGCAAAGTTGATGTAATTTTTCAGTTCAGGGCGAGAGCAGGAAGCAGCACTGGTACAGTTATCAATGTACCAGAAAAAGAGGTGAGGGAAGGGGCCTGTGTATGACTGAAACAAAATATTTTTCCACCTATGCCATGAAAAGGCAGGCATAACAAAGACCCATAGCAACACTTTTCATTTGCAGGAAGTGAATTTCACCTGGATCCCTCCCTCTGGCCTCTTCGATCTTTTCATTCAGAATCGCCAGTGTGACATCAGCCGTCTCAATTTCCCTTTTGTTCTTTCCTCCCCTCCCCTCCCCCTTTTCCCTGTATCTGTGCTTGCTTAAAAGCGGTTACATCTCTAACCTTTGCCGATTCTGACGAAAGGTCATTGACCTGAAAAGTTACCTCTGTTTCTCGCTTCACAGATGCTGCTTGACCTGCTGAGTTCCAGCATTTTCTGCTAATAAGTAACACTAATTGATATGTTGAAATGCTAAAAAACATAGATATTAAAGTGCACATACGAATAAGGGAAGATTTTGTCTCTTCACTGCATTTGCAATTTTGCTACAAATAGTAAAGTAGAGAAGCTTCCTCTAATCGTGGTTTTGTTTTTGAAATCTGCACACATTTTGAGACTGACAGGCTCATTTAGGAATTAGATCTGACATTATGGTGATAAACAACCAAACAGACTAACAGGGAGGGAGAAAGGAGGGACTTCTCAAATACTTTTAAAGTAATCCTAAATACTGCAACTTCTTTTGCAAAAATATGAGTGAAAATAATTATTAATAAACTACACAACATAAATACGATTTCATGTGTTTGTGCATGTTTTATTGATGCTTTGCCTTATTATTTCCTGGCTCTCATGCTGTTGTGTGAGCGAACCCATCATCATCAGCAGCAATGCCTCTTGGAGCTGTATGCCTCCTCTGTTGCTTGCCTTCACACTTGTCTGTCTGTTACTATTGTTCTCTAACAAATCAACTGAAATAAGTCAGTGATGCTCCAATTTAAAAGGTTGCATTTTACATTTTTGTGTGGCTGCTACCTTCCAGATGCTGCTCGGAGATGTATCTACAGTCAGTCTTTATGTTGTAAAACGTAACAGAAGTGCTCCTTTGGCACACACAAGTATATCATCTTCAGCAGGTGAGCCTCTGCACTAGCAACAGAGACAGCTGGACTTTTTCACACCACTAACTTCCCCAAGGTGCATCATTGACTGCACACATATAGCCATTTGTGCACCAAGCAACAATGCAGAGACATCATTCAGTCAGAAGAGCCATTATTTGCCAATTGTCCAAATGGTTTGTAATATATGCCTGAAAATAGTGTGTGTATCTGTATGATTCCCAGACAGTACAGATGACAGCAACTAGGGATGGGCAATAAATGCTGGCCTTGCCAGCGATGCCCATGTCCTGTGAATACATTTTTTAAAAATCCTTTCAAGCAATACAATGCGACATCTGTTTGAAGATGAAAGAAGGATGGATTGTTGATTCCCGGGGAATGTGGAATATATAGTACAACCATGGCTTATGACACACCCCCAGCCAACTCCCATGAACAAGCATGGCTGACTTACAAAGATGTATTTGTGAAAGCCAGGTTTCTTATTGAACAAGCATTTTGGATGTTAAAGTTGCATTTCTATGCTTGGAACATTCAAGATGGAGGGAACCTTATTGTATAATGCCCCGGCTCTACCTGCTGGCATTCATCAAACAACATTTCTTCTGCCTTCTTACCAGCAGTGCTTCATTCAATTATGCTTCATCCCTGCAACATCTGAAAGTTTCTCAGTGTGTGTCACTGGGCTGATGCTTCAAAGTATATGTGAGTGGTGATGCAGGGTGCTATAGTAATGTGTGCCCTTAAGGGCCTTGCTGCAGACCATTGCATTCTTCACCATCTATGAAGCCAACAGAAAGGTCACAGGCAATATTCTTCATTCCACGGCTGTTTCTGCTATGACTGCTGTGCTGGATGTGCATGGAAACATATTGTGAAAAATAAGTAGAAAGCATGAATTTGATGCATCTGTAGTTATCTCCATACACCTCAAGTGGTATCTTCCACTGTTCCTGTGTCAATGTAAGCTTTCATCCTTTGTTCAAAAGGCACATCAGCTCCATTACATATGACAATTAATGTAAAATGGTGTGCCTATAAGAAGAATGTTAGTGTCCATTAGGACCAGGGGATTAAAGCCATGTTAATTATACCATGCATCGGTTTGACTTTACTGGCATAACATTTGGAATTCATTGAGTATCTATCTCCATTTTTTAATATTTCCATCTTGCTTATTTATGCCTGTATCAGTATATGTTTTAAAGTTGTTGGGTGTAAATAATAATTATCTTAAACTTTAATATCCATTTTGTTGCTGTAGGATAAGAGAAGATAAGTTACATTTGTCTTTATATTATTGTCTCACTTTGCTAATCCTCCTCGAGTCCTGGAATGTTATCTTGATTTCTTTCAATTTTGTCCCCTAATTTCTAATTGCATTGGCTCTTGAGTTTATTTTATTGTCCCTAATCTCTTCAGGAAGCAATTTTTCTGAGACTGGTGGTTTGTTTTCTTCGAACACTGAACAGTTCAGTGTACCCAGCCAAGACTGTGCCTGGTAATCTGTTCAGGTCCCTCTTATTTCCATTTACTAATTGTTGCACCACAAGTCAGTTTTCATCAACTCAAACTTAGAAAACTCAGAAAAGTTGTTATTCCATCAGTCAAGCAGCTTTTGAGGAGATATAGAAAATGAGTTAGATTGTAATACATCCTACACAAAAGCAAAATACTGCGGATGCTGGAATCCGGAATAAAAACAGAAAATGCTAGAAATCGCAGCAGGTCCGGCAGCACCTGTGGAGAGGAAGTAGAGTTAACGTTTCGGGTCGATGAACCTTCGTCAGAACTGGAGAGTGTTCGGAAAGAACAGATTCTTAACAAGTACTGAAAGGGGGAGGAGAAGAAACAACAAAAGGGAAGCTCTGTGATAGGTTGGAAAACTATAGGGAGGAAAGTGAGTCAAAGATTTGCAGCGGTTACACTCTGAAATTGTTGAACTCGATGTTGAGTCCAGAAGGCTGTAAAGTAATACATCCTAGTTGGATAGTTATTGCTAATCTTGCTAAGCAGATTCATAATGCAGAAAACCAGCATAAAAAGTTCTCATGCTTCAAGACAGCTTCATTAATGGGTGTTACATAATTTTTTACAGTCAGAAAGTACACATGAATGATGAAAATATAAAAGAGTGCTTAGGTGGCCCAAGGTTATCTACTATAGGGTGGTAGGACAGATGTCTAATGAGTTCCTAATTTCCTTTGTGTCTTGAGGCAGTAGCATCAAGTTGAAATGATTTGCTTTCTCAAAGGCAGGGAGATCATTCTGAGCTACCATGAGATACCTTCATGAGGAGGAGAAGGGGAAGGGGGGGGAGGAGGAGAAGGGGAAGGGGGGGAGGAGGAGATGGAGAAGGGGGGGAGGAGGAGATGGGGAAGGGGGGGAGGAGGAGAAGGGGGGGAGGAGGAGGAGAGGGAGAAGGGGAAGGGGGAGGAGGAGGAGAAGGGGGAGGAGGAGAAGGGGAAGGGGGGAGGAGGAGAAGGGGAAGGGGGGCAGAAGAGAAGGGGAAGGGGAAGGTGGGGAGGAGGAGAAGGGGGAGAGGAGGAGGAGAAGGGGAAGGGGGGGAGGAGAAGGGGAAGGGGGGGAAGAGGAGAAGGGGAAGGGGAAGGGGGGGAGGAGAAGGGGAAGGGGGGGAAGAGGAGAAGGGGAAGGGGGGAAGAGGAGAAGGGGAAGGGGGGAAGAGGAGAAGGGGGGAGAGGAGGAGAAGGGGAAGAGGGGGGGAAGGGGAAGTGGGAGGAGGAGAAGGTGAATGGGGAGGAGGAGGAGAAGGGGAAGGGGGGGAGGAGGAGAAGGGGAATGGGGTCAGGAGGGGAAGGGGAGGAGGAGGAGAAGGGGAAGGGGGGAGGAGGAGAAGGGGAATGGGGAGCTGGAGGAGAAGGAGAAGGGGAAGGGGGGTGGAGGAGAAGTGAAAGGGGGGAGGAGAAGGGGAAGGGGGGAGGAGAAGGGGAAGGGAGGAGGAGAAGGGGAAGGGGGAGGGGGAGGAGAAGGGGAAGGGGGGAGGAGAAGGGAAAGGGGGAGGAGGAGGAGGAAGAGAAGGGGAGGGGGGAGGAGGACAAGAAGGGGAAGGGGAGGGGGGAGGAGAAGGGGAAGGGGAGGGAGGAGGAGAAGGGGGGGAGGAGGGGTAGGGGAAGGGGGGAGGAGAAGGGGAATGGGGCGGAGGAGGGGAAGGGCGAGGGGGGAGGAGAAGGGGAGGGGGAGGAGGAGAAGGGGAAGGGGGGAGGAGTGGAAGAGCGAGGGGGGAGGGGAAGGGGGGAGGAGGAGAAGGGGAGGGGGGAGGAGGAGAAGGGAAGGGGGGGAGGAGAAGGGGAGGAGGAGAAGGGGAAGGGGGGAGGAGGAGAAGGGCGAGGAGAGGAGAAGGGGAGGGGGGGGAGGAGGAGAAGGGGAGGGGGGAGAGGAGAAGGGGAAAGGCGGGGGAGAGGAGAAGGGAAAGGACGGGAGAGGAGAAGGGAAAGGACGGGAGAGGAGAAGGGGAAAGGGGGGGTGAGGAGAAGGGGAAAGGGGGGGGAGAGGAGAAGGGAAAAGGGGGGGAAGAGGAGAAGGGGAAAGGGGGGGAGAGGAGAAGGGGAAAGGGGGGGAGAGGAGAAGGGGAAAGGGGGGGAGAGGAGAAGGGGAAAGAGGGAGAGGAGAAGGGGAAAGGGGGGGAGAGGAGAAGGGGAAAGGGGGGGAGAGTAGAAGGGGAAAGGGGGGAGAGGAGAAGGAGAAAGGGGGAGAGGAGAAGGGGGGGAAGAAGGGGAAGTAGAGGGGGGGAGGCTGAACGGGCTGGGCCTGGGCCAAGGCTTCGGGCAGGGCCCGTCCCCAGCACCAGATTTACAGGTAGGTGGCGTTGGGTTGGGTCGGGTCGGCTCCGGGGTCAGGAGCGCAGGTCGGTCGAGGGGAGCGCGGGTCGGGATCGGGAGCGCGGGTCGGGTCGGGAGCACGGGTCGGGGGGTCGGGGGTTCAGGGGCTGGGGGAGGGGGAGGATGGAAGTCGGGTTGGTTCGGGTAGGCGGGGGAGGGAGGGAGCGTGGGTCAGTTTGTGTCGGGGGCGGGGGGAGGGAAGTCAGGTTGGGTCGGGTCCGGGGCGGGGGGCGGGGGGGGTCGGGAGCGCGGGTCGGGTCGGGGGGTTGGTGGGAGGGAGGTCGGTTTGGTTCGGGTTTGGAGGGAGGGAGGGAGAGGGAGGTCAAGTCACGTGGTGGGGGGGAAGTGCGGGTCGGGTCCAGTCCGGGGGGTCGGGTCCGGTCCGGGGGCGGTCGGGGGGGGGGGGAAGCGAGAGTCGAGTCGGGTCTGGTCGAGAGGAAGCAGGAGCTGGGCGTGGGAGGCAGCCTTATCCACACAGCCCCAGTGAGGCCATTCGGCCAGGGCAAGGGGCTGCGTGCTTCAGGCCTCTCCCACACGGTTTTGGGCGCCTGGAGCTACTGCACATGCGTGCCCACTGTAGCGCGCATGTGCAGAGGTCCCGGCACTGTTTTCAGCGCAGCGACCTAGCTCCGCCCCCCACAGCTCATGCTGCGCCGTGCCCGGCTCAAGAGGACCAGCAGGGAGCCGGAGAATCTGGAAGTTTTCTTTAGGCGCACTTTGTGGCGCGAAAAACGGGCATCCAGGCCGAAACTTGGGCCGGTTATAAGTACCCTTTGCCAAGTTTCCCACCAGGCTAGTTTTCTAGTAGAGCAATTTAACCCATGATCACGGGCCCGGCAGCAGCAGCATTGGACGAGTGTAGCAACAGCAGATAAGAATGCATGGCGTGAACTAGGAAAGAGCAGCAAAGAAATGTATTTGTAGATTTCACTCAACATATAGGTGAGAATTTTGCTGGACAGGATTAAAGCTCATCTTTTACAAGACTCATGGGTTTCTTTTATGTTTTGTTGGGTGGAACTTTGTGAGAGTTGTCTTATACATAGAATTACAGAGAATGTACAGCACAGAAACAGGCCATTCGACCCGACTGGTCCAGACTCCACACGAGCCTCTTCCCACCCTACTTCACCTTACCACTGGATAAAGACCTAGCTCTGTCAAGCCCGTGTGGTGGCTGATGTGCAATGGTCACCACACGTTAAAAAAATCCACGCACAGGCATCTTCCACCCCCTCAATCGGAGTTCAGGACTGGAACATCAGGTCCTTCATTGAAACATCTGTGAACTCATGTGGAAGCAAGTCATCCTCGTTCGAGGGACCACCTATGATGATGACTTCATCTAACCCTATCAACGTATCCTTCTATTCCTTTCCCCCTCGTGTGTTTATCTAGCTGCCCCTTAAATGCATCTGTGCTATTTACCTCAACTGCTCATTATAGTAGCAAGTTCCACATTCGAGCCACTCTCTGGGTAAGGAAATAATGTGTGTTGACTTGTACACAAGCATCAAGTATAATCAAATGTAGAGGAGACACTTGCGCCTTGGAGCCAGTCCTGCTTTATGACAGAGATGCCAAACTTATTGTGGAATGCAACACTCCCTCTCCTGCTGTTGAAAACTATTCTAAACTTAATTGGCTGTCTCCTGCTGCTCGAGCAGAATGTCATCTGGCTGTACTTGTTTACAAGTGTAAAATAACACATCTGCTGCCGATTTAACTGACAAGGTTACTGCAAGTATATCAGTGCCTATCTGCAGTACCAGATCAGTTGATCCTGCAATCTATTATCTCCCATAAAATAGTTGTAATTGGCGTCTATTAAGTTGCTTCTTGCTGGAATTCTCTAAAGTCCGCCGATAACTTCACTATTCTCAAAAATAAAAGTAAAAAAAGAAAAAAGAAAGACTTCCATTAATATAGCGCCTTTCACATCCACCAGACGCCCCAAAGCACTTAACAACCAAAGAAGTACTTTTTGAAGTGTTGTCATTGTTGTAATGCAGGAAATGCAGCAGCCACTTTGCGCACAGCAAATACCCAAAACAGCTTTTCTCTTCTTCTTAGGTGGTCCCTCGAATCGAGGATGACTTGCTTCCACACCAAAAAGGGATGAGTTCAATGAGTTCACAGGTGTTTCAATGAGGGACCTAATATTCCAGTTCCCGAACTGCATGTTGAAGGGTGGAAGATGCCTGTGCGTGGATTTTTTTAACGTTTGGTGACCGTTGCACACCAGCCACCACACGGGCTTGACAGAGCTAGGTATTGGTCCAGTGGCAAGGGTTAACCAAGGCAACTGGAGACCAGCCTTGCTGCACGGACCGAGTGCGCACACATATCACAGTGTGGGCTGGCCCGTGCCGCCCTTGGGCCCACACCTCTGCTGGGCCACAACATATCTAACGTGTCCTCAAACAGCAATCTGATAATGACCAGATAGAAACATAGAAACATAGAAAATAGGTGCAGGAGTAGGCCATTCGGCCCTTCTAGCCTGCACCGCCATTCAATGAGTTCATGGCTGAACATTCAACTTCAGTACCCCATTCCTGCATTCTCGCCATACCCCTTGATCCCCCTAGTAGTAAGGACCTCATCTAACTCCTTTTTGAATATATTTAGTGAATTGGCCTCAACAACTTTCTGTGGTAGAGAATTCCACAGGTTCACCACTCTCTGGGTGAAGAAGTTCCTCCGCATCTCGGTCCTAAATGGCTTACCCCTTATCCTTAGACTGTGACCTCTGGTTCTGGACTTCCCCAACATTGGGAACATTCTTCCTGCATCTAACCTGTCTAACCCCGTCAGAATTTTAAATGTTTCTATGAGGTCCCCTCTCATTCTTCTGAACTCCAGTGAATACAAGCCCAGTTGATCCAGTCTTTCTTGATAGGTCAGTCCCGCCATCCCGGGAATCAGTCTGGTGAACCTTCGCTGCACTCCCTCAATAGCAAGAATGTCCTTCCTCAGGTTAGGAGACCAAAACTGTACACAATACTCCAGGTGTGGCCTCACCAATGCCCTGTACAACTGTAGCAACACCTCCCTGCCCCTGTACTCAAATCCCCTCGCTATGAAGGCCAACATGCCATTTGCTTTCTTAACCGCCTGCTGCACCTGCATGCCAACCTTCAATGACTGATGTACCACGACACCCAGGTCTCTTTGCACCTCCCCTTTTCCTAATCTGTCACCATTCAGATAATAGTCTGTCTCTCTGTTTTTACCACCAAAGTGGATAACCTCACATTTATCCACATTATACTTCATCTGCCATGCATTTGCCCACTCACCTAACCTATCCAAGTCGCTCTGCAGCCTCACAGCATCCTGCTCGCAGCTCACACTGCCATCCAACTTAGTGTCATCCGCAAATTTGGAGATACTACATTTAATCCCCTCATCTAAATCATTAATGTACAGTGTAAACAGCTGGGGCCCCAGCACAGAACCTTGCGGTACCCCACTAGTCACTGCCTGCCATTCTGAAAAGTACCCATTTACTCCTACTCTTTGCTTCCTGTCTGACAACCAGTTCTCAATCCATGTCAGCACACTACCCCCAATCCCATGTGCTCTAACTTTGCACATCAATCTCTTGTGTGGGACCTTGTCGAACGCCTTCTGAAAGTCCAAATATACCACATCAACTGGTTCTCCCTTGTCCACTCTACTGGAAACATCCTCAAAAAATTCCAGAAGATTTGTCAAGCATGATTTCCCTTTCACAAATCCATGCTGACTTGGACCTATCATGTCACCTCTTTCCAAATGCACTGCTATGACATCCTTAATAATTGATTCCATCATTTTACCCACTACCGATGTCAGGCTGACCGGTCTATAATTCCCTGTTTTCTCTCTCCCTCCTTTTTTAAAAAGTGGGGTTACATTGGTTACCCTCCACTCTATAGGAACTGATCCAGAGTCAATGGAATGTTGGAAAATGACTGTCAATGCATCCACTATTTCCAAGGCCACCTCCTTAAGTACTCTGGGATGCAGTCCATCAGGCCCTGGGGATTTATCGGCCTTCAATCCCATCAATTTCCCCAACACAATTTCCCGGCTAATAAGGATTTCCTTCAGTTCCTCCTCCTTACTAGACACCCCGACCCCTTTTATAACCGGAAGGTTGTTTGTGTCCTCCTTCGTGAATACCGAACCAAAGTACTTGTTCAATTGGTCTGCCATTTCTTTGTTCCCCGTTATGACTTCCCCTGATTCTGACTGCAGGGGACCTACGTTTGTCTTTACTAACCTTTTTCTCTTTACATATCTATAGAAACTTTTGCAATCCGTCTTAATGTTCCCTGCAAGTTTCTTCTCATACTCCATTTTCCCTGCCCTAATCAAACCCTTTGTCCTCCTCTGCTGAGTTCTAAATTTCTCCCAGTCCCCAGGTTCGCTGCTATTTCTGGCCAATTTGTATGTCACTTCCTTGGCTTTAATACTATCCCTGATTTCCCTTGATAGCCACGGTTGAGCCACCTTCCCTTTTTTATTTTTATGCCAGACAGGAATGTACAATTGTTGTAGTTCATCCATGCGGTCTCTAAATGTCTGCCATTGCCCATCCACAGTCAACCCCTTAAGTATCATTCGCCAATCCATCCCAGCCGATTCACGCCTCATACCTTCAAAGTTACCCTTCTTTAAGTTCTGGACCATGGTCTCTGAATTAACTGTTTCACTTTCCATCCTAATGCAGAATTTCACCATATTTTGGTCACTCTTCCCCAAGGGGCCTCGCACAACGAGATTGCTAATTAATCCTCTCTCATTACATAACACCCAGTCTAAGATGGCCTCCCCCCTAGTTGGTTCCTCGATATATTGGTCTAAAAAACCATCCCTTATGCACTCCAGGAAATCCTCCTCCACCGTATTGCTTCCAGTTTGGTTAGCCCAATCTATGTGCATATTAAAGTCACCCATTATAACTGCTGCACCTTTATTGCATGCACCCCTAATTTCCTGTTTGATGCCCTCCCGAACTACTACTGTTTGGAGGTCTGTACACAACTCCCACTAACGTTTTTTGCCCTTTGGTGTTCTGTAGCTCTACCCATATAGATTCCACATCATCCAAGCTAATGTCCTTCCTAACTATTGCCTTAATCTCCTCCTTAACCAGCAATGCCACCCCACCTCCTTTTCCTTTTATTCTATCCTTCCTGAATGTTGAATACCCCTGGATGTTGAGTTCCCAGCCCTGCTCATCCTGGAGCCACGTCTCCGTAATCCCAATCACATCATATTTGTTAACATCTATTTGCACAGTTAATTCATCCACCTTATTGCGGATACTCCTTGCATTAAGACACAAAGCCTTTAGGCTTGTTTTTTTAACACCCTCTGTCCTTTTAGAATTTTGCTGTACAATGGTCCTTTTTGTTCTTTGCCTTGGGTTTCTCCTCATCTCCTTTCTGTCTTTTTCTTTTGCCTCCTTTTTGTTTCCCTCTATCTCCCTGCATTGGTTCCCATCCCCCTGCCATATTAGTTTAACTCCTCCCCAACAGCACTAGCAAACACTCCCCGGAGGACATTGGTTCCGATTCTGCCCAGGTGCAGACCGTCCGGATTGTATTGATCCCACCTCCCCCAGAACCGGTTCCAATGCCCCAGGAATTTGAATCCCTCCCTGCTGCACCATTGCTCAAGCCACGTATTCATCTGAGCTATCCTGCGATTCCTACTCTGACTAGCACGTGGCACTTGTAGCAATCCCGAGATTACTACTTTTGAGGTCCTACTTTTTAATTTAGCTCCTAGCTCCTTAAATTCATTTCGTAGGACCTCATCCCTTTTTTTTACCTATGTCGTTGGTACCAACGTGCACCACGACAACTCTGGCTGTTCTCCCTCCCTTTTTAGAATGTCCTGCACCCGCTCCGAGACATCCTTGACCCTTGCACCAGGGAGGCAACATACCATCCTGGAGTCTCGGTTGCGGCTGCAGAAACGCCTATCTATTCCCCTTACAATTGAATCCCCTATCACTATCGCTCCCCCACTCTTTTTCCTGCCCTCCTGTGCAACAGAGCCACCCACGGTGCCATGAACTTGGTTGCTGCTGCCCTCTCCTGATGAGTCATCCCCCTCAACAGTCCTCAAAGCAGTGTCTCTGTTTTGCAGTGGGATGACCACAGCGGACCCCTGCACTACCTTCCTTGCACTAATCTTCCTGCTGGTCTTCCATTCCCTCGCTGGCTCTGATAATTTTTTAGTGATGTTGATTGAGGGATAAATATTGGCTCGGATAACGGGGATAACTCCTAGTTCTTTTTCCAAATAGTGCCGTAGGATCTTTTACATTCACCTGAGAGGGCAGACGAGGCCTCGGTTTAACATCTCATCCGAAAGATAGCACCTCCAACAGTACAGCACTCCCTTAGTACTGCACTGGAGTGTCAGCCTAGATTTTTGTGCTCAAGTCACTTGAGTGGGACTTGAACCCACATCCTTCTGGCCCAGAGGTGTGAGTGCTACCTACTGAGCCATGGCTGACCCATGATAACAATAAAAATAATAGCTATATCATTTTATTTCACTTGATGAATCTACATGCTCCTCCATTGTGCAGTTATATAATCTTTCAGAAATCATAGCTTTATTTCAAATTTATATTCACTGCATATGTATCTGCATACTTAGAATCATTTAGCTGGACACTGTACTGCATTCAGGACAATGCTGCATATAGATGTGACTTCTCAGCTGAGCATCTTAGTAAAATTATTTCAAAAATAATTAAATGCATTCATTTGTGTGACGTGCACAAAAAAGCATTAAGAACTATCAAACGTTTTGAGCAGAATATTGTTGCTCATCTCTAAAAGACTTAATATCCAAAATGCCTTAGCAGCGTGCAATGGGCTTGCTTAATTGCACAAGTAGACCTCTTTATATTAAAATAAATTACTGAAAAATTGATCAGAGCAAACAAAATGAAACATCACAGGGGGGACAATAATTAAGCCATGGGACTAAAATAATTATTAATTCTATCCTGAAGATATGTACATGTGTGGTCTCAACCTGGGACAGCGAGTATATGGTGGATAAATTCCACATAATAGTCTTGCCAGCAACGATGAAGCCCATGGAATAAAAGGAACAGTGGCAGCATGGATATGAAATTGGCTAAGTGACAGGAAAGAGAAAGTACTGGTGAATGGTTGTTTTTCAGACTGGAGGAAGGTATACAGTGGTCCAGGGGTCGGTACGAAGACCGCTGCTTTTCTTGATATATATTAATGACTTGGACTTGGGTGTACAGAGCACAATTTCAAAATGTGCAGATGACACGAAACTTGGAAATACCGTCTAGTGAACAGTGAGGAGGATAGTGATAGTGTTATGCTCACAATAAAGAATGAAACTGAGTACTGTGTACAATGAGCAAGTGTAACCTTAGCTCCTTTATTGCGACTCCAGAGTGCAGGTACCTCATGGATGACCTGCTTATATACTGTGCTCCCAAGGGATGCTGGTATTCCTTGGGACTCCAACAGGTAGGCCCTCTGGTGGTAGTGTAATTCAGGTTACAAGGGGCTAAATACATAACATCACTCCCCCGTGAAGTCAACAGTACACTTATTTATAAGGTGAGACAATCTGGGGCTTTGCGTTCCTTGTCGATCGTCTCGGTACAAATGTGGGTATGGGTGAGTTGGCTAGTTCTTCACTGGGCTGTTGGGCAGCCGGCCTTGCAGGGCTGCTGGGGATGGTGAGTTCGGCTTCATGGTCAAACATGATGTCAGTTGCCACTTATGTGTGTGTTGAAGGGTCAAAGTTGGTGGTGTCTTCTTCGGGTTGTTTGTAGCTGTTGGTGAACCGCAATTTGATTTGGTCCAAATGTTTTCTGTACGTTTGCCATTGGTCAATTTGACATGAAACACCCTATTCCCCTCTTTGGCTGTGCCAGCAAGCCATTTAGGACCGTGTCCATAATTGAGCACAAATACAGGATCATTAATCTCAATATCGCGTGACAAATTTGCGCGGTCATGGTACACACTTTGTTGATACCGCTTGCCCTCCACATGATCATGGCGATCAGAGTGGACAAGAGAGAGCCTTGTTTTTAGCGCCCTTTTCATGAGTAGCTCAGCTGGAGGAACCTCGGTGAGTGAGTGGGGTCTGGTGCGGTAGCTGAGCAGCACTCGGGACAACTGGGTCTGCAGGGAGCCTTCCGACACACGTTTTAAGCTTTGCTTGATGGTCTGAACTGCCTGGCTTTTGGATACGGGCTTGAACGGGGCAGATATGACATGTTTGATCCCATTGCGGGTCATGAATTCCTTGAATTCAGCACTGATGAAGCAGGCCCATTGTCGCTAACTAGGACATCAGGCAGGACGTGCATGGCGAACATGGCTCGTAGGCTTTCAATGGTAGCCGTGGACGTGCTTACAGACATTATCGCACATTCAATCCATTTTGAGTAAGCGTCCACGACAACCAAAAACATTTTGCCTAGAAATGGGCCGGCATAGGCCACATGGATCCTTGACCACAGTTTGGAGGGCCACGACCACAACCTTAGCGGTGCTCTCTGGGTGCATTGCTCAGCTGAGAGCAAGTGTTGCACTGGCGCAAGCATGACTCTAAATCTGATGGCTTTCATCATTATAATGCCTGGGTGGGTGCTGTGCAGTTCTCAAATGAATGTATGTCTGCCTTTCTTGGGCAAAACCACATGATTGGCCCACAATAGACAGTCCGCCTGCGGACATTTCGTCTTTGTGCCTGTGGAACGGCTTAATCGCCTCCTGCATCTCCGCTGGGACATTGGACCAGCTCCCATGAAGGTTTTTTTACCAAGGACAGTAAAGAATCCTGGCTGGTCCAGATCCTGATCTGGCGGGCCGTAACAGGGGAATTTTTGTTCTCGAATGCTTCCATGACCATGACCAAGTCCGTTGGCTGTGCCATTTGCACCCCGGTGATGGGCAATGGTAGCCTACTGAGAGCATCTGCGCAATTCTCCGTGCCCGGTCTATGGCGTATTACATAGTTGTATGCCGACAGCGTGAGCGCCCATCTTTGGATGTGGGTAGAGGCATTGGTGTTAATCCCTTTGCTCTCAGAGAACAGCGATATGAGTGGCGTGTGGTCAGTTTCAAGCTCAAACTTGAGGCCAAATAAGTACTGGTGCATTTATTTTACCCTGTAAATGCACGCCAGAGCCTCTTTTTCTATCGTGCTGTAGGCCCTTTTGGCCTTGGATAGACTCCTGGACGCATACGCGACCAGTTGCAAGATCCCCGATTTGTTAGCCTGTTGTAACACACACTCAACCCCATATGAAGAAACATCGCAAGCTAACATTAATCTTTTAAAAGGGTTATACAGGACAAGCAGTTTGTTTGAATACAACAGATTTCTGGCTTTCTTAAAGGCAGCTTCTTGTGAATTCTCCCATACCCAGTCATCTCCCTTGCGCAGTAGCGCATGTAGAGTTTCTAGCAGGGTACTTAACCCAGGTAGGAAATTACCGAAATATTAAGGAGTCCCAGGAATGACCGGCAGCTCCGTCACGTTCTGTGGTCTCGACGCGTTCTTGATGGCCTCCGTCTTGGTGTTGGTGGGTCTGATGCCGTCTACTGCGATTCTTCTTTCTAAGAACTCGATCTCCTGCGCCAGGAAAACACACTTCAAGCATTTCAATCTGAGCCCCACGTGATCCAACCGACTAAAAACCTCTTCCAGACTCTTCAAGTGCTCAATAGTGTCCCGACCTGTAACCAGTATGTCGTCCTGGAAAACCACGGCGTGAGGAACCGACTTTAGCAGGCTCTCCATGTTCCGTTGGAAGATTGCCACGGCCGACCAAATCCCGAACGGGCACCTGTTATAGATGAACAGACCTTTGTGCGTGTTGATGCAGGTGAGGCCTTTTGAGGACTCCTCCAGCTCCTGCATCATGTAGTCCGAGGTCAGGTCCAGCTTGGTGAATGTCTTCCCTCCAGCCAGGGTCGCAAATAGGTCATCTGCCTTGGGTAGTGGGTACTGGTCCTGTAGCAAAAAGCGGTTAATCGTTACCTTATAGTCCCCACAAATTCTAACCGTGCCGTCCTCTTTAAGTACTGGGACAATCGGACTGGCCCACTCGTTGAATGCTACCGGGCGATGATGCCTTCTTGCTGCAGCATGTCCAGCTCAATTTCTACTTTCTCACGCATCATGTACAGTACCGCCCGTGCCTTGTGGTGGATGGGTCACGTACCGGGAATAAAATGGATCTGCACTTTCGCCCCCGCGAAGCTTCAAATGCCTGGCTTGAACCACGATGGGAAATTGCTCAGAACCTGGGCACATGAGGCGTCGTCGACGGATGAAAGCGCTTGGATGTCGTTCCAGTTCCAGCGTATTTTTCCCAGCCAGCTTCTGCCAAACAATGTGGGGCCATCCCCTGGCACAATCTACAGTGGGAGTTCATGTACTGTTCCGTCATAGGAGACTTTGACTTCTGCACTGCCAATTACAGGGATTAATTCCTTGGTGTAAGTCCTTAGTTTGGTGTGAATGTGGCTGAGCTTGGGCCTGTGTGCCTTTTTGCCCCACAGCCTGTCGAAGGCCTTTTTACTCATTTTGGACTGACTCGCACCTGTGTCCAGTTCAATAGATACTGGAATTCCATTCAGTTCAACTTTCAACATTACTGGTGGACATTTCGTAGTGAATGTGTGTACCCCATACACTTCTGCCTCCTCGGTACGAGTCTCCAATTCGGCCTGATCCCCTGAGGGTCGATTTTCCTCTGCAACGTGGTGGTTTGCAGGGTTTGTAGCTCACCTGCACATTCGCTGGAGGTGTCCCATTGTTCTGCAACTGTTACACGCATAGTGCTTGAAGCGGCATTGATGGGGTTGATGATCACCTCCACAGCATCAACAAGGTGTTAACTGCCTCACATTAACGATTGATGGCGGACTCTGGGTCATCTGAGGTCGGGCAGCAGCTGGCGTGTACGTTCTGCCATGTATACTTCTGCTCAAAACTGACGTAAGTTTATGCACATTACTGGCCGAAACTTCTTTACTCTGCAAAATCTGTTTTGTGTTGTCACTGGTGGACATAAATGCCTGGGCTATCGTTATGGGTTTACTTAGATTCGGAGTTTCTACAGTCAACAGTTTGCAAAGGATTGTCTCATGGCCAATGCCCAGTACAAAAAAGTCTCTGAGCATTTGTTCTAGGAATCTCCCAAATTCACAATGTCCTGCGAGGCGCCTTAGTTCAGCGACGTAGCTCGCCACTTCCTGGCCCTCCGATCGCTGACACGTGTAGAACCGATATCTCACCATCAAAACGCTTTCCTTAGGATTTAGGGGCTCCCGGACCAGCGCACACAATTCTTTGTAGGATTTCTCTGTTGGTTTTGCTGGAGCTAGGACGTTCTTCATGAGGCCATAGGTTGTTGCCCCATAGACAGTTAGCAGGATCGCCCTTTGTTTGGCAGCATTCTCGTGCCCTTCCAGCTCATTGGCCACAAGATATTGATCGAGTCTCTCCATGAAGGCCGCCCAATCATCCCCTTTTGAGAACTTCTCCAGGATACCAACTGTTCTTTGCATTTTTGCGCGGTTGTTCGTTACCTCGTCGCCAATTGTTATGCTCATAATAAAGAATGAAACTGAGTACTGTGTACAATGAGCAAGTGTGACCTTAACTCCTTTATTGTGACTCCAGAGTGCAGGTACCTCGTGGGTGGCCTGCTTATATATCGTGCTCCCAGACTCCAGCAGGTAGACCCTCTGGTGGTAGTGTAATACAGGTTACAAGGGGTTAAATACATAACAGATAGTACTTCAAGAAGGCATAGGCAGGCTGGTGAAATGGGCAGACAAGTGGCAGATTAAATTTAATGCAGAAAAGTGCGAAGTGACACATTTTGGTAGGAAGAATAAAGAGAGGCAATAAAGTGTACAATCCTAAAGTGGATACATTATCAGAGACGGGGTATATGTGCACAAATCATTGAAGGTGGCAGGACAGGTTGAGAAAGTGGTTAAAAACAGCCTATGGAATCCTGGGCTTCATAAGTAGAGGCATAGAGTACAAAAGCAAGGAGGTTATGATGAACCTTTATAAAACACTTTGAAAATATTTATAGCTTCTGTCAAATTTTCCGCCCTCATGCGACCACTTACTCTGAAGTGGCCCCTTCCCTTTAAATATTGGCTGCAGACATAAGGAATTCTCCCCTCCCACCACAACCTCCATTTTTGTTGAGCAGCCAGTATTAGATCAAAGATAGACCAGAAGTCATCTATCAATACATAACTAAGGTAGACATCAGAAAATCCCAGGTGATTGCGTGGTGAGAAGCCAGCGAATGATTAGTTGTGTGCTTCATCACTGGAACCATATATCCCCTTGCCTCACTTAAGTTCTACTTAAAATGGCTGTTCCCAGATTGCCTGTAACCAGCAGTTCGAAAGCATAAACACAATGACCCCATAAATCCAGGGCACGGGATGTGGGGGGCAGCAGTCACAGCCCCCGTTGATGTCTGTGCAATCGGAAGAGGGCAGATAATAGTGGGCCTTTGGCAGTTTGGGTGTGTTTCAGACAGGGCATCTGGGATACCTTCCTCATCGACAAAGAGGCTGGAAACATAATATTATGTATGTAATAACTTGATAGACTGAATACTGTAAACTAACACAGGTACAAACCTGGCTCTGCTTTATTCAGCCCCAAAATGATGACATTACATGATGGCTTGCCTTTTATACCTGGGCCGTACACACGTGCGTACAGCCCGATGACCTCCGACAGTGGCGCCACCTGGTGGCTTGTAACCCCAAGTATACATACATGACACATAACAGTTGCCTCGACAAGACCATCCCGGAAACTTCATCCTGCATCTGAGATCCATATGCCGGGTCCCGGCTGAGTTTCTGGAAGTCGACCAAAGCAGCTGTCAATTTTCAGGGCCAGTAACCGTATCCAGCAGCCCACTGACAGATTACAGATATTTCCATTTCTAACGTTTTAGAATAAGGGGGTAATTTGATCAAATGCATTTCCACTCTAAACCTCCTTGGGTTTATTTAAATCTGTTTCAACATTTTCAGACAGATGAGCTAGAGACAAGCAGGGAGTGCAAGTGATTATCTGAAGTGAATTCCAAATTTGTCAACCTAATTTTGAATGCCAGAAGTGAGGGCTCAGATGATACAAGGCTCTACAAATGTATATTTCAAAGATCAAATGATAACACTTCATAAAATGAACTCTAATAATTGGAACCTAAAACAGCCTCAAATTTAAGATGGTGAGGTTTTTACAAGCCTGTAAAAATGCTCACCACTATTTGCAGCAATTTTTCTGCACAATACTCATATGTATGACAGGGAGCTCCTCATTTCTTTTAAACAAAATGTATTTTTCCTAACAACTTAGCATCTTCTTATATCTCTCTGCTCACCAGAAATCCTTGGATTCAGTACCGGTGATGGAAGATAGCCGGTAATTTGTACCAGATATTAAAGACGTGCATTTATGCAGGGCCTTTCTCAACTACCAGACGTCTCAAAGAGCTTTACAGCCAATGAAGTACTTTTGGAGTGCAGTCACTGTTGTAATGTGGGAAACATTACAGTATTGGAAAGATCTGCCGTCACTTAGATGGATGTAAAATATCTCACGGTATGATTTTAAAGAAGAGCAGGGGAGTTCTCCCCAGTGTCCTTGCCAATATTTATCCCTTAATCAACATTACTAAAACAGATTATCCGGTCATTATCACATCGCTGTGTGTGTGAGATTGCTGTGCGCAATTTGGCTGCCGCAATTTCTACATTACATCAGTGACCACTCCTCAAAAAAGTATTTAATTGACTGTAAAGCATTTTGGGATATCCTGAGCTCGTGAAAGGTGCTATATCAATGCAAGTTCTTTCTTCAATATAAAATATTGATTGAATGGAACAAGCAGAAAAATAATGCTATAACAACAGAAAATGCTCGAAATACTCAGCAGGTTAAGCAGGATCTGTGGAGAAAGAAAAAGAGTTAACGTGGCAGGTCGATGATCCGTGGTCAGAATTGGAAAAGTTAAAGATCCAACAGGTTTTTAAGCAAGGGGCTAGGGAAAGGTGGGGCGAGGTTAGGAAAGAACAAAAGAGAAGGTCTGTGATAGGATGGAAAACAAGAGAGATTAAAAGACAAAAGGGATGATGGTGCAAAGCAAAAGGAAATGGTAATGGGACAAGTTAAGAAACAAAAGATGAGTCTAGATGAGGTGTAAATGAGAATGGCAGAATCATTAACAGCTCTCGCCACAAATATTTTGTTGTAATCTACCAAAATTCCCTGGATTCTGGAAAGGTCCCAGCGGATTGGAAAACCTCAAATGTAACACCCCTATTAAAGAAACGAGGGATGCAGCAAGCAGGAAACTATAGACCAGTTAGCCTAACATCTGTCATTGGGAAAATGCTGGAGTTCATTATTAAGGAAGTAGTAGCAGGACATTTAGAAAATCATGATACAGCCAAGCAGTATCAGCATGGTTTTATGAAAGGTGTTTGACAAATTTGCTGGGTGGATAAAGGAGAACCAGTAGATGTTGTGCATTTAGAAACCAGAAGGCATTCTATAAGGTGCTACATAACAGGTTACTGCACAAGATAAGAGCTCACAGGGTTGGGGGTAATATATTAGCATGGATAGAGGATTGGCTAACTAACAGAAAACAGAGAGTCGGGATAAATGGGTCCTTTTCAGGTTGGCAAGTGGTAACTATTGGAGTGCCACAGGGATCAGTGCTGGGGTCTCAACTATTTACAATCTATAATAATGAATTGGATAAAGGGGCCAAATGTAATGTAGCCAAATTTACTGATGATACAAAGATAGGTGGGAAAGCAAGTTGTGAGGAATCTGCCAAGGGATATAGACAGGCTAAGTGAGTGGCCAAAAATTTGGCAGATAGTGTATACTTTGGGAAAATGTGAGGTTATCCACTTTGGAAGGAAAAATAAAAAAGTAAATTATTATTTATATGGGGAGAGATTACAGAATGCTGCAGTACAGAGGGATCTGAGAGGTCCTTGTACATGAAACACAAAAAGTTAGTATGCAGGTACAGCAAGTAATCAGGAAGGCAAATGGAATGTTGGCCTTTATTGCAAGGGGGATGAAGTATAAAACTAGGGAATCCTGCTACAAGGCGTTGGTGAGACCACACCTGTAGAGGGCGTTGGTGAGACCACACCTGGAGTACTGCGTACAGTTTTGCTCTTATTTAAGGAGGGGATATACTTGCATTGGAGGCAGTTCAGAGAAGGTTCATGAGATTGATTCCTGAGATGAAGGGGTTGTCTTATAAAGAAAAGTTGAGCAGGTTGGGCCTATACTCATTTGAGTTTAGAAGAATGAGAGGTGATCTTATTGAAACATGTAAGATTCTGAGGGGGCTTGAGAGGGTAGATGCAGAGAGGATTGTTCCCCTCATGAAGGGATCTAGAACTAGGGGCATAGTTTCAGAATAAGGGGTCGCCTGTTTAAAATGGAAACGAGGAGGAATTTATTCTATCAGAGGGTTGTGAATCTTTAGAATTCCCTACCCTAGAGAGATGTGGAGGCTGTGTCATTGAGTATATTTAAGATGGAGATAGACAGATTTTTGACCGATGAGGGAATCAACGGTTATAGGGAGCGGGCAGGGAATTGGAGTTGAGGCCAAGATCAGATCAGCCATGATCTTATTGAATGGTGGAGCAGGTTCGAGGGGCCAAATGGCCTACTCTTGCTCCAATTTCTTATGTTCTTATGTTCTTATGCCATGTGAAAAAATAGGGGCCGAGTTTGCAGTCTGAAATTGTTGAACTCGATGTTGAGTCCAGAAGGGTGCAAAGTGCTTAATCGAAAGATGAGGTGCTCTTCCTCGAGCTTACGTTCAGCTTCGTTGGAACAGCAAGAGGCCAAGGACGGAGAGATCAGAGTGGGAATGGAGCGGAGAAGTAAACTGAAAGGCTACCAGAAGCTTGGGGTCACACTTACGGACTGAATGGAGGTGCTCCGCAAAGCTGCCACCCAATCTGCGTTTGATCTCCCCAATGTCGAGGAGACCACATCATGAGCATGAATACAGTATATTAAATTGCAAGAAGTACAAGTAAATCGCTGTTTCACCTGGAAGGAGTATTTGGGGCCCTGGAAAATGGGAAGGGAGGAGGTGAAAGGACAGGTGTTGCATCGATATGAAAAATACTGCTGTTGAGTTTTCGCTTTGGCCTGTTGTACCTTCCTAAAATAACACAACACAATCTCTTGAACTATTTTTTTCTAATAATGGAACAAGTCTAACGGTAAGTAGCTACCTTCACCCCAAGGGAGAATCCTATCATTCTGATGTTATAATTTATTGTAATTAAAACTGTCCCTCCAACAATTTCTTCCAGATGGTTCTGGCTATGTGTTGAATTTTACTGAAGTTTACTGATGCTGCACACTATTGAGGGATTTCAAAGTCTTCTTCTGCACAGATATAATCAGGTGTTCTGAACAGAAAAAAGACCAATTATATTTCAAAATTAGATCACCTCAGTGTGAGAAAGATATGCACTGAAGAGATAATATAAATGAACTGCCTGTTGTACAATTGCCAATTTTTCTGGGAGGTTTCTGTTGCACAATATGCAGTCTTTGGTGAATTATTGAGCAATTTGATTCTTTTCCATATGGCTGTGGTATGATAAAGTACCTGTGATCTGTGGATGTACTCACCAAGAAGAAAGGAGAATGGTACTGCTCTCCAGATAGTCATAAAATAAACACAAACTAAGCCAGGCTTCTCTGCATTTCAAACTTTTGCTTTATAATGAGTTATCTTAGCTTCTAGTTATTTGGTGCTTTCAGATTCAAAAAGTATAGGGCTGCCTGTTTTACATGAAGTACAGTTAGAATCAGACAAAATATAATGTTTATGCTGTTTGAAAAACTAGGAATATAGGGGAACTTCTGCTTTGTCAGTCATTTTGCAATGTGTTAGATTCCACAATAGTAAGGGAGGATGAATACTGCTGTTACAATATTAATATTAATGTGAGATTGTGTAGAGTAGTTGCAGTGCAAGATGATTCTGCATAAAGGTTTCTATCGTTGCCCAGTTTACAGCGGTTTAACATAATATGTTGCTATCATGCTGGCACAAGAGCCACAGAGAGTGGAGAGTCGCCCTCCCCACTCAGCAGGGAGTTAGAAGCAGACAGGCATATGTTTACCTTGCTAGAGACACAGCACACTACATATGAAATAAGGTCATCTCCACACAGTATGTTAGAAAGATAAAACCATCAGTGCTACTTCAGAAAATGCATAAGAGTATGTGAAATACATCAAAAAAATGGATGGCTTGGAGAGTGAGGCTGTTCCCTAATAATGCCCTCATGGATTTGAAGATAGGTGCAGGAATTGATACGAATAATGTTGGATTCCTAATGTATGGAAAAACTCATAGTTGCATTAGAGAATCACACTCATTACAATAACTAACCAAAATCCTGTTTGGACCAAGTTACTTGTCTTTGGCTTTCCCTGCAAGTTCATGGGATACGGAACTAAAGAAAAAGTGGCAGAACAGCCCAATAAGGCCAACCAGAAACATTGATTCCTGCCCACACTGCGATATGTGTGCACACTAGGTCCGTGCAGCAGAGCAGGTCTCCAGTCGTCCTCGTTAACCTTTGCCACAGGATAAAGGCCTAACTCTATCAAGCCAGTGTGGTGGCTGATGTACAAACAAATCCACGCACAGGCATCTTCCGCCCCTTCAATCGGAGTTCAGGACTGGAACATCGGGTCCTTCATTGAAACATCTGTGAACTCATGTGGAAGCAAGTCATCCTCGTTCGAGGGACCGCCTATGAGGATGACATGGTGAGAGGTGGACAGTTTTGTTTTGGTTTGACCAGTACTGAGCTGCAGAAAGTTTCATCTCGGCTCAGCTTGATATGAGTCAGGCAGCCAGAAATAGCCCCAGAGTAAATTGTGATGGTGAAAAGGTAAGGTTGATGTCATTGCTGTCAGTGTGGAAGTTGATCATGTGCTTTCAGATGCTACTGTCAAATAGTCTCATGTAGCTAATGAATGAGAGAGGACAGAGAATGGTGCCACAAGACACACTCCAGGTGATCATGGAGATGTGAGGGCCGAAATCAGTTGAAGAGATACGAGAAGTGATTCTGCGATCTGTCGCACCCAATGGGAATCTCATTCTTAAGGAGCATGGATCTGACCCCATCCCCCGGTTAGCACAACTCCCAGAAAAAGCAGCAAACCTGAAGACTGGGAGGAATTTAGAATTCAGCAGAGGAGGACAAAGGGTTTAATTAGGAGGGAAGAAATAGAGTATGAGAGGAAGCTTGCTGGGAACATAAAAACTGACTGCAAAAGCTTCTATAGATATGTGAAGAGAAAAAGATTAGTGAAGACAAACATAGGTCCCTTGCAGTCTGATTCAGGTGAATTTATAATGGGGAACAAAGAAATGACAGACCAGTTGAACAAATACTTTGGTTCTGTCTTCACAAAGGAAGACACAAATAACCTTCCGGAAATACTAGGGGACCGAGGGTCTACTGAGAAGGAGCAACTGAAGGAAATCCTTAATAGGTGGGAAATTGTGTTAGGGAAATTGATGGCATTGAAGGCCAATAAATCCGCGGGGCTTGATAGTCTGCATCCCAGAGTACTTAAGGAAGTGGCCCTAGAAATAGTGGATGCATTGGTGATCATTTTCCAACAGTCTATCAACTCTGGATCAGTTCCTATGGACTGGAGGGTAGCTAATGTAACACCACTTTTTAAAAAAGGAGGGAGAGAGAAAATGGGTAATTATAGACCAGTTAGCCTGACATCAATAGTGGGGAAAATGTTGGAATCAATTATTAAAGATGAAATAGCAGCGTATTTCGAAACCAGTGACCGGATCGATCCAAGTCAGTGTGGATTTATGAAAGGGAAATCATGCTTGACAAATCTTCTGGAATTTTTTGAGGATGTAACTAGTAGAGTGGACAAGGGAGAACCAGTGGATGTGGTGTATTTGGACTTTCAAAAGGCTTTTGACAAAGTCCCACACAAGAGATTGGTGTGCAATATTAAAGCACATGGAATTGGGGGTAATGTCCTGACGTGGATAGAAAACTGGTTGGCAGACAGGAAGCAGAGAGTCAGGATAAACGGGTCCTTTTCAGAATGGCAGGCAGTGACTAGTGGGGTGCCGCAGGGCTCAGTGCTGGGACCCCAGCTATTTACAATATACATTAATGAGTTAGATGAAGGTATTGAGTGTAATATCTCCAAGTTTACAGATGACACTAAGCTGGGTGGTGGTGTGAGCTGCGAGGAGGATGCTAAGAGGCTGCAGGGTGACTTGGACAGGTTAGGTGAGTGGGCAAATGCATGGCAGATGCAGTATAATGTGGATAAATGTGAGATTATCCACTTTGGTGGCAAAAGTACGAAGGCAGAATAATATCTGAATGGCGGCAGATTAGGAAAAGAGGTGGTGCAACTAGACCTGGGTGTCATGGTACATCAATCATTGAAAGTTGGCAGACAGGTACAGCAGGCAGTAAAGAAGGCAAATGGTATGTTGGCCTTCATAGCTAGGGGATTTGAGTATAGAAACAGGGAAGTGTTACTGCAGTTGTACAGGGCCTTGGTGAGGCCTCACCTGGAATATTATGTTCGGATTTGGTTTCCTAATCTGAGGAAGGACGTTCTTGCTATTGAGGGAGTGCAGCGAAGGTTCACCAGACTGATTTCCGATATGGCAAACTGACATATGAGGAGAGACTGGATTGACTGGGCCAGTATTCACTGGAGTTTAGAAGGATGAGAGGGGATCTCATAGAAACATATAAAATTCTGACAGGTTAGATGCAGGAAGAATGTTCCCGATGTTGGGCAAGTCCAGAACCAGGGGACACAGTCTAAAGATAAGGGGTAAGCCATTTCGGACTGAGATGAGGAGAAACTTCTTCCCTCAGCGAGTTGTTAACCTGTGAAATTCCCTACCGCTGAGAGTTGTTGATGCCAGTTCATTGGATAAATTCAAGAGGGAGTTAGATATGGCCCTTACGGCTAAAGGGATGAAGGGGTATGGAGAGAAAGCAGTAAAGAGGTACTGAGGTGAATGATCAGCCATGATCTTATTGAATGGTGGTGCAGGTTTGAAGGGCCAAATGGCCTACTCCTGCGCCTATTTTCTATGTTTCTATATTTCTATGTTTCTTTTATGTCAGGATCATGGAATCACCCCAGATTACCACTACCCTATGTATGAAGAAGAGCTTTCTGACATCACCTCTGAATGACCTAGTTCTAATTTTAAGGCCATACCTCCTGATCCTGGACTCCCCTACCAGAGGAAATAGTTTCATTCTCTCTACCCTATCAATTCCTTTATTCACCTGAAACACCTCAATTAGATCATTCTTTAATCTACACTCAAGGGAATACAAGCCTAGTCTATGCAACCTATTGTCATAATTTAACCGTTTTAGCCCCGGTACCATGAATACTTTGATGCCTGACAGGCAAGCCGATAGCACAGATGTGGTCATGGTGTTGAGAAAAGTGATGGAGAAATAGAACGGTGGTCATCAGCATACATATGGAAGCCGACCCTGTGTCATCATTAAATGTCAAAATAAGTCATCAATTGTTTTGTTGAGATGATTTCTGGTTTCCAAATACAAAGTATTATGCAAATAAGACAGATCACACCGAGCAGTGTACAATTCCCTCAACTATATAAATGAAAAAGCTGACATGAGTACCTAACGGATAGTGTATAATGGTTATTTTCAGATACTTTAAAATGTTGCCTGAATTCTAGTGGGAATGATATGATCTATGAAGTGCTGTCTCCACTACAAGGGAATACAATATAGGGAGTCAGTTTTACAACAGGCACTGAACATGGGAGGTAAATACAAAGCTTTGTTCTGCTTCTCATTAATAGAAGGTTCTTACATATTATAGTCTCTGGGGTTAACTTATTCAAGAGAGACTGTCAACCTGTTACAAAACTCATCAAAATACCAAGACCGACAGTGCGTGAGAAAATAATTAGTTATTCAATAAGGGTTTGTGTGTCTGATTTAATGAAGCAATTGCACTTTTTTTTAGTCTGCTACTTTGCACATGATTTCTATTGAGAATTGTTTCAGCAAAATAACTTTTCAGGAATTCAAGTGGGAAATTATACTGGTCATTTTATTATCTATAGAACTTTGAAATTGTAGGTATTATTGTTACCGGTGTGAATACATATTTAATGTGGTTGACACTGGTTTACACTTCTTTAATAAATCTCAATTATTATTATTTTTCATCTGATGTGCATAGGGCATCGCAGCTCAAGTATTTGTCACAGCTCAAATCTCCATCACTACCGAAGTTTCCATAGGGGACAAAATAGTGATTGCCTCGAAAATCTTACCGATAAAATAAATTGTGAAGCACCATAAGCAAATTGGATGAAATTACAACCAGCACAAAACAAGCCAATCAAATCACTCAAAAAGGTACCAATCCGAAACTAGCACACAATGAAAGAAACTGTTCATTTTTACAAACCGCTTTGGTTTCTGAGCCAGTTGAATATATATCTACCAATAACATTTATGACATAATAAATAAATCAAAAATTATGTCATTCAAAGAAAATTCATTAAATTTGCACTTAAAGATGCCTGTAAGATATTTTAAATTGCTGCAATAACATTTCTCTTTTGCGATTTACCCGTGTCCCAGGGATCTGGAAATGTTACTGTGGGACTGCAGGCTCAATTGTTCAGTTGGGATTTGCTGCCCATCGCCCCCCTCTGTTTAAAACTGGACCTGTTGTGTAATTTGAAGCCAGAATATTCTGCACATGCAATCAGGCTTAATTATCTTCAACAATGTTCCTTCTGCTGCCATAGTTTAGTTTCAATTTAAAGGTAATTTGTGTTTTCCTCTTTTCCCCTTTCCTATACTGTACTTTAGGCTCTATTTTCCATTGGGCCCAAGCCTTCCATCATCAGTGCATCTTCTTGCTGGTTTCCACACACAATGCTGAAAAGCCAGCACTTTGTTAGTGCCGTTACAATGCTTCATTCTTTTTGTATGCCTTTAAAAACGAATTGGAGTTTCTGCTTTAGGCGCAATTAGTAATCTAGGCGTAAAGTGCACGCAAAATTGCGCACATTTTGCATGTCGTCGAATGTAAAATCTGCCACAATCCGCACAATCGGGCAGCGTTTTAGAAATGTTTTTTTAATTTTGCTTTCAAAAAATATTCCTTGATAATATTGGTAACTTGGTGAAGTTTGATTAGTACAGCTGAAAATGAGTTTATCTTCAAAAAAGCATTTTTAATCAGTGTCTAGTCCACCCAATTTTAAATAACTGAAAATGAATTTTTTTTTAAATGTAAAGAACCATTAGCTAGTTATATTAGGGGACAGTAGTCAGTTTCTTAATAAATTAAAAAAAAATTATATTCAAAGCTTTTAAAATGTGCCCAAAAGAACCAGCTTAATTTTCAGAGCCTCCTCAAAGGCCCTCAACGCGCAGTTTGAGGAAACTCCCAATGGTGATTAATTTAACCTGGAGGCGTGATCAGTTTGTGGGAGGGTTGGCATTTAGTGCGATGTTTTTGAAACGAGTGCAAAAGATCGTGGAAAATCGATTGATGCTGAGCGTAATTTGTGTTTAAAATTCCGTGATCTTTTGTGCGGGTTACGCCAATTTCGGACGAATTGCGTCGGTAAAACCATCGCAACCAGGCGGGAACTCTACGCCAAATTGCCAGTTACCTCGCTTAATGCTGGAAAACCAGCTTTTGGGTCAGGCAGGAAAAGGTAGGAGTGGCAGAGAAAGGTGGGCTGAAGTGGACAAAGGAGAGGGGAAATGGGAATAGGAATAGTGATTAAAGGAGAGATTGGAATACAGGGTTGAGGGAAAGAAAGAAGAAAGACTTGCATTTATATAGTGCCTTTCACAATCACTGGATATCTCAAAGCACATTACAGCCAATGAAGTACTTTTGAAATGTAGTCACTATTGTAATGTGGGAAACGCGGCAGCCAACTTGCGTACAGCAAACTCCCACAAACAGCAATGTGATAAAGACCAGATAATTTGTTTTTTTCTGTTGATTGAGGGATAAATATTAGCCAGGATAAATAATGCCACGGGATATTTTACGTCCACCCAAGAGGGCAAACTAGGCCTCGGTTTAACGTCTCATCCAAAAGACGGCATCTCTGACAGCGCAGCACTCCCTCAGCACTGCACTGAAGTGTCAGCCTAGATTTATGTGCTCAAGTTACTGGAGTGGGACATAAACCCACAACCTTCCGACTCAGAGGCGAGTGTACTACCCACTGAGCACAGCTGACAGTGGTGGGGGGAGGGGTAAGGATCAGGTAGTGAAAGAAGGAACAGTGAGGAGGAGAGCAGCAGGAATAGTTGGCAAAGGGTTGAAGGGATTGGGAAGCAGATCAGGAATGAGGAAGGAGGGGAGGCTACAGAGCAATGAGGAGGCGGGAAGGATATAGAAGGGAACTAGGAATTGGGAAGGGGAAGGGTTACACGATGAGATGGGTAAAGAAACAATGAAAATAGTTGCAGGAGTAGGCCATTCAGCCCTTCGAGCCTGCACCGTCATTCAATAAGATCATGGCTGATCATTCACCTCAATACCCCTTTCCTGCTTTCTCTCCATACCTCTTCATCCCTTTAGCCTTAAGTGCCATATCTAATTCCCTCTTGAATATATCCAATGATCTGGCATCAACAACTCTCTGCGGTAGGGAATTCCACAGGTTAACAACTCTCTGAGTGAAGAAGTTTCTCATCTCAGTCCTAAATGGCTTACCCTTTATCCTTAGACTATGTCCCCTGGTTCTGGACTTCCCCAACATCGGGAACATTCTTCCTGCATCTAACCTGTCCAGTCCCGTCAGAATTTTATATGTTTCTATGAGGTCCACTCTCATCCTTCTAAACTCCAGTGAATACAGGCCTAGTTGATCCCGTCTCTCCTCATATGTCAGTCCTGCCATCCCGGGAATCAGTCTGGTGAACCTTCGCTGCACTCCCTCAATAGCAAGAATATCCTCCTCAGATTAGGAGACCAAAACTGAACATGATATTCCAGGTGAGGCCTCACCAAGGCCCTGTACAACTGCAGTAAGACCTCCCTGCTCCTATACTCAAATCCCCTAGCTATGAAGACCAACATACCATTTGCCTTCTTTACCGCATGCTGATGTGCCACGACACCCAGGTCTCAGTGCACCTCTCCTTTTCCTAATCTGCCGCCATTCAGATATTATTCTGCCTTCGTGTTTTTGCCACCAAAGTGGATAACCTCACATTTATCCACATTATACTGCATCTACCATGCATTTACCCACTCAGCTAACCTGTTCAAGTCACCCTGCAGCCTCTTAGCATCCTCCTCACAGCTCACACCGCCACCCAGCTTAGTGTCATCTGCAAACTTGGAGATATTACATTCAATTCCTTCATCTAAATCATTAATGTACATTGTAAATAGTTGGGGTCTCAGCACTGAGCCCTGCGACAGCCCACTAGTCATTGCCTGCCATTCTTAAAAAGACCCGTTTATCCTGACTCTCTGCCAACCAATTCTCTATCCACATCAATACATTATCCCCAATAACATGTGCTTTGACTTTGCACACCAATCTCTTGTGTGGGATCTTGTCAAAAACTTTTGAAAGTCCAAATAAACCACATCCACTGGTTCTCCCTTGTCCATAAGCTAGTTACATCCTCAAAAAATGTTAGAAGATTTGTCAAACATGATTTCCCTTTCATAAATCCATGCTGACTTGGACCGATCCCGTCACTGCTTTCCAAATGCGCTGCTATTTCATCTTTAATAATTGATTCCAACATTTTCCCCACTACTGATGTCAGGCTAACCAATCTATAATTACTCGTTTTCTCTCTCCCTCCTTTCTTAAAAAGTGGTGTTACATTAGCTACCCTCCAGCCCATAGGAACTGATCCAGAGTTGATAGACTGTTGGAAAATGATCACCAATGCATCCACTATTTCTAGAGCCACTTCCTTAAGTACTTTAGGATGAAGACTATCAGGCCCGGGGATTATCAGCCTTCAATTCCATCAATTTCCCTAATAAGGATATCCTTCAGATCCTCCTTCTCACTAGAACCCCGATCCCCTAGCATTTCCGGAAGGTTATTTGTGTCTTCCTTCATGAAGACTGAACCAAAATATTTGTTCAACTGGTCCACTATTTCTTTGTTCTGCATTATAAATTCACCTGAATCTGACTGCAAGGGACCTACGTTTGTCTTCACTAATCTTTTTCTCTTCACATATCTATAGAAGCTTTTGCAGTCAGTTTTTATGTTCCCAGCAAGCTTCCTCTCATACCCTATTTCCCCCCTCCTAATTAAACTCTTTGCCCTCATCTGCTGAATTATAAAATTCTCCCAGTCCTCAGGTTTGCTGCTTTTTCTGGCCAATTTATATGCCTCTTCCTTGGATTGAACACAATCCTTAATTTCTCTTGTTAGCCACGGTTGGGCCACCTTCCCCATTTTATTTTTACTCCAGACAGGGATGTACAATTGTTGAAGTTCATTCATGTGATCTTTAAATTTTTGCCATTGCCTATCCACCATCAACCCTTTAAGTATCATTCGCCAGTCTATTCTAGCCAATTCATGATCCATACCATCAAAGTTACTTTTCCTTAAGTTCAGGACCCTAGTCTCTGAATTAACTGTGTCACTCTCCATCTTAATAAAGAATTCTACCATATTATGGTCACTCTTCCCTAAGGGGCCTCGCACAACAAGATTGCTAATTAGTCCTTTCTCATTACATATCACCCAGTCTAGGATGGCCAGTCCTCTAGTTGGTTCCTCGACATATTGGTCTTGAAAACTATCCCTAATACACTCCAGGAAATCCTCCTCCACCGCATTGCTACCAGTTTGGTTCACCCAATCAATATGTAGATTAAAGTTGCCCATGATAACTGCTATACCTTTATTGCACGCATTCCTAATTTCTTGTTTGATGCTGTTCCCAATCTCACTAATACTGTTTGGTGGTCTGTATACAACTCCCACTAGCGTTTTCTGCCCTTTGATTTCCGAAGCTCCATCCATACCAATTCCACATCATCCAAGCTAATGTCCTTCCTTACTATTGCGTTAATTTCCTCTTTAACCAGCAATGCCATTCCACCTCCTTTTCCTTTCTGTTTATCCTTCCTGAATGTTGAATACCCCTGGATGTTGAGTTTCCAGCCTTGGTCACCCTGAAGCCATGTCTCCGTGATGCCAATGAAATCATATCCGTTAACAGCTATCTGTGCAGTTAATTCATCCACCTTAATTACGAATACTCCTCGCATTGAGGAAAAGAGCCTTCAGGCTTGTCTTTTTAACACACTTTGCCCTTTTAGAATTTTGCCGTAATGTGGCCCTTTTTGCTTTTTGCCTTGGGTTATGTGGCTAAGAGCTGACTTGGGCCAAGATGGTAGAGCTTCGCTTTCACATTGCTTTTCAGTGCTACCAATCACCCTGGCCAGATTCCTCCCCCTACCTATATCCCAAAAGCTGGTCTGTGACTCTAGCTAAATCCCTCCCCACATCTGCTACACGTTACTTGCAGCCCAAAAGAAACACTGTCACCATCCATCTCAGAGCAACCTGTGACCTGGCTCAGATTAAATCCAAATGTGAAATGTTTTTAACGTTCCAGCGTTATCACCAAAAATTTAAACCCCACATTTCTCCTTTAACCCCATCAAAAATGTTTGGGTAGACTTCCCACTTCACATCGCCCATCTAAGGCCCATTTTGAGCAAAAAGTGGAAACTAGGCCCAAAATATCGCCGGAAAGATAGGCCACCAAGTTTCCACTTTGATCGCTCAGATGATCGCCCAAATGATCGCCCACACAGGGCCCATCCCAAGTTTCAGCATTTAGCATGCATCTCGCTGGGCCGATGCAAGGCCCAAAAGAATGCTCAAAAATAGTTGCTTTTTCAGGGCCTTAGAGAGGGAAATGGGCACTACGGATGCCTCTGAGAAAAGGTGGAGAATTGTTGTGAGTTATTTAGAGAGTAAAATTGATGCAAATTGTCCTCAGAAATTTTGGACAGGGAATATAAATAGATATTATCACCTTATTTATGCATATATTGGAATTATTTATTAAATAGCTTTTACATAGTGAAGTTATTTAATGATATTCCGTGGGGAAACAGAATAAACAAACAAATCTGCATGAAGAACTGTACGTTGTAAAACTTATGTAAGTAAGAGAGAAGGTTCAAAAGTTGTAGACATTTTTTTTTATTAACAAACAAAGAACTAATGAACAACACCCTCCCTCCAACCCCCTACCCCCCGCACCAACCCCCCACCCCCCGCACCAACCCACCCTTCCCTCAAAATCCCCAAAATGTTACAAGAAGAAATGAACATTTTACAGAACAAGTGGCCATTTAAGTAATGATAACAAGTGACAATTTCAGTCATGCCAACAAGTGACCATTTCAACAAGTGACCATTTCAGTTATGATAACAATTGACCATTTCAATAATAACAACAAGTGACCATTTCAGTTATGACAACAAGTGACCATTTTAGTCATGCCAACAAGTGACCATTTCAGTGATAACAACAAGTGACCATTTCAGTCATGACAACAAGTGACCATTTCAGTGATGATAAACAAGAGACCATTTCAGTCATGCCAACAAATGACCATTTCAGTGATGACAACAAGTGACAATTTCAGTGATGACAACAAGTGACCATTTCAGTGATGACAAGTGACCATTTCAGTGATGATAACAAGTGACCATTTCAGTCATGCCAACAAGTGACCATTTCAACAAGTGACCATTTCAGTCATGCTAACAAGTGACAATTTCAGTGATGACAAGTGACCATTTCAGTCATGACAACAAGTGACCATTTCAACAAGTGACCATTTCAGTCATGCTAACAAGTGACAATTTCAGTGATGACAACAAGTGACCATTTCAGTCATGACAACAAGTGATCATTACAGTGATGATAACAAGTGACCATTTCAGTCATGCCATCAAGTGACCATTTATAAGAACATAAGAATTAGGAACAGGAGTAGGCCATCTAGCCCCTCGAGCCTGCTCCGCCATTCAACAAGATCATGGCTGATCTGGCCGTGGACTCAGCTCCACTTACCCGCCCGCTCCCCGTAACCCTTAATTACCTTATTTCACAATTGTACATCCCTGTCTGGCATAAAAATAAAAAAGGGAAGGTGGCTCAACCGTGGCTATCAAGGGAAATCAGGGATAGTATTAAAGCCAAGGAAGTGGCATACAAATTGGCCAGAAATAGCAGCGAACCTGGGGACTGGGAGAAATTTAGAACTCAGCAGAGGAGGACAAAGGAGTTTGATTCGGCAGGGAAAATAGAGTACGAGAGGAAGCTTGCAGGGAACATTAAGACGGACTGCAAAAGTTTCTATAGATATGTAAAGAGAAAAAGGTTAGTAAAGACAAACATAGGTCCCCTGCAGTCAGAATCAGGGGAAATCATAATGGGGAACAAAGAAATGGCAGACCAATTAAACAAGTACTTTGGTTCGGTATTCACTAAGGAGGACACAAACAACCTTCCGGATATAAAAAAGGTCAGAGGGTCTAGTAAGAAGGAGGAACTAAGGGAAATCCTTATTAGTCAGGAAATTGTGTTGGGGAAATTGATGGGATTGAAGGCCGATAAATCCCCAGGGCCTGATGGACTGCATCCCAGAGTACTTAAGGAGGTGGCCTTGGAAATAGCGGATGCATTGACAGTCATTTTCCAACATTCCATAGACTCTGGATCAGTTCCTATCGAGTGGAGGGTAGCCAATGTAACCCCACTTTTTAAAAAAGGAGGGAGAGAGAAAACAGGGAATTGTAGACCGGAAAGCCTGACATCATTAGTGGGTAAAATGATGGAATCAATTATTAAGGATGACATAGCAGCGCATTTGGAAAGAGGTGACATGATAGGTCCAAGTCAGCATGGATTTGTGAAAGGGAAATCATGCTTGTCAAATCATCTGGAATTTTTTGAGGATGTTTCCAATAGAGTGGACAAGGGAGAACCAGTTGATGTGGTATATTTGGACTTTCAGAAGGCTTTCGACAAGGTCCCACACAAGAGATTAATGTGCAAAGTTAAAGCACATGGGATTGGGGGTAGTGTGCTGACATGGATTGAGAACTGGTTGTCAGACAGGAAGCAAAGAGTAGGAGTAAATGGGTACTTTTCAGAATGGCAGGCAGTGACTAGTGGGGTACCGCAAGGTTCTGTGCTGGGGCTCCAGCTGTTTACATTGTACATTAATGATTTAGACGAGGGCATTAAATGTATTATCTCCAAATTTGCGGATGACACTAAGTTGAGTGGCAGTGTGAGCTGCGAGCAGGATGCTATGAGGCTGCAGAGTGACTTGGATAGGTTAGGTGAGTGGGCAAATGCATGGCAGATGAAGTATAATGTGGATAAATGTGAGTTTATCCACTTTGGTGGTAAAAACAGAGAGACAGACTATTATCTGAATGGTGACAGATTAGGAAAAGGGGAGGTGCAACGAGACCTGTGTGTCATGGTACATCAGTCATTGAAGGTTGGCATGCAGGTACAGCAGGCGGTTAAGAAAGCTAATGGCATGTTGGCCTTCATAGCGAGGGGATTTGTATACAGGGGCAGGGAGGTGTTGCTATAGTTGTACAGGGCCTTGGTGAGGCCACACCTGGAGTATTTTGTACAGTTTTGGTCTCCTAACTTGAGGAAGGACATTCTTGCTATTGAGGGAGTGCAGTGAAGGTTCACCAGTCTGATTCCCGAGATGGCGGGACTGACATATCAAGAAAGATTGGATCAACTGGGCTTGTATTCACTGGAGTTCAGAAGAATGAGAGGGGATCTCATCGAAACGTTTAAAATTCTGACGGGTTTAGACAGGTTAGATGCAGGAAGAATGTTCCCAATGTTGCGGAAGTCCAGAACCAGGGGTCACAGTCTGAGGATAAGGGGTAAGCCATTTAGGACCGAGATGAGGAGCAACTTCTTCACCCAGAGAGTGGTGAACCTGTGGAATTCTCTGCCACAGAAAGTTGTTGAGGCCAATTCACTAAATATATTCAAAAAGGAGTTAGATGTAGTCCTTACTACTATGGGGATCAAGGGGTATGGTGAGAAAGCAGGAATGGGGTACTGAAGTTGCATGTTCAGCCATGAACTCATTGAATGGCGGTGCAGGCTCGAAGGGCCGAATGGCCTACTCCTGCACTTATTTTCTATGTTTCAGTGCTGATAACAAGTGACCATTACAGTGATGATAACAAGTGATCATTTCAGTCATGACAACAAGTGACCATTTCAGAAAGAATGGAAAGGAAACAGTTAAGTAATGATAACAAGTGAACAAGTGAACATTTAACTTTATGCTGGGTTGCGTAAAATTTAGTTATGTTTAAATGTAACCCAATAACATTGCAGATTCTAGTTACTATTTAGATCATTAAATAATACATGAATATAAATTTCAACTACTCTCGCAGCTGCCAGTAGGCTATTCCACTGTTTGCGGCACTGGTCCAGTGTGCGCGTTTTATTGGAGGCCGATGTGACTATGTCAGTTATTTCGGACCAATTCCTGTGATATGCACGGGGTGGAGGTTTTCCCTGCCCACCCCGTGTCAGATCCTCTCACCTGGAGCTGACAGCATTTACGAGGGCCTCATTTGCCTCTTCGCTGAAGGGTTTGGCCCTTCTCTTTCCTGCACCTCCCTCCATTCTTTAAATTTATCTGTAATTTGGATAAGACTTTCTGACCTGTTTCCTTTCTCCTCTCTCTCTCTCTCTCTCTCTCTCTCCCAGACCCACCCAGAGCTTCTGAGCATGTGTGAAGACCCTTGACCTCTCAAAACGTGGGCAGAAGCATCAACCTGAAAAATAAATCAACCTACACATGCTCAGCAATGTGTTGCTCGGGAAGCTTTTTTTTTCATTCACTTCCGTTTTCTTTGGGCGATCAGGAGATCGGCGAGAAATGACATTGCCCATTTGACATCGCTGGGCTAAGGCTGAGTGGAAAATCACAAAAAAAATGGGCCTTGAGCCGGCAATCAACACGGGCGATAGGTCCCGCATCGCTGGAACAAGGCCCATTTTTTTCGGCCTTAGCCTGAAAGTGGAAAGTCTAGACCTTTGTGTTCTTGTATTGGAAATAAAAATGATGGCAAGCATGTAAAAAATGCAGCACATAAAATGTTTTTGCAGGAACATTAAGGTGGACTGACTGAAGTCTGCAATCTTTTATTGAATTTTAATGTCACCCCTCATATTTCCTTGTGGAAGTTGACTACTCTAATATGGATGGTGTGGCCTCGCTCCCCAATAACAAAGCGACCCCACCATGCACACATATACAAACTAAAAATAACTTTGAAAATGGCAAAACATAGTCGAACACCCCAACTCACCCACGAACAGGTCCATATCGCACATACACTGCAGTAAATTCCTAAGTGTGAGAACATCAGTGTAGTATCTTTAAATTAACTAAACTTATCACCACTCTAACCCAATGCCTATTTTATGTCCAAACCCTGCCAATTCCACAAGTGCAATGACAGCAATGTTGAAATAAAACTAGTTGATACATTCAAAACAGGGAACACTTTGCTTACCTCAATAACAATGGCTGCAACAATCTTGAAGAAAATAAGTCTTCACATACAGCAAAAGCTGAGCATGTACCAGAGATATAATTTGAGGAAAATGAAAGATTTTGAAAGCTGTATTGCCTCTTCCCCCACTTTCCTACAAATGTACTTGCTTAAAACCTGTTACATCTCTAACTTTTTCTGATGAAAGGTCATCAATCTGAAACGTTAACTTTGTTTCTCTCTCCACAGATGCTGCTTTCTGATTTTATTTTAGTTGCTCATTTGTTTTAACTTCTTTGCGGACAAACAGTAAATCAGCACACCTACAACTGAAATGTTCAGAGCCATCAGCTCATCTTAAAATTCTTCTATTTCACCTCTGTGTACAACCAACAGTGAGAAAGTAATGTCCAATTCATTGATTCCAACAGCCTCAAATCTCTCTTAAAATGATCTGATTGGGTTGGACGTTATCAGTAGGAACTGGTGGGAAAAGTTGATTTTCCTTGTGAAACGCTAATAAACTGGCACAAAAGTTGAACTGTTGATTGTCAGCTGCAAATGATGATGGTTGACATATCTACTACAATAGTGGATTGTGGTTCTGTTCCCTGTGGGTGATTCCATTGCATAGTTTCAAAAGTCAAGTCATTGTATGAAGCCATGCATGTGTCAGCCATGGCTCAGTTGGTAGCATTCTTTCCTCCGAGTAAAAAGGTTGTGGGTTCAAGTCCCACTCAGAGACTTCAGCACGCTATCTAGTCGGACACTCCAGTGCAGCACTGATGGAGTGCTGCACCATTGGAGAGTATCAGCAAAAACAGTCCTAATCTTTTGGATGTTAAATCAAGTCCCGTCTGTCCTCTCAAGTGGATTTAAAAGATCCCATGGCACTATTAGAAGAAGAGCAAAGGAGTTCTCCCCGCTGTCATGGCCAATATTTATCCCTCAACTAATATCACTAAAAACAGTTTATTTGGTCATTATCCCATTGCTGTTTGTGGGACCTTGCTGTGTGCAAATTGGCTGCCACCTTTCCTACATTACAACAGTGACTACACTACAAAAGTACTTCATTGGCTGTAAAGCGCTTTAGAATATCATGAGGTCATGAAAGGCGCTATATAAATGTAAGTCTTTTTCTGTTCCTAATCATGCTATAAATGTCCTACACCTGGGGAATGTCAGCAGGTAAACAATACAGACAGTGTTGTGATCGAAGTCCACACCCATGATTTCCTTGGGCTCTTTCTTCCTCTTGTAGACTGTATAACTGGGACATAATCTCAGTTGAAGTCATTAAGGATTGTCATTATCATGGAGAGTATGAGCAACAACAGTCCTAATTAAAAGTGGTAATAGAGTGCTTCAGTTGAATGCATTGATTAGACTGTTCTGATTCTAATTAGTGACACTTACTTGCAGCATTAGAAAAGAAGCAAATCTATCCTCCAGAATATGTCAACATCTTTTTTTCCCCTGAACATATAGGGGTCAAATGGTGCCATGCAATATTTATGTTACTGTGTCCATATGACATTTTTCTTGTTGATTATTTAATGAAGCTACTAATTCATTTATTTTCAGCTTGTTAAAATCTTAATTAAAATAGTTGTTTCATGTCGATGTATTAATGCATCATGCAATTTGCCCCAGAAGTATTTTTGGAACTTTTCTGTCACTCCCACTGGAAAGAGATGATTGAGGAGATTTTAATACTTCATTCAACAGCATTTGAGCTGCAACCTGGAAGATTTAGACAAACAAAAAATAAAATACAATGGAATAATGTTCTCAACCCAAGCTGACCAGAGTTTGAGCTAAACATATGTTAACAAGTCCTAGTCAAGTTAGGTTTTAGCTGCCCAGACAATGAGACAAATTTGAACAGGAGTTTGCAATCTTATAAACAAATGGACTACTGTGTCACAACAGTTATATTTTTTCCATGTTGAGTTTCATCAGAGATTACAAGCTGTTGTAAATCATCAGGGCTATGCACCTATATGTTCATGTGTATCATTTTTGTTTTAACCACAAAGTATAAAATAGATGATGGCATGACTCCAAATAACATGATCTGACTGGATTTTGGTGCGTTTGTCTTGTCTTTTTTACAACATTGAATATTTAGTGTAGATTTTGCCACCTGGAATTTTAGGTCCATCATTGAAACACCTGTGAACTTTTTGACGTGGAAGCAAGTCATCCTCGGTTCGAGGGACTGCCTATGATGATGATGATGATGAAATAACAGACCATGTTATATCACAGCATAAATGTTTACTAGTTCAGGAATTTAAAGTGCTGCCGAGAATGTGAAACTTCTGGAGTGAAGGCAACAATGAGAGAGTTAGCAAGTGACCAATGGCAGTACTGTTTATATAAGATGGACCTCCCAGAGGAAGTGTCACTCAGAAAGCTAACAAATAAACTGATTTGCCAAGTATTTTTATGGAAAGTTGCATAGCTTATAATTATAGTCACCATAATTTCCTCTAACCACACCAAAGCAAAGGGCAGAGATGGACTGTGAAACCTTTGCGACGGTGTCTTTGGGCCCAAGTTTCCGCCCTCAGTAAGAACGGCGCACCTCCATAAGGTATGCCGATTTTCTGGAATAAAAAGGGCGCCTAAAACTTACCTTGTGATTCTGCGAGCTCCTCAGGACGTCTTCGTGCTGGCGTGGCGCAGCACAAGGGATTGTGGACGGAGCCAGGTCCCGGCGCTGAAAACAGTGCCGGGACTTCTGCACATGCGCGCTAGAGTGTGCACGCATGTGCAGTAGCTCCTCGCCTCCGAGGCTGCATGGGAGGGGCCTGAAGCACACCGATCCTAGCCCTGGCCGAATGGGCTTCTCGGGCGAAGATCAGGACTCGGGTCTCCCTCCCTTCTGTTCAGCTCCCGCGCCCTCCCCTCGCCCCCCGTTCAGCTCCTGCTCCCCCCACCCCTCCCGTTCAGCTTCCCCTCCTCCCCCCTCCTCTCCCCCCCCCCGCCCACCTCCCTCCACGTCCTCGGCGGGGCCCGCCCGCCCGGCATCTTGCTAGGGGCGGGCCCCGCCCAAAGTCTTCGGCAGCGGCCCAGAGAGAGACACTGACAGAGGCAGAGAGAGGGAGAGACACTGACAGAGACAGAGAGAGAAACACACTGGGGGGGGGGGGGGCCATCCCAGCACACTGTTGGAGGGTTCCCGGTGCTGCAGTAGGTGAGTAGAAACTTAATTTTTTTTTATTGAATGATTTTTTATGATTTTTAAAATTTTTAATTTTTACATTTTTTTTGATTGATTTATTGGTTGATTTATTGATTTATCATTTATTATTGATGATGGCTCTTTATTTGTAAAAGTGAAGTGTTTAATGTTTGTAAACCCCCCCTCCCCCCCACCCCCATATCTCGTTCCCTCACACAGGCAAAATTTTTCTGAGCGTACAAAAATCTATACTTACTCAATTCTAAGTTAGTTTGGAGTAAGTTTTCACTGCCTAAATTTGCAAAACAGGCGTAAGTGGCTGGACACGCCCCCTTTTGAAAAAAAAATCTGTTCTAAAATGAAACTATTCTAACTCACAAGAACTGGAGCAAACTAAGAGCCGAGAATTGAAATTTCTAAGATGCTCCATTCTAAACTAGTTGCTCCAAACAAATTGGAGCAACTCAGGCCGAAACTTGAGCCCTTTACCTCAAGGGTGTTGGAATACAATGGAGTAGAAGTTATGTTGCAGTCATATAAAGCTCTGGTTAGACCACGTTAGAGTATTGCATTAATTTCTGGGCACCGCATCTTAGGTAGCATATATTGGCATGGAGAAAGTGCCGAGAAAATGATACTGGGGCTGAAAGGGTGAAATTATGAGGGCAGGTTGCATAGACTAGACTTATATTGAGGTGTTTAAGATGATTAAAGAATTTGTGAGGGTAGATAGAGAGAAACTATTTCCTCTGTTGGGGGAGTCCAGAACAAGAGAGCAAAAGCTTAAAATTACAGCTGGGCCATTCAGGGATGTCAGGAAGCATGTCTTCACATAAAGGCGGGGGGAAATCTGGAACTCTCTCCCTAAAATGGTTGGTCAATTGAAAATTTCAAAACTACAGCTGGGCCTTTATGTGACCAACCAATTTAGGGAGAGAGTTCCAGATTTCCCCCCGCCTTTATGTGAAGACATGCTTCCTGACATCCCTGAATGGCCCAGCTGTAATTTTGAAATTTTCAATTGACCAACCATTTTAGGGAGATTGATAATTTTTTGTTAGGTAAGAATACATTAAGGGTTACGGAACCAAGGTAGGCAAATGGAGTTAAGATGCATAGAATCATAGAATGGTTACAGAACGGAAGGAGGCCATTCAGCCCTTCTATCCCATGCTGACTCTCAGCTAATCCCACTCCCCAGTCCTTTCATAGGGCCCAAGTTTCCACATGATTTGCGCCTGACTTTTAGGAGCAACTGGTGGAGAACGGACTATCTTAGAAATCGCAATTCTCCACATTTTTTTTTCTGCCGTTCTAGTCAGGTAGAACAGTTCTACTTTGGAACAGAATCTTTTCTTCAAAAAGGAGCATGTCCGGCCACTGACGCCTGATTTGAAAGTTTCCACAGTGAAAACGTACTCCAAACTAAAGTAGAATGGAGCAAGTGAAGATTTTTGTAGAACTGAAAAAACCTGTTCTACACATTAAAAAATCAGGCGCAGGTTACAAATTAGGCGTCCAGAACGAGGTGGGGGGGGAGGTGGGGGGGGGGGAAGGGAAGTCATTAAATTCTACAATAAATCCTTATTTATACTTACACAAATATTATACAAATAAATCCAAACTGAATAAACATTTATAAGCAAAGAAAAGATTAAATAAACCATCTTCCTACATGTGTGAAAGTGCTTCAGGCAGGCCTTTCGGGACCGAAGGCTGAACGGGCCGGCCCGAGACTTCGGGCAGGGCCCGTCCCCAGCACCAGATTTACAGGTAGGTGGCGTTGGGTTGGGTCGGGTCGGGTCGGTTCAGTTCGGTTCGGTTCGGGTCGGGGGGTGGAGGGAGTGAGAGAGAGAGGGGGGGAGGGAGAGAGAGAGAGGGGGGGGAGGGAGAGAGAGAGAGGGGGGGGAGGGAGAGAGAGAGAGAGAGGGGGGGAGGGAGAGAGAGAGAGAGAGGGGGGAGGGAGAGAGAGAGAGAGAGGGGGAGGGAGAGAGAGAGAGAGAGGGGGGAGGGAGAGAGAGAGGGGGGAGGGAGGGGGGGAGAGAGGGAGGGAGGGAGGGAGGGAGGGAGAGATGGAGGGGAGGGAGGTCAGGTCGGATCCAGTCCGGGAGCAGGAGTCGAGTCGAGTCGGGTCGGGTCGGGTCGGGTCTAGTCGGGGGGGGCGGAGCGGGAACAGGAGCTCGGGTTGGGTCCAGTCGGGGAGGCGGGGAGCGGGAACAGGAGCTCGGGTCGGGGGAGGGGGTGGAACGGGAACAGGAGCGCGGGTTGGGTCAGTCGGGGAGGCGGGGAGCGGGAACAGGAGCGTGGGTCGGGTCGGGTCAGTCGGGGGTGGGGGGGGAGCGGGTGTTGGGTCTGGTCCGGAGGCAGGGGGGGGGCGGGGAGCGGGTGTCGGGTCTGGTCGGGGGGGGGAAGCAGGACCTGGCAGTGGGAGGAGCCTTATTCACGCAGCCCCAGTGAGGCCATTCAGCCAGGGCTAGGGGCTGCGTGCTTCGGGCCCCTCCAACACAGTTCGGCGCCTGGAGCTACTGCACTTGCGTGCCCACTGTAGCACGCATGTGCAGAGGTCCCGGCACTGTTTTCAGCGCAGGGACCTGGCTCCGCCCCCCCACAGCTCGTGCTGCGCTGCGCCGAGGGCCAGAGGACCTGCAGGTATGTGGAGAATACGGAGGATTTTTTTAGGCGCACTTTGTGGCGCGAAAAACGGGCGTCCAGGTCGGGACTGCGCCGTTCTAGGCGCGTGTGGAAACTTGGGCCCATAGTGTCAGCTGTGGCTCAGTGCATAGAACTCTCACCTCTGAGTCAAAAGGTTGTGTGTTCAAGTCCCATTCCAGTGACTTAAGCACAAAAAAAATCTAGGCTGCCACTCCAGTGCAGTACTGAGGGAACACGGTGCTGTCTTTTGGCTGACATGTTAAACCGAGGGCCTGCCTGTGATGTATGCACCTGTGCGTATGCTAACAGGATGGTTGAGCTGTTGAGTTGGCTTAGCCAGTCACGTGATGGTCACAAGACTCCATAAAACCCCAGCCAGTTGGGTTCAGGGGATCCATGATGAGGCATTTTCCTTAGCCAATACTGCCACACCACCTCCTATCTTTCCTGAACACCTTATAACCAAGAATATTTAATTCTCAATCCTATCCTTTTTTGAGGCAGATCTCAGTTATTGCCACAACATCATATTTCTATGTGGCTATTTGTGCCTGCAGCTCATGAACATTGTTTACTACACTTCGTGTGTTCATAGTACACTGTAAACCCATCTTCAACCATCTTGTATTCTCTCTTAGTTTGACCCGATCTAATATCTTACTATTTCTTACTTTTGTGCTCTCTGTCTCTCCCAATCCTTTGAGCACTTTATTTCTCCTTTCTAATGTTACATCCAGATGACCATCCCCCTGCCAAATTAGTTTAAATCCTCCCCAACAGTACTAACAAACCTACCCGCAAGGATATTGGTTCCGGCCTTGTTGAGGTGCAACCTGTCCGGCCTGTACGGTCCCACCTCCCCCAGATACAGAGTATCTATAATCTAATTGAATGTGGAACAGACTCAAGGGTCTGTATGACCTATTCCTGTTCCTATGTTCCAATGAGTACTCCAATGTTTGGTGGGTAGTTGGACTGTGGGTGGTTAGACTATGGGTGGCCCTAAATTCTGTCAGCGCTTCTAACCCTTAAGAGGTCGGAAGCAAGTACAGATGTCTATAGGCAAAATGCAAAGAAAAACAACTTTAAAAGAAAACAGTTCCGAACTTCAGAAATCTTCAGTTACAGATCTCCAAACTTTTCACTTCCATCTTATCAATTGATGCTAAAAGCTGCTGTGTTTCACCTCAGCAGGTGCAAGTTACTAGATGCACTAACATAGTAGGTACAGAAAGCCCCCATGCACAGTGCCACTGGCTATCAGGCAGCCTCTTCTAATTGAGACCAGCAGTGACTAGCAGGAGAATCACGGAATGGCTTCAGGATCGCAAGTAAACTCCGGAGGAGCCTCTTAAATGTGCATCAGCATTGTGAAAGTCTTCCTTGCAAGTTTCCTCACTGGAAACATTTCCAATGCTCTTCCAGAGCTCATCATCATAGGCGATCCCTCGAATGAGGATGACTTGCTTCCACGAGAGTTTACAGATGTTTCAATGAAGGACCCGATGTTCCAGTCCTGAACTCCAATTGAGGGGGTGGAAGATGCCTGTACATGGATTTTTTTAATGTGTGGTGACCGTTGCATATCAGCCACCACACGGGCTTGACAGAGCTAGGCCCTTATCTAGTGGCAAGGATTAACCAGGACGACTGGAGACCTGCTCTGCTGCACGGATCTAATTCGCACATATCACAGTGTGGGCAGGTCCGTGCTGCCCCTGGGCCCTCGACTCTTCTGGGCCCTGTACCCTCATTCGCCGCACCTCCGCCACGGTGTTCCAGGGCCCGGCGCTCCAGCTTATTGCCGAGGAAGAGTGCAGCGGCCGAAAAAAGCGCTGATAAATCAAGAGATGACCTTCAGCTTTCTAGAGGTTTTAATAGAGTAGATCGGGAGAAACTGTTTCCAGAGGATGCAGATTTTAGGTCATTGGCAAAAGACCCAGAGGGGGAGATGAAGACAAATATTTTCTCGCAGTGAGTTGCGATCTGGCATGCATTGTCAGAAAGGGCAGTGGAAGCAGATTCCTCCTGGTCTGTGAGATTCTAATAAAGGATCATCCTTCACAATCCATTGGGTGCATCTGACACTAGGCAGAAGGTGAAGGCACCTCAACCCTGTTTGAAAGGATCTGTAGTGTTGTGATAGTGGAGGGGCCCAGGTACAGGAAGGAACCGGTTCTGGTCCAGGACTGCTAACCCAGAGGTTGCGAGCTCAAATCCCACCATGGCAAGTTGTGTAATTGAGCTGAATAAATCTGGTGGGCTGCACAAGCAACAACACTCATGATATCTGCCAGCTCACATATAATGTATGGCACAGAAACAGGCCATTCGGCCCACCTGGTCTGTGCTGGTGTTTATGCTCCTCACCAGCCTCCTCCCACCCCTCTTCATCTAAACCCATCAATGTATCCTTCTATCGCTTTCTCCCTCATGTGTTTATCTAGCTTGCCCTTAAATGCCTCAACCACTGCCTGTGGTAGCGAGTTTCACATTCTCACCATTCCAGAACTATTCAAGAGTTGGAAACGGTAAAGAAATTCATGGCCTACGTTATTAACAAAATGCTAAAAACTGGATCTTAGCAGAAGAACAAAAACTTTGTGACCAGTATGCCTGTATTTGACATGAGTATTTGTAATCATTCAAATATGCGGCATTGCATCCAACCACTGTGTCGGTGCATTGTTACCTCAAGAAAGAGGTAGAATCTGAATCTGTGGTGACAGGCACAGTAGCAGAGTGGTTAAGTCATGGGACTAATAATTTGGAGATATGAGTTCAAATCCCACCATGGTAACTGTGAAATTTAAATTAAGTTAATTAAATAAATGTGGAATTTTCAAAATAGAGTGTCAGGGCTCAATTTCCCTCCATAAATTGCGCCATTTTTTTGGCATGCACCATGTTTTTTGGCCTAAATTAAAAAATCCAAGTTTCCCCAAAGATTTTTTAGGTTAGTTGATTTTTGCGTCATGGGGACGTAACCTAATGTCTGCGCCAGTTTTTCATAATTATGCAAGTTTAGCCAAATTACAATTTTCCAAGGACAGTTTATGTGACCACTCCCGAAAAACCTTCTGGGCACTTAAGAAAAACCAGCGCACATCAAAAAATCGGTGCAGAAAGATATCAGCTTTTAGGCGAAGTTTTGGAGGGAGTCAAGAACACATAAATATGCGTCATCAAGCTTAAATTTTCTAAAGTTAAAACGTAGAAAATGGAAGTTTCATGGAATTCTTTAAGTTTTGGATTTTTATTAAAAAGTACCACGCCACCACTGAATGTCTCCAAACCGGGCTTGAGGGTCAGACTGTCGGCCGGCAGAATCGGTCCCTCGCCCGAACACAGGGGCTCGGGGCTCAGCTTCAAAAGAAGCCTGGGGGAGGGTGGGGGCGTGTGTAAGCCGAACTGAAGGCACGAGAAGCCTTACACAATGCTACTATGCATCAAGCGAAGCCCCGGGCCCCGGGGGGGCAGTATTTTCCTGATCATTGCGCAAGCTCAGAGCTGGGTGTGGTACATACTAGGGCGTTGACATTGGGGAGAGAGAGAGAGACAACAATTAACCTTGTCCTGCCTGCCATTATGAGCATCTTGCAAAGGTACAATTTAACTATGGGGGCAATGCCATACCTTGTGCAAGCCTTCTGCATGATGGTGCTCGGAGGAGATAATTAATTCAACATCATCGCATAAGGAACCTCAGAGCATGTAGGATGATGGGCAGGAGGCCTTAACCACATCGGGTATATCGGGACAGGCATTCATACCTGCACCTGAATAATGCAGACTGTGTCAGAAGGCTGCGTTTCGGCAACAAAATTATAAGTGAGATCTGTGAGTTAGTAAAAGCAGACCTGCAACGTAGAAGCGTGAGGAGGATTGCGTTTGTCAGTTGAAGTGAAGGTTACAGCTGCACTTTCATTCTATGCATCTGGATTATTCCAGGCCACAACTGGGGATGTGTGCACCATTTCTCAACATGCAACACATATCTGCATTCGCCAAATGACTGCTGCCTGGAGGAATGATTACATAAAGTTGCCCATGAACGCTCAGGCAATGCCTGAAAGGGCTATGGGCTTCTCCAGGATTGCTGGCTTCCCAAAGGTACAGGGCTGCATTGATTGTCCCCACATCACCTTGCAAGCACCTTTGGAGAATTCCGAGATGTACAGGAACAGAAAAGGCTTCCACTCCGTTAATGTCCAACTCATGTGTGATGACATGCATCGCATCATGCCTGTTGATGCAAGTTATCCTGGGAGCACCCATGATGCATTCATCCTACATGAGAGCGCTAATATCTGCCATGTTTCAGCAGCAGCCTGAAGGGCAGAGCTGGCTACTGGGACACAAAGGGTACGGCGCTTGGTCTTATTGACTCCACCCCTGCCTGCAGGTGGTGGCGCAGTGTTTCTCGGGTTGGTGCCAAGCTTATTCTTTCGAACATCTCGGGTAATGCACACTTCTTAAGGTGGGGGCGGGGGAGCGGACAGGCGGTAATGTGAAGGGCCTGGCTTGGGCCTCTTCAGAGGCTGGTCTTGGGATTGGAGTGGGAGTGGCAGTTGATTCTGTCAATGGGCGCGGGGTCTGGGCGTGTTCCCTTATTGCAGCAGCTAACTCCGACATTCACTCCCTCATGTGCCCTGACAATGTCTCAACTGCCTCCAACATTCCCTCCCTCATGTTCACCGACAGTGTCTCAGCTACCTATGACATCCTTTCCCTCCTGTTGAGCAACAGTGTGTTAACTATCTGTAACATTCCCTCCCTCATTTTCACCGACAATGTTCAACTACCTGAAACATTCCCTCCCTCATGTTCACTGACAGCTCATCAGCTACCTATGACATTCCCTGCCTCATGTGCACCAACATTGCATCTGCTACCTGAGACATTCCCTCCCTCATGTTGTGGGACAGCGTTCCCATTTCTTGTGAGAGTGTTGTTACTTCTCCTGACAGTCCCGATACCTCATCCACCCACCCCGCTGATGGTTTCCAAGAGTGATTGTGCAAGGTCAATGCTCTCAGCACTCATTGCCATCATCTGAACCACATCTGTTAAATCCTGCACCACAGGAGAGTGCTGTTGAGCTCTCTTTTCCCTGGGTGTGCCTCGCTGCATCACACTGGGACCCGCGGCCTCGGACGGTGGGGCACTGGGTGTGCCTCACTGCATCACACTGGAATCCCCAGCCTTGGACTGTGGGAAACCATGGAATGCCCCAACACTCATACCACTCAGGAAAGGGGCTAGCACCTCAATGGACGGCACCTGCACCTCCTCCAGAGTGAGTACAACAGTGGGGGCTCCATCCCTCACCTCCCGCTCCCCCTCACCCCATGTTCTTGGTCTGGAAGGTGGGATTGGAAAATGTTCCCTCTTCAGGCTCGTCCGCGTATGAATCTCCTTCTGCATCGTCAGGGTTGGTCTCAAGTTCTGCAAAATATAACAGAACAGACAAATGGTTAGAAGCAGAGGAGGGTGCAGGGTGGGTGGCATGAGTAGGCTCACACAGCGCAGGCAACAGGCTCATTTGAAGGACCACGATGAATGATAGCACACTGCATCAAACGAAGTGTAGCTGACGGAGACATCCCCAGAAACAGAAGCATGGCTAGCCTGCGCAGTACTTAACATTTAGCAAAGCCAGACTGTGGAATTTGCAGGACTTACCCTCTCCCTCAAGTGTGGGCCCAGCTTGTGCAGTGGTGGTTGCTTTTCTCCAGGCAGGACCCATCAAAGCAGCAACCCTGTCTTCCAAGGGTGTCAGTGGGTGCAGATTTGCCGGGCCTCTTCCTGTTCGAGTTCTCTCTCTTTTGTTGTGTGCCACCTTCCTCTGCAAAGATGAAAAAATCACTTTTTAGAGAGGGTGTCTTTCTGCTGGGTGGGACATATACAGCTGGTCACATTTACAATTGCAATTCCATTGAATAAATGAAAATATTACTTACACTAACTACTTGACCAAGGTCCTGTCACTCCTTTTCGCACTGGCCTCCAGACCTCGGGGTGGTCACCATTGGACAGTAATCTTCTGCAACTTAATTCCAGCGTTTCTTTATTTCTTTTGGTGAAACATTTATGTGACCTCTGCTGGTGTCCCACTTGTGCCATCTGGCCTCAATCACAGAAACTAATGCCTCCACTTCATCCTGTAAGAAATTCTTGGTCCTTGAGCTACGATTCATCTTGTATTGCAGCTACAATTTTTCCAATGAGAATTAAAGATCTCACACACAACTGGCTCTTTAAAAATGGTCGAATGCTGACCTGGAGCTGCACTGAGCATGCGTGCCCATAGTAATCACGTCAAAAACGTCTAATTTTCCACGCAATGCTCAGAAGGGGGGGTGTTGTTTTTTCGGCGCAGATATTAGGCTCCACTCCCTGAAGCTATGGGACAGGCTGCACGGCACCAAATTCAAAAATAGTGTGAGAAAACTTGATACTTATGTTTCTGGAGTAGTTGGGGCAAAGAAAAACGGGCGTAACTCTGGCAATACGCAAAAAAACGGCATTGGGGAAAATTGAGCCCTCAGTAATGGTGACCATGAAACTACCAGATTGTTGTAAAAACCCATCTGATTCACGAATGTCCATTGGGGAAGGAAATCTGCCATTCTTACCTGGTCTGGCCTTTAAAAGAACATAATAAATAGGAACAGGAGTAGGCCATACGGCCCCTCGAGCCTGCTCTGCCATTCAATAAGATCATGGCTGATCCGATCATGGACTCAGCTCCATTTCCCTGCCTGCTCCCCATAACCCCTTATCCCCTTATCATTTAAGAAACTGTCTATTTCTGTCTTAAATTTATTCAAGGTCCCAGCTTCCAAAGCTCTCTGAGGCAACGAATTCCACAGATTTACAACCTTCTGAGAGAAGAAATGTCTCCTCATCTCTGTTTTAAATGGGCGGCCCCTTATTCTTAGATCATGCCCTCTAGTTCTAGTCTCCCCCATTTGTGGAAACATCCTCTCTGCATCCACCTCATAATCTTATACATTTCGATAAGATCACCCCTCATTCTTCTGAATTCCAATGAGTAGAGGTCTAACCTACTCAACCTTTCCTCATAAGTCAACCCCTCATCTCCGGAATCAACCTAGTGAACCTTCTCTGAACTGCCTCCAAAGCAAATATATCCTTTCGTAAATATGGAAACCAAAACTACACGCATTATTTCAGGTGTGGCCTCACCAATACCCTATATAACTGTAGCAAGACTTCCTTGCTTTTATACTCCATCCCCTTTGCAATAATGGCCAAGATCCAAGGGTATTCAGTATTTAGGAAGGATAGACAGAAAGGAAAAGGAGGCGGGGTGGCGTTGCTGGTTAAAGAGGAAATCAATGCAATTGTAAGGAAGAACATTAGACTGGATGATGTGGAATCAGTATGGGTGGAGCTGCGGAATTCCAAAGGGCAGAAAACGCTCATGGGAGTTGTGTATAGACCACCAAATAGTAGTAGTGAGGCTGGGGACAGCATCAAATAAGAAACAAGGGATGTGTGCAATAAAGATACAGCAGTAATCATGGGCGAATATAATCTACATTTAGATTGGGCTAACCTAACTGGTAGCAATGCGGAGGAGGAAGATTTCCTGGAGTGTATTAGGGATTCTAGACCAATATGTCGAGGAACCAACCAGGGAGTTGGCCATCCTAGACTGGGTGATGTGTAATGAGAAGGGACTAATTAGCAATCTTGTTGTGCGAGGCCCTTTGGGGAAAAGTGACCATAATATGGTAGAATTCCTTATTAAGATGGAGAGTGACAAAGTTAATTCAGAAACTAGGGTCATAAACTTAAGGAAAGGTAACTTCAACGGTATGAGGTGTGAATTGGCTAGAATAGACTGGCAGAGGAGACTTAAAGGGTTGATGGTGGATAAGCAATGGCAAACATTTAAAGATCACATGGATGAACTTCAGCAATTGTACATTCCTGACTGGAGTAAAAATAAAACTGGGAAGGTGGCTCAACCATGGCTAACAAGGGAAATTAAGGATCATGTTAAAACCAAGGAAAAGGCATATAAATTGGTTAGAAAAAGCAACAAACCTGAGGACTGGGAGAAATTTAGAATTCAACAGAGGAGGACTAAGGGTTTAATTAAGAAGGGGAAAATAGAGTACGAGAGGAAGCTTGTAGGGAACATAAAAACTGACTGCAAAAGCTTCGATAAATATGTGAAGAGAAAAAGATTAGTGAAGACAAACGTAGGTCCCTTGCAGTCGGATTCAGGTGAATTTATAATGGGGAACAAAGAAATGGCAGACCAATTGAACCAATACTTCGGTTCTGTCTACACAAAAGAAGATACAAATAATCTTCCGAATGTACGAGGGGACAGCGGGTCTAGTGAGAATGAGGAACTGAAAGATATCTTTATTAGGCGGGAAATTGTGTTAGGGTAATTGATGGGATTAAAGGCCGATAAATCCCCGGGTCCTGATAGTCTGCATCCCAGAGTACTTAAGGAAGTGGCCCTAGAAATAGTGGATGCATTGGTGATCATTTTCCAACAATCTATCGACTCTGGATCAGTTCCTATGGACTGGAGGGGAGCTAATGTAACGCCACTTTTTAAAAAAGGAGAGAGAGAAAGCTGGTAATTATTGTTAGATCTCTCAATTTCCAATGAAATACGAACTCGGGTTGTAGTTTTAATGTAACTTTATTTTGGCAGCAGCAACAAGCTTCTGGCTTTAAGCCAGGCCTTTGTCCTTCTGAGACCACATGGTCAAAATGGCTGTACTGATTCAATTTACTGAAAAGAACTCGCCTTCTTTGACCTTATTGGCTCATTTGATAGTCTTTTAACCTTTTAATTGGCTCGCTACCCAAAGGTCCTAAAATGTCAAGTTGATTGATGACTTAATGCAATGTGCTCAGTCGCACGTATACATGGGAGTCTGTGTTTTCTCAACCTGTCTAAATGCAGCCTGTTTGAATTCTCTATCAATCCCCTCTTTGATTCTTTCACAAACTGAATCATAAAACATCAGGTATCACTGGTTAAACATTCTCCAAAATAATTTCATACATGTTAATAGAGTTTCCTTCTAAAATTTGTTGATGTGTTTCACCACATGTCCGGACTAGTAACTTCCACACAAATTTACACCAACCCGAGTTCCATCGTGGCCACAATGGAAGTCTGGATTTAGTAGGTTAATTAACCTTATTTTAATCCAAATCAATATCTTAATTCAACCAGTAAACAATCTTCCCTTAAGCATAACATACCCCTGTGCCATGTACAGACGATCTGCTGGGACCTGCAAGGTATCTCACATGCGGGACAGCAGCTACAGCCGCCTGGTTGCAACAACATTTAATCAACATAAACAAACAATATAAAAGTAAAATAATTACAATGAATAGAATTAAACCTTCCACCAATAAAGTTCATATTGAACCTAGCCATTCAGTGGCTCCGCTCCACAAAGTGAATGATGGGGGTTGCTTAAGTTGTTTTACCTCCTTTTGGATATGCTCCGCTAAGTGGGTAATTTCTTCAGAGCTATCTGGGATATATGTGCAACACTCAGTTCCGAGTAGGGTGCAAGTACCTCCCTTTTCAGCCAGGATGTAATAAGGGCCAGTCTATTCTGTAGGGCTACTGTGCGGATTGCTACCATTTCTACATTGATTTTAACTAGGGCCACTGAGGTATCATTGGCTACCCGTTCCACAACGGATGCCATGTTAATGGATTCCCTTGCCAGTCTGGCGGTCCCATACCTGGGGATCAGAATGGCAAAGAACCTCTCTGTTTCTGTGATAGCTCTCTTAGGATGGTGTAAATGTTCCGACAGTGACTTTATATGATACATATAAGGCACAATGTAGGCTAAAGAGCAGGATCCCATCCAATTCTGGGGCAGCCAAGGGTAGGCCTTGTGGCCACACACCCAATAGGTGCCATTATAGGCAATGAAGGTTAGCTGTTTCTTTGTCAGCAACATTCCAGGGCCTGTCCAGGCTTTTCCATCTGTTTTATTCAGAATCCCCGTTACGTTAAAAATTCCCACATCGGCCCAGTTTGGACGGTTCCGTGGTTTGATTACATTATAATTCCGGGAGCAGTTACTATAACCCCATATTTTGGCCTCCTTTGATGTTTCTAATCAGACAGACTGATTCCCCCGGTCTTCCTATTCCCGTTGTATTAGTGACAACAAAAAATGGGGGCCGTTTGGAATTATTGTAGCATGGTTGGTATCCCCCTTCAAAGGTAGTCAGATTGTAACCTGCTGACTTCCATTTACGTGCCCAGTTTTCCGTATCCTGAAATGCCTTGCCTGTTTTGTTTTGATTAATTATCCACTCAGCCATTTCCGAGATATTCAAGGGAACTGGCCTCAAGGGAATCCCTCCCTTTGAGTGAATAGGAATATGCGCACACACCCAACAACTAGAAATGTTACATTGTTTGGCATAAATGTATGACATATATAAAAAGGTATTTACATGTAATTCCCTTGGTACTCTACGATTTCCCTTTGGTGCAGAGGGTCGGCTAGTAAGAAGTAGGCCTATGCCTAGAATACCTACAATCAGTAATATAGTAAATTTATACATTTTGGCAAAAAGTAATTGTCCTTATTAGATTTCAGCTTCAGTTACGGGTGCTCATTTAACATGTGAAGCGTGGATCCAAGGTTTCTTTCCTTGGACTTTAACAGCTGCCTGGGTGGTCAATAACACTTGATAAGGTCCCTCCCACTTGGCACCCAAAGGTTCTTTATGTAACTTTTTCACATACACTCAGACTCCCGGGATAATGTCGTGTCCTCCTTCGCGTAGATTACCCCAAGCTGCCGATACCTGTCGGGAAAAAGAACTAATAGCATTGGTTAGCTTCTGACAGTATGATAACAAAGTGTCACTCATTAAGTGAACATCAGCTTTCCGTAAATCAATAGTTCCTGGCAGTGACATGGGTCTTCCTGTTATAATTTCAAATGGGCTTAGACCTGTAGTTCTGTTTGGGGTTGCCCTAATGCTACATAGCACTATTGGTAGTGTCTGGGGCCATGGTGTTCCTTCTTGGTAATATTTGGCAAGCCGTTGTTTCAGAGTTCGATTCATTCGTTCTACTTGTCCTGATGATTGTGGATGATAAGGAGAGTGTAAATCCCACGTAATGTTCAGTAACCTACAGACTTCTTGGCCGACAGCACCTGTGAAGTGTGTTCCCTGATCTGAGTCAATGCTACTCGGGACTCCCCATCGGGGAATGTAATCCTTACACAAGACCTTTAGAGTGTGATTGGCTGTGGCTCTTTTAGTTGGGACAGCTTCTACCCATCTAGAGAATCTGTCGACCATGACAAGAATGTTAGTGTATCCTTGGCATGAAGGAAGAGATATATAATCAACCTGCAGATGCTGGAATGGTCCGACAGGGGCAGGGGGCCTCAGTTGGGGCATTACCGTGATGGGTCCAGAATTATTTTTCTGGCAGACTTACCAGCTGGGCATGTTTTTTAAATCTCCGACCCCACCAGCTTTTCTGGAACCGTGCTGTCATCTGTTGTGAGGCCAAGTGTTCCCACGAGTGGATCTGTTGGGCTAAAAAAGGCATAAGCTCTTGTGGCGTGACTGGCTTGTCGATAACTCTTTGTCTCCAGACACCATCTTCACATAGCTTAATTCCTGCCTTAATCCATGTCCATTTTTCCCCTCGGGAGGGGAGCACTCGCCTTGCATTGTTTAAAGGTCTCGTGTCAGAATCCTGAGTGCTTTCAATCTGCACATCTGTGTTGGTTCTTCTGGGGGAACGCCCTGTGAGGCGGCATCTTTAGCTGCCTGGTCGGCTAGGGCATTTCCCTGTGCTTCTGTGGTATTTTCCTTGGTATGGGCCTTACACTTCAGGATGGACACTTCCTGAGGTAATTGTATGGCCTCTAGTAAGTCTCGGACTTCTTTTCCATTTCGGATTGGTGTACCAGCAGCAGTGAAGAATCCTCTTTTCCGCCATAACAGACCAAAGTCGTGAGCGACTCCAAAAACATAACGTGGATCTGTGTAGACATTAGCTGTCTGTCCTTCTGCTATTCGACATGCTTCTGACAGGGCCCGTCACTCGGCCTATTGTACTGACGTTCCTGAGGGTAAACATCCTTTTGCCAGTACCTCATATAAGGTTGTAACTGCCCATCCTGCTTTTCTGGTACCATTGTCAACAAAGGAGGAACCATCTGTAAACAGGATGAGGTCTGGGTTGTACAGAGGCTCCTCTGCTGCTAAGGCTGCTTCTTCTGTTTCTTTTAAAATCTCCACACAGTTATGCTCTTCACATTCTCCCCCCTCTTGCTCCCTCGATTCTGACATCGGGAGCATAGTTGCGGGATTAACCGGGCTGGCCCGGACGACATGGAGATTAGGAGCTTCCAAAACTGCTGTCCAGCGGGTCCATCTAGCTGCCGTCACCTGAGACATTCTATTCATAGACAGCAAAGCATGTACGTGGTGGGGACACTTGACAATCAACTTTTGGTCGAGGACTAGACCCGCAGTGATCATTACCGCTCGACATGTAGCTTCCATGGCCCTTAGGCAACTTCCCCATCCGAGGGCTACCGCATCCAGTTTTGTCAAATAATAGCCAATAGGTCTTTGCCGATCCCCATGTTCTTGTGTCAGTATAGCTGTCATGTATCCTTCTTTCTCATGGACAAACAGGGTAAATGGCTTACCACTGTCGGGGATTCCCAGAGCTGGTGTCGAACACAAAGCCTTTTCAAACTCAGGAAGGCCTCTTGCTGTTCCTTAGTGAGGGTGATGGCTTCTCTAAAGGCACGTTTCCCCTTTAAAATATCATTCAATAGCTGAGCAAGCTGTGTGAAGGAGTCAATCCAATTTCTGTTAAAGTTACACAATCCCAAAAAAGACCTTAGTTCCTGAATAGTGGTGGGTTTTTTAGCAGCCCGAATGGCTGCAGTTCTATCCTGGGTAAGTTCTCTCTTTCCTTGTGAAATCTTTTGTCCCAGGTATACAACCTCTTCTTGGGATATTTGTGCTTTGTCGATACTGGCTTTATGTCCTTTCAGCCAAAGGTGGTCCAGCAAAGCGCGTAAATCTTGTTCATGCTGTTCTTCCATTTTTGACGCTAGCAGGATATCGTCTACATATTGGATGACTGTGGATGACAGGGGAGGTAATTCTCGCAAATGGCTTTGTAAAGCCATGTGGAATACCGTAGGGCTGTTGTGGAAACCCTGCGGTAACCGGGTCCAAGTATACTGTTGTCCTTGGACAGTGAAAGCAAACCACTGTCGAACCTCCGGTGCCAAAAGCACCGACCAAAATCCGTTAGCCATATCAATAATCGAGAAATATTTATGTTCCGGTTTGAGGCATTAAAAATGGTGGAGGGATCTGCGACCAAAGGAGCTTTTTGATCAATACACTGGTTAGCTTTCCTATAATCGACAGTCAAACGTCAGGTCACATTAGATTTCTGTACCAGCCACACGGAGCTATTGGAGGAGCTATGCGTTTTAATAAGCACCCCTTGTTTCTCCAATTGCTGAATAACCGGTAAGATTCCCGCGATGGCAGTTGGACTGATGGGATACTGTTTAGTGCATGGAGGCTTGGTCCCAGCAAATGACGCAGGCTCCATCTGGAGTAGGCCACAATCATTCTTGTCTTTAGCCCACATCGGGTGTTCCTTCAATTCTTCTTTCTTCAAAGTTCTAATTGACTATGTCACCCAACCATCCTCGAAATGCCACGATGAATCTATTTGGATTAGGACATCCATTCCCAAAAGGGGTTGATCTACTGGGCCTATTCAGACTGGCGTGGTTAGTTCATGTGGACCCAGCCCTATAAGTACCGGTGTTGTCCTTTTAATTTCCATTTTATGGCCTCCAACTCCATAGGCTCTACGTGCCCTACCATCCAACGACAAAAAGTCTCCATATTGTAGGGGTAAGCATGTTAATTCTGCCCCTGTGTCTAAAAGACAGTCCACATCCTTATCGCCCATCCTCACAGTTATATATAGCCCATCTCCCCTTTGTTGTATTAGTGTGAGGAGGGGGGCCAGGGTGGGCTCTGATCGATTTTTGCTATCCCAAGTAACTCCTTCTGTTGTTGTATTGTCGGTCGCTAAAATGCTTCTATGAGGTCATTATCTTGTGACAAGCCTGGTTTGTTGGCTGAATTGTATCCCTGGCTGCGTCCTCTTCCCCAGCCACGACCTTGCTGTTTCGCCCTGCACGTCTTGGCCCAGTGACCTTCTTTCCCACAATAATGACATTTTCCGGGTAATTTTACTAATAACTGTTTATCGGAATCCTGGGATTTCCATCCCATAGCCTGTACAGCTCGGACTTTCGCTCCCATATCCCGATCTAATTGGTTACAGCGATCCACCAATGCTGCAAAGGTAGTTCCTCTACCTTCCCAGTCCGGTAACACTACCTTAAGCATTTTGGACAGCACTGGCTTTAGACCTGCCACGAAAGCTGCTTTCAGGGGTCCAAACACTTGTTCATCCATTTCCTCATCCGTATTATTCATACCCGAATGTTCTAGCCACGTGCATCTAAACCGCTCGTCATACTCCAGGAACTCCTCTGTTCCTTTCTGTTGGCAGGCTGCAATTTTTCCCCAGTCTTTCTTGCAGCCAGTGTTTAATCACCTCTCACCCTGCGTTTAATTCTTGCTCATCCTGCTCCAAAGCTTCTTCTACCTTGTCGTGCAATTTTCTTCCCTGTGTTTTTGGCAACATTATGGTCAAAATTTGCACTCCGTCCCAGGGATGAAGTTGATATTTATTTCTTAAGCGGTCCAATTGGTCCCAAGTTTTCACTCCCCCTTTCTTTGGATGGATTGGGCAATTCCTTGGACCATTTATCAATTTTTTCCGGGTCGGCCGGATCATGAACTAAATATTCTGCATACACCCTTTTCCTCGTTTTTTTGGTTCCACCCTCATCCGCAGTCTCTTCTGATTTGACTACAACTCATCTTGTTTTAAATGGGGCAAAGCACACCCCTAATACTTCATCCTCCAACCCTGTATCGGCAGAGGATTCAGAATCCGTATCTATTCCTCAGTTGTGTCTTCAGGTTTGCGCTTTTAATTTATCCAAACATGGGTACCCTGGGAATTGACCGATACATTTTCCTTTTCTGATTACTGTCTCTTGACCTAATGATTTTTTCCATTCTTTAATTTCACCTTTAAGATCTTTAACTTCCGCTTCCGACTTTTCAAGTTCAAGTTTTTTTCTGTCGGAGCTGTTCACAAACAGCTTGCAATTGGTCCTTTGTACTGGTCAGTTCTCGATCATGTTGGGAACGCATTATAATGTCATTCCGCTTTCGGATCTTTCCCATAACGGCTAGGGACCATCTAGTTCGCTCTTTATTTTTCAAATGGGTCGTTTTTCCTCAGACCCTTTTAATCTCGTCCAAGGACCATTGTTCTTTGGAGGTTCCGTGCTTTTGTTCGATCTTAATACAGGTTTTAGATAAGTCGAATTGTTGCTCTATGTATTCTTTCAACTGTTGGAGGATTTCATCTATCGAAACCTCAGTGGTGCCCGCCCCTCTTTAACAGTTGTAGGCAATTCTTTGCTCTTATCTCCTGCTGCCATAATACTGATTTCTTTACTGGAGTCTCGAGTCGTAGGCTTTCCAGCCGATCAGTGGATCGGTGATTAATTAATTAACACACCGCCGAAGTTAGATGTCTATGGGACCTCGAGCCGACTACCAACCGGAGGGTTCGCAAACCGGAGGCTTTCGGAATCACGTAGAAGGAGAGGCGAATTTAGACTTTTGACCGAGGACTTTTATAAAGAGGAGTCCTTACCTCAGTATGTAGGTCTGATTTCCAAAATTCAGTTTCTTCCCTCAGCGATCGTGTTCGTGACGCCAAAATTGTCAGATCTCTTAAGTTCCAATGAAATACGAACTCCGGTTGTAGTTTTAATGTAACTTTATTTTGGTAGCAGCATCAAGCTTCTGGCTTTTAGCCAGGCCTTTGTCCTTCTGAGACCACATGGTCAAAATGGCTGTACTTATACCTGGTTCAATTTACAGAAAAGAACTCGCCTTCTTTGACCTTATTGGCTCATTTGATAGTCTTTTAACCTTTAATTGGCTCGCTACCCAAAGGTCCTAAAATGTCAAGTTGATTGATGACTTAATGCAATGTGCTCAGTCGCACGTATACATGGGAATCTGTGTTTTCTCAACCTGTCTAAATGCAGCCTGTTTGAATTCTCTATCAATTATAGACATGTTAGCCTGACATCAGTATTAGGGAAAATGTTGGAATCAATCATTAAGGATGAAATAGCAGCGTATTTGGAAAGCAGTGACAGGATCAGACCGAGACAGCATGGATTTATGAAAGGCAAATCATGCTTGATGAATCTTCTGGAATTTTTTGAGGATGTAACTGGTAGAGTGGACAAGGGAGAACCAGTGGATGTGGTGTATTTGGACTTTCAAAAGGCTTTTGACAAGGTCCTGCACAAGAGATTGGTGTACAAAATCAAAGCGCATGGTACTGGGGGTAATGTACTGACGTGGATAGAGAACTGGTTGGCAGAGAGGAAGCAGAGAGTCAGGATAAACGGTTACTTTACAGAATGGCAGGCAGTTACTAGTGGAGTGCCGCAGGGTTCAGTGCTGGGACCCCAGCTCTTTACAATATATATTAACGATTTGGATGAAGGAATAGAGTGTAATATCTCCAAGTTTGCGGATGACACTAAACTGGGTGGCGGTGTGAGCTGTGAGGAGGACGCTAAGAGGCTGTAGGATGACTTGGACAGATTAGGTGATTGGGCAAATACATGGCAGATGCAGTATAATGTGGATAAATGTGAGGTTATCCATTTTGGGGGGCAAAAACACGAAGGCAGAATATTATCTGAATGGCGGCAGACTAGAAAAAGGGGAGGTGCAACGAGACCTGGGTGTCATGGTTCATCATTTACTGAAAGTGGGCACACAGGTACAGCAGGAGGTAAAAAAAGCTAATGGTATGTTGGCCTTCATAGCTAGGGGATTTGAATATAGGAGCAGGGAGGTCTTACTGCAGTTGTACAGGGCCTTAGTGAGGCTTCATCTGGAATATTGTGTTCAGTTTTGGTCTCCTAGTCTGAGGAAGGACGTTCTTGCTATTGAGGAAGTGCAGTGAAGGTTCACCAGACTGATTCCAGGGATGGCTGGGCTGGTATATGAGGAGAGATTGGATCAACTGGGACTTTATTCACTGGCGTTTAGAAGGATGAGAGGGGATCTCATAGAAACATATAAGATTCTGATGGGACTGGACAGGTTAGATGCGAGAAGAATGTTCTCGATGTTGGGGAAGTCCAGAACCAGGGGACATAGTCTTAGGATAAGGGATAGGCCATTTAGGACTGAGATGAGGAGAAACTTCTTCACTCAGAGAGTTGGTGACCTGTGCAATTCCCTGCCGCAGAGAGTTGTTGATGCCAGTTCATTGGATATATTCAAGAGCGAGTTAGATATGGCACTTACGGTTAAGGGGATCAAAGGGTATGGAGAGAAAGCAGGAAAGGGATACTGAAGGAATGATCAGCCATGATCTTATTGAAAGGTGGTGCAGGCTCGAAGGGCCGAATGGCCTATTCCTGCACCTATTTTCTATGTTTCTATGTTTCTATTCCATTGGCCTTCCTGATCACTTGCTGTACCTGCATACCAAACTTTTGTGTTTCATGCACAAGTACCCCCAGGTCCCGCTGTACTGCAGCATTTTGCAATCTTTCTCCTTTTAAATAATAACTTGGGCTTTGATTTTTCTTCTGCTAAAGTGCATGACCTCACACTTTCCAACATTATACTCCATCTGCCAAATGTTTGCCCACTCACTAAGCCTGTCTATGTCTTTTTGCAGATTTTTTGTGTCCTCCTCACACATTGCTTTTCCTCTCATCTTTGTATCTCCAAACTCACAGCAATGTGGTTGTTATGTATTTATGCTTGGGGTCACCAGACACCAGGGGGTGCCACTGTTGGATGTCATCGGGCTGTACACCCGCATGTGCGGTCACTGATACATAAGCGCGGGTACCATATCATGCGGATTACTTTGCGCGTGAATAAAGTTGGATCAGGTTTACATCTGAGGCAGTTTACAGTAACAAGTCTGGAGAATCATTACATTCATTACATTTGGCGACGAGGTAACTTAAGAACCTTCGCATGTACAATGGGCACTTTTGGAATTCTGGAGAGATTCGTGGAATGACGAGGATTGAACGGATTTTATCGACCGCCTGGATCCATATTTTGTGGCCAACAAAATGGAGGAAAAGGTTGACTCAGTTTAAGCAGGGCGGTTTTCCTCACAGTTTGTGGTCCAAAAATTTATGGCCTCATGAAGAATCTTCTCTTGCCGTTACCTCCAAAGGACAAAGAATATGGGGATTTGTGTGCTTTGGTGCGTGACCATCTTAAGCCAAAAGAGGGGATCATTATCTCATGCTATTCCTTCTACACGCATGTTCATACTGAGAGCCAGGATCTGTCAGGATTCGTCGGCAACCTGCGCTGTCTTACTGAGCCGTGTAAGTTCGGGAACATGTTGGAAGACATACTGTGAGATTTCTTCGTGATAGACATCAACCATGATGTGATTCTTCGGAAGTTATTGGCCGAAAAGAAGCTGGATTTGAGCAAGGCTATTGCGACTGCGCAGGCATGCATAGCGACTGATGATAATATTAGGCAGATATCAGCGAAGAGTCGGAGCTCCACGGCAAATACTGTAAACAAGGTTGTGTTGTCGTCTGGCAGAGCTGCTTATGGCAGGGCCTACTCGACTGCTTATGTGAAACCTGTAGCTGCTCAAAGTCCACCAACTGATACGAATCCGATTTCACACTGTTGATTTTGTGGCGGCAATCATTGGCCTCATCAGTGTCGGTTTAAACAGTACTCCTGTAATGGCTGTTTGAAAGTGGGGCATTTTCCGAGAATGTCCCTACAACTGAGCAAGCGTGCTGCCGCGCATCACATTGCTGATGATGACCAGTCCAGTGTGGCCCAGATACACAACCCGAGGAGGAAGTGTATGGTCTGTATTTGTTCTTGGGAAAGAGCTAGCCAATAATCGTTAATGTGAAGCTGAATGGTGTGCCTATATCAATGCAGTGGGACACGGGTGCGAGTCAGTCAATAGTGAACCAAAGGACATTCGAAAAGCTGTGGAACACTGAGGCTGTGAAGCCCATGCTGAGTCCAGTCAATGCCAAGTTGCGTATTTACACTAAGGAACTCATACCGGTGATTGGCAGTGCAGTAGTCAAGGTGTGGTTCATGATCTACCATTATGGATCGTCCCAGGTAATGTTCCAACACTGTTCAGCAGGAATTGGCTCGAGAAAATCCAGTGGAATTGGAAAGATATCAAAGCGTTGTCATCGGTGGATGACACTTCGTGTGCTCAAGTGTTGAAGAAGTTTCCTTCTTTGTTTGAACCGGGCATTGGTCATTTTACTGGAGCCAAGGTACAGATTCACCTGGATTCTGATGCAAGGCCTGTCTATCATAAGGCTCGGTCTGTTCCCTACATGATGATGGAGAAGGTTGAAATTGAGCTTCACAGACTCCAACGTGAAGAGGTCATATCACTGCTCAAGTTTAATGAGTAGGCCAGTTCTATTGTTCCTGTGTTGAAGAGTCAGGATTTTTGGAGACTACAAGGTTACGATGAATCAATTTTCGAAACAGGATCAGTACCCGTTACCGAAGGCTGATGACCTGTTCGCCATGGTAGCTGGTGGGAAATCGTTCACTAAACTGGATATGACGTTGGCCTATATGACACAAGAGCTTGTCGACACTCTGAAGAAACTCAACTGCATCAACACCCATAAAGGTCTGTTTGCCTACAACAGGTGTCCTTTTGGAATTCGCTCGGCTGCATCCATATTTCAGAGGAATATGGAGAGTCTACTGAAGTCCGATCCTAGAACTGTCAAGTTTCAAGATGATATTCTGGCCACAGGTTGTGACACTACTGAATATCTGAACAATCTTGAAATCCTACATCGCCTGGACAAAGTGGGACTCAGGCTGAAACGTTCGAAGTGTATCTTCATGGCACCTGAAATTGAATTCCTGGGGAGGAAGATTGCTGCTGATGGCATCAGGCCTACTGATTCGAAAACCAATGCCATCAAAAATGCACCCAGGCCTCAGAATATGACGGAACTGCGTTCATTCCTTGGTCTACTCAACTACTTTGGTCATTTCTTACCCAGATTGAGCACTTTGTTAGAGCCACTGCACATGCTACTCAGAAAAGGCGACAACTGGGTCTGGGATGTGTCTTTGAGAAAGCCAAGAATCTGCTTTGTTCAAACAAGTTACTTGTTCATTATGATCCGTGTAAGCATCTTGTGTTGGCCTGTGATGCTTCATCATATGGGGTTGGCTATGTACTCCAACAAGCAAATGAGTCGGATAAGCTACAACTGTTGCACATGCTTCGAGAAGTTTGTCAAAGGCAGAAAGAGCTTACAGCATGGTATAAAAAGAAGCTTTGGCCTGTGTGTATGGGATCAAAAAGATGCATCAGTACCTGTTTGATCTTCGTTTTGAACTCAAAATGGATCACAAGCCACTCATTTTATTGTTTTCAGAAAACAAAGGGATTGATACCAATGTATCATCCCATATCCAGAAGTGGGCATTGATATCGCCTGCCTATGATTATGTTATTCATCATAGACCTGGCGCTGAGAATTGTGCCGATGCACTGAATCTTCTGCCGTTACCAACACCTGAAGTGGAGATGCCTCAACCTGCAGATCTACTGTTAGTAATGGTTGCTTTTGAGAATGAAGGAACACCTGTCACTGCTCAACAAGTTAGGATCTGGACCAGCCATGACCCTATTTTATTGATTGTGAAACACTGTGACCTCAGTGGTGATTGGTCTGCAATACCTATGGAAATGTGTGATGAGACCAAACTTTATAACCATCACAACGATGAACTGTCCATTCAGTCAGATTGTTTCCTGTGGGGTAATCATGTTGTTATGCCTAAGAAAGGCAGAGAAAAATTGGTACGTGAACTACATAGCACACATCCTGGTATTGTCATGATGAAAGCCATTGCTAGGGTTCATGTATGGTGGTCTGAAATTGACTCTGATCTGGAATCATGTGTGCATCAGCGCAATACTTGCATGCAGCTAAGTAAAGTACCAGCAGAATCTCTGCTGAGTCTTTGGTCATGGCCATCTAAACCATGGTCGAGAATCCACATCGATTTTGCGGGCACTTTCCTGCGAAAGATGTTTTTTGTTGTGGTGGATGCATATTCAAAGTAGATAGAATGTATTATTATGTCATCCAGTACGTCTACAGCTACTATTGAGATCAGTATGTGAAATCAGTCCCATTCAAACCTGCTTCCAATGGTCAAGCAGAGCGTGCTGTTCAAACTGTACCCGCGTGCACAGTCACTGGTATATAAACGCAGGTACCATGTCATGCGGATTACTTTGGGCGTGAATAAAGTTGGATCAGGTTTATACCTGAGGCAGTTTACAGTAACAAGTTTTTTGAGTCATTACATTCATTACAGTGGTTGACTCTTAACTATCTTCTGAAATGACCTAGCAAGCCACTCAGTTGTAACAAACTGCTGCATTAATAAGAATACAACCGGACGCACCACCCTGCAGCGACCTCGGCACCGGCTATGGGCACGACAATGTCACACCTAGCCCAGTCGACCCTGCAAAGTTCTCCTCATTAACATCTGGGGATTTGTGCCAAAATTGGGAGAGGTGTCCCATAGACTATTCAAGCAACAGCCTGACATATTCATACTCACAGAATCATACCTTTCAGCCAATGTCCCAGACTCCTCCATCACCATGTCCTGTCCAACCAGCAGGACAGACACACCCATTGGCACTGTGGTGTACAGTTAAGAGGGAATCCTCAAAATTGACTCCACACCCCATGCAGTCTCATGGCTTCAGGTCAAGTAAAGCTTCTGCTGATTACCACCTACCGCCCTCCCTCAGCTGATGACTCAGTACTTCTCCATGTTGAACACCACTTGGAAGAATCACTGAGGTTACCAAAGGCACAGAATGTACTCTGGGTGCGGGACATCAATATCCATCACCAAGAGTGGCTTGGGAGCAAATGCATCTGTCCATGACAGCATTGGATTGACAAAGTCCCATGTTCCCAGCGAAAACACCCTCCATTGTGTTGTGTGGCACTACCACCATGCTAATTGGGAAAGATTCAGAACAGATCTAGTATCTGAAAACTGGGCATCCATGAGGCACTATGGGCCATCAGCAACAACAGAATTAAATTCCACCACAATCTGGAACATCATGTCTCGGAATAACCCTCCTTCTACCAGTACCAGCAAGCCCAAGGACCAACCCTGGTTCAATGAGGAGTGCAGAAGAGCATGCTAAGAGCAGCACCAGGCATACCTAAAAATGAGGTGCCAACCTGAGGAAGCTGCAATACAGATTTACATGTAGGTTAAGCAGCGGAAGCAGCATGCTATAAACAGAGTTAAGCAATCCCACAATCAATGGATCAGATCAAAGCTCTGCAGTCCTGCCACATCCAGTCATGAATCGTGTGCACAATTAAACAACTAATGGGGGGAGGAGACTCCATGAATATCCCCATCCTCAATGATGGCAGAGCCCAGCATGCAAGTGCAAAAAACAAGGCTGAAGCCTTTGCAACCATCACAGAAGTCAGTCTTCAGCCAATTCGATTCACTCCACATGATATCAAGAAACAGCAGAGCGCATTGGACACAGCAAAGGCTATGAGCCCTGACAACATCCCGGCTGTCGTGCTCAATACTTGTGCTCCAGAACTAGCTGTGCCTTTAGCCAAGCTGTTCCAGTACAGCTACAACACTGGCAGCTACCCGACAATGTTGAAAACTGCCCAATTATGTCCTGTCCACAAAAAGCAGGACAAATCCAATCCGGCCAATTACCAGTCTATTCTCAACCATCAGCAAAGTGATGAAGGTGTCAACAACAGTGCTATCAAATGGCACTTACTCACCAATAACCTGCTCATCGATGCTTGTTTGGGTTCCGTCAGGACTTCTGGGCTGCAGGCATTGGTCAAGCATGGACAAAAGAGCTGAAATCCAGAGGTGAAGTGAGAGTGACAGCCCTTGATATCAAGGCACCATTTGACCAAGTGTGGCAGCATGGAGCCCTAGTAAAATTGTAGTCAATGGGAATCAGGGGGGAAACTCTCCAATGGCTGAAGTCATACTTAGCACAAAGGAAGATGGTTGTGGTTGTTGGAGGTCAATCATCACAGCCCCAGGACATCTCTTCAGGAGTTCCTCAGGGCAATGGCCTATGCCCAACCATCTTCAGCTGCTTCATCAATGACCTACCCTCCATCATAAGGTCAGAAATGGGGATGTTCACTGATGATTGCAGTGTTCAGTTCCATTCGCAATTCCTCAGAAAATGAAGCAGTCCATGCCCACATGCAACATGACCTGCACAAAGTTCAGGCTTGAGCTGATAAGTGGCAAATAATATTCTCGTCACACAAGTGCCAGGCAATGACCATGTCCAACAAGCGAGAGTCTAGCCACCTACCCATGATATTCAACGGCATTACCATCACCGAATCCCCCATCATCAACATACTGGGGGTCACCATTGTCCAGAATCTTAACTGGACCAGCCACATAAATACTGTGGCAACAAGAGCGGGTCAGACGCTGGGTATTCTGCAGCGAGTGTCTCACCTCCTGACTGCCCAAAGCCTTTCCACCATCTACAAGAGTATTCCATCTATAAGTCAGGAGTGTGATGGAATACTCTCCAGTTGCTTGAAAGAGTGCAGCTCCAACAACACTCAAGAAGCTTGACACCATCCAGCACAAAGCAGCCCACTTGATTGGCACTCTTCCCTCCACCTTCAACATTCACTTCCTCCACCACCGGCATACCGTGGCTGCACTGTGTAACAACTACTTGCCATGACTTCTTCGGCAGCACCCCCTAAATCCACGACCTCTATCATCTAAAAGGACAAGGGCAGCAGGTGTATGGGAGGACCATAACCTGCAAGTTCCCCTCCAAGTTACACACCATCCTGACTTGGAAATATATCGCCATTCCTTTCTCATCAGTGGGTCAAAATTTTAGAACTCGCTCCCTAGCAGCACTGTGGGAGTATCTTCACCACAAGGACTGCAGCAATTCAAGAAGGTGGCTCACTAACAGTTCTCGAGGGCAATTATGGATGAGCAATAAATGCTGGCCTTGTCAGCAATGCCCACATCCCGGAACGAATAAAAAAATACTGTCCCTATGGTCAATTCCTGGTCTCAGCTAAACTATTAGAAAGATTTTGCACTCAATAAAACCATTACCCCTGATCTGCTTACACTGCAAGTGCAACAAAGTTGTTCTCAAATGTGGAACCATCAAGAACAAATTTGGAATTATGTTATGGACATAATTTCCATTATCACTGTAAAGATCCAACTGCTGGAATTAATATCTTATTGACTGCAACGTAAAGGTATTAATAGTAATTGTTCTGCCATTATATTGCCTTTCGAGATTCATGACGAACAATATAATTACAGTTCATAACTCTGTAACTGCATTGTTATTAATGAAAGAGCTTTCAAAGTGATAGCATAATTTTCGACACATTAAGATACATTGTCAATAAAGATATAAATTAATTTGCAATCCTTTATGCAAACCTATAAAAAAAATTGTTATTGAGACAAGTGTGCAAAAATGATGTAGAATTGCTAAAGAACATTAATATGTTACTGGACTTTGTGGGGATATCTTGTTTTTTTATAAACTGCAGCACAACTTTCATCTACAACCAATAAACATCTACCTCCAGAGAGGAGGAACAAGAATTCAGCCTTGGTGTGACTGAAAAGCAATTAACAACTGTAACAGGAAGTAGCATGTGAGTTGACAGAAGCTTGGGTCTACTCCCAGGGGACATAAACCTGCAGCTACAGCAGTGCCCTTAATTCAACAATTATCAGCTCTCGAGAGATAAGGCTCCTGAAAACCACAGCCATCACTTACTAACACAGAGATATTTTCTGAAGTAGAGGGATGAACATGTAAGATTAAGTACGTACCAAGATATTTACTGATCCTGATGATCATTCTACTCCTGACAATAAAGCACTGTGATTTGTTTCTTTCATACTTCATCAGTTATGTTTTGCACTTGAGCAGATTTAAGGCACTATGTGTATTGGCATGTAGACTTCACAAAGGGTACATAACAACCTATACATAACTTATTTTTAATGACTGCAGATGTAAATTGAACAATTCACCAACTATCATTAGTAAACAGCATTATTAGCTTTATAGCTAACCTAAAAAAAACGGGGTAAAATGCAATTGGCTAATTTATAACTCTGGATTCGTTGTTGAAATCTGTCTGACTGGGAAAAAAGCTAAGTACTTTTCAGGGCAAAACTGCCTGAAGCTTTGTATCATTAAATATACTGGGTGTACTTCCTCTGTTTGCAAAAAAGTCAGTGTGATTGTAAAGTTTAGTTTTATATATTTGCTCGTGATGTGGGTGATGTAGCATTTGTTACCTACCTCTAGTTGCCCTGAGAAAGGTGATGGTGGAACTCTGCTTGAACTACAGGTATCCTTGTATTCATGATGTTCCCACCATGCAGTTAGGTAGAAAAGACCAGGGGCTAGAACCTCCACTTTTTTTGCATGTTTAACGCCCACTTAACACCCATTTTACCAGTGAAATGATGTAAAACGCCCATATATCCTCCACTTTTGTACAAAATGGAAACTGCCGGGCATTTTTAGAAAACTTATCAGCGAGCATTACTTTCCCCATGTGGTTAATGCCAGGAAAAGATATTACCGCCCGCCCACTTTTTTTGGGCGGAATCATCAGAATGGGCGAAATCAACGCTCATAATATCGCCCAGCGTTACTTTCCACACGGAATTAACGCCGAAATTCAATAATACTGCCAGCCCAATTTTTATGATCGTAAAGAGCACATTTGGCAAAACTAACGCCCAGGAGATCACCCACCATCACTTTCCCCACCTCGCACACATATCGCCCACAATATCGCTCGCCCAAAAAACCGCCCACAAAAAGTGGAACTCTTCTGAATGAACGCCAGCATTTTTTAAATCCCACAGTTACGTGAGGAGCTGAAATCTGAATGATTTGCCTGAAAGAGCGTTGATGTGAGTGACAACGCTGACACACTGCTGTGTGTGTGCAGCTCAGATATCAGTGGTGCCCATCACCTCGGTGCCAGTTAAAGCACTGGCTTCTGGAGCATGGCAATGCAGGTTCCTCGATTCTGCGCTCTCATCCGTGGAGAACAGACCCAGCGGATTGACGAGCGAGAATCGGAGCTCCTCAGCACCAGATGTAGGATCGTCCATCGACTCCTACCCCACGTCCCCCGTCTGGCCTCTGTGGTCTTGCCTTGGGACACGCTGCTGGCTGAGCTGCAAAATACAAATGAGGTTATTAGAGGAGAAGGGAGTGCTAGGGTGACAAGGAGAGTCCAGCGCTACACACAGCATATGCACGACAAAATCATCACAGACATCACATTTCATGACTATCAACACATTTGCATCCCAATGATTTTCATTAGGCCATCATTATTTCTATGACAATTTTAGAAATCATATATGATTGTCCGGATATGAGTGGGTGTGGCATCTATTGACTTTACATTACGCAATGGTGTAAGCTTTACTCACGTGGCATCACTTCAGGGTCTACAGATGCGTCCGGGGGTGCTTCCTCATGAGTGCAAGCACACGCTCCTCCATGTCAGTGATGTTGCTGGGGACTGGTGGCTCCCCACCCGTTTGCCTCTGCACGGACCTCATCATTGATAGCTTCTTCTGTAAAAGGTGACAGGACGACATGGCATGAGACCATTGCATGATATCATTGCCAGGTACTGTCACAGACACTGATACAACACATAAACAACAGATGCAATCATCATTATTATGAAAATTATCCTTTTTTACCTAAAGATGTGCACCGTGACCACAGGCTTTGAGTAAAACATTCCCAGTAAAAGTGAAAGACCTCACATTTGATGATAGTCACTCATCACTGTTACAAATCAAATTATATAAATACTTAAGTTCATGTAAATCAATGTAATACTTACTGTTGTGGATCCCACAAGGTTGTTCCATCGTTTGCGGCATTGGTTACCCACACGTACCTCGTTGGTCGCCGACGAGACCACCTCTGCTATCTCGGTCCATATCTTCTGGTATGCCTTTGGGGTGGACTTCCCATACCCTCTCTGTGTCAAATCATCCCAGCGTAACTCGACCTCCTGCAGGAGGAAGGCATTTGCCTCGTCCGAGAACCTCAAGGCTCTTTTCCGCCCTCCAATGTACTCCTTTCCCACCTCACTGCTCTCTCCAGCGTCAGTCTCCACAGCACACTGTGATGCCTCCTCCTTTCTCTCCATTGTAGGCCAAATTCTGTCAAATATGTGGCTGGTAACAGCTACTTTTTGTTTGCCTACTTGCTGTGAAGCTCTAAAGTCTCCCTCCTTTCTCCCAAAGCAGCCACACCACACCCAGCCACGCCTTCAGTCCTTCTGAGCTCTCTCTCTCTCTGTCTCCTCTTCTGCGCATGTCATGATGAACCTTGACCTCCAGAATCACGGAAATCGAGCGTTGCCATGCCGTTGCTAAGGACGGCCATACTTTACGGCAGAAGGTCAAAAAAATGTAACGCTACCGCCCATTTGATATCTCTCAGGGTGACGCCCATTTTCAAAAGTGGAGACCAGGTGGTTTGAGAATGGGTGAGAAGCTGCCGATCTGAAAACCCTTTTTTAATACCCACGATGAAAATTTGGGCGATAACCACAAAAGTGGAGATTCTAGCCCCAGGACTTTGAGCCAGCAACAACAAAACAACAGCAGTATATGCCTAAGGTTAGATGGTGCATGTCTTGGAGGGGAACTTGCAGGTGATGGTATTGTAAAGTCCTGTCCCCTCAGTACAGATTCACACGAGGCATGTAGTGAAGTCAAGGTCACTCTGGTCCTGCACCTTTATTTCACAGCTCTGGAATGCTGCACTTGCCTGAGACCTGTCCTTATATACCTGTCTCTTGCAAGTGCACCCCTGGTGGTAAGGTATGCTGGTGGTTACAGGTCATATCTTATTACAGTCATGTATAGCATGTTAGGATACAGTTATATATAATAATGTAAGATACATGACATCACCCTCCCCCAAGGTCTTATTGTCTTTATAGGTTCAGTCTCTCAGGTGGTCTACGCTCTCGCGTGGAGAGTCTGAGTTGTGGTTCAGTTGTTTGCCTTGGTGTCGGTTTTTCTTTGGGTGTGGTTGCTGGTATCTCGCCTGGGCTGTCTGTTTCGATTGGTGTGATTGTTGTTGACTTGCCTGGGTTGTCTGTTGAGATTGCCCTTTCCTCAGGTTGTTCCCTCTGTCTGTCCACCAGGTGTGGTGCGAGTTCCACAATGTAGTCTGCTTCTGGTTCCGCAGTGTTGTTGGTAAATCTGCTTTTGACTTGGTCTACATGCCTCCGGCAGGTTTTGCCATTGTCCATTTGTACTACCAGTAGCCTGTTTCCTTCCTTGCCCGTTACTGTCCCTGCAAGCCATTTGGGACCCCTGCCATAGTTTAGTACAAACATTTTGTCCCCTATCTCATTCCATCTCCCCCTTGAATTTCTGTCATGGTATTCAGTCAGCTTACGGTGCTTTGCCTCAATGATTTCATGCATGTCTGGGATGATTAATGAGAACCTTGTTTTTAAAGTCCTTTTCATCAACAGTTGCGCGGGGGGGATCCCAGTCAGTGAGTGTGGACGAGATCTGTATGCCAGCAGCCGTCAGTTTCCATTTTGTGCCAAAATGGGTGATATCTGGGTGTTATACATCATTTCAGTGGTTAAATGTCCGTTAAATGGGTGTTAAGCAGGCAAAAAATGTGGAGGTTCTAGCCCATGGTCAGTTAAAGTTATGCATCCTTCAGACTGCAGGATAGATTATAGTGGTTTAAAGTGGGGGTTCTAGCCCCTATTTTTTTCCATGGCATTGTTATGGGGTGATTAAACTGGATACTTATGTTGCTATAATGCTCAACCACTTCACAACCATGTAAAATGTGCAATAAAACTGCAACTAAACTGGTATGATTTCTGGTTTTCAAGAGATTATCTTACATTTTAGATATTCCTCTCCACAGCACCTGAGGAACTCTCAGTTGCCAGATTCCAAAGAAAGGGGGAGGGAGCTGAGACCCATGAGTCGGAATTTTCTGCACCTGGGCGGGTCGGGTGCGGGCGGACGACATGGCTGGTCACGACCCCGTTGTTGCTTCCATCTCACTGCAGAAGTCGACGTTGCGATAATGGGACCTATTAAGTCCACCCTGCGTGTTATCCAGCCCTATTAAATGTTGTGTGTCTGATGATGTCATCCATGACGTGTTTTCAGCTGTTTCACCTGCTGCTCGCTGGCTTGTGGTTTTACAATTTCTCCATCGCTTTGATCTACGGTGATCTCCAACTTGTGTCAATTTCAGCATCATCTTTCTCCACCACTACCGACTCTCATTCTTACAGCAACCACCTCCATCCTCAAACTCTCTATCTTCAAATAGCTTCTAGGCTTCACTACACCGGTCTCTAAATTTGGATAGCGGTTCGCCGATGCTCCGTGCTGGCTCCATCCTGCTTCCATCAGATTTGTCCCTCCAGGGGACCACTGACTTTGACTCTGGACTTCCTACTATTGGGCCCAAATTTGCCCAGGAGTTGCTCTTTTTTTTTTGGAGCAACTTGATTTTTCTGGAGTATCTTAACAATTCCCATTTTCCGCATTCAATTTGCGCCAGTGTAAGTGAGTTAGTTAGGATTTTATTTAGTTTAGGTTTTTTTTCCAAAAGGGGCATTACCAGCCGTTTTGGCCATTTAAGTCAGCTTGGACAGCTAATAGTTGTTCCAAACTAACTTCGGCCAGCGTATGTGGCCACTTGTGGCCGCACAGAAGACCCTTGCGGAGACTTAAGACTTAAGAAATCAGCGCAGGTTCGTACATTATAAAGCACCAAGACTTACAAAGCACTAAACAAAACACAAAAAGCATTCAATAACAAATAAAAAATAGAAGGAAGCAGAGAAGACCTGCACCTAAAGTACCAAGACTTACAAAGTTTTAAGAAAAGATGAAAAGAAAATAAAGGAACTTTGCAACCACACAATCACAGTAGTTTAAACAACACAAGCAGCTACTTACATGTGCAGGGCTTTTTTCATGTCACTCATTACTTTGCACATTTTTACAGGTCTCCTTCACAATCATTTATTTACCTATACAGGGATCTCCCTATAACAAATTAAGCCGAGCGATATTTCCATTCTCCAATTGGCTCCAAAGGCTGTATACCGAGATACTCCCAAAAGATGTGTAAAATAGAAACAACTTCCCCGTATTTTTGCCAGAAACAAGTTAGCACAGCAGGTTTCCATCTGTTCAATAGCTCGCAGGCCGGTGCGGGAGAGCATTCGGCCAGGGATAGGGGCGGCGAGCATCGGGTCCCGCTCACAGCCTGCAGGACTCACTGGAAGGGTGAGGAGCATGCACGCAGACTCCACCACTTATGCGGACAGCTGCTGGTACTGTTTTCGGCGCAGGGCTGTAGCTCCGCCCCCCACTGCACTATATACGCCGCGTCAAGACCTGGGATACACAGCAGAGCGGCCAGAATCACGAGTACGTTTTTTGCCGCCATTTTGAGTGCACAAAGTCAGCGCATCTCGGGTTAGTGCACCGGAAAAAGGGGTTGGGGAAATTTGGGCCCAATGTCTGCAATCTATTTCCTGCCACCAGGAAAATTGTATCCTATTAATATAACCTGAGCTTTTCTCTGTGTCCATTTGCATTTGGAGAATAGATGGCTATGAATAGATGGCTATCTATAGAGCATTGATGGCAGAGACTCATAGACCTCCTGTCTAGGAGGATGTCAGCATAGACTTGGGTCCTCATGGCCCCACTGATGTGCAGTAAGGTGCTCTCCAGCTCCTTGCTAGCAGGGAAGTGCGAGTGGCCCATGAGAGGGTTGACGGTGAGAGGGGAGAGAAGAGTGTGGGCTCCTCTCAAAGCGCTTAAACATCTACCCAATTGCCACCCCTCAGACAGAGCCCAAGGTGGCTCCTCGGACAGCGATGGTCAAGTCTGCCCCTGCACAGTTTCAGGAAGAGCAGACTTTGGCGGGGCCATCGCAGGCTCCAAAACCCAGAGGATGTCCACCAAAAATGTCTAAGTAGTGGTAGCAGGGAAGTGAGCAGGCTGTCTCTACCTCTACCTCTGCTGAAACCATAGGAGTAGCATCTCGTAGAAGCATCTGGAAGAGAAATATGACATACAAGTAGATACACAAGGGTAGCGCTGCTTGGATGTTTTAGTAAATGTTAATGGTAAGTTTCTGTTAATGTATTGGTAATCATTAAAATCTTTATTTTCACCACTTTCCCATCTTGGACTCTTTTTTGTGCACCTTCGGAAGTGGTTTAGTGAGTTGGTGAATGGTGAGATATAATGGTACCTCCTGCAATGGTGGTCAGTGTGAAAGGAATGGCTTAATCATTGTAGGGATCCTTTATGGTGTTGCTGTGGTGTGGTCCCAACCTGACGCAGCATGTGGCAGCCATATGGTTGTACTGCGTAAAGTCAAGTAAATCTGGACATGATGCGGCCATCCCTGGCCTCCCGGGCAGTAATGCGCTCGGGTGCTGGTGGGATGTGGGCCACAGATTCCCCCGGCTCCTGCTCCTCCTTGTCTTCCAGCTGATGCTCTCCTTCTGCTCTGCAGAGGCTATGCGCTCAGTGCCTTGCTCCTCATGCAGTGCTAATCCTCGTTGCTATGCTATGTTATGCAGGGCGCAGCAGACCACGATGATTCTGGAGACCCTGGCTGATGCATACTGAAGGGCTCCTCCAGATCTGTCAAGGCATCTGAAGTGCATTTGAACATGCCTATTGTCTGCTCTATGACGCATTTGGTGGTTTTCATTATATCTCTCCTGGGCCTTAGTACTTGGTCTCCTCAAGGGTGTCATGAGCCACGTCTTCAGTGGATAGCCCTTGTCTCCAAGCAGCCAACTGGAAAGTCTGTTTGGAGGAGTGAAGAGCTGAGAGAGGGTGGACTGGCGAAGGATGAAAGAGTTATGGCAGCTGCCAGAGAATTTGTCACTCAAGTGCATAATCATCTTTTTTTATGGTTGCAGATGAGCTGCACATTGAAGGAGTGGAAGCCATTGCAGTTGACAAACACTCCTGGGTGATAATGGCCACATGTGTACAGTCGATAATGCCCTGCACCTGTGGGAAGCCAGCCAGAGTGACAAAGCCGAGCGCCCGGTCAATAACATTGCCTTCATCAGTGGAAAAGTTGATATAATTGTCTGACTTGTCAAACAGGGCATCGATGACCTGTGTGATGCATCTGTGGGTGGCTGACTGAGAGATCCCTGGAAGGAGCCTGAGACAAAGAAATTGAGGGCACTGGTGACTTTGACAGTCACTAGTAAGGTATGTCCACCCGCTCCTCTGAGCTGCAGGTCTTCCTCCAGCAATGTGCAAATGTCTGCGATGATCTGGCGTGATAACCTGAGCCTGCTTTGGCACTGTTGCTCCATCATGTTGAGGAAGCTCATCCTCTGCCTGTATTCGCTGTGTTGGGGGCATCGCCTCCGGCACAGTGCAGCCCTGCGCTGATGCCCTCTGTCGTGTGCAGCATCAGGTGGTTGAGGAGAAGGTTAGTGGTGTTGTTGTTGGTGCTGCTGCTGCTATTGGGGGCCCCTTGTGGTATGATTCCCATACTGGTGGAATAGATGGCAGGTCTAGAGATCAGTGGAGCAAGCTGTCAATGGAGTGATAGGTTGTAACAATGATGAGAGACTGGATAGTGACTTTGTTGGAAGCACTTGCAGCCTGTAGAAAGCTAAATGTGTGCTGGAGCAATGGACACTCAACTCCCATCTCAGGCTGACAGACATGGAATTGGAGTTCTGAAGAATGAGAGGTGATCATATCGAAACGTATAAGATTATAAAGGGGCTTGACAAGCTGGATGCAGAGAGGATGTTTCCACTGGACTAGAACTAGGGGGCATGATCTTAGAATAAGGAGCCGCCCATTTAAAACTGAGATGAGGAGAAATTTCTTCTCTCAGAGGATTGTAAATCTGTGGAATTCACTGCCTCAGAGAGCAGTGGAAGCTGGGACATTAAGAAACTGTCTATCTCTGTCTTAAATTTATTCAAATGATAAGGGATTAAGAGGTTATGGGGAGCGGGCAGGGAAATGGACCTGAGTCCATGATCGGATCAGGCATGATTGTATTAAATGGTGGAGCAGACTCGAGGGGCCATATGGCCTACTCCTGCTCCTATTTCTTATGTTCTTATGTTCTTATGTTCTTATGTTCTTATGTTCTTCTGAAACGTAGGCTACAAAAGGCTCTTCAGGTTCTGACAACAGCCTGCTAATGAGTTGAATGAGGTCATTCGCCTCTGCCGGTCAGGTCACTGCTGCATCGGCAAATGTGCCGAGGGAAATGCGCGTGGGGGCAGGATGATGGCGTGTTCCAGACCTGCTCCAACTTTTTTCAAATTGTCCACCCGACCACTCTCCAGTCTCAGGGAGCCCAGAAAATTCCAGCCATTATGTCAGCGTCCTGCCCCGTGACATTGCCCCATACTCTGGGGCTTTCCCACGAGAGCAGACTTGGGTCTTGGACTTCGGAAGACATGGAAATGAGGTGACAGGGGGCATTTCTGACTCTCCCACCTCAGTTTTCTTTCCGAACAACTGGAAGGGGCCCATTCTGATGTGCACTTGACAAAGCGTGCCTATTGTAGAAACTGCTCCCAAATTTTAGCTGCATTATTATTGCAGCATAAAGGAGTTTTGCTAATATTTTGAGTTATAATTTGTTTTAAAAGGATTTTGCAAATTATATTTTGGAGTTATGACTTGTTTTAAGGATACTAGTTGAGATTGTAAACTTTATTATTAAAGTAATTTTGGTTCTGAATTTAGATTAGCTTGACAATAGCTTTGCGCTTCTGAAGAAATGAAAATGCAAAGAATTAATATATATAAAATAATACAACTCCACAAATAGAATTTTCAATAAAAACTTCAATTTCGGTGTCAGCAAAAAGCACTCATACTCCCAGATTAAAATTATGGGCAAATCAAATCTGATTTCAGAGTTTAATATCCATTCATAAATGTTCAAGTGTATATATCGATTAAGTTGTACCCCATCTAAATTGCCATCATGGCCATCTCTGCATTATTTGGCTCTAAACCTATCCAAAGCTATTATCAATGGAATGGGTCTAAAAGTCTGGCGGAATTCAACTGCAGGAGAGAGAGCTGGGACCACTTTTCTCATATCCTCTATTTCATCAATTTTAAATTTGAATATGGTTTTCCTCTGTGAATACATAGTTAATCCATTGTTATTAAGATCAAGAAACTGGTTTTAAGCAGGTATGTGTTATGAATATGGTTAAAATGGTTATCGGCTGATTATTTAAGCTGAGAATTTGTTGGAGTGCTTCTGATCAAATGACCTTTGATTATAATATACTGGATGTTGGATAACATTCCTTACTTTCATTCGTTACCTATTCGTAATAGATGAGAATTATTAGGGAGACGGAGTTGTGTAGGTCACAGCAAGTAACTTTTATGAAATTGCATAAATTAATATGTTAAACTTAGCAACAAGAATGTCATTGATATTGATGTCAATGAAACAACCTTCTCAAGGACACATAGGGATGGGCTATAAATACTGGCCTTGCCATCGACAGCCACATCCCAAAAGCAAATAAAAAAAAGTGATCAAACAAATTCATTAAACTAACATTGATTCAACAATGTTTTCTGATCTGAGTCTCCTGTTTTCGATATAACAGCAGCATTCACACAAGGAAGATAAAAACAAATTCATGTAACCTGGTTATTAAGTAGGCTGTAAATCATGTTACTGCTAACACGTCATTTCTCTTCCAAACGAGTTTTCTACTCATGCTGCAAACTCTATCTTTCAGAAAGTAAACACAGATTGAGTGACTGCTCTTAACTGCAAGGTGGCTCACCACTTCAGCAAATCCTCCCTCACCTTTAGCCTCCTGCACTGTTCCAACCAAGCTCAATGCACACTCCTGGGATGGTAGGAATGAGTCTGTGATCTATCCCTTCTTATTGAGAAATCAGAGGGGCACTACTCCCCATCAGTATTAATGGATGGAAAATCTAGGATTGGGTGCTTGTGATATCCCAAGTTGTGCTTCCTGTGAGCTCTGCCTCCCGGATTGTAAAATTATCTTCTTCCTAGGGATTGCTCTAGCCCTCTGGTCTGTACATTCACTTCAATAACTACAAGATTAATACCTAAAATGTGAACTTATTTTTTTTGCCTTTCAGATGCCGACTGACTTGTTCTGTATTTCTAAGATTTGCATCTCTAGACTTAATGGTCAGCTTTGCTGCATTCATTGACAGAGCTGATATCAAGTTTATAAATAGAATAGGTAGAAATAAAATCATCTCTGCAAAATCCTACTTTTTAGTGACAGGTGTTTATTTTTTTATAACACAACTTCTTTATGGAGCCACTGTTTTGTTAATGGCCCTGATGTAGATACAGTCAATCCAAAAACAGCACCGGACTACTTCTCTACAGGACGATGCCATACACTAAGTATATCCATGTACTAACAGATCACATCGTCAAAATGGAATATTTTGTACTTGAACAAAAGTTACCTCATATGGGTGTAGGTGAACATAAAAGACCCAATTCTTGACACATTCAAAGAGCAGAGCATTCTCCCAGTGAATTGGCCGACATTCCTCCCTCAACCAATATCACCAGAAAACAGATTATCTTGTCATTCATTTGCTAGTTGTGGGACCTTGCTGTGTGCAAATAGGCGATCATGTTTGCTGCTATACCAACAATGACTGCACTTCAAAAAGTAATCCATTGGCTGTAACAACATTTGGATGTCCTGAGGATGTGATAAGGTGCAATATAAATGCAATTTATTTCTTCTTACTCTTCCTCACAATCATGCATATTACTAAACCAAACTGAAGAGCCATCGAGCCCACTCCCACCAGCACAGCTTATTTAATGGTCATTGACCCAAAACATTAACTCTGTTTCTCTCTCCACAGTTGCTGCCTGACCTGCAGAGTATTTCCAGCATTTTCTGTTTTTATTCCACATTTCCAGCATTCGCAGTATTATGCTTTTGCTTCTTGAATTACTTTCGATGATAAATATTCCATGCACCCTGTGAAACCCAAGTACTGGTTGAGTGTCCAAAATCCAGAATTCCGGAATCCGGAATGTTCCTGAATCCGGACTCCAGACCGATTGGTGGCAGGGTCGTCTGGAATCTGTAAAATATTCCGGAATCCAGACCTGCCGACCCTGCCGATCTCGGGGCCCTGCCGCTGCCCAACCTCGGGCCTCACCTTGCAGTTGCTGACCTTACCCCGCCGCCACTCACTTCGCCCCGTTCGCCGCCGCTGCCCTTACTTCGGGGCCTCCTCACCGGCCCGCCCCAACATCTCCTCTGCGACGGGACCCACCGGCCCGAACACTTCCTAGTCGGCGGAGCCCTGCACAAACATCTCCTTGGCGGCTGGGCCCGGCTCGAACAGCTCCACTTCGGCGGGGCCCGCCCGAACACTTCCACGGTGGCGGGGCTCTGCCTGAACAGCTCCACGGTGGTGGGGCCCTGCCTGAACACCTTCTCCTCGGCGGGGCCCGTCTAAGCAACTCCTCGGCGGCTGGGCCCCACATGACAACCTCCTGGACGGGGCCAGTGACCTGAACAGCTCCTCAGAGAGCAGTACCCCCCTTTCTGACGTTCCGAAATCCGGAAATACCCGAACCCAGGAAGACATTCCAAAGTCCAGAAAAACGCAAAATCCGGAACGGACTCAGTCCCGAGGTTTCCAGATTTGGGACGCTGAACCTGTAAAAAAAATATTTCAAAATATGTAATGACTAACTTTTCTGTGCATAGATATAAACATTGATTATTACATTTTAACAATCAAGCATTTTCAGAAAGGAACAGATTTATTTTGTTTTTGTAACTGCGAGTTTATTTTCTTTCTTGCTAATTGAGGATGAAGGGTAATTCCCTGATAGGTGTAGGATACATTATGAGCAAATGTACTTGGTTGTTCGATCTGCATACAAAATGAACATTGAGAAGGAGAACCGATGATGTACAATTGAAATAACTGCAACAATTGTTAAGCAAATGTAGCAGTCATTCTATCTATGTTCTAAAATAACGAAATGAATGGCTAGTTAATCTGTCATTTGGTGATAATTGGAGAAATGTTGGGTCAGAAGATTATGGGCTTGTGTTCCCCACCTGCACTTGAGCACACAATTCATCTGACACTCCAGTGCTGTCCTGAGGGAGTGTTGCATTATTAGAGATACAGTCCTTCTGCTGAAAGCTTAATATGAAGTGCCATCCACCATTTGAGGTGGATGTGAAAGATCCCATGATACTATTCAAAATAAAGCAGAGTGTTCTCCGGATATGTTGAGCAACATGCCTAAACACTGTTTGCATTAGTATGATGAGAAAGAAGTCTGTTTTTTGATTTAGAAAGCAAATCAAGAGCATTAACGGAAAGCAAAGCTATTTTTGATCAGTTATATTAGCATTAGCAAAACGGGTTGAGCATTCGCCCTCTAGGCTTCATGAAAACCATCAGGTATTAAATACTCAGTTAAAAGGTGGATTAATAAATCAGGGATTAACGAGTGTGTGAATTCAATCCAACCATATCTATTATTCTTTAGTTGAAGTCTTTTAGCCAACTCTTTATTAACGTGTCCACGCTTAACATGTATGAAGCTGATGGTGAAATAAAAGCTACTGTTCATCGAGTGAACAGAACTGTTTTTCCTAATAATTCAATAATTAGAACTATTTCATACATGACTACTGCTGTTTTATATAAGAAATGAAATTGCAAAAGATTCAGGAGATTTGTAAACACAACCAATCCAATTTATCTTAGAATGAAAGGAAGTGCAGTTTGCAACCAACCAAAATTAAGGAACAATAATAGCTTGGATAAAGTTACGGAAGAGACTGCTACTGAGCGAAGTAGGGTCTCTATCAGCTAAATAATTGCAGTTGGTGATCTGATTGATTGTTTATAATTAACAGAACTACGACATCTACAGGGACATCTGGGATCTGAGTGAATAGGGCAAGCAACTGTGTATCTCCTTAAGTAATCAGATTGAAGGATTCTGAAATTAACAGCACACTGACTGAGAAGGAAGTGTAATTTAGAATGGTTAATCAATATCAAATCAGGCATAGAAAGAAAAATAAAGAGAAGGGAAGAAAGACTCAATTGAGAAAATGAGAAAAAAGAGACAGAAGGAAAAGGTAAAACAATAATTAAAATTATTTTTTAAATCTCCAACAATCAAAACCCGAAGGAATGGGACTCAACATGTAATAGTTAATGTTCAGTGCCACAGAGGTTGGCTGGCAATAATTAACACTTATCACATTGCTAAAAGGGTACTTAGACTTGCAATGACTTGAGTTAACTTTCTGTGAAGAGTTTACTTCGTATCTACCATGTAAGTAACAGCTTGTATTTATATTAGTAAAACATCACAAGGCACTTCACAGGAGTATTCTAAGACAAATAATTTGATACCAAGCCAAATGAGAAGAAATTAGGGCATATGACCAAAAGCTTGGTCAAAGAGGTAGGTTTTAAGGAGCGTCTTAAAGAAGGAAAGAAAGGTAGAGAGATGGAGAGGTGTAGGCAGGGAATTCCAGAGCTTAGGGCCTCGGCAACAGAGGGGTGTTGGGGGCTGGAGGAGATTAAAGAGATATGGAGGGTCAATGGAGGGATTTGAAAACAAGGATGAGAATTTTGAAATTGACGCGTTGTTTAACCAGGAGCCAAGGTACGTCAGTGAGCACAGGGGTGATGGATGAACGGCACTTGGTGCGAGTTAGGACACGTGCAGCTGAATTTCAGATGGCCTCAAGTTTATGTAGAGTAAAATGTAGGAGGCTAGCCAGGAGTGCATTGGAATAGTCAAGTGTAGAGGTAACAAAGGGTTTCAGCAGCTGATGAACTGAGGCGAGAGCGGAGACGGGCGATGTTATCGAGGTGGAAATAGGCGGTCTTAGTTATGCTGTGGATATGTGGTTGGAAGCTCATTTCTGGGTCAAATATGACACCAAGTGTGTGAACAGTGTGGTACAGGAACTTCACGCCACTCAATGCATTTCACTGGTAAGCTAGACAGTGAGATGCCATTTTTGCGAATCTCCGACAACAAATCTTCGATTTCTGCGTTTAATTGTGCATTTGCCCTTGCCTGAATGTTCACTTAAATAATGACAGGAGCTATTAGCCTCACCATTATTTTGGCAGCAATTTTGGCCCATTTGGCTCTCTTAATCTAATCTTTCTTAAGAACATAAGAACATAAGACGTACGAGCAGGAGTAGGCCATTCTTGCTCTCTCTATTTCTCTTTCTGTAATTGATTTGACTCTAATTCACCTTATTTGCTTCTCAGTCATTCCTCTGTTTCTTTCTCAATCTTTAAATGTCGTTGGTTAAGGAGATACACTGGTGGTCCTACCATTCACTGAGGTCCCAGATGATCCGTTGCCCTGTTATCATTTCACATGTCCAGCAAGTTATAGTGCAAAACGTTTTTGAGCTGAAGGGTGCAGACAAAAGTCTACCTAATAGGGCATGCCATGAGATACCTCACTCCAGCAAGATCTGGCCCATTAACTCCAATATTTTGAAGGTAAGATCAAGTTATGACCCTCATGTGCAAACTCGAAATGTGAATTTGAGGTCTAGATCATCTGAGTGAAGGACAAACCAATAGGCCTGAATCCATCAGTCAGCCAACTTTCCTCAATTGCTTGGTACAGTACATCTTCTCATATATTATTATTCAAGGTGAGAACATTCACTCACCCGAACTAGAATGTAGCTGATTAACTGTAACTTTGAATAATCATGAATAGATCTGCTGAAATGTAGAAAAGAATTATGCCTACAAAACTGAATTGATCCATATTAAATAAAGATCACCTTTAGGAACCATTCTGGGTCATTAGACACCTCTTAAATTCAGAATAGCTGTTGCCACCTATTAAATAGCCTCTATTCTAGTATATGAACAGAAGATATTTGGAAAACTCAGCCTCTGAAAGTGGACTGTTGCAGGATCGAATATCACCAAGCTAAATATCCACTTAGTTATTTTTTTCTCTATATCATTTGTGCTAATTCCTTCCTATTAAAATTTGATAAGGGATGTTCACACACCTCTCACAAGGTTAATTGTATTCACAAGAATAAGTGTTAACATTTTTTAATTTTGCTGTCATGTCATTTTTCAGGTATGATTTGACATTTCTATTTTTTTTCAATTTATGGGATAGATCAAATAACAGTCAGTTCAAGCCAGTATCCTTTTAAAGAAAAAGATTGGAAAGTCAGCAGAATGTAATTCCACTTGGAGACTTGAATCAGCTGCTTGTATTCTTTCCTTGTAAAACGAATGTAACAAGCTAGTACTTCACAAAGCAAGCTGAGCTAATTTCACAGCAGTTTAGTGATGGCAGAATTATGTATATGACAGCAGTGGCTCTCAACATGTGAATGTTGCTAAAGTTTCAAAAGCTCAAAGCAATTATCATTTGCACAAAATGCTCTGCATACCAGACAAAATCCCAAAGGCAGAAACACGGTCCATTTGCTTATTTGTTCATGTAACACAATTTGCTTCTTATAGCGACTGAATATACCATACATTCCTTGCATGCATAACCTCAAACAGAAAGGTGATACACAAATGTGTATATGGTTGCTCAAACACAGTTACAAAAATCAATCATGAACATTGTCCTTTGACCTTTCCTCTCTTATTCCAAGTATGCCATCTTATCTACTCTTCCTCCTTCTAATGTTTAAATCAAAACTCAATTAAAGCATTTCCAACTGCAACTCTGGGACCTTCAACTTGAAGGATTTGCCATCTTCTTCATTCTTCTCTTCCCTGTAAGCTTTTAAAATTCAAGTATGGAATCACTTTTATCGTAGTGGTAATTTTAACCAAACCTGTCTGGGGGAAACTGACTGGATCAGATCAGCCTCCCATTTTACACCCCGTCCAATTTTACTTTCCACTGACTTGAAGTAAACTATTACCAGAACAAGAGGCCAAAACCTTAAAATTAGAGCCACGTCATTCAAGAGTGATGCCATGAAGCACTTCTTCACACAAAGAGTAGTAGAAATCTGGAACTCTCTCTCCCCAAAGGAGAGGCTGAGTTAATTGAAAATTTCAAAACTGAGCTTGATAGATTTTTGTTAGGCAAGGGTATAAAGGGTTACGGAACCAAGGTAGGTAGATGGAGTTAAGCTACAGATCAGCCATAATCTAATTGAATGGTGGAGCAGGCTTGAGGGGCTGTAAGGCCTACTCCTGTTCCGAGGTTCCAATGAGGCCTACTCCTGTCTAGGTTCCTAAGATCCCATTAGTTAGGTTCAAATGACGCTGTTTGTTATCTTTTTAACCTTTTCAACTTTGGGTGGCAACCTGCATTATGACCCTTGTCCCTTCACCAAACATTCTTATTTAAAAACACAAGCTTTACTACTCTTGTAATGCATTGTGTGCCTTGACATTACCAACATCAGTTACACGGTGCACATATGCCAATGAATTGGGCATAGTTAGAATTTGCCGACTTGAATTTCCCATGTGTAATTACACTGCTGACACACAATAACTTGCATTTATACAGCACTTTTCATATAACAAAACATCTCAAAGTTCTTTACATGAGAAGCATGTAATAAGAAAGATGGTAAGGAAGGTGACTGAAAGGACAACCAAAGAGTGTTTTATAGAGGCTATTGAAAGCGAAGAGAGAAGTCATAAGGACAAAGATTTTGAAATTGCTAATTCAGGGAAAAAAAAACTGGTGGAGTTCTGTGAGAGCAGGCGTGATGGGTGTTGGGAATTTGGGCAGGATATCAGTTGGAAAGTTAAGGGTGAGTTGAGGTTTATATCGGGTGCAGTGTTTAGAATGTCGAGGACACCATTAAAGAAATTGTGAAAATCAGCAAAGAATTAGCCAATGCTATACTATGGAAAGAAATGAGTGGATGTTTAAAACCAATGTTGTCAGAGAATGCTGAAATACATTATTCTATCAAAAATGTCAGTGAAAAAACAGCATTTTGATTATATTGCAACCCAAGAAGAATGCATGTGACATGATTCGCAAATGTGGATAAAGTACCACTAGCAACATACCCCAACTGATTATTTTGAAAGGAAAGAAATCATTTTGAACTGTGGCTATGGAACAATTCAAATCACTTTAAAGAGGTGATTATTCATGAGGAAATAAAAACAGAATTCACATCTTCTTTCAGTTCTCCAGAGCTTAACAATCAATTGAAAATAGAAAAGGAAAAAGACAAATCAGGCATTTCAAGTACCTGCTGCACAAATACTGACTGAGCAATATTTGCTTGTTATCAATGTCAATGTTATACCAGCACTGTCAGAAGAAGCAACTCACTCCTGCAACACACTGAATTCACACCCTTCACAAAACATCATTTAACCTAATGGAGAAAGAAAAGAAAGACAGACTTGGATTTCTATAGTGCATTTCACGACCATCAAATATCCCAAAGCGCTTTACAGCCAAATAAGCACTTTTGGAGTGTACTCACTGTTGTACTGTCAGAAACACGGTAGTAATGTGATAATGACCAGATAATCTATCTTAGTGATGTTGATTGAGGGATAAATATTTGCCAGGACACCAGGGATACCCACCTCTGCTCTTCTTTGAATAGTGCCATGAGATCTTTAACATCCTCCCAAGAAAGTAGATGTTTAACATCTCATCCAACAGATGGCATCTCCAACAGTGCAGCACATCCTCAGCACTGCACTGGAGTGTCAGCCTAGATTGTTGCACTCAAATACCTGGAGTGGGATTTGAACCCACAATCTTCTGACTCAAAGGCGAGGTTGCTACCAACTGAGCCATGGCAGACACTACAAGGTTTCCCAATAATTCTCTGATCTACAGATGCAGTGTAAATCAGGTATGAAGGCCCAAATTCAAGCTGAACCAAAGTCTTGCTCTACTTCTTCCAATGTTAATTCAGGTCCTGACTACAGATTCAGATTCTATTTACACTATAACTGCAGTATTAATGTAACACTGCTATTGAGGTGTAAATGGATCCTCAGAAGCTACGTAGTACTGCATCAAACTAATTAACAACCTCTTTCCCCATGAATGATAATAAGGCTCTTATTAGAAATTGTCCCCGGCCCCCCCACCCCCGCTCAAAGGTTCTTACTGCAGCTGCGGTTCAGGTCGACTCTTGCGCGAAATTCCGTCTTTGTTTTTTTTGTTTTGATCCGAATGTTGGTGTAAATGACATCACTTGATGGTGACTAAGACTGAGGGGCAAAGATGTGGTGGTGACGGCAACTGAGGGGCAGAAATTGGGAGCGGTGCAGAGTCACCACTGCGATGACATCATCATGGCGCCGCGTCACCATGGCTCTCCCCTACATTTAAAAGGGAGAGCCTTCGCGATTTTTAAACTTCAGCCCACTGGGCCATCAGAGAGGGTTTCATGGGAGTGCCAGGCTGCCTGTTGGCAGCCCGGCCGAACCCGGGGGCATAATTGTCAGGCCGACATGGCAGCTGGCCGACAAACAAAAAAACATGGCGACAGCGGCAGTATGCCCTCCCCTTTAAGGGACATCGCACCACCGTTGCAGAAGACCTCACTGGATCATCGGGAAATCATCATAGGCAGTCCCTCGAAATCGAGGAAGACTTGCTTCCACTCTAAAAGTGAGTTCTCAGGTGACTGAACAGTCCAATACGGGAATTACAATCTCTGTCACAGGTAGGACAGACAGTCATTGAAGGAAAGGGTGGTTGAGGATTCTGGTTTGCCACAAGCTCCTTCTGCTGCCTGTGCTTGCTCTCGCCAATGAGATTCGTGGTGCTCAATGCCCTCCCGGATGCTCTTCCTCCACTAAGGACGGTCTTTGGCCAGGGACTTCCATGTGTCGGTGGGGAAATTGCATTTTATCAAGGAGGCTTTGAGGGTGTCCTTGAAACGTTTCCTCTGCCCACCTGGGGCCCACCTGCTGTGTAGGAGTTCCGAGTAGAGCGCTTGCTTTGGGAGTCTTGTGCCAGGAATGCGAACAATGTGGCCTGCCCACCGAGATAAAGCTTGTTTTGGCACCGCCGGGCGGGCTGAAGATTTTCCGAGAGGAATGTTGCCGTCGGAGGTTTAGATCGGCGGTGCGCACAGTGATGGAGCGGTAAGGGGGGGATCGGGGCACCGCTGGGATCACTCGGGAGGGCAATTGGGCTAGCAGTGGCCATTCCACCAAAAGTCGGCAGCCAGTCCACTCCACAGCATGGCCACCGATTTGCTGTAGTAACAGGTCTTAAGGAAAGGGGCAATTTTGGCAGGCTACTTTTCTTGTCAAAGCCCAGTGCATCTTCCATAACCACTGGCAGACAGTGAAATGGATGAGCTTCACAATAAATATTGTGCACATAATCACAATGAAGTATAAGTATGTACCCTAACCCTAACCCTGACACAGTGAGAATGGAATATTGTTGCCAAGCATTTTTTTATGGAAATGACAGACAGATGGTAAGTTCAACAGCAGACAAATTAAACTGTGTTGTGATCAATGGGTCAAATATATTGTGGCCAGTATGGTCTTTATTGTGGTTCAGAGGCAGCGAAGACTTCCACCACGAATTTAAGGCCAATAACTTTTTATGTCTAGTCATCAAAATATGGAATTTGGTCATTATTGCTTGAAGATTAGTTTCATGAAAAATAGACATATGCCAGAATTCTTTGTACAGGGAATCATAAAGTAAAACACAAAATATCTACCTAATAAGCTAACTGAAGTCACATTGCAACTGTTTGCAGTAATGAAATAAATACTTGAAAGAAAAGAAAGACCTGCATTTATATATAGCCTTTCATGATCTCAGGATCATTTTTACAGGCTTTACAGGCACTGAAGTACTTTTGAAGTGTAATGTAGGAAAAGCGGCAGACAATTTGCGCACAGCAAGGTCCTGCAAAGAGCAATGTGATACTGATCAGATAATCTGTTGTTTAGTGATGTTAGTTGAGAGATAAATATTGGCCAGGACACCAAGAAATTCCCTGCTCTTCTTCTTTTACGTCCATCTGAGAGGGAATACAGTGCCTCGGTTTAACGTCTCATCTGAAAGACGGCATCTCCGACAGTGCAGTACTCTCTCAGTACTCTACTCAAATGTCGGCCTAAATCACGTGCTCAAGTCTCTGGAGCACTTGTGAATCACTGAGCACGTGCAGATGCAATTGCAGAAGGTGTACCCTCTGGCCAAGGCTAGATAGATAGCTTCTTTAGTAGCTGAGCCCAGGCATTTGGATCTTACAAAATGTGCATAAAGGCACATTTTGGTAGCTCGTCATCAACACTTCATAGAATCATTTGAGTAGGACTTATGGATTGATGACATCTATGAAGGGGTCCATAATCCACATCTGTATAATGTTGCATGACCAGCTGACCGAGCTACAGACAATTGTGAGAAGCGTAGGCACCCCATGGCCTCCTTGGCCAATGTCCTAAACTCAGGCTTTGCTGTAATTAAATTAGGGTACACTAATGCAACAATGCTTGATTTAAATTGTGAAAATAAAATTGAGACAGGACAAGATCCAATAAAATACTATGAGGCAACGTTAACTTGCAGGTTGTTAAACTATGATCCGAGGAAGTGAATCAAAATTAACAAGCCTGCAGTGAGACTCAAATTTATTTTCAAATCCATAGCAGATAAATGGATTAGATTTTCATTGCAGGTAATGTTGGTCAATGCCTTTAAAGCAATCCTGGATGATCACTGTCCAGTGACTCCTCCTGAAATTGAACACTTATGGGTTGATGATAGATTTGGACTCAGCTGTGATAATATATTATAATCATCATAGGCAGTCTATAGTATAGTATATTATAGCATAGTATAGTATTTTATAGTATATTATAGTATAGTGTCATATATTATAGTATAGTATAGTATTTAATTGTATATAATAATATTTTATAGTATAGTATATTATAATATAGTACAGGTACGGGTCAGCCCACACTGCGATATGTGTGCGCACTAGGTCCGTGCAGCAGAGTTGGTCTCCAGTTGTCTTGGTTAATCCTTGCCACTGGACCAAGACCTAGCTCTGTGAAGCCCGTGTGGTGGCTGGTGTGCAACTGCCGCCACACATTAAAAAAATCCACACACAGGCATCTTCCACCCCTTCAACATGTTGTTCGGGACCTGGAATTTTAGGTCCTTCATTGAAACACCTGTGAACTCATCCCTTTTTGGCGTGGAAGCAAGTCATCCTCGAAATGAGGGACCGCCTAAGAAGAAGGAAGAATACTATAATGTAATATACTATACTATAATATACTATAATATACTATACTATAATATAATACTCCATCCAGGTTTTTAAAAGCTATTTAATTGCATCCTACCAGTCCTTCCCTCCCCCTTGATGCTTACGTTCTTTGTTATTCTGTGAAGCACTCCGAGACATCTGTTCAACAGAAACTTTTACGACAACGTTTCATGCACCTGTACTTATTTCCTATTCTCATACACAAGAGTGAAATTAGACATATTATCCAAATAAAGATTAATGTCCATTTGCTCCAGTATCAACTACAATCTATTTGGACTTGTAAGAAACACATTTACAACTGCTTTAAATTGTTCTATTAGCAAGTTTGCGAGTTACTTTCATATTATGAAAAGTAAATCAGTATATTGAGCAATTGTACACTCAGCCAATCTCAAGTCATTTGCCTTGATACTGAGAATGTTGCTGTTTAACAGTTATCTTACATAATTAACACTCAATCAGTTGCACTTAATGAACTACATCTAGATAGAACGTCTAGTTTGCTCTCTTTTGGTAGCCTTCAGAGATCAGATATTTACCAATCTGCATAAAAGCAGAGCAATCACAAACATCTGTCAGAGATGCAGCTTATCTATAGATATCATTTTATTTGAATAACATCAGAATCGATTATCACTGTGTATTTAATATTGTCTGGTTGTGCAAAATCAATACTAATTAAATTCATTTTAAATGATTGACTATTTTCCATGAAAGTACAGGACAGTGGTAAGTGGATTACCAAAAACACGGTCCATCAATTTTAGAGCACAATTGGTTCAAACTGCAAATGGTTCCACTGCAAAATTTATACGCATTATAGTTGTATGTTGTGCATTTTAATTCAGTGGGAATAAGTACATGAGGGTTATTTATTTTAATGTTATGATTTAACACTTCCAGTGCAGAGTTTCACAAGATAGCAGCTCATTTTGAAAAGTTGGGCAGGAATCATTACCTTGGAGTTGGGTTGTGTGTGCGTGGATCACATAGCACGTTGGGAATTCGAAGATGTGAACAGCGCATTCTGCAGTGCGAGTTTAACTTAATGGCACTAATAAAACAATCATGCATGTTTCCCCACCCAATTAAACCGAGTTGGTCTGATGATGTCACTAATGATTAGGTTTTAGTACACACATCTCATTTGAAGGTTGATGTAGCAGTGCGTAAAGTGGTTTCCAGAGGTCCAAATAACGCAATAAAACTGACAAAACTATGGGTCATGGAGACAAGGCAGAGGGCCATGCCAAGATTCACTGATGCCTTCCTGGAGGTTCTGGTGCAGGCAGTAAGAGTTCACAGGGGGGTCCTCTTCCCTGGTGATTGACGAGAACAACCACCCAAGACACAAAAAGGGCATGGCCGGAGATCACAGAGGAGGTTAGCAGCAGAGATGTGGGCCCCAAGTTTCCACATGATTTGCTCCTGATTTTTAGGAGCAACTGGTGTAGAACGGAGTATCTTAGAAATCGGAATTCTCCACATTTAGTTTCCTCCAGTTCTAGTCAGTTAGAACAGTTTCACTTTGGAACAGAATTTTATTTTCAAAAGGGGGCGTGTCCGGCCACTTACGCCTGGTTTCAAAGTTTCGTGAGTGAAAACGTACTCCAAACTAACTTAGAATGGAGTAAGTGAAGATTTTTGTACACTCGAAAAAACCTTGTCTACACTTTAGAAAATCAGGCGTAGGTTACAAATTAGGCGTAGGGAATGAGGTGGGGGGGGAGGGGGGGAAGGGAAGTCATTAAATTCTACAATCAATCCTTAATTATACTTATACAAATATTATACAAATAAATCCAACCTGAATAAAAATTTATAAGCAAAGAAAAGATTAAATAAACCATGTTCCTACCTGTGTGGAATAGCATAAGCCTTCGAACTGCTGTGCTGCAGGAAGGCCTTTTATGTTGGTGTGGCGTCAGTGTCTCGAAGGCAGCGGCAGCAAGCTTCGAGCTGAGCTGCAGTGCTTGAGGCAGGCCTTCATTCTCTTCGTGGCTGGCCGCGAAGAAGCAGCACCGTACGAACCCGAGGCCATTCGGCCATGAGATATCAGTGGCGTCAGTGGCTGGCCGGCAGCCGAAGAATCAGCGGACCGATGTGAGGCCATTCGGCCATGAGATAGCAGCGGCGTCAGTGGCTGGCCGCCAGCCGAAGAGTCAACGCAGGACACACGCAGCTCATTAAGGTTCTTGAGGCCATTCGGCCACGCTTTAGGGGCGGCGTCAGTGGCTGGCCGGCAGCCAAAGAATCAGCAGCGGACGGACGTGAGGCCATTCGGTCATAGGATATCAGTGGCGTCAGTGGCTGGCCAGCAGCCGAAGATACAGCAGCAGCCTTCGAGCTGTGAGGGGGACTGAGGCAATTTGGACAGGGAGAGGCAGCCACATCGATAGTTTTATATTTAAATTTGCAGAATGGGAGCTGCATTGTCAACACCACATATTATTGCAAAGTTGAATTGGCACTCTTATTTCTCCAAACACACAGTCCTTAATTTGCATGCACCAATGCAGCACCGGTTCTGCAAGTTTAGCAGTGAAAAGCTGAACTCACTGATTTCAGCAGGTGATTTATTCAGCAGTGCTGCTAAAAGCACTCCCTCACACACAGAAATATCAAAAAAAATTAAATTACAAGCCTTTGCAGGGGTCCAAGAAACAAATCTTCACTTTTTCTGCAGTATTTTAAGAAATGGCCGAGTGCCAATGTTTGTGTGAGACTGTGCGTGTGCGCACGCTCCAACGCGCACGCGCAGGGTTACCAGCACCACGAAGGCTAATTTAAATTGTACCCGCCCCCTGCTACTTAGAAAATCGGCGCGAGTGTTAGGCTCCGCCCCCTGCTGCGAAGAGCGCGCCGCGCCAAGCAGACATCGAGCTCCAAGGAGCTCGAGAATATCGGACTTTTTTTTAGGCCAGTTTTTGGTGCGAGAAACAGGCGCCCAGCTCGGAGGTGCGCCGTTTTCACCGCGGCACAAAACTTGAGGCCGTAGTGAGGAGGACCTGGATCTCGTGCGGAAACAATTCAGTGATCTCACGAGGTCGGCCATCACAACCCCATCGCTCTGCCTTCCCAAGCCTATTCCTATACATCACTCCTAACACCAATCTACCTTGCAGGTCCATTCATCCCTCTGTCTATGTGATTACTCACATCCTCATCCAACTAACCACCACTGATACTCACCCTCGTCATAGCACGTAACACCACAGAAGGAGGCTGTAGTGTCTCTGCACCTTGTTACAAACTCACACGAGGCATGGATATATCAGACACGGTCACTCTGTGACCTTCACTTTATTCCCAGGACTAAAGATTGCTGATCCTGGGTGGGACCTCCCCTTTTATACCTGGAAGCCCAGGTGAGGAGCTCACTCCCTGTGGTCAGGGTGTGCATTACAAGGATACAGGTACAGTATGCATGAGTTACAGTTACATACTTATAGTCATTGCAAGATGGTGAAATACATGACATCACCTCCTCCCTTCGGTCTTTTAGTTTCAGAGGTTAAGTCTATCGGGTGGTCGACGCTCTCTCGTGGAGCGCCGCAGTTCTGGCTCTGGTGGCTGAGCCTCAGCACGCGTCTCTGTCACTTGAGGTGATTCTGGCCTGTCCGTGCTGGCCGCAGGGACTGTGCATGCTGAGGGCTGTCTTTGTTGCTCGTACGCTGAGAGTGGTGTGAGTGCTATCTCATCATGCTCTTCTTCCGGTTCCTCCGTGTCTGCACTGAACCTTGTCTTTACTTGGTCCAAGTGTTTGCGGCATATCTGCCCATTGTTTAGTCTGACCACCATGATCCTGTTTCCTTCTTTGCCAATTACAGTGCCCTCAAGCCATTTGGCTCCCAAAGCATGGTTAAGAACAAATACCGGGTCATCTATTTCCATACACCTCCCCCTTGAGCCTCAATCATGGAGCTTGGTTTGGGACTGGCACTTGCCCTCAACAATATCTGGCAGGGCTGGGTGAAAAAAGGACAGCCGCATCTTGAGCGTGCGTTTCATGAGGAGTTCCGCTGGCGAGATTCCCGTGAGCGAGTGCGGCCGGGACCTGTAGGCCAGCAGGAAGCGCGATAGGCGGTACTGAAGGGAGGGTCCTTGGATGATTAGCATGCCCTGCTTTATGACCTGGACCGCCCGTTCCACCTGGCCATTGGAGGCCGGCTTGAACGGCACTGTCCGGACATGCTTGATCCCATTGCCCGACATAAACTCCTGGTAAAACACGGGCCATTATCGCTGACCAGGATGTCCGACAAGCCATGGGTCGTGAAAACCGTACGCAGTCTCTACACAGTGATGGATGTCATGCACGAGTTCAATATGATGCACTCGATCCAATTCGAGTATGCATCGACAACGATCAGGAACATTTTTCCCATGAACGGGCCTGCGTAGTCCACGTGAATACGTGACCATGGCCTGGTGGGCCAGGGCCAAGGGCTGAGTGGGGCTCCCTGGGGGCATTGCCTAGCTGGGCACACATCGTGCACCTGCGAACCCAGTGTTCCAGGTCTGAGTCAATCCCCGGCCACCACACGTGTGACCAGGAATGGCCTTCATTAACACGTTGCCAGGGTGCTCGCTGTGGAGTTCCCTGATGAACATTTCCCTTCTTTTCTGGGGCATGACTACCCGGCTGCCCCATAACAGGCAGTCGGCTTGGATGGAGAGTTCATCTATCCGTCTCTGAAATGGCCTGACTTCCTCGGGGCACGCCCTGTGTGCTGGCGTCCAGGCCCCAGTCAGGACACATTTCTTTTTCATGGATAGGAGGGAGTCCCTGTTGGTCCAGAGTTTGATCTGGCGGGCTGTGATGGGGGAGCCCGCAGTGTCAAAAGCCTCAACGGCCATGACCATCTCAGTGCTCTGCTCCGATGCCCCCTCGGTAGTGGCCAGTGGGAGCCTGCTGAGCGCGTCAGCGCAATTTACGGTGCCTGGCCGGTGCCGTATGGTGTAATCATACGCAGCCAGCGTGAGAGCCCATCGCTGTATTCAAGCTGACGCATTAGCTTTGACAGCTTTGCTGTCAGACAGCAGGGATGTTAACAGCTTGTGGTCCATCTCTAGCTCGAACCGTCGACCGAAAAGGTACTGGTGCATCTTTTTCACACCATACACACACGCGAGTGCCTCCTTTTTGACCGTGCCGTATCCACGCTCTGCCTGGGAGAGCGACCTGGAGGCGTAAGTCATTGGTTGGAGTCGGCTGTCATCGTTACCCTACTGCAAAACATACCCAACCCCGTAGGATGACGCATTGCATGTTAAAACCAGTTTTTTTACAGGGTCCATACAAAGTCAACAGTTTGTTGGAACACAGCAGGTTCCTCGCCTTATTGAAAGCCCGTTCTTGACAATCCCCCCAAGACCATTCACAACCTTTACGGAGGAGCATGTGTAACGGCTCCAACAATGTGCTTAAGTTCGACAGGAAGTTCCCAAAATAGTTCAAGAGTCCCAGGAATGATTGCAACTCCGATGTGTTGCCAGGCCTGGGCGCCCGGCGAATCACCTCAGTTTTTGATTCAGTAGGCCAGATCCCGTCTGCGGCAAACCTCCTGCCCAGGAACTCGACCTCTGGGGCCAAAAACACACACTTGGTCTTTTTCAGCCGCAGGCCTACCAGTTCCAATCGGCGTCGCACCTCCTCCAGGTTGCGGAGGTGTTCCTCAGTGTCTCGACCCGTTATAAGGATGTCGTCTTGGAACACGATCGTTCCAGGGATGGACTTGAGCAAACTTTCCATGTTTCGCTGAAAGATAGCCGTTGTCGAACGAATGCCAATCGGGCACCTATTGTAAACAAATAATCCTTTGTGTGTCGTGATGCTGGTTAGAAACTTGGATTCTTCAGCCAGTTCCTGAGTCATGTAGGCCAAAGTGAGGTCCAGCTTCAAGAACAGCTTACCACCTGCCAGCGTGGAAAACAGGTCCTCCGCTCTCGGGAGTGGGTATTGGCCTTGCAGCGACACTCGGTTGATGGTGGCTTTGTAGTTGCCACAAATCCTAACCGAGCCATCTGCTTTGAGGACGGGAACAATGGGACTTGCCCAGTCGCTGAATTCAACGGGCGAAATTATGCCCTCTCTGAGCAGCCTGTCCAGTTCACTTTCAATTTTCTCATGCATCACGTACGGCACCGCTCTGGCTTTGTGGTGCATTGGTCTGGCGTCCGGAGTGATGTGTATCACTACTTTGGTGCCCTTGAACATTCCGACACCGGGTTGAAAGAGTGACTCGAATTTTTGCAATACCTGCGAGCATGAACTTTGCTCCACGGATGAAATGGCGTGCACATGCCCCCATTTCCAATTCATCTCAGCTCGCCAACTCCTCCCCAAGACCGCGGGGCCATTTCCCGGAACAATCCAGAGTGGCAGCCGGTTCTGTGATCCATTATGCGTTACCACCAAGTTTGCACTGCCCAGCACTGGGATGATCTCTTTGGTGTACGTACATAGCTGCGTCTCAATGCGTTCCAATTTGGGCCTGCTAGCTCTGTGTAGCCATAGTCTCTCAAATTGTTGGGCGCTCATGAGGACTGGCTAGCTCCGGTATCCAGCTCCATGTGCACCGGGATGCCATTCAGTAAGACTTTCATCATCATGGGTGGCGTTTTGGTGTATGAGCTGTGGACATCAGCCACATGAACTCTCTGAACTTCAGCATCCATGGTTGTTCCCCAGGCCTCATCCTGCATTTCAGACTGCTCGTCTGGTTCCTCTGTCTCGCAGACTAGCCGCGCTACTGCCTTTTTGCACATCCTGGCCAGGTGTCCCTTGACATTACAAATCCTACAGGTGTCAAGTTGGAACCTGCAGATTTTTGCCCAAAGGATTATTTGTTTACAATAGGTGCCCGTTTGGCATTCGTTCGGCAGCGGCTATCTTTCAGTGAAACATGGAAAGCTTGCTCAAGTCCATCCCTGGAACAATCGTGTTCCAAGACGACATCCTTATAACGGGTTGAGACACTGAGAAACACCTCCGCTTGTCAGCCGCTGCCTCTTCCAGCCAGTCCTTTGTGACAAAGCTCTGCTGCAGTCTTTCCATAAAGTCGCGCCAGTCCTCACCCACACAGTAGCGTTCCTCTGTGCTGCCGGTGGTGATTCCCGTTCCTCGTCGCCAGATGTAGTGTCTCTGCACCTTGTTACAAACTCACACGAGGCATGGATATATCAGACACGGTCACTCTGTGACCTTCACTTTATTCCCAGGACTAAAGAGTGCTGATCCTGGGTGGGATCTCCCCTTTTATACCTGGAAGCCTAGGTGAGGAGCTCACTCCCTGTGGTCAAGGTGTGCATTACAAGGGTACAGGTACAGTATGCATGAGTTACAGTTACATACTTATAGTCATTGCAAGATGGTGAAATACATGACAGAGGTCATTTGGGAATGTCATGCCACTCCCTCATAGTCACCCTCTACAGATGCACCCAATCCATAGTAGTGGGTAAAATGATGGAATCAATTATTAAGGATGTCATAGCAGTGCATTTGGAAAATGGTGACATGATAGGTCCAAGTCAGCATGGATTTGTGAAAGGGAAATCATGCTTGACAAACCTTCTGGAATTTTTTGAGGATGTTTCCAGTAAAGTGGACAAGGGAGAACTAGTTGATGTGGTATATTTGGACTTTCAGAAGGCTTTCGACAAGGTCCCACACAAGAGATTAATGTGCAAAGTTAAAGCACATGGGATTGGGGGTAGTGTGCTGACGTGGATTGAGAACTGGTTTTCAGACAGGAAGCAAAGAGTAGGAATAAATGAGTACTTTTCAGAATGGCAGGCAGTGACTAGTGGGGTACCGCAAGGTTCTGTGCTGGGGCCCCAGCTGTTTACATTGTACATTAATGATTTAGATGAGGGGATTAAATGTAGTATCTCCAAATTTGCGGATGACACTAAGTTGGGTGGCAGTGTGAGCTGCGAGCAGGATGCTATGAGGCTGCAGAGTGACTTGGATAGGTTAGGTGAGTGGGCAAATGCATGGCAGATGAAGTATAATGTGGATAAATGTGAGTTTATCCACTTTGGTGGTAAAAACAGAGAGACAGACTATTATCTGAATGGTGACAGATTAGGAAAAGGGAAGGTGCAACGAGACCTGGGTGTCATGGTACATCAGTCATTGAAGGTTGGCATGCAGGTACAGCAGGCGGTTAAGAAAGCAAATGGTATGTTGGCCTTCATAGCGAGGGGATTTGAGTACAGGGGCAGGGCGGTGTTGCTACAGTTGTACAGGGCCTTGGTGAGGCCACACCTGGAGTATTGTGTACAGTTTTGGTCTCCTAACTTGAGGAAGGACATTCTTGCTATTGAGGGAGTGCAGCAAAGATTCACCAGACTGTTCCCGGGATGGTGGGACTGACCTATCAAGAAAGACTGGATCAACTGGGCTTGTATTCACTGGAGTTCAGAAGAATGAGAGGGGACCTCATAGAAACGTTTAAAATTCTGACGGGTTTAGACAGGTTAGATGCAGGAAGAATGTTCCCAATGTTGGGGAAGTCCAGAACCAGGGGACACAGTCTAAGAATAAGGGGTAAGCCATTTAGGACCGAGATGAGGAGAAACTTCTTCACCCAGAGAGTGGTGAACCTGTGGAATTCTCTACCACAGAAAGTAGTTGAGGCCAATTCACTAAATATATTCAAAAGGGAGTTAGATGAAGTCCTTACTACTCGGGGGATCAAGGGGTATGGCGAGAAAGCAGGAATGGGGTACTGAATTTGCATGTTCAGCCATGAACTCATTGAATGGCGGTGCAGGCTAGAAGGGCTGAATGGCCTACTCCTGCACCTATTTTCTATGTTTCTATGTTTCTATTCCTGATACTCATTCCATCACTCATTGCAGGAGGAAAGAGCCCACAGCAGTGGAGGAGGACCTAGAGATCTCTGGAGTTGCAGAGCTGCTGGTGGTGGGAGACGGAGAGAGGGAGACCTCCCAGCAATCTGGTATCAGAATTAAATTTCATACAGCCACATGGTATACACCAATCACTCATATGGTGACTGATGTCAGCATCCAGTGAAATGTTATCATGTGCTTAATGGTAATGTTACACATTCTTAATATAACACTTCTAATTCATCTCTTTACGGTACAAACATAGACTTGGGACTTCATCACCCCACTGATGTGCAGCAAGGTGCCCTCCAGCATCTTGCTAGCAGGGAAACACGGGTGTCCCATGAGAGGGATGATGTTGACAGGGAACATGGAAGTGGGGGCTCTTCTCAAAGCGCTCCCACTTCTCCCACATTGTCTCCCCCTCAGTCAGAGCCCCAGATGCTTCCTCGGATCGCGATGGCCGAGTCTGCCCCTGCACAGTCGCAGGAGGTGGAGACTTTGACGGGGCCCAGCACAAGCTCCAAAACCCAGAGGAGGTCTGCCAAAAGTGCCTATGCAGTCGCAGCAGGGATGTGAGCTGCCTGCCTCTGCCTCTGCTGAAGCCACAGGGATTGCACCTCGTAGAAGCACGTAGAAAAGAAAAAAGACACAATCCTAGATGCACCAGGATGTGCACATGGGTGCATGAAAAAATGTTCATGATAAGTTTTAGTTATATTTATGACACAAATAAATGTATTTCTTTGCAACCCTTTGTGACCTTGTCCATTTTTGCCTGCTACCTGGGAAGTGGCCTTGTCTCTTGGAGTGAATCACTGGGGGTTTGGGTGAGAGGAATGGCTAAGTCATTGTAGGATTGCGTTATGGTGCTGTTCGGGGGTGGGAGGTGGGGGGAGACTTAGCACAGCATGATTTTTATTCGTTCTGGGATGTGGGCATCACTGGCAAGGCTAACATTTATTGCCCATCCCTAATTACCCTTGAGCAGGTAGTGGCGAACCACTTTCTTGAATCGCTACAGTCCTTGCAGTGAAGGTACTCCCACAGTGTTGTTAGTGGGGGAGTTCTGGGATTTTGACCCAGCGATGATGAAGGAACGCCGATATATTTCCAAGTCAGGATAGTGTGTAACTTGGAGGGAAACTTGCAGGTGATTGCGCTCCTATGCGTCTGCTGCCCTTATTCTTCTAGGTGGTAGAGGCCGTGGGTTTGGGAGGTGCTCCTGAAGAAGCCATGGCGAGTTGCTGCAGTGCATCTTATAGATGGTACACATTGCAACCACGGTGCATCAGTGATGGAGGGAGCGAATGTTTAAGGTGGTGGATGGGGTGACAATCAAGCGGGCTGCTTTGTCCTGGATGCTGTTGAGTTTCTTGACTGTTGTTGGAGCTGCATTCATCCAGGCAAGTGGCGAGTATTCCATTGCACTCCTGACTTGTGCCTTATAGATGGAAAGATTTTGGGGAGCAAGGAGGTGAGGCACTCGCTGCAGAATACCCAGCCTCTGACCCACTCTTGTTGCCACAATATTTATGTAGCAGCCATATGGGTGCATTGGAGCAAGTTAAATAAATATGACCATTATCACACCATCCCGGCCTCCCAGGCAGCAGTGTGGGCCTCTGCTGCTGCCATCTCCACCTCAGGTTCCTCCTCCTCCTCCTGCACTGAAGAGGCTGTGCACTCAGCATCTTGCTCCTACTGCACCTCCAATCCTTGCTGCTTCACTATGTTGTGCAGCATGCAGCAAACAATGATGATTCTGGAGACTCTGGCTGGTGTATACTGTAGGGCCCCTCCAGATTTGTCAAGGCATCTGAAGCGCATCATCAGCATGACTATTGCTTGCTCTATGACACATCTGGTGCACATGTGGCTCTCATTATAACGCTCCTTGGCCTCAGTACTTGGCCTCCTCAAGGGTGTCATGAGTCACGTCTTCAGAGGATAGCTCTTGTCTCCAAGCAGCCAGCCGGTAAGTTTGTTTGGAGGTGCGAAGAACTGAAGGAGGGTGGACTGGCGCAGCACAAAAGAGTCATGACAGCTGCCATACACATACATGATGATCTTTTTATGGTTGCAGATGGACTGAACATTGAGGCAGAGGAAGCTCTTGCGGGTCACAAACACTCCTGGGTGATGTGAGGTGCCCTGATGACCACATGTGCGCCGTCGATGATGCTCTGCCCCTGTGGGAAGCCAGCCGGAGACACAAAGCTGAGCGCCCGCTCAGTATCTCTGGTTTCATCAATGGCAAAGTTGATATAATTGGCTGACTTGTCAAACATGGCATCGGTGACCTGTTTGATGCATTTGTGGGCAGCCGACTGTGAGATCCTGCAAATATCTGCTGCAGATCCCTGGAAGGAGTCTGAGGCAAAGAAGTTGAAGGCGGTGGTGACTTTTACAGCCACTGATAAGGCGTGTCTGTCAGGTCCTCTGGGCAGCAGGTCTTGTTACAGCAAGCTACAAATGTTGGTGATGACCTGATGCAATAGCCTGAACCTCCTGAAGCACTGCTGTTCAGTCATGTCCAGGAAGATCATCCTCTGTCTGTATTCCCTGTGTTGAGGGTATCACCTCGGCATGCTACCGCCCTGTGTTGATACCCCTCTCTCCTGTGGAGCATCTGTTTGTTGAGGAGAAGGCTGCTGGTGTGGTTACTGCTGCTGCTGGTGTTGTTGGTGCTGGGGTCTGATTCTGAGTCCAAGGTGAGACAGCACAAGCAACACACATGCTGATGTCATAGATGGCAGATAAAGTGGAGGCCCAGTCACTCAATGTTGTGATAGTAACTAGCAATGTGAGAGTGGATTCCGAGGTTGCAGAAATGACCTGCAAACCTTTGAAAGCTAAATCTCTGCACCAAATGGAGTCAGCAAGAGCCTTTCCATTGGTCAAGTAAGCATGTGTAATTTGGGAGCATTTGTGTGTTATTCCCAGCTATCAATTAATGGACTCGTCAGTGGTCACTGAGCTTCACAGGCGAGGTTCTCGAGGTGTGTGAATCCCATGCTTAGGTCATTAAAGACAAAATCTGCTGTTAAAAAGCCTCTGAAGGGACTCTCAACAAGCTTTTAAATACTTCAATGAGGTTGCCCGCCTCTCCTGAGCGGGTCCATAGCAGGCTAAGAAACACGCCCGAGTTAAATGCGGAAGCCGGCGGGATGATGCCGGGTTCCCGACATGCTGCCAATTTTGGTGACTTTTACTGCTGACCTGCCCCAAACCTGCAGGCTCGGGACTGGGAAATTCCAACCCTGCTCGGCAGATTTGTGACCAACATGATTTTTCATCCATTAAAATTAAAAATAATCAAACTTACCCCAATACAACAAATGGATAGATCCAACCAAAAATCAATAGAAATTGAATCTGTTCAAGATGACAATGAAGATTATTTTCAAAATGTGAATTGTATTTTACTTTTTATTAATGCGTTTTGGAGTTCAATGGTTGTTTACACCACATGAGAGCAAATGCTTTTCATTCAAATGCCCTGGATCGAAAAATCAGTCTTGAAATGCAGAAATGACCATGTCAGTGAACTGGGATGTAAAATTTAGGAGAAAAGGAGATACAATGCTGGAGAGATTTGACAGGTTCAGCAGCATTAGTGGAGAGAGGAAGGTAGGGATAACATTTCAGGTCAATGACCTTTTGGTTCTGTCGCAAGGTCACCAACCTAAAACGTTAACACTATCCTCCTCTCTACACAAATGCTGCCTGACCTGCTGAGTTTTTTTTTTAAAGCTTCATTCTCAGGATGTGGGCATTGCTGGCAAGGCCAGCATTTATTGCTCAACCCTCAGCTGCCCTTGAGATGGTCACTTTGAGCCTGCTTCTTGAACTGCTGCAGTTTGTGTGGTGAAGGTCCTCCCACAATGATGTCAGGTAGCGAGTTCTAGGATGTTGACCCAGAAGATAATGAAGGAATATATAAGTAAGGATAGTATTCGACTCAGAAGGGAATGTGGGAGGTGATGGTGTTCCCATGCACCAGCAAGTTTATGTTTTTATTTCAAATTTCCAGCATCTGCAATATTTTGCTTTTTGCTTGCACAAATTTAGTGATCTGCTTAATTTCATACAATTTCCCATTCTCTGGAACTTGACTAACATTCCTGAGCATTATTTGATAAGTTGTTGCTTTTAAGTTAATTAAGGGATGGCGAATGAATATAATTACAGATGAATACTGATTACTCAGGCTTCTGCAAGTATAGCTAACAAGGTCTATAGAACAAAATCACCCAGTAGTAAATTGTAGTAGTTAACATTTCTATTTACTACCAGTAAAATAAATAAAAAGTGGTAAGATTTACATCTTGATTTCTGGAAACTGAAAGTATCCCCCTATGTGTTTTATTAGTATTTAAGCTAAAATAATGGTCCAAAAATTGTCGTCAAAATAACGGCGAGGCTAATAGTGCTCGTTGTTATGTGCAAATGCTGCAGCAACCTCAAATAAGGGCAGATGCACGATTAAACACAGAAATCTGGAGGTTGCTGTCTGAGATGCACCACTTCCCCATTAGCTTCGCAAAAAGGGCATCGCGCTGTCTGACACTCTATTCAAATACGTTGAACAGCATGTACTTCCTATACTTGGATGGCAGCGATGAAATAAACTCGCCATAGAAAGTTAGGGCTTGTCCTTTTCAATCTAAATGCAGTGATTAGTGTTAATTATTGCCAGTTAACATTTCTGGTATTGAAAAGTAACTATTACATGTGTGGAGTCCCATTCCTTTAGGTTTTAATTGTTGTTAAAAAAAATGTTTTAACTTATTTTTTACTTTTTCTTTGTCTCTTTTCTCTCTCTCTGTTAATCAATGTTTTCTCCCCTCTCTATTTCTTTTTCTGTACCCGGTTGGACATTAAATTAAATATTCTAACTTACATTTCTTTGTTCAGATTTTGCATTACCTATTTCACATTGGTTAAGGAGATATACAGTTGTTTGCTCTGTTCACTCAGGTCCCAGATATCCTGTAGAGAGCACCGCGCCATTTCCATCTTGCACACAGTGCAAAATATCATCGATATTAATTGAGCAAGGGCAAACCTAACTAACAACACGCGCCGTTCGTTGGCCTGCCATAGCAAGTTTTGGGGCCGAGTTTATTGTAACAGTTTGATCTATTACTAAAAGCTAAAGATAAATGATCTGAAACCACATGTGATGCATTGCTACATCTGGAAGTTCTCAGTCAGACACGGTTCTTTACATAGTTTGCCATGTAAAAGCTTGTATTCCACTCTATTTATCATAGAGTAAATTTGTGTTGCAATTTATGCCACAGAGCCTGTATCCAAGTGTGTGCTGATGAAAGGTCATAGACCTGAAATGTTAACCCTGTTTCGCTCTCCACAGATGCTGCCTGACCTGCGGAGTATTTCCAGCATTTTCTGTTTTTAATCCAAGGATGTGCTGTTGGCATGGAATCTCACCCACTGGCTACGCATATCAGGAAATCGCAGGATGATCAGAAAATCATCCCTTGCATATCTAGCAGTATGAAATCTTGCAATGTAATTTTACATTTTAAGTTTTTTATTTGTTAAACTCAAAATATTTGTAATGGCAGACATGGGAGGAAGTATAGATCTGTCACAAAGTCAAAAGAACAAACATTTCAAATACATTTACACAGTGTCAAGCAGAGCATTTTCTGCCCCCTAATAATGACACAAAACATGTGTCACTGATCCCAGCATTTCTTTTCTTGTAAACAGCGATAACTTGCATTTACAGAATATAATGCCTTTAATGTAAAAACAATGTCCCAAGGTGTTGCACGGAAGGGAAATCAGACTAGATGGACATTGAGACAAAGGAGATAAGCTGAGTAAAAGAGGTGGATTTTAAGGAGGGCCTTAAAATGGGAGATGGATAGGCAGAGGGGATTAGGGAGCAAATTCCAGTGCTTGGGGCCTAGACAGCTAAAGGCACACTTGACATTGGTCGGACAAAGAGAGGGGAGATTCACAAGAGGTTAGAGTCAGAGGAATGGGAGTTTGGGCTGGCATTGCAGCTCTGGAGGATGTCACAGAAATAGGGAAGGGCCAGGTCTTGAAAAGATTTAAACACAAGAATGAGAATTTTATATTTGAACTAATGTAGGTCAGCAAGGGTGATGGGTGAGCAAGAGTGGGACAGGATACGTTATGGGCAGAAGAGCTTTCAATGAGGTGAAGTTTATAGAGCATGGAAAATGAGATGTCGGCCAGGAGAGCATTGGAATAGAAGAGTTTGGAGGTAAGAAAAGCGTGGATGAAAGTTCCGCAGCAGATGGGCTGAGGCATGGTCAGAAACAGGTGATATTATGGAGGTGGAACTAGATGGTCTTCATGATGGAGAGGATATGGGGCCAGAAGCTCAGCTCAGGGCAGAATAGGATAGGGATATATGCTGACGAAAGGTCCTCAATGGAATCAATGGCAAGGATTTGGAGTTTGTGGCAGGGGCCAAAGATGATGCCTTCACTCCTCCAAATGTTTAACTGGAGGAAATTGTTGCTCATCTAACACTGTATACACATGCAGTCTGAAAACACAGAGCCAATGAAAGGTTGAGAGAGAAGATAGAGAATTAGTAGCTGGATGTTGCTAGTGTATATCTAGAACCTGAGACATTTCTGCAGATGACGTCATTCAGGGGCAGCATGTAAATGAGGAAGAGAAGGAGGCAAGAAAAGATCCTTGAGGGTGGGGCTGAAGATTAACAGTGTGGGGGCTTGAAGAAAATCTATTGCTGAGATGCTCTCACTATGATCAGCTGGGGTCAGAGTAGAACCAAGCAAAGGCAATGGTGAAAAGATGTTGGATGGATGATGTTGTCATGACCATGTCAAAGGCTGTAGAAAGGTCGAGGAGAACAAGGAGGAAATAATTCACCATGGTCACAGTCACAGAGGATGGGGGTTAAATTAGTTAACCCCCGAAAATGGGTGCGGGGATCGCAATGCGCTATTAACCTGTGTCAGTTCAGTAGAATGCAGACAGCATGCTAACTTTGTGCTGCCTGCTCATTATAATGATTTCTGCGTGCAGACAGCGCTACTCACAATGTTTATTGGCTGCATGCATGGTTACTAATATGGTTACTTCTCAACACTAATTAAAGCTAGCCTGCAATACTTAAAGGAAAGGTGCGCTGTGTCTGCTGGAGGTGCTGAGATTATTGGGATTAGTGTGCTGTGCACCAATCAACAATTGCTGACTATGCGGGAGAGCATGCACCAAGGTTTCCAGACACTGCACTGGAGGCCTTGATAGAAGAGGTGGAAAGGAGAGATGTCCTGTACACTCAGAAGGGTCCGGAAGCCCTCAAAACACATGCTCAGAAGGCAGTGGCAAGAGATAGCGGAGCAGGTCAATGTCAGGCATACAGCTCCAAGAACATGGATTAATGATCTCACACGAGTGCATCTTTAAATTCTAGATCTCACCAACTGCACCACTAGGCTCAGCCACTGTTTAATTCATTATGCACTCATCACTCATCTACCAACAATCTCCGTCAATCAGGACTCAAACTCAACATTCATACGCTTCACCTCACCTTCACAGACTTAGCAATGTTGCAAGCCTCAAACCCACATTTCACAGCTCGCACGACACTCACTGACACACTTCCCTCTCTCTTGCAGGAGAAGGTGATGCGCAACCAGAGGAAGCAGGAGGGGGAAAGATGCACCTGTATGTTCGAACCCCCATGGGGGAGATGGTGGTGGCTATTATGGGAAGGGCCATTGCTGAGGCTATGGCCACCAGCGGGACTGAAGCCATTGACGATGAGGGGATCCACATAACTAATCCTCCTTTTCTCATCCCATTTCTCCCTTTTCCACAATCTGACAGAGAAGCTGCAGCTGGTGTATGTGTGGACTTCTTAATTTCTCCTCTCCCATCACCACAACCATACCCTTGTCCCTTTTTCTTTTCGCATACCCAAGAACTGCTCTCTGCCCCAGGAGTGGAGAAAACACAGGAAGACAGTGAAAATGAAGATACATCATCACTTGATTTCAGTCGCAGCCACCAGCTCAGATACTGACACTGAGTGAAATTTAGAGGATAGGATAGAGTCAGGATCTGCATGTGGTGCAATACCGGGCATAAGTGAACTGCGGCGGGGGGAAAGGATAGCGCAGGTGCCAACTCGCCGGAGGGCAAGGTCACACACTAGTTCTGCTGCAGTGGACTCAGATGATGACTTTGATGGGCCAGGCTACAGAAGGCAGCTGATGGGTGTACACCCCAAATGCTTGGTGCACTGGGAACCCTGCCTGAATGCCTACCATCAAGGTTAAGGAGCACGGGGCACGGAGGAGTCCAGCACCAACTTGGCATATGGCTTTTCACAGAATTTGGAGCCCATCCTTTCCAACATGGAATACTTGGCAGCAGATTAGGAAAAGGGGAGGTGCAACGAGACCTGGGTGTCATGGTTCATCAGTCATTGAAGGTTGGCATGCAGGTACAACAGGCGGTGAAGAAGGCAAATGGTATGTTGGCCTTCATAGCTAGGGGATTTGAGTATAGGAGCAGGGAGGTCTTACTGCAGGTGTGCAGGGCCTTCGTGAGGCCTCACCTGGAATATTGTGTTCAGTTTTGGTCTCCTAATCTGAGGAAGGAGGTTCTTGCTATTGAGGGAGTGCAGCGAAGGTTCACCAGACTAATTCCAGGGATGGCTGGACTGTCATATGAGGAGAGATTGGATCAACTGGGCCTTTATTCACTGGAGTTTAGAAGGATGAGAGGGGATCTCATAGAAACTTATAAGATTCTGACGGGACTGGACAGGTTAAATGCGGGAAGAATGTTCCCGATGTTGGGGAAGTCCAGAACCAGGGGACATAGTCTTAGGATAAGGGATAGGCCATTTAGGACTGAGATGAGGAGAAACTTCTTCACTCAGAGTGTTGTTGACCTGTGGAATTCCCTGCCGCAGAGAGTTGTTGATGCCAGTTCATTGGATATATTCAAGAGGGAGTTAGATATGGCCCTTACGGCTAAGGGGATCAAGGGGTATGGAGAGAAAGCAGGAAAGGGGTACTGAGGGAATGATCAGCCATGATCTTATTGAATGGTGGTGCAGGCTCGAAGGGCTGAATGGCTTACTCCTGCACGTATTTTCTATGTTTCTATGTTTCCAGCAGCACACCTGTAGAACCCACCGTGATGCAGCATCTGATGGCCGATGTCTCAGCTTCCGTTGCATTGAAACATAGAAATTTACAGTGCAGAAGGAGGCCATTTTGGCCCATCATGTCCGCGCCGGCCGACAAAGAGCCGCACGGCCCTCAGTCAGCAGCCCTGAAGGTTACATATAAACCTATGAACAATGAATAATTGTGGAAAGGTAAAGAGCACCCAGCCCAACCAGTCTGCCCCACACAACTGTGACACCCCTTATACGAAAACATTCTACATTCCCAACAGAGTCATGTTATCTCCTGGGAGAGGCAAAAACCAGATAAAAACCCAGGCCAATTGGGGAAAAAATCTGGGAAGAATTCCTCTCCGATCCGTCTAGGAGATCACCTTGGCTGTATTTGATTCCCTGCAGTACTTACCATCATATTCACGCCAGCCAACAAGAGGCAGCACAAGCAACATCCTGCCAAAGTCTGTGCTGCAGTGGAAGCTCAGTCTGCTGCCATCATGGCTCTAGATACTGTCATGTATCTCACACTACTGTATATAACTGTATCTTACCATGCTATACATGACTGTAACTAGATATGACCTGTAACCACAAGCATACTTTACCACCAGGGGTGCACTTGCAGGAGACACTGCATACCTGTTCCACACAAGTATATAAAGGCAGGTCTCAGGCAAATGTGGCACTCGAGAGCTGTGAAATAAAGGTGCAGGTCCAGAGTGACCTTGACTTCAGCATGTGCCTCGTGTAAGTCTGTACTGCAGGGTCAGGACTTTACAGTGGCGACGAGTTACGGGATCACAGAATCCACAGAATGGCTACCAACAGCTCAGATGAGAAATACAATGCTGGAGGCAATTGGGAGGACTTTATAGAAAGGCTCCAGCAAAGCTTTGTAACCAAAGACTGGTTGGGTGACGATAAGGCAGACAAGAGAAGAGCCCATCTCTTGACCATCTGTGGCTCGAAAACATACGCCTCAACGAAGGACCTGCTGGCACCCGATAAACCAGCTAGCTCCTCGTTTGAGGAGTTGAGCACACTGGTGAGAGACCACCTGAAGCCAGCGAGCAGCCTACACATGGCCAGACACAGGTTCTACAACTACAGACGCTGTGTGGGCCAGAGCATACCCGACTTTGTGGCGGAACTTCGGAGGCTGGCTAGTTTATGTGAGTTCTCCGATGAACTAAGGAGAGAAGTATTGAGTGACTTTTTTATTGAAGGAATAGGCCACGCAGACATATTCCGAAAGCTTATCGAGACCAAGAACTTGATCCTAGAGGCAGCAGCACTGGTCGCACAGACATTCTTGGTAGGAGAAGAAACGAGGTTGATCTATACAGCAACTAACGAAGCATCGGAACAAGGGGTTCACAGCGTGAAACAAGCCGCGACCCCCACACACAGACAAAGGCAGGAGAGCAGGCCTTCAACAGCAGGCAGTGGCGCCAGAAGCCATCAAGGGCCACATGAACGGCCGTTCACACCTCATCAACCCACAATGCGAGCAATCAACTACAGACTGAGAGAAGCTCAAGAGAGATCAGCCAGATGCAGCTCATCCTTCAGAAACAATGGAAGCGATCTGTGCTGGAGATGTGGGGGAAGGCACTCAATAATGGGGTGTCGATTTCAGCATGCTGTTTGCAGAAACTGCAACTATACAGGGCATCTGGCTCGCATGTGCAGAAAAACAGCAGCTCGGCTGGTATACGAATCGGAAGGGTCGGAAAGCGAACCAGAAGACGGTGGGGACAGTGCCCGGGACACTGAGGTACAGCGGGTCAACATGATCAATGTCCACTGTTCTTACAAAAAGACGCCTCCAATAATGATGAGGATCCTACGCAATGGGATACCCGTCAACATGGAACTGGACACGGGAGCTAGTCAATCTCTCATGAGCATCCAACAATTTGAACAGCTGTGGCTGCACAAAAGCAACAGACCAAAACTCACAAGGATCGACACCAAAGAAATCATTCCAGTCCTTGGCAGCGCCATGCTCTCAGTCACACACAAAGGGACGGTGAACTACTTCCCCTGTGGAATGTCCCCGGAGAACTCCCAGCACTGTTGGGGAGAAGCTGGCTGGCACAACTAAATTGGAAATGGGATGATGTTCACGCCATGTCGTCAGAGGAATGGAGCTCCTGCTCAACAGTTCTAAGTCGTTCTGAACATCTTTTTCAGCCAGGTGTGGGCACCTTCAAAGGGGCTAAAGTTAAAATCTACATCACACAGGATGCCAGACCGGTCCATCACAAGGCTAGAGCTGTGCCTTATGTGATGAGGAAAAAGATTGAACACGAACTGAACCGGCTTCTGCGGGAAGGCATTATCTCACCCGTGGAATTTAGCGACTGGCCAAGTCCCATCGTCCCCATCATGAAGCCTGATGGATCCGTACGAATCTGTGGGGATTACGGCCTCAAGTTTCCACACGCGGCAAAACAGGCGCCCCTCCGAGCTGGGCGCCCGTTTTTCGCGCCGAAAACGGTGCCTGAAAAAAATGCGGTATTCTCGAGCGCCTTGCAGCTCGATGTCTGCTTGGCGCGGCGCACAGGGGGCGGAGCCTACCACTCGCGCCAATTTTGTAAGTAGGAGGGGGCGGGTACAATTTAAATGAGTTTTTTTGGTGCCGGCAACCCTGCGCGTGCGCGTTGGAGCGTTCGCGCACGCGCAGTCTGAAGTAAACTTTGGCACTCGGCCATTTTAAAAAGTGCTGCAGAAAAAGTGAAAATTTGTTTATTGAACCCTTGCAAAGGCTTGTATTTTAATTTTCTTGATATTTCTGTGTGTGAGGGAGTGCATTCTGTAATTAAAGATAGACTGTGATAAACGGGACACATGCACTTGTTTGAGACTATTCAAATTCTTTGTAGCTGTTCAATTTTTTAAATTTTTTAATAAAACCACATTGCCCTTCCATGATCAGCACTGAGGCTTCTTGCAGCTTTCTCCCCCTGCCGTCGGTCGGTCCCGACGGCCAACCGCTGCCTGAAAGGCCTGCCTGAAGCATTTTCACACAGGTAGGAACATGGTTTATTTAATCTTTTCTTTGCTTATAAATTTTTATTCAGGTTGGATTTATTTGTATAAGTATAACTAAGGATTTATTGTAGAATTTAATGACTTCCCTTCCCCACCCCCCCTCCACCCCCACCTCGTTCCTGACGCCTAATTTGTAACCTGCGCCTGATTTTTTAATGTGTAGACAAGGTTTTTTCAAGCGTACAAAAATCTTCACTTGCTCCATTCTAAGTTAGTTTGGAGTACGTTTTCACTGTGGAAACTTTCAAATCAGGAGTCAGTGGCCGGACACGCCCCCTTTTGAGAAAAAAATTCTGTTCAAAAGTGAAACTGTTCTATCTGACTAGAACTGCAGAAAACTTGAATGTGGAGAATTCCGATTTCTAAGATATTCCGTTCTCCACCAGTTGCTCCTAAAAAATCAGGAGCAAATCATGTGGAAACTTGGGGCCTACAAGTCTACCATAAACAGAATCTCCCGACAGGACCAATACCCGCTGCCCAAAGCGGAGGACCTATTTGCCACATTGGCTGGAGGAAAGCTTTTCTCGAAACTAGATCTCACATCTGCGTATATGACGCAATAACTGACCGAAGAGTCTAAGCTACTCACCACCATCAATACACATCGAGGCCTTTTTATGTACAATCGATGCCCATTCGGCATCAGGTCGGCAGCTGCTATATTCCAGCGCAACATGGAGAGTCTGCTCAAGTCCATCCCGGGGATGGTTGTGTTTCAAGATGACATACTCATCACGGGCAGGGACACTGACTCCCATCTCCGCAATTTGGAGGAAGTACTAAGTCGATTGGATCGGGTAGGCCTAAGAGTTAAGAAATCTAAGTGTCTGTTTCTCACGCCCGAGGTTGAATTTTGGGCAGAAGGATTGCCGCTGGAATCCGCCCAACAGAATCCAAAACCGAAGCAATTCATCTGGCACCCAGGCCCCGGAATGTCTCGGAACTGCGCGCCTTTCTCGGGCTCCTCAATTACTTTGGAAACTTTATGCAGAACTTAAGCACACTGCTGGAGCCTCTCCACGTGCTACTCAGAAAGGGGTGCGATTGGTTTTGGGGGGACGCCCAAAAACGCGCCTTCAATAAAGCACGCAACCTTCTATGTTCCAACAGTGTTTTAGCCTTTTTTGACTCAGGTTAAAAAGCTAGTTCTTACATGTGATGCGTCAGCGTACGGGATCGGGTGCATTTTACAGCATGTCAATGATGCGGGTAAGTTACAACCCATTGCTGATGCCTCCAGGTCACTTTCGCGGGCGGAGCGCGGGTACGGTATGGTTGAGAAGGAGGCGCTCGCGAACGTGTACGGTGTCAAAAAGATGCACCAATATCTTTTCGGGGCCAAGTTCACGTTAGAAACTGACGACAAACCCTTCACATCCCTGCTATCCGAGTGCAAGGCAATAAACATCAACGACTCAGCGCGCATTCAGCGGTGGGCACTCATGCTGGCGTCTTATGACTACACAATAAAGCACAGACCAGGCACAGACAACAGTGCCGACACGCTTAGCAGGCTACCACTGGTGACCATGGAAGGGTCCGACGAACAGGACTGTGAGATGGTCATGGCAATCAATGCCTTTGAATCCACAGGTTCGCCCATGACGGCTCGCCAAATCAGAGCCTGGGCGACCAGCGACCCCACGTTATCCTTAGTCAAAAGATGTGTTTTAACTGGTGACTGGGCAGAGGCTCGCGATGCCTGCCCCGAGGAGATCAAACCTTTCCATAGACGCATGCATGAACTATCACTACAGGCTGACTGCCTGATGTGGGGCAGCCGAATAGTTATGCCCTTGCGAGGCAGAGAGGCGTTTATCCGGGAGCTCCACTGCGAGCACCCAGGGATCGTCCTTATGAAGGCCATAGCCAGATCCCATGTCTGGTGGCCTGGCATTGACGTGGACTTGGAGTCCTGTGTCTGGCGGTGCACCATTTGTGCACAACTCAGCAATGCCCCCAGGGAGGCCCCCCTAAGCCCTTGGCCCTGGTATACCAAACCGTGGTCGCGGGTGATGTAGACTATGCGGGCCCATTCATGGGCAAAATGTTCCTCGTAGTCAATGATGCATTTTCAAAGTGGATCGAGTGCACCATTTTAAACTCGAGCACCACCTCCACCACTGTGGAGAGCCTTAGAACCATGTTTGCAATGCACGGAATTCCTGATATATTCGTCAGTGATAATGGTCCGTGTTCACCAGCGCAGAATTCCAAGATTTTATAGTTGACCATGGCATAAATCACATTAAGATGGCACCGTTCAAGCTGGCCTCCAATGGCCAGGTGGAGCGAGCAGTGCAAATCGTTAAACAAGGCATGCTAAAAATCCAAGGTCCCACGCTGCAGAGCTGCCTGTCGCGACTGCTGCTGGGATACAGATTTTGTCCGCATTCGTTGACTGGGGTTCCCCCTGCGCAGCTATTGATGAAACGAACCTTAAAGACTAGGCTCTCGTTAATCCTCCCAGACATGCATGAAATTGTTGAGGCAAAGCGCCGGAAGCTAACTGAGTACCATGACCGAAATTCGAGGGGGAGGTGGAATGAGATAGGGGACAAAGTGTTTGTGCTAAACTATGGCAGGGGTCCCAAATGGCTTGCAGGGACAGTAACAGGCAAGGAAGGAAACAGGCTACTGGTTGTACAAATGGGCAATGGCAAAACCTGCCGGAGGCATGTAGACCAAGTAAAGAGTAGATTCACCAACAACACTGCAGAACCAGAGGCAGACTACAATGTGGAACTCACACCCCACCTGGTGGACAGACAGAGGGAACAACCTGAGGAAAGGGCAGTCTCAATAAACAACCCAGGTGAGATACCAGCAACCATACTGAACAAAACAGACAGCCCAGGCGAGATACCAACAATCACACCGAAAGAAAAACAGGCACCAAGGCAAACAACTGAACCACAACTAAGACGCTCCACGCGAGTGTGTAGACCACCTGAGAGACTGAATCTGTAAAGACAATAAGACCTTGGGGGAGGGTGTTGTCATGTATCTCACACTCCTGTACATAACTGTATCTTACCATGCTATACATGACTGTAACTAGATATGACCTGTAACCACAAGAATACTTTACCACCAAGGGTGCACTTGCAGGAGACACTGCACACCTGTCCCACACAGGTATATAAAGGCAGGTCTCAGGCAAGTGTAGCAGTCGAGAGCTGTGAAATAAAGATGCAGGTCCAGAGTGGCCTTGACTTCAGCATGTGCCTCGTGTAAGTCTGTACTGCAGGGTCAGGAATTTACATATACAAGTGTGCAAAGCGGCTTCCAGGGCATGACAGCAATCCTGCCATTTGTTCTCCAACAGATCTATTCGCTAAAGCCCCTCTGTGGATCTGCTCTCCTGCTGATAGTCCTACTCCCCTTCCTCTTCTGGCAACTTGTCCTGCTCTGTGAGGCCTCTGCTCATTCACCTAGCCAAGCTCAGTGCCAAGACGGAGGCCTACTGGTTCATCCATATCTGGAACAACTGGCCTGTGCATGTTAGCAAAAAAGTAGACCATTCCCTGTCGATTATTTTTAACCAACTATAGAAAGTGCCCAAAACTCAAACAATTACAACAATAGCCAGAAGAAATAAACCAGCCACTAACCTGTAGGTAGGTTAGTAGATGATCCTTTTAAATAGAGCTGGTGGAGATGTCTTTCATGCCATTGAACACATGTTCAGCTGTGAGAGGTTCAGGGAGGGTGTAGGCTGCAGCGTGGAGTTCCAGAATGGCAGTGCTGGAATCAAATCAGCATTGCACACAAGTTATGATCTGCCTACTCTGCATGCTACCAGTGGACGTTAGGCGCCTGCGTGATAAACCCTTTACCATTATGGCACTTCATGTCAGAAGTGTGCATGTGCGCCATGGATGCCATTTTGGAACTTTAAGGGGCCTCATAGCGGCCAAATTGTGCCCGCAATGTCTTTGTGACTTTAGTTGTGGCTGTTCAAGTGCTGTATCAGGTAGTAAATCTGATTGGAGAGATTCAAACAGTGATTGGGAGGCAAGAACACGTGCAAGAACCTTGGAGAGGAGAGAGGTTGAAAATCTGACAATGTTCAGGCAAGATTGCTCTTTAAAACATTTGGTACTAAATACACGAGGTGCATTTCAGAGCATGCATGAACCTCTGGCTACAACCCGTAGGTAAGCTATTAAGTTAATAATAAAAACAATTTAAAAAAACCTAAAATTTCGATGAAAGGAAATACCATCTGTCACCTTTCAGGTATTAAATGCATAATAATATATCATAACATTATGAGTCTTATAAGAAAGGAACGAGCTACCAATGAAATGGATGATTTAGCTCTACATCTACCACACTGATTACTAGCTCTTTATTTTACATCATCCATCTAGAGAGAGAATATCTTCTTTTTCTTACACAGTTGATCCCCTGTCAATAGTTTTCTTTCATTGGCATCTGGGATTGGCCAGGATACAAAGGTCAAGTATACTTTTATTAAAATGCTTCCAATGGTTCATTGGCGATGTGTGGGGTCGGGGATACAGCTTAACACCTTCCATCTTATCAAGAGGTTAGTTTCTCAAATAGGCAATATTCTAGAGTTGCTGAATTTTAAAACCTAAAACAATTACTGGTGGGGGAGGTGCGCCCATTTCAAATAATAAATGAAATAAATGCAGTTATCCCGATTTTGATAGAACAGTAATTAAACCATATTGGAAGTAACATAATTCCATGTACAAATATTTGGATAATTTAAATCTTTAATCCTATAGTTTATTTAATTGTTCAGTTCAAGTGAAATGGGTAAAAGAGAACATTGCTTCCTTGTAAATTATCTTTTATGTAATACTGTTGATTCCATGGTTTTTATTGGCTGGAATTTTGTGGTAAAAATAACGATGAGGCTATCGGCGCTCACCATTATTACTATAAGTTGGACAGCAACTTTCAGCAATAGCACATGTGCAGTTAAACGCGGAAATCAGGAAATTGCTGTCTGAGTTACCCTGTTCCTCCAGAAGCTTTGCTATATCAGTATCTCACTGAGAGACCCGGCATCAAAACACTTGGAAGGGCATGATGTTGCAGTACTTACATGATAGACACACACTAAGCTCACCAGAAAAAGTTAGGGCTTGTCCATTCCAGTGTAAGTGAACTTTTAACGGTATGATAAGTCTTAATTATTGCCAAACACCCTCTCTGGCACAGAAAATTAACTTTTACAAGTGTGGATTCTCATTCCTTCAGTACTCTCTCAATACTCTCTTAATACTGCACTGAAATGTTAGCTTAGATTATGTGCTCCAACCCAAAATTCCCACACAGAGTTAAAATCGTGAACTGAATATATATCAACCATATCAGGGACTTTACCCCAACCATTTAATTACCTGAAGGAGGGTTTTGAAATAAATCTTTCCAGATCGCCAAAGGTAATCAAGCAAAACTTCAAAATATTCTTCTATTGCTACACCTCAACTGTTCAACCTTGGCCTGCTGTCCTCCACAGAATATCATTTCATATATCAATACAAGACACATGTCACACCAGTCAATTATTCAATTTAAAATCAGTAGGTTAACTGCATTATATGGCAGTAACAATAATAAATGGAGTGAAGCTGCCCTAACGCATTTCAAGCAAGATCCTCACAGCCAGAAAGAGAGAAAAGATTCACAGTTTCTCACTCTGGGCTGATTTGCACATCAGGTCCTGGGGTGAAAGGACAGTGTGCTAAGCCACTGCACCACCCAGTCCTGCAACAACATAAAACTGTCGATGGTGCTGAAATTTAATAAGGTTACAGAACTGCTGTGTTGAATTAAAAATGCATATAAATGTGATGATTCATGAGTTTGTTGTTCATTTAATAAATGAGTGAAGTGTTTGTTTTAATGCTTGCATGTGGTTTTATTATTTGGAACAGATGGTATATTGATTTTATTAATGAAAAACATAATTAAGGATGGGAAGGCTGCAGTTCAAATTTCACTTTGTACCTTTGCTGAAGTTAGCAAAGTTCTGCACAGCTTGCCACTGAACTATCCCAACTATAAAACACCAGAACTCTCTTTTGAAGAAAGCATTTATTTCAGATCCTTTGCACAGTTAGAACATTTTAAGAGTTGTTTCACCATAAGTCACTCTTTAGAAACAAAAAGTATACTAATTGTTATAATAATTGTCCTTGTAAAAGTATAAATTTCAATGTCAGAGGACAGAATTCACTTTACTATCCATGAGGAAATATCAAAAAGAGACAGTCCCTTTGTTCCTGAAATATGATGCCAGAGATTATCGTAGATGTATCGTTATGTGCGAATCTGTGTTTCACAGCATGCTCCGGTGAACTAATTTAAATATAAAATGATTTCCTGTACTAGCTATAAATGTTTAGCTTTTTTCCAAGCATACTTATTTGTTATTATAATATCAGACTAATGTATTTGTTAATCATAGAATGATACACCACAGAGGATGCCATTGTACCTGTGCTGGTCTTTGAAACAGCTATCCAATTAGTCCCACTCCCCCCTTTTTCCCCACAGCCCTGATTTTTTTTTCCCTTTTTAAAGTTTTTATCCAATTCCTTTTGAAAGTTACTATTGAATCAGCTTCCACCGCCCTTTCAGGCAGTGCATTCCAGATGATAACAAGTCGCAACATTTAACATTTTATTCTCACCTCCAATGTTCCCGTTAATTTGCGCGGCCATGCAGCGCTCTGCAGTTCCCGAGCAACTGGCTCACCGGCTTTGAAATAGGAAAAACTCTGCACGCACGGTATTTTGAATAAAAAAATAAAAATTAACGGGAACATTGTTCACCTCCCCTCCGGTTCTTTTGCTAATTATCTTCAATCTGTGACCTCTGGTTATCGACCCTGCTGCCAGTGGGATCAGTTTCTCCTGAACTAATCTATCCAAACCCCTCATAATTTTGAACACATCTATTAAGTATCCCCTAAGCTTCGGTGAGGAGAACATTCCCAGCTTCTTTCATCTTCCATCTCTCCACATAACTGAAGTTTCTCATTGAGTACCATAAAGAGTACTTAACAAAATTAAACCACCGACTCCGGTGAATCGGCTGATTAAACCAGTGTGTAGCTGAGCCAAATAGACCAGGGCAATACCCAAGCCTCAGTCACTTCCCGCGCTGAGTTTGATGATCTCAACCAAGATTTGTGGGAGGGAAGCTACAGTTGACCTCAGCAGCCCTGGCATAAGGAAGTAAAAAAAACTTGTTTGGGCTGCTGATCCAGATTGTTATCCAATGAGCCTGGCCAAAAGTGCTTTTTGTCAGCTGTGGCTCAGTGGGAAGCACACTCATCTCTGAGTCAGAAGGTTGTGATGTCATAGTCCCACTCCAGGAACTTGAGCACAAAAATCTAGGCTGACACTCCAGTTCAGTGCTGAGGGAGTGCTGCACTGTCGGAGGTGCTGTCTTTCAGATGAGATGTTAAAACCGATGCCTGGTCTGCCCTCTCAAGTGGGCATAACAGATCCCAGGGTACTATTTCGAAAAAGAGCAGGGGAGTTATCCCAGTGTACTGGCGAATATATATCCCTCAATCAACATAACAAAAAACAGAATATCAAGTCACTATCACATTACTGTTTGTGGGAGCTTGCTTGTGCACAAGTTGGCTGCCGCGTTTCCCACATTACAACAGTGACTACACTCCAAAAGTACTTCATTGGCAGTAAAGTGCTTTGAGATGTCCGGTGGTCAAGAAAGGCACTATGTAAATGCAAGTCTTTCTTTCTTTATGTGTGGGCAGGTTGATCAGCAGTGATCCCACCCTCTTACGAAAGGCAAGATTCTGGAGAGAAACTGATGCATATCTCGCCAAGGAACCCACAGCGTTGGGAGAGGAGGGTGAAACAAATGATTTCAATTGAAACAGGGAGGATTAAAGAACAAAATTAAACTATTTGCTCAGTGGTATTGTAAACTGTAAGAGGAGTTGATGGTGGTAGAAGTTCCAATATTGAAAACTTACCAACATTTTGCTCATTAATATGTATTATTTACAAAAAAATCTGACTTAATTGGAGTATTACTCCTGGTGCCTGCCGGTGCGGCCATTTTGAATGTGTTATGTATGTAAACATTGTAACTGTGCAAGACATGCCACCAGACAGTGCAACTGTTGGAGGCCCAAGGGTCACCTACACTAATCGTGCAAGGGAGTATAAAAGGTTGTCTGTCATGCTGCTTATGCACTCTGGAGTTGTATTAAAGAGACTAAGGTCACATCAGTTTAAACTCACAGTACTCAGTCTTGTAGAGTTCTTCCATACTTACCAATTGACGATGAGTAACAGATTATGAACTATCATGCGGTCATGGCTGCCGTTGGTATTTTAGAGAGATTTGTAGAGGGTGATGATTGGGATGCCTTCATTGAGCGTCACGACCAGTACTTCATGGCCAATGAGCTGGATGGGAACAATAAAGTGATCAAGCGCAGGGCGATTCTCCTCACCGTGTGTTGGTCCACAATATACAGCCTCATCAAGAATCTGCTAAGACCGGAGAAACCAGCGGAGAAGACATATACAGAGTTGTGTACGCTGGTTCGGAACCACCTCAAGCCGAAGGAGAGCGTCTTAATGGCCAGGTATCGCTTCTACATGTACCACCGCTTCGAGGGCCAGGACATGGCGCGTTATGTCGTTGACCTGAGACGCCTTGCGGGAACTTGCGAATTTGCTGGATTTTTGGGGGAAATGCTGCGGGACCTTTTTGTGCTTGGCATCGGCCACGAGGTCATTCTTCGCAAGCTGCTGTCCGCCGAATCTCTAGACCTGAGCAAGGCCAGGCATTCATATCCACGAGCGATAATACTAGACAGATATCTTCCCAGCATCGAAGCTCACCGGCAAGTATTGTGCATAAAATAATGACACTAGCAGGCAGAATTGCATATGGCAGGGCCTACACATCTGCAGCTGCAAGACCTAGGATAACTCAGAGTCCGCCATCAGGCGTGAATGCAAATCCATTAGCACCATGTTGGCGCTGCGGGGGTAATCATCGAGCCCATCAATGTCGATTCAAGCACTACATGTGCAAAGGCTGCGAAACAATGGGGCGCCTCCAGCGAATGTGCAAGAGTGCTGCGACTGTGGCAGAGTCGGCAGGGGATGATCGATCCGGCGCTGAACAAACAAGAGAGGCAACTCAACCCGGGGAAGAAGTGTATGGGGTACACACCTTCACCACCAAGAGACCTCTTATCATGCTGAAAGTCAAATTGAACGGCATTCCAGTATCAATGGAGTTGGACAAAGGGGCGAGTCAGTCAATTATGAGCCAGAAGGCTTTTGAGAAACTGTGGGGCAACAAGGCACAAAGGTCCAAACTGAGCCCGATTCAGACAAAGCTGCGCATCTACGCCAAAGAGCTCATACCAGTCACTAGCAGTGCGGCAGTTAAGGTATCATACGATGGAGCTGTGCATGATTTATCACTGTGCATTGTATCAGGCGATGGCCCAACGCTATTCAGCAGAAGCTGGTTGGGAAAGATTCGATGGAACTGGGATGACATCAAAGCACTATCTTCAATGGGTGATGCCTTGTGCGCCCAAATGCTAAGCAAGTTTCCATTGATAATTGAACCAGGCATCGGCAACTTCACAGGCGCCAAGGTGCAGATCCATCTAGTCCCCAATGCAAGGCCCGTCCATCAAAAGGCTCGAGCGGTTCCATATATGATGAGGGAGAAAGTCGAGATCGAACTGGACAGACTTCAATGAGAGGGAATCATATCACCAGTCGAGTTCAACGAGTGGGCCAGTCCGATTGTTCTGGTGTTGAAAAGCGATAGCACGATCAGAATCTGCAGAGACTACAAGATAACGAACAACCGAGTCTCGTTACAAGACCAGTACCCGCTACCCAAGGCGGATGACCTATTCGCAACATTAGGGGGGGGAAGTCGTTCACCAAGTTGGACCTAACCTCAGCCTACGTGACACAGGAGCTGGCTGAATCTTCAAAATGATTGACATGCATCAACACGCATAAAGGACTGTTCATATACCACAGGTGCCCTTTTGGGATTCGCTCGGCTGCTGCCTGTTTATTCCCGCATCCAATGGTCAAGCGCAATGGGCAGTCCAAACTATCAAGCAGTGCTTGAAATGCGTGATGGAAGGCTCCTTGTAGGCTCGCTTATCTTGGGTTCTGCTCAGCTACCAGACGCGATTCCACTGGCTCACTGGGGTTCCCCCTACAGAATTGTTAATGAAGAAAGCACTCAAAACCAGGCTCTCCCTAGTCCAACCGGATCTAAATGATCACCTGGAAACCCGGCGTCACCGGCAAAACATGTACCATGATCACGCGGCTGTATCACGTGACATTGATGTTAATGACACTGTGTTTGTCCTTAATTACGGTCTTGGTCCTAAATGGGTCACTGGCACTGTCTTGGCTAAGGAGGGGAACAGAGTGTTTATAGTCAAACTATTGAATGGACAAACGTGCAGAAAGCATTTGGATCAGACCAAACTGCGGTTCACCGACAACCAGGAACAACCTGAAGAGGACATCACCATCATCGATCCACCAACACACACCCAACCAGCAATCGACCTCACTGTCAATCAAGAGGATGAACCCACCATTCCCAACAGTCCTGTCAGACCAGTTCCGCCGCAGTGCAGCAATGGTCCGACCAACTCACCCATGCCAGAGTTTGAACTCAGACGATCAACCAGGGAGTGTGGGGCTCTGGATCGTCTCAACTTGTAAAACATTTATATCAAAGACTTTGGGGGAGGGGAGTGATGTTATGTATGTAAACATTGTAACTATATTAGACTTGCCACCAGAGGGCGCAACTGTTGGAGGCCCAAGGGTCAACTGCACACCTCGTGCAAGGGAGTATAAAACATTGTCTGCCATGCTGCTTATGCACTCTGGAATTGTATTAAAGAAACTAAGGTCACATTAGTTTTAGCTCACAGTACTCAGTCTTGTGGAGTTCTTCCATACTTAACAGAATGCATGTGGGTTGGTGAAGCAATATTTATGCTGACATTTGGTACAAAGATAAAGGCCATGATTTTGCTAACCTTGGCAGGTCTTGGCAGGCAGCATCAGTGGCAGGTCCTGTCCCCATGACTGGCTCCATTCTATTGTCTGAAATGAATTTCCCTTGTTTAGGCTTGTTAAGTCCACCCAGCGCGTTTACCGGCCAATTAGAGGAAGCGGATCTGGTGACATCATTTGATGACGCGTCATCAGCTGGTTTTCTTAAAGGGACCATGGCCAAATTTGTTTTGACATTTGTGCTGTCAGTTTTCTACAGCATTGAGGTGCTGCAAACACAGACAATTACTGCACATAGGCAGAGGGCTGCACCCAGGCTCTCCCATGACTTCCTCCATATCCACTGTGGAGGTAGTCACAGCATGTAGGGAAGTCCTCTTCCTTTCCCATGAGCAGACGAGACCTCCTCAGGAGATCAATGCAGCCTGGTTGCACCTTGCAGAGGAGGGCACAAGCATGGATGTGGTCAGGAGGATCTGAGTGCAGTGCCCTAAACCTTTCAATGATAGTCCTGACCCGCTGTGAAAAAAAACACTTTTCCACCCAACTCGCCATCGATCATGCAAATTCTGGCCAAAATGTGACTAATTTTCTAGTAAGTTAGCAGTCAATCTTACGGGCACAAAAAATCCAGTTTTGAAAATCAATGCATTGACTGAACATTGTTGGATAGAAATTATACCTCGTTGAATAACCATATTGGGTCGGATGATTTTTCAGGCATCCCTGACTGCATGTCAAACAGGCACTTGGCCCTTACATATGTAAATAAGGGATTTAACGCTGGTTTTAGGCCCCCTCAATATTGCAGAACTCGGGCCTGTTGCTCTTGGGATTCTTAGGCAGTTGCTGGACTGTTGCCACCCAAAAATGTGTTCTAAAAGGAAAAATACAAATAAAAGATTGCTGTGAAGCTAGGAGCAGCATGGCTTGTCCTCAGACACCACAGTCTACCAATAGACACTGCCTTCCCCATTGCCGCTTCCTGGGATGTGGGCATCGCTGGCAAGGCCGGCAATTATTGTACATCACTAATTGCCCTTGAGAAGGTGGTGGTGAGCCGCCTTCTTGAACCGCTGCACTATTCTTCTTTGGAACAGTTTGGTAGCCTATTTCAGAGGGCGGTTAAGAGTCAACCACATTGCAGGTTTTCATACTTACCGCTGCTGGCAGGGCTGCAACAACAGGTTTGACCCTGCCAGTATTCTGGGCATTGCGTATGGGTCGGGAGAGAAAAGAGAGCCAAAAGTCCGATGGTAACGCAATCCACGGCGTTGCACGTCGGTACTCCTCTCCCTGGCGGTACGTCCCATCGCCACCGCAAACAACGAGCCGAGGATCCCGCCTGGGCTTTGCAACTGGGTTTTCGCCGCGGAGGGTCAAATCGCGGCGAAAACCCGTTCGCAAACTTCTCAACAATCCGGCCCTTTAGTTACATACTAACATTGACCTTGTTTATACTCTAGCAGGAAAAAAAGGAGTACAGGGAGACTTGTCTGACCTCATCCTTCAAATCTGCCCATCCTACCTCGATAGTGCAGGCAATTGTCCATTTTTACTGAAATTTATATATTTTTCTGCTTCTAGTTCAATCAAAGAGGAGAATTGACATTATAACACTAGCAGTAACTGATTAGGTCAGTGAATGGGTCAAAACACACTTTATGAACATTGTCAAAACTCAAAGAGCTTGAAAAGACCCTGTGTAACAATTACCATACAATTATTCACACAGCATAATTTCAAGGCCGAGATGATAAAATGCAATCTTTAATAGTTGTCAACATATCAGCAATTCTGAAAAGATCAATAGAAACAACAAAATGTGTATAGAATGCACGAACAATTGTAACAAAGATGTAATTCAATCAAATGGTTTTTATGAGATCACAATAATTCTGATATTGAATTATAGCTTTTAACACTCCACAGTCACAATTGGCTATAATACAAGAATAGATATATTAAAGTAACATATTAAAAATCAAGTGCACTTGATTTCCTGTTGTCATATGTTTGTCACACTCTTCCTCCTTTTCCCCTCTCGTCCCCTTTCTTTTTCCTCCTCGTCCCTTCTTCCTCTTTTTCCTTCTCCTGTTTATTTATCTTATTCTTGTTCCCCTTCTTCTTTCTCCCCTCCCTTCTTCCTTCCCCCTATTGATCCTGGCCTGCCTCCTCACTTTGTCTCCCAGCTCTCCCTATTGCCTTCACCTCTCCCTACACCTGTTCCACAATGTCTTCATCTTCAACAGCCCTCCCCTTCCTCCTTCCCACAAATACTGACTCCCTCTTCACCTCCCCTAAACTTCTGTTCCCCTTTCTTCTCTCTGCACCTTGCTCTTCTGTCCTCCGCCATTGCAGTCACCACTCAGCCTTAATCCCACTGTTCACTATCCAATATCCGATTGACCACTTGTGAACAAATCAAAAGTTGCAAAAACTACTATTGAGTAACCAACATGATAGCGAGTCCTCAAAATCCTGATTGTTTTGCCAAAGCTATGATTCAAAAAACAGAAATCAAGTGATTCCAATAATCTTGTCCCATTATTTTTCAGCAACTATTTTTCTTCACTTAGATCTAGACATACAGAAATAACATTAAAGATAACAATTTTAAGAAAAAAGGTCAGCTATAAAATGTATTATTTGATGCTAGAAATGCCTTTAACAAGTTCCCTCCAACATAGATCTGCTTTACTGTCTGGAGCCGAGGGTCGAGTTGGAAATTCTACCTCAGGATTGAGTGCCAGAAGTCTCCAGCTACTGTGGACAAATTCAGCGTGTATGGGAGATATACATCATAGGAGTTGTAAATGTTCCTAGCCTCTTGTTGAACTACAATGTTTATGGAGGGCTGCAACAGCCAGTGTCACATGAGACCCAGGCTGAAAATCAAACTGAGGGTACATGGTGAACATCCACTGTCACCCCGATCCTCCAACCCTGCCACCAAAGAAAATAGGTATTTTCTCTGCATTTTATATAAATTATGTGGTTAAATAAAATTGAGCTATCAGTGTTGTTTGGGATAAGATTGTTTTTGTGTCATTGTAGGGAATTGATGTTTCCATTGGGAATATAGGGAATATTTATGAGGTGCCTTGATGCTGACCTTGTACTTTGCTACTGGAATCAGTCAGCCAGGCCCAGATAATGCTAAATGACCATCTGTTCAGAAACTGGTCTTTGGAGAACTTGGCTCCTTGGTACAGAACTTACTTCAGCAAATTGTATAAATCCACAGTAGGATGTAAGTGGCGAAACAAATATGTTTCATGATCATGTCAATAACTGAGAAAAAGAATGAAGGTTTTCTAAAGGGAGAAGCAATTAAATATGGTACTAGCAGCTCAAGCAAATACTTGCAGCACACTAATTCCTCTTCACTGACCAGTAACTGTCAGGGAGCTCACATCACGCTAATGCACAGAACAGTAAAACTGCACTTTCCTGCAAGTACAGGGTATTGTAACATTTTTGCTATAACATGCACTCTGTATGAAACTATATCCTAAGATGTAAACGTATTGTATAAAATTAAAAAACAGATAATACACATCCAATGTGAAAGAGAGAGAGAACGAACAATGAAGGCTTGGAATATCTGCTCAATATTGTGGCCCAATTCGTCCGAAATCGGCATAACTTGGGCAGTAGCTTGCGCAGTTTTAAGCGCAATTTGCAATCGCGCAACTCAAATTTCCGTGATATTTTGCGCGAGTTTAAAAATATTGCACCAGAAACAGGCCCCGTCCACAAAACTGGCTATGCCCATAGGGTGAATTAAGCAGCATTGAGAGTTTCTGCCAATTGTGCTCGTTTGTGGGTCTTCAAGGAGGTTCCAAAAATTAAGCTGGTTCTTTTGGGCGCAAGGACACTAATAGATATATTTTTAAAGTGATTTTTGTCTTAATTTATCAAGAAACTGACTAATGTACCCTAATATAAATGGAAAATAGTTACATTTTTTTTTTAAGTGAATTTCAATTTAAAATCGGATTACTAAGGGATGATTGACACTGTGATTAAAAATGCTTATCTCTTGTGAGAGACGTATTTTTAGATGTTTTAATCAAACTTCACCAAATTATCACTTTTAAACATATGAAGAAATTATATTTTAAAGCAGAATTTTAAAATAAATTATCTTTTAAAAGGCTGCCAGATTGCGCTGGTTCAGGGCAGATTTTGTGTTCAGCAAAATGCAAGTAGGTTTGAGCGGGAACTCAGAGAAAAAAAATCACTTTTCAGTACGGATGCAATTTTGAGCGCAATTTGCGTTAGAATCAACAATTGCGCCAAAACCGGAAACTCTACCTCAAATAAATAACTGAGAATGAGAGATTTTTGGAAGGAAATAAACTTTTTTTGTAAAGTTAATAGTTTTATAAATATTACATCTCTGAGTCGAGCACTCAGTACAATGGACTGAATTTGTATTAAGAATAACAGTGAGGCTATTAATTGTTATTAAAGAGTGAGTGAGATGGAGCATTGCAGCGAGAAAGATTGAGACGAGCATTGGTCTCCAGGCTAGATCCAAGGTTGTTCCATCCTCTGTCATTGAACAACAGTACGCGGATTACGCTTGCGTCTGTGCCCATTCAGAGGCTGAACTCCAAGCCATCGTTAAAATCGTCATTGAGGTTTACGAAAACATGGGCCTTACACTAAATATCCGTAAGACCAAGGGCCGCCACCAACCTGACCCCACCACACAGCACTGCCCCCCCGGTCATCAAAATCCACAGCGCGGCCTTGGACAATGTGGACCACATTCCATACCTCAGGAGCCTACTATCAGCAAGGGCAGACATCGACGACGAGGTCCAACACTGCCTCCAGTGTGCCAGTGCAGCCTTCGGTCACCCGAGAAAATGAGCGTTTGAAGACCAGGACATCAAATCTGGCACTAAGCTTATGGTCTACAAGGTAGTAGTGATACCCGCCCTCCTATATGGCTCAGAGATGTGGACCATAGGCAGTAGACACCTCAAAGCACTGGAGAAATACCACCAGCTCTGCCTCCACAAGATCCTGAAAATCCACTGGGAGGCTAAGACGCAACAATGTCATTGTTCTCGATCAGGCCAATATCCCCAGCATCGAAGCACTGACCACACTCTACCAGCTCCATTGGGCAGGCCACATCGTTCACATGCCTGACACGAGGCTCCCAAAGCAAGCACTCTACTCAGAACTCCTATAGAGCAATCGAGCCCCAGGTGGGCAGAGAAAACGTTTCAAGGACACTCTCAAAGCCTCGTTGAATAAGTGCAACATCCCCACCAGCACTTGGAATCCCTGGCCCAAGACCGCCCTAAGTGGAGGAAGAGCATCTGGGAGGGCGCTGAACACCTCGATTCTCGTCGCCGAGAGCATGCAGAAATCAAGCGCAGACAGCGGAAGGGGCGTGCAGCAAACCAGACTCCCCACCCACACTTTCCTTGAACGACTGTCTGTCCCATCTGTTATAGAATCTGTAATTCCCATATTAGATGTACAGTTACCTGAGAACTCACTTTTAGAGTGGAAGTAAGTCTTCCTCAATTTCGAGGGACTGCTTATGATGATGATGATGAAAGAATAAAAGGGTAAATCGGACAGTAACCACCCTTGCACACACATGCGCAGTTAGACGCAGGATTCAGGAAGTTGCTGTCTGAGTTGCCCTGCTCCTCCACAAGTTTCGCTACATCGGTACCTCGCCGAGATACTCGGCATTCACACACATGCAGGGCATAAAGTTTTGATACTTACCCACTTGATACTCACTAAGCACGCCAGAAAAGGTTAAGGCTTGTCCATTCAAATGTAGGTGAATTTTTAACGGCATGATTAATCTTAATTACTGCCAAACAACCTCTCTGGTACTGAAAAATTTACTTTCACAAGTGTGGCGTCTCATTCCTTCAAAGTTGAATTATTGTTGGAGATTTTTTTAAAAAAATTAAAGTTTTTTTTTACTATTTCATTCTCTCTCTTTTATCTCTCTTAATCCCACCTTTCCCTCTCTTTATTTTGCTTTCTGCACATAATTTTACATTGAATTAAATATTGAAATAAATTATGCTTTTTTGGTGTGATGTCTTTGGAGCTTTCAACTTTAGAGGAGATTTAGAGGTTTTATTTAATTTGCTCATGGGATGTGGGTGACACTGTCAAGGCTGCATTTATTGTCCTCCCTTAGCTGCCCTGATGTGGTGATGGTGGCAAGCTGCGAATTCCAAGATTTTGACGCGCGAGGGATCACTGATATACATGTCCAAATACGGATGATGGGTGACTTGGGGGTGATGGCATTCCCATGATATTACTATCGTCCTTTTTTGTTGGTCGAGGTCTTGGGGGTGGAACGCCTTGCAAGTTGCTGCAATACTGTAGATAATGCACTGCAACAAAGTGCGCTGGTAGTGGAGGGGCTGCATATTGAGTCAGGTGGCAGGGTAGCAATCAAGCAACATCCAGAGAGTCGTATGATCAAAAAGAGCAAGATCAGTTACAAAATCTTTATTTGCGGTGAAATAGGATGCATTTTTAAACTAAAATGCGTGCGCCTTGTTCAGTTGGAGTGACAGTAAAGGTGACTCCGTGTCAACATAACAAAAATAGCACTCAACTCTTCCCGAGCTGAAGATAGTTTTGCTAAACATTTCTGTAAAGGCAATCCTCTCTGATATATATATATACATTATATTTAAAGTCATTCTGCTCAATCAGCTTTTAGTAATACTGCCAATGAGTACAGCTAATGTTAATTATCAATGTTATTGTCAGAATTGCAAAATTGTATTCACGTGAATAGACATGCTTTATCAAGGAACTGTACTCTGATTTTGTTTTATATATTAGGTGGGATAATAACAAGTCGCCATTGGATTAATTATAATAAAGACAAACAGCTCTTGAATTTGACCCTGATAATTATACTCAGGTACCAATGGGCGAGTGATGATTAACTCAACAGTTGAACTTCCGTGTACAGGGGCAATGGCACGAAGAGACAAATCTGCAGGTACTATAAAATTATAAAAGAAAATGATGCACATCCACAGTGGCAGATATAGCAGGCAGGAAGAATGTATGCGAAGCCTTGTTGCTTAGGACTATGATTTTATATAGATTTTTTGAATTTATAAAGAATGCTGAAGTGCAGCTAATACAGCATTTATGCTCTAGCACAAGTATGCACGTTTAGCTCAAGCATAAACAACTGAGGTTTGGTCTTCTCATAATACTGTGGAGGAGTAAGCTTGAGTTTTCCAGAGAGTGTATTTTGGGATCGAGTGGGCTGTTCTCATCAAGTTCTCTGGTCTATATGGTTTTGGCTATATGTAGTGCAGGAGGTTTTGTCTGCAGCCTACTGAAACATGATCATTGGGTGGATATGGGTTTTATAGCCTTTAAATTCACCCATCGTGAGGAGTGGGGCAAGGGCAGCCACCTTCCACTAAATCCAAAACCAGATAGGGGGCTGGGATTATTAATAGGAAGTCCATAGTACACTCTGAACAGCTAGTCTTGCTGTTAATCGTATAAAATCGTGGGGGGAGAAATTCGGTCGCACCTCATTTGGGGCAGTAACCCAGGCGGAGCGGTAATTTAAGCGCCTTAAAAATGTTTGCGCCCTGCTCCCAGAAATTTGTCAGAATTGGGCGAGTTGCTGACAGGTGCAATAAATATCAGCCATTGCACACCAGAGCTGGGGGGGCAATAATAAAAGTTTGATCGGTAAATTTGGTGGACCCATTGCGCATGTGCGGAACTCCAAGTCAGATCCCGACAACTGCCGAGTCTTAAAGGCACGGCATAGTAATGCACCCATTAAAGTTTTCAAAAATCACTTGTTTTCAACCTGTACTGTTATGTCTGTCTGCTGCTGCAAAGTCGGAGGGTCACACATTGTGCTCGATATAAACGTTGCACTGACTGTGACCTCCGATGGAAGCGCTTCTGCATCCCTTTAAATAGCCACCAGTTAACAACTCTGCAAGCCTGTGCGGATTGTTCTTGGTGGCCAATCAGAGTGATCATCATGATCAGAGTGATTGTCAGCAGCCAGGCGCTACTGGTTTGCGCCCCTGATTTTTCGGTTGGGGTGCTAAACGCAGCGCTCCCGGTCGGTAACCTCTTGCGCTCCCATTAACGCTCCCTCTGGCCAGTAACTACGGCATAAGACAACTGAAAATCCAGCCCCTGGTGTTATCTACTCTTCCCCCAACCCTACAAGTAAAAAAATGTTCTATGAGTCAGGAAAGGGTCCAAAATGTTTTGTAAATCATGTCAAACATGATATTAGATCTAATTTTATATTGTTGACTCTAAATACAGCTGCTATACTAGTAAGCAGGGCAATAATTTAGTTGCTTTTTTTCATTAAGTATGAAAATATGTAACGGAAAAATACTCATTGAAACACCTGAGGTCACTTGCTGATGCACAGTGATTGCTACTTGCATTGTCTGAGGAATTGCTACATACAGCTAACATTACGTGGCTTTCCTTTCAGTGAAGGCAACTTTGGGATCATAAAAGGTGCATTCAGGACTGCTTGAAGATGTACGCTGAGCATGTCTGTGAGGGGAAAGTGGGAGCTGAGCATGGCCAAACACAGTCGTGATATCACATGGCTTGGAAAATGAAATGAAAACTGGCCCATCACTGGACATTTGGGGCCAAGTTTCAGCCTGAGTTGCTCCTGTTTTTTTGGAGCAACTGGTTTAGAATGGATTATCTTAGAAATTTGAATTCTCGGCATTTAGTTTGCTCCAGTTCTAGTCAGTTAGAACAGTTTCACTTTGAAACAGAATTTCTTTTTTCAAAAGGGGATGTGTCCGGCCACTTACGCCTGTTTTCAAAGTTTAGGCAGTGAAAACTTACTCCAAACTAACTTAGAATGGAGTAAGTGAAGATTTTTGTATGTTCGAAAAAACCTTCTCTACACTTTAGAAAATCAGGCGTAGGTTACAAATCAGGCGTAGGGAATGGGGGGGGGGGTTTAAAGGGAAGTTTACAAACATTAAACACTTCAGTTTTACAAATAAAGAGTCATCATCAATAATAAATGATAAATACATCAATAAATCAACCAATAAATCAATCAAAAAAAATTAATAAAAAATTAAAAAAATTTAAAAAATCAATAAATAAAACATTTTCTACTTACCGACTGCAGCACTGGGAATCCTCCAACAGCATGCTAGGACGGTCCCCCCAGTGTGTCTCTGTCTGTCTGTCTGTCTGTGTGTGTCTCTGACTCTCTGTCTGTCAGTGTCTGTGTTTCTGACAGCGAGGGGAGGGAGAGGAGGGGGGTGGGAGGGAGAGGGGGAGGGGGAGAAGGGAGGTGAGAGGGAGAGGGGGAGGGGGAGAAGGGAGGTGGGAGGGAGAGGGGGAGGGGGAGAACGGAGGTGGGGGAGGGGAGAAGGGAGGTGGGGGGAGAAGGGGGTGGGGGGGAGGGGGAGAAGGGGGGAGAGGGGGAGAGGATGTAGGGAGGGAAGGAGAGAGGATGTAGGGAGGGAGGGAGGGAAGGAGAGAGGAGGGAGGGACGAAGAGAGAAGGGAGGGAGGGAGAGAAGGAGAGAGGGAGGGAGGGACGGAAGGAGATAGCTGGGAGGGAAGGAGAGAGGAGGGAGGGAGAGAGGGAGGGAAGGAGAGAGGAGGGAGGGAAGGAAGAAGAGAGGAGGGAGAGAGGGAGGGAAGAAGAGAGGAGGGAGGGAGGGAGGGAAAGAGAGAGGAGGGAGGGAGGGAAGGAGAGAGGAGGGAGGGAGGGAGTGAAGGAGAGAGGAGGGAAGGAGCGAGGAGGGAAGGAGGGAGGGAAGGAGAGGGGAGGGAAGGAGAGAGGAGGGAGGGAGGGAGGGAATGAGGGGGGAGGGAGGGAGGGAAGGAGAGAGGAGGGAGGGAAGGAGAGAGGAGGGAAGGAGAGAGGAGGGAGGGGGGAGGAAGGGAAGGAGAGAGTGGGGGGGAGGGAGAGAAAGAGGCTGAACGGCCGGGCCCAAGACCTCGGGCTGGATTTACAGGTAGGTGGCGGCAGGTCTCGGGGGGGGGGGGCGCGGAGGTCCGGGGGGGGGGCGGGGGGGAAAGAGTCGTGGAGGTCGGGGGGGGGAGAGAGAGTCGTGGAGGTCGGGTGGGAGGGGGAGAGAGAGTCGGGGAGGTCCAGGGGGGGGGGAGCGAGCATCGGGTCGGGTGGCAGGAGCCTTATTCACGCAGCCTCAGTGAGGGCATTCGGCCAGGGCTAGGGGCTGCGTGCTTCGGGCCCCTCCCACAGTTTTGGGCGCCTAGAGCTACTGCACATGCGTGCCCACTGTAGCGCGCATGTGCAGAGGTCCCGGCTCCGCCCCCACCAGCTCGTGCTGCTCTACGCCCAGCTGCAGAAGACCTGCAGGGAGCCAGAGAATAGGTAAGTTTTTTTTAGGCGCACTTTCTGGCGGGGGGAACGGGCGTCCAGGTCCGGGCTGTGCCGTTTTAGGCGCGGCCCGAAACTTGGGCCCTTTATTACTGGTTAAAAGAAAACTAACAGCTTGCTGAAAAAAATGTCCTGCTCAGCAAAAAAGTGGACAAGTGGCAACACTTAGTGGGGCTCAAGTTTTCTTGAGTCATCCACGTATCAGCTTCTCTAGCTATCTTGATTATTTATTTTATGCAGCCTTGATGTGATGAGATAACCAATTCATAGAGCTGAAAATAACTGAAGAGGTTTTGTAATGTTTAATTAAATTTGTTAGCTGTATGCTTCAATTAACCTTGCAATGTTTACAGTCCTTAGTGTTCGGAGGACTAGTTTTAAGTAGGAAAAACATTGGTCTGATTTACATGGGAATTCTCTGTGATTGGTGGCCGTGCCTTCAGCTCCGGAACTATCTCCCTAAACCTCTGCGCCTCGCTACCTCTCTCGATCCTTCTTGAAGTTGCTCCTTAAAACCTGTCCATCTGTCCAAATATCTCCGCTGTGGCTCAATGTCAAATTTTGTTTGATATAGTTCAAGTGAAGTACCTGGAGATGTTTTTCTATGTTAAAGGTACTATATGTTGCTGATGCTGTTGTTGTTGAATGAGCACATCATCATTTTATATTGTTTTTCTCTGGTCAACTAATTAGCTAATTGTTTTGATGCATTAATCATGGCCTTGATTGTTCCTCATTATGATAATCATTTTGGGGCAAAGGCCGTGATAACTTCCAAATATTTGATGGAACCTTGGGGAAAAAATACAATCTGACATTGAAACCAGGAGACAAACAATTTTACACAAAGAAAACTCCTTAAAAGGGTGGGTATTTACATGTTGATTTGCATAATGATCTTCCATGTTAAATACATTTGCTGGAATAATCTGACAGAGTACTTTGAAGTATGGCAAATACTTGATTATCCATTGATTTTTTTTTGATGAGAAAGAGTTCACCTGAACACATGTGTGATCTGGCAAGTAAATTGAATTTTTGGTGTACCAGAGTGATAAAAATATTAATTTAACATAAAGCAATAGATTAGATAACTTGGACACATTCATTTAAAAGACCTTGAAAGGTTATGCATAAGTTGTTGACTCGGCAATATGTATGAAAGACAGTTTATGCAAATTATTAGATCAAGGCAAAGAAATATCTCACCTCAAATTTATTTAGAAAATACCCCATTAATCCAGCTTTCAGAGACATACAGCCTATACAGGCTGTAGAAGAGACTGCAGTGAAATGTGCTCCAAGACACAAGGCAATGCTGCCCTCTATCCTTCCTTTATGCTAAATAATGAGGGGCTCAATGTATCACACACAACTCTGAGAAGATCTAATATTTCTTAAGATGCATCAAAGCATTATCTTTCAATATGCATGCCCCACTTGCTTTCACTAAATGTTCATTTATATCATAATAAAAGTGTAAAGACACAGTGCGAGAAAGAGAAATGTCCAAATGAGAGACATTTGAATAGTTATCTAAAAAAAAAACCTACAATAACAGGGTTGCAACAAACTTAATTAATGTTGAAGCTGAAACAAGTGAGATGAAGATGGGTCAGCTGCTGAACAGTATTTAAGAAAATAGCAGTGTTACTTGGAATTAACTAGCTCATCATCATAGGCAGTCCCATTTCCACTCTGCAGAGGATGGTGGACTCCCAGAGAGACCGTGTGGATCCAGACCTCATGACGTGCATCATGGGCGATGTGGCAGCTTCCATTGCAGCACAAACAGAAGCAATGCAACGTCATGGTGCTGCAATGCAGACAATGGTTGGTGGCATTGAAGCTCAGACTACTCCTGTGCATTTTCAGTTGGATGTCACACATGGTCTTAGTGCTGTCGTCGCTGCTGGATCCACCACAGTTGATCGGGGATCTCTTAGTTTCACAGCAGGCCACCAACCTGTGCTCCAGCACCGGGGGAGTGGCAGTGGGTCAGTGGTACAGGAACCTGCTGTCCTCTCTCAGGATAGCAGCATTCCTGATCCCACCACTGCCACTCCACCATTGCACCTGTCGCTGCCTGTCACCCAGCCAGCATGGACTGTCGCCACCCAGGTGGTGCAGTCTGCAGCCGGGCCTTCCAGGCCCAGAGCTGATCGAGGACATCCTGCAAGACCATCTGTCTTCTCTGACCCTGACACACAGCAGCCTTACACCAGCCCTGCAGCAGCCACAGCGGACACACTGCAAAGGAGCTCCAGAATTGGTAAACCGAGGGTTAAGAGGGGATATAAGGTATTGCACAAGGATGATTCTTAAATATAATTGTTGTTTATGATACTGTTAAATGCTATGAGATAAATTTTAATTGGAATGTTGCATCCTTGCTGGTGTCTCTCATTTCAGTTTTGGGGCTGTGGTATGTAAGGGAAATTGATGTGCTGATGGGGACGTACAGAGCAACCGGGAAGTGGGCTGGAATTCACTGGAAACTAAATCTGTTGAGACGGTTGCTGACCACCTTTGCAGAATTGGGATTGACTGGCTGCCTCCTCCATTGCTGCTGTTGGTGCTCCTGCTCATCCTCGTCCTCCTCCTGGGGTGGTGGAGCCATCCCTGGTGGCAATGGCTGCGCCATCATGATGGCCAAATTGTGCAGCATGCAGCAGGTGACGACAAAAAGGGACACCCTCTCAGCCGAGTACTGGTGGGCTCTTCCCGAGCAGTCAAAGCAATGGAACCGTCGCTAGAGCAGTCCGATGGTAAGCTCAATGATGTTCCTGGTGGCAGCATGGCTCTCCTTGTATGAGTCCTGGGCAGGAGTGTTGCAGTTGCGGAGGAGAGTCACGAGGCAGGTGGCGAATGGATAACCATGTCTCCGAGCAGCCAACTACGAGCTTAATGTGGTGGCTGAAAGAGAACTGGCTCAGGATAAAGGCACCATGGCTGTTGCCAGGATAGCAGACATTGACAGTGAGGATTTGGCATGTGTGGTTTCACACCAGCTGCACAGTGAGTGGCACGGAATACCTCAGGACTGTGGTACGGTGCCCGCAAAGCGATGTGGGTGCAGTCAATGGTGCCCTGAACCATGGGGAAGCGCGCTATCCTGGCAAATTCATAGACAAGTTCGTGCTACTTCTGTCTGGTCATGGGGAAGGAAATGTATTCCCTTCTTTTACTGTGGATAGCGCAATGGATGACACACTGGGAGATGTTGGAGATGTCTTCTGTTGATCATCTGCTGGCATAGAAATTGAGCATGATGGTGACCTTGACTGCCACTGAGAGAGCCGCCCTCACCTTCGTCTGAGGCTCGAGGTCTGGTTGCAGGAGATGGCACAGCTGTGACCACGTCCTTGCTGAAGCACAGCCTTCAAACACACTGCTTCTCAGTGAAATTGATGTAGAAGAACTGCTGCCAGAATACCCTGGGAGGATACGGTCTCCTGTTGACAGTCCTCTTTGGTCTCATCCCTCTTTGCTATCTTTCTCCCTGCCTTTCTCTCTGCCTAAGTAGAATCCGATGATAATGTCGGAGCAGGAGGTCGAGAGCCAACACAGCCCCCATGAAACAATGTAAATTTTGTCATTTTAAATCTGCCCTCAATGAAAGTCAGGAATATTTAACAGCCGGAACACTCCTTCAACTGAAAATCTCTCAAATCTGCCAAAAAGTCTGTCTGCCTGTGTATAAGTAAGCTGCAAACAGTAATGTGCGATTAAACTTTTTCTCAAAGATAGCGCCTTTATAAACTGCTCCTCCAGCCGACTTCTGACTGAAACTCGACACTTGAAGCTGTTATTGTCAGCGCCAGTCGGCAACACTGGGGGCACGACCGAATTTAGCTTCCGAGGCTGTAACAGGTGCTGCGCAAGGTGATTACATCATCTTCGCCAAGCGCAGCTGAGCGGGTCGCTATCTGTTAGCGCCGCCGCAAAGCCTTCGTCCAATTTAGTGGGAAGCGCTGTTCTCGCTGCGCCCTGGCAAAAACTCATTTCTCCCCGTTATTGTTCCCCGGAGGTGCTAACGAGAAACGCAAAGTATCCAAATTTTGCCCCCCAAGTATTACAGCTCAATAATGAAACTCAGTTCCCAACCCATTGAAAAACATAAAAGAAAACAAAAATGAAGCTGGCCTGATTGATAAAAACTGCAACTCCTGAAGGGAGAACTGCAATAAAGTTGCATCTTTAAGGACAACGTCAGCCCAGAAGAAGTGATATAATTGAACAGAAGGAGAAAAGTCTGGGTGCAACATAATTGTTTTGATCAGAATGTGACTTTTAGAGGAAAATTATTTTCTTTTAAGCAGTATGTGAGTTTAGATTTATTTCTCGTCTGAGCAAGTACATTTTCAACTCTGAAGTTCTCTTTATTTAGTTATATTAATTTCAATCTGCTTCTCTGAGCTTGTAGTTAATGTGAAATATTCATACAGGAATCATCCCTCCTGCAGTCAGTCAAATAAACATTTATATTGTGCTGCTCAAGTTCTAATGCATTTCAAAGCACTTCACAAGAGGAAGAGGTGGACAGAGAGCAGCAGGTAAAGGAATTTTGGGGAATGGTCGAAGGCTTTTCTCTTTAGGAGGCTTTTGACGGCAAGCAGTGAGATAGAAATGCAGAATGGTTTTAGAAGCATTCCATAGGTGAGAGTGGAGTGGTTAAAGGGTCGTCCTCCAACGCTGGAAAGGAAGGCTGCAGACAAGCAGTAATCCAGGTTTACAAAGAGAAAGAAAGACTTGCATTTATATAGTGCTTTTCACGACCACCAAATGTCCCGAAGTGCTTTATAGCCAATGTAGTACTTTTTTTGAAGTGTAGTCACTTTTGTAATGTAGCAAACGCAGCAGCCAATTTACACACAGCAAGCTCCCACAAACAGCAATGTGATAATCACCAGATAATCTGTTTTTTTTTCTCGCAATGTTGATTGAGGGTTAAGTATTGGCCAGGACACCCTTTAGATTATTATTCGGTGGAGATGATTATTCGGCCACCTATTGTCGTGATTTAGCCAAACTGTTTGAGTAACATCAATTTTTATTTCCTCTTAATATTCTCCTGACTCCTCCTGCAGCAGCTGTAGCCCTCTCGTAACATGCCCACGTATTCATTCCTTGTGTGTGGCTTAGGCAGTTAGTATTAACAAGATATTTGATCTTGGAGAATGTCACAGTGGAGTGTGAACCAGGGATCACTCGACAGCAATCAGAAACAAGATCACTGGAGATTTGTCTTTTCCCCAAGCCGAGGAAAGTTATAGCAAACTCAGCAGACCAGGTTTTCAGTCTGGGGCTCTCCTGACCTGTACAGCTCAGCACAAACCCATTAAACACTGAAGAACTGGTGGCTGCTAAACTGAGTGAACTTTAGAACTCTGATTGCACCACAGGTATACTGCAGATAGCAGTCATACTGCCCCGGTACCTTGTGCTTAGTTAAGTAACAAGCACTACTTTCTTAATATTAGGAGAAAGCAGCTTTCAGTGTCTGCTTTCTTTTAACATTACAAAATAAGTTCATGAAGTGGAATGTCCAATGGATATGCCATACGAAACATTAAACTAGATGTGAATCAATCAGTTAAATTGAAAAAAATCTTAAAGTATTTATTTATGTTTGCTGTGACTAAACATCATCCAGATTTCAAAAAATGCTCACTCGACATTTCATTTGAATATTTGGCTGCCCTGGGGGCGGGAGGGGGATGAGATAATTTTACAAATAGAAACAGTTCATTTAATTTTTTCTGTCCAATAAGTGTGTTTCAAAAACATTGATCCTGAAATTTCTTGGGGTTTCTCCCAGCCTCCACCAGAGTACAGTAGGAAACCAGCAAAACCCACAGCAAGTGTCGGAGACCTAGTCTCTTCTCTATCCAGAGCTTTCCCGACTTTCATGCAAAGGGTGTGACCTCCATGTAATTTTTATATGGTAAAATAAAGCTTGATGTGTTATATGTGTGGACCTGTATTTACTCTGTACAGCCACCAGAGGGCTCATTTCCCAAAGTCCCAAGGGACCCCATAATCCCTTGAGAGCACAGGAATTTAAGAAGGCTTCACAGGTTGGAGAGGCACTCTGGAGACCTGCAATAAAAGACTAAGGTCACACTTTACTTTGAGCTCACAGTGTTCAATCTTACTCTTTCTCCATACATAACAACTGGCGACAAGATACAGATAGCGGACCCAAAGATGCAGAGAAGAGTGGGCATCCTGGAGAAATTTTCGGAGGGAGATGATTGGGAAACTTTTGTGGAGCAACTTGACCAATACTTCGTGGCCAATGAGCTAGATGGGGAAGAGAGCACTGCCAAACGAACCTCCTCACCGTCTGTGGGGCACCAACGTATGGCCTCATAAAGAATCTGCTCACTTCAGCGAACCCACAGAGAAATCGTACGGCGATTTGTGCACACTGGTCCGAGAGCATTTGAACCAGAAAGAAAGCGTTCTGATGGCGAGGTACCAGTTCTACACCTACAAAAGATCTGAAGGCCAGGAAGTGGCGAGTTATGTCGCCGAGCTAAGAAGCCTTGCAGGACATTGCGAATTTGAAGGACATTTGGAGCACATGCTCAGAGACTTTTTCGTACTTGACATTGGCCACAAAACCATACTTCGCAACTTTTGACTCCAACCTTGAGTAAGTCCATAGTGATAGCCCAGGTGTTCATAGCCACCAGTGACAATATGAAGCAAATCTCTCAGCACACAAGTGCTGCTACAAGTACTGAGAACAAAGTCGTATTGTTTTTGAATCGTAACGTACAGGGCAGGTCACACATACTTGCAGCTGCACGTCCGCAGATGTCTCAGAGTCCACCATCAAGGGTGATGAATGCAAAGCCATTAACACCTTGTTGGCGCTGCGGGGGTGATCATCCTTTCCATTCATGCCGCTTCAAAGGATACGTTTGCAAGGGCTGTGGAACAATGGGACACCTCCAACGAGTGTGCAGGCGAACTGCTAAGCCTGTTAAACCTGCAAACCATCATGTTGCAGAGGAGGATCACGATGAAACAGAGCCTCAGATAGAGGAGGCAGAGGTAAATGGGGTACACACATTCACCATGAATTGTCCCCCAATAATGCTGAATGTTGAACTAAATGGATTCCCGGTGTCAATGGAGCTGGATACGGGTGCAAGCCAGTCCATCATGGGCAAAAATACTTTCAAAAGGTTGTGCTGCAACAAGGCCTCAAGGCCAGTCTTAACTCCAATTCGCACAAAACTAAGAACTTACACAAAAGAACTGATTCCTGTAATCGGCAGTGCTACCGTCTCCTACGATGGAGCGGTGCACAAGCTACCAATCTGGGTGGTACCGGGCAATGGTCCTACGCTGCTCGGCAGGAGCTGGCTGGGAAAGATACGCTAGAACTAGGATGACATCCCGAGTGCTATCGCCCGCTGATGACACTTCGTGTGCCCAGGTCTTAAACAAATTTCCTTCGTTGTTCGAACCAGACATCGGGAAATTCCAAGGAGCAAAAGTGCAGATCCACCTAATTCCAGGGTCACGACCCATCCATCACAAGGCGAGAGCAGTACAGTACATGATGAGAGAAAGGGTAGAGATCGAGCTAGACCGGCTGCAAAGAGCGGGCATCATCTCACCGATCGAGTTCGGCGGAGTGGGCCAGTCCTATTGTCACAGTCCTCAAGGGAGACGGCACCGTCAGAATCTGTGGCGATTACAAAGTAACTATCAATCGTTTCTCCCTGCAGGACCAATACCCACTACCAAAAGCCGATGACCTCTTTGCAACGCTGGCAGAAGGAAAGACGTTCACGAAGCTGGATCTGAATTCAGCCTACATGACACAGGAACTGGAGGAATCATCGAAGGCCTTCACCTGCAGCAATACGCACAAAGGTCTTTTTGTTTATAACAGATGCCCATTTGGAATCCGATCAGCGGCGGCGATATTCCAGAGAAACATGGAAAGCTTACTGAAGTCGGTCCCGCACACCGTTGTCTTCCAGGACGACATCTTGGTCATAGGTCAAAACACAGTCGAGCAGCTGCAGAACCTGGAGGAGGTTCTTAGTCGACTCAACCGCGTGGGGCTCAGGTTAAAATGCTCAAAGTGCATTTTCCTGGCGCCTGAAGTGGAGTTCCTGGGAAGGAGAATTACGGCGGACGGCATCAGGCCCACCAACGTGAAGATGGAGGCAATCGAGAACGCACCGAGGCTACAGAACATGACGGAGCTGTGGTCGTTTCTGCGACTCTTGAACTACTTTGGTAACTTCTTACCGGGTCTTAGCACCCTGCTAGAACCACTACATGTCTTACTATGAAAAGGGGGCGAATGGTTTTGGGGCAAAAGCCAAGAAAATGCCTTTGTAAATGCAAGAAAATTGTTATGCTCAAACAAATTGCTTGTGGTGTATGATCCGTGTAAGCGTTTGGTACCAACATGTGATGCAGCGTCATATGGTGTCGGGTGTGTATTGCAACAAGCTAATGATTTTGGGAAACTGCAACCGGTTGCTTATGCATCCAGCAGTCTGTCTAAGGCCGAGAGAGCCTACAGCATGATTGAAAAAGAAGCATTAGCATGTGTCTATGGGGTAAAGAAAATGCCTCAATACCTGTTTAGGCTAAAATTCGAATTGGAAACTGACCATAAGCCAATTATATCCCTGTTTTCCGAGAGTAAAGGGATAAATACCAACACATTGGCCCACATCCAGAGATGGGCGCTCACGTTGTCCGCATACAAATACAGGCCAGGCACAGAAAACTGCGCCGCTGCTCTCAGTAGGTTGCCATTGCCCACCACGGGTGCACAGAGCAAAATTCACCAGAACCCCCCTGTGTTTGGGCTCATTCGAAAGGAAATTTAATTTGGGACTATCTAACGAAAAGTTTGGAACTCTAACATGCTGATGGAAGAAACTACAAACTTTAATAGAATTATGAACTTTTGCAAGACAAATTCAAGCCTGTGGGCGGACCTAGGGAACAAAAGAAGCCCACTTGATTATTTGAACTCTCTGGGTGTGAGGACTGAGTTAACCTGTCTGGAAGAATGAGTGTTTGGAAATTTTCCTCCACAAGAGACATTACCATCAAGGTATCACCCAGAGATGGCTCCCCATCAATATGGGTCTGGACAAACCATTTCAGCATATACATACAGGAGACCCAATCCAGCTTGTATGCGAAAGACTAAGCAGAAAAGGACATTGCAATTACCAAACTAATATTTCCATCAGGAAACAGTTTTCGAACATCAACCCACCCAAGATATATCAACTTTAACGAGCCCGACAAAATATTACAAAGAAGAACCAAGCCCGCCAAAATTATACAAAGGATTGTGAACAGATTGGGTGGCAAGATTAGAACACTGAAATCGTATAACTGGCCACTGTTTTCAACAGAGGTTAGAGAGAGGAGAGAGATAGAGGAGGCGAGGAGAGAGAAGAGAGAGGAGAGAAAGAGAGAGAGAGAGAGGGGAGAGAGGTGGTTGCTACTACCTCATCAAGGCAAGGAAGGAAACCAATGTGACAGTGGTAAACTAACTTCTCCAGCCTTGAAGCCTTGAAATCCTGAAGGAAGGAAGAACATCACCATCTACCATTAACTATCAAAAGGATTGGTAAGCATAAGTCCCTGCCTGCCCTGAAGTCTAAATATCTAGAATTCGGTCTTGGGAGGTGGGGGGTATAATTTTACTGCAACCTCCTTTGAATGTGCAGTGTATGGTACTTTATTAGAGTGATTATAAGTTTGACCATGTACCTTTCCTTGTACTGTTCTTTATTAGAGTGATTTTAAGTTTGACCTTGTACCTTTCCTTGTATTGTTCTTTATTAGAGTGATTGTAAGTTTGGCCGTGTATTTTCTTACTAGAGTAATAAGCCTGTATTACTTTGACTGTAATTAAAACAAAGCTTTTTTTTGCATCAAACCAGTGTCCTTTGCACTTTTGTCACCCCCACCAAATAAATCCAGAGTACAGAACCCAAGGGAGTGGGAGCGATTCGAAACCGCTCAAGTTGGTCAGAAGGGAACCCGACCCCCTCATAGAGACCCACAACCCCACCACCCCCCTTACAAAATGGTGTCCGTGGCACGACTCTGGTACACGGGGTGTGATATAGAGAGTGCTGGTTTGGGGCAAAGAACCAAAATGGAAGAGAGGATTTCCTCCTATGTGTATAAGAAAGTGAATGTAACTTAGGAATGGGTGCTTAGTCTATTGTGCGCTGAGCTTCCGGCTGACGCTGCAGCCCAGTGGACAGCAAGTAAAGATCACAAAGAAGCAGTACTGAAAGCAATTCGGTTGGTCTGTCTACAGCGGCAGGTCCAACTGCTAGACAGAATTAATGAAACATTACAGGCAGAGTTATGGGAATGCGCAGAGAACTATCAGGAAAGGGTTATGTCAGAAGAAAGATTATCAGAACTCCGTAAGCTAAAACAGGAAAGGACCCAAATAATGGAAAGGTTTAAAAACAGTCAGGACTATTTTCAATGTCAGCTTACCGAGGCCAAAAGTAATGAAAAGTCACTGAGGGAGGAAAGCACTCACCTCACCCTACAAGTAAAAGAGCTCCAGGAAAGATTAAAAGATGTGCAAGCAGCGTATAAAGTAGCGAGCACTAATGGGTTTGAATCGGGAGACCACGGTCCCTGGCAGCAACAAATTAAAAGTTTAAACCTTGCTCTGTCCAAGGCAAAAGTCATGGTGTGCCTAATAAGCCCAGGTACGCCCCAGGTAAACCTGGAAGAGAAGGAAGAAACTACCCGGCCACTACCTGTGGCACCGGTGACTGCACTGGTGCAGCAGCAGGAGGGGCAAATCAGTTACGGGACGGACAGGGATAGTGAACCACCAGCATCTTCAGCACCGAGTTTCAGCTCGGCTTGGCCGCAGGGGAGAGAGGGAGGCGAGCCAGAACAGGGAGAGCCAGAACCAGGGCCAATGTGCTTGGTCCAGCAACAGAAGTTTGGCCCGCCCAACCTTAACGGGGGTCCAGGGCCCCTGGAAAGTCAGTTTGTGGTCCCCCACACTCCCCACAAGCTTAGGGCTATGATAAGCCACCTGGGAAAGCTCACTCCAAAGGGAGACCAAGGGAGACCCCTCGGTTCACTTTGTGGAAGTGGAACAGGCAGGGGTTATTAATGGGTGCGATGATGCAGAAATGGCAAAGATGCTTCTCCTATCCCAAGTCAGCAAACTGTATCAGTCCCTCTACTGAGAGCAAAAGAGGACAGAAAATGCTTGCTGCCGTCCAGAAAGACATTTTAGAAGCTATGGGCTGCAATGACGGGAGTCCCTTCTCTAGAGTAGAGAAAACGATGCAGCTCACAGGAGAAACCCCACAGGCTTTCGCAGACCATCTGTTGCAGGTGTACAAAAGCGCCTGTAGTGGGGACATAGACAGAGATCACTTAAACCCGGACGAATTAGCACACTGTCTCCGAAGCCTAGTAGTTAACAGGTTACCCAGAATAAGAACCAAGGCTGAAGCCTGGTTCGACACCAGAGATCCCCAAGCCACAGAACAGGGAGTGCTTAGGCAATTGACCCTAGCTTACAGAAACGAGAGAGGGACAGAAGAGCACCCGCAAAAGGGAAGGGTTCACGAAATCCGACCTAATCAAGACAAGAGGGAATGGCGCCACGAGGGGGCCAACCCCTCCGATACAAAACGTACCTGCTTTAGGTACGGAAAGAGTGGGCACTGGAGAAGGGATTGTAAAAATCCTTGGAAGAGTAGTGCAGGAAAGAATTCTCCAGCCCCTGCCCAAAAGACCGAGACAGATAAGCCAGTCCCTCCCCACTCATTTGAGACCTTTTTAACTGCACTCCGAGCCATGTTAGATGGCCCTGGAAAGGTAGCCTCCGCTACCGGTACCGAAATCCCATCTGCCCCCTCCCAACCAAAACAGTGACTAGGATAGGTGCCTCAAGCACCCTTGTCTATGCAGCTAACCCCGTCGCCTCACCTCTGTCTAACGGGGTCCCCGACAGCTTGGTGGGTTTCACAGGCACTGACCAGACTGGCTCATTCTCCGTTCTGCTCTCCATTCATTTGGATACACTCCACACTAAGTGGACTTGTGTCCTGATGAAGTGGGAGCAGGAAGGGAGAGGGATCCTGGGGGCTGACTTCATCCTCGGCCACGGGATCCTAGTGGAGTTAAGAAACCACTGTCTTTGGGGGTCAGTCTGTACGGGGCAGGAGAGTGAGGTGATGGTTATCCCGGGAAAACAGGGAAAAGAGACGGTGTGCACCATGAAACCAAAGGAGGGTTACGACCTTGACTCACTGGTCAGTAACACCCCTGTAGAATATCAAGAATATGTGAGGAAAAGCCTTGCAGCTTTTGCCACTCACAAACACGACTGTGGGAGAATAAATAGGGTCGAGGTTAGCATAAATGGGGACTCCATGACCCAACCGCAGAAACAGTACAACTTCCCCAGGGAGGCGGAGACAGACATGGAAACAGCCTTGGGTTCACTTGTTAAACAGGGGGTATTAAGATCAATAGCTGCCCATGTGAACTCTCCATTGTGGCCGGTTAAGAAACCGGACAACTCCTGGAGAGCCACGGTGGACTATTGAGTACTCAACTGTAACATGGCCGCCTGTGCACCCACTGTTGCTGCTTCATTGGAAGTATCCTAGCCTCCGCGACCACCTTCACGGTGCTGGATATTTCCAATGGGTTCTGGTCCATACCTTTAAGAAGGGAAGATCAGTACAAGTTTGCTTTTACCTTTAAAGGACAGCAATATACTTGGAACTGTCTCCCTCAGGGCTTCCACAACAGCCCCAGTATTTTCCATCAGTGTATGGCCAACTGTTTAAAGAGTTTCAGCAGACCCCAACAATGTGGATGACCTGCTCCTGTTCACCAATGAGGGGGAGGAGCATGGCCCACTGCTGGCTGAACTGCTGGAGCTGCTGAAAGAAGAGGGATTTAAAGTAAACCCCAAGAAGGCACAGATCGGCCTGAAGGAAGTAAAATTCCGGGGACTGGCTGTGCGCGCTGGGGTGAGAGCCATTGACAAAGCTAGAAGGGAAGCAGTACAGAAGTTACCCGCCCCAACACAGTAACAGGAGTAAGATCTTTTCTTGGGCGAACCAGCTACTGTAAAGATTTCATTGAGGATTAGGCAGCCACAGCAGCCTCTCTGCTTCGACTCCTACACAAGGGAGTGGAGTGGGAATGGGATGAAGGTTGCGAGGCAGCATTTATCCAACTCAAGAAAGACCTGCAGATGACGCCAGCTCTAGGGGCCATAGATGGGGGTAAAGAGTTTTTCCTGGAGGTAGCAGCCAGTGGGGACAGCCTGAGTGCAGTACTGCTCCAAGAGCGGCATGGCTGGCTGCTGAGACCAGTGGTCTACTCCTCCAGGATACTCACGGATGTGGAGAAGGTGTCATGTATGCAACCACAATATAACACCACTTTATTACTGTATACACTCAACCTAGATGCACACCTTGACCACAATGGGTGAACTTGTGGGAGACACTCCTTACCTGATCACACAGGTATAAAAAGGGAGATCCCACGCAGGGTCATCGTCTTTGGAGTCCTGTGAACAAAGAGTTACGGTCACAGAGTGACCTTGACCCCAGAATGTGCCTCATGTGGTTTCATACTGTAGAGTAAGGACTTTACATTGGCGACGAGAAACGGGAATTCTTGACCCACGAGAATGGCCACCGGTAGCACAGAGGAACGGTACTGTGTTGGGGAAGACTGGGACGATTTTGTCGAGAAGCTTCAGCGAAGCTTTGTTACGAAAGAATGGCTGGGGGATGCAGCGGCCGACAAGCGACGGGCTCATCTTTTGACCAGCTGCGGACCAAAGACTTATGTGCTCATGAAGGACTTACTAACACCCAAAAAGCCGGCAGACAAAACCTTTGAAGAACTTAGCAAATTGATTGGGGAGCACCTCAAACCGGCGAGTAGCATACATATGGCCCGACACAGATTCTACACCCACTGACGTCGTGAAGGACAGAGCATACCGGACTTTGTAGCAGACCTCCGGCGTTTGGCCAGACTCTGTAAGTTCACAGACGCCTGCGAGGGGAGATGCTAAGGGCATTCTTTATCTAGGGCATCGGTCATGCGGAAATTTTCCGCAAATTAATTGAGTCCAAGGATTTGACCTTGGAAGCGCGGCGTTGATAGCACAAACTTTCATGGCGGGGGAGGAAGAGACAAAAGTAATATATGCATGCAATTCTGCCTCTAACACGGCAATGGATCAGGGAGTCAACATCATCAATGTGACTCAGAGCCCCGCAGGCAGGTAGAGGCAGTCCAACACTCCCCAGGCAGCAATAGACCCCAGAGTAGGACTTCAACAGAGACAATGGCAGGCTGAACGGACATTCACGCCATCACAGTGGACAATGTGGCCCGGAATGGGGCCATTGATACCCACTAATAGGGTACTTAAGGGTAGTCAAGGGGACAGTCAGCGCGGAATGCCTGGCCATAGTCCCTTTGTTATCAACAATGGAAACTTTAAATCATGCTGGAGGTGTGGGGGAAAACACTCAGCTAAATCTTGCAGATTTCAACAGTTTGTTTGCAGGAACATGCAATCTCAGTGGCCACTTAGTTCGAATGTGCAGGAAGTCTGCAACCAAACTAATATATGAGGCGGATGGACCATAAGAGCGTTCTTTAAGGCAGGATGACTTTTGGGGCAAATCGATGGACGCCGAGGTTCAGCGGGTCCATGTGGCGAATATTCACAGTTCATACACCAGAATGCCACCAATGATGATGAGGGTTTTATTAAACGGCATCCCAGTACGCATGGGGCTGGACACTGGGGCCAGCCAGTCACTCATGGGCGTTCAGCAATTTGAGAAGCTATGGCCACTTAAAGCCAGTAGACCCAAATTAGCACGTATTGAGACACAATTACGGACTTACACGAAAGAAATCATTCCGGGGCTAGGCAGTGCAATGTTGGCTGTCACACACAATAGGTTAGTGAATCGGCTGCTGCTCTGGATTGTCCCGGGCAATGGTCCCGCACTGTTGGGGAGGAGCTGGTTAGCCGAGATGAACTGGAAATGGGGGGATGTTCACCCAATGTCATCTGTGGAGCGAAGTTCGTGCTCACAAGTCCTACAACAATTTGATTCACTATTCCAACTTGGCATCGGGACTTTCAAAGGCACTAAAGTAGTGATACACATCACCCCAGATGCCAGGCCAGTGCACCACAAAGCCAGAGTGGTGCCGTATGTGATGCGGGAAAAGATCGAGAGCGAATTTGACCGGCTGTTGAGAGAGGGCAGCATCTCGCCTGTTGAATTCAGCGACTGGGCGAGCCCCATCGTTGCCGTCCTAAAAGCGGATGGCTCTGTCAGGATCTGTGGCGACTACAAGGCCACCATCAATCGGGTGTCCCTACAAGATTAATACCCACTCCCGAGACCATGCTGGCAGGTGGTAAGCTGTTCACCAAGTTGGACCTCACTTCAGCCTATATGTCCCAGGAACTGGCCGACGAATCTAAACTACTGACCACCATCACCACGCACAAGGGACTGTTTGTTTATAACAGGTGCCCATTTGGCATTCGATCAGCGGCTGCGATTTTTCAACGTAACATGGAAAGCCTGCTTAAATCCATTCCTGGAACGATCGTATTCCAGGACAGCATCCTCATCACAGGTCGAGACACCGAGGAACACCTCCACAACCTGGAGGAGGTGCTACACTGACTGGACCGGGTAGGCCTGCGACTCAAGAAGTCTAAATGTGTGTTCTTAGCTCCTGAGGTTGAGTTTCTGGGCAGGAGGGTTCCTGCAGATGGGATTCGGCCCACCGAATCCAAAACAGAGGCGATTCGACGAGCACCCAGACCCTGCAACACATCGGAGTTGCGTTCATTCCTGAGACTGTTGAACTATTTCGGGAACTTACTGGCGAACTTGAGCACGTTGTTGGAGCCGCTACATGTGCTCCTGCGTAAGGGTTGCGATTGGTCTTGGAGGGACTGTCAGGAACAGGCTTTTGATCGGGCGCGAAACCTACTTTGTTCAAACAAGTTGTTGACCCTGTACGACCCCTGTAAAAAGTTGGTTCTGACATGCGATGCATCGTCCTATTGGGTTGGGTGTGTGTTGCAGCAGGGCAATGCTGAGGGTCAACTACAACCTGTGGTTTATGCCTCCAGGTCGCTCTCTCAAGCAGAACGGGGATATGGTATGGTCGAGAAGGAAGCGCTTGCATGTGTCTATGGTGTAAAAAAAATGCATCAGTACCTCTTTGGCAGGAAGTTTGAATTAGAGACGGACCACAAGCCATTAACATCCCTGTTGTCAGACAGCAAGGCTATCAATGCCAATGCATCAGCTCGCATACAGCGATCGGCTCTCACGCTGGCCGCTTATGACTACTCCATCCGGCACCGGCCCGGCACTGAAAATTGCACTGACGTGCTCAGCAGGCTTCCACTGCCCACCACTGAGGGGGCAGCGGAGCAAAGTGCTGAGATGGTCATGGCTGTTGATGCCTTTGACAGCGCAGGCTCCCCCATCAGAGCCCGCCAGATCAAAATCTGGACAAACAGAGATCCCTTCCTATCCCTGATTCAGAAATGTGTCCTGACTGGGGATTGGGCGCCCGCACACAGAGCATGCCCTGAAGAGGTTAGACCGTTCCACAAATGGATGGATGAGCTCTCCATCCAAGCCGACTGCCTACTATGGGGCAGCCGGGTAATTATGCCCCAGAAGGGCAGGGGGGCATTCATCAGGGAACTCCACAGCGAGCACCCAGGTATTGTGCTGATGAAGGCCATTGCCCGGTCACACGTTTGGTGGCCTGGAATTGATTCAGACCTGGAACACTGTGTTCGCAGGTGCACAACGTGTGCCCAGCTGGGTAATGCCACCAGGGAGGCCCCGCTCAGCCCATGGCCCTGGCCCACCAGGCCATGGTCACACATTCACGTTTGACTACACGGGCCCGTTCATGGGAAAGATGTTCCTCATTATTGTTGATGCGTACTCGCTATGGATCGAGTGCATCATTCTGAATTCATGCATGTCATCCACCATCGTGGAAACCCTATGTGCGATCTTTGCAACCTGTGGCTTGCCGGACATCCTGGTTAGTGATAATGGCCCATGTTTCACAAGCTACGAATTCCGAGAGTTCATGTCGGGCAATGGCATCAACCACATCAGGACTGCACCGTTCAAGCCGGCCTCCAATGTCCAGGCGGAACGTGCGATCCAAATCATTAAGCAAGATATGCTCAGGATTCAAGGACCCTCCCTACAATGCCGCCTATCGTGTCTCCTGCTGGCCTATAGATCCCGACCGCACTCGCTCACGGGGGTCCCGCCCGCAGAGCTACTAATGAAACGGACACTCAAAATTCGGTTGTCCCTCATTCACCCAGTCCTGACTGACATAGTTGAGGGCAAACGCAAGTCACAAAACGAGTACCATGACCGTAATTCGAGGGGGAAATGTATAGAAATAAATGATCCTGTATTCGTCCTCAATCACGCCATGGGGCCCAATTGGCTTGAGGGTACTGTAATTGACAAAGAGGGGAATAGGGTCATCGTGGTAAAACTCAACAATGGTCAGATTTGCCATAAGCATCTGGACCAAGTAAAAAAAAGGTTCAGCATCGACACGGAGGAACCTGAAGAAGACCATGAGATGGAGCTCACAACACCGCCAGTGAACGAGCAACAAGAGCAATCAGAAGAATGCACAGTCTCTGCGGTCAGCCCGGACAGGCCGGAATCACCACAGGTGACAGACACTCACATCAGTGCCCAACAACCAGAGCCCCAACTACGGTGCTCCACGAGGGAGCATAGACCACCTGAAAGACTAAACCTATGATCCCAATAAGACTTTGGGGGGGGCGGGGCGGCGGAGGTGATGTCATGTATGTAACCGCAATGTAACACCACTGTATTACTGTATACACTCAACCTAGATGCACACCTTGACCACAAGGGGTGAACTTGTGGGAGGCACTCTGTGACCTTGTCTCCAGAATGTGTCTCGTGTAGTTTCACACTGTAGAGTAAGGATTTACAGAAGGGATACTCCAACTGTGAGCGGCACCTCCTAGCCACTCACTGGACTGTGAAAAGATCACTGATCTTCACAGGAGGGTCCCCTATCACACTCCTTACCCAGCATATGCCCACCCAAATGCTCCTGGACGGGAGAATCAAGGACGGGACAGTGAGCAGTGCCCGCATTGCTCGCTGGACCCTGCTCCTCTCCCAAATGGGCTAAGGGTAAAGGGTCTCTGCGAGCCAAGACTCGCAGCCAACATGATTTATCCAGGGACAGCCCACCAGTGTTCCATAGAAGGGGTATGGGAAATTGACATAGGTTTTCGGGCTGGGTTACACCCGAGAGATCTATGTGGGCAGTTCAAGCACGGTATCTGCGGGTGAACGACTCACAGACTGCGGAGTTTATGACCCCGAGGCAGGCATTGCCCTGGCGATTAAACTCCCCAGTACTATGAGCGCCCAGCACGTTGAACTATCTGCGGTGGTGTATGTAGTCACACACCCCGAAGAATTCCCTATCCCATACACGATTTGCTCAGACAGTATGTTCACATGCAATTCGTGTACGGAGTACCTGGCTATTTGGTCCCGTCGTGGATACACATCCGCAGACGGGAGACCCCTGGCAATTAAGCGCCGACTGGAAAAGATCATGAAAGCCGTAGGGGAGGAAGGGAATACCTTCATACATAAGGTGAAGGCACATTCAAATACAGAACCCCGTAGCGAGGGAAACCAGCAGGCTGACATGTTAGCCAAGCAAGGGGCCCGCACGGGCAAGCTCTGGGATCCATACATCCAGGACCTATTGCAGCAGTCAGGGGCAGGATAGGGTCTGGAGGGAAGGCAGGGATAGCTTTGCCCCCGACCTAAAAACGGTTCAGACCCAAGACACCATCCTCAAAAGGGGAAAGGGTAGACAGCCCGTACAGCACCACAGCAATTGCCATTAAAGAAGGCATGCTGTTCCGGGGGGAAGCAATGGGTAGTACTGCAACAACACCGGAGATAATTCCTCCAGCTGGCCCACAAGGGTCCAGGAGCAGGACACCCTGAACCTGAGACCACTTGGCAACGAGTGGAACAGGCAGGGTGGTGGCCAGGACTTAGGGAGGACATCCGTGAGTTCTGTGCTAGCTGTCTGGTGTGCGCGGCCAACAATCCCGACCCTCAGAAAAGAAAGGTGTCTATGGGACATATCAGGAGGGTAGAGGGACCCTGGCAGTCGATCCAGATCGATTACATCGGGCCCCTACCCACTGCCCAGGGAGGTTACAAGTACTGCCGAATATTAGTGGTTGTATTCACCAAATTGGTGGAAGCCTTCTCATGCCGAACAGCCACTGCCCTGGGAACAGCTAGGATCCTGGTCAGAGAAGTGTTCTCCCGATGGGGACTACCACAATATGTGGAGTCCGACTAGGGGAGTCACTTCACCGGGCAGGTGATGCAGGAGACCCTTAAGTACTTGGCATCAGAGGAAAATGGAATGTCACCCACAACCCGCAGTCATCCGAGCCTGTGGAGCGTTTAAACCGCACTATCAAAGAAAGGCTGAGCAAAGAGACTGGGGATTCACCCAAGGGGTGGGTAGAGGTCTACCACTAGTCCTCATGGAGATCCGGGCCAGCCAGTCAAAGAGCACGGGGTACTCCCCGAACGAGCTCATGACCGGCAGAGCCATGTGAACCCCCGCTCATGTATTAGCCCCGGGACTCACGGAAGGTCAGCTTAGGGAAGCAAACCGGGACAGCTTTTTCAGGAATCTGTTTGAACACCTTAAACAGATTCACTGGCAGGCTGCTAACAACATGGGCAAACAGCATCGGAGCAACCAACTGCTGCTAGAGCCCCGCAAACACCACGAGTGGTAGATAGGGGACCAGGTTATGGTGAGAAACTACGCTAGAGTAGGGGTCTTTGAGGCACTGTCCATGGGACCGTACCACATTGTTGACAAGGCAAGCCCCACGGTCTATGCCATAAAATTGCCCCGCCGAACAAAGTGGTTCCACATAAATCAGTGCAAACTTTTCGACCCAGGGGCAGCAGCCAAACGCAAGGGACAGCCAAAAACTGTAAACCGTACTAAAGACAGGGACACCCAGCCAATGGCCCCCGGCTATGGAAATCCCACAGGGGACGTGGCAGACCCACAGACTGTACCTAGAGGGACGGTGGACTGTGTTACTGGAGGAGCTGTCCCCCGAATCATTTGGGACTCGGACGCACCCCCAGCAGCCGGAGCCTTAAGAAGGACTCCCCGCACACCACGGCCAAAGATACCGTGGTCACCAGCGCTCCAATTTAAATGGTTCAGCCCCGGGAGAGGGACCACCACAAAAGGGCACCCAAGATCAGAGACCAGCCCACGAGCAGGGACACCCAGCCGGTAGCCTCGGCCAAAAGGGACCCCCAGAAGAGATAGCGGTGGAACAGCCACCAAGTGGGAGTCCCCAGCTCATAGCCCTCGACCAGACAGAACAACCCCCAGGGGAAGAAACGAACCAGGCAGCCACCCACAAAGGAGTGGTGTGTTGCCGCACCGTAGGGGACGTTCCCCCAATAGTGTGGGACTCAAACCCACATCCGGTCAGGGTACTTAGGGTTAGACATTGCAGACCGATCTATCACCTACCTCGCTGGACACCCAGCGGGAGAAGAAGAAAAAGAGAAGGCAGGAATTAACCTGGCCACCAGGAGACGGGTGGCAGATGTACATATATAGTGATGTGAATTTAAGGATGTTTAGCAATATGAATTTAAGTATGTTTAGTGAATAAGTTAGAGTAGTGTAAGATTATGTGTAATGATAAGTATATATGTATTAGTTAACTGGGGTAAGAAAATCAATCTACCTGTGCAGCTATTAAAAGAAGCACAGGCCGGGTAACACCCGGGAGTAAGAAGAATCTACCGGTATGGCTATTAAGGAAGCACCGGTAAGATAACAAGCAGAACGACTGTGAGATAAAGTTTAAAGCAATCAGTCCTCAAGGAACTGAATAAGACAGACAGTCAATTAAAGACTATGAGCCCAACTTGGAACTCAGTCATCTTTGTCAAGCCAGAGAGCTTTCTCAGGGCGAGACAATCTGTTTCATGTGCCCCTACAGCAAAGAGGTCAGCATGAGAAGGATCCTGTTCCTGCTCGCCCTGATAAGGATGAGCAGCAGCGACCGAGAAGACGTGGAAGAATCCCTCATTTACGGATGTTCAGGAGGGAGAGTACCGATCGTAACTTTTGTGTTCCTAACACAGATGAGGCTGCACACAGTGAGGTCAAAGTAACAGTGACCTCAGTCTTTAATAAGACACTCCAGAGTGAGGAACAGGCCTTAGGGGCCGGCTTATATACAGTGCTCCCAAGGGATGCTGGGATCCCTTGGGACTTCAGGGGATGAGCTCCCTGGTGGCGGAACATGGGAGTGCATGCTTTACAGATACACAGCAAAGTCAAAGTGAAAACTAGTTACAAGGGGAGGCGGTCGGGAGTTTTTCTTTCCCTGTGGACTGCCTCGGTACAAATATCTGTTCTGGTGTGTTGGCTGTGCCCTCTCTGGGCTGGCGTGTTGTTGGCCCTGCAGGGCTGCGAGGTGAGCCTGGCCTTGCTGGGCTATTGGGGGTGATGGGTTCGATTTCCTGGTCCAGCGTGGTGTCGTTGATCCTTTGGGTGTGTGTTGTGGGCTCGAAAAAGGTGGTGTCTGCTGTGGGTTGTTCAGGGCAGTCTGTGAACCGCAGCGTCATTTGGTCCAGGTGCTTTCTGCAAATTTGTCCATTGTCTAGTTTGACGATAAACACCCTCTTCCCTTCTTTAGCTATCACCGTGCCCGTGATCCACTTGGGACCATGTCCATCGTTTAGCACATACACAGGATCATTCAGATCAATTTCCCGTGATACAACCATCGTTTACATTTTGTTGCTGCCGCCTGCTCTCTACCTGATCATGCAGGTTGGGGTGAACCAGCGAGAGTCTGGTTTTAAGTGTCCTTTTCATGAGTAGCTCAGCCCTATGAGCGAGTGGGGTGTCGTGCAGTAGCTGAGCAGTACTCGGGACAGGCGGGTTTGGAGTGAGCCTTCTGTGACTCATTTAAGGCTCTGTCTGATGGTTTGTACTGCCCGCTCTGCCTGCCCATTGGAGGCTGGTTTAAACGGGGCCGAGGTGACATGTTTGATCCCATTGCGGATCATGAAATCTTTAAATTCGGCACTGGTGAAACATGGCCCGTTGTCACTGACCAGTATGTCAGGCAGGCAGTGGGTGGCAAACATGGCCCTCAGGCTTTCAATGGTGGTGGTGGTGGTGCTTCCCAACATTATTTCACATTCAATCCATTTTGAAAAAGCATCCACCACCACCAGGAACATTTTACCTAGAAATGGGCCCGCATAGTCGACATGGATCCTCGACCATGGTCTGGAGGGCCAGGACCACAAACTTAGTGGTGCCTCTTTGGGCGTGTTGCTCAAACTGAGCACATACGCTGCATTGCCGTACACAGGACTCTAAGTCAGAGTCGATACAGGGCCACCACACGTGGGATCTGGCTATCGCTTTCATCATTACTATATCCGGGTGTGTGCTGTGGAGATCCGAGATGAACGTCTCCCTGCCCTTTTTTGGTAGCACTACGCGATTACCCTACAACAGGCAGTCTGCCTGAATGGACAGCTCGTCCTTTCGCCGCTGGAACGGCTTGATTAGCTCTTGCATTTCAACAGGCATGCTGGCCCAGCTCCCATGCAGTACACAGTTTTTTACTAGGGACAGCAGAGGATCTTGGCTAGTTCAAGTCCTAATCTGACGGGCCGTGACAGGTGATTTATCATTCTCAAATGCTTCCGTGACCTTCAACAAGTCTGCGGACTGTGCCACCATCAACAAGTTTGCAGGCTGCGCCATTTCCATCCCCGTGGTGGGCAATGGTAGCCGACTGTGAGAATCCACACAGTTCTCGGTGCCTGGCCTGTGGCGGATGGTATAGTTATGCTGATGGCGCGAGTGCCCACCTTTGTATGCGGGCTGAGGCATTAGTATTTATCCCCTTGTTTTCAGCGAACAGGGATGTGAGGGGCTTGTGATTGGTTTCCAGCTCAAATTTGAGGCCAAACAGGTACTGATGCATTTTCTTTACCCCGAACACACACGCTAATGCCTCTTTCTCAATCATGCTGTAGGCCCTCTCGGCCTCAGACCAGTTCCTGGAAGCTCTAAAAGGTGCTTAACCTTAGTAGGAAGTTACCAAAATAGTTGAGGAGTCCCAGGAATGACCGCAGCTCCATGACGTTCTGTGGCCTGAGCGCGTTCTTGATAGACTCTGTCTTGGCGCCTGTGGGCCGAATGCCGTCCGCCGCGATCTTCCTCCCCAAAAACTCCACTTCTGTGATGCATGAAGACACATTTCGACCTCTTCAGCCGCAGCCACTCGCAATCCAGTCGCTGGAGGACCTCCTCCAGGTTTTGTAGGTGCTCGGCGGTGTCCCAACCCGTGACTAATATGTCGTCCTGAAAGGCCACCGTGTGTGGTACCGACTTGAGTAGGCGCGCCATGTTTCTCTGGAAGATTGCTGCAGCCGAGCGAATTCCAAACGGGTATCTGTTGTAGATGAACAGTCCCTTGTGCGTGTTACATAGAAACATAGAAACATAGAAAATAGGTGCAGGAGTAGGCCATTCGGTCCTTTGAACCTGCACCGCCATTCAATGAGTTCATGGCTGAACATGCAACTTCAGTACCCCATTCCTGCTTTCTCGCCATACCCCTTGATCCCCCTAGTAGTAAGGACTTCATCGAACTCCTTTTTGAATATATTTAGTGAATTGGCCTCAACAACTTTCTGTGGTAGAGAATTCCACAGGTTCACCACTCTCTGGGTGAAGAAGTTCCTCCTCATCTCGGTCCTAAATGGCTTACCCCTTATCCTTAGACTGTGTCCCCTGGTTCTGGACTTCCCCAACATTGGGAACATTCGTTCTGCATCTAACCTGTCTAACCCCATCAGAATTTTAAACGTTTCTATGAGGTCCCCTCTCATTCTTCTGAACTCCAGTGATTACAAGCCCAATTGATCCAGCCTTTCTTGATAGGTCAGTCCCACCATCCCGGGAATCAGTCTGGTGAACCATCGCTGCACTCCCTCAATAGCAAGAATGTCCTTCCTCAGGTTAGGAGACCAAAACTGTACACAATACTCCAGGTGTGGCCTCACCAAGTCCCTGTACAACTGTAGCAACACCTCCCTGCCCCTGTACACAAATCCCCTTGCTATGAAGGCCAACATGCCATTTGCTTTCTTAACCGCCTGCTGTACCTGCATGCCAACCTTCAATGACTGATGTACCATGACACCCAGGTCTCTTTGCACCTCCCCTTTTCCTAATCTGTCACCATTCAGATAATAGTCTGTCTCTCTGTTTTTACCACCAAAGTGGATAACCTCACATTTATCCACATTATACTTCATCTGCCATGCATTTGCCCACTCACCTAATCTATCCAAGTCGCTCTGCAGCCTCATAGCATCCACCTCGCAGCTCACACTGCCACCCAACTTAGTGTCATCTGCAAATTTGGCGATACTACATTTAATCCCCTCGTCTAAATCATTAATGTACAGTGTTAATGCAGGTGAGGCCCTTCGAAGATTCCTCCAGCTCCTGCGTCATGTAGGCCGAAGTCAGGTCGAGCTTGGTGAACGTCTTGCCTCCTGCCAGCGTCGCAAATAGGTTGTCTGCCTTAGGTAGCGGGTATTGGTCTTGCAGTGAGAACCGATTAATAGTTACTTTATAATCGCCGCAAATCCTGACTGTGCTATCACTTTTGAGTACTGTAACAATCGGGCTGGCCCATTCGCTGAATTCCACTGAGACGATGATGCCCTCGCATTGCAACCTGTCCAGCTCGACTTCCACTCTCCCCCTCATCATGTGAGGTACCGCTTGCGCTTTGTCATGAATGGGTCGTCCCTCTGGGACTAAGTGGATCCGCACCTTCGCCCCGGAAAAGTTTCAATGCCTGGCTCAAAAAGGGAAGGAAATTTGTTAAGAACCTGGGTACATGAGGCCTCATCGACATGTGATAGCGCTCGGATGTTATCCCAGTTCCAGCGGATTTTGCCCATCCAGCTCCTTCCAAGCAGTCTGGCCATCGCCCGGGACAATCCAGAGTGGCAGTTCATGCACCGTGCCCTCGTAGGTGACCTTGACCATGGCACTGCCCAGGACAGTGATAAGCTCTTTGGTGTACGTTCTCAGTTTTGTGTGGATGGGGTTAAGGGCTAGTCTGAATGCCTTGTTGCATCACAGTCTCTCAAACATCTTTTTACTCATGATGGATTGGCTAGCGCCAGTATCCAGTTCCATGGCTACGGGTAAGCCATTCAATTTTATGTTTAGCATTATAGGTGGACATTTCGTCAAAAATGCGTGCACCCCGTGTACTTCAGCATCTGCCTCCTCTCTCTGAGGCTCGGAATTGCTATGATCCACCCTGGACTGATCTTCCTCTGCCACGTGGTGGTTAGCAGGTTTTGCAGAGCTTGCAGCTCATTTACAAGCTCGTTGGAGGTGCCCCATTGTTCCACAGCTCTTGCAAACATATCCTTTGAAGCAACATGAATAGGCTGAATGGAAGCCTCCACAATGCCAACAAGGTGTGAATTGCCTTGCATTCATCCTTTGTTGCGGACTCTGAGTCATCTGGATCACCTCAGGTCTGCTGGCAGTTACAGACTCGTGGGTTCTGCCCTGTACATTTCTGTTCGTAAACACAGTTCCAGTTAATTTATGAACATTGCTAGCACTTGTGTGCTGAGAGGTTTGTTTGGTGTTATCACTGGTGGACATAAACGCCTATGCTATCACAATGGCCTTACTGAGGGTCGGTGTCTCTACAGTCAAAAGTTTTCGTAGGATGGTCTCGTGGCCAATGCCCAGTACAGAAAATCTCTGAGCATTTGCTCCAGTTAGGCATCAAACTCACATTGTCCTGCAAGTCGCCTTAGCTCGACGACGTAGCTCGCCACTTCCTGACCTTCAGATCGCTGGCACGTGTAGAACCGATACCTCGCCATCAGCACGCTCTCCCTCGGGTTAAGATGCTCCAGAACCTGTGTACACAGCTCCTCATACGACTTATCTGTGGGTTTCACCAGAGCCAGAAGATTCTTCATGAGGCTGTAGGTCGGTGCACCGCAGACTGTGAGGAGGACCGCTCTCCTTTTTGCAGCGCTTCCTTCTCCGTCCAGCTCGTTGGCTACAAAGTACTGGTCTAGCCATTCAACATAGGCTTCCCAGTCCTCTCCCTCCGAGAACTTCTGCAGGATGCCCACAGTTTGCTGCATCTTTGCATTGGATTCGTATTTTCGTCGCCAATTATTGTGTTCCTAACACAGATGAGGCTGCTCACAGGGAGGTTAAATAACAGTGACCTCAGTCTTTAATAAGACACTCCAGAGTGAGGAACAGGCCTTATGGGCTGGCTTATATACAGTGCTCCCAAGGGATGCTGGGATCCCTTGGGACTTCAGGGGATGAGCTCCCTGGTGGCGGAACATGGGAGTGCATGCTTTACAGATATACAACAGTAACCGCCCCCGATTCATGGAAGAACTCGCCGCTTACGCCCACGAGGGAAGATGGCCAGGGTGGCTGAGATCTAATTCTACCCACTACTCCAGCCAGAAAGGTTTTAACGACGGGAAGGCCTCAGTTCCATGCCCCCGGATGTGGATCATCACTGCCCAAGTCAGTGTTACAGAGGGAAAGCAGTGTGTTTTTGACTTGCAAAGGGAACATTCCCCTGGGAAGATGATGGTGGCTCAGAAAACTCAGCAAGGACACATGGGACCAGGAATCGGACTGGGAAAGATTCGGTAATGATACGTATCGCACCATCACGGGGACACGGGGAGGACTAAAAGTGTGTTGGGACAAATGGTGGGAATCCGAACAAAGAATTTATGTTTGCATGTGGGGATCAGAGAGTATTTGCTCCGCAGGCATATCGATCGCCTTTGCCAGGCAATGGCAAGATGAAGGGCAAGGGATGGGGTGGGATTCTAGCCTACATGGGTGCGCAGTCCCAATTAACGCCACCGAACTAAGAGCACACATTAAGAAACCCCTACCCACAACCCCGCCAATAAGCATAGTAATAGAAAGATGTCCTTCCACCACCAAGGGACCTGGGAACGGATTAGTATTAGTACCGACCGAAAAAGTGTTATACCAGGGGGTACATTATGCAGTAGCTTCAGTAATATTAAGCCTTACCGAGGTACACCTGCCTGCATGTTATCTGAAGGAAACAGAGCGGCTATACCAGGCCCTACTTAGAGACATGTTCAAGAAATTTTATGAGTTAGACTTTGGAAATGTAGACAAAGCAGACTTATACACCCTAAACACTAGGGACACCACGGGCTCAGGGAGATCTCGAAGGGAAATCATAAATGACGTTTTCACTACCTACAATACAGCATCCTCTATAATAATAGCCAAGATGACATAGAGCTGCAAACACAGATAAACAGATTAAAAACCCAATTGATTAAAATCCTGAAACAGTAGAATACCACAATAGGATCAGAACTACACGAGGACCAGGCTATGACTGACCTTTTAAAAGAAATAGTGGCTGAGCTGGAAAAACATGCAGACAGTGATTGCACTCATACGGGAGGATAGAAACACTTCTGACCAGGCTGCACAAAACGAGGTGTGCGTATTGTATGGGGCATGATTGTTGGGCGAGGGCCGCAACAACCTGGAGGATTTAAATCAAGGTGCAGTCCCCTCTTGGATCAGGAACAAGCACCTCACAATCCTCCACCCGTACAGCAATTCACTAAGCCCGTGCCAGCTCCGCCTAGCCTCTGAAGCTTACCCTGTCCCAATAGACTGTGGGAAATCTAACCACATCATTATGGGAAGAGTATTAAGGATGCCGGTCATGGGTGGGACAGCCTGACCCGCACCGGTATACCGGGTGGAAAACATTGGAGTTATTCAGGGAGGTGCACACATTCATTTTGCAGCGATCCCACTCTACGTCATAAAGTGGGAGCACGCTGTAACGGGTACTGACCTTTCCAGATGCTGGAGCCGGGGTGCACACATAATACTGTGTCCCCAATACTTAAGTGCCCATTCAAAGTCACAGTGTGGGTTTAACTGCACCATGGAAGTAACAGCACAACACCATATCCCTCCACAGGTAGCATACATAGGGGCTGGGACATATTGTGTCACCACCAGTGCGCCCCACTACCAACATGGACACTTCTGATGTCCAGTAAGTGACAGCAGTTTATGCTTCAAACCTGAGGCACAGTTCAAGTGGCCCAGGAACAGATTTCCCCCATTCCTGAACCCTCCACTGTCCACCTCACTGTGAAAGAAAACATTACAAACCTGCAGGGTGATGTTGTACATTTTGGCTATGCAATTCCCCCTCTACCCGAACAACTTACCACTCTGCTAAAAGCCGTAATTATCTCACAAAAAGACTTCTACACTTCAGAACAGAAAACCATTGAGATCGGGAGATCAGAAGGATGAGGGGTGATCTTACAGAAACATTTAAAATAATGAAAGGGATAGACAAGATAGAGGCAGAGAGGTTGTTTCTACTGGTCAGGGAGACTAGAACTAGGGGGCACAGCCAATTTAAAACTGAGTTGAGAAGGAATTTCTTCTCCCAGAGGGTTGTGAATCTGTGGAATTCTCTGCCCAAGGAAGCAGTTGAGGCTAGCTCATTGAATATGTTCAAATCACAGATAGATAGATTTGTAACCAATAAGGGAATTAAGGGTTATGGGCAGCGGGCGGGTAAGTGGAGCTGAGTCCACGGCCAGATCAGCCATGATCTTGTTGGGTGGTGGAGCAGGCTCGAGGGGCTGGATGGCCTACTCCTGTTCCTAATTCTTATATTCTTCTGTTCTTATGGTCTTATTAATGTTGGGGAAGTCCAGAATCAGGGCTCGAAGGATAAGGGGTAAGCCATTTAGGACCGAAATGAAGAGAAACTTCTTCAGCCAGAGTGGTGAACCTGTGGAATTCTCTACCACAGAAAATTGTTGAGGCCAATTCACTAAATATATTCAAAAAGGAGTTAGATGTAGTCCTTACTACTAGGGGGATCAAGGGGTATGGCGAGAAAGCAGGAATGGGGTACTGAAGTTGCATGTTCAGCCATGAACTCATTGAATGGCGGTGCAGGCTCGAAGGGCCGAATGGCCTACTCCTGCATCTATTTTCTATGTTTCTATTTCTAAGATTCTCGAGATTACCATTCCGCCTTGGTGGGACCTTTTCAGAAATATAGAAGTCCCAGTCTGGTTCCGAATCGCTTCCCACACTTTAGTTATTTGTCAACTCGCGATTATACTTTACCTATGGTGTCTCACTTGCCGAGTGAAACGCAGAGGCCGTCAGGTCAGGCACCAAAGGGTGTTATACGCGCCTTGGCCGAACTTGGGAATCGCACAGAGAGGGGTGACACCATACTACCATGTTTAATTTGTGTTTGATTTTACCTGCTGTAAAATTTTACCCGCAACATCGTGAGTGTTGTAAGAGTGTTACTTAAATATTTTGACTGTGTACCTTTATTTTACTGAATTTAAAACGTGTTTGACTGTGGACCTTTATGCGATTTGAGAATGTGTTACTATGTGTTTTTATTTTACTTTACTTAAAGTTGTGTATGACTGTATACCGTCACTTTACTGTGAAAACCGAGTAAAAGAGGAGCATCATACCCACTCTATGCTATAACCGAATTGTAATGACTGTATTTGCCTGAAAATTGCATTGCATTTCAACGGGGGATGCAGGGTAATGTTTAGCCAATATAAATGCAGGGAAGGTTGACTCTCGGGAGCATGAATTTTGCTTACCTTGTTTGACACTCAAAGAGTGTAGAGTGTCAACAGGGGGGACTGCAGAGAGCAAAATTCACCAGAACCCCTCCTGTGTTTGGGCTCATTCGAAAGGAAATTTAATTTGGGACTATCTAACGAAAAGTTTGGAACTCTGAAGTGCTCATGGAAGAAACCACGAACTTTAATCGAATTCTGAACAAGACAAATTCAAGCCTGTGGGCGGACCGAGGGAACAAAAGAAGCCCACTTGATTATTGGAACTGTCTGGGTGTGAGGACTGAGTTAACCTGTCTAGAAGAATGAGTATTTGGAAATCTTCTTCCACAAGAGACATTACCATCACAGTATCACCCAGAGATGGCTCCCCATCAACATGGGTCTGGAGAAAACATTTCAGCATATACATCAAAAGAGGCCCAATCCAGCCTGTATACGAAAGACTAAGCACAAAAGGACATTGCAATTACCTAACCAATATTTCCATCAGGAAACAGTTTTCGAACATCAACCCACCCAAGTGTTTAAACTAATATGGCAGGAGGATGGGAACCTATGCAGCAAGACAGGGCAAAGTAATATGGAATCAGAAACAGTTGTTGAAAGGTAAAAAGCAATAGTGGAATGCCGAGTAAACAAAGGCAAGAAACAAAAAGGACCACACTACATCATAATTCTAAAAGGACAAAGAGTGTAAAAAAACAAGCCTGAAGGCTTTGTGTCTTAATGCAAGGAGTATCCGTAATAAGGTGGATGAATTAACTGTGCAAATGGATGTTAACACATATGATGTAATTGGGATTACAGAGACGTGGCTCCAGGGTGATCAGGGCTGGGAACTCAACATCCAAGGGTATTCATCATTCAGGAAGGATAGAATAAAAGGAAAAGGAGGTGGGGTAGCATTGCTGGTTAAAGAGGAGATTAATGCAATAGTTAGGAAGGACATTAGCTTGGATGATGTGGAATCTATATGGGTAGAGCTGCAGAACACCAAAGGGCAAAAAACATTAGTGGGAGTTGTGTACAGACCTCCAAACAGTAGTAGTGATGTTGGGGAGGGCATCAAACAGGAAATTAGGGGTGCATGCAATAAAGGTGCAACAGTTATCATGGGTGACTTTAATATGCATATAGATTGGACAAACCAAACTGAAAGCAATACGGTGGAGGAGGATTTCCTGCAGTGCATAAGGGATGGTTTTCTAGACCAATATGTCGAGGAACCAACTGGGGGGGAGGCCACCTTAGACTGGGTGTTGTGTAAGGAGAGAGGATTAATTAGCAATCTCGTTGTGCGAGGTCCCTTGGGGAAGAGTGTCCATAATATGGTGGAAGTCTACATTAGGATGGAGAATGAAACAGTTAATTCAGAGACCATGGTCCAGAACTTAAAGAAGAGTAACTTTGAAGGTATGAGGCATGAATTGGCTAGGATAGATTGGCGAATGATACTTAAGGGGTTGACAGTGGATGGGCAATTGCAGACATTTAGAGACCACATGGATGAACTACAACAATTGTACATCCCTGTCTGACGTAAAAATAAAAAAGGGAAGGTGGCTCAACCGTGGCTATCAAGGGAAATCAGGGATAGTATTAAAGCCAAGGAAGTGGCATACAAATTGGCCAGAAATAGCAACGAACCCGGGGACTGGGAGAAATTTAGAACTCAGCAGAGGAAGACAAAGGGTTTAATTCGGGCAGGGAAAATAGAGTACGAGAGGAAGCTTGCAGGGAACATTAAAACGGACTGCAAAAGCTTCTATAGATATGTAAAGAGAAAAAGGTTAGTAAAGACAAACGTAGGTCCCCTGCAGTCAGAATCAGGGGAAGTCATAATGGGGAACAAAGAAATGGCAGACCAATTGAACAAGTACTTCCGGATATAAAAGTGGTCAGAGGGTCGAGTAAGAAGGAGGAACTGAGGGAAATCCTTATTAGTCGGGAAATTGTGTTGGGGAAATTGATGGGATTGAAGGCCGATAAATCCCCAGGGCCTGATGGTCTGCATCCCAGAGTATTCAAGGAGGTGGCCTTGGAAATAGCGGATGCATTGACAGTCATTTTCCAACATTCCATAGACTCTGGATCAGTTCCGATGGATGGAGGGTAGCCAATGTAACCCCACTTTTTAAAAAAGGAGGGAGAGAGAAAACAGTAAATTATAGACCGGTCAGCCTGACATCGGTAGTGGGTAAAATGATGGAATCAATTATTAAGGATGTCATCGCAGTGCATTTGGAAAGAGGTGACATGATAGATCCGAGTCAGCATGGATTTGTGAAAGGGAAATCATGCTTGACAAATCTTCTGGAATTTTTTGAGGATGTCTCCAGTAGAGTGGACAAGGGAGAACCAGTTGATGTGGTGTATTTGGACTTTCAGAAGGCTTTTGACAAGGTCCCACACAAGAGATTAATGTGCAAAGTTAAAGCACATGGGATTGGGGGTAGTGTGCTGACATGGATTGAGAACTGGTTGGTAGCAGGAAGCAAAGAGTAGGAGTAAATGGGTACTTTTCAGAATGGCAGGCAGTGACTAGTGGGGTACCACAAGGTTCTGTGCTGGGGCCCCAGCTGTTTACACTGTACATTAATGATTTAGACGAGGGGATTAACTGTAGTATCTCCAAATTTGCAGATGACACTAAGTTGGGTGGCAGTGTGAGGTGCGAGGAGGATGCTATGAGGCTGCAGAGTGACTTGGATAGGTTAGGTGAGTGGGCAAATGCATGGCAGATGAAGTATAATGTGGATAAATGTGAGGTTATCCATTTTGGTGGTAAAAACAGAGAGACAGACTATTATCTGAATGGTGACAGATTAGGAAAAGGGGAGGTGCAACGAGACCTGGGTGTCATGGTACCTCAGTCATTGAAGGTTGACATGCAGATACAGCAGGCAGTTAAGAAAGCAAATGGCATGTTGGCCTTCATAGCGAGGGGATTTGAGTACAGGGGCAGGGAGGTGTTACTACAGTTGTACAGGGCCTTGGTGAGGCCACACTTGGAGTATTGTGTACAGTTTTGGTCTCCTAACTTGAGGAAGGACATTCTTGCTATTGAGGGAGTGCAGCGAAGGTTCACCAGACTGATTCCCAGGATGGCGGGAACTGACATATCAAGAAAGACTGGATCAACTGGGCTTGTATTCACTGGAGTTCAGAAGAATGAGAGGGGATCTCAAAGAAACGTTTAAAATTCTGACGGGTTTAGACATGTTAGATGCAGGAAGAATGTTCCCAATGTTGGGGAAGTCCAGAACCAGGGGTCACAGTCTCAGGATAAGGGGTAAGCCATTTAGGACCGAGATGAGGAGACACTTCTACACCCAGAGAGTGGTGAACCTGTGGAATTCTCTACCACAGAAAGTTGTTGAGACCAATTCACTAAATATATTCAAAAGGGAGTTAGATGAAGTCCTTACTACTCGGGGATCAAAGGGTATGGCGAGAAAGCAGGAATGGGGTACTGAATTTGCATGTTCAGCCATGAACTCATTGAATGGCGGTGCAGGCTCGAAGGGCCGAATGGCCTCCTCCTGCACCTATTTTCTATGTTTCTATGTTTCTAAGACATATCAACTTTAACGAGCCCGACAAAATATTACAAAGAAGAACCAAGCCCGCCAAAATTATACAAAGGATTGTGAACAGATTGGGCGGCAAGATTAGAACACTGAAATTGTATAACTGGCCACTGTTTTCAACAGAGGTTAGAGAGAGGAGAGAGAGGAGGGAGAGCAAGGAGAGAGAGGAGAGAGAGGAGAGAGAGAGAACGAGAGAGAGCGGAGAGAGGTGGTTGCTACTACCTCATCAAGACAAGGATAGAAACCAACCTGACAGTGGTGAACTAACTTCTCCAGCCTCGAAATCTTGAAATCCTGAAGGAAGGAAGAACATCACCATCTACCATTAACTATCAAAAGGATTGGTAAGCATAAGTCCCTGCCTGCCCTGAAGTCTAAATATCTAGAATTCGGTCTTGGGAGGTGGGGGGTATAATTTTACTGCAACCCCCTTTGAATGTGCAGTGTATGGTACTTTATTAGAGTGGTTATAAGTTTGACCTTGTACCTTTCCTTGTATTGTTCTTTATTAGAGTGATTGTAAGTTTGGCCGTGTATTTTCTTACTAGAGTAATAAGCCTGTATTACTTTGACTGTAATAAAAACAAAGCTCTTTGCATCAAACCAGTGTCCTTTGCACTTTTGTCACCCCCCCCAAATAAATCCAGAGTACAGAACCTAAGGGAGTGGGAGCGATTCGAAACCGCTCAAGTTGGTCAGAAGGGAACCTGACCCCGTCATAGAGACACAACCATCCCCATTACATGGGTGGAAATGGTGCAGCCCGCAGATCTAGCCATGGCTATGGAAGCATTTGAGAGTGAGCAATCACCCGTCACTGCCCGGCAGATCAAAACATGGGCAAGCCAGGACCCTTTATTATCTCTAGTCAAAAGCTGTGTGCTTCACGGGAGCTGGTCCAGTGTCCCAGTGGAAATGCAGGAAGAAATAAAGCCATTCCAGCGGCGCAAAGATGAAATGTCTATACAGGCAGACTGCCTTCTGTGGGGCAATCGAGTAGTGGTCCCCAGGAAGGGCACAGACACCTTCATCAATGACCTCCACAGTACCCACCCAGGCATCGTAATGATGAAAGCCATAGTGTATGTCGGCACCTTTAGTAATGACTCCACGAGGCAGGGTATGATACTTAAACTGTGTAAACCTGTAGTCCTTTATTTGCAGCTCTTGAGTGAGGACAACAAGCTGTGAGCTCCTTTTTATACTGGGTTACCTGCAGGTAACCCTTAGGTCTCTAGCAGCAGCACCCTCTGGTATACAGGTAAGGCGTGTACAGTGTAAGGGTACATGCAATGTTACATAACAGTGTTACAGACATCACACAGCAAACAGTCGTGCATACACAATAACACTCCCCCCCCAAGCATTTTTCATATCCTTATTGTCATGCCCAGGGGAGGTGATCAGTGGTGGGCTGTAGAAGGTTGTGGTGAGGATTGTGCGGTTGTCAGGTGTGACCCCTGTGCTTGAGGCAAGCCTCGTACGTTTCCGCTCCCTCACACACAGATCATGTGGGTGTCACTGTTGTGGGATCCTTCAGCGGGGGGTAGCCACGGCAGCAGTGGGTGGTGTGTATACACGGTGATGTGGGTAGTTGTGGGCAGGGCCACAAGACTGGGTGGCCTCCTTGTCCACCATAGTTGTGGGGTGGTGAGCAGGGCCACAAGGCTGGGTGGGTTCCTTGTCCACCAATTGGGATGAGGGTCAGGTCATCCAGGGTTTGCCAGGGAAGCTGGAGGGTATTGGTCTCATGCTCCTGGTGTTGGCCCTGGTGGTCAGGGGTTGTAGGGCTGGTCTGGTACAGGTTTCCATTGGTGGTGGCTGGGCTGCCCATTGACCACTGTCCCTGTGGTGGTGTGATCCCACTGGCTGTGTGTGTGTCTTGCAAGGGGCATCACATTGGACCTGGGGATCTCCCACAGAGGGATTCCATTGGCATCAGCATGGTCCCTGTCGGATCCAATGTCCTTTGGTAGCGTCCTAAGTATACATGACACTTTGGCTCTGATCACACATAGTCGAGCCTACATTATACATTCTAGCATTTGCATCACTTTTGGGTGCCCTGGTTTCAACAGACATGGTTACATGAGGCATTTCACATTTTCGATCATTATTGTTAAGCATAATAAACTTGTTCTTAACCTTACTGACACCTGCATTCATCTCATTAGTCACATTAGTTAAACCAGCATCACAATTCATGGTTCGATTGCATACATTTTCATACTTGCACCCTTTAATTGCAAATTTAGCTTTAAAGTCCATGTATGCAAATAGTTGAAGCTTCCCCTTTACATTTTTTGGTCACCGATCTCCTTTAAGGGAGCCTTCAAATCTGATTGGCCGCTTGGTGTCACGTGATGCGCCTCCAATGCTCCTCATGGTATGGCCGCGGCCATTTTGATTTTAGGTTCTGCTGCTTGTGGTACGGCAGCCATTTTCTGGCCCTGCTGCAGGTCGGCTGTAGTGGTCTTTTCTTCCACAGGTTCGATCCTGGATGTTGGAAATCCATTTCTTTCGTCGATGTTCACCTCTTGGAGTCCTGCCTCGGCCCGGAAAGTGGAGTTTGGATCCTCGGTCCTGGAGATTTCACCGTAGTGCTGTGGTGTCGTCGCCGCGCCATCGAGTTGTACAGTAGAACCTCCGGATGCTTCGCTGGACAGGATGCCGTTGTGGTTGATTGGCGGGATTCTTCCAAAGTTCAATAAAGGTCGCGTGGCTCATCGCAGACTGGCTTGCCCCTGTGTCGATCTCCATAGAAACTGGGACCGTGTCGACGTCTACTTTTATCGCCCAAGGAGAACTTTCAGTGGAGCAGGTATGAGTTCCATACTCTTCTTCCAGGGGTTGAGCAACTTCACCTTCATCTGGGTCGGAGCCCGGGTGATCATCCAACTCATCAGAGACGCGGTGAGTAAAGCTTTTTCTGCACATCCTTTGAAGGTGCCTTTTCTCTTTGCATGCATAGTCTTTGTAGTGGCACTGGTGGGCCCTATGGTTTCCTCCACAGCGCCAGCACGTGCAAGCCGGTTCGCCCCATGTGGCAGATTCAGGGTTGCTGGACTCAGGACAGCGTTTCTGCCCTTAGAAGTATTAAAGCAGTGCACTGCTCTCGTCGGTTTAGAGTCCCTTCGTGTTTCATTTAGGTGGTTGCCAAAGTCGCACGGTGCAGCCAGTCTCCTTGAATGTTTCAATCTTTCAACAAAAGCGTCTCAATCTTCCCCATCGGTAAATTACTGAAAAATGCTGAAATTCGACATGCTGAGCTTGTGGTCCGTGACCTCGTATTCACGTCACCAGTTGTAGTGTATGTAGGCACCTTAAGTAATGACTCCATGAGGCAGGGTATGATGCTTAAACTGTGTAGACCTGTACTCCTTTATTTGCAGCTCCTGAGTGAGGACAACAAGCTGTGAGCTCCTTTTTATACTGGGTTACCTGCAGTGTGCAGGTAAGAACATAAGAACATAAGAACATAAGAATTAGGAACAGGAGTAGGCCATCTAGCCCCTCGAGCCTGCTCAGCTCCACTTACCCGCCCGCTCCCCATAACCCTTAATTCCCTTACTGGTTAAAAATCTATCTCTCTGTGATTTGAATACATTCAATGAGCTTGCCTCAACTGCTTCCTTGGGCAGAGAATTCCACAGATTCACAACCCTCTGGGAGAAGAAATTCCTTCTCAACTCGGTTTTAAATTGGCTCCCCCGTATTTTGAGGCTGTGCCCCCTGGTTCTAGTCTCCCACTCTCCCCGACCAATGGAAACAACCTCTCTGCCTCTATCTTGTCTATCCCTTTCATTATTTTAAATGTTTCTCTAAGATCACCCCTCATCCTTCTGAACTCCAACGAGTAAAGACCCAGTCTACTCAATCTATCATCATAAGGTAACCCCCTCATCTCCGGAATCAGCCTAGTGAATCGTCTCTGTACCCCCTCCAAAGCTAGTATATCCTTCCTTAAGTAAGGTGACCAAAACTGCACGCAGTACTCCAGGTGCAGCCCCACCAATACCCTGTACAGTTGCAGCAGGACCTCCCTGCTTTTGTACTCCATCCCTCTCGTAATGAAGGCCAACATTCCATTCACCTTCCTGATTACTTGCTGCAACTGCAAACTAACTTTTTGGGATTCATGCACAAGGACCCCCAGGTCCCTCTGCACCGCAGCATGGTGTAATTTCTCCCCATTCAAATAAAATTCCCTTTTACTGTATTTTTTTCCCAAGGTGGATGACCTCACATTTTCCGACATTGTATTCCATCTGCCAAACCTTAGCCCATTCGCTTAACCTATCTAAATCTCTTTGCAGCCTCTCTGTGTCCTCTACACAACCTGTTTTCCTACTAATCTTTGTGTCATCTGCAAATTTTGTTACACTACACTCTGTCCCCTCTTCCAGGTCATCTATGTATATTGTAAACAGTTGTGGTCCCAGCACCGATCCCTGTGGCACACCACTAACCACCGATTTCCAACCCGAAAAGGACCCATTTATCCCAACTCTCTGCTTTCTGTTAGCCAGCCAATTCTCGATCCATGCTAATACATTTCCTCTGACTCCGCGTACCTTTATCTTCTGCCTTTTGGAAATCTAAATACACCACATCCATCGGTACACCTCTATCCACCATTCTCGTTATATCCTCAAAGAATTCCAGTAAATTAGTTAAACATGATTTCCCCTTCATGAATCCATGTTGCGCCTGCTTGATTGCACTATTCCTATCTAGATGTCCCGCTATTTCTTCCTTAATGATAGCTTCAAGCATTTTCCCCACGACAGATGTTAAACTAACCAGCCTATAGTTACCTGCCTTTTGTCTGCCCCCTTTTTTAAACAGAGGCATTACATTAGCTGCTTTCCAATCCGATGGTACCTCCCCAGAGTCCAGAGAATTTTGGTAGATTATAACGAATGCATCTGCTATAACTTCCGCCATCTCTTTTAATACCCTGGGATGCATTTCATCAGGACCAGGGGACTTGTCTACTTTGAGTCCCAATAGCCTGTCCAGCACTGCCTCCCTAGTGATAGTGATTGTCTCAAGGTCCTCCCTTCCCACATTCCCGTGACCAGCAATTTTTGGCATGGTTTTTGTGTCTTCCACTGTGAAGACCAAAGCAAAATAATTGTTTAAGGTCTCAGCCATTTCCACATTTCCCATTATTAAATCCCCCTTCTCATCTTCTAAGGGACTAACATTTACTTTAGTCACTCTTTTCTGTTTTATATATTGGTAAAAGCTTTTACTATCTGTTTTTATGTTTTGCGCAAGTTTACTTTTGTAATCTATCTTTTCTTTCTTTATTGCTTTCTTACTCATTTTTTGCTGTCGTTTAAAATTTGACCAATCTTCCAGTTTCCCACTAACCTTGGCCACCTTATACGCATTGGTTTTTAATTTGATACTCTCCTTTATTTCCTTGGTTATCCACGGCTGGTTATCCCTTCTCTTACCGCCGTTCTTTTTCACTGGAATATATTTTTGTTGAGCATTATGAAAGAGCTCCTTAAAAGTCCTCCACTGTTCCTCAATTGTGCCACCGTTTAGTCTGTGTTCCCAGTCTACTTTAGCCAACTCTGCCCTCATCCCACTGTAGTCCCCTTTGTTTAAGCATAGTACGCTCGTTTGAGACACTACTTCCTCACCCTCAATCTGTATTACAAATTCAACCATACTGTGATCACTCATTCCGAGAGGATCTTTTACGAGGAGATCGTTTATTATTCCTGTCTCATTATACAGGACCAGATAGATCTAAGATAGCTTGCTCCCTTGTAGGTTCTGTAACATACTGTTCTAAGAAACAATCCCGTATGCATTCTATGAATTCCTCCTCAAGGCTACCCCGTGCGATTTGATTTGACCAATCGATATGTACGTTAAAATCCCCCATGATTACTGCCGTTCCTTTTTCACATGCCTCCATTATTCCCTTGATTATTGTCCGCCCCACCGTGAAGTTATTATTTGGGGGCCTATAAACTATGCCCACCAGTGACATTTTCCCCTTACTATCTCTAATCTCCACCCACAGTGATTCAACATTTTGTTCATTAGAGCCAATATCGTCTCTCACAACTGCCCTGATATCATCCTTTATTAACAGAGCTACCCCACCTCCTTTCCCTTCTTGTCTATCTTTCCGAATTATCAGATACCCCTGTATGTTTAATTCCCAGTCTTGGTCACCCTGCAACCACGTTTCTGTAATGGCCACCAAATGATACCCATTTGTAATGATTTGTGCCGTCAGCTCATTTACTTTATTTCAAATACTGCGTGCGTTTAGGTAGAATGTGTTAATACTAGTTTTTAAACCATGATTTTTAGTTTTGACCCCTCCTGCAGCCCTTTTATATTCATACATATTGTCCCTTCCTATCACCTTGTGGTTTACACTTACCCCAGTGCTACTCTGCTCTGTTGCCTCCTGCCTTTTGCATTCTTTCTTGGGGTCCTGTTCATCTGAGCTCTCACCCACTCTAACTAGCTCAGAGCCCTCTCCTGGGTTCCGAATTCTCCTCGCATTGAGGCATCGAGCTTTCAGGCTTTCATTTTTATTACACTTTGACCCTTTAGAATTTTGCTGTACTGTGGCCCTTTTTGTTTTTTGCCTTGGGTTTCTCTGCCCTCCACTTTTAATCTGTCTTTTGCTTCTGTCTCCATTTTGTTTCCCTCTGTCTCCCTGCATTGGTTCCCATCCCCCTGCCATATTAGTTTAACTCCTCCCCAACAGCACTAGCAAACACTCCCCCTAGGACATTGGTTCCGCTCCTGCCTAGGTGCAGACCATCCAGTTTGTACTGGTCCCACCTCCCCCAGAACCGGTTCCAATGCCCCAGGAATTTGAATCCTTCCCTGCTGCACCACTGCTCAAGCCACGTATTCACCTGAGCTATCCTGCGATTCCTACTCTGACTAGCACGTGGCACTGGTAGCAATCCCAAGATTACTACTTTTGAGGTCCTACTTTTTAATTTAGTTCCTAGCTCCTTAAATTTGTCTCGTCTCTTTTTTTACCTATATCGTTGGTACCAATGTGCACCACGACAACTGGCTGTTCATCCTCCCTTTTCAGAATGTCCTGCACCTGTTCCGACCCTTCGGTCTCCAGCAGCTACACCTCTGGTGTATGTAAGGTGTGTACAGTGTAAGGGTTTATTCAGTGTTGCATAACAGTGTTACAGACATCGCACAGTAAATAGGCATATATACACAATAAAAGCAATAGCCAGATCCCAAGTGTGGTGGCCCAATATCGATGTGGACTTAGAGTCCTGTGTTCACAGAGGTAATACATGCTCACAGTATGCAATGTACCCAAGGAGGCGCCGCTAAGTTTATGGTCTTGGCCCTCCAAGCTGTGGTCTAGGATATATGTCGCAGGCCCGTTCTTGGGTAAAACGTTCCTTGTGTTTGTACTCCAAGTGGATTGAATGTGAGATAATGTCAGATAGCACGTCCGCTGCCACTACTGCACTACTGAAAGCCTGTAGGCCATGTTTGTCACTCATGGTTTACCCGATGTCCTGGTGAGCGACAACGGGCCATGTTTTATCAGTGCTGAGTTCCAAGAATTCATGACCCGTAACAGGATCAAACATGTCACATCTGCCCCGTTAAAACCAGTGTCCATTGGTCAGGCAGAGAGAGCAGTGCAAACCATCAAGCAAGGCTTGAAGCGGGTAATTGAAGGCTCACTGCAGACTCACCTATCCTGAGTCCTGCTTAGCTACCGCACAAGACCCCACTCACTCACTGGGATCCTTCCTGCTGAACTGCTCATGAAAAGAGCACTTAAAACAAGGCACTCGTTAGTTCACCCTGATCTACATGAACAGGTGGAGAGCAGGCAGCTTCAACAAAGTGTATACCATGATAGCGCAAATGTGTCATGTAAGGTTGAAGTCAATGATCCTGTATTTATATTAAATTATGGACAAGTCCCAAGTGGCTTCTCAGCACTGACATGGCCAAAGAGGGGAGCAGGGTGTTTTGGGTCAAACTTTCAAATGGACTCATTCACTGGAAACACTTGGACCAAATCAAACTCAGATTCACGGACTACCCTGAGCAGCCCACCTTGTACCCTACTTTTTTTGATCCCCCAACACACACACTAGTGGCAACCAACACCATGGTTGACCATGAAGCAGAACCCATCATCCACAGCAGCCCTGCAGGACCCAACACACCAGGCACCCCAGCAAGGCCAGCTGCACAGCAAACAAGGAAGGGCCCAACAAATGATTCAACAACACCAGCTTTCACACCGAGACGATCAACCAGGGCAAGAAGGGCCCCAGATCAACTCACATTGTAAATAGTTACACTATTGACTTTGGCGGAGAATGTTGTTATATGTGTGGACTTGTATTTACTCTGTACAGCCACCAGAGGGCTCATTCCCCAGAGTCCCAAGGGACCCCATAATCCCTTAAAAGCACAGGTATTTAAGAAGGCTTCACAGGTTGGAGAGGCACTCTGGAGACCTGCAATAAAAGTCTACGGTCACACTTTACTTTGAGCTCACAGTGTTCAGTCTGACTCTTTCTCCATTCACATGATGGAGGTGCATAGATTTGGGCAGGGAGTCCCCACTCTGAGCACAAAAATCTAGGCTGACACTCCAATGCAGTACTGAGGGAGCTGAGACATTAATCGAGGCCCCGCCTGCCCTTTCAAGCGGATGTGAAAGATCTCATGGCACTATTTCGAAGAAGAGCAGAGGAGTTCTCCTCAGTGTCCTGGTCAATATTTATCCCTCAACCAATATTACTAAAACAGATTATCTGGTCATTATCAAATTGCAGTTTGTGGGGCCTTGCTGTTGTAAGAATATAGGCTTATAGGATATTTAGATAGATTAGGCAATGCAAGAGCCAAATAATCCTAAGCTTTTTGCTGGAACTGCTATGCTGCAAAATTAATTGCTTTTGTTCTCTCAGGATGACATACAATCATAAGTGTCCTTGTTATTGCAAAATCTAATTGTTAATGCTAGATTTGTTAAGGGAAGGTCATGTCTGACTAACTTCATTAAATCTTTTGAGGAGGTAACAAGGTTGATGAGAGTAGCGCATTTGATGTAGTGTATATGGATTTTTGCAAGGCTTTTGATAAGGTCCTACATGGCAGACTGATCACAAAAGTAAAAGCCTCTGGGATCCAAGGCAAAGTGGCAAGTTGGATCCAAAATTGGCTCAGAGGCAGGAAGCAAAGGGTAATGGTTGCTGGATATTTTTGTGACTGGAAGACTGTTTCCAGTGGGGTTCCGTAAGGCTCAGTACTAGGTCCCTTGCTTTTTGTGGTATATATCAATGATTTAGGCTTGAATGTAGGGGGTATGATTAAGAAGTTTGCAGATGATATAAAAATTGGTTGTGTGGTTGATAATGAAGAAGAAAGCTGTAGACTGCAGGAAGATATCAATGGACTGGTCGGGTGGGCAGAACAGTGGCAAATGGAATTCAATCCAGAGAAGTGTAAGGTAATTTGGGGAGGGCTAACAAGGCAAGCGAATACACATTAAATGGTAGGACACTGAAAAGTGTAGAGGAACAAAGGAACCTTGGAGTGTCCACAGATCCCTGAAGGTAGCAGGCCAGGTAGATAAGGTGGTTAAGAAGGCATACGGGATACTTGCCTTCATTAACCGAGAATACGAGGGCAAGGAGGTTATGCTTGAACTGTATAAAACAGTAGTTAGGCCAGAGCTAGAGTACTGTGTGCAGATCCAGTCTGCACATTACAGGAAAGATGTGATTGCATGAGAGAGGGTACAGAGGAGATTTACGAGGGTGTTGCCTGAACTGGAGAATTTTAGTTATGAGAAAAGATTGGATAGGCTGGGTTTGTTTTCTATGGAACAGAGGAGGCTGAGGGGAAACCTTATTGAGGTATATAAAATTATGAGGGGCCTAGATAGAGTGGATAGGATGGACCGGTTTCCCTTCGGTCAACAACCAGGGGGCATAGATTTAAAGTCATTGGTAGGTGGTTTAGAGGGGATTTGAGGGATTTTTTTTCACTCAAAGGATGGTGGAGGTCTGGAACTCACTGTCTGAAAGAATGATAGAGACAGAAACCCTTACCACATTTAAAAAGTACTTGGATGTGCACTTGAAGTGTCTACAAGGCTACGGACCAAGAGCTGGAAAGTGGGATTAGGCTGGATATCTCTATCGGCCGGCGCAGACATGGTGGGCCAAAATGGCCTCTTCCATGCTGTAAATTTTTATGATTCTATGATAAGATAGGAAAAAACAGCAGGGTGTTACTTAAAAGTTGTCTACAGCATGATATCTCATCGCTTTTATGTCTGTGTGGTCAGAGCTTCAAAGCTGGAGATGTTGGCCTGATCGAGAACACTGATGTTGGTGTGTCTGTACTCCCAGGGGATTTGCAGGATCTTACGGAGACATCGCTGGTGGTATTTCTCCAGCGATTTGACCAACTCCGTTGGACGAGCCACATTGTCCGCATGTCCGACACAAGACTCCCAAAGCAAGCGCTACTCGGAACTCCGACAAGACAAGCGAGCCCCAGGTGAGGAAATGTTACAAGGACACCCTCAAAGCCTCCTTGATAAAAGTGCAACATCCCCACCGATACCTGGTAGTCCCTGGCCAAAGACCACCCTAAGTGGAGGAAGAGCATCCGGGAGGGCGCTGAGCATCTCGAGTCTCGTCGCCGAGAGCATGCAGAAACCAAGCGCAGACAGCGGAAGGAACGTATGGCAAACCAGACTCCCACCCACCCATTCCTCCAATGACTGTCTGTCCCACCTGTGACAGAGACTGTAATTCCCATATTGGACTGTTCAGTCACCTGAGAACTCACTCTTGGAGTGGAAGCAAGTCTTCCTCAATTTCGAGGGACTGCCTATGGTGATGCTGATATGTCTGTGGGAATGCACTGAGAACTTTTAATATTTTTTGAAATATAACCAAATATAATCCCTGCTTATTATTATTGAGTATTAAGCTTTGTTAGATTGCAGTTTAATTTTAAGATTGCTATAATCTATTGTTTTATTATTTTAGTTTTATTTCTCCTTTGATAGAATTCACAGTTAGAACTCTTGTTGTCATCAAGGTTTCATGGATTGCGTCATCAACTGTGAAAACAGAAAAAGCTTGTGCCAAGGCTAAAAACCATTAAGGGAGGCCTAAGGCCCGCGCGTGGAGGCAGAACTTGCCGCGCCTATAATTGGATGGATTTTTCCGCAGTTCTAGTTTTTCGGTTATATCCTAGGGGGTATGGGCCATTCTCAGTGCAAAAGGGCCACCAGACAGGTGTAGATGAGTATGGGATTAGAAGGTATAAGGAATGGGTTTCATCTTCTACCCAAAGGGCAAACCCTGCCGCAGGGCAGAAAAACAGCCTATATTCTGTGGACATGAGGAAGACAGGTGACAGAAATATGGATGTAGTGCTGCATGCACCTGCATGTCCTGTACTAATGAGGTGCCCTCCTACTGGCCCCGCAAACTCGAGGAGTGAATGCTGGAGGGCACCATCAGGCCATCCCAGCATATCTGCTTAATTGAGACCCAGAGATTTCAGGGCCTTTCTATGCATTAAACCCAAGGATCGAATTCTTCATTCTTTCAACCGACTTCAATGAGCTATAATCACATTGTGTCTTAACCTGTTCAGATGAAATACCTTTATCTGTTACCTTAACAAGGCGAGTAAAGGAGTTCTTCCCATTATCTGCATACCTAATCAATGCCATTTAATATTCTGCCAGTAATCTCAAGTCCTACACTGATGCAATGTTATCCAACTGCCTATGTGCCACCAAGTCATGGCTAAGGCAGAACTTCCTCCAACTAAATATTTGCATGACCAAACCCCTCTTGTTTGTTTCTTGTCAGAAACCCTGCACCCTAACCCTAGCTCTCTATCCCTGGCTGCTTCATCAGACTGAACCTGACAATGTACAGGTCAGTGTCTTGTTCAACCCTGAGGTGAGCTTCAAAGCTCAAAGCCAGTCCATCACCAAGATTTCCATTTCCATCGATACAATGTCACCTGCTTTCACCTCTACCTTACTCCTTCTCTTTGCAAAAATTCTCATCCTTGGCTTTGTCACCTCCAGGCTCAATTTCTCCAATGCTGTCATCACCAACCTCTTGATCGCCACTTTACATAAACTCCAACTGATCCAAAACTTGACCACCAAATCCTACCCTGTACCAAGTTCCATCTACATATCACCTCAATTCACTCAGTTCTGTGAACACAAACAATACGTTTCTGATAATCTAGTTAAAGTTGTCAGCTTTCATCCTACCCGACAGCAGACTTCTCTGCTGGTTAATACTGACAGTAGATTTTTCAGGCTGCTAACTTATTTATAAAGATACACAAGACTTCCAATGTCAAATATAGAAAAGTACTTTTGAAAAAGAGCACTGATGACCAGGAAGAACAACCTAACAACACCTTGTATAAAAATATATCAAAATGGACAAACACTATGGGCTAGAAATTGGATTTTTGACGATAGCAGTATTTTTTCGGCATTTATTGCCAAAAATACTGTTCAAATACTGCTATTTTTAAAAATTGGCAAAAAAATGCGCTTGACGGTAAAAATCGTCGTTGCACGAGGAGTTGTGGTGGAAACCGTGGTCCTCGCCAATTTAGTCCGAAATACCGCTAAAAAGACAGGCCCTGGGAAGGAGGAAAACACCAAAAAAAATTGCAAAAAACAAAAAATTAAAAATCACAAAACAGTCATGGCGAATTGCTGAAAACAAATTAAAAATTAAAAACTTTAACTTACATTTTTTGAAGGTCTTCATACTTACCACCGTTTTTAGGGCTGCAACGCAGGCTTTTCTCAGGCGCTTTTTTTCGCCCAGAATACGGGTGTGCCGGACGGCTAGTTTAAGGCGATATCGCTTTTTTAAAATCTTGCACGACGGCAGTCCGCTTTTCAGCGGTATTTCAAAAATGCCAGCGCACAACTTTGGCCAATTTAGGTGAACATAACTTTTTCTGTCAAAAAAGGCAAAATATAGCTGAAAAAACGGTGCAAGGCTGGCCAATTGACTGAAGTAATACCTACTATAGAACTATTATAGACAGCTTCTAAACACCATCAGGTTTTTCCTCCTCTGTTTTAGCTACCAAAAAGTAGTTTGGGATTGCATTGATAGAAGAAGAATCACAATACAATGTTGTGCAAGCTAACCAGTAAAGGTAGACTTCATCCTTTTCATTAAATATTTTATTGAAAATGTGTAATTCTTCACAGTTTGGTGTTTACCAACTTCTGCACAGAGATGTGGGGAGTGTTGTTCTTGAAGCCTACCTTTGCCATGGTTACATTTCAGAAGTTATAAGGAAAAACGGTGGAGCGCGTGGGGGGGGGCGGGGGGTGGGGGTGGTCAGGAGGCGGAGGTAAAATGATCTGGGATGTAATGAGTAAAAAGAGAAAGAACTATGGGGAACAAGTGTTCATTTAAGAAGGATGCTAATCGATGGAGAGACGGTTAAGGCATAGAGTTTCTCACTGGTTGTTTCCATCACTCAGCTTGAAATGTTGTCTAACCCATGAAACTATTGGAGAAACCTGTGGAACAGCAAGAATTTTCAGTGATTCCCATAGGGAATAGTCTGAATGGTGCATAAAATGGGAATGTTTCGATCACAGGGAATGGACACATTTAATTCAGAGACTAGGGTCCTGAAGTTAAAGAAAGATAACTTTGATGGTATGAGACGTGAATTGGCTAGAATAGACTGGCGAATGATACTTAAAGGGTTGACGGTGGATAGGCAATGGCACACATTTAAATATCACATGGATGAACTTCAACAATTGTACATTCCTGTCTGGCGTAAAAAGAAAACAGGCAAGGTTGGCTCAACCGTGGCTAACAAGGGAAATTAGGGATCATGTTAAATCCAAGAATGAGGCATATAAATAGGCCAGAAAAAGCAGCAAACCTGAGGACTCGGAGAAAATTAGAATTCAGCAGAGGAGGACAAAGGGTTTAATTAGGAGGGGGAAAATAGAGTATGAGAGTAAACATAAAAACTGACTGCAAAAGCTTCTATAGATAGATGAAGAGAAAAAGATTAATGAAAACAAATGCAGGTCCCTTGCAGTCAGAATCAGTTGAATTTATAATGGGGAACAAGAAATGGCAGACCAATTGAACAAATACTTTGGTTCTATCTTCACTAAGGAAGGCACAAATAACCTTCCGGAAATACTAATGGAAACGAGGGTCTAGCAAGAAGGAGGAACTGAAGGAAATCCATATTAGTCAGGAAATTGTGTTAGGGAAATTGATGGGATTAAAAGCCGATAAATCCCCAGGGCTTGATAGTCTGTCTCCCAGAGTACTTGAGGAAATGGTCCTAGAAATAGTGGATGTATTGGTGGTCATTTTCCAACATTCGATAGTCTCGGATCAGTTTCTTTGGATTGGAGAGTAGCTAATGTAACCCCACTTTTAAAAAAAGGAGGGAGAGAGAAAAGGAGGAATTATAGATCGGTTAGCCTGACATCGGTAGTGGGGAAAGCAGTGACAGGATCGGTCCAAGTCAGCATGGATTTATGAAGGGAAATCATGCTTGACAAATCTTCGAGAATTTTTTGGGGATGTAACTGGTAGAGTGGACAAGGGAGAACCAGTGGATGTGGTGTATTTGGACTTTCAAAAGGCTTTTGACAAGGACCCACACAAGAGATTAGCGTGCAAAATTAAAGCACATGGTATTGGGGGTAATGTATTGATGTGAATAGCGAACTGGTTGGCAGACAGGAAGCAAAGAGTAGGAATAAACGGGTCCTTTTCAGAATGGCAGGCAATGACTGGTGGGGTACCGCAAGGTTCAGTGCTGGGAAACCCAGCAATTTACAATATACTTTAATGATTTAGACGAAGGAATTGAATGTAATATCTCTAAGTTTGCAGATAACACTAAGCTGGGTGGCAGTGTAAGCTGTGAGGAGGATGCTAAGAGGCTGCAGGGTGACTTGGATCGGTTAAGTGTGTGGGCAAATGCATGGTAGATGCAGTATAATATAGATAAATGTGAGGTTATCCACTTTGGTGGCAAAGACAGAAAGGCAGAATATTATCTGAATTGTGACAGATTAGGAAAAGGGGAGGTGCAACAAAACCTGGGTGTCATGGTACATCAGTCATTGAAAGTTGGCATGCAGGTACAGCAGGCGGTAAAGAAGGCAAATTGCATGTTGGCCTTCATAGCGAGAGGATTTGAGTATAGGAGCAGGGAGGTCTTACTGCAGTTGTATAGGGCCTTGGTGAGGCCACACCTTGAATATTGTGTACAGCTTTGGTCTCCTAATCTGAGGAAGGACATTCTTGCTATTGAGGGAGTGCAGCGAAGGTTCACCAGACTGATTCCCAGGATGGCAGGACTGACATATGAAGAAAGACTGGATCAACTAGGCTTATATTCACTGGAATTTAGAAGAATGAGAGGGGATCTCATAGAAACATATAAAATTCTGAGGTGATTGGACAGGTTAGATGCAGGAAGAATGCTTTCGATGTTGGGGAAGTCCAGAACCAGGGGTCACAGTCTAAGGATAAGGGGTAAGCTATTAGGACCGAGATGAGGAAAAACTTCTTCACTTAGAGAATTGTGAACATGTGGAATTCTCTATCACAGAAAATTGATGAGGCCAGTTCATTAGATATATTCAAAAGTGAGTTAGATGTGGCCCTTATGGCTAACGGGATCAAGGGATATGGAGAGAAAGCAGGGATGGGGTATTGAAGTTGCATGATCAGCCATGATCATATTGAATGGTAGTGCAGCCTCGAAGGGCCGAATGGCCTACTCCTTCACCTATTTTCTATGTTTCTATGGCCCCAAGTTTCCACATGATTTGCTCCTGATTTTTAGGAGCAACTGGTGGAGAACGGAGTATCTTAGAAATCGGAATTCTCCACATTTAAGTTTTCTGCAGTTCTAGTCAGGTAGAACAGTTTCACTTTTGAACAGAATTTTTTTTTCAAAAGGGGGCGTGTCCGGCCACTGACGCCTGATTTGAAAGTTTCCACAGTGAAAACGTACTCCAAACTAACATAGAATGGAGCAAGTGAAGATTTTTGTAGGCTTGAAAAAACCTTGTCTACACATTAAAAAATCAGGCGCAGGTTACAAATTAGGCGTCGGGAACGAGGTGGGGGGGGGGGGGAAGGGAAGTTATTAAATTCTACAATAAATCCTTAGTTATACTTATACAAATATTATATAAATAAATCCAACCTGAATAAAAATTTATAAGCTAAGAAAAGATTAAATAAACCATGTTCCTACCTGTGTGAAAGTGCTTCAGGCAGGCCTTTCAGGCAGCGATTTGCCGTCGGGACCGACTGACAGCAGGGGGAGGGAGGGAGAAAGCTGCAGGAAGCCTCATTACTTGAGGCAGCCGTTTGCCGTCGGGCCCGACAGATGGCAGGGGGAGAAAGCTGCAAGAAGCCTCAGTGCTGATCATGGAAGGGCAATGTTGTTTTATTAAAAATGTTAAAAATTGAACAGCTACAAAGAATTTGAATAGTCTCAAACAAGTGCATGTGTCCCGTTTATCACAGTCTATCTTTAATTACAGAATGCACTCCCTCACCCTCACACACAGAAATATCAAGAAAATTAAAATGCAAGCCTTTGCAAGGGTTAAATAAACAAATTTTTACTTTTTCTGCAGCACTTTTTAAAATGGCCGAGTGCCAATGTTTACTTCACACTGCGCGTGCGCGAACGCTCCAACGCGCACGCACAGGGTTGCCGGCACGAAAAAAACTCATTTAAATTGTACCCGCCCCCTCCTACATACAAAATCGGCGCGAGTGGTAGGCTCCGCCCCCTGTGCGCCGTACCAAGCAGACATCGAGCTGCAATGCGCTCGAGAATATAGCGTTTTTTTTCAGGCGCCGCTTTCGGCGCGAAAAACGGGCGCCCAGCTCGGAGGGGCGCCTGTTTTGCCGCGTGTGGAAACTTGGGGCCTATGTTTCTAGCTGAAATAAATGTCAGATGGTTCTCTCTTCTATCCCTAGTTATGCTATGAATGTATCTATTTATCTGGGACCTAATTGGCAGCAACATCAGAGGAGCAGAGAGAAAAAAAATCCAGGAGTGACATCACAAGACAGCTAATAATAGATTGGAGCCGAGGTAGACCTGAGCGAGAGCTCAGCAACTCAACACAGGCTACATTTGAAAAGGAGACATCAGAGTAAAAAACCTAAAACGACGTTGAAACGAGAAGGAGCTGATTGGTGAGTAGCTGGTAAGTGTTTTTTAAGCTTTAAGTTTATATCTGCTAAGTAAGTTCATAATCTGGTAAATCATGCTCAGACTCACAGAGTGCATATCCTGTGCCAGCTGGGAACTCGAGGACACTTCCCGTGTCCAGGACAGCCACATGTGCAGGAAGTGTCATCAGCTGGAGGAGCTCGAGCTCCGGGTTTCAGTGCTTGAGCAGCAGCTGGCATCACTGTGGAGCATCCATGAGGCTGAGAGCTTCATGGACAGCATGTTTCTGGAGGTGGTTATCCCGCAGCTTAAGAGTATGCAGCCAGGGAGGGAATGGGTGACCGCCAGGCAGAAGAGGAGGTCAAGGCAGGTAGTGCAGGAGTCCCCTGAGTGCATCTCACTCTCCAATCAGTATTCTGTTCTGAGTACTGGTGAAGGTGATGGCTTCTCTGGGGAGTACAGCCAGAGCCAAGTCCACGGCACCAAATATGGCTCAGCTGTACATGTGGCCGGGAGGAAGAAGAGTGGGAGAGCAATAGTGCTAGGGGATTCGATAGTCAGGGGAGCAGACAGGAATTTCTGTGGCTGCAGACGTGACTCCAGAATGGTATGTTGCCTCCCTTCTACCAGGGTTAAAGATGTCTCTGAGCAGTTGCAGAACATTGAGGGGGGAGCATGAACAGCCAGAGGTTGTGGTCCATATCGGTCCCAATGACATAGGTAGAAAGAGGGATGGGGCCCTGCAGGCTGATATTACAGAGCTAGGAAAGAGATTAAAGAGCAGGACATCAAAGGTAGTAATCTCCGGATTATTCCTGGTGCCTCGTGCTAGTGTGTACAGAAATAGCAGAATAAGGCAGATGAATGCATGGCTGGAGAGATGGTTCAGGAGGGAGGGCTTCATATTCCTGGGGCATTGGGACCGATTCTGGTGGAGGAGGGACCTATATGGGCTGAACAGGTTGCACCTCAACAGGGCCGGACCCATATCCTCACGGGGAGGTTTGCCAGTGCTGTTGGGGAGGGTTTGAACTAATTTGACAGGGTGATGGACACCAGGATGTAACATTAGAAAGGGGAAATAAAGTCCTCAATGGATTGGGAGAGGCAGAGAGCATTAAAGTAAGAAATAGTAAGGTATTAGGTGAGGTCAGACTAAGAGAGAACACAGGATGGTCTAGGATAGACTTACAGTGTATGTATGTGAACGCACAAAGCGTAGTAAACAAGGTAAGTGAGCTGCAGGCACAAATAGTTACATGGGAATATGATGTTGTGGCAATAACGGAGATCTGGCTCAAAAAAGGCAGGATTGGGTATTAAATATTCCTGGTTATAAGGTTTTCAGGAAAGATCGGGAAGAAAACAAAGGAAGTGGTGTGGCAGTATTGATTAAGGAGAATGTCAAGGTGCTGGAGAGAGAGGATGTCCTGGAGGAGTCAAGGACAGAATCTATATGGCTAGATCTAAGAAATAATAGAGGAGACCTAAGCATGGAGGCAGAGGGTATGGCTGAGGTACTAAATGAGTACTTTTCATCAGTCTTCACCAAGGAAGAGGATGCTGCCATAGACATAGTGGTAGTGGAGATAGAAATTGATAGAGGTATTAGAAAGGTTGGCTGTACTTAAAGTAGATAAATCACCAGGAGCAGATGGAATGCATCCTAGGACACAGAGGGAATTGAAGGCAGAAATTGTGGAGGTACTGGCCATAATATTCCAATTGTCCACAGATACGGGGATGGTGCCAGAGGACTGGAGAATTGCAAATGTTACACCATTGTTCAAAAAATGGTGTAAAGATAAACCCAGCAACTATAGGCCAGTCAGTTTAACCTCGGTAGTCTGAAGCTTTTAGAAATAGTAATCTGAGACAAAATTAACAGTCACTTGGATAGATAATCCAGCACGGATTTGTTAAAGGAAAATTGTGTTCAACCAACTTGATCACGTTTTTTCATGAGGTAACAGAGAGAGTTGATGAAGGTCATGCGGTTGACGTAGTGTATATGTATTTACAAAAAGGCGTTTGACTAAGTGCCACATAATAGGACTGCCAGCAAAGTTTAAGCCCATGGAACAAAAGGGACAGTGGCAGCCTGGATACAAAATTGGCTAAGTGACAGGAAACAGAGTAGTGATGAACAGTTGTTTTTCGGACTGGAGGAAGGTATAGAGTAGTTTTCCCCTGTGGTCGGTTCTAGGACCATTGCTTTTCTTGATATATATTAAAGACTTGGATGTGGGTGTACAGGGCACAATTTCAAAATTTGCAAATTACACAAAACTTGGCAGTATGGTGAACAGTGAGGAGAGTGGTAGACGTCAGAAAGATGTAAGACAGGCGGACACATGGCAGATGAAATTTAATGCAGAAAAGTGTGAAGTGATACATTTTAGTAAAAAAAATGAGGCGAGGACATATAAATTAATGGTACAACCCTAAAGGGAGTGCATGAACAGAGAGACCTGGGAGTATGTGTGCACAACTCGTTAAAGATGGCAGGGCAGGTTGACAAATCAATTGGAAAAGCTTATGGGATCCTGGGCTTCATAACTAGAGGTATAGGGCTAGACTTTCCACAATGATCACTATTAGCCAAAAATGGGTGATATTTCCAGCGTTACTGCTTTTATTATTTTTCAGGATCGCTGGAATAGCACCCATTTTAAAAACCATTAGTTTTGCCTTTTTAATTTGGGTGATAGCCTTAGCGATGTGAAATAGGCGATAGCAATGTATTCAGTCATGCAAGGATGGCATCCATAGCAATGTCCGTTCTGCGCATTCGCATTTTTTTTCAGGCAAATAACTTTTCCCGCGATTCCGGAGGTCAGGGGTCATCTGCGCATGCTCAGAAGGCAAAAGGAGGGAGAGAGAGAAGGAAGGTTTGTGGAGTCTTGAATTTGAAGGAATTGATGATCAGATAAGATGGAGATGGAGCACGAGGAGTCAGGAGAGAGTGTTGGGGAGGTTGCAGGGAGAAGGAGGGCGAAAGCTTTCTCCGAAGAGGCGAACAAGGCCTTAGTCCACGAGGTGGAGACTCGGTGGGGCCAATTCACACGAAATGGGCATGGGAAATGACCCCCAAAGTATGGGCGGATATCACCGGGATAGTGTCAATGGTAGCCCACGATAGACGAGAGGCAGACCAGTGCCGCAAGCGCTGGAACAGTCTTGTTTCATCCACATGAGTAAGTATTAAATTATTAAATTTATAATTGTGATGATGCACTGACTCATTAATTAGAATGTAAATCTGCCGGATTGTAATTAAGCTGGGTAATCTTGGGTAGCTTTCCTGTTAAGATTTGGACTCGGATTGGAACCTACGCCCTTTTATGTTGCTGAGATGTCTTAAACTTAATCAACAGTATTAATTATTATTTAAACGATTGATCGAAAATTGGGGCCAAAGGAATGACTGGAAACAGACAGACCGCAAACACTCAGCATTTCTACCACGTTAGTTTAGAAGGAAAATTATTAAATTGTATCGCTACTTATGTGCTGTGAGCAACTTGGGCACCGTCTCCTTTTCGGTTAGGTTGGTGGATGGGGCATGACTTAGCATTGAGGGGTCCGGTCAGTTTTGCCCAGACTGTGTGAGTCTCAGTGGCTGCTGTCAGTCACACAGTGACCCAGCCTGGACTGGGGGAAAGCTGCCTTGGCTCACTGTCTGCCCTGGGACACTGGGACATTAGCTCCTGCCATACGGAGGTCTCCGAGCATAGCCCAGGGACACAGTGCTCCCCTCCCCTCATGGTCCTGTCATTGCCGTGCTCATCAGCGGTCCTGATTTCTTTCCCCCCTCGCGGACCTCCATCGATTCCAATAAACCGCCTACCTCCCCTCAGGCGACGAATGGCACGGCCCTTGGATGGGGCCTTTCCTGAGATTGTACGCGAGATGTTTGGTGTCGAGCATTAGTTCCTAAACACGATCTTATTAAATATTTTCTCTGAACATAAATATCATAACCATGCATCCATTGGATACAAACTGTATTCGCATGTAACAATGACATTAACGATGAATAGCATGTCAGGTGACGAATTATGGATTACAATATCTGTTGTGTTTCCGTAATAATACCTAAGCAATTAGTTTATGTCACGCACTTGTCACGTTTGCAGAGGAAGATATCTAAGAATCAGGCAGAGTGGAGGCGGACCGGAGGAGAGCCTGCTGACCTTCACATTTTGACTGATCTCCAGGAGCATGCCGCAGCCTTAGTGGGCAGGCATAAAGGCATAATCGCTTTGCCACCCGTGGTGGTGCAGATCCCGTTGTTGCGCCACGCGAGTAATGTGTAAACCAGTAGTAATTTAAAATAATTTAATGCCATTTGATTATAATATATGAATGATGTAATGTTATGTATGCAGCTTCTGTACTCTTCTGTACTCTCATGTTAATTATATGTACCGTCTCTCGTTCACATTTATTGCAGTAGTGCTGCTCCTTGTATATATGCCTGCGCAGCGCAAGCATTCTCATGTCTCCCCTTCTCTTCTATTAACCTCAATTATGTTTTCCAGCTCCCCTGGTGCAACGGGAGGCCCCTGGAGCATCACCCCAATCGCTGCAGGTCGTGCTTACCACGGGTGCAACAAGATACGACCGAGGAGGAGGATGATGGGCCTGAAGGGTCATCTGTGGTACCTGCGGCCACGTCATCCTCAATGGATGAAGTAGCAGGGCCAAGCGGCTTGCAACAGGGCACTCCAAGTCATCCAGTGCCCACGCCGATGCCGCGGAGGCTGAGTCGGCTAGGTAGGCATGTGCTGCGATGGACAGATGTCAATGAGGACATGGTGTCACTGTCGAGGGCGAGTGTCGACATAGGTCTCGAGCTCCTACAGGCGCTTGGTGGGTTGACCGGCAACATTGCCACACTATCTGCCAGAATCTCGGAGGGCATGGGGCAATGTGACGAACGACCGCCTCTGTTGATGCCTTGCAGCACACGATAGTTTCGGGATAGCACTGCACCCTAAGTTGCCATACCACCATCCAGCACGACAGATGCGAGACTGGAAGAACTTCCTTCTGACTCGGAAGACGTTTGTTCGCAAACATCTTCGCCTCAATCCACTGAAGTAATTCTGCCAACGCCACCCTGCACCTCCCGCTCGCCACCCCCCCCATTCCACCACAGCAGCCGCCCTTGAGGTGCTCTGCTGCAAGATGTCTTGGTCTCGTTATTGGGGATTAATTGGGAAAGTGGGGGTTACGACGAGGGGGGTAAAGTTAGAGGAGGGAAGCATGGCCGCAGGTAGGGAGGGCGTGGCCCTAATCAATGTATATTATTGTTATATTATTTAAAAATATTTGTTGAATTTTGACTATTGAGGTGCTGGGAGTGTATTATCGTTATTTAAAATTTATTATTGTTATTGAAACATTTTTGTTGACTTTTGACTGTTGGGGAGGGTGTTATCATTATATTGTTCTTGAAAAAATGTTGTTGACTGTTGGGGGTCGGGGGGGAGAATGTTATAGTTTGTTAAAAATATTTTAAATCACTTGTTAAATTATTAAACATTTTTATTGAATTTTACAATTGTTGTGAAGTGTCTTCTAATAACGTAAGGTAACACATCAATACAAGGATTGCAAACAATGGCCAGGCCAGGATGAAATGTAATGCAATTGTAACTGTCGTCAACGTAACTTCACGCAAAGCATTCATTTATGAGCTGATGCAACAGTTTTGCAGCTGCATAACTTCCACGGGGGCTTTTCCAGTGATGTGGGGGGGGGAGGGAGGTGGTGGGCGTGGGGGCATGGGTTCATCGCCAGACTGATTGTCTTCCCCAAGGTCCTCATCCTCCTCCTTGTCCTCCTCCCCTCTCTCCTGAGGTGGACCAGCGGTCCCATATGGCAATTATTGTCCTCTCCTGATAGCTAGGTTATGCAACATGCAGCACACCACAATGAACTCAGCGACCTGCTCAGGGTGGTATTGTAGGGCGCCTCCTGAGTGGTCCAGGCATCTGAAGCGCTGCTTTAGAACTCTAATTGTCTTTTCGATGAAATTGCATGTGGCTATATGGCTTTCATTGTAGAGCTTCTCACCTTCTGTCTGGAGCTTACACAGTGGGGTCATGAGCCAGCTGGCAAGGCCATATCCTTTATCCCCCAGCATCCAACCATGACCTTGTGGCTGACTCTTAAACAGGTGAGAGACAGTGCTCTCACCCAAGATGTGTGCATCATGGATGCTCCCTGGAAAATTTTCATTTACTGCCATGATTATTTGCTTGTGGTAGACAACGAGCTGCACATTCAGGGAGTGGAATCCCTTTTGGTTCCAAAACACCTCTGCATCCTGTAAAGGTGCTCACAGGGCGATATGCATACAGGCTATTGCTCCCTGCACCTTGGGGAAGTTTGCTATTCTCGATGACCCCAAAGCCCTCTCACTCTGTGCCTCCCTGGTCATAGAGAAGTTTATAAAGTCCATCCTGCGTGTGTAAAGGGCTTCAGTCACCTGTCGAATGCAGCAATGTGTGGCGTGCTGAGAGATACTGCAAATGTCACCAGCTAAGGCCTGAAAGGAGCCCGATGCTTAGAAGGAAAGTACCACAGTAACCTTCACCTCACCGGGCAGTGCGCTGCTAATGGTACTGTTAGGCTGCAGATCTCCCTTACTTAGCTGGCATATCTCACTGATGACCTCCTTTTGGAATCACAGCCTTCTAACGCACATGTTATTGGACAAGTCCAGATATGATTGTTCATCCCTGTAAATGCGTTGGATGTAACATCTCCTCCTCCTCAGCAGTCTGCCACCTCTTTGATTAGGCACATAATGCTCTTCAATCAACCTTCCCCCATCTTCTCTATTCTGCAGCATGTGAGTAGTCATCAATACTGGCTGAGAAATTACAGGCCCCCATCAGTATAAATCACTATAAATCACTATAACTGCCCTAATCTGTCTCTTAAATTGTCCTCAACAAATACAATATAAATTGGATATTAACCACAATGTGATTAGATGATTGGCAAGATTCAAAAACGCCCTTTAAAATCACTCACAAATTACTTTTCGTCGTAACTACTTCAAGCAGCCATTTATTAAAGATCCTCCGAATTACAAAATGGTGTCCATACTGCCGAGTTAAGGTCAGGTGAGTGCAGCTTTTTTTGAGCGTCTTTTTGGGCGGGCAATCATTTGGGCGAACTGCCGAAAGTAGCGCTCGGCGATAATCTGGGTGATAATCAGGCGCTATTTTCCATTATAAGTAGTATGCTGGGCTTTGCACAAGGATGCCATCATATTTACTTTTTAAATAGATCGGGCGATGCGGCTCATTCCTGTATGCCGAAAGTTGCGCCGGTGATAAATGGACGATAATCGGTCACTAGTTGCCATTTTTCATCAAGTATGGGTGATAGCCTGCATCTCAGCGCTTATATGGGTGCTAAATGGGCAACGACGTGCGAAAGTCTAGCCCATAGAGCACAAAAATGTGGAAATTATGATGAATCTGTATAAAACACTGGTTTTGCCCAAGCCGGAGTATTGTGTCTAATTCTGGGCACCGCACTTTAGGAAGGATGTAAAGGCCTTAGAGAAGGTGGAGAAAGGATTTACAAGAATGATTCCAGGATTCAGGGACTTCATTACTGGAAAAGCTGGGGGTTGTTCTCCTTGGAGCAGAGAAGATTGAGAAGAGATTTGATAGAGGTTTTCAAAATTATGAGGGGTCTAGAGAGTGCAGATTAAGAGAAACTGCTCCCATTGGCGGAAGGGTCAAGAACCAGAGGGCACCGATTTAAGGTGATTGGCAGAAGAATCAAAGGTGATGTACGAAAAACTTTTTTTATACAGTGAATGGTTGAGTTCTGGAATGCACTGCCTGAAAAGGTGGAGGAGGCAGACTCAATCTTACCTTTCAAAAGGGAGTTTGATAAATATCTGAAGTTTAAAAAAAAACTGCAGGGCTCCAGGGAAAGGGCAGGGGAGTGGGACTAGCTGAGAGTCAGCATGGGCTTGACAGGCCGAATGGCCGACTTCCGTGTTGTAAACATTCTTTGATTCTATGGGCCCAAGTTTGGGGCCGCGCCTAGAACGGCGCAGCCCCAACCTGGACGCCCGTTTTACGCGCTCGAAAGTGCGCCTAAAAAATGCTTACAAATACGAGCTGTGGGGGGGCGGAGCCAGGCCCCTGCGCTGAAAACAGTGCCGGGACCTCTGCACAGGCGCGCTACAGTGGGCACGCATGTGCAGTAGCTCCAGGCGCCCAAAACTGTGTGGGAGGGGCCCAAAGCATGCAGCCCCTAGCCCTGGCCAAATGGCCTCACTGGGGCGGCGTGGATCAGGCTGCACCTCCCACGCCCAGCTCCTGCTTCCTCCCTTCAGCTGGCTCTCTCAAGCCTCCCCCCCCCCCCCGCCACAGCTCCCGACCCGACACAACACCCCACCCCACCCCCCACGACCCGACCCCCCTCCACCCGACTCCCCCCCGAACCCGACTGGACTACCCCCCCAGACCTGACCCCCGCTCCGCACCCCCTGGACCCGACCCCCACTCCCCCCCCAACCCGACTCCCGCTCCCCCCCCAGGACCCGACCCCCGCTCCCTTCCCGGACCTGCCCCGGACTCGACCCCTGCTCCCGGACCCGACCCACCACCAACCCGCCCCAGACCTGACCCCCCCGCCTCACCCCAGGACCCGACCCAACCCCCGGCCACCTACCTTTAACTCCAGTGCTGGGGGCGGCCCCCGCCCGAAGTCTTGGGCCCGGCTGGACCGAGCCCGTTCAGCCTCCTTCTCCTCTCCTCTCTCCTCTCCCCCTCCCTCCCCCCCTCCCTCTTTCCTCCCTCTCCCTCCCTCCCTCTTTCCTCCCTTCCCCTCCCTCTTCCACTCCCCCCCTCCTCCCACCCCCCTCCACCCCCCTCGCTGTCAGAAACACAGACACTGACAGACAGAGAGTGAGAGAGAGACACACAGACAGACAGAGAGATAGAGACACTGACAGAGACACACTGGGGGGCCCGTCCCAGCACGCTGTTGGAGGGCTCCCGGTGCTGCAGTCGGTAAGTAGAAAATGTTTTATTTATTGATTTTTTTATTTTTTTAATTTTTTATTAATTCTTTTTGATTGATTTATTGTTTGATTTATTGATGTATTTACCATTTATTATTGATGATGGCTCTTTATTTGTAAAACTGAAGTGTTTAATGTTTGTAAACTTCCCTTTAACCCCCCCCACCCCCCCACCATTCCTTACGCCTGATTTGTAACCTACGCCTGATTTTCTAAGTGTAGGCAAGGTTTTTCTGAGCGTACAAAATCTACACTTACTCCATTCTAAGTTAGTTTGGAGTAAGTTTTCAATGCCTAAACTTTCAAAACGGGTGTAAGTAGCCGGACACGCCCCCTTTTGAAAAAAAAAATCTGTTCCAAACTGAAACTGTTCTAACTGACTAGAACTGGGACAAACTAAATGCCGAGAATTGCAATTTCCAAGATACTCCATTTTAAACCAGTTGCTCCAAAAAAACAGGAGCAACTCAGGCCGAAACCTGGCCCCTATAATTCTATGATAAGTCAAAACTTTTCTTCTGGGCTCACATCTTCGAGTGTTCTAAAACATGGGACCAAAAATATCTTGAGTAAAGAAGTCCTAAAACACAGTGGTGGCAATGTTGGGATAGAATATCACTGAGAAACCAATAGGCTAAGTTTAAAGCAAGTGGAGCGTGAGCAAAAAAATAAAATGTATACAGGAAGATAAAATTAGAATTACCTGCAACGGTTTCTCTTCCCACCCACGTATCGTTACCTCTGGTGACCCCAAAGATCTATCCTTGACCCCCCCTCCTATTTCTCATCTACATGTTGCCCCTTGGCGATATCATCCAAAGACACAGCATCAATTTCCATCAGTACACTGATGACACCCAGCTCGACCTCACTACCACTTCTCTCGAACCTCCATAGTCTCTAAATTGTCAGACTGCTTGTCCGAGATCTAATTCTGGATGAGCAGAAATTTTCTCCAATTGACTATTGGGAGCACCGAAGCCACTGTCTTCGGTCCCGGCCAGTGACTCCAATCCTCTCCCCAACTTCAGTCTGAGGCTGAACTAGACTGTTCGCAACCTTGGTGTCATATTTGACCCTGAAATTAGCTTTCGACCACATTGCCACATCATAACTAAGACCGTCTATTTCCACCTCCGTAACATCGCCCTTCTCCACCCTTACCTCAGCTCATCCCCTCATCCATGTCTTTGTAACCTCCAGACTTGACTATTCCAACACACTCCAGATTGGCCCCCTACATTCTACCCTACGTAAACAAGAGGTGATCCAAAACTTGGCTGCCTCTTTCCTATCTCGCTCACCCATCACACCTTTGCTCGTTGACCTACATTAGCTTCCGGTTAATCAATGCCTCGATTTCAAAATTGTCATTCTTAGTTTCAAATCCCTCCATGACCTTGCCCCTCCCTATCTCTGTAATCTTCCTCACTTTCAAGAGACTGCTTATGATTTATAACATAACATAAGAACATAAGAATTAGGAACAGGATTAGGCCATCTAGCCCCTCGAGCCTGCTCCGCCACTCAACAAGATCATGGCTGATCTGGCCGTGGACTCAGCTCCACTTACCCGCCTGCTCCCCATAACCCTTAATTCCCTTATTGGTTAAAAATCTATCTATCTGTGATTTGAATACATTCAATGAGCCAGCCTCAACTGCTTCCCTGGGCAGAGAATTCCACAGATTCACAACCCTCTGGGAGAAGAAATTCCTTCTCAACTCGGTTTTAAATTGGCTCCCCCGTATTTTGAGGCTGTGCCCCCTAGTTCTAGTCTCCCCGACCAGTGGAAACAACCTCTCTGTCTCTATCTTGTCTATCCCTTTCATTATTTTAAATGTTTCTATAAGATCACCCCTCATCCTTCTGAACTCCAATGAGTAAAGACCCAGTCTACTCAATCTATCATCATAAGGTAACCCCTCATCTCCGGAATCAGCCGAGTGAATCGTCTCTGTACCTCCTCCAAAGCTAGTATATCCTTCCTTAAGTAAGGTGATCAAAACTGCACACAGTACTCCAGGTGCGACCTCACCAATACCCTGTACAGTTGCAGCAGGACCTCCCTGCTTTTGTACTCCATCCCCCTCACAACGAAGGCCAACATTCCATTCGCCTTCCTGATTACCTGCTGCACCTGCAAACTAACTTTTTGGGATTCATGCACAAGGACCCCCAGGTCCCTCTGCACTGCAGTATGTTGTAATTTCTCCCCATTCAAATAATATTCCCTTTTACTGTTTTTTTTCCAAAAGGTGGATGACCTCACATTTTCCGACATTGTATTCCATCTGCCAAACCTTAGCCCATTCGCTTAACTTATCTAAATCTCGTTGCAGCCTCTCTGTGTCCTCTACACAACCCGCTTTCCCATTAATCTTTGTGTCATCTGAAAATTTTGTTACACTACACTCTGTCCCCTCTTCCAGGTCATCTATGTATATTGTAAACAGTTGTGTTCCCAGCACCGATCCCTGTGGCACACCACTAACCACCGATTTCCAACCCGAAAAGGACCCATTTATCCCGACTCTCTGCTTTCTGTTAGTCGGCCAATTCTCGATCCATGCTAATACATTTCCTCTGACTCCGCATACCGTTATCTTCTGCAGTAACCTTTTGCGTGGCACCTTATAGAATGCCTTTTGGAAAGCTAAATACATCACATCCATCGGTACACTTGTATCCACCATGCTCATTATATCCTCAAAGAATTCCAGTAAATTAGTTAAACATGATTTCCCCTTCATGAATCCATGTGGCGTCTGCTTGATTGCACTATTCCTATCTAGATGTCCCGCTATTTCTTCCTTAATGATAGCTTCAAGCATTTTCCCCACTACAGATGTTAAACTAACTGGCCTATAGTTACCTGCCTTTTGTATGACCCTTTTTTAAACAGAGGTGTTACATTAGCTGCTTTCCAATCCGATGGTATCTCCCCAGAGTCCAGAGAATTTTGGTAGATTATAACGAATGCATCTGCTATAACTTCCGCCATCTCTTTTAATAGCCTGGGATGCATTTCATCAGGACCAGGGGACTTGTCTACCTTGAGATCCATTAGCCTGTCCAGCACTACCTCCCTAGTGATAGTGATTGTGTCAAGGTCCTCCCTTCCCACATTCCCGTGAGCAGCAACTTTTGGCATGGTTTTTGTGTCTTCCACTGTGAAGACCGAAGCAAAATAATTGTTTAAGGTCTCAGCCATTTCCACATTTCCCATTATTAAATCCCCCTTCTCATCTTCTAAGGGACCAACATTTACTTTAGTCACTCTTTTCCATTTTATATATCGGTAAAAGCTTTTACTATCTGTTTTTAGGCTGTGCGCAAGTTTATTTTCGTAATCTATTTTTCCTTTCTTTATTGCTTTCTTAGTCATTCTTTGCCGTCATTTAAAATTTTCCCAATCTTCTAGTTTCCCACTAACCTTGACCACCTTATACGCATTGGTTTTTAATTTGATACTCTCCTTTATTTCCTTGTTATCCACGGCTGGTTATCCCTTCTCTTATCGCCCTTCTTTTTCATTGGAATATTTTTTTTTTGAGCATTATGAAAGAGGTCCTTAAAAGTCCTCCACTGTTCCTCAATTGTGCCACCATTTAGTCTGTGTTCCCAATCTACTTTAGCCAACTCTGCCGTCATCCCACTGTAGTCCCCTTTGTTTAAGCATAATACGTTCATTTGAGACACTAATTCCTCACCCTCAATCTGTTTTACAAATTCAACCATACTGTGATCACTCATTCCGAGAGGATCTTTTACTAGGAGATCGTTTATTATTCCTTTCTCATTACACAGGAACAGATCTAAGATAGCTTGCTCCCTTGTAGGTTCTGTAACATACTGTTCTAAGAAACAATCCTATATGCATTCTATGAATTCCTGCTCAAGGCTACCCCGTGTGATTTGATCTGACCAATCGATATGTAGGTTAAAATCTCCCATGATTACTGCCGTTTCTTTTTCACAGACCTCCATTATTCCCTTGATTATTGTCCACCCCACCGTGAAGTTATTATTTGGGGGCCTATAAACTACGCCCACCAGTGACTTTTTTCCCTTACTATCTCTAATCTCCACCCACAATGATTCAACATTTTGTTTATTAGAACCAATATCATCTCTCACAACTGCCCTGATATCATCCTTTATTAACAGAGCTACCCCACCTCCTTTCCCTTCTTGTCTACCTTTCCGAATTGTCAGATACCCCTGTATGTTTAATTCCCAGTCTTGGCCACCCTGCAACCACGTTTCAGTAATGGCCACCAAATGATACCCATTTGTAATGATTTGTGCCGTCAACTCATTTACGTTGTTTCGAATACTGCATGCGTTTAGGTAAAGTGTTTTAATAATAGTTTTTAAACCATGATTTTTAGTTTTGACCCCTCCTGCAGCCCCTTTATATTCATACATGTTGTCCCTTCCTATCACCTTATGGTTTACACTTACCCCAGTGCTACTCTGCTCTGTTGCCTCCTGCCTTTTGCATCCTTTCTTGGGGTTTTGTTCATCTGAGCTCTCACCCACTCTAACTAGCTCAGAGCCCTCTCCTGCGTTCCCATCCCCCTGCCAAGCTAGATGATGATGAATCTCCTCCAGCCCCTCGACCTGCTGAGATGTCTGCACTCCTCTAATTCTGTCCTCTTGAGCATCCCTGATTATAATCACTCAACTATTGTTGGCCGTGCCTTCCATTGCCTCGGCCCCAAGCTCTGGAATTCCCTGCGTGAACCTCTCTGCCTCTCTTCCCTCCTTCAAGACACTCTTTAAAACTTATCTCTTTGACCAAGCCTTTTGGTCACTTGCACTAATTTATACTTATGCAGCTCAGTGTCAATTTTTTTTACTCAGAATACTCCTGTGAAGTGCCTTGGGACGTTTCACTACGTTAAAGGCACTGTATAAATGCAAGTTGTTGTTGTTGTTGTTTAGTGGCTAGGGTTGCACATTCATAATTATTCACATCATTACGTGAAGCCAAATTACATTGATCGAGCCAAGTGACTCTAAATCATACCGATTGGTCTGTACATTTAATTTTACCATGAAATAAAACAGCTTCATGTTTCAAACAAATTCCGTCCATCTAGTGTTAACTCAGTCCGTCTTTATAGAGATCCAAGTGTGTAAGACACGATTATCCAGTCCAGACCATAAGGCTATTGTTACTCCCCCAGATTATGCTGGTATAGGGCAGTTTGAGCCGACACCCATTGAAGGCAGACTCTCAGACCACTGAAAGGAGTGACTGATACTACTGAACTGAGAAGACATCTAGGAAAGACGTCAATTCATAACTAAAGCAATCAGGTAATTAAGCAGCAATAGCGAAGTTGCTCTGCAGGTTTGGGCTAGATTTTCGGGTGTTGGGGTTTCTGGGCGATAGGTGAAAATTACTGTATTCGCTGCGTTACTGATTTTAGGTCGAACTTTCGGTCTTTGGGGTCATCGGTAAGGGAGACATTGCACAAGCACAAAACATGTTCCTCGCCAACTTTAGTGCGGGGTCATTTGCGCTGCAAGAGAGGCATTGGGAGTTAATAAAAGACATTCAAAAATACATTCAAACAACATTACCAAAGACTACGAAATCACTGAGAAAAAGGTAAGAATAAAAACTTTCACTTACCTTTTTTGCAGGATTTCTAACTTACCGCTGCTAGCAGAGTTGCACCGACAGATTTGATCTGTCAGTGGTCAAGGCAGGCGTACGGGTCGGGAGAGTGGCGAAACTGGGACGGTAATGCAATCCACATCGTTACACGTCTGCTGCAGCTCTCCCCGGTGGTGCTTCCCATCACGTCGCCAACAAGGAGCTGAGGATCGCGCCCGGGCTTTGCGACCGGATTTTCGCCGCGGAGGGTCAAAACGAGGGGAAAACCCAGTCGCAAACCCCTCGAAAATCCAGCCCACAGTGTGGCATGGTGCCCCGCTTTTCTTGTCAGGCAGTGTCATCATTTAGAACTTGGGTGTCCTGCCTTGAACATTTGTGAGAGGACAGTCTTGACAGAACAGTTACCATTGGAAAGATACAACAACACAGTCAATAGCTAATTTGGCAAACGTGGGAAGTGATTTTAACAAGACTGAAAAGGAGGATTGATTGTAGGAGGTCAGTAGGTTTTCAAATAAAGATCAAAAAATTGGCAGCAAATTGGATCAGGTTATTGATGACTCCTTTAAGCTGCCGTGTAAACAATATCCAAGCAAGGGCTCATTCAGAGAATATGCTCTGGATTACTTTTTCTCTTTTGCTTTGTTTGATAGTTTTTTTAATAAAAAAATGTAAACTTCCACATGCACTAAAGTATAACTCTTGTAGTGCAGTCCAACATTTTTCTGCAAGAGTATGGGATTAGTTTCAATTTTAATCCAAATAATTATTTTCCTGAAGTGTTTCTTCTAAAGTTTGCGCTGGATTTTTATACCCCATGTCTGACTTCTTTCTCCTGATCTGGCAATCCTGATTTAAATTTGTGGTAATGTTCAAAGTGACGCTGCAGCATAAGAACACAAAAACATAAACTGCATATAGTTCTGATCACCACATTACAGAAAAGATGTGATTGCATGAGAGAGGGTACAGAAGAGAGTTACGAGGATATTGCTAGGACTGGAGAATTTTAACTGTGGAAAGATTGGATAGACTGGGGTTGTTTTCTTTGGAACAGAGGAGGCTAAGGGAAAATTTAATTGAGGCGTATAAAATTATAAGGGGCCTAAATAGAATGGATAGGAAGAACCTATTTTCCTTAGCAGAGGGGTCAATAACCATGGGCATAGATTTAAAATAATTGGTAAACGAATTCGAGGGCAGTTGAGAAATTTTTCACAAGGGTGGTGGAGGTCTGGAACTCACTGCCTAAAAGGGTGGTAGAGACAGAAGCCTTCATTGGATTTAAAAAGTACAGGTAGTTGGATATACACTTGAAGTGCCGTATCCTACAAGGCTATGGACCAAGAGCTGGAAAGTGGGATTAGGTTGAACATAAGAACATAAGAATTAGGAACAGGAGTAGGCCATCTAGCCCCTCGAGCCTGCTCCACCATTCAATAAGATCATGGCTGATCTGGTCGTGGACTCATCTCCACTTACCTGCCCTCTCCCCGTAACCCTTAATTCCATTATTGCTTAAAAATCTATCTATCTTTGACTTGAAAACATTCAATGAGCCAGCCTCAACTGCTTCCTTGGGCAGAGAATTCCACAGATTCACAACCCTCTGGGAGAAGAAATTTTTTCTCAACTCGGTTTTAAAGTGGCTCCTCCGTATTTTGAGGCTGTGCCCCCTAGTTCTAGTCTCCCCCACCAATGGAAACAACCTCTCTGCCTCTATCTTGTCTATCCCTTTCATGATTTTAAATGTTTCTATAAGATCACCCCTCATCCTTCTGAACTCCAAGGAGTAAAGACCCAGTCTACTCAATCTATCATCATAAGTTAACCCCCTCATTTCTCGAATCAGCCTAGTGAATCGTCTCTGTACCCCTTCCAAAGCTAGTATATCCTTCCTTAAGTAAGGTGACCAAAACTGCACGCAGTACTCCAGGTGCGGCCTTACCAATACCTTATACAGTTGCAGCAACACCTCCCTGCTTTTGTACTCCATCCCTTTCGCAATGAAAGCCAACATTCCATTTGCCTTCCTGATTACCTGCTGCACCTGCAAACTAACCTTTTGGGATTCATGCACAAGGACCCCCAGGTCCCTCTGCACCACAGCATGTTGTAATTTCTCCCCATTCAAATAATATTCCCTTTTACTGTTTTTTTTCCCAAGGTGGATGACCTCACACTTTCCGACATTGTATTCCATCTGCCAAACCTTAGCCCATTCGCTTAACCTATCCAAATCTCCTTGTAGCCTCTCTCAGTCCTCTACACAACCCGCTTTCCCACTAATCTTAGTGTCATCTGCAAATTTTGTTGCACTACACTCTGTCCCCTCCTCTAGGTCATCTATGTATATTGTAAACAGTTGTGGTCCCAGCACTGATCCCTGTGGCACACCACTAACCACTGACTTCCAACCGGAAAATAACCCATTTATCCCGACTCTCTGCTTTCTGTTCGCCAGCCAATTCTCTATCCATGCTAATACATTTCCTCTGACTCCGCGTACCTTTATCTTCTGCAGTAACCTTTTGTGTGGCAACTTATCGAATGCTTTTTGGAAATCTAAATACACCACATCCATCGGTACACCTCTATCCACCATGCTCGCTATATCCTCAAAGAATTCCAGTAAGTTAGTTAAACATGATTTCCCTTTCATGAATCCATGCTGCATCTGCTTGATTGCACTATTCCTATCCAGATGTCCCGCTATTTCTTCCTGAATGATAGTTTCAAGCATTTTCCCCACTACAGATGTTAAACTAACTGGCCTATAATTACCTGCCTTTTGCCTGCCCCCTTTTTTAAACAGAGGCGTTACATTAGCTGCTCTCCAATCCGCTGGTACCTCCCCAGAGTCCAGAGAATTTTGGTAGATTATAACAAATGCATCTGCTATAACTTCCGCCATCTCTTTTAATACCCTGGGATGCATTTCATCAGGACCAGGGGACTTGTCTACCTTCAATCCCATTAGTCTGTCCAGCTACCTCCCTAGTGATAGTGATCATCTCAAGGTCCTCCCTTCCCACATTCCTATGACCAGCAATTTTTGGCATGGTATTTGTGTCTTCCACTGTGAAGACAGAAGCAAAATAATTGTTTAAGGTCTCAGCCATTTCCACATTTCCCATTATTAAATCCCCCTTTTCATCTTCTAAGGGACCAACATTTACTTTAGTCACTCTTTTCTGTTTTATATATCTGTAAAAGCTTTTACTATCTGTTTTTATGTTTTGCGGAAGTTTACCTTCGTAATCTATCTTCCCTTTCTTTATTGCTTTTTTAGTCATTCTTTGCTGTTGCTTAAAATCTTCCCAATCCTCTAGTTTCCCACTAACCTTGGCCATCTTATACGCATTGGTCTTTGATTTGATACTTTCCTTTATTTCCTTGGTTATCCACGGCTGGTTATCGCTTCTCTTGCCGCCCTTCTTTTTCACTGGAATATATTTTTGTTGCGCATTATGAAAGAGCTCCTTAAAAGTCCTCCACTGTTCCTCAATTGTGCCACCGTTTAGTCCTTGTTTCCAGTCTACTTTAGCCAACTCTGCCCTCATCCCACTGTAGTCCCCTTTGTTTAAGCATAGTACTCTTGTTTCTGACACAACTTCCTCATCCTCAATCTGTATTACAAATTCAACCATATTGTGATCACTCATTCCGAGAGGATCTTTTACGAGGAGATCGTTTATTTTTCCTGTCTCGTTACACAGGACCAGATCCAAAATGGCTTGCTCCCTTGTAGGCTCTGTTACATACTGTTCTAAGAAATAATCCCGTATGCATTCGATGAATTCCTCCTCCAGGCTACCCCCTGCGATTTGATTTGACCAATCGATATGTAGTTTAAAATCCCCCATAACTACTGCCGTTCCTTTTTCCATTATTCCCTTGATTATTGCCCGCCCCACCATGAAGTTATTATTTTGGGGCCTATAAACTACGCCCACCAGTGACTTTTTCCCCTTACTATCTCTAATCTCCATCCACAATGATTCAACATTTTGTTCATTGGACCCAATATCATCCCTCACAACTACCCTGATATCATCCCTTATTAACAGAGCTACCCCACCTCCCTTCCCTTCCTGCCTATCTTTCCGAATCATCAGATACCCCTGTACGTTTAATTCCCAGTCCTGGCCACCTTGCAACCATGTCTCTGTAATGGCCACCAAATCATACCCATTTGTAATGATTTGTTCCGTCAACTCATTTACTTTATTTCTAATGCTGCGTGCATTCAGTAGAGTGTTTTCATCCTAGTTTTTAAACCATGATTTTTAGTTTTTACCCCTCCTGCAGCCCTTTTATATTCAGTGGCCCTTTTTGTTTCTTGCCTTTGGTTTCTCTGCCCTCCACTTTTACTCATCTCTTTTCTGTCTTTTGTTTTTGTCTCTTTTTTGTTTCCCTCTGTCTCCCTGTATTGGTTCCCATCCCCCTACCATATTAGTTTAACTCCTCACCAACAGCACTAGAAAACACTCCCCCTAGGACATTGGATCCATTCCTGCCCAAGTGCAGACCATCCGGTTTGTACTGGTCCTACCTCCCCCAGAACCTGTTCCAATGCCCCACAAATTTGAATCCCTCCCTGCTGCACCACTGCTCAAGCCATGTATTCATCTGTGCTATCCTGCGATTCCTACTCTGACTAGCATGTGGCACTGGTAGCAATCCCGAGATTACTACTTTTGAGGTCCTACTTTTTAATTTAACTCCTAGCTCCTTAAATTCGTCTCGTAGGACCTTATCCCTTTTTTTTTACCTATGTCGTTGGTACCAATGTGCACCACGACAACTGGCTGTTCTCCCTCCCTTTTCAGAATGTCCTGCACTCGCTCGGAGACATCCTTGACCCTTGCACCAGGGAGGCAACATACCATCCTGGACTCTCGATTGCGGCCGCAGAAATGCCTATCTATTCCCCTTATGATTGAATCCCCTATCACTATCGCTCTCCCACTCTTTTTTATGCCCTCCTGTACAACAGAGCCAGCCACGGTGCCATGAACTTGGCTGCTGTTGCTCTCCCCTAATGAGTCATCTCCCTCAACAGCACTCAAAACAGTGTATCTGTTTTGCAGGGGGATGACCAGATGGGACCCCTGCACTACCTTCTTTGTACTACTCTTCCTGCTGGTCTTCCATTCTAGCTGGCTGTGGATCCTTCTCATGCGGTAAGACCAACTCACTACACATGCCACTTATGTCATTCTCAGCATCGTGGATGCTCCAGAGTGAATTCACCCTCAGCTCCAATTCCGCAACGCGGTCCATCAGGAGATGGAGGCAGATACACGTCTTACACATGTAGTCATCAGGGACACCGGAAGCATCGCTGAGTTCCCACATGGCACAGGAGGAGCATATCACGTGACCGATCTCTCCTGCCATGCCTTAACCCTTAGATACCCTTAAATTGGTAATAACAATGTTACAGTTTACTTACTGATATAAAAAGAAAAAGAAAAGCTACTCACCAATCACCAGCCAATCACTTACCCCATTGGCTGTGACGTCACCTTTTGATTTCTTTCTACTTCTTTTTTGCTTTCTCTCCCGCTGTTGGATAGCTCTTTTTTGGCCGGCACAGACACGATGAGCTGAATAGCCTCCTTCTGTGTCATAAACTTCTATGATTCTATGAAGTGATAGTGGTGACTAGTTCACATCCAAGTTGTAAAGATTAAATTAAATTGTCACCAGACAGACCAACACCTTCACCTGCCAATCAAGGCATCAATTCACACTTTGCAGGATTACAGCTGTATGATAAAAATTATATTGGAACTGAACTTTCAGCGAAATAACAAACACTGAATAGCAATTAACTTTGTACCACATTGGGCCACATTAATATCACACAGTCGTATAAAAACATCAGAACCTGCACAGGTTCCCTGCATGTGGCTCAAAGGCACGTGAATATGTAATTAGTAATTCTTTGATGGATGCCCTGCTCCTTTGTATTTCAACAGCTGCTGCAAACAGGTGACAATTGAGATGGTACAGCAGCAACAGTTGGGGGTGCGGCAATCAATGCATTCTGAGACTAGTATCCTGTGAATCGTTTTCAATGACTATTGATTTAGGATTGTGATGTCTTTTGTTCTGACATATCTTCACAGGGGTTTGAGCAGGATGTCTGAGTTATCCAGCACAAAGCAACGAATCAAGCTATCCCACGGCACTGATTCCTGACTGATGGAACAAAAGAATGGGTCAGACCTATAAGAAAGGGATAGTGCCATGTATGTATGCTTGGGGTTACTAGCCACCAGGTAGCGCCACTGTCAGAGGTCATTGGGCTGGACGCATGTGTGTGCGGCCCAGGTATAAAAGGCAAGCCATGATGTAATGTAATCACTTTGGGCCCTAATAAAGCAGAGCCAGGTTTGTACCTGTGTTAGTTTACAGTATTCAGTCTATCGAGTTATTTCATACATAACAGATAGCACCAATGATTCTTTATTGTACCAATCATGTACAGCTCTGCAGTCTGGAGCCTCCCAATGCTGGCATCTCTGCTGCTGCCTGTGCCCAACTGAAGCAGTCAATCTAAAACCAACAGAAAAACTGCACTGAACCCATTTTATAATCGTGTTTCATCACATAAGCAGTAAACAACTGACTCCAAAATTCAATATTATACTTGTTAGCGTTAGTGTTTTCTCAGAAGAATCACTCAACACTCAGAATCGGTTCCAATGCTGATGCGGCCTTTATTACGCTTAGCGGGGAGGAAATCACAAGACTGAGTCCAGGCTTCTCTCCACAGAACAAAGGGTTACATTCACTTTTATATGTTTCACAACAGTTACAAACAGTTTACTACAGTTACACAGCCCATCACGGCTGGACACAAGCCAATCACAACGATTATAAATTACATATAGGTTCTTTTAACCCAATAGAATTCCCCTTATGTCTCAGGAACCATGTGTTCGTCTCTTGTCAGCTTGGGCTGATTGATATAGGTTCTCTCACTAGTTCTTTCTTCTTGGAGAAATAATTGGTTTATAACCTTGTTTACAGGAGATGGGTTCTCTTATCTCTTTCTTCCTGGAGAATTAATTGGTTTATGGCCTTGAATACGGGAGATGGGTTCTCTCCTCATTATTCTTATCCTGCATCCAAGGCATTCCTATAGTGGGCCTCACAGGGTTATTGCTCGGTCATTGAACATTCAACAGTTCACAGCTTGACTACCTGATTTCCCTGGGCAGCCATTTTATGTGTGGCCACTTTAAACTTATATGCGTTTAGATATATCTAGCAGGTGCCTAATGCCTAGTATTCTAGTATATTCTAAAGGTGCCCACCTCCTACAACAACTCCCCCTTTCAGTAAAGGGACTAGTCCTAGTCCCCTTTTAACCGACCATTCGACCTTTATTAGATTTTGTGCACGGCCCGATACTCCCTGCCTCAACGTGCTGGCCAGTCACGCGGTTTCAGGAGTCCCGGTTGCTTAAATCGAATTGACAATCCTCCTGCCCCCTTATAAAACAGGCTTGTTTAGTATCCGGGGAACGGTGATTTGTCCGTCTTCGTTGTGCGTGGTGTCTGCATGCCTGGCAGGCCATTACGCCCCATGTTATTGCTAAGATCAATTGTATCCCGACCAGTATATGTGAAATTATTCGAATCCATGGGTGGATGTTCACATTTATTCCCCAGTCCCAGACCTTTCTCCACCAACTCTGACTTTGTAAGTCTACCTCGGTATCTTCTTCCAGTACTTTGATTTTAGTTTGTAGTTGGTGGTAGAGCTTTACGGATTGACCCACTCTGAGCCTCAACTCTCGTAATACTTCGGTTAGATGTGGGATAAGGACCTGATCTGGTTCGTCATAATCCTGTAAATGATCATGGAGCTGATCGGTTACCTCAATAACTTCGGACTTCCGGCGCCTAACCTGGGTGATATGCGCTTGCCCGATCGCGACAGGTCGTAGTGGTGTAAAGCAAAAGTTTGGCTGTGGTATAGGGCACTGCAGGTCATTATACTGGAATGAACGCTCAGTAGTAGAGACGCAGTATCTTCCCTTCCCTCCGTAGCCTGCCCTCGCAAAGTGCATGTATGCGGGCACTATTTCTAGTACACACCCGTCGGTTCGGTTAAACCCGCATTCGTCTAGCTCCCCTCTGCCCACCAGGTGAGGGCATACTGTGATTCCCCCCTTTTGCTTGCAATCTGCTAGGGAAATCCCGGTAAGTATGTTGTTTCGACGAACGGCAGAGGTGGTGGTCAGGCAGTAGCGTATGGAGACATTTTCCCGTATTATTCCGATATTCTCTCGTTGGTATAGGGGGAACAGCCCTGAGTCCGGCGTGGCTATAGGGATTATCAGGACTATCCCTATCCCGGTAGTCCTACCCATCTGGCAATCTGGAATTGCTGGGTATACTCTGGTCAGTCCCTTCAGAGTACAATTATCCAGTGTCCCCCTTTGGTTAGCCAACTGAGCTAAATGTGAACTGTCTATCCAATCGGGTACTTCCCCGCGTTGGATCTGGTCGAGATTGTGGCGGATCTGTCCCACCATCCACAGACCATAAGCGTGACAGAGTTGCCCCTATCTTTGCTTTCCCTGTATCTTCCTGTTCTCTATCAATGAGGTGATTGATGGTTCTGGCGTGAGCTTCCAGGACTGAGATGCCATCCAGCTGGATTTTGGCACCCTCCTTTCCTAGGTTGGCTTGGTCTTCCTGGTTTTGCTCCACCCTCTCCAATAACCCCTTCATCACCCCTCTAAGCTGTTCCACCCTCTCATTTAATCCTTGTATGTCTATCGAGTTCACTACGGAGGTCCCTGTATTGAAAACGGTAGCAACATCATTAACTATTTCCCTCTTCATCCTGGGGGCTAACCCCTGTCCCCGGAACCTACTGGCACCCATTGCATCGGCAGCCTGCTGCATTACAACTTTACTTAATACATTGTACATCTTCCTTGACTGTTCTGTACAGTATTCCGGCATCTGGATGCCTGAAATATTGATCAGAACAGGCACAATTTCATGTTTAACATTATCATACAACAGTTCCCCCTCGTTGTACATTACAATCCCATTCTCTGGTCCCTTCGTAGTTATGGGACAAGGCAGTTCCTCGGGCAATGTAGTGATTCTTATGGGGCGTGGTGTCGGAGGGGGTGAGAAACATACATACAATGATATTGCAGCCGCCCCCGCCTCCTCGTAATACCCACACAGCCCCATTCCCTTCTTGCGGATGACCGATTGCTGGGATTGTCCCGGAGGCGCGCAAATTATGCTGAAAGTACATTCATCAGGCCCTTTGACATCCCTCCGTTTAATGCATCTGCTCCTTATACTCGTGGAGCACTGTACACATACTCTTATTCTTATTAGGATTCTTATTAGGATTCACTTGTAACCATGCATTAAAATAAGTCCTGTCCTTGCTCCAGTCCTTGGCTGCTGGGATGCACATTCCGTCCGTTAAATTAAGCAAGACTCCATAGTTCATGTAGTTGTTTATTTCCAGCGTGCTCTGCTGTCCGTCGGTGTTGCCCAGGGTACGTGCATGTCGCAGGGCTATCCATATTACGAGTAGCGCCTTTCGTATTCCCATTCCGGTAAGTATTATCTGTAATTTTAAACAGACGGCCTGGTCGTCAACAGGGGTTAAGTTTTTTGCTCTACGAGTGTCCCTGTCACCCTGCAAAATCAGAAGCACAAGGTTATAATCGAACCATTTCGAGCTGAATCTGTAGGGCGTGCGCCCATGTCTTTACCCACTTAAATATTACCCAAACTCCTATTATGACCAAGGCCAAAGCTATTCCTCCAAACATCGCTGTCTGCTTTACCGTTAGGTTGGGTTTGTGGACTACACCTACCCACCATGGGGTACATTGGCTCTATTGCCAGAGATGATGGTGCTATGGCTGCGCACTGCACTATCCGTCTAGTCCCGTTATCTCTTCCAGCCTGTTTATCTTAGCTTTTAACTCTTCAATTTGTTTTATTGAGTATCTATTTCTTTATTGTATCAGGCAAGTATTATTACATAAGCTAGTTCTGTTTTTATTTTTGTTTCCTCTGTTAGGTGAGTCTTTTTTTTTCCTATTAAGAAATCCAAATTAATAATGTTCAGTATAAAACGGCTGTCAATGGAAAGGGGTAACTCCTTTCCAGGTTTGTAAGAAGACCTAATGTCATTACGTGACTTCACGTAATCATCTGAAAAAAAAGTCTTTGTGCCTTCAAAACTGGCTTCGAAATTAGGAATCCGTTAAAAACAGCATAAATCATTAGAGTAAACTCCAATGTTTTCTTAACTTCTAATTCAAGTACTTGCCAAAGAATTTTTTTTTTAAATTGTTTTAAAACAAGACCACACATACAATAGCAATTTTGTTTACTGAAATTCAATTCTGTTTTTTTTTATTTCTCTCTTTCTCCTCGTTATCTTCAAAACCCTCCTGCTTGTTTAGACTGTTTGGGACTTTTTTTGATAAACACTGTCCATTTTGGAAATCTTTTCAAACTGCATTGAAACTTTTTCATAATTTAAAATTCGAATCCATGTAGAGTGTTTTTTACTTATTCCAATTTTTTTTTTCCTTCTAATTAAACCAATATCTTTTTCACAGCAAACATCAACTAGTATTTAGTAAGTTATGTCTTTTTCCATTTAGTCCGTTACATCTTTTTTTTCTTTCTTCAAATTAGGTTTTGTATTTTACACGGAGGGTTCGTAACTCCATAAAGTTGTTAATTTAAAATCATTTGTTTACTTTCAAAGTGGCGTCTTTATCTTTTTCTTTTTCTCCATAACTGGAATGGAGTCCAGCTTTGAGAGTTTGAGGGCTGCCTTTCGTTATCTCAAAATGCTCTAGTTTCAAAGTCGTTACTAAAGCTTGCTCCCTTTGCAGATAGCTCGCCACTCGCCCAGAAGTTTGACCTGATCAGATTTAATTTAATAATTTTTTTTTTTGAATCCACCTCAGTATTTTCTGTGCCTTCTCTGAATATCTCAAAATCCCAATTCAAACTTTGTAATTTCAATCTTTATTTAAAACTTTTTTTTTTTTGCTAGAAGCTCTTTTTTTTAAAGCATTCTTTATCTCATTCCGAGACTAAATTTATGTCTTTCAACCCAATCAATCATTGCATGTTTTCTTTCGGCAAGTAAGTGAGCGTGTCAAATAAATATTTTGCTCAACAAACCTATCCTTTATTTGTTTATTTTCCTAGCTCCGTAACTTATCATCCGAATAAATCCACACCTGCGTTTCTAACTTAAATGTCTTAAAACTTCCCACATACAGGACAACATTACAAAGGGTTAAAAAAAGACTTTCACTCTGTTTCTAAAATAAACAGACACTTGCATTCCTCTTCCAACCAGGCTTTCGGAACATGAAAACATAAAAAAATTCATTCTGCAGTCAAAAATCACACAGACACTTCTCACTCAACGATTAGACATTTACAACAATCTCTCTTCTTGTTTTGGCCGGTTCTATTTTTGGATCCATGATCTTTCAGGGAATTCGTAGTTTTATCTAAATAATTCCTCACATAACTAGTTCCTGAGGATTCCACCCTGCTTTAATCATTTTTTCGATGAGCTTCTTTTGTTTTTCCGCCAGGTGGCGGGTAAGCGACCGTTCTGGTCCCCACTCGAGTTTACTTGTTTTCATGGCCATTCCTGGGTAGGACTAGTACCGTTAGGAATCTACTCTCAGAGGTCCGCTTTCTTTCTAGCGCGACTTGTAGTAAACTGTCTCTTGGCTACTGTCAGGTCACAAGTTCTGCTGTTACACAAACTTATACAATTCTTAAAAACGCGTTTAAGCAATTCCCGCAGTGCTCTACGTATCCTTAACGACTACCTACCAGCGCTCTGCCCGTTGGTCCGACCCTGTTCACAGGTTTGGATTCCGTTAGCCACTGTACACTGCTTGGTTCTACCCAGGGGTATTTCAAATTACACTACTGGGTCCGGAAGATGTCTCGGTATCACGATCCCACGGTCTAAGTGTGTTCCCTACGCCTACTTGGTTCCTGGCCGTCACGTGGGACAAAAGTTCTCTTAATTCAGGCTCAGGCTAGGCGTTTGAGATATTAGACCGTCTCCTCGTGTCGATCAACCAGCTTCCACCTTCCGCACCCTTTATACTTAAAAATCGTTTTTTTTTATACTCACCCGGGTTTTTCCAAGGGCGTCCAGCGAGTCCGGGAAATCCTGCCGACTACGCCACTGTTAGCGTTAGTGTTTTCTCAGAAGAATCACTCAACACTCAGAGTCGGTTCCAATGCTGATGCGGCCTTTATTACGCTTAGCGGGGAGGAAATCACAAGACTGAGTCCAGGCTTCTCTCCACAGAACAAAGGGTTACATTCACTTTTATATGTTTCACAACAGTTACAAACAGTTTACTACAGTTACACAGCCCATCACGGCTGGACACAAGCCAATCACAACGATTATAGATTACATATAGGTTCTTTTAACCCAATAGAATTCCCCTTATGTCTCAGGAACCATGTGTTCGTCTCTTGTCAGCTTGGGCTGATTGATATAGGTTCTCTCACTAGTTCTTTCTTCTTGGAGAAATAATTGGTTTATAACCTTGTTTACAGGAGATGGGTTCTCTTATCTCTTTCTTCCTGGGAAATTAATTGGTTTATGGCCTTGAATACGGGAGATGGGTTCTCTCCTCATTATTCTTATCCTGCATCAAAGGCATTCCTATAGTGGGCCTCACAGGGTTATTGCTCGGTCATTGAACATTCAACAGTTCACAGCTTGACTACCTGATTTCCCATCATGCCTGGGCAGCCATTTTATGTGTGGCCACTTTAAACTTATATGCGTTTAGATATATCTAGCAGGTGCCTAATGCCTAGTATTCTGGTATATTCTAAAGGTGCCTACCTCCTACAACAATACTGAAGACAGTGCAGGAGAAGTGTCTTTATTGCTTTGGCATTTTGAAGAGAATACTGTTTGCACACTATTAGAAATAGTACTTTTTGTAAGGAATACTCTTTATTTACTTGTTTAATGTTAAATAAATTGCCTGTTACTTTATAACTTGATAGAATGTATGTTCGTCCATCTACTAAGGATAAAGAAAATCATACGGTGGCAAAGAATACATTCCTAGTGACAAATCTTCTTTGTTTCAATCCTGGACCTCAATATATTTTAGCTAACTATTGGGCAGCTAAAGACACACTCAGTTCATAGATGATGCAGGGTTTGCTTAGAGGGATGGTTGGTGGCGCTTATTCTGATAGAATAATAAAAAAATCATTTGGGATGGTGAGTCAATAAAAGTAAACTTTCACTTGATTTTTGGGTTAAAACTCTCAGGCCTGGAAATTCGACTGACACAAAACTTTCTGGTGCCACCTCGGCAGCAGGTTAACGGCCGCTGAAATTGGTGACGACAGCGGGATGAAAAACTCATGCTGGGGATGAAAGATTATTAGCCCAGTGCTAAGCTGACCGTGTAATGCCCTCCTGGCAGCATTAATCCTGGCATCAGTCCTGATTGTGATGACCAGAAATAGCATTGCATCTTCCAACAGCCTCTGGAAGAGAGGCTATGATTTCACTAGGCATTGTAGGATATTAAAAGGGTAGTGCATTGTTGTTTGCTTAAAAGGACAATGTTTTCTGATCTGATAAAATAAAAATGTTTAAAAAAAATGCAGTTCTCAGCCCTTACAGCTCTACTGCCATTTAAAAAAAAATAACATTTGACAAAAAATTCCCAAATTTTAAAAACTGAATTCTCTTCCACACTTCAAAAAAATGGGTAAAGTGCTTCAGCACTAACACAAATGGCTTAGCAAGCCAGGAAAGGGGCACCCAGGGTATTGCACGCAGCACTCCAGCTTTGTGCAGGGAGTCAACACTGCAAGGGAGGTCCTCTACCCACAGGGACCAGGAGGCCCTCCAGAAAGAACTATATAGGACCAGATCACCGCAGCCCTCACTGCAAGCTGTGTTGCCCCCACTACCTGGCTCCAGTGCCCAAAGAAGCTTCATGACCTCAGACCACCGGTCAGGGTCAGCGAATGCATCTTCTAAAGCCGTCTCTTACCAACCGCAGCACTAGCCGACACACACTTCTCAATGCACGACTCCCCCCCACCTCCATCATTCACCTACCAATATGAAGCACACATCCCATTCTTAGTCACACTTCAGCCACTTGGAGGAGATGGTGCAAGCCATTCTTGGACTGCGGCAGTGCTGAAAGGATACAAGATGGTGGTATCCTCATACATTATCCTCCTTCGAACATTCCCACCCTCCCCTCCCCACAACTCCACACTTGTGCCTTCCTCATTTCCCACACCCAAGAAATGCAGCCTGCTCAGCTAGTGGATGACCAAGAAGGAGAGGAGAGTGAAGATGATGATGATTGATTTGACACTCCCAGCCAGCAGTTCCTCAAGGTCATCCAGTAAGGCCATTTGCAATGTCCCCCACTGAAAGTCAGCAGCCTTCCACCAGCCATGCTGCAGCCACTGGAGTAGCACTGCGTGATATCAGTAAGATAGGCAAAGGCACACACAAGACAGTCAACTAAGGGAATGCATAAGGATGATGAGTTGTTTCCATGATGTTATATTGGATGGATAGATGTATAAAGTTGGATTGGAAAGTTTGCTTTGTGATAGCTTTTATTTCAGCATTGTATCCAAGAGGACGCTGTGATGGTCAGTAACAGAGGGAAGGTAAGGTGTGGGACAAATGTTGAAAGGGGAATGGTGGTTGTGGTCCTGGTTCTGTAGGCAGTCATTCTCTCCAGGATATCCCAGCCAGAAAGGGGCTGTCTGAGTTGCATCCTTCCTTCCGCTTCTTCCTCTTCCTCCTCCCTTTGCGAGCGGATGCTGTAAATCTGAAATAAAAGCACAAAATGCTGGAAATACTCAACAGGTCAGGCCGCATCTCAATCTGAGACATGAACTCTGTTTCTCTCTCCATGGATGTTGCCTGATCTGCTGAGTATGTGCAGCATTTTCATGTCTTCTAGAGACCTTCCTTTACCATCTGTGGCCTTGCAAGCATCCAGCAGCACTCCTTGTACACTTAGAGAACTTCTAACATGTATTGCAGAAAGCTACTACTTGAATAGAATTTTTTTTAAATCCAATCCAAAAGCTTGAATATAACCTTACCTGAAAAATGTCTGTGTCCCTTTAAGAGGTGCTGACAACGCCTTTGAGTCTACTGAATGCTGTGTTTACATGGCGAGCTTAGGACCCAGTGCTGAACTCAACGCTAACATCCAGGTTTGCTGTGACGTTAAGTCGGCATTGCATACCGACTTATGTCACACTCGCCATAATTTTAACTTCCATGACCATCTCTTTTACTGGCTGCGCTGCCAGCCCTCGAAATATTGTGGACGCCGTGGAACCCACCACCAGCTGGCAAAAGAGCAGTGGCAGCCCTGTTTTTGCAAATTTTGCTGGTAACTGGTGGCATAAAGCACTCGCGTTTTTAGCCCTTGAACTTGCCCGATTGTTTGAATTGATTAATTGACTCCTGATATGCTAAAATAGAACCAGAAAAATATTTCAAGAACTTGGGTTTTTGAATTAGCAGTAAAAATTAACTTTAAAGCTCCTTAAATATTTGGCATAGAACCTGCGAGATTGTGATGTTTTGGATGGTGCCCCCTTTGCCCCAAATTGGCCAAACCTGCAAAAAAGATCAAGAATTTCCATCACAAATTACGTCCAGCGCAAATTGAGTTTCCATGATCTTTTGCAGCGGTTTTAAAAATATTGCACTTGAAGCCAGCCCCAACCCTGGATCAAATTAATCACCATTGCGAGTTTCTGCTAATGCGTGTCCATTTGCAAGCATTCTAGGAGGCTCTTAAAATCAAGCATTTCTTTTTTTAGATGCAATGACACGAACGGGCATGTTTTTAAAACTTTTCAATTTTTTTCCCCAAATTTACTTAGAAACTGACTAGTACACCCCAATGTAACGAACAAATGGTTCTGTATAGTTTTTTTAATGTCATTTTCAGTTATTTAAAATCAGGTTACTCACAGGTGGTTGACCCTGTGAAGCATCTTGGGACGTTTCACTACGGTAAAGGTACTATATAAATACAAGCGGTCATTGTTGTTCTACTAGACACTCTGATTAAAAATGCTTAACTTTTGTGATAAACGCATTGTCAGGAGCAATAATCAAATTGCACCAAGTTTCCACTACTGGCCCAGAAATCCCAGCCTTCCGGGTCCGTACGGAGTGTGTACGGACCCGGGAAGGCATCGCAAAAGCCCAGCAAATGTCCTGAAAACTCTTGCGCCTGATAAAAGAAGGCACAAAACCTATTTTTACAGGCATAAGAGTTTTAAAACACACAAAAAACAAAATAATATTAACAAAACATATTTTAGTGTTAAAAACCCTCCCCACTACGGTAAGTTTATTTTAAACCATAATTAAAAACACTTTTTTAAAAATTGGGAAAATATATATTTTTTTAATGACATAAATAACTTAAATTTAAATAAATATTAAATATGTGGTGTATTTTTTCTATTTTTTATTAGTGTTTTGGGTGTTTGGGGGTGGGATTCTCAATCATCATGATGGGAACTCCAACTTACGGAGTTCCCATTATTATGAATGATAAAATACTTTACCTGGATTGGCTGCCCAGAGTCATTTGACTGCAGCTCCAGCTCTGCAATGTCCTGATGTGCATGCACTCCAACGTGCAGTCAATGAAGGCCTCAGGACCGGGATCTCTCGTGGGCACAGCAGATTCTGGTAAGTGCGCATCTTTTTTCTCTTTTTTAGTCAATCGCTTGCGGGAAACAGCCGACCAGGATTTCTAAGCCATGAAATATCTCAAGGAATACTTTTCATAGCAAATTTTAAAAAAAACGTTCTAAAATGCTGCCTGATTGTATTGGTTTATGGCAGATTTTACGTTCAACGATATGCAAATATGTTTGAGTAAAATCTTGAGAAAAAAAAACACTTCAGAATTAGTGCAATTTTGGTCAAAATTTGCACCCAGTTTGGTGATTGCGCCCAAAGCGGAAGCTCCAGGCCCATATACGTTACCAGTTCTTGGTTTATATAGTGGCACTGCAAGATAGAAATATACTCAAACTACCCAGACTACTAGTCTTGCTTAAATGTTTGTCTACCCTTTGAAATCCAAGCTGAAACAAAGGTAGATCAAAAGGTACCTTTCACAATTAAACAAAATTGTCAATAGATTGCAAAGGGATAACAACTACCTGACCGGTTTCCTGATTCAATTTATAAACCTGTAGAACCACGCAGCACTGCCACTATGGCGAGAGCCTCCTGCACTCTCCCCGTTCTCCCAACCCCCCCTATGATTTTCCGCTATGTGTTGCATCCAGGCAATCCTTACACCCAGTGCAATAAAAGGATAATCTCTCCCGAATCCACAACTGCAGTACAGAGAAAAAATCAGAAACACTTTTGGTCGAAACAAAGAATCGTTTTCTAATGTGACATGAACCATTTGCCCCTAAATAGAACTATCTTTAGGCTTGTCAGAGATTACAAATAAGGTAGTTAAATTTCCATTATCTTCAAATTTACCACTTAACCTTGAAGTAATATATCCACTTGGAAAAATATCCAACTGAAATGATCATATTTAAAATAGTGTCTAAATGACAAAAATGCATGAAATTCCAACAAAATTGATCATTTAAACTATAAATACTTGATTAAACTTGAAATAAAGTAACACGTCATTAAACTCACCTCAATCCTGGCTGTAAGCATGTGCAGCTGGATGTAATAAGTTTATAATTTAACCAATTTAATTGTGTTCTTTTTTAATGAGAGATTTTGTGAACTGCTTACACTTGTGCAAGCTTGAGCGTTAAATCACACCCATAACCAGATAACCTGAACTGGTTTTGAAGGAACTCGATCATTTAACAAAATAACTTTTGCAAGATAAGGAATGCCTGTAAACTAAGCAAATTTCAATTGCAGTCATGGACCCACTGTCATGTCACATCAAACATTCTGATAGCTCAGTGAATAACTGAGAAATGCAGGCTGCAAAAGGTCCCTGGTCTGAATTATCAGTGAAGACAAGAGATTGTACACTTAGCTTCAGCACTCCGAGATTAGGTGAGGAAGTTCAGTTAGGATCCTTTCTCCTCAACTCTACCTCGCAGCCCTGCTGGACATGTGCTTGTATGGACATCAGGTGAAGACAGGTTTTGGCCTCCTGTTATGTCCCCATCCACATATCAAGGCAACTTTCACCATGAAGGCTTACACTGGAATAACGAGCTCCTTGCAGAGTTATTAGAGAACAATTGACAACTGTGTTGTTCTCCTGCATTAAATGTCTTCAGGAGTAGATGTAAGAAAATGGTTGAGGATAACTATAGTAATGCTCTCAATAGCTTCAAGTATATAATAATCTAGATTACACATTGGAGACAGTTTAAACACATTAGACGATGTTTTCCCCTGGTCAAAAATAAGTTAAATTCTCTTTTTATTGCCATTAATTTCAAATGACCAACAAAATGAAACAACAACAATTTGCATTAATATAGCGTTTTTAACATAGTAAAATGCCCAAGGTGCTTCACAAGATTGTCAATAGTCAAAATTTGACAACGAACCACTTAAGAAGATATTAGGAGAAGTAAGGTTGGGTTTTTAAGGAGTATCTTAAAGGAGAAGAGAGAGAGGTGGAGAGACAGAGAGGCAAAAGGCACACTTTGTTTTGAGATTTATTAAAAAAGCTATGATTACATCAGGAATGAAAAAACACAGCTTATCTTGATGCACCTCATAGAATAATCCTTCAACATTTCTTAAGCAGTCAATAAGGCACTTAACTGATATATATGTCCAAAACTTTGATAATATGGAAGTGGAACATGTAAAACATTTTGAAAATGGCTTAGCGATCAGTCAAAAAAAATTAGCAGCTGAACATTTGATATCCTTGTGAATAATGTAATAAACAAATGGGATTTTTGATGAGCAAAGATATCTCCCAAATAGAATATGGAGGTCATAACAAAGAAACATAGAAAATAGGTGCAGGAGTAGGCCATCTGGGCCTTCGAGCCTGCACCACCATTCAATAAGATTATGGCTCATCATTCCTTCAGTACCCCGTTCCTGCTTTCTCTCCATACCCCTTGATCCCTTTAGCCGCAAGGGCCATATCTAACTCCCTCTTGAATATATCCAATGAACTGGCATCAACAACTCTCTGTGGTAATGAATTCCACAGGTTAACAACTCTCTGAGTGAAGAAGTTCCTCCTCATCTCAGTCCTAAATGGCTTACCCCTTATCCTTAGACTATGTCCCCTTGTTCTGGACTTCCCCAACATCAGGAACATTCTTCCCGCATCTAACCTCTCCAGTCCCGTCAGAATTTTATATGTTTCTATGAGATCCCCTCTCATCCTTCTAAATGCCAGTGAATACAGGCCCAGTCGATCCAGTCTCTCCTCAAATGTCAGTCCTGCCATCCCGGAAATCAGTCTGGTGAACCTTCGCTGCACTTCCTCAATAGCAAGAACGTCCTTCCTCAGTTTAGGAGACCAAAGCTGAACAGATTATTCCAGTGGGGAGTCACCAAAGCCCTGTACAACTGCAGTAAGACTTCCCTGCTCCTCTACTCAAATCCCCTTGCTATGAAGGCCAACATACCATTTGCCTTCTTCACCGCCTGCTGTACCTGCATGCCAACCTTCAATGACTGATGAACCATGACACCCAGGTCTCGCTGCACCTCCCCTTTTCATAATTAACTGCCATTCAGATAATATTCTGCCTTTGTGTTTTTGCCCCCACAGTGGATAACCTCACATTTATCCACATTATACTGCAACTTGCATGTATTTGCCCACTCGCCTAACCTGTCCAAATCACCCTGCAGCATCTTAGCATCCTCCTCACAGCTCACACCGCCACCCAGTTTAGTGTCATCTCCACACTTGGAAGTATTACATGCAATTCCATCATCTAAATCATTAATATATATTGTAAAGAGCTGGAGTCTCAGCACTGAGCCCTGCAGCACTCCACTAGTCACTGCCTGACATTCTGAAAAGGACCCGTTAATCCCAACTCTCTGCTTCCTGTCTGCCAACCAGTTCTCAATCCACGTCAGTACATTATCCCCAATACCATGTGCTTTGATTTTGGACACCAATCTCTTGTGTGGGACCTTGTCAAAAGCCTTTTGAAAGTCCAAATGCACCACATCCACTGGTTCTCCCCTGTCCACTCCACTAGTTTCATCCTCAAAAAATTCCAGAAGATTTGTCAAGCATGATTTCCCCTTCATAAATCCATGCTGACTTGGACCAATCCTATCACTGCTTTTCAAATGCGCTGCTATTTCATCCTTAATGACTGATTCCAACATTTTCCCCATTACTGATGTCAGGCTAACCGGTCCATAATTACCTGTTTTCTCTCTCCCTCCTTTTTTAAAAAGTGGTGTTACATAAGCAACCCTCCAGGAACTGATCCAGAGTCGATAGACTGTTGGAAAATTATCACCAATGCATCCACTATTTCTAGGGCCACTTCCTTAAGTACTCTGGGATGTAGACTATCAGGCCCTGGGGATTTATCGGCCTTCAATCCCGTCAATTTCCCTAACACAATTTCCCGCCTAATAAGGATATCCTTCAGTTCCTCATTCTCACTAGACCTTCGGTCCCCTAGTAAATCCGGAAGGTTATTTGTGTCTTCCTTTGTGAAGACAGAATCAAAGTACTTGTTCAATTGGTCTGCCATTTCTTTGTTCCCCATTATAAATTCACCCGAATCCGACTGCAAAGGACATAAGTTTGTCTTCACTAATCTTTTTCTCTTCACATATCTATAGAAGCTTTTGCAGTCATTTTTTATGTTTTCGGCAAGCTTCCTCTCGAACTCGATTGTCCCCCTCTTAATTAAATCCTTTGTCCTCCTCTGCTATATTCTAAATTTCTCCCAGTCCTCCGGTTTGCTACTTTTTCTGGCTAATATGTATGTCTCTTCCTTGGATTTAACACTATCCTTAATTTCCATTGTTAGCCACAGTTGAGCCACCTTCCCCGTTTTATTTTTACTCCAGACAGGGATGTACAATTGTTGAAGTTCGTCCATATGATCTGTAAATGTTTGCCATTGCCTATCCACCGTAAACCATTTAAGTATCATTTGCCAGTCTAATCTAGCCAATTCATGCCTCATACGATCAAAGTTACCTTTCCTGAAGTTCAGGACCCTAGTTTTTGAATAAACTTTGTCAATTTCCATCTTCATAAAGAATTCCAGCATATTATGGTCACTCTTCCCCAAGGGGCCTCGCAGAACAAGATTGATAATTAGTCCTTTCTCACTGCACATCACCCAGTCTAGGATGGCTAGCTCTTTGGTTGGTTCCTCGACATATTGGTCTAGAAAACCATCCCTAATACACTCCAGGAAATCCTCCTCCATCGCATTGCTACCAGTTAGGTTAGCCCAATCAATATGTAGATTAAAGTCGCCCATGATTACTGCTGTACTTTTATTGCACACATCCCTTATTTCTTGTTTGATGCTGTCCCCAACCTCACTACTACTATTTGGTGGCCTGTACACAACTCCCACTAATGTTTTCTGCCCTTTGGCATTCCGTAGTTCCGCCCATACCGATTCCACATCATCCAGCTAATGTCCTTCCTCACAACTGCACTAATTTCCTCCTTAACCAGCAACGCAACCCCACCTCCCTTTCCTTTCTGTCTATCCTTCCTAAATGCTGAATACCCTTGGATGTTGAGTTCCCAGCCTTGGTCACCCTGGAGCCAGGTTTCCGTGATGCCAATCACATCGTATCCGTTAACTGCTATCTGCGCAGTTAATTCGTCCACCTTATTCCGAATACTCCTCGCATTGAGGCACAGAACCTTCAGGCTTGTCTTTTTAACACACTTTGACCCTTTAGAATTCTGCTGTAAAGTGGCCCTTTTTGTTTTTTGCCTTGGGTTTCTCTGCCCTCCACTTTTACTATTCTCCTTTCTATCTTTTGCTTCTGTCTCCATTTTATTCCCCTCTGTCTCCCTGCATAGGTTCCCATCACCCTGCCATATTAGTTTAACTCCTTCCAAACAGCATTAGCAAACACTCCCCCGAGGACACTGGTTCCGGTCCTGTCCAGGTGCAGACCGTCCGGTTTGTACTGGTCCCACCTCCCCCAGAATCGGTTCCAATGTCCCAGGAATTTGAATCCCTCCCTTCTGCACCACTGCTCAAGCCACGTATTCATCTGAGCTATCCTACGATTCCTACTCTGACTAGCATGTGGCACTGGTAGCAATCCTGAGATTACTACTTTTGAGGTCCTACTTTTTAATTTAACTCCTAGCTCCCTAAATTCGTCTCGTAGGACCTCATCCCGTTTTTTACCTATATCGTTGGTACCTATATGTACTACAACAACTGGCTCTTCACCCTCCCTAATATGTCCTTACTATACAGTTTCAATACACAAGAGGCCCCTACTTGAGAGAAGGTCACTCTGTGACCAGTAACCTTTATTAGCAAGTATTGAAGTGAAGAAGGTGGGTGGAGCTTCCCCTTTTATATGTGAAAGTCCAGGTTTGGAGTGTCTCCCACAAATTCACCACCTAGTGGTCAGTGTTCTCACAGTGTACAACTTAGGTCAGTTTATACATGGGTTACAATGGCAGTTGAATACATGACATCACCTCACCCCCAAAGTCTTACTGGGATCACAGGTTAAATCTCTCTGGTGGTTTGTAGAGCGCCTGAGTTGGGGCTCCAGTTGTTGGGCAATGGCCTGAGTGTCTGCTGTTTGCGGTGCCTCAGGGCTGTCGGGACTGCCCACAGTGACTGAGCTCTCCTCCACTTGATTCCGGTGTTCAGTCACCTGTGGTGGAGTGAACTCGACATCGTGTTCTTCCTCTGCTTCTTCTATGGGGTTGCTGAACCTCCTTTTTGTTTGATCCACATGTTTGCGGCAGATTTGTCCATTGGTAAGTTTAACTACCAGAATCCTATTCCCCTCTTTGGCAATCACAGTGCCTGTGAGCCATTTAGGCCCTGCAGTGTAGTTGAGGACAAAGACAGGGTCATTGACATGAATACATCGCGCCCTCGCATTCCCGTCATGGTAGTCACATTGTGACCGGCGCCTGCTCTCAACAATTTCTTTCATCATGGGGTATATAAGGGATAACCTGGTTTTGAGCGTCCTTTTCATTAGCAGCTCTGCGGGTGGAACCCCTATGAGCGAGTGTGGTCGGGATCTATTGGCCAACAGGAGGCGTGATAAGCGGCTTTGTAGGGAACCCACTTGGATTCTGAGCATCCCCTGTTTGATTATCTGCACTGCTCGTTCTGCCTGGCCGTTTGAGGCCGGCTTGAACGGTGCCGTTCTGACATGGTTGATACCATTTCCTGCCATGAAGTCCTGGAATTCAATGCTTGTAAAGCACGGGCCATTGTCGCTGACCAAGATGTCCAGTAGACCATGGGCGGCGAACATTGCCCGTAGACTTTCTACCGTGGCAGAGGATGTGCTTGAATTGAGAATGATATATTCGATCCATTTGGAGTGGTACAACCAAAAACATTTTTCCCATGAAAGGACCAGCGTAGTCCACATGGATGCGTGACCATGGCTTGGCGGGCCAGGACCAGGGGTTAAGGGGGGCTTCCTTGGGCGCATTGCCCAGCTGGGCACACGTGTTGCACCTGCGAACACAAAGTTCCAGGTCTGCATCTATCCCTGGCCACTAAACGTGTGACCTGGCAATTGCCTTCATCATGACAATGCCCGGGTGCTCATTGTGGAATTCTTGGATAAACACGTCGCTACCCATCTGGGGCATGACTACTCGGTTTCAACATATTAGGCAATCGGCCTGAATCGAGAGTTCATCCTTGTGCCTGTGAAATGGTTTAAATTCCTCTGGGCATGCCCCGTACGTGCCTGCCCAGTCCCCATTCAGGACACATTTCAAAACTAAAGACAATAACGGGTCTCTATTTGTCCAGACTTTGATCTGATGGGCTGTCACGGGTGAGCCTTCGCTTTCGAAAGCTTCAATAGCCATGACCATCTCAGCAGCATGCTTGGTTTCCCCCTCGGTGGTGGCTAGTGGGAGCCTGCTGAGTGCATCGGCGCAGTTTTCTGTGCCCGGTCTGTGCCGAATTGTATAGTCACAGGCGGCTAACGTGAGTGCCCACCTCTGTACGTGGACCGACGCATTTGCATTTATGGCCTTGTTGTCGGCCAAAAGGGACGTTAGGGGTTTGTGATCTGTCTGCAGCTCAAATTTCCTGCCAAACAGCTACTGGTGCATTTTTTTTTACAGCATATACACATGCAAGCGCTTCCTTTTCTACCATCCCATAGCCCCTTTCTGCCTGGGACAGACTTCTGGAGGCATAAGCTACCGGCTGTAACTGACCCTTGGCATTAACATGCTGCAACACACACCTGACCCCATAGGACGACGCATCGCACATTAACACAAGTTTCTTACATAGTTCATATAGCATTAACAGATTGTTGGAGCATAACAAATTGCGTGCTCTCTCAAAAGCCCTTTCCTGGCTGTCCCTCCAGACCCATTCGCGACCTTTGCGTAGGAGCACGTGTAACGGCTCTAACAGCGTGCTCAATTTGGGAAGAAAATTACCAGAATAGTTCAGGAGCCCCAGGAACGAACGCAACTCCGTCGTGTTACGGGGTCTGGGTGCTCTCTGGATAGCTTCCGTTTTGGACGCAGTAGGTCTGATCCGGTCTGCTGCTACCCTCATCCCCAGGAAATCTACCTCTGGAGCTAGGAAGACGCACTTCGCCTTTTTCAGTCGCAGACCTATCCGGTCCAGTCTGCGTAGCACCTCCTCCAGGTTGTGGAGGTGTTCTTCAGTATCGCAACCCATGATGAGGATGTCGTCCTGAAAAACCACCGTCCCTGGAATCGACTTGAGGAGGCTTTCCATGTTTCGTTGAAAGATCGCGGCGGCCGAGCGAATCCCGAACGGATATCTGTTGTACTCAAACAACCCCTTGTATGTCGTGATGGTGGTCAGCTTCTTCGACTCACTCGCCAGCTACTGGGTCATGTAAGCTGAGGTCAGTTCCAATTTTGAAAAATGTTTTCCACCGGATAGCGTCGCAAAGAGGTCCCCCGCTCTCGGTAGCGGGTACGGGTCTTGGAGTGACACCCGATTGATGGTGGCCTTGTAATCACCACATGTCCTGACCAACTCATCCGCCTTGAGCACCGGCACAATCAGGCTCGCCCAGTCACTGAATTCGACTGGTGAGATGATGCCTTCCCTCAGCAGGCAGTCCAATTCGCCTTCTATCTTTTCCCCGCATCACGTACGGCACCGCTCTTGCCTTGTGGTGTACTGGCCTGGCATCCAGGTTTATCTGAATCACTACCTTGCTCCCCATGAAAGTGCTAATGCCGTGTTGAAATAGTGAGTCAAATTTGTCCAGGACCTGTGAGCATGATATTCGCTCCACAGAAGAAATTGCATTGACATCGCCCCATTTCCAGTTCATGACAGCAAGCCAACTCCTCCCCAGTAGTGCGGGATCATCCCCCACGACAATCCAGAGTGGCAACCTGTTCTCCAAATCTTTGTGGGTCACGACTACCGTGGTGCTGCCTAGCACCGGAATGATCTCCTTTATATATGTCCATAGCTGTGCTTCAATCGTCCCTAATTTTGGCCTCCTGGCCTTGGTCGTCCACAACTTGTCGAACTGTTTGATAATCATCAGGGACTGGCTAGCCCCCGTGTCTAGCTCCATTGATACTGGGATGCCATTGAGGAGCACTTTCATCATTATCGGTGGTGTCCTGGTGTATGAACTGTATATGTGCTCCACATGAACTCGCTGAACTTCAGCTTCCAGCAATTTCCTCCAGTGTTGATTTGGCTTCATCGGGCCTGTCCTCCTCGTACATCAACCTGGCTGCAGGCTTCCTGCACATATGCGCCAAGTGACCGCTGACGTTGCAGTTTCAGCAGGTATATTGCTGATACCTGCAAGCTCTGGCAGTGTGTTTGCCACCACACCTCCAACATGAGCCGTTGTTGGAAACAAAAGGTCCATTACCAGTTGATCATCTCTGACTGTCTCTGTAACTATCCTTAAATGCACCATTGACAGGTGTTGATGGCCTCATTACTGACCGCATTGTCCCTTGCGATGGCATGACTCGCCGTTCAGCTAGCCATTGTCTCTGTTGAATTCCCCCTTTGGGTTCGACTACATGCTCGGGCATGTCCGATTGCCCCTGTCTGCCTGGAGAACTGTGTGCTGTGTTAACAATGTTGACTCCTTGTCCATTTGCTGCATTTAAACCAAGATTTTTGTCAAACATCATTCTGGTCTCTTCCTCCCCTGAGATGAACGTCTGAGCCATCAAAGCCGCTGTTTCCAGGATCAAGTCTTTGGTCTCAATCAGTTTCCTGAAAACCCCAGTGCGCCCGATGCCCTCAATAAAAAAGTCTTGCAGTATCTCCGCTCTGCATGCATCTTGGAACTTACATAGGCTCACCAGTCGGCGGAGGTCTGCCACGAAGTCTGGAACGCTTTGCCCTTCTCGCCGCCGGTGCGTGTAAAACCAGTATCTCACCATGTGCATGCTGCTCGCCGGTTTAAAGTGTTCCCCGATCAACTTACTGAGCTCTTCAAAAGTCTTGTCCGCCGGCTTCTCTGGCGCTAGAAGGTCCTTCATCAGGGAGTACGTCCTGGATCCACAATTCGTCAGGAAATGAGCCCTGCGTTTGTCGGCCGAATCCTGTCCTAGCCATTCCTTAGTGATGAAACGTTGCTGTAGTCTCTCAATAAAATTGTCCCAATCATCACCAACGCAGTACCTCTCGTCTGTACTGCTAGTGGCCATGCTCGTGCGGTTTAAATCCCAGTTTCTCGTCGCCAATAATATGTCCTTACTATACCCTACAAATGCACACGAGGCCCATACTTGAGAGAAGGTCACTCTGTGACCAGTAACCTTTATTAGCCAGTACTGAAGTGAAGAAGGTGGGTGGAGCTTCCCCTTTTATACCTGAAAGTCCAGGTTAGGAGTGTCTCCCACAAGTTCACCACCTAGTGGTCAGTGTTCTCACGGTGTACAACTTAGGTCAGTTTATATATGCGTTACAATGACAGTTGAATACATGACACTGCCTTTTTCGAATGTCCTGCACCCGCTCCGAGACATCCTTGACCCTTGCACCAGGGAGGCAACATACCATCCTGGAGTCTCGGTTGCGGCTGCAGAAACGTCTATCTATTCCCTTTAAAATTGAATCCCCTATCACTATAGCTCTCCCACTCTTTTTCCTGCCCTCCTGTGCAGCAGAGCCACCCCCGGTGCCATGGACTTGGCTGCTGCTGCTTTCCCCTGATGAGTCATCCCCCTCAACGGTACCCAAAGCGGTATATCTGTTTTGCAGGGAGATGACCACAGGGGACCCCTGCACTATCTTCCTTGCACTGCTCTTCCTGTTGGTCTTCCATTCCCTATCTGGCTATGTACCCTTTTCCTGCGATAAGACCAACTCGCTAAACATGCTATTCACGTCATTCTCAACATCGTGGATGCTCCAGAGTGAATCCACCCACAGCTCCAGTGCCACAATGCGGTCAGTTAGGATCTGCAGGCAGATACACTTCCCGCACACGTAGGCATCCCTGACTTCCCATGTACTACAGGAGGAGCATAACACGTGTCCAAGCTGTCCTGCCATGACTTAACCCCTTAACAAGCTTGACAATTCATCACAAATAATGTGAACTCAGTCCCAACAACTCTGAAGATCTGGCAAGAAATTTGCAAAATGCACTATTTAAAGATAATGGGTAGAGTTTATGCTTTAGGTGCATTTGACAATCTGGATGCAAATTGCACCCAAAATTGTGCTCGTTTTGAGAAGTGTTTTTTTTTCCACTGAGTTTCCACTAAAACTCATTTGTATATCAGCAAATGTAAAATCTTTTGTGAACCAATGCAATCGGGCAGTATTTTGTAACATTATTTTTTTTTAAGAATTGCCTTAAAAAATATTCCTTGATATATTTTTAGAGTGCTAACCTGGTGCAGTTTGATTAACGCTGCTGAAAATGGGCTTACCACAAAAAATAAGCATTTTTAATCCACCATCTGTGAGTAAGCTGATTTTAAATAACTGAAAATAAGTTGTAAAAACTATACAGAACCTTTTGCTAGTTATATTGGAATTCAGTAGTTAGTTTCTCAGTAAATTCAAAAAAATTATATTCAAAAGCTTTTAAAATGTGTTTATTAGTGTCCTTGCGCCTAACAGAACCAACTTAATTTTAAGAGCCTCCTTAAAGGCTCGCAAAAGGACGCATTTCATGAAAACTCGCAATGGTGATTCATTCGATCTGGGGGCAGGGCCAGTTTTTTGCGTGGGGCCGTCTTCTAGTGCAATGTTTTTGTAAAGTAATGCAAAAGATCGCGGAAACTCGATTTGCGCTGGAAATAATTTGCGCTTGAAATTCCGCAATCTTTTTCGATGGTTGGGCTGTTTTCAGACGAATTGCACTGAAAAAACAACGCTACCGAGCAGAAACTCCAGGCCAATGTTGTCATTATTTTCTTATGTCATCACCCTTTCATCCCTTCTTTACCATCTCTGGAGATCATATAACTTCTCTTATTCTCTTTAGTGGTTCTGGTCAGAGGGCCTCTCCTCAAAGGCTCCAAATCAAAGCTCCAAGTTTTGAACAGAACGGGCTAATGCTTCTTCAATACAATAACTGAAGCTTGTTATTTTAAATAAATGGCTACATTCAAAATGTTGGCAATCAGGCCCATAGCAGAGTCAATCACACAGCAAGTTTTCATTTGAATAGATAACATCTCCCTCAAACAAACCTCACAAGAATGTATCGAATTATATTAGATGATTACGCTGAGTGAAGCAAGATTGAAGTTTTTTTTTATTGTTCACTAATACTTGTGAAGCTATCTCAGACCAAAGCTAAACAGGGACAAATAATCCATTTGTACTTTCCATCCATACTGTAGCACTGTTTATTCACATTTATATATTAACTAAAATGAGTGGAGAGGATAACATATCGGCCTGGATTTTCCAGGACCTATGACTGAATATGCACAGCATAGTTGTGATCTGTCAAGATTGTACTTGACAGATTGTATGAATCCGTTGTAACTTGACATTCGCTGGCGCAAAGTTGGGCTATTTGCCCAACTACTGCCCAGCTAATATCCACCAAACCTTTACACCTGGAAAAAGCAGGCTTAAGGCCTTCTTTTATCAGTGAAAGGGTTTAAATAAATATTAAAATAACATTTTAAAATGCTTTAAGCCTACACAATCCTTTAAAATTAGTTCAGTTTATTTTAGGCCCCTTGAAAAAATTAAATTTTAGTTTTAAATGTTTAATTGAATTGTATTTTAATTAATTTTGAACAGGTAATGATTTATTTTTATTTAAGTGGTTTGAAACTGTGTGTTTTTTGGGGGGAGATTCCTAATTATGCATACATAAATGGAACCCCCTTTTTGATTGGTTGGGCTGGCCTATGTGATCCCAGCGATGCTTGCGAAACACATGGGCCCCTGGGATGTGTGGGCCTTTATGCAAGCCAAGACTACAGGCCCAGGAGCACGAATGTTAGAAGATCCAGGGAAATCGGGTAGATGCGGAGTTTTCTTGCGGTTCTGAGGGATTCACCCGCGACAAGTCTCCGACCGCAATTTCCACCCTAATCTTTTTTTATTCGAAAAAATATCAGGAGACTATTTGTTTGATATGGAAGAAACTTCTCTTATCTACCTCACAAGATTATTTTCTATGATGATATATTGAAAATATATTTTTTTAATCTTTTCTATAATTTTAGACTTCGAATGTGTTTTTCACGGGAAATATTTGTATCACAATTCAGAAAGTGCTGTTTCTTTAACTTTATTTTCTAATGGAAAATGAAAACAATGTGTATGTATAGGACTTGAAATGACTTTTAAAATGTTTCATTAGCCTCAATAAAACTTATTAATAGTGCCTCAATGAAGAAATTCAAACTTAAAAAAGCTGTGTCAGAGAACGTTGGGCTGGATTTTTGGGCGTTTTTTTGACTGGGTTTTCGCCGTATTTTGACCCTCCGCGACGAAAACCTGGTCACGACCCTCGGTTCCCTGTTTGCGGCTGCGCTTGGAAGCACCACCGAGGAGAGCTGCGCCAGACATGTAATGACTCGGATTGTGTTACCGTCCGAGTTTCGGCACACACCCGACCCGAACGTCGTGCCCCGAACAACGGCAGATAAAACCGAGTGGTGCAGCCCTGCCAGCAGCAGTAAGTTGGAAAAGCTGAAAATGTTTTTGCAGTGATTTGTTAGGTAAGGGTCTTGGTAATGTTTTTTGAATGTTTTTTTGGAATTTCCCCCCCCCCCCAAGGCCTTTCTCACAGGGCTCCTGGCCCCGCACTAAATTAGGCGAGGATCATGTTTTTGTGCCGCAAATAATTGTGCAATGCCTCCCTTTGCAACACTAAATGCCAAAAGTTAGGCCTTAAATCGGTAATGCAGTGAAAATGGTCATTTTCATGTATCGCTTGCGTTTTCATGCAAAAACCCCAAAACTGGAAATCCAGCCCAATTTGTGTCTAAATATACTACAAACAAAACTTCCACCACCGTTTGCAAAGACTTCATTCCATTTCTGCTGACACTAGTATTATCTTCCTCATCTGTTCCATTACTGTTATGACAGATTACAGAAGTTTTTCATTTTGGTTTGACAGAGAAGTACATCATGTTGCAAAAATCCAAACCATGGTTTCAGTGTTTGGAATCACATCTAGAAACTGGAATCTTGAAGATAATAGAATCAAAGTACTGTGATCCTAATCTTAAGAGACAGGGTGAAAATTCAGTGTATGTATAAAATTCCAGATGGATAACAAGGACCTGGGAATATTTCCTCACAGAGTGGTACCACAACACCATGGCTACAGAAAAAAAGTGAGAGAGAGATGGAAACTGTGAGACAGTTTTCTTCTACTGAATCAGCAACCAGTGGATGTAGATTGTCTTTTGTGGATCAGTATTGCTGCTGCTGAACACTACTGAACCAGACAGGTGTCGTGAACATCAGTGACCTACAAGGTGAAAACATTGCTACATCATCAATTTCAAGGGAGATTGTGAAGAAAAGGCTGACAAATGAGCCCACAGGAAATGATGTGGTCTCTACAATGCCATCCATCCTCAGTGGAGTTTTCACCTAAAGCCATCGATTACTGACAAGTCTGGTGCATTTTACTTGGAAAAGATGCTGGGAGTCAGAAAGCAAAGATGTTTTTACTCTTATTTGCTTAAATGCTACAGGAACTGACAAATACAAACATGCGCAATTGATGGACAGGAGAAGACCAGCTGGGTCCAGCAACCCTGGCCCACACTATGATGGCCAAACCATTATAGCTAAACACTTCTTCCCTCCTGCCACCCTCCATAACCACAGCCATGTAATCTCCAGGGAGAGGAAAATAACAGAGAAAAATACTCCATAAAATTCTTCTCCAACCTCCTCAGACGATCAAAATCAGTGCAGGAAATCACATGGACTAAGTGCTACGTATAAAGACACTTACTTTTTCTATGATGCAATCTCTACCCCAGTCATGAATGGCTCCAGCTCCCTCTTGAAGGCATGCAGCGAGTCAGCACCCACCATACCAACCAGCAATGTATTTCTGAGGCTCACAATTCTCTGGGAAAATAAGAACCGCCTAATATCCAGTCTATTCCGACTCTTACAAAGTTTAAACTCATGTCTCGTGGCCCTCCCTAATATGTTAAACGGGACTAATCAGTCAACAGGGACTCTATCCAGTCCTTTAATTATGTTATAGACCTCTATTATGTCACCTCTTAGTTTACATTTAATACAACGTTTTGGCTGTGGGATTGGAGCCAATTTATAATCCAGCATTTCAGATTTCTACTGATACCACAAGATTCTACCTTATGATGTAACCTAGTGTGAGATAACTTATCAAAGGCTTTTTAAAAGTCCAGGTAAACAATGTCTACTGGGTTTCACTCATTCACAACCCTAGTGACTTTGTCAAAAAACTCTATTAAATTTGTCAGGCATGACCTATTTTTTAGAAACCATGTTGTGCATTTTAAATGGCCTCTCCTCTTTCCCAGTGATCATAAAGGGCATCTCTTACGATCTCTTCTAGCATCTTCCCGATGATGAATGTCAGACTTATAGACCTGGAGTTCCAATGCTCTGCTTATTTTTTTACTGGCGTGCATGTTGCTTTACTCCAGGAGCAGTCAATCTTTCAAAGTATCTGACAAAGAGTCATGTGTTGGACAGATGAGGGTTAATAATCAAACTTCCTTGTACCTTAAAGCAAAAGGCTTTTCAAGATAAGCAGGATGACTTTGAAGTATCATGAGAGGAGAGCATGGCTTGTCTTCTGCTTTAATATCTGAATGTTATATATGAGAAGTACTAGTGCAAGAAAATAAGTGACAGTAATGACAACCATGAGTGATTACTGTATAACTTTTGTGGCTAGGGTAATAAACATAGGTAGAGGGATCTATTTGCTATAGTATGGAAAGATAACGGTTAACAAAGCCTACTTTTCAAAAGGATTTGAAAAGTTAAGTCAGGAAGACTCGTTTGAGAAAAGTATCTTTGAAGTAAACAACTAAAATTGCTTATGTAAATGGACTGTTTTCAAAGGATTCGGGGGATAGTAAAGTTGCAAGGTTTTATCTGTGACATGTGCCTTTGATGTAGGCAAAATAAGATGTATAAAGGAGCATGGTTTTCAGCAGTTCTCCGGAGGGCTTGAAAGATAGAACTAGAAATCGAAAACTGTATAGAGTTAGGCTGATCAACTATGCTGTATATGAATAAAGTCTGTTCCATAAGCTCCACCTTCAAGTGTCTCATGCTTAGTTAAAGCAAGTCATTGTGAACCATAGAAGGAAGATGGTTGACTAACAGTTGGATGTTAACACCATCGCCATCGGCTCTGTAGAGGTTGGGTCATTTATGTGTCATCACTGAAGCTGTAAGAACTGCGCATCCGCAGTCAACTGCATTCCATCACGGTAAAGGCACTGAAACAGTACGGAATACCAGCTGGCTGGTTGGTATTCTGTCAGTGAAACTATGGTACATTTGTGCTGAGAAGCTGTGGCAAAACTTTTAATCGGCTTCTAAACATTCAAGTAGTCTCAGTAATTAAAGAGGAAGGATCAAGGTGAAGAACATTTTATGCAAAGTATTTGATCATTTTTTATTTAAAAATAAAGTCATAAATCAAAGGCTGTGGAGAGGATGGCTTGAATGTTAACCAAGGCACCGTGCAGCAGGAATCAGTCCAAGAGGGAGAACAGCAGAATAGAAAGGAGAAGTTACAGGGAATTTGATAATTAGAGGAATAGAGGTTATCCTCTGTAGTTGTGATTGAGAGTCAGGAGGGTGTGTCAGGAGGGTAAGGAATATATTGAAGCAACTGGAAATTAACTTGCAAAGGATGGGGGATGGACCTGTTGTCCATGTCAGTACCAATGATATAGAAAGTAACAAGGAGGAAGTCTTGCGGCAGGAGTACCAGGAGCTAAATGAAAAAGCAAGACCATGAGGTTGGTAGTTTCCGGATACGACCAGAATCAGGTGCTAATTAGCATAGGGAAAAACAGATCAGCAAAATAAATGTGTGGCTTAAACACTGGTGTGGGAAGGAGGGGAATCATTTCCTGGGACACTGGCACCAGTACTATGACAGGAAGGAGCTGTACCATTGGGATGGGCTGCAACTGAACTGGGTTGGAACATATTCCTTTGTTCACTAGCTGCGGCAAAGTTTTTGTGTTTGTAATTTTGCTACAAATAGTAAAGTAATGCATTCTTCCCTGATGGTGAAGGATTCATTGAAAATGTATGAAAAAGTGAGTGTTTCAATCAACCAAAAATGGACAGGCTTTTGGGCCCCATTGCGTTTTCTTGTTCTTTAGTCTTAGGTTATTATAATTAACAGTGAGAACTCATATTTTAAATAGCATTCTGGTGTTTAGTTTTAAAATGCTGTTATAATTGTGAAATGCAACAAGATATGTTTGGATTACCCAGTTAATCTAAACAACCTGTAGGGTTACAAAACCATTAGAAGTCATTATATACAATTCAAAAATAAAGCAATGTGCTTTTGCACTTGAAACATATGCTCAAATCCATCTCTATGCAATTCTAGTCACCAACAACCTGCAATTAAAAAGTATGGATTGATTGTGTTATTCCCCAGTTATCAATTGTTGACTAGACTTGCAGTGACTCTGTTGTTCATTCTTCATTATGAAACTTATGCATGTGTGATTTTAAGTAGCTGATCCTTCGGTTGTTGGCTAATGGTCAACAACAAATGCCTGTTGTTGACCATTAACTGACCCTAAAATGGCACTAGAACACTCAAATGAACGTTGCTCAATTAACTCAATGATTTCAGGTCTGTGCTCTTAACTTGGGCATCAGGTCATGGGTGATGTCATCATCAGGACTGCTCAATGTGATTCCCATCTTATAATCACTTCCAGGTATCCATTATCCTCCATATATTTATTGGAAGTCAATCCAGTCAGTAATCCATGGTTGACTGCAGTTCTGAGGAAAAACTTAGTAGAACTTATCTTCAGGAGGTGGGTTAGGATTCAGCCCAACATTAAGGTCAAATCTTCAAGGTAGCGGTGTAGCTACAATAGCAACCCACATATTTATAAAATATTGAATACTTGAAAAGCATTAGATAAACACAGAAAAATAAAACATTGACACATTTCTACTTCAAAATAAAGTTTATTTTTCCCATTATATCGTTCAAATCCCTTTAAAAAGTAAAGGGATCCTTAACTCTTTTACTTAATCTGATTATACTGTTGTACATTAGGGCAGACTGTAGTTTGATGTTATTTCATGCAACGTGATACATCTATTCTATTAATATAATACTATATTTTATGATGAAGGTAAGGTGATTGAGGTAGGAAGAAGCTAAGAAGCTCTCGAAAAATGTATTTACCAAGAGTGGTTTGAATGTGGGAACTCGCTACCACAGGGAGTAGTTAAGGTGAATAACATAGCTGCGTTCAAGGGGAAGCTAGATAAGTACATGAGGGAGATAGGAATAAAAGGATATGTTGATGCGGTTAGATGAAGTGGGGTGGGCAGAGGATTATGTGGAACATAAACACCGGCATTTACCAGTTGGGCCAAATGGCCTGGTGTCTGTGCTGCAAATACTTACTGAACTTTTTAGAATGTAACGTGAGCTAAAAGCATATGTTTAAAAAGATGGTGTAAAAATAACAGAGTATACTGTATTTTACTATTTGAAGGGCATCCTGACAACTTTTTCATTACAAAGGTCATTGGAGTTTGTTGTGGAAAAATATTTCCGAGACTGTATAATATATAAAGAGAGGTTTATTAAATCGGAGACAAAGCTTTGGGAGAAGTGTTAAAGACCCCTGTCTTTGAACCATCTTCTCAAATTGGTATCTGCAGTGAAGTTCTTTTATCTTACAAATTACGTCACTTCACAACACATGCTTTAGCACTATGAAGCTTTTACTATCGAAGGCTAAGCTTTTGATATTAACCATCCTGCATTGTGACAGGCCAGTATAAACAAGTGCAGGCTTTTGACACCGGTATAAACAAACATACCCAGCACTTAACTCTCCAGTGTTCATTATCTCACTTTCCTATCTCCATAACTCAAGGCCAGCATACCTTGAAGTCTAACTGTTTTTTTAGATAAACATAATGCATCAGTATTGTCCCTTACAAAATTCATTAAAGGGGAAAATAAAACAAATGTTTGGTCCCGTATACTAGTCCAGTATATGTCCAAAAATCCGCTCCAACAATATTCTCCCTTTTGGTCCTGGATGATGTTTACGAAATCCAGATGACCACAATGATAGTAGCATGATGTCATATATTCATCCTTTGGGGTATGTTACTTCCCTGATGTTCCGTATGTCCACCTTGCCTGTAGCTCTAGGCTACCCTTCAAAGATAGTGGTTGGTGTCATCGTCGTCTGTTTCTTCATCCTTGGTGTCTTCAGGTATTTCCATCAGGTGTGCTTCTTCTTCGGCGATTACACTGGCTACTGGCATCAGTCAAGCCATCATAACTTTACAGCAGATATTAAAACACCCGATAATCAGACAGCAAGTAATTATTATTACAACCAGAATAATTACTCCATACATAAGATAGGACCCCCAGGATCCCCCTAACAGCCAGTCAAACCAGCCAGATCCTCCTGCTGTTATGGATAACTTCTTTACCTCCCTTCTTATGTGATCAGCGAGGTTGGTTATGTTTTCTGAATTATCGGGAATGTAAGTGCAACATTCAACTCCAATTAAGGCACATGTGCCCCCACTTTGTGCTAGTATATAATCTAGGGCCATTCGGTTCTGGAGTACCATTGTGCGTATGGCTACCATTTCAGCCGTTATGCCCTCTATTGCTTCAGCAGTGTCGTTAACTATCTGTTCCAGTACCCTCTCTAGGTTATGTAATTCATCCATGGTGCATCCTATCCCGAATGGGAGCATCATGACCCTAAATAACCTCTCTACCGGGGTAAGATCTCGTCTTAGTCGACCTGGTGTCTGTACTTCTGCTAAAGTACGTACCCGTCTGACAAAAGGGACCACATATCCCAAATAACAGGACCCCCTCCAGTTCTGAGGCAGCCTTATGCCCGCACACAAAATAAGTGCCATTGTATGCTGTTAGATTTGATCCCAATCTCTCTCTCAGCCCCCGTCGCCACCTAATCTTAGGGTCCAGTCCTGGCTACTTGTCTGATTCTTCAAACCCTCTATTTCAAAGAACCCCTGGTTTGTTGTTTCGCTGGCTATTATGTTCCACCTGGTGAGGTTAAAGTATTGCGTACAATTGCTATATCATGCTACAAAACCTGTTTCCTCACCAGTCAGGTCTCTAGTGAAACAAATGTCAGCGGTGGGCCTTCCAACTCCTGAGTTGTTGGTCAAAACCAGGAACGGGGGTCGTACCGACCTATTGTATTCCGGCTGGTACCATCTGTCAAATGCATCCAAAAGGTAACAGCCCCCCGATCTCCACGTTTCTTTATCCCCACTCTGGTTCCAAGTATCATTTACTTCCCCTGTACCGTTTTGTCGCATTACCCACTCTGCTACTTCCGAGATGTTAAGGGAGATTGACCTCAAAGGGGTGCCTCCTTTGCTATGTATGGGGATGTGCAAACACACCCAGCAACTAGAAAAGTTCTCATTTTGCGCATAAACATAAGACATGTACAAAAAGGTATTTACATGTAACTCTCGTTTCGGTCTAGCTAGCAGGCCGGACCTAACACGAACTATGATAATCGCACCGATCGCAATATATAATCATCTTATTACTCTATATTTAACAAATAGTCAAAGGCAAAATGGCCGTATGGCTTGCTTGAAGAATCTCTCGCTGTCAATCTGTAAATAGACAAACAACAACAGCCTCTCATCCTGAATGAGACAGGCCATGATGCAACTCCAATAAGGTATTCTGTATGAATTCAGGCACCATTATCTTGTCGTTTCGTCTCCAAACATTATCCTTCCCTTGCGTTGCACTCTGCTTTGTCCACATACCTATTTCCTCCTCAGAAGTGTCCTGGTGTAGTTTCTCAATACTTATCTGTTCGTCTCGGGCCCCAGCGGCACTGACTTAATTTTAATAATTTAAAATCATTATCAATGGAGAGTGTTTTTTTTTACCTCTTCAAATTATTTTTTTTTTCAATTAAACCAATATCTTTTTCACAGCTGATATCAACTGGTATTTAGTAAGTTATGTCTTTATCCATCGCAAACACCCCTTCTCCCCCATGCTGTCATATAATCGTGTACTACCCCGAATGCATATCTACTGTCCGTATAGATATTAACAATCTTATTTTCCGATAATTCCAGTGCCCGGGTAAGGGCTACCAGTTCTGCCACTTGAGCTGACGACCCCCCATTAATTCACCCTGATTCAACTGTCTCTAGATCCTGGTTAACTATGGCCCATCCGGTATGAGGTAGTTCCTCTATGTATATTCGTGAGCCGTCCACAAACAAGGTTTGTTCTGCGGTTTGAAGGGGGGCATCTTTTATTCTATCCTCTTCCATATCCTCACATACCTCTTCGCAAAAGTGGGGTTCCCCTTCACCTATCATACCTTCTGCGGGGTTGTTTCCTACATCCCTAATTATGGTTACCGCTTTGTTGGGTGTTAAGAGGACTGCTTCCCACTTTGCCCGTCTCATATTAGATACGGTTCTCAGTTTTCCTGTGTTTAACATTTCTACCAATGTGTGTTTAGTGTGGAGAATGATGTTTCCAGTCATCACCCCAGGCTCGCTTAAATTTTACCGCCCAAACTGCACAATCTAGCGTGGCTATACATCTGGATAACCCAGTCACCACCGAGCTTTCGGTGGTAGAGTAATAGGCTATAGGTCTCCTTTTATCCCCGTGATCTTGGGTGACCACCGCCATATAGAACCCACCTTCATTGTTACAGTGGATGTGGAAATCGTTACTCATGTCAGGCAGTCCCAATCCAGGTGCGGAGACTAGTTCTGACTTGATTTTACTCTACGCCTGTTCTTGTTCAGGGCCCCACTCTATAAGATAAGGATTGTGGAGGGGCTGGCCACTATCGGGTGTAATTTGGGGGTGACCTTGTTAAGGGCAGTGTAGTCGATAGTGAGTCTATAACTCCCATCTGGTTTCCCTATCGGCCATGTTGGGGAGTTAGTGGTGCAGTTTCCCCTTGCCGCAATCAATCAGGGCCTTAAATTCCCTCATTACATCATTCCCCAATATTGTTCCCTCACGATTCTTGCATACGTAAAATCTCATGGGTATATATAAGTTATCAATTTCCACCAATTGGGTGGTACTCAGGTAGGCCAGTGTGGGCCGTCCATCTATTCCGTTTATCAGAGCCTTCTTGTCGGTGACGGGAAGGGGCATATTGGTAATGGATATTGAGGCTCCCGTGTCCACTAGCATCTCACACTGTCGGCCCCCTACTAGTGCAGACACATATATCCTTCCCTCCTTTTTACTTTGTACAGGGGCCGCCGGACATCACCGGGTGGCTTTGTACGCCTGCCACTGCTGGTATTCCTGCTCTGACAGGGTCCTTGCCTTATTAGGATAGCCATTTTTACCATAACATGTCGTTTCCAGGTGCCCTTTCTTACCACAATACGTACATTGCTTTTCACTGCCTTTCCCTTTGCATTCCCTGGCAAAATGGCCCGGTTTTCCACAATTATGGCAAGTCCCCCTTTTCTGCCCTCCTCCTGTTCCCATGGCAGAGACCTTTTCCTGCTTTATCTTTTTCTTTTCTAAACTGCTAAAGCTTACTGTTTTAGCCTTTTTCAAAAGTCCCTTTTACACCTTCACAGATAGCTCACCATTTGCCCAGGAGTTTGACCTGATCCCTGAAGGTATTTCTAAATTTAAAACTCTTTTTTTTTTTTACTGAGCTAGAAGCTTTCGTGTCAAGGTTTTACACAAAGGAAAATGGGAGCGTTTTAAAAGGCATTCTTTATCTCATTCCGGGACTAAATTTATGTCTTTCAACCCAATTGCATGTTTTCTTTCGACAAGTAAGTGAGCGTGTCAAATTCTTTTTTTTTACTACCGAGACCATGTATTTTTATCTTTTACTCAACAAACCTATCCTTTGTGCATTTCCTAGCTCCGTAACTTATCATCCGAATATATCCACACCTTCGTTTCTAACTTAAAATGTAATACCATAAGGTTCACAGTTTCTTAAACTTCCCACATACAGGACAACACTACGAAGGGTTTAAAAAAAAAAACATTTCACTCTGTTTGGAAAGAGTGGGTGGAGCTAAAACAGGCAGGCAACTCCACACCTTCTTAAAACAGGCTTTCATTCATTCCACAGTCAAAATTACTCGAGTACTCTCTTCATTCAAAATAGACACTCACAAAATTCTCTCTTCATTCAACAAAGCTTATGTCTGGATCCATATGTCACTTAAGGTAGTCACTATCAGCTTTTTTATGGCATTACGTAATTACGCAAGTTACAATTAATGATAGGAATTAATTAATGACCCGGGCAGCCCGCGTTTTACATTCCCTTCCTTACCTTCCATGTTCGCCAGTCTCGGACATTTCCCTTTGTTTCTGTAATACTCACGGCCATGACTACTCTGTGGAGACCCTTTGTCTTTGCAACAAAGCTAGCGTGTTTCCTTACCACCGGAGTTTCGGCTCTAGGTTGGATCGATCAGTTCCCTTCCGCACCGACCTTATTTACTAAAGGGACAACTCAAACTGGTTAGTCAGCCTCTTCCAGCTATCTGTTTACTCGTATCTTATACACTATCCCGTCGTGCCCGTACACCTCTCTTTTCAGTCTCTAACACCAGATTCCAGATACTGTCTTAAGTGACCACGTCTGATCAGACAGTATCCTGTTCGTGACGCCATTTTGTTGTGGAAAAATATTTCCGAGACTGTATAATATATAAAGAGAGGTTTATTAAATCGGAGACAAAGCTTTGGGAGAAGTGTTAAAGACCCCTGTCTTTGAACCATCTTCTCAAATTGGTATCTGCAGTGAAATTCTTTTATCTTACAAATTATGTCACTTTACAACACATGCTTTAGCACTATGAAGCTTTTACTATCGAAGGCTAAGCTTTTGATATTAACCATCCTGCATTATGACAGGGCAGTATAAACAAGTGCAGGCTTTTGACACCGGTATAAACAAACATACCCAGCACTTAACTCTCCAGTGTTCATTATCTCACTTTCCTATCTCCATAACTCAAGGCCAGCATACCTTGAAGTCTAACTGTTTTTTTAGATAAACATAATGCATCAGTATTGTCCCTTACAAAATTAATTAAAGGGGAAAATAAAACAAATGTTTGGTCCCGTATACCAGTCCAGTATATGTCCAGAAATCCGCTCCAACAGAGTTGAATTGAAACTTTAAAAGAAAGAAATGCAGCATTCTCTGATAACTGATAATTTTACCAAAATAGATTGTCTTGGGGATTTGAGAGACAATAGGAAAAAAGTGAGAAATAAACAAAATACTGTGGATGCAGGAATATGGAATAAAAACAGAAAATGGTGGAAATCTCAATTGGTCAGGCAGCTTTTTGGAGATAAAGCAGAGTTAACATTTCGGGTCGATGACCCTTCATCAGAACTGGAGAGTGTTCGGAAGGAACAGATTCTTAACAAGCACTGAAAGGGGGAGGGGAAGAAGGAATAAACGGAAAGGTCAGTGATAGGGTGGAAGGCAGGAGAGATTAGAGAGACAAAATGGATGATGGGCCAAATTGAAATGTTAATGCCAGATGTTAGAAAAACATTAGTCAAGTTGGGTGTGAATGGTGGGATAATGACCAGCTGCCATTAAAGACGAGAAGAAAAAAAGAAACAGGCTCGGGGGGGGGGGGGGAAGAGAGGGGGCGGAGAAATGGAGCCGGCGGAGAAAGGGAGCCAAAGATTGTCAGCGGTTATGCTCTGAAATTGTTGAACTCGATGTTGAGTTCTGAAGGCTGTAAAGTGCCTAAACAAAAGATGAGGTGCTGTTCCTCGAGCTTACATTGAGTTTCATTGGAACAGTGTAGGAGACCGAGGACGGAGAGGTCAGAGTGGGAGTGGAGTGGACAATTAAAGTGACAAGCGACTGGAAGCTTGGGGGTCACTCTTGCGGACTGAACGGAGGTGTTCCGCAAAGCGGTCACCCAATTTACGCTTGGTCTTCGTGAGCAGCGAATACTGTTTACTAAATTGAAACAAGTACAAGTAAATCACTCTTTCACCTGGAAGGAGTATTTGGGGCCCTGGATAGTGGGAAGGGAGGCAGTAAAAGGGCAGGTGTTGCATCTTCTGCGCTTGCATGGAAAGGTGCTGTAGGAAGGGGGGGGGGGGCGGTGCTGGGGGGTGACTGTGGAATGGACCAGTGTTGCAGAGGGAGCGGTCCCTTCGGAATGCTGAAAGTGGAGGGGAAGATGTGATTGGTGGTGGGATCACGCTGGAGGTGGCGGAAATGATGGAGGATGATCTGCTAAATGTGGAGGCTGGTGGGGTGAAAGGTGAGGACAAGGGGAATTCTATGATGGTTCTGAGAGGGAGGGGAAGGGATGAGAGCAGAGGAAGCGGGAAATAGAATGGACACGGTCGAGGGCCATGTTAACCATGGCAATGGGGAATCCTCTGTTGAGGAAAAAGGAAGATCTTAGACTGGGTGTTGTGTAATGAGAGAGGATTAATTAGCAATCTCGTTGTGCGAGGCCCCTTGGGGAAGAGTGACCATAATATGGTGGAATTCTGCATTAGGATGGAGAATGAAACAGTTAATTCAGAGACCATGGTCCAGAACTTAAAGAAGGCTAACTTTGAAGGTATGAGGCGTGAATTGGCTAGGATAGATTGGCGAATGATACTGAAGGGGTTGACTGTGGATGGGCAATGGCAGACATTTAGAGACCGCATGGATGAACTACAACAATTGTACATTCCTGTCTGTCGTAAAAATAAAAAAGGGAAGGTGGCTCAACCGTGGCTATCAAGGGAAATCAGGGATAGCATTAAAGCCAAGGAAGTGGCATACAAATTGGCCAGAAATAGCGGAGAACCCGGGGACTGGGAGAAATTTAGAACTCAGCAGAGGAGGACAAAGGGTTTGATTAGGGCAGGGAAAATGGAGTACGAGAAGAAGCTTGCAGGGAACATTAAGACGGATTGCAAAAGTTTCTATAGATATGTAAAGAGAAAAAGGTTAGTGAAGACAAACGTAGGTCCCCTGCAGTCAGAATCAGGGGAAGTCATAACGGGGAACAAAGAAATGGCGGACCAATTGAACAAGTACTTTGGTTCGGTATTCACTGAGGAGGACACAAACAACCTTCCGGATATAAAAGGGGTCGGAGGGTCTAGTAAGGAGGAGGAACTGAGGGAAATCCTTATTAGTCGGGAAATTGTGTTGGGGAAATTGATGGGATTGAAGGCCGATAAATCCCCAGGGCCTGATGGACTGCATCCCAGAGTACTTAAGGAGGTGGCCTTGGAAATAGTGGATGCATTGACAGTCATTTTCCAACATTCCATTGACTCTGGATCAGTTCCTATGGAGTGGAGGGTAGCCAATGTAACCCCACTTTTTAAAAAAAGGAGGGAGAGAGAAAACAGGGAATTACAGACCGGTCAGCCTGACATCGGTAGTGGGTAAAATGATGGAATCAATTATTAAGGATGTCATCGCAGTGCATTTGGAAAGAGGTAATATGATAGGTCCAAGTCAGCATGGATTTGTGAAAGGGAAATCATGCTTGACAAATCTTCTGGAATTTTTTGAGGATGTTTCCAGTAGAGTGGACAAGGGAGAACCAGTTGATGTGGTATATTTGGACTTTCAGAAGGCTTTCGACAAGGTCCCACACAAGAGATTAATTGCAAAGTTAAAGCACATGGGATTGGGGGTAGTGTGCTGACATGGATTGAGAACTGGTTGTCAGACAGGAAGCAAAGAGTAGGAGTAAATGGGGACTTTTCAGAATGGCAGGCAGTGACTAGTGGGGTACCGCAAGGTTCTGTGCTGGGGCCCCAGCTGTTTACACTGTACATTAATGATTTAGACGAGGGGATTAAATGTAGTATCTCCAAATTTGCGGATGACACTAAGTTGGGTGGCAGTGTGAGCTGCAAGGAGGATTCTATGAGGCTGCAGAGCGACTTGGATAGGTTAGGTGAGTGGGCAAATGCATGGCAGATGAAGTATAATGTGGATAAATGTGAGGTTATCCACTTTGGTGGTAAAAACAGAGAGACAGACTATTATCTGAATGGTGACAGATTAGGAAAAGGGCAGGTGCAAAGAGACCTGGGTGTCATGGTACATCAGTCATTGAAGGTTGGCATGCAGGTACAGCAGGCGGTTAAGAAAGCAAATGGCATGTTGGCCTTCATAACGAGGGGATTTGAGTACAAGGGCAGGGAGGTGTTGCTACAATTGTACAGGGCCTTGGTGAGGCCACACCTGGAGTATTGTGTACAGTTTTGGTCTCCTAACCTGAGGAAGGACATTCTTGCTATTGAGGGAGTGCAGCGAAGGTTCACCAGACTGATTCCCGGGATGGCGGGACTGACCTATCAAGAAAGACTGGATCAACTGGGCTTGTATTCACTGGAGTTCAGAAGAATGAGAGGGGACCTCATAGAAACGTTTAAAATTCTGACGGGGTTAGACAGGTTAGATGCAGGAAGAATGTTCCCAATGTTGGGGAAGTCCAGAACCAGGGGACACAGTCTAAGGATAAGGGGGAAGCCATTTAGGACCGAGATGAGGAGGAATTTCTTCACCCAGAGAGTGGTGAACCTGTGGAATTCTCTACCACAGAAAGTTGTTGAGGCCAATTCACTAAATATATTCAAAAAGGAGTTAGATGAAGTCCTTACTACTAGGGGAATCAAGGGGTATGGTGAGAAAGCAGGAATGGGGTACTGAAGTTGCATGTTCAGCCATGAACTCATTGAATGGCGGTGCAGGCTAGAAGGGCCGAATGGCCTACTCCTGCACCTATTTTCTCTGTTTCTATGTTTCTATGTGTCAGAGGCACTAGTGTGAAAGGTGGCATTGTCAGAGTAGATGCAACGGAGATGGAGAAATTGAGAGAATGGAATGGAGTCCTTACAGGATGCAGGGTGGGAGGAAGTGTAGTCCAGGTAGCTGTGAGTCAGTGGGCTTATAGATATTATATCATTATAGGCAGTCCCTCAAAATCGAGGAAGACTTGCTTCCACTCCAAACGTGAGTTTTCAGGTGACTGTATAGTCCAAAATGGGAATTATAGTCTGTCACAGGTGGGACAGACAGTGGTTGAAGGAAAGGGTAGGTGGGGAGTCTGGTTTGCCGCTATCTGTGCTTGATTTCTGCACGCTCTCGGCGACAAGACTCGAGGTGCTCAACGCCCTCCCGGATGCTCTTCCTCCACTTAGAGCGATCTTGGACCAGGGATTCCCAGCTGCCTGCCGGTGGGGATGTTGCACTTTATCAAGGAGGCTTTGAGAGTGTCCTTGAAACATTTCCTCTGCCCACCTGGGGCTCATTTGCCGTGTAGGAGTTCCAAGTGGAGCACTTACTTTGGGAGTATTTTGCCACCTTTCACACTAGTGCCTCTGACACATAGAAACATAGAAACATAGAAAATACTCCCAAAGTACGATGTGGCCTGCCCAACGGAGCTGGTCAACTGTGGTAAGTGCTTCGATGCTGGGGATGTTGGTATTATCGAGAACACTGACATTGGTGTGTCTATCCTCCTAGTAGTTTTGCAGGATCTTGCGGAGGCAGTGCTGGTGGTACTTCTCCAGCGCTTTGAGGTGTATACTGTGTCTGTGTCGAAAGCCTATCCCCAGAGATGACAACAGGGAAGTCGAGGAAGGGAAGGGAAAAGTCAGAGATGAACCATGTGAAGGTGAGGGGCGGGTGGAAATTGGATACATAGTGAATGAAAATTTCAAGTTCAGGGCGAGAGAAGGAAATGGCACCGATACAGTTATCAATGTACTGGAAAAAGAGGGGACCCGAGTAGGACTGGAACAAAGAATGTTCCACATATCCCACAAAAAGGCAGGCATAGCTAGGACCCATGCGGTTTCCTATAGCAACACCTTTAATTTGGAGGAAATGAGGCCACCCTGGTGGGGGATGGAAGTGTAGAGGGATTGGACATCCATGTGAAAAGGAGACGGTTGGGACAGGAAACTGGAAACTGTCAAAGTGACGGAGGACGTTGGAGGAGTCGCGGATGTAGGTGGGAAGAGAGTGGACAAGGGGAGAAAAAAGAGAGTCGAAATAGGAAGAAATAAGTTCTGTGGGGCAAGAACAGGCTGAAACAATGGATCTACCGGGGCAGTCCTGTTTGTGGATCTTGGGAAGGAGGTAGAAGCGGGCTGTGCGGGGTTGGGGAACTATAAGGAGCACCTCCGTTCAGTCCGCAAGTGTGATCCTAAGATCCCGGCCGCCTATCACTTTAATTCTCAACACAATTCCCACTCTGACCTCTCCGTCCTCGGTCTCCTACACTGTTCCAATGAAGCTCAACGCAAGCTCGAGGAACAGCACCTCATCTTTCACTTAGGCACTTTGCAGCCTTCTGGACTCAACATCGAGTTCAACAATTTCAGAGCGTAACCGCTGCCAATCTTTGGCTCCCTTTCTCCCCCCTCCCCCCCACCCCCGGCCACTGACCCTGTTTCTTTTTTTCTCCTTGTCCCTAATGGCAGCTGGTCATTATCCCACCATTCACAGCCTATCTTGACTAAAATTATTCTAACATCTGCCATCACTATTTCAATTCGGCCCATCATCCCTTTTGTCTCTCTAATCTCTCCTGCCTTCCACCCTATCAGAGACCTTCCCTTTCATCTTTCTTCCCCTACCCCTTGCAGTGCTTGTTAAGAATCTGTTCTTTCCAAACACTCTCCAGTTCTGACGAAGGGTCGTCGAACCGAAACGTTAACTCTGCTTTCTCTCCACAGATGCTGCCTGACCTGCTGAGATTTACAGCATTTTCTGTTTTTATTATTCAAAAAAAAAGTGAATCTTTTCAATATTTATTTTACCTCAATAAAGTGAAAGAGATTTTTTTTAAAGCCATGGCTGTGAACTTGTATGTAGATCTTGGTAACATAAGAGAAAACAAAAAGGGCTAAAAGTGATGCAATGAGCTAGATAACTGGCCACTGATGACTAGAATCTAAGTTCAAATCCAGTTCAGAATGATGAGGTGAAAGTTTCCCTCAGTCAACTGTTAGGGTTCCATATAAAACAAAGTTAAACAATTTCAACCTAGTTCTAGTGGGCACAGCCAATAGTATAAGCTGGACAAAACAAATCTAAACTGGTACAGTAAGGGATTATTTTCTTAAGCTGGAGATGATGGTTTGGATAGGGTAGAGGGGTAGTACTACTGCCCTGGGGTACTTCAAATTGAGGGCATTAAGTTAAGCATGACTTAGTCTAAGATGGAAGACTGTTTAGGTGAGTCACCTTGGGTGGTTTTAACACAATGCTATTGGTTGGTTACAGAAAAATATTGACAAAGAATGTTCATCTTGTACAATGAATGATGCATGCTGTAAGGGAATATAAATGCACAACATAGCAATAAAAAGCAGTGAGGAATAACCTGCCATAAGTTATATACTATAATTTTCGAAGAGTTTCATAATTGGATTAATATACCCAGCTCACTTTGTTTTTATTCTCTTTCTGATTTGGTTTGGATTGTTTATAATGGCCACAAGTAGTCCAAGGAGAAAGGGCCACTATCAATCACGTAAAACTATATTGAATTATTAAAGTTAAAAGTCTCGGCTGAAAGTACACATGATGAAAACAAACACTGCATGCACATCACATTCAATGTAGCTTTCTTTTACTGTATAGATCCCTCATGTAATCTCTTAAGTAGAGAAAATACAAGAGTTTCTTGAAGGGAAATGAAGCATTCTTTCAGCAAAATGTAGAACAAAATTCAATACACAGCAATGAGTGCAGTATGCCAGTTATATTGTGTAGCTATTGATAAGTATACAGTTAATATATAAGTACACAGTGCAGAAAATGATTGTGCAGCTTGAAATACTACAATACTATTGTACAATTAACCATAAAAAAGACCTGAACTGGTGCAAAAAGGTATCAGGTGCTCTAGGTAGCTGTAAGCCAGCTCAATATAAAATTATTAAATGTCTGACAATCCACAGTTGTCCATATTCAGGTCTCTGATGTCCCTGAAATGAAGATGCTTTTGTCCATTGTGAGAACAGATGGAAGATTTGGAGAGGAAGAGCAGTAAATGTGTTATATTAAAGTGAAAGAGCAGAGAGCTCCCCAAATGGCTCAGAGAGTGTATTCAGTGAGTACAGAGCAGGAAACAGCCAAGTTCAAACCCAGACTTTGCTGACTTATCTGATCTCAACCAAAGGTAGCAATAAGGGAGCTACAGTTGGCGTCCACACCTCTGGGTTAGGGGATAGAAACTCTGTGTTAGATTTTCCAAAACGTCCGCCAGGCCAGATTGCCGCCCAAAATACCGTTAAGATTTAAAAATTATCGGCAAAAAATAATGGTCTTTACACCCTGATTCTCGGCGGAAAATGGAATCTTGGGCCGATTGGGCGGTTCTTAAACAAAATGGGTGGTAATTACTAAAATTTAGACCGAGGCTACGGGTTGGGCCGAGGAGGAAAACACAAAAAAATATTTAAAAAAAACGTAAAATAAAAAAATCATAAAACATTTTTAGGACCTTTTTCACCTTAAGAGAATTTTAACATAATTCTTAAAAACCCATGAACTTACCTTTTTTTTGCAGGGCGACTTACCTACCGCCCAGCTCCCACTGCTTCTGGTGGGTGTTTTTTTTTCTACTTACCTATGGGTCACCGCTGAGTCAAAAATCGGATGATGGTGGTGCACACTGGTGGTCCGCTCCGCAGCGGCATTTTGAAACCGCCGGCGGAACTCTTTGTGGAAATTTTTGCCGACCTGGTTTTCCAAGAAACCGGGCGGCGATGCAGTACAAATTCTAGCCCTCTGATTCTCTATCCAGTGACCACTGCTGGAAGGACACACGTGCGGGGACAGGATTCTGCCTCACTGCAATGCCCCCCCACTGTCAAATAGCTAGCTGACATTCACTGTCAAAGCACAAACATGAATAGTGGCCAAATGAGTGAGGCTGGCTAGTGTCTGTGAAATTGTATCCCAATAAAACAGGAACGGGAAACTGGCAAACAAAAGTGTATGGCCAAACATTCAGCAAAGTGGAAAATCACTTTCATGCGGTCCAGGTATATTGCAGTGTGAGGATGCAACACAAATTGTGGGATGAATTTGCTGAAGTGATAGCACATTGAATGTTTACGAATGGTGTGAGATACAGCTTGTGGTAGCATTCTAACACAGATTTGCACTGGAGTCGGTATAACTGCGACTAAAGGGAACCAAACTTTAAAAATGATCCGACTGATAAAATGTATTTAAAACAATATTTTCGGTTTGTGGAGAGCTACCTGTCCCAAACCCTCTTCAGTACCATTAAACATGTAAGTGGCATTTGAATGGGAAGTTTATTATCTGAACAAAACGTAATGGAGAATAAGGAGCCAGTGTCATTAATCAGACCAAAATACTTACCTGAAAACACAGAGCAGTTCAGGCTTTAGATTTTCCCCTTGGGAACTGCAGGAGGATTCCATACTAGAATCAAACATACAAGATTACATTGGGTCAGAATTTACTATCAAGATAACAGTAAGGCTAATGGCGCTCGCCATTATTTATACACAAATGGTTCAGCAATTTCAGGCTTTGGCAGATGCACGATCAAATGCGGGAATCGGAAAGTTGTTGTCGGATATGCGCCATTTTGCCGAAAGCTTTGTGAAAATGGTATCTTGCTGTTTAGATCCTCATTCAAACACATTGAATGGCATGAAGTTTCTGTACTTACACTGTAGATACAAAGTAAGCTCCCCACAGAAAGTTAAATCAAGTCAGTTCAAGTCCCTTTTACCAATGTGATAAGTGTTAATTATTGCCAGTCAAGCTCTCTGGCACTGAAAATTAACCATTACAAGTGTGGAGTCTCGTACTTCAGGATTTCATTTCTGTTGGAGATTTAAAAACAATTTTTTGAATGTAATTTTTTTTTCACTTTTTCTTTGTCTCTTTTATCTCTCTCATTCAAATATTTCTTCTCTTCCTTTATTTCTCTTTCTGTACCTGATTTGACATTTAATTCACTATTCTAACTGACACTTCCATGTCAATCTTTGCGCTGTCAATTTCAGAATCCTACAACCTGATTGGCTAAGGAGATATACAGTTGTTTGCCCCATTTACTCAGATACCAGATGCCATGGAGAGGGTGCTGTACATTTCCATCTCCCACTTCCAGCAACTTGCAGGGAAAAATATTGGCCCGAATTTTGCGGTCAGCGACAAAATGATGGTGCTTGCTGCTGACCTAGTGATCTCTGTGGTGTAGATTTCACCTCTCCCGACATTAATTTGAATCTGGTGGTAAGTCTAGGGGATCCCCAGCATCCAACAACAGTGATGTCATCAAGCTAGCTAAACAGTCAATCACATTGAAGACTTCTCACAGACAGCAAACCAAGAAGTAAAATGCACAGATTATCCTTCACTTTTAGAATAATTTTACAGGGAGAAAAATAAAGATTTGGATATACACATGGGAGTAATGTAGAAGTTGAAATATCATAAATAAACTTTAAAAAATTATATTAAAAACCATGGAATTTTTATCATAATGGAAAGAATTGACATTCTACAAATATAAAATTAGGTTTTCAGGGTAAGAATGTTAGTTTAGCAGTTGTTACGACACAGTACACTGTTAAAATCGCAGTTACAACTTATTGAACAAGATTTAATTTTTTGGTTTTTTTTTTTAACAGCAGTATTAGAATGCAGTGCTCACCAATTCAGTGATTTCAGTTGATTGCCCGCTGTGGGGAATTCAACTCCATGCCTTGTGGAGGAGCAGTGAATGAATGTCACCAACTTCTGGACTTCCGCATTTACACATGTGCAGATGCCAGAAGTTGTAGATACATGGAACGTTGACAGTTTTGCTCTCATTACAACCGCAAATTCCGGACCATTGTTAACATTAAGCGGGCAACAGCAAGTCTAACTAACAGAGGGTTCAGATCTTTGGCCTGCCACAGTAAGATTTGGGCCATTGTATCTATAATTCAGAAATATGCAGTGAACTTATAGTAGTACTACTTTTTAAATAAAATAAAGCAACATGTGTATTCAGTATTTAGACAAACTTCTAGAAAATGGACACAATGTGTGCAACTGCATTTTAAATTGGCAAACTCATTTGACTTTCAACCCACGTTCACCGTTTTTGTTACAGACCTGGTGCAACAGGGTCTTTATAGCAAGAAGAAGCGATACCTTAAAGATAGTTGAGGGTTTCTTAAAGATTGTTGTGCGCGACCCCTTGGAGAAGAGTGACCATAATATGGTAGAATTCTTCATTAAGGTGGAGAGTGACACAGTTAATTCAGAGACTAGGGTCCTGAACTTAAAGAAAGGTAACTTTGATGGTATGAGATGTGAATTGGCTAGGATAGACTGGCAAATGATACTTAAAGGGTTGATGGTGGATAGGCAATGGCAGACATTTAAAGATCACACGAATGAACTTCAACAATTGTACATCCCTGTCTGGTGTAAAAATAAAATGGGGAAGGTGGCTAAACCATGGAAATTAGGAATAGTGTGAAATCCAAGGAAGAGGCATATAAATTGGCCAGAAAAAGCAGCAAACCTGAGGACTGGGAGAAATTTAGAATTCAGCAGAGGAGCACAAAGGGTTTAATTAGGAGGGGGAAAATAGAGTATGACAGTAAGCTTGCAGGGAACATAAAAACTGACTGCAAAATCTTCTGTAGATATGTGAAGAGAAAAAGATTAGTGAAGACAAATGTAGATTCCTTGCAGTCAGAATCAGGTGAATTTATGATGGGGAACAAAGAAATGCAGACCAACTGAACAAATACTTTGGTTCTGTCTTCACTAAGAAACATAGAAACATAGAAAATAGGTGCAGGGGTAGGCCATTCGGCCCTTCGAGCCTGCACCACCATTCAATAAGATCATGGCTGATCATTCACCTCAGTACCCCATTCCACCGTCAACCCTTTAAGTATCATTTACCAGTCTAATCAAGCCAATTCGTGCCTCATATCATCAAAGTTACCTTTCCTTAAGTTCAGGACCCTTGTTTCTCAATTAACTTTGTCACTCTCCATCTTAATAAAGAATTCTACCATATTATGGTCACTCTTCCCCAAGGGGCCTCGCACAACAAGATTGCTAATTAGTCCCTTCTCATTACACATCACCAGTCTAGGATGGCCAGCTTTCTGGTTGGTTCCTTGACATATTGATCAAGAAAACCATCCCTAATACACTCCAGAAAATCCTCAGCCACCGCATTGCTACCAGTTAGGTTAGCCCAATCAATATGTAGATTAAAGTCGCCCATGATTACTGCTGTACCTTTATTGCACACATCCCTTATTTCTTATTTGATGCTGTCCCTAACCTCACTACTACTATTTGGTGGCCTGTACACAACTCCCACTCGCGTTTTCTGCCCTTTGGTATTCCGTAGCTCCACCCATACCGATTCCACATCATCCAGCTAATGTCCTTCCTCACAACTGCACTAAGTTCCTCCTTAACCAGCAACACAACCCCGCCTCCCTTTCCTTTCTGTCTATCCTTCCTAAATGCTGAATACACTTGGATGTTGAGTTCCCAGCTTTGGTCACCCTGGAGCCATGTCTCCATGATGCCAATCACATCGTATCCGTTAATTGCTATCTGCGCAGTTAATTCGTCCACCTTATTCCGAATACTCCTCGCATTGAGGCACAGAACCTTCAGGCTTGTCTTTTTAACACATTTTGACCCTTTAGAATTCTGCTGTAAAGTGGCCCTTTTTGTTTTTTGCCTTGGGTTTCTCTGCCCTCCAATTTTACTATTCTCCTTTCTATATTTTGCTTCTGTCTTAATTTTATTCCCCTCTGTCTCCCTGCATAGGTTCCCATCCCCCTGCCATATTAGTTTAACTCCTCCCAAACTGCATTAGCAAACACTCCCCCTGGGACATTGGTTCCGGTCCTGCCCAGGTGCAGACCGTCCGGTTTGTACTGGTCCCACCTCCCTCAGAACTGGTTCCAATGTCCCAGGAATTTGAATCCCTCCCTTCTGCACCACTGCTCAAACCACGTAATCATCTGAGCTATCCTGCGATTCCTACTCTGATTAGCACGTGGCACTGGTGGCAATCCTGAGATTACTACTTTTAAGGTCCTACTTTTTAATTTAACTCCTAGCTTCCTAAATTTGTCTTGTAGGACCTCATCCCGTTTTTTACCTATATCGTTGGTACCTATATGTACCACGACAACTGGCTGTTCACCCTCCCTAATATTTCCTTATTATACAGTGCAAATGCACACAGGGCCCATACTTGAGAGAAGGTCACTCTGTGACCAGTAACTTTTATTAGCCAGCACTGAAGTGAAGAAGGTGGGTGGAGCTTCCCTTTTTACCAGGTTAGGAGTGTCTCCCGCAAGTTCACCATCTAGTGGTCTCACGGTGTACAACTTAGGTCAGTTTAGACATGGATCACAATGACAGTTGAATACATGACATCACCTCGCCCCCCCAAAGTCTTATTGGGATCACAGGTTAAGTCTCTTTGGTGGTTTACGCTCCCTTGTAGAGCGCCTGAGTTGGGGCTCCGGTTGTTGGACGCTGGCCTGAGTGACTGCTGTTTGTGGTGCCTCAGGACTCTCTGAACTGCACACAGTGACTGGGCTCTCCTCCACTTGATTCTGGTGTTCAGTCACCTGTGGAGGACTGAACTGTACATCGTGTTCTTCCTCTGCTTCTTCTATGGGGTTGCTGAACCTCCTTTTTGTTTGATCCACGTGTTTGCGGCAGATTTGTCCATTGGTAAGTTTAACTACCAGAATCCTATTCCTCTCTTTGGCAATCACAGTGCCTGTGAGCCATTTAGGCCCTGCAGCGTAGTTGAGGACAAAGACAGGGTCATTGACATCAATACATCACGCCCTGGCATTCCCGTCATGGTAGTCACATTGTGACCGGTGCCTGCTCTCAACAATTTCTTTCATCGTGGGGTGTATAAGGGATAACCTGGTTTTGAGCATCCTTTTCATTAGCATCTCTGCGGGCGGAACCCCTGTGACGAGTGTGGTCAGGATCTATTGGCCAACAGGAGGCATGATAAGCGGCTTTGTAGGGAACCCCTTTGGATTCTGAGCATCCCCTGTTTGATTATCTGCACTGCTCGTTCCGCCTGGCCGTTTGAGGCCGGCTTGAACGGTACCGTCCTGACATGGTTGATACCATTTCCTGCCATGAAGTCCTGGAATTTAATGCTTGTAAAGCATAGGCCATTGTCGCTGACCAAGATGTCCAGTAAAGCATGGGTGGTGAACATTGCCCGTAAACTTTCTAACGTGGCAGAGGATGTGCTTGAATTGAGAATGTCATACTCGATCCATTTGGAGTAGGCGTCTACTACAACCAAAAACATTCTTCCCATGAAAGGACCTGCGTAGTCCACATTCATGTGTGACCATGGCTTGGCGGGCAAGGACCAGGGGCTAAGGGGGGCTTCCCTGGACGCATTGCCCAGCTGGGCACATGTGTTGCACCTGCGAACACAAAGTTCCAGGTATGCATCTATCCCTGGCCACCAAACATGTGACCTGGCAATTGTCTTCATCATGACAATGCCCGGGTGCTCTTTGTGGAGTTCTCAGATGAACACCTCTCTGACCATCTGGGGCATGACTACTCGGTTTCCCCATAGCAGGCAATCGGCCTGACTCGAGAGTTCATCCTTGCTCCTGTGAAATGGTTTAATTCCTCAGGTCATGACCCGTACGTGGCTGCCCAGTCCCCATTCAGGACACATTTCTTGACTAAAGACTGGTAGTAGCGGGTCTCTATTTGTCCAGACTTTGATCTGACGGGCTGTCACGCGTGAGCCTTTGCTTTCGAAAGTTTCAACAGCCATGACCATCTCAGCAGCATGCACGGTTGCCCCCTTGGTGGTGGCTAGTGGGTGCCTGCTGAGTGCATCGGCGCAGTTTTCAGTGCCCAGTCTGTGCCGAATTGTATAGTCATAGGTGGCTAACGTGAGTGCCCACCTCTGTATGCGGGACGACGCATTTGCATTTATGGCCTTGTTGTCGGCCAAAAGGGACGTTAGGTATTTGTGATCTGTCTCCAGCTCAAATTTCCTGCCAAACAGGTACTGGTGCATTTTTTTTTACTGCATATACACAAGCAAGCGCTTCCTTTTCCACCATCCTGTAGCCCCTTTCTGCCTGGGACAGACTTCTGGAGGCATAAGCTACCGGCTATAACTGACCCTTGGCATTAACATGCTGCAACACACACCCGACCCCATAGGACGACGCATCGCATGTTAAAACAAGTTTCTTACATGGGTCATATAACGTTAACAGATTGTTGGAGCATAACAAATTGCTTGCTCTAACAAAAGCCCTTTCCTGGCTGTCTCCCCCAGACCCATTCGTGACCTTTGTGTAGGAGCATGTGTAGTGGCTCTAACAGCGTGCTCAATTTGGGAAGAAAGTTACCAAAATAGTTCAGGAGCCCCAGAAACGAACGCAGCTCCGTCATGTTACAGGGTCTGGGTGCTCTCTGGATCGTTTCCATTTTGGATGCAGTAGGTCTGATCCGGTCTGCTGCTATCCTCATCCCCAGGAATTCTACCTCTGGAGCTAGGAAGACACACTTCGCCTTTTTCAGTCGGAGACCTACACGGTCCAATCGCATAGCACCTCCTCCAGGTTGTGGAGGTGTTCTTCAGTATCGCAACCCGTGATGAGGATGTCGTCTTGAAAAACCACCGTCCTTGGAATCGACTTGAGGAGGCTTTCCATGTATCATTGAAAGATCGCGGTGGCCAAGCAAATCCCAAACGGACATCTGTTGTACTCAAACAATCCCTTGTGTGTCGTGATGGTGGTCAGCTTCTTCGACTCACTCGCCAGCTCCTGGGTTATGTAAGCTGAGGTCAGGTCCAATTTTGAAAAAAGTTTGTCACCGGATAGCGTCGCAAAGAGGTCCTCCGCTCTTGGTAGCGGGTACTGGTCTTGGAGTGACACCCGATTGATGGTGGCCTTGTAATCACCACATATCTTGACCGACCCATCCGCCTTGAGCACCGGCACAATTGGGCTCGCCCAGTCAATTAATTCTCAAAAAATTCAAGAAGATTTGTCAAGCATGATTTCCCTTTCACAAATCCAAGCTGACGTGGACCAATCCTGTCACTGCTTTCCAAATGCGCTGCTATTTCATCTTTAATAATTGATTCCAACATTTTCGCCACTACTACTGAAGAAGACACTATTACTAAGGAAGACACAAATAACGTTCCGGAAATACTAGGGGACCAAGGGTCTAGCGAGAAGAGGGAACTGAAGGAAATCCTTATCAGTCAGGAAATTGTGTTAGGGAAATTGATGGGATTGAAGGCCGATAAATCCCCAGGACCTGATAGTCTGCATCCCAGAGTACTTAAGGAAGTGGCCCTAGAAATAGTGGATGCATTGGTGGTCATTTTCCAACATTCTATAGATTCTGGATCAGTTCCTATGGATTGGAGGGTAGCTAATGTGACACCACTTTTTTAAAAAAGAGGGAGAGAGAAAACAGTGATATATAGATTGGTTAGCCTGACATCGGTAGTAGGGAAAATGTTGGAATCAATTCTTAAAGATGTAATTGCAGCGCATTTGGAAAGCAGTGACAGGATCGGTCCAAGTCAGCATGGATTTATGAAAGGGAAATCATGCTCGACAAATCTTCTAGAATTTCTTGAGGATGTAAATACCAGAGTGGACAAGGGAGAACCAGCGGATGTGGTGTATTTGGACTTTGAAAAGTCTTTTGACAAGGTCCCACACAAGAGATTAGTGTAATGTATTGACATGGATAGAGAACTGGTTGGCAGACAGGAAGCAATGAGTAGGAATAAATGGGTCCTTTTCAGAATGGCAAGTAGTGACTAGGGGGGTACCGCAAGGTTCAGTGCTGGGACTGGATTTCATTTGCGTAATTGTGGCCTCTGTAGCTTTACAGAGCATCACACATTTATTGACCATTAGGCTTGATTCTTGAAACAGCTGCTTATGCAAAGTGTTATCTGATATTCCGCAGATGATGCGGTCTCTGGAGAAATCATCCCTCAAATTGCTGAAATCACATGACAATGCTAGCTCTCTCACTTTCACGAAATACCTGTCAAACCGCTCGTCCCCTTGTGCACAGTTGTTAAACTGGCACCGTTCATAGATGATGTTGGCTTTACCTTGACGGTGCTCTTCCCAGAGCTTCAAAATAATCTCAATTTCCTGTTTGTCTTCCTCTGATTGTAGGAAAGATTATTGTGGATATCTAGGGCATTGCTGCCAATGACAGTGATAAACATTACAACCCTAACTCTATCTGGTTTTTCCACAATAGTCATGATAATTTCATAGCTGTCCCCCAGTTGGGTTTCAAATCACCAGTCACCTGCAATGGAGGTGGGAGAGGAATGTGTGCGGGAGTTGGCACCGTGGTGGTCATGATAGCATGCTACAGTTTAAGACTTTGAGTTTGTCATGTATATTTATATAGTTCAAATACCCAGAGGAATAGAACAGTGACTAGTGGGGTACTGCAAGGTTCAGTGCTGGGACTCCAGCTATTTACAATATACATTAATGATTTCGACGAAAGAATTGAATGTAATATCTCCAAGTTTGCAGATCACACTGAGCTGTTATGAGGATGTTAAGAGGCTGCAGGGTGATTTGGACAGGTTAGGTGAGTGGGCAAATGCATGGCAGATGCAGTATAATGTAGATAAATGTGAGGTTATCCACTTTGGTGGCAAAAACAGGAAGGCAGAATATTATGTGAATGGTGACAGATTAGGAAAAGGGGAGGTGCAACGAGACCTGGGTCTCATGGTACATCAGTCATTGAAAGTTAGCATGCAGGTACAGCAGGCGATGAACAAGGCAAATGGCATGTTGTCCTTCATAGCGAGAGGATTTGAGTATAGGAGCAGGGAGGTCTTACTGCAGTTGTACAGGGCCTTGGTGAGGCCACACCTTGAATACTGTGTACCGTTTTGGTCTCCTAATCTGAGGAAGGACATTCTTGCTCTTGAGCGAGTGCAGCGAAGGTTCACCAGACTGATTCCCGGGATGGCAGGGCTGACATATGAAGAAAGACTATTGACTAGGCTTATATTCACTGGAATTTAGAAGAATGAGAGCGGATCTCATAGAAACATATAAAATTCTGACAGGATTGGACAGGTTAGATGCAGGAAGAATGTTTCCGATGTTGGGGAAGTCCACAACCAAGGGTCACAGTCTAAGGATATGGGGTAAGCCATTTAGGACCGAGATGAGGAGAAACTTCTTCACTCAGAGAATTGTGAACCTGTGGAATTCTCTACCACAGAAAGTTGCTGAGGCCAGTTCGTTAGATATATTTAAAAGGGGGTTAGATGTGGCCGTTACGGCTAAAGGGATCAAGGGGTATGGAGTGAAAGCAGGAATGGGGTACTGAAGTTGCATGATCAGCCATGATCATATTGAATGGTGATGCAGACTCGAAAGGCCGAATGGCCTACTGCTGCACCTATTTTCTATGTTTCACAAACCACTGCATTGTTCAGCCAAGATGAAGACCCAATTCAAATCTGCTGTTTTGAATCTCTGTTGTTGCTATGAGTTGTGATGTCATAAGTTTGTATATAAAGATTTCCTGTGTTTGGTATTTCTAGAAAACATTTACAATTTCACTCCTAGTCATGAATAAAATAAATCTTTACAAACACAATTTACTGTATCACTGCACATAGCAACCAGACGAATTCTTAATCCCTTTTATAGTTAATTTGCCATGTCACTAATGTGAATGAAGTCACTGAGATTATAAAAGTCACAAAGGTGTTTAGTATTCGCAATGGCTTGCTCACTTTCATTGGTAACCTCGTGATTGTGTGCAAGTGCTGGCATGCTCTTGTGAGCAAAGAGTACAAGTGACATCTGCTGTTCGAAACGTGGTATCACACGAAAGAAAGAAATGGCTGTTCTCCTGAGGAAAAGTTGTGATATTTGTAACAACATACCATCAATAAAGAACTAAACTACCAATTTAGTCTTATGAACTGCTTTCATCATTCCACCATAGTATTTATATTACTGTGGTAAAAGTTGAACAAAACTGTTCACACTGTTTTGGTCTATAATAGTCAGGTGATTTAAATGCTGCATTATGAGACGTCAATGATCAACTTTGATGTACAATCTACTGCTGATGATTCAGTCATTTTTTACACTAAACATTTGAATGATCCAATAGTTCGAATTAAGTAAATAAATAGTACAGCAAAGTGCTGAATAAATCATCTGCTAATTTGAATTCAAGCAGCTCTGAATTAAGAGAACTAGATTATTTACAGGCCCAGTGATCTTATTACATCATATGCCGATTTGGAAACTATGAGATTATTACTGAACAATAACAAACACTATGAGAGCATTATCATATTAAATACAATCATGTTGTTCCAAAGCCGCGTCTCAATGATGTATCTATAGATCACTCCCATGTCATGGTCATTATAAACTCTTCAGTTGAGCCGTTGGTTTGGTCATACTGGTCATTTTTGTTTGCTTACCCAACGCGTCAGTAACTAAAGTCACAAGCTTTCAAACAGCATTTTAACAAAAGTCATTATTTTAATGATGGAGAAATTACCTGCCGTAATGGCTATGCTTCACAATCACCTGTAAAGCACATCCACCATCTTTTCTTCGTGATTACAGAAATGTTAAAGATAATTGTCTTTGCTACTTCTGCGTGTATACAATAGTTGGAAGCTGCAGTGACCAACTGACAGTTTCTAAGTATGGAGCTGATTCAGCAGAAAATAGGTTTATTTGTTTACAGATAGTAACCCATATTTTGGAACCTTTTTTGACAGGTATTTTAAAATTGAAGTAATAGTAAATCAGTCTGCGTAAATGCAAAGTCACCGTTTAATAGAGTCAATCAATCAGCAGCAATCTTTTGTGCCATGGGCACCATTATGGAACCAGAATATCCAGCAGAAATGGCAACACTTTCTTGCAACATTTAATGGGGCAACTTTTTTCTGACCTCCCCTCCTGATCGTGTCAAATGCACAATCACGGTGCAAGTTGCTACAAGTTATTAGAAAATGCCACTTGGTATTCCAGTCTCAACTGGAGTAGGGCTCTTTATGCTGACATGGTTTTTTAAAGCCAACTAACACTGAAGTAGTAACACTATCCCTAAAGCAGGCTAATCAGGGCCCGGGGTGCTGACAGAACTTGACATGCTACATCAAAGAGTCTGTTCCTGTTTCCTTCTCTTCCCTCAAGTGGTGATACACGATTACCTGCGGCTACTGTGGGATGGAGGGCAGCTTTTTTTGGCAAGGAAAAAATAATGAACTTGGAACTTTCAAGCTATTAAATCATTGGGTGGCACCATAAAAATAATAAAATTCTGCTTTATAATCTTGCGTTAGATTTATTGCACATTTCTGAATAACCAATGTAAGTAATACATTCAGGTGCATAAAGTCAGTATCTTCCTCCATCTTTAACTAGCGCTTTCCAGCAATACTGGACTGGTGGATTGTCTCGGACTGTTGTATGAAACACTTGACAAGGGTAAAAAGAATGTTGAATGTTATAATGTTGGATTGCATTGAAATACAGACAAGAGAATAATAACAGCCATTGAAATATAACAGCAAAGACCAACATAACTATCACTAAAAATTGTGAATTTGACGTATAACAGTAAACAAAGACGCTTTATATATAATCAAAGTATCAAACAGTCACACCAGGATGTTTATCCTACATCAAATTCATCTCAAACAGCAAAATTCTAGAACACAAATATATAGTTTTCTTAAAAATTTGAAGATTGATAATACTGAAATCAGAAAGTGTTAATGTATTAAAATAGATCCTCTTTTTCATAAATGGTAACCATATTTTTTCCTCTTTTTAAATGAACTATTGTTAAATACACAGTGTGTTTACATATAGCAATAACTCATAGTGGCTGATTTATAAGTGGTGCTTATTCTTTATTAGCTGACAGAGGTTGTAACAAGGGTATGCAATGTTATCTCTGTGGGTGTTAATTTACCAACTGTGACTGGCTGTAGAGGATTCTTCAACAAGCAGCACTGAACTACCTTTACTGTTCCTGCACTGCACTCTTCTGGTATAAAATACTCACAGCCTGTAACTATCAAAGATAGGATAGGTGACCAAACAGTTAGCTTTATATTAGTGCAAAAAAGAGAAGTTGTGGATGTTCACTGATGTGCATATCATTTGGGGGCATTACAGATCCTTTTTTTTTATAAACAAACATGAAAGGCATCATTGCTACTCAAATAGAGCTCCCATGATGGGTGGGAGGGCGATTGGGGGGCGGCGGTTATGCCTGAAAAAATAGGGAATGTATCCCCAACCCTAAGTGTACGTACCTGCTGCCATTGTTATGGCAGTGGGTAGAGTGCTGTTTGAGTGCCCTGTCTTGGAGAGATAGAAACTTCATTAACATATTTAAATCAGATCTCCACAGTGCAACTGGGAGCAGGGTTAAAATGAGATTGCTGCCAGCCAGGTTTCCCAGGGCTTCAGAAACCACTGCAGCGAAAGGGAGGCAGGAGCTGCCTGTTCCAGAAGGTAAGTGCCTTTTAAAGCACTCCTCGAGTGTCAGGATGAGTTAGAGTGCTCCCCACCACAGCTGGTCAAGGAAGCCTTCAGCCTCCAATTTGCTGATCGTGGCATCTCTCTAGTCCCTGCCGCAATCACCCCCTCCCCGCTCTTATCAACCTCGATAACCTTTCTCTCCTACTCCCGCGGTCATGGCCTAACACATCCCCCTCCCCCAAGCCCCAATCTGCAGACGGCCCCACGATCCGATTGCTGGGGACCGTCCCCGAGAGTCCTCGGCTGTGGTCTCCTGCCACTTGTTTTCCCGGCTGTCCAGCCTGTTGATTTGGCTGGCTGCCAGGCAGGAAACAGAACAAAAAAATGATAAGGTCATTCCATTATATTCAGCGGGACCTTGGCCTCCCCAGGTTCTTTGTCCACTTTCAGCCTCCTAACTGGAAAAGGGACTATTTTTGTTGTGATCGCCGTCATTGTGCAGAGTTGTTGGCCCTTTCCTCACTGGCTACAGTTCCTCCGCCCCCGTCCTCGCTCTACCTGCCAACTTTACTTAAACTATCTAAATCAGGGAATTCCAACAGAAACAGGCGCGTAACTTCCTGTGTTGCCATCCTTATGGCAACAGATTGTGGATTATGGGCCTTGCTACATTTAGCTGCTAATGTTGACCATCATTTTAAAACCATTACTTAAGTATTTCCTGTGGGATTCCATGTAATTGTAAGTACCTGCAAATGTTAGGCTCCAGGATCTGCTGTGCGTATACAAGATTGGAACTCCCATAGTGTTGTTTTCGATGAGTCGGTGGATATGCCATGCATTATCAGGGCCACGGTTTCACAGAGACTGAATAAATAAAATTGCTTTTTCATTCCATGGTATTTTAGAATTTTTACTGGTGTTTTGGGAATCGAATTCCACAATTCTGCCATGATCCAATGAAAATTGTCAATCAGCGCCTTTCATCATTGTATGTTCCTTTATCTATGAACTTATTTTCCGTCTCTTACCTTCTCTTTAAGACCTTAACATATACAGCATGGTGGCAGACATGATACATGACGTTAGAGGTTGGAATGTGGCTTTTAGTGTAACTCTGTTGAGGAAGGGTTTATGGGTTTTGTTAGCACCATGGGTGGTCTTGAAGCTTGGCAGAATTGGAGTGGGGAAACTAGAGTCTGGAAATAGTAAGGAAAGAGGTCTTCAGCTTTACCAGTGTGGCTGGGGTAAAATGGGGTGTAACATTACAACAGGGCATTTTCAGAGCTTTGTAGCACTTAGTGAGTGTCCTCAGGTTCAGCAACCCCAGATAGGGGAAACCTGGGCTTAGTAGCATTGAGAGAGTGGTCATGAAGTTTAATAGCTGTGGCTCAGTTGGTAGCACTCTTGCTTCTGAGTCAGAAATATGAGTTCAAGCCCCATTTCAGAGACTTAAGAAAATGATCTAGGCTGATCTAAGTGCAGTACTGAGGGCATGCTGTATTGTCGGAGGTGCTGTCTTTCAGATGAGATGTTAAACCAAGGCCCTGTTTTCCCTCTCAGTTGGATTTAAAAGATCCCATAGCCACTATTCAAAGAGCAGGGAAATTCTCCAGTGCCCTTGCCAATATTTATCCCTCCAACAACATCAGTAAAAAAACAGATTATTTGGTTATTATCACATGACTGTTTGTGGGAGCTAGCTGTGTGCAAATTAGCTGCCGTGTTTCCCAACATTACAACAGTGGCGATACTTCATGTAATGAATGTAATGACTCATAAGACTTGTTACTGTAAACTTACTCAGGTGTAAACCTGATCCAACTTTATTCGCACCCAAAGTAAACCGCGTGACATGGTACCCGCACTTATATGCTAGTGACCGCGCACGCACGTGTACAGCCCGATGACCTCAGACAGTAGTGACCCCAAGCATAAATACATAACATCCCCTTTCAAGATCTTAATGTCAGTCTTTTTACAAATTAAGACGGTCTGGGACTTTCCGCTCACGAGTTGATCGTCTCAGTTCAACTTCAGTTCTAGGCGAGCACTCTGATTCAGTTGTGACTGAAGGCTGAGTAACCGATCTGATGGGAGTGGTAATGATCACATCAGAGACTGAAGGTCCAGTTTCAATAATAACAGCAAAGTCCTCTAATGAATGAACATTGGTTGGTTGGTAACTGACTGCATCTTCCTCAAGTGGTTCCAGTTCATCCGTGTGCCGCAGTTTTATCTGATCAAGATGTTTCCTGCATGTTTGCCCATTCTTGAGCATGACAATAAACACTTTGTTAACCTCCTTGGCTGCAACAGTACCGGCAATCCACTTTGGACCTTGACCATGGTTCAGTACATAAACCGATCGTTGACAGAGATGTCACGTGACACAACAGCATGATCATGATACCCTTGCTGACTTTGACTTCTGTTTTCAACACGATCATTCAAAATGAAGAGAGAGCTTGGCCTTGACTTCTCTTCATCAGTAGTTCAGCAGGGGAGATCCCAGTAAGCATATAAGGTCTGGTCCTGTAAGTGAGCAGTATACAGGACAAGCGAGTCTGCAGTGAACCCTGAGTTACACGTTTCATACTCAGCTTGATTGTTTGAACAGCATGCTCTGCTTGACCATTAGAAGCAGATTTGAATGGGGCTGATCTCACATGCTTAATATCATTGTGTTTCATGAACTCTTGAAACTCCAGACTTGTGAAGCAAGATCCGTTGTCACTCACAACAATGTCAGGCAAACCATGAGCAGCAAACATGACATGAAGGCTCTCAATAATAGCTGTAGATGTACTGGAAGACATAATAACACATTATATCTACTTTGAATATGCATCCACCACAACAAAAAACATCTTTCCCAGGAAAGGGCCCGCAAAATCGATGTGGATCCTCGACCATGGTTTAGATGGCCATGACCAAAGACTCAGCGGAGATTCCGCTGGTACTTTACTTAGCTGCATGCAAGTATTGCACGATGCACACATGATTCCAGATCAGAGTCAGTTCCAGGCCACCATACATGAGCCTTAGCAATGGTTTTCATCATGACAATACCAGGATGAGTGCTATGTAGTTCACGTATCAATTTCTCTCTACCTTTCTTGGCATGACAACACGATTGCCCCACAGTAAACAATCTGACTGAATGGACAGTTCATCCTTGCGACAGTTGTATGGTTTGGTCTCATCACATATTTCCATAGGTATTGCAGACCAATCACCACTGAGAACACAACGTTTCAGAACTGATAAAATAGGGTCATGGCTGGTACAGATCCTAACTTATTGAGTACTGACAGGTGTTCTTTCACTCTCAAAAGCATCCATTACTAACAGTGGATCTGCAGGTTGAGGCGTCTCCACCTTAGGTGTGGGCAACAGCAGACGACTCAGTGCATTGACACAATTCTCAGTGCTGGGTCTATGACGAATAACATAATCATAGATAGGCAATGTTAAAGCCCACCTCTGGATAGGGACGATGCATTGGTATTAACCCCTTTGTTTTCCAAAAACAATGAAATGTGTGGCTTGTGATTCGTTTCGAGTTCAAAACGAAGACCAAACAGGTATTGATGCATCTTTTTGATCCCACACACACAGGCCAAAGCTTCTTTTTCTATCATGCTGCAAGTTCTTTCTGCCTTTGACAAACTTCTCGAAGCATACGCAACAGGTTGTAGCTTACCCGACTCATTTGCTTGTTGGAGTACAAAGTCAACCCCATATGATGAGGCCAATACAAGACGCTTACACGGACCTAATGAAAAAGCAACTTGTTTGAACAGAGTCGATTCTTAGCTTTCTCAAAGGTTCTATCTTGAGATACACCACAGACCCAGCCTTTCCTGAGTAGCATGTGCAGTGGTTCTAGAAAAGTGCTCAATCTGGGTAAGAAACTACCAAAGTAGTTGAGTAGCCAAGGAATAAACACAGCTCCGTCACATTCTGAGGCCTGGGTGCATTTTTGATGGCCTTGGTTTTCGAATCAGTAGGTCTGATGCCATCAGCAGCAATCTTCCTCCCCAGGAATTCAACATCAGGTGGCATGAAGACACACTTTGAACATTTCAGTCTGAACCCCACTTTGTCCAGATGATGTAGGACTTCTTCAAGATTGTTCAGATGTTCAGTAGTGTCACAACCTGTGACCAGAATGTCATCTTGAAACATGACAGTTCAAGGAACAGACTTCAGTAAACTCTCCTTATTCCTCTGAAATATGGCTGCAGCCGAACGAATTCCAAAAGGACACCTGTTGTAGACAAACAGTCCTTTATGGGTGTTGATGCAGATGAGTTTCTTCGAAGTGTTGACAAGCTCCTGTGTCATATAGGCCGACATCAGATCCAGTTTAGTGAACGACTTTCCACCAGCTAGCATGGCGATCAAGTCATCAACCTTCGGTAACGGGTACTGATCCTGTTTCAAAATTCAGTTAATCTTAACCTTGTAGTCTCCACAAATCCTGACAGTGCCATCACTCTTCAACACAGGAACAATAGGACTGGCCCACTCGTGAAACTTGACTGGTGATATGACCCCTTCACGTTGGAGTTTGTAAAGCTCAATTTCAACCTTCTCCCTCGTCACGTAGGGAACAGACCGAGCCTTATGATAGACAGGCCTTGCATCCAAATCCAGGTGAATCTGCACCTTAGCTCCAATAAAATTACCAATGCCCAGTTCAAGCAAAGAAGGAAACTTCTTCAACACTTGAGCACAAGAAGTGTCATCCACCGCTGACAATGCTTTAATATCATTCCAATTCCACTTGATTTTCTCGAGCCAATTCTTGCCAAACAGCGTTGGACCATTACCTGGGACGATCCATAACGGTAGATCATGAACCACACCGTCATATGACACCTTGACTACTGCGCTGCCAATAGTCAAGGTGTCTATTCCTTAGTGTAAGTAAGCACTTGGCATTGACTCAACATAGACTTCACAGCCTCAGTGTCCCAGAGCTTGTCAAATGTCCTTTGGCTCATTATCAACTGACTCGCACCCGTGTCCAGCTCCATTGATACAAGCACTCCATTCAGCTTCACATTAACGATTATCGGCTCTTTCCCAAAAATGAATACAGACCATACAGTTCCTCCTCGGGTTGTGTATCCAGGCCAGCATTGGACTGGTCATCATGAGCAATGTGATGAGGGGCAGCTCGCTTGCTCAGTTGTGGGCACATTCTCTGAAGATGCCTCACTTTCGAACAGTCATTACAGGTGTACTGTTTAAACTGACACTGATGAGGTCGATGATTGCCCCCACAACGCCAACAGGGTGAAATCGGATTCGTACCAGTTGGCGGACTTTGAGCAGCTGCAGGTTTTACATAAGCAGTCGAGTAGGCCCTGCCATAAGCAGTTCTGCCAGACGATGACACAATCTTGTTTACAGTAATTGCCGTGGAGCTCCGACTCTTCGATGATATCTGCCTCAAATTATCATCAGTTGTCATGCATGCCTGGGCTGTCGCAATGGCCTTGCTCAAATCCAACTTCTCTTTGGCCAATAACTTCCGAAGAATCACATCATGGTTGAAGCCTATCACGAAGAAATCTCGCAGCATGTCTTCTAACACGTTCCCAAACTTACACGGCTCAGCAAGACGTCGTAGGTCAGTGACGAATCCCGACACATCCTGGCCCTCAGCACGAACATGCACGTAGAAGCAATAGCATGAGATGATGATCCCCTCTTTTGGCTTAAGATGGTCAGGCACCAAAGCACACAAATCCCCATATTCTTTGTCCATTGGACGTAAAGGCGAGAGATGATTCTTCATTAGGCCATAAATTTTTGGACCACAAACGGTGAGGAAAACCGCCCTGCGCCGAACTGCGTCAGTGTCTCCCTCCACTTTGTTGGCCACAAAATACTGATCCAGGCGGTCGATAAAATCCGCCCAATCCTCGCCATCTGCGAATCTCTCCAGAATTCCAATAGTGTCCATTGTACATGCGAAGGTTCTTAAGTTACCTCATCGCCAAATGTAATGAATGTAATGACTCAGACGACTTGTTACTGTACACTGCCTCAGGTGTAAACCTGATCCAACTTTATTCACGCCCAAAGTAACCCGCGTGACATGGTACCTGCGCTTATATACCAGTGACCGCATACGCGCGCGTACAGCCCGATGACCTCCGACAGTGGCACCCCCTGGTGTCTGGTGACCCCAAGCATAAATACTTCAAAAAGGACTTAATTGGTTGTAATGCACTTTGGGATATCCTGAGGTTATGAAAAGTACTCTATAAATGCAAGTTAATACTTTCTTAGTGTGTTTTAACCTCACTGTAAGGAGAAAACCTGACATATGATAGAACTGGTTGGTGTGCATTGTGGGGTTTCCCTCACGGGGGATTCCTGCTCTGGAAATAAAGTCCTCAGGTCTGGCAGCAATGGGTGAGGGAATGATCTGGGTGCAATTCACAGGGTCTCTGCGCATTGGAGAGGGTATTAGCAAGCAGTTGTGAAACATATTTGCTCAAAAAAGTTGTTTTCTCTTGAGCACTGAGCTGGATGACTTAGTTACTTGCACGGCTACATAATCAAATATTTCTAATTAGAAAATATTTTGGAATTCTAAGTGATCTCCTCTCTGTAACTTGCATATCTCTGAGATACAGCTTTTCTCACTTTCTCTGAACTTTACCTATAAACCCTAGTTTAGTTTGTAATTCAAATCCTTTGTGAAAACAAAGAGAGTAAGAAATCCAGGAGGAAACTCTTTTTCAATGAGAAAAAAAAATGTTTTTCCTGCAATTGTTCTTTTCATATTCTCAGTATCTTTAAATAATAATTTTGAATGGTGCATGCAAACAAAGCACTGATGTTAATTATATCCTTCCGGCATTCTCTCTGAGACTGCCTCCCCACCTTGAGCAATATGTCAACACTCTCCAACAGTGTTCATGTAAATGTTTTCATCTCAAAACCTTTGAAATACTTCATCCAGATTACTTTGAAATCATTTTCAAAAACATACAATGAATACAAGCTGAGAAAATGAATGCTTGCATTGGATTAAGTGATTCATATTTTTACTGCAAACTGTCAGTCAAATATATTTGGTTTAACTCTCTTCAGATGACAGTGATAGAGCTGCAGTAGGAATTATCAATTGCAATCCAGGAATTTGGACAGAACCCAAGACCACTGTTCGAAAACATTAATGAAGGTACTAAAAGACATAATAAGCTAATTTTATAGGTAAATGTAATCATGTTGCGTTATTTTCTTTACTCTTATTGGGCTAGAAATTAGCCAGCCTAATGCACATTTTAACGCAATTTTTTTCACGTTAAAAGTGCTTTTTTGTCATTAAAAGAAACCTAACAAAATTGCTCAAAGGTTAAGAAAAGGTTTCAAAATATCGCTGAACAGTGGATCGCCAAGTTGCAACTCGCAAAAAAACATACGACTGCCTACATTTGGTCGTTCAGCGAACCCGTACTCGGATGAAAAAACAATGTATGAGAAAAACAGGCGTTGCAGCCTCAGTAGGAAAGACCTACAAAAAAGGAAAGTTGAAGTTTTTATTTTTTAATTCTTTTTCAGCGTTCTATTAGTTAAGTGGATTCTGAATGTTTTTTGATTTTTTATTATTTAATTTTTTTATTTTTTGGTGTTTTCTCCCCTCCCAGGGCCTGTATTTTTTTGGCGTTGATGGGTCTCGGGCTAAAGTTGGCGAGATCGCGGTTTCCACCGCGAATCCTCGTGCAACGCCGATTTTTATCGACAGACATATTTTGGTGTCAATTTTACCTCATTAAAAAATGGCAACATTTTTATTCTTATATACGTAAAAAAACAAATAATGACAAAATCGGAATTTCTAGCCCATTATGTTACAAACCTTATTTTGAGGCAGTTTTCTTGGCAGGCTCAGGGAAAATTACCATTGGATGTTTCCATAAAGTACATTGGTTAATTTGATTTGTTCACCTTTTCCTTTCATTTATTGGTAATCTCTCCTGATTGATTATCCAGGGCTGATTATTTTCATAAATCTTCAATTTTCAAATATCAATTTTCAAACTTCAGCTATCTATCTTTCTCATATTTAATTAGCATGGTGTCTGTCTACCTGTTCAATTGTAATTGGACTTTGATATATATATAGCCAGTCAGTGCAGATAGTACAATGAATTTTGCAAATCACACTGTTATACCTGGAGTGTGACAGGTGGGAAATGCATGCATAGGTAAATTTTACATATTATAAATACAGGCAGAATTTGGAAATAAATTTGGCAAAGATCACCCCAGAGACAATGAAGTATTGGTTGTTTTCATTAATGAAATATAGTGTTTTCCTCACCCACTGTAAGTAGATAAGTAAATGGTATAGTTATAGAAATAAATATCTGCATGTAACATAGAACAGGAGCTCTTTACAGTCCATCTATATAGGGCATGGCTTTTTTATGGAAAAGGATAAGTATATAAAAAAGTTTGCATCTTTTCTTCTCTATCCCACATTATAACAGTGACTATAATTCTAAAACAAAGTACTGCATTGGCTGTAAAGCACTTTGGAACATCCCGAGGTTATGAAAGACGCCATATAAATGCAAGTCTTTCTTTCTATACTGAATACCTGCAATGGTACTGAAGCAGAACCATGTTGATAATACATTTTAAATTCAGGATGTTTATTCAGAACTTCTCTCCAAACTTGAATAATGATACAGTCCTTTCAAAAGTTGCTGCCTTTTCTCTTTGCATAACTAATTTTGAGTTCTCAATATAAACATATGAAAGAAAGACTATGACCATTTATAATACAGTATAAAATATAAAGATTCTTTGAAATTTTCCAATGTTAAAAATGTCATTTATCACACATTTAACTGGTTTGTAACAACCCCATGAATATGATAAACTGGATTGTGCTTTTCAAGAGATTTACCATTGGAAAAAGGCCGAACTCAATTTTTATATTTTACCTTTAATATTTTCGACAAGGAAAAATATTCTGGGTACTTTACTGCTTAAAAATAGTTTCCCTGGGTAGGGGGAGGGTGAAGTTCATTGGAGGGAATGGGGCTTACAAAAAGCAAGTCCTGGCAAATTTTACTATCAATCATAATACCTTATAGAAATTGTACGTATAGCTACGTGCATGCTGGTAAACTTGAGTCTCTTCAGTTGACAGTGATCATGTGGGAACCTATATGTTTCTTACATAGCACAGGCCTCTGGCAGAAAATTTTGATTTGGACAATTCAAATACAATAAAGACTATTGTACAGGTAACTTTAATGGAGAAAATAAGATGAAGGCCAAAAGGACTTTCCAAAGGTGGAACTATTTGAATGAGTCTGCTTATCCTTTCTTTTATTGGTAGATTTTGCAGATTGCTCATGCTTCATTCTTTCTTCTTAAATGTCCATAGGGATTACTCATTGGTATTTTTTCTACCTACTGTCCTTGTACATTCCCTACATTTTCAATTCCAATTTGCTGCTGTGTTATGAATACAAAGCCAATCAGATGCAAGCGTGACACAGAAATGTGTATATGTACAGGTGAAATGATACAATATAATTGACAAAATGTGCACTCGGTAAAACATTTTAATATATGACCCATCTAACTCAATGAAATATGAAATCTGCTAGAGGGTGAATAGTCCTTTTGAAAATAATTTAAATATCAGAATTTTTAAGTAAAGTTTTCTTTTGGTTTTAGTTAGAAACACTTTAAACATAGATGTTCAATTTCTTATGTTCATTAATCCTAATGCACTAATTATTTCACTGCAGGTTGATCGTGCTGTGAATATCTGTATTGAAAGTGTATCTTCCTCATTTAAATGGACATTATTGCACACAATTACCTTGAATACAAAATACCATTAATAGCAGGATTTTTACTGGATCAAGATGATATTATGTGAATAACTCTCAAGGAATTACTGCATTACCAGTCAAGGTGAAGGTGGATTTAGATTAGCTGAGAACATCTAGATATAGGTAAATAGGTTCATGTTCATTCTGACATTTTCATTGTTCTGCAAATCTACAGAAACAACAGGAAATAATTTCAAAATTATTACTTCAAATAAGCAAAATGTAGAGCCTCATAATCCAATGGCAATCATGATTTCAAAGTATTGCGTCTACCATACTCTTGGGTCTATTTTAGTACTTCATTGCTCTTCATATAGAAACAGTCTCAAGTGTGATAAACCCATGACTAGAGCAAATTATGGTGCAACACTGTGTGACACATCCGATGAATTTGTACATTTGCTGCAGATAGCATTCCCCAAAAGTGCAATTCTGTAGAGTCCTGGAAGTCATGTAAATTCTAATACTGTCACCGATGACAGATCACCGAAATAAATCACTTAGCTTACCCTTGATAAGCGCAGATCCCATCAACTGTTACTGCTTAAATATGTTCTGGATATGAAGTTGAGAATTTCTTTGAGCAATTTCTGTTTGTGTTTGTTTAGAATTCACTTGCAGGGAATGTGGGGTTGTTCCTTCAATGGGGAATTTTCAGCCAGACTACATCCCTGGAACAGTTGCTTCAAAAACTTTATTGCCATAACACCATTTTGCTGTTAGTTTGCATGACAGCAGATGGAAACACACTTTTCAGGTGTTAATTTTTAAATTGTGCTGAGCTGTGCCATATCATTTTGATCTGATCAATCAATTATTAAAATCACACTTCCAGACACACCAATCATAAAGATAATATCACTGCCGGGTATAACAGAATTGCTAGATTTTCACATTTGATCAAATATTATTTGTCTTTCCTTACAAAGTTCCTCACTAAATTAAACAACAAGTCATTTCCATTTCTTCTCTGTTTGATAAATATTTATTTCACTTGAACACCCCTTGTGCTGAGTCTCAAGAGACTGCAACTATAATCTGTTGGAATTCTCTAAGTAGTTCTGTTGCTGGACAGGCTGAGCATTGGCAGTAATCAGCATCTAGTTAGCAGATGAGTCCCCCTAGCAGTGAGTACTGCTGGTGTGTGGGACAAGTGAAGAAGAGGCAATTCATGAGCTGCGTCTTAGCAGAATTGCAGTCAGACTTTAAGCATCAGTGACAGATGATCATTCAGGGAAGGGATTCTAGTGGAAAAAAAAAGGAAGCCATTAAAAATACCGGGCCACATTGATCTATCAAGAGAATTAATAGCAACGAACAGATATAATATAGGAGCAACTGAGCAACTTGAATTGTTTTCTGAGGTGGTGGGGGTGATTTTAACCCCATTTGCTCAGCAGAAACTAGGTCGGTAGGCAGTTAAAATCACCCTAGCTCTTACCTGTCCAAAAACCGCCATGATCGCAACCAATATTCCCTGTAATTTTTATTCCGTGCGTGGTCCCTTTAAATTTGTTGCGTGGCCACGCATATGTAATATCTTTTCCTGCGTCAACAGCTGGTAAGCAGCCTGCATGGGATCTGCCAATCAATGCGCCACTGCGCATCTCAGGGGGAACATCTGCAATTTTAACCCGCTTACCTGAGCAAGCAAGGACATGTGCCCAGAGTCAATTTGGTCCTTCTTTACAGATGCACTTTGAGGCCTGATGACATAATTGAGACCTGACTGTAATTTTAACTCAGGTCTGAGCGGGGAATCCATCTGGAGTTAAAATGGTGGCCGGTAGCCCATTAGCCCCAATTTTGACCTAACCCACTCTGAGTACAGGGCGGGTTTGGGTCAGATGCCCAATTTACACCCTGCCCATTTTAACGCTCCATTGAAGCCAATACAGCGTATAATTGGTTGGGTGTAAAAACAGGCGACCGACTCGAACTCCTCCCATTCTTGACGGGCTGGTGAGGTTAAAATTGGGGCTATTGTTTCAAGTGTCAATAATGTTGCAGTCAGATGTTTCTAAAGATAACATGGATATTTAATAAGAATATAGTTCCAGCTGTAATCGATGCATGTAGGAAATCTTTAACAGTTGGTCATGCATTGTCCCAAATAAATTAACGGAAGAACTATTTTGTTTTGAGGACAGAAAATACCAAAATGTACTGTTAGCCATTTTACATCAATCACAAATGACTTCTGATTTTAAGATGCAATGATGTTTCATCAACAGTTAAAGTTTACGTTGCCTGTTTAACAGAACAGTGGCACAGAGGCAAGAGGCCTAAAGTTCAATCCTCCGAAAGGACGAACTACTTATGGAGACATGGCAGGCACCGGCAACTCACCCGAAATATTTACCCGAGGCCTGAGGCCTAACTTTGGGTCTCTCAGTTTTGGCTCAGATGAATTTCTACCCCTATGAATGTCACATAGTCATGGGCACTATGGGGAGACAGGCATAGGATTGGCCATTGAACCTTTCTGATATCAGGCCTTCACTGAGCACTGGTCAATTCGGTCTCACTCGAGGACCTCCATTGTTAAATAGTGTCTTTGCTGCCAAATATTTCATAGAACTGACAGAAAGAGGTAGCATTTAACCTAACCTGCCCTACGAAAATCAGGCGGGTACAGATCAGCCAAGCAGATCAGGCGGGCTGTTAACGGGCACCTCAGCCAATCCTGTCCATTTCTTACCTGGGGGTGGTAAATTGCAATTACCCCCATAGGATCAATTAGAATTGAAATTTCCAGTTGCACCATGTGGTCATGTGTTGAACTTTGAACAATGACTTCCGTAGAGAGAATTGGAGCAGGCTGCAAGATAATACAAATACAGCCAAAACAACTGGAAATTTATAATAAAATAATCTTAAAACAGCAGAAACATATATAGAAGTTGGGAATCAGAATTAATTTACCCGAAAGGAAGATCATAAAAGTAATCCTTTGAGAGTGCAGTCATAATTTCAGATTTCCAGTAGTAGTATTTTTTTTTCTTAGCACTCCAAACAATTCCACTTGCCGTTCCTCTGATCTCTCCTATTGTCCTTCATGAAACATCGGTTCATATCACTAATAGTTACTCGTATGTTTAATATAAAAGGGAATAACATCTTGGTTCCCCACAATTTAGTAAGTAACGCATTCAATATGGCTGCCATATTTGGAATATTCATTCCCCTTATTCTGATGTTAAATCTTTGAATTATTGAGGTCACATTCAGTAATCTACATCTTGTTTTAACAAATACCATGTCAACTGCCCAGCTAATGACTGGAAGCAAAGATTATATAAATAGTAGACATAGTCCAAATCCAAAGCTATTTTCATGTGATCACCTTAGGTTATGGTCTAATGCATAAAAAGCTTTCACACATTTCTTACTACAATTTACGTGTTCATTCTGTTCACTTTGCAAAGTCTTGAACCTCACGAATTCTTCCTCTAAATGACTTCCCATTGCTGGATTGATTATTGTATTGCGTTCTAAAGAAACATAACAAATCAATAACAGCTGCCAGAGCAACACCATTGTAATGCAAGTTTGTGCACTTCACACAGACCTGGAAAAGCCCAACAAAATTATACGTTGCACCTTACTAAAGCCTAAACATTAATCCGTGTGGTTTGTGATTAAAAAAAAAGTACCTGCAACCCTCTGTAAGCAGCACCTAAATAACATATCCGTACAGTACCACGGTTTAATGGCAGGTGATTAACTGATTGTTAATAAAATAAAATGTAGTTAATTTTATAATGCTGCTGACCAATCAGCACAGTCTTGAAACTTAGTGCTTAACAAACGTACTTCTGATATCATGGTTGGAAATGATGCCGTACATCTTCCTTTCCATGTGCATTCAGTTCAATCCTTTTTCCCCTTTTAGTTACCCCAACTCTTGAAGAGGAAGTACAAATTTAAAAAAGAAAAAAGATATTGCAAATATCGTTCAAACCCCGGTCCATTTCGCCCAGTATTCCTCTTGCTTGTTTCACTGGGCAAGTTCAGTGCCACAGTTTGAAGCACAGCCATTAGAAAATGTTCCAGCTTTCTGAAGTTTTTGTCAGTGTTGTGAGCTGTAACTGGGGATGGTTTCTGCACGAGGAATCCTCAGTGGATACGAGTCATCTGAATAAATAAAAAAAACAAGGGGGATGTGGAAAAAAGACTTTTGAATATTAAATATAGACAAGAGCAAAACTTCAATGAATTAATCCTAATTTGAATTAAGCAGGATAATCAATGACACCCCTTTATATCAAATTCTCTTTGTAACTTCAAAATGTGAGTCTTTCCTCAGATAGAATCTTTTTTACATCAATCCATTTTGTATCACAATTTATTTGTTATCATATAACGAGATCATCCAATCTTTGGACAGATATATATACATGAAGGAAAAATGTTGGCAAGATAACTTAGTATACAGTCAAACTTTACATTCTAATCATGTTCCTACCAAAGCAGAACTCAACACTTTCATTGTTCTTTCAATCAATTTCAGTGATTGAAGACAATCAAGTTTTAAAGTGCTGTCAAAACTTTAGACTTTATCATACCTCCAAGTGAAACATTTCAGCGAGCACTTTAAAAGACACGTAAAAAAACTTCTAAGATAAGAACAGAAAGCACTAGATACTCAGGAGTGATGACCAGGCCGTAATCGCATCTGAAGGTATTTCGCCAAGGATTTTTTCAACCACAGAGGAAGAGCAGATTATATCTGGGAATTGCTCAAACATTGAGACTGTAATGAATGAAGGTACTGCATTTTTTCTCCCCCAGAGATCTTGTTGGCTGATTATTCTGTGTTTTAGATCTTGGCACTGGCTAGCATAAACACTTCCCCTCCCCCACCTATAGCAGATAACAGAAAGCGAATCGGCAGCCTGTTCCTGTCACTCTTGTTAGACATTAGCGATACCTAAAAATATATGGTTATGTGAATGAAACTATGATGCCATATGTGTTTAAATGATTGAATGTTTCTGCTCGAGACAAGTAAGGGGTCAATGTATTAGTGTGTCTTACTGGGACTTTGTAAGTTTCATTTTCTTAGGAAAACTTGCATTAGAATTTGAGACAGTGTTTTTAAGAACATAATAGGAGCAGGAGTAGGCCATTTGTCCCCTCGAGCCTGTTCCACCATCCAATAAGATCATGGCCGATCTGATCTTGGCCTCAACTCCACTTCCCTGCATGCTCCTCATAACCCTTGACTCCCTTATCATTAAAACATCTGTCTGTCTTCACCTTAAATGTATTCAATGAACCAACCTCCACAGCCCATGGGGTAGAGAATTCCATAGATTCACAATCCTCAGAGAAGAAATTGCTCCTTATTTCCATTTTAAATGGGTGACCCCTTATTCTGAAACTATGAACCCTAGTTCTAGATTCCCCCACGAGGGGAACCATCCTCTCTGCATCTACCCTGTCAAGTTGTTAGATTAGAGGATGCATAACATTCCACATGGGAGCCCACAGCATGATATGCCCTTGTCAGACTTGGCTGTCTTTTGTCTATAAGTTTAAGATTTTGACTTAGTCTTTAATTTGGCCAATGAAGGCCCAACCTATGTTTCTTGCATTATTACTAATAACCATATTATAATGCTAAGGTAGAATTTGGCTGACCCTTGTCTAACACTCCTGGGTTGTTCAAGAAGAGAGAGATAGACAGACACACGAGACAAGAAGGAGAACGAATAAGAGCTGTTCGTGCATGCTAGCCATTGGTCTGATCAGGTCCGGTATCAGATACTTGTCACGGTCGTATGTTTTTGCTGTATAACTAGTACGTTATATTCCGTCCTAAACTACGATTAAACACAATATGCCCACTATATTAGTCTGCACTCGAACCTGATTATTTCAAAGACTAGAGATAAGCAAATCTCAACATACTGCTGATTCGCTATTGCTCATTTTTCTTTTTGTTGAAGACCAATTTCCCCCCCACTGATGTTTTACTGGGGTATGACCCCACAGACAATGGAAGCTCTCCAGCACATCACTGAAATGACCATTGTTCATGCGCTTCACACGATTCAAGTAAAGGGGGCGATTTCAGCCGTCTGATGCACATACCTACACACTTTCAAAGGAATGCTTAGCCAAACTGAAGCATCCATACTGTTGACCCAACTGAGAGCAACTAATTCAGCACATGATTGGGAATCAAAACTGGGACCTCCGCCCCTGTATGGCCACTGGTTAAATCCTCTTAACCACTGAGGGAAGTTGAAAGACTGATGGTTTATAGTAAAAGTGCAACAGTTGAAAAAGTAGGAGATAAAGTGGTGGCACAATGCATTGAAGTATCAATGTATTTTACCCTCCAATGATAAGACCCTGGTCAAGTTCAGTGTTCTACCACACCACTGAATTGTTAATAGAAACATAGAAACATAGAAAATAGGGGCAAGTGTAGGCCATTCGGCCTTTCAAGCCTGCACCACCATTCAATAAGATCGTGGCTGATCATTCCCTCATATCCCTTTCCTGCTTTTCTCCATACCCCTTGATCCCCTTAGCCGTAAGGGCCATATCTAACACCCTCTTGAATATATCCAATGAACTGGCATCAACAACTCTCTGCGGTAGGGAGTTCCACTGGTTAACAACTCTCTGTGTGAAGAAGTTTCTCCTCATCTCAGTCCTAAATGGCCTACCCCTGAACCTAAAACTGTGTCCTCTGGTTCTGGACTTCTCCAACGTCGGGAACATTCTACCCACATCAAACCTGTCCCGACCCGTCAGAATCTTATAGATTTCTATGAGATCCCTTCTCATCCTTCTAAACTCCAATGTATAAAGGCACAGTTGATCCAGTCTCTCCTCATATGTCAGTCCAGCCATCCCGGGAATCAGTCTGGTGAATCTTCGCTGCACGCCCTCAATAGCAAGAACGTCCTTCCTCAGATTAGGAGACCAAAACTGAACATAATATTCCAGGTGAGGCCTCACCAAGGCCTTGTACAACTGCAGTAAGACCTCCCTGCTCCTGTACTCAAATCCTCTCGCTATGAAGGCCAACATATCATTTGCCTTCTTCACCGCCTGCTGTACCTGCATGCCAACTTTCAATGATTGATGAATCATGACACCCAGGTCTCGTTGCACCTCCCTTTTTCCTAATCTGCCGCCATTCAGATAATATTCTGTCTTCGCGTTTTTGCCCCCAAAGTGGATAACCTCATGTTTATCCACATTATACTGCATCTGCCATGCATTTGACCACTCACTTAGTACTTCCGGAAGGTTATTTGTGTCTTCCTTCGTGAAGGCAGAACCAAAGTATTTGTTCAATTGGTCTGCCATTTCTTTGTTCCCCATCATAAGTTCACCTGAATCCGACTGCAAGGGACCTACGTTTGTCTTCACTAATCTTTTTCTCTTCACATATCTATAGAAGCTTTTGCAGTCAGTTTTTATGTTCCTGGCAAGCTGCTTCTTGTACTCTATTTTCCCCCTCTTAATTAAACCCTTTGTCCTCCTCTGCTGAATTCTATATTTCTCCCAATCCTTAGGTTTGCTGCTTTTTCTGGCCAAGTTATATGCCTCTTCCTTGGATTTAACACTATCCTTAATTTTCCTTGTTAGCCACGGTTGAGCCACCTTCCCTGTTTTATTTTTACTCCAGACAGGGATGTACAATTGTTGTAGTTCATCCATGTGATCTTTAAATGTTTGCCATTGCCTATCCACCGTCAACCCTTTAAGTATCTAATTGCAGATGTCGACACTGGGTAGACACTGGGCAGAGGGGACATGTCTCAGGACTGGATTTACTCATGTCCTGAAAGCAAGCTCAACAGTGGTCATGGTGAAGACTTGGAGCAGGTTGTTCGCCTTCCCTCTCGGCCTCAGTTAGCAATTGCGGAAGAAATAGAAAGGTAAAGAAAAAATCCATAATAAATCTTTAAGATGGAAATCAGCTGTTAACTGCAACTTGGAGTTCTGTTAGCACAATTTTATCCACCCCAAGGCCATTAAAACCTTATAACTTCTTCAGCCACGATACAAACTTTGAAGTGACAGTATTTGTATTTATATTGAATTAAAACAAGGAGGTTGGATACGTTACTGAAGGAAATTCAGTGAGAAACTTGGGCCAATGTTACTGCTCTTGAAGAAGAACCCTCTGTAAGTGACTGACTGATCAAAGATGATGGAAAAGCAATATATTAGTAGGCAGTTGTGACACTGTTATAAATAACACTGTGGGGCATCTCAGAGAAGGCAGCTCAAAAGTCATATGCTAACACATGTAATACTGCGCTTCAGGCATAGCGCTTAAAAGACATAGGGCTGGAGCCTCCACTTTTTTCCATGCTTAACGCCCACTTAATCGCTGAAATAACATATAACGCCCATATATCGCCCATTTTGGCCAAAATGGAAACTGACAGGCATTTTTAGGAAACTTATCGCCGAGCGTTACTTTCCCCATGTGCTTAACTCTGGGAAAAAATATTACCACCCGCCCACTTTTTTTGAGCAGAACCATCAGAATGGGCAAAATCAGCGCTCATAATATTGGCCAGCTTTAATTTCTGCACTGATTTAACGCCGAGATTAAATAATACCGCCTAAAGAGCATATTTACCGAAACTAGCGGCCATGAGATCGCCCAGCGCCAATTTCGCCACTTCGCACACATATCGCCCACAATATCGCTCGCCCAAAAAAGTGGAACTAACCGGAACTAGTCACAGCGTTATGGACGCCATGTTCTAGATCACATGTCACATCCTTTAAAAAGCTGCTATGCTTCAACCTCGGTGGAGTTCGGATGTACTCTGCAGATCGTTGGAGTTGATGTGAACATCTCTACAAACATCCTGTGACCGATTGGAATTGAACAGATGTCTTCGTCGGGACATTCCTTGTTTGTGACCAATCGGTGGGAAACAGAGAGCTACTGCAATAAGGCCTGTCCTTTTTCACCCTATCCTGGTGACCAATTACATGCAGCAGACTTGAGATCACCGAAGATACGCTCCACTGCATTATGTGCCCAATGTAAGATGTGACAGACTGATGAGGTGGACCAGACATTATACCCCCCGCGAGTACAAGGAGAAACATTCTTACCTCGACTTGCCCGACACCACCTGCCTTCGGAGACTGCACTTCCACAAAGAGGTTATCACTGAGGTATGCCAGCTGATAAGGGCAGATCTGCAGCGTGCCAGCACCATCAGTCGAGGTCAAAGTCACCGCGGCACTGTTGTTCTACGCCTCGGGCTCTTTTCAAGCCACAGCTGGAGACATTTGCGGACTTTCTCAGCATCACTGCATTAGATAGGTCACTGAAGCCCTGTACACATGCAGGCGGGACTTGATCAGCTTCCCTATGACCAGGGAGGCACAGAGTGAGAGTGCTCTAGGATTCTTCAGAATTGCAAACTTCCCCAAGGTGCAGAGAGCAATAGACTCTATGCACATCGTGATGCGGGCACCTTTTCAGGATGCAGAAGTTTTCAGGAACCGCAAGGGATTCCACTCACTGAATATCCAACTTGTTGTTGGCCACCAGCAAATTATATTGGCAGTGAATTTCCGGCCAGCATCCATGATGCACACATCCTGCATGAGAGCACTGTATCTGACTTGTTTAACACTGAGCCACAAGGTCAATGCTGGATGCTTGGGGACAAAGGATATGGCTTCGCCACCTGGCTGATGACCATCCTGCGTGACACCCACACCAAAGCCGAGAGGCGATACAATGAGAGCCACAAAGCAATTCGCAATATCGTGGAGAAAACCATTGGAGTGCTAAAGCAGCGCTTTAGATGCCTGGACCACTCAGGAGGCGAGCTCCAGTATCACCCTGAGCAGGTAGCTCAATTCATGGTGGTGTGCTCCATGCTGCACAACGTGGCTATCAGGAGGGGACAAGAATTGCCTGATGAGTCTGACAGTCCACCTCACCAGAGAGAGGAAGAGGAGGACGAGGAGGCAGACACTGACATCGGCCCAGACAATCAGGCTGATGCTGAAGTCATGCCCCCGCCTCCCCATAGACTGCATGAAAGGGCCTGATAGCTGCATGATAGCTGCAAGAGCCTTATGTCAGGAGCTCATCAATGATCCCTTTGCCTGAAAGAACGTTGGTGTTATGTACAAGGCTGACACACTGCTAGGTATGCAGGTCATACATCAATGGTGGGCATCACCTTGGTGACAGTTAAAGTTTAAGTTGATTGAAGTTACTGTAATTGTACTCTTTGATGTTAAGGAATCACCAGCGTGTAATGGTGCAGCTATCTGAGCCAATGCGTTACAAGGTTTTGTTAAATAATAAAACATTTAAACCGAACATTAGTCTGAAATCATCAGTATTTCTGTACAAACGAACCCTTCCCCACCCCCGCTTCTCCTCCCCACCTCTACCCCTTCCCCTCCTGACTCCAAGGAGCTTGTCAGGCGATGCTTCATGGGGGGGGGCGACGGCCGAAACACTGCTTGGACAGATACGGGAGAGGACGGTCCCGAGGTGGGAACGTGCTCTGAGCCAGAAGCAAGATGTTGATACTGGCTCTCATATGTGGTTGGCAATGAGGGTGCAGCACCTTGGAGTGCAGTGCCATGCTCCGGGACCATTGGGAGCCCTCTGCCACCAGTGTTCCTGGCTACCAGCTCCAGGACCTCCTCCGTCCTTCCATGTTATATCTTATTTGTTGGACAAAAACTCGGTGCCAATTATGTTCTTGGTGCTTAGTAAGCTTTTTGCTGCTGGTGAATCTCCCTTGTGCCTCCCACAACAGCCAGACAAGCACACACCACAGCCACACATGCTGTCAGTGGCTCTGAGCTCCCTCTCTATCTGTCTCCTCTTCTGCGCATGTCATGATGACCCTTGACCTCCTGAATTGTGGGAATCGAGTGTTGCCATGCCATTGCTAAGGATGGCGACACTTTACGGCAGAATGTCAAAAAAATTTAACGCTAACGCCCATTTCATATCGCTTGCGGTAATGTCCATTTTCAAAAATGGAGACTAGGTGCTTTGAGAATAGGTGAGAAGCCGGCGATCTGAAAACCCTTTTTTACCGCCCATACCGGAAATATCGCCCAGCACAAAAGTGGAGGTTCCAGCCCATAGTGACTCCAATAAAGTTACAACAATTGACAATATTTATGGAAAGTCTCAAGGGTATTGCTTGTGCACCATTCATCTGCCTCTACTACCCTCTGGTTCTCGACCCTTCTGCCAATGGGAACAGTTTCTCTCTATCTACTCTCCTCATGATTTTGAACATCTCTATCAACTCTCCTCTCAACCTTCTCTGCTCCAAGGAGAATAAACCCCATATTCTCCAGTCATCTCTGGAATCATTCTCAGAAATCTTTTCTGCACCCTAAGGCCTTCCTAAAGGGCGGTGCCCAGAATTGGCCACAATATTCCAGTTGAGGCTGAACCAGAGTTTTATAAAGGTTCATCATAACTTCCTTGCTTTTGTACTCTATGCCTCTGTTTATGAACCCAGTATTTCGTATGTTTTTTCAACCACTATCTCAACCTGACCTGCCACTTTCAACAATTTGTGCATAGATACCCCCAGGCTCTCTGTTTATGCACCTCCTATAGAATTGTACCCTTTAGTTTACATCACCTCTCCTCATTCTTCCTACCAAAATGTATTACTTCACACTTTTCTGCATTAAATTTCATCTGCCACTTCTCCGCCTATCCACCAGTCTGTGTATGTCCTCTTGCAGTCTATCATTATCCTCCTCACTGTTCACTATACTTCCAAGTTTTGTGTCATCTACAAATTTTGAAATTATGCCCTGTACACTCAAGACCAAGTCATTGATACATATGTCATTGATATATATCAAGAAAAGTAGTGGTTCTAGTACCGACCACTGGGGAACACTACTGTATACCTTCCTCCAGTCCGAAAAACAACCGTTCACCACTACTCTCTGTTTCCTGTCACTTAACCAATTCCGTATCCATGCTGCCACTGTCCCTTTTATTCCAAGGTCTTCAACTTTGCTGGCAAGCCTATTATATGACACTTTATCATGCTGAAGGATACATGGAATATTTCAGCTTGTCTTTGATGTCTGAATAGGCTTCAAGATTATATTTTTTTCGTAAAATATACTCGTCCTTGCCAATTACAAAAGAATGTCAACATTTTCAAAAACACATACAGTAGTATTGCGACAGAGTTCAGCAGAACAGCGACTAGGTTTAATTTTTTTGTTCTCTGATTTTGTTGCAAGCCAACGCCTTAAGGTATCTCTGACACAGCACTTCAATATGTTGTCGTTTGGCCTGAGGCGGCATTGTTTTTCATCCTGGTTAAGGACCATTCTATTAAGTACAATTATTAGCATTCACAAGATCACCAGAAATACTTTCTCCTTTTTTAAGTGGTCTGGATTTCATTGACATCGATATAAGAAAATATTTTTCTCATCTCTTCCAAGTTCTACAGCAATGGACTGATTTATTTTGTTAAACAGAATTTTTTTTAATGAATCAAATGGCAGCTTCAAAGTAAACTTTAAAAAAGTTTATCACACTATCATCTTATCTAATCGCCGTGAGATCTTGCTTTAATTTTCACTAATGGGAAATGTTTTTGGTGGACTGTGAAAAACAAAGCAAATGCCCCTGTTATCTTTATCATAGGCAGTCCCTCGGAATTGAGGAAGACTTGCTTCCACTCTTAGCACGAGTTCTTAGGTGGTTGTACAGTCCAATCCGAGAACCAGAGACTCTGTCACAGTTGGGGCAAAGAGTATAACATGTTTTATGCAGTTATCAGATCTGCGCATATGTAAATATTTACCCACTGTGCTAGATTTTCAACTACAAATGGTCAGTAAATCCAGTCTATTGTTTTTGGCCAGTCTACTCCTCTATCCGTTCTCCTATGCTTCTTGTTCATTATTCTGAAACCTCTCACTGTTTTCTATTTTTATTTGAGTTATGTTTAAATTGTGCTAGTTTTCAACTGGGAATAATAAATGTTCACCTTGATGCACTTAATATTGGACCCATTTGTCCAATCTGCAATTATAGCTACTTTCCTCTCCCTAGCCACAAGATGTCCCCATCTGTCAGAATCCATATAGACAGTAGCTTTAGGTTAACAGAACAAAAAGTGCAGGGGGATTCCAACTCCACATTTATATCAGATCCATAAATTTGATATCAGGCAAACCGAAAATGTCTGCCTCCTCTGACTGAAATCAATGCTTTAGTGTGTTGCCGAAGTTAAAATGTGTTGACATTTTAAGCTAAGTTCATTCTTTTTCACATTGCCCAAGGATGCTTTATTGCAGTTGTGCACAGTTACTTTCATAAGAATTAAGAAAGAGGAGCAGGAATAGGCCATATGACCTAAATATATACCGTCCTGATTCAAAACCTGAATTGCTGCTTGCTAAAGCATGCGGAATTTGGTTCTGAAAACTCGCTGCACAATTTTAAATCACTGTGTGTAGTGTACACAACAAACATTTGTTGCAAGTCATGGATACACATAATTTAGTTGTAATGTAACCTCACAATTGTGTTAGCGTATTTCGGCGGTATGTCAGTGGTCTGCATCGGGCGGTATGTATCTTAGTAGTTAATCCAGATCGACTTTCTGTTCCGTGGGTGGTGCGGCACAGAACTGCGCATATGCATATAGTTTTTTTTCCCCGTTTTTTTTACACAAGCTTTTTACCCGTGATTTGGGGGTCAGGGGTCACCCGCGCATGCGCAGTGAGTTGAAGAGGAGAAAGAGAGAGAGAGTGAGTGAGAAGGAGCAACAAGGTAGTCGACGGGCAGTGAATTTAAAAATACATCGCACAGTGGAAATATATTGTTAACAACTAATAATTCTTCACTTTGAAGACAAGAGATATTTAACAAACCAAAATTCATACCAGTAAAAAGATTATGGCAATGTTAAAAAAATACATCAAAGCGCAGGAACATCGAGAAGGAGGGGAGGTTGAGGACGCCTGCCTTCGATGAAATGCAGTTACCTGCCCTTCTGGAGCACATAACAGAGAAGTACTCTGAGCTAACCAAGGGTGGTTGTGAAAAGCTGCTCCCCCCCGCTCCCCCCTGCAAAGGAGTACAACCAAATATGAGATGAGATCGGGGAGGCTGTGTCCTCTAAAAGTACCATGGTACACACCAGGGAAAGGTGCCGTAAGAGGTGGAACGAACTGGTGAGGGTAGCAAGAGTAAGTAATGATTTTATTTGTGCACCCCCTGCCCCTAATGTACCATGTACCATGTAAATATAGGTTGAGCGTCACACGGATGATGTTATTTATCTTAAGGTTACGGCGATGTATTCGTGCATTCTGGCAATGACAAGAGGATCATGCAGTGCATTTTTTGTGTGTGCATGTGCGATGTTAAATGGATTGAAGATTTTTACTTTGATTTACTTTACTTTCTGCAGAAGAAGACATCTGCAATAGCAGCCGATCAGCAGCTTACAGGGGGAAGCCCCACAACCCAGGAGCCTCTGACTGATATTGAGATCTGTGCCCTGTCCCTGGTTGGGGATAGCAACCGTGCCACCACTGGCATTGGAGCTGACCCACTCACACAGAATAAAATGCAGTCTGTGTTGCAGTCCTCTCATGTCATGTAATGTAACTGTAACTGTAATGTTGGTCTGATGTAATGTAAGTTTATTGCACTGTAATGTTGGCCTCATGTGATGTACTGGAATATTGGAGGCATGTAACACAATGCATATATGTATTCTGCCTGCGATATATAATGCCGTACTGCAGCAGTGGTGGACATTTAAGTAAGACCGCGATAAGCCACTGTACAATGTAATAATGTAACCCTGAACCCTCCCCTGGTGCCAAGCATTTTTAAAATGTTGTTTTGTACTTTCGGACTCAGATGATTCAGATGACAGTGACACAGACGACACACCCACTGTCGTCACCTCTGGTGTCACCAAGCCATCTCCCAATGAGGAAGACGAAGAGGAAGAGGAAGAGGAACAGGAACAGCCACTGATCCGGCAGCCAGTGGAGGTGGAGCTGGGGATGGAGATGAGGATGATACACCAGCTCCATGTGGGACAGCTGGAACATCCTGCACCATGGAGTCTGTATTCCAGCTCCTCTGACTCTGCGAGACCAAGCCGTGCGCAGCAAGGCATTCCCAATGTTGCAGCGCCTTTGCCGCAGTGACAGAGGTTGGTGCAGGAAAGGTCGGTTGCTGTAGGCGTGTACCAGGACATGGTGCGTCTGTCACAGGCAGCGTCAACATAAGTCGAGAGCTGCTCAAGGCCATGACTATGATAGCCGCAAACATCGTGGCTCTATCAGAGCGGCAGTCAGAGGATATGTCACAAATGATCGCTGTGATAGAGCGGACTGCCGACAGCGTCGAAGCTATGCGGCAATCAAGAAAATCAGGACAAGGCGTGGAACCCCCCCGTCGTGCCATAGTAATCAGGTCGACAGCACCTGAGGGTGGGAGCTGGCATCATCTTCCAGGCCTGAGGCCTCGTCTTCCACATCGCAAGCTTCTCCTGAAGCCCCAGTTATTGCGCCTGAAATGTCTGACTCCCCCACTCCCCAAACAAAAGCAACGGCACTTGGGGTGCGGTGCTGCACGCCGACTTGTTATCAACACCGGGAGGTCCATGCCCACAGGCACAAGGAAAGGGAAGGGTGTGAGTAAGAAAGGAGGGAATAGTCCCAAGGGTGATGTAACACGCGGGTGTGGAAGATGTTATGTATGGAGAAAGAGTCAGACTGAACACTGTGAGCTCAAAGTAAAGTGTGACCGTAGTCTTTTATTGCAGGTCTCGAGTGCCTTTGCAACCTGTGAAGCCTCCTTAAATATCTGTGCTCCCAAGGGATTATGGGATCCCTTGGGACTCCAGGGGATGAGCCCTCTGGTGGCTGTACAGAGTATATACAAATTTACACATATAACAACACTCCCCCCCCACCCCCCCACCCAAAGTCAATAATGTAACTTTTTACAATGTGAGTCGATCTGGGGCCCTTCTTGCCCAGGCTGATCATCTCGGTGTGAAAGCTGGTATTGGTAAGTCAATTGTTGGGCCCTCGCTGGGCTGCTGTGCAGCTGGTCTTGCTGGGTGGCCTGCTGTGGTGGATCCTGCTGGGCTGCTGTGGATGATGGGTTCTGCTCCGTGGCTAACCATGGTGCCTGTAAAGTCCTGTCCCCTCAGTACAGATTCACACGAGGCATGTAGTGAAATCAAGGTCACTCTGGACTTGCACCTTTATTTCACAGCTCTGGAATGCTGCACTTGCCTGAGACCTGTCCTTATATACCTGTCTCTTGCAAGTGCATCCCTGGTGGTAAGGTATGCTGGTGGTTACAGGTCATATCTTATTACAGTCATGTATAGCATGTTAGGATACAGTTATATATAATAATGTAAGATACATGACATCACCCTCCCCCAAGGTCTTATTGTTCAGTCTCTCAGGTGGTCTACGCTCTCGCGTGGAGCATCTGAGTTGTGGTTCAGTTGTTTGCCTTGGTGTCTGTTTTTCTTTGGGTGTGGTTGTTGGTATCTCGCCTGGGCTGTCTGTTTCGATTGGTGTGATTGTTGTTGACTCGCCTGGGCTATCTGGTGGGATTGCCCTTTCCTCAGATTGTTCCCTCTGTCTGTCCACCAGGTGTGGTGCGAGTTCCACATTGTAGTCTGCCTCTGGTTCCGCAGTGTTGTTGGTAAATCTGCTTTTGACTTGGTCTACATGCCTCCGGCAGGTTTTGCCATTGTCCATTTGTACTACCAGTAGCCTGTTTCCTTCCTTACCCGTTACTGTCCCTGCAAGCCATTTGGGACCCCTGCCATAGTTTAGTACAAACACTTTGTCCCCTATCTCATTCCATCTCCCCCTCGAATTTCTGTCATGGTACTCAGACAGCTTACGGTGCTTTGCCTCAACGATTTCGCATGTCTGGGAGGATTAATGAGAGCCTTGTTTTTAAAATCCTTTTCATCAACAGTTGCGAGGGGGGGATCCCAGTCAGTGAGTGCAGACGAGATCTGTATGGCGACCCTGCAGCGTGGGACCTTGGATTTTAAGCATGCCTTGTTTAATGATTTGCACTGCTCTCTCCGCCTGGCCGTTGGAGGCCGGCTTGAACGGTGCCGTCTTGACGTGATTTATGCCGTGCTCAATTATAAAGTCTTGGAATTCTGCGCTGGTGAAGCACGGACCATTGTCACTGACCAATCTGTCAGGGATTCCGTGCGTTGCAAACATGGTTGCAAGGCTCTCCACAGTGGTGGAGGTTGTGCTCGAGTTTAAAATGGTGCATTCGATCCACTTTGAAAATGCATCTACAACTATGAGGAAAATTTTGCCCATGAATGGGCCCGCATAGTCTACGTGCACCCGCGACCACGGTTTGGTAGGCCAGGGGCTCAGTGGAGCTTCCCTGGGGGCATTGCTGAGTTGGGTACAAATGGTGCACCTTCGGACGCAGAGCTCCAAGTCCGCGTCAATACCAGGCCACAGACGTGGGATCTGGCTATGGCCTTCATGAGAATGATCCCCGGGTACTCGTGGTGGAGCTCCCGGACAAATGCCTCTCTGCCTCATAGAGGCATGACTACTCGGCTGCTCCACATCAGGCAGTCTGCTTGTAGTGATAGCTCATGCATGTGCCTGTGAAAGGGTGTTAATTCTTCGGGGCAGGCATCGCGAGCCTCTGCCCAGTCACCAGTTAGGAGACATCTTTTTACCAAGGATAACGCGGGGTCGCTGGTCGACCAGGCTCTGATTTGGCGAGCCGTCATGGGCGAACCTGTGGACTCAAAGGCATTGATTTCCATGACTATCTCACAGTCCTGTTCGTCAGAACCTTCCGTGGTCGCCAGGGATAGCCTGCTGAGCGCGTCGGCACAGTTGTCTGTGCCTAGTCTGTGCCTTATGGTATAGTCGTAGGATGCCAGCAAGAGTGCCCACCGTTGAATTCGCGCCAAGGCATGGCGTTTATTGCCTTGCTCTCAGATAGGAGGGACGTGAGGGACGTGAGGGGCTTGTGGTCGGTTTCTAATGTGAACTTGGCCCCAAAAAGGTATTGGTGCATCTTTTTGACACCGTACACGCATGCGAGCGACTCCTTCTCTACCATTCCGTACCCGCGCTCCACCCGCGAAAGTGACCTGGAGGCATAAGCTATGGGATTTAATTTGCCCGCACTATTGACATGTTGCAAAACGCACCCGACCCCATACGCTGACGCATCGCATGTGAGAACTAGCTTTTTACCTGGGTCAAAGAAAGTCAAAACACTGTTGGATCACAGAAGGTTGCGTACCTTATTGAAGGCGCGTTCCTTGGCGTCCCCCCAAAGCCAATTGCACCCCTTCCTGAGTAGCACGTGGAGAGGCTCCAGCAGCGTGCTTAAGTTCTGCATAAAGTTCCCAAATTAATTGAGGAGCCCGAGAAAGGCGCGCAATTCTGAGACATTCCGGGGCCTGGGTGCCAGGCGAATTGCTTCTGTTTTGAACTCTGTTGGGCGGATTCCATCAGCATCAATCCTTCGGCCCAAAAATTCAACCTCGGGTGCGAGAAACAGGCACTTGGATTTCTTGACTCGTAGGCCTACCCGATCCAACCTCTTTAGTACTTCCTCCAAATTACGGAGATGGGAGTCGGTGTCCCTGCCCGTGATAAGTATGTCGTCTTGAAATACAACCGTCCCCGGGATGGACTTGATCAGACTCTCCATGTTGCACTGAAATATGGCAGCTGCCGACTTGATGCCGAATGGGCATTGATTGTACATGAAAAGGCCTCGATGTGTGTTGATGGTGGTGAGTAGCTTGGATTCCTCGGTCAATTCTTGCGTCATATACGCAGATGTGAGGTCTAATTTTGAGAAAAGTTTACCTCCGACCAATGTGGCAAATAAGTCCTCCGCTCTGGGCAGCGGGTACTGGTCCTGTAGGGAGACTCTCTTTATGGTAGATTTGTAGTCCCTACAGATTCGTATGGATCCATCAGGCTTCATGACTGGGACGATGGGATTTGCCCAGTCGCTAAATTCCACAGGTGATATAATGTCTAGTTCGTGTTCAATCTTTTCCCTCATCACATAGGGTACAGCTCTGGCCTTGTGATGGACCGGTCTAGCATCCTGTGTGATGTAGATTTTGACTTTGGCCCCTTTGAAAGTGCCAACACCTGGCTGAAAGAGATGTTCAAATCGCTGTTGAGCAGGAGGTCTGTTCCTCTAATGACATGGCATGGACATCAACCCATTTCCAGTTTAGTTTTGCCAGCCAGTTTCTTCCCAGCAGTGCTGGGGGTTCTCCGGGGACGATCCACAGGGGAAGTCGGTTCACTGTCCCTTTGTGTGTGACAGAGAGCATGGCGCTGCCGAGGACTGGTATGATTTCTTTGGTATAGTTCCTTAGTTTGGTGTCGACCCTTGTGAGTTTTGGTCTGTCTCTTTTATGCGGCCACAGTTGTTCAAATTGTTGAGCCCCTATGAGAGATTGACTCACTCCCGTATCCAGCTCCATGTTGACAGATATCCCGATGAGTAGGACCCTTATCATTATAGGAAGCGTCCTGTTGTAGGAGCAGCAGCCATTGATCATGTTGACCCGCTGTACATCGGTGTCCCGGGTACTGTCCCCACCATCTTCTGGTCCGCTTTCCGACCCATCCGATTCGTATACCAGCCGAGCTGCCATTTATTTGCACATGCGGGCCAAATTCCCTGTATATTCACAATTTCTGCAAATAGCCTGTTGAAATCGACATCCCCTTGACGAGTGCCCACCCCCACATCTCCAGCACAGACCTGTTCCATTGTTCAAAGTGTTCCCAAAGAATGAGCTGCGTCTGGCTGATCTCTCTTGAGCTTCTCTCAGTTTGTAGTTAATTGCTCGCATTGTGAGTTGATGAGGTGTGAACGGCCGTTCCTGTGGCCCTTGATGGCTTCTGCCTGCTGTCGAGAGCCTGTTCTCCCAGTTTTTTGTGTGTGTGGGGGTAGCAGCTTGTTTAATGCTGTGAACTTCTTCTTCCAATATTTTGTTAGTTGTCGTACCTGCATTGTAAATCAACCTCGTTGTTTCTTCCCGTACCAAGAATGTCTGTGCAACCAGTGCTGCTGCATCTAAGGTCAGGTTCTTGGTCTCTGTGAGCTTTTGGAATATGCCTGCGTGGCCTATTCCTTCAATGAAAAAGTCTCTCAGCATTTCTCTCCTCAGTTCATCGGAGAACTCACATAAACTAGCCAACCTCCGAAGTTCCGCCATGAAGTCGGGTATGCTCTGGCCCACACAGCATCTGTAGTTGTGTCTGGCCATGTGTAGGCTGCTTGATGGCTTCAGGTGGTCTCTTACCAGTGTGCTCAATTCTTCAAACGACTTGCTTGCTGGTTTCTCGGGTGCCAACAGATCCTTCATTAAAGCGTATGTTTTCGAGCCACAGCTGGTCAAGAGATGGGCTCTTCTCTTGTCTGCCTTATCGTTGCCTAACCAGTCTTTGGTTACAAAGCTTTGCTGGAGCCTTTCTATAAAGTCCTCCCAATTGTCTCCCGCATTGTACTTTTCATCTGATCCGTTGTTCGCCATTCTGTGGATTCTGTAATCCCGTAACTCGTCGCCACTGTAAAGTCCTGTCCCCTCAGTACAGATTCAAACGAGGCATGTAGTGAAGTCAAGGTCACTCTGGACCTGCACCTTTATTTCACAGCTCTGGAATGCTGCACTTGCCTGAGACCTGTCCTTATACACCTGTCTCTTGCAAGTGCACCCCTGGTGGTAAGGTATGCTGGTTGTTACAGGTCATATCTTATTACAGTCATTATAGCATGTTAGGATACAGTTATATATAATAATGTAAGATACATGACAGTGCCGGTTGCCACTGGTGTGTATGTTGGGGTGTCAAAGACGGTAGCGTCAAAAGTGGGTTGCTCAGGATAGTCAGTGAATCTGAGTTTGATTTGGTCCAAGTGTTTCAGGTGAATGAGTCCACTTGAAAGTTTTAACCGAAACACCCTGCTCCCCTTTTTGGCCACGACAGTGCCGGGAAGCCACTTGGGATCTTGTCCATAATTCAATACAAATACAGGATCATTGATTTCAATCTCACGTGACACATTTGTGCTATCATTGTATGTACTTTGTTGAAGCCGCCTGCTCTCTACCTGTTCATGAAGATCAGGGTGAACTAAAGAGACCTTGTCTTAAGTGCTCTTTTCATGAGAAGTTCAGCAGGTGAGATCCCAGTGAGTGAGTGGCGAGTCTGCGGTGAGCCTTCTGTTACCCTCTACAAGCCTTGCTTGATGAATTGCACCACTCTCTCTGCCTGACCATTGGACGCTGATTTAAATGGGAAAGATGTGACATGTTTGATTCCATTGTGGGACATGAATTCTTTGAACTCAGCACTGGTAAAACATGACCCATTGTCACTCACCAGGTCATCAGGTAGGCCATGTGTGGCAAACATGGCCTGCAGGCTTTCAGTCCTGCTAGCCAACATTATATCACATTCAATCCACTTGGATTACTCATCTACAACCACAAGGTACATTTTACCCAAGAACAGGCCTGCATAGTCGACATGCACTCTGGACCACAGTTTGGAGGGCCAAGACCATAAACTTAGTGGTGCCTCCCTGGGTACATTGCTTAACTGCGAGCAAATATTACATCTGTGAACGCAGGACTCTAAGTCCGCATTGATACCGGGCCACCACACGTGGGATCTGGCTATCGCTTTCATCATTACGATGCCTGAGTGGCTACTGTGGAGGTCACTGATGAAAGTCTCTCTGCCCTTCTTGGGGACCACTACTCGATTGCCGCACAGAAGGCAGTCTGCCTGTATAGACATTTCATCTTTGCGCCGCTGGAATGACTTTATCTCTTCCTGCATTTCCACTGGGACACTGGACCAGCTCCCGTGAAGAACACAATCTTTGACTGGGGACAATAAGGGATCCTGGCTCGTCCAGGTTTTGATCTGCCGGGCAGTGACGGGTAATTGCTCACTCTCAAATGCTTCCAAAACCATGGCTAAATCTGCGGGCTGCTTCATTTCCACCTCCGTGGTGGGCAATGCAGCCTACTGAGAGCATCGGCGCAGTTTTCTGTGCCTGGCCTGTGACAGATGGCATAGTTGTATGCGGACAACGTGAGCGCCCATCTCTGGATGCGGGCCGATGCATTGGTATTCATCCCTTTACTCTCGGAAAACAGGGATATGAGTGGCTTATGGTCAGTTTCCAATTCGAATTTTAGCCCAAACAGATATTGATGCATTTTCTTTACCCCATAAACACACGCTAACGCTTCTTTTTCAATCATGCTGTCGGCTCTCTCAGCCTTAAATAGACTCCTGGATGCATAAGCAACCGGTTGCAGTCTTCAAAAATCATTAGTTTGTTGCAATACACACCCGACATCATATGACGACGCATCACATGCTCGTACCAAACGCTTACATGGATCATACAACACAGGCAATTTGTTTGAGCACAACAATTTTCTCGCTTTTACAAAGGCATTTTCTTGGCTTTTGCCCCATGCCCATTCATCCCCTTTATGCAGTAAGACGTGCAGTGGTTCTAACTCTGTCCTGAGACCCGGTAAGAAGTTACCAAAGTAGTTCAGGAGTCCTAGAAACGACCGCAGCTCCATCACATTCAAAGGCCTCGATGCATTCTCGATTGCTTCCAACTTCAAATCGGTGGGCCTGATGTGGTCCGCCGTGATCCTCCTCCCCAAGAACTCCACTTCAGGCACCAGGAAAACGTACTTCGAGCATTTTAACCTGAGCCCCATGTGGTTGAGTCAACTAAGAACCTCCTCTAGGTTCTGCAGATGCGCGACTGTGTCCCGACCTGTGACCAAGATGTGGTCCTGGAAGACCACAGTGTGCGGGACCGACTTCAATAAGCTTTCCATGTTCCTCTGGAACATCGTCGCCACTGATCGAATTCCAAACGGGCACCTGTTATAAATTAAAACACCTTTGTGCGTGTTGATGCAGGTGAGGCCCTTTGATGATTCCTCCAGTTCCTGCGTCATGTAAGCTGAAGTCAAATCCAGCTTTGTGAACGTCTGTCCTCCTGCCAGCATTGCAAAGAGGTCATCGGCCTTCGGTAGTGGATATTGGTCCTGCAGGGAAAAACGATTGATAGTTACTTTGTAATCGCCACAGATTCTGATGGTGCCGTCTCCCTTGAGGACTGGGAAAATAGGACTGGCCCACTCATTGAACTTGATCGGTGAAATGATGCCCTCTCGTTGCTGCCAGTCTAGCCCGATCTCTACCTTTTCTCTCATCATATGTTCTCGCCTTTTGATGGATGGGTCGAGCCCCCGGAATTAGGTGGATCTGCACTTTTGCTCCTTGGAAATTCCCGATGCCTGGTTCGAACAGCGAAGGGATCTTGTTTAAGACCTGGGCACACGAAGTGTCATCAGCAGGCGATAGCGCTCCGACGTCGTCCCAGTTCCAACATATCTTTCCTAGCCAGCTCCTGCCGAGCAGCGTGGGACCATCGCCCGGTACCACCCAGAGTGGTAGTTTGTGCACTACTCCATCGTCGGAGACCTTTACGGTAGCACTGCTGATTACGGGAATCAGTTCTTTTGTGTAAGTTCTTAGTTTTGTACGAACTGGAGTTAAGACTGGCCTTGAGGCCTTTCTGCACCACAATCTTTCCAAAGTCTTTTTGCCCATGATGGACTGGCTCGCGTCCATGTCCAGCTCCAGTGATACCAGGAGTCCATTTAGTTTAACATTCAGCATTATCGGGGAACAATTCGTGGTGAATGTGTGCACCCCATGTACCTCTGCTTCCTCAGTCTGAGACTTTGCTTTGTTGTGGTCCTCCGTGGACCTGTCCTCCTCTGCAACATGGTGGTTTTCAGGATTTGCAGCTCGCCTGCACATACATTGGAGATATCAATTGTTCAACAGCCCTTGCAAACGTACCCTTTGAAGCAGCATGAATGGAAATGATGACCACCCCCACAGCGCCAACAAGGTGTTAATGGCCTTGCATTCATCACCCTTGTTAGTGGACTCCTGCGGACGTGCAGCCATAGGCATGTGTGACCTGCCCTGTACATTGCGATTTGAAAACAACATCACTTTGTTCACAGTACTTGTAGGAGCACTTGTATGCTGAGAGATTTGCTTCGTATTGTCACTGGTGGCAATGAACGCCTGGGATATCGCTCTGGCCTTACTCAAGGTTGGGGTCTCTACAGTCAGAAGTTTGCGAAGTATGGTTTCGTGGCCAATGCCAAGTAGGAAAAGTCTCTGTGTATGTGCTCCAAATGTCCTTCAAATTCGCAATTCGCAAGGCATATTAGCTCGGCGACATAACTCGCCACTTTCTGGCCTTCAGACCTCTTGTAGGTGTAGAACCGATACATTGCCATCAGAATGCTTTCCTTTGGGTTCAAATGCTCCCGGACCAGTGTACACACATCATCTTACGATTTCTCCGTGGGTTTCGCTGGAGTAAGCAGATTTTTCATGAGGCTATACGTTGGTGCCCCACAGACAGTGAGGAGGATCGCCCTTCATTTGGCAGCGTTCTCTTCCCCATCCAGCTTGTTGGCTATGAGGTATTCATCGAGTCGCTCCACAAAGGTTTCCCAATCATCTCCCTTCGAGAATTTCTCCAGTATGCCCATTGTTCTCTGCATCTTTGTGTTCGTTATCTGCATCTCATCGCCAGTTGTTATGTATGGAGAAAGATTCAGACTGAACACTGTGAGCTCAAAGTAAAGTGTAACTTTGGTCTTTTATTGCAGGTCTCCAGAGTGCCTCTCCAACCTGTGAGGCCTCCTTAAATACCTGTGCTCCCAAGGGATTATGGGATCCCTTGGGACTCCAGGGGATGAGCCCTCTGATGGCTGTACAGAGTATATACAAGTTTACATGTATAACAGAAGGGGCAGAGGGCGTAGGCGGGAGAAGTAAAGGGTCTTTTTGTTGTAATTAAAGTTTTATTTGTAAAAGTTTATTTAAATTGTTAAAGTTGTTGTTGTTGTTAAAGTTGTTGTTAAAGTTGTTGTTAAAGTTGTTGTTAAAGTTGTTAAAGTTGTTGTTAAAGTTGTTAGTGTTTTATAGTTATAAGTTTTACAAAGATTTTAAATTGTTGTATATTTTTTACATTTTTACATAAACATTTGAATTGAATTTAAGCACTCTTGTACAGTTACCCTTATAGCTCTGCTCAATGAACTTCCTCACATCTGGTTCCTCCATTAGACAAGTTGTCAGCCATACAGGCTGAGATAGTACAGGCCCCATTCTTTTTAAATCTCCACAATATTTTTCTTTGAAAAAAAATAACTAAGATGCCTTTCTATCTTAAGTTATTCAGTAATAGTAAATATACCTTTTCCAATCAAAATCACACTGTAAAAGCACAGTTCACCTCAGAAATAGAGAGGTGCTGCTTTAGCTGACAGTTCCCGATTTCCAAAATGGCGGTTCCGTGCACTCTGCCCATTCCTGGTCACTTACCATCGCGTAAAACCACCTTTTCCAGGACGGTATGCAGCTCCTGTGGTATGTCGGCGGTATGCGATGAAAATCGGACTTTTTGGGCGGTATGCGGGTGGTCCTGCATGGCGGACGGTGTGCATACCGCTCGGCGGTATGCCAATGATGAATATTCCATCAAGCGGTATGTCAGCGGTCTGTTGGTGTTTTTTGACCAAAATCACATGGTTTGTGCAGTATGTCGACCAATTTCGGTCCCTTGGTGTGTACTTCTAGCATATTTGGTTTTATTTCGATATTCTGCATTTGTAATTTGTTATTTCTACAGCTTATTGTACTTGACTTTGCTAAGTAATATTTAAAATGGCAGAGTCAATTATAAATCTGTATATTACACACAGACTATTTTAAATATACTTGAATCTTTTTTGGCAATGCCTCGATTTCAAAATTTTCATCCTTGTTTTTAATTCCTCCATGGCCTTGCCCCTCCCTATCTCTGTAATTTCCTCTGGCCCCATAACCCCCTCCCCCCTCGCCGAGATGTCTGCGCTCCTCTAATTCTGCCCTCTGATTATAGTCGCTCAGCCATTGGTGGCCATGCCTTCTGTTGCCGAGGCCCCAAGCTCTGGAACTTCCTCCCTAAACCTCGCCGCCTCTCTACTTCTCTTTCTTCCATCAAAACACTTCTTGAAACCTTTCTCTTTGTCCAAGCTTTTGGTCACCTGCCATAATTTCTCCTTATGTGGCTCTGTGTCAATTTTTCATCTCATAATACTGCTGTGAAGCGCCTTGGGACATTTCATCACTTTAAATGCGCTATATAAATACAAGTTGTTGTTGTTGTTGTTGACATTGATGCCATTAGTCGGAGAGCATGACGTTTATGAGGATCGTAGTGATTATAATGTATTGTTCTGCTGCTGCAGAGCTGTGTGTAGCCTGGTGTGTCCTTTTAAAACTATAAGGCTAACTTGCTGTACAGATGCATATGAAGTTAGTTGTAGGCCAACTGTTGTCAGGCACATCTTGAGCTCAATTCAATGCTAATAACCAACTTACTTTCCTTTTTTACATAATTTTCTAAAATAATATAGAAATTTGCATATGACAAAACAGGCCCTGAAATTGCAGTTGGAGGCAGATGCCTCCAACCATAAAAATATGTACAAAAATATGTCCAGAGGAACAAACACTTGCATCATAGCCCAACGCAGAGGCCAATGTATTCCAGGAGGGTATGTACATCCTGGGTCACGTGGGCCAGACCAACCAATGAAAATGGCATATCCCCATTCACAGCAATGGGCGAGTTCCGTTTGTACAGAAATCATCATTTCTGTGATGGACTGAGATGCTTCTTGACAGCTTGGAGACACCATATCGTGTCTTACCATTTCCCGCCACTCGATGGCATTTTCCGATTAGAGGCAGAAAGACAATGAAGCTAGCAAGCCACACACAGTCAGCTCTCCATTTTGTTATGAAAATCTTTAATTTATTGCTAGTTATAAATTAGACCCCTCCAGAACCAGATATGTAAGTAATCTCTCCTTATCCAATCATTCTGGAATTATTGTATTTTATCTTTGATGTACAGTAAGAGATAAGTAATTTCTCTTTATTGCTGTTATATTTGATTGATCCTTGGTTGTATTATAAGAATTCTAGAGTCAGTCTTTGTTTCTGTTTGCAGTTCACACTACATTTATTAAAGCATAGTGTGGTGTTGAAGCTAGCTGGAAAAGTTATCGCTCACCATACGCAACACTCTGACAGAACCAGTACGATGAAATAACTGTGAAGGACCGACTTAAGAATTACCCAGAATAATTGCCCAATGGTCACTACACAGAACGGTCATCATGTCAGGTGTTGCCGACACCATGTTGGACCCTCTTCACGATGAAACTCAACTCCCAAAGCTCGAGGAGATCTCTCCCAATGCTACAGACCCTTCGAGTCGACCACACAGAGAGCATCCCACATTGAAAGCTCATAACAACAATGTAGATGCAGGAAAAAGAAAATTACATCAACACTGGGGCAAAACCGAACAAATTCTCGTAAAACTACAAGGTGCCCCAGATGACGAAACCACCTAACGGATCTGACTGAAGCTCGCTCTGCACTCCGGATGTACACTAAGCTATGGTCTGTGCTCAAGGACCTCTAGTCTCAAGATAAAATGGGAACATTCAAGGAGGATGCCCAACAAACTAAATCAACCTTCCTGGAAAACACCGACGGAATGACTTCGCACCTTGGCCCGAGAATCACATTCAAGCGCTAGCAGACGGTCGGGGCACTCGACAAGGAGCTCAAGTTCATTGTCCTCAGTCTTGAGTGCCCCAGTCAAAACTCGAGCCGATGCTGCTGCTGCAGCCGAGAATGCAGCCTTTCAGGAGGTAATAGCGAAACAAACAGCCAAGTTGAAAGTTCAACAGGCAGCTGAAGAAGCCAAACGAGCTACGGCCGAGGCAGACCTCCAGATACTTCGCTCTAGACAAACCGCCACCATAGAGAGAGCAAGGTTAGATGCAACACTGCAAGCCGAGCAAGAAGAACAGACGCTTTGGCCCCGAACTTCACCAGAACAGACCTCAAACGACCATGCCTTGCAATTCAGAGACCTCACAGACATGTCAGTTAGATCCGCCCCAGTAAACTGGACTTGGGCAGCAGCCCCGATCTTTCGGCCATCCGTAACGGAACAAACAGTTGCCCCACCACCCATCGGCATGGCAGCCATGAATGACTCAAGCTCCTCTCCTCCGAGATGGCACCTAACAAGAAGGATCAATTCCTCAATCTGACAAGATAAATTTCTGACACTCTCACTCATCAGTGCAAGCCTGTACATGAGCCCAATGTCTGTGATGAGGACCCTATCATGTTTCAGCTATGGCATTACGCATCAAAAACCATGGTAGACCAGGCCCGCACCCCAGCCACGCAGAAGCTTACCTTTCTTTCCAAGTTTACAAAGGGGAAGGTCAAGGTACTGGTAGACAGGTTCCGGCATCAGTATGTTTCGGACCTTGAAGCGGCCTACCAAGAAGCATGGAAGGAACTCAAAAAGAGATTCGGCAACAAAACAAAAATCACAAATTCATCCTTCAAAAACTTGACAGGTTTCCTTGGTTCAAGGCAGATGAAAGCCACCAACTTCTTAAACTTGCCGATTTGTGCCTGGACATTGCAGCACAGATTGCCGACTTGCCCGACTTGAGGGTGCCTGATTGCCTCCACTGTCTTCACCCAATTCTCAACAAACTTCCTACCTACATACACTACGCATGGAGGAAGCATGTATCAGACGGCTAATGGCAGCTACCTTCCGTTCGCCATGTTGGCTAGATTCGGGAAAGACGAAGCCAGACTGCACAACAGGCTTACCCATTAAGCCTGGTTCATCACCAAACCTCAGAGAGGACAGGAAGAAAGAGAAGTTCCAGCTCTTCCCTTCGTGTCTTGGCAACATGTACACCTATGAAGTCGGCGCCCACGCTGCAAGCCTCAGAGATATGCCTCTACCATGACAGGCGAGAACATCATCTGTCGGATTGCATCGCCTTCAGCCAAAAGCCCATTCAAGAATGAAGGGAATTCTGCAGAGCCAACAGCCTGTGTTTCAGGCATTGTGACCATGACAGAATGCAAGACTGTGAGACCAAGGTACATTGCAACGGATGCCAAGGCACAGAGCATGCCCCCTTTATGCACGCAACGCCATGACAGAATGGCGGGGAGACCCACAACAAGAAGCCAATAGAAGATCACCAGCTCATAGAGGTCAATGCAATGTGCACCAGATACCTGGTTTTCCCTTCCACACGATCTTGTTCTAAGATTGTTCTCTGTAAAATTTACCTCAGAGATTGTCCCTCGAAACGTATCCCAGGCTACGCGGTGCTGGACGACCAATCTAATGCCTGCTTGGGGGACCCTGAAATCTTCGATGCTTTAGATCTCCCAGGCCCAGCCTTCCCGTATGAGTTTGCCACCTGTGGTGGAGACAGAATCATGGTGGAAGGAAGACAAGCAAGCGATCTGATCGTAGAAGCAGCAGATGGGAATACAGAACAGCTGCCTACCATCATAGAGAATGCCCACATCCCCGGAGACAGAAGCGGGTTCCCACATCCCGATTTCTGCGAGAAGTTCCCCCACCTCAGGTCAGTGACGAAAAAGATACCCGAGCCAAGAGAAGATGCAAACATCATCCTCCTCATTGGAAGAAACTGCCCCGAACCCCTCAAGATCGGCCAAGAGGAATGCCATGGGCGCAATGTACAGACCTTGGCTGGACGGTCTCCGGACACGTTTGCTCAAGCGGTGCCAATGAGAAAGTCCATGCCTCCGTCAACCATACCATCCTTCAGCCACAAACAGATAACCCGAAGGCCATGTTCATCCAAAACCAACACGTCATCAAAATCGTGATGGAAGGTGCTCACCCCAACTCGGAAGGAGACTTTGGAGTTCCCTCTACCCCTCAACAACAACCAGACGACCCTTCCTAACAACGGCCCTCAGGCACTCACGCCTGCCATGTTCTTGGATCTGAACACTCAGTCCCTCCAGGCACCAGACGACAACTTTGTGCAACCAGACCTGGATGGACAATGACATTGGCGACAGATCCAATGTCTTGCAGATCAACTCCGGATTCGATGACAGAAGTAGTAAGTTCAGAGCCGGCAGCCTCGATATAAGAGGAACGAGACCAAGCCAGACGTCTCTGTTGGAGATGTAATTTTCCTCTGGCAGAAAGAACTTCCCTGGAATGACTGGCCACCTGCATGTGTCACCAAGTCCTATCCCACCGATGACAGGAGAGTACGCAAGGTGGATGTTACAATCTGCAGCGATGCCATGCTTCGCAGCTACCAGAGATGGATCTCGTACTCATACACACAACACCCGCCTCAAAGCCATCCCACGAACTAGGGGGAGCTGAACTCCAACTCGTAAAAATTGGAGTTCGGCTAACTAGTAAAAATTCAATGCTTGTTATTTTTAGACGGGGAGTGTGATGGACTGAGATGCTTCTCGACAGCTTGGAGACACCGTATTGTGCCTTACCGTTTCCCGCCATTGGGTGGTGTTTTCCAATTAGAGACAGAAGCAGAGAGACACCGAAGCCAGCAAGGAAGCAGCTCTCCATTTTGTTGTGAAAATCTTTAACTTATTGCTAATTATAAATTAGACCTCGGTTTTTGCGACCCCTCCAGAACCACAGTTATGTAAGTAATCTCTCCTTATCTAATCGTTCTGGAATTATTGTATTTTATCTTTGATGTACAGTGAAAGATAAGTAATTTATCTTTATTGTTGTTTTATTTGATTGTTCCTTGGTTGTACTATAAGAATTCTGGAGTCTGTCTTTGTTTCTGTTTGCAGTTCACACTACATTTATTAAAGCATTTGGATTCTGAAGCTCTGACCTTTAGCCATATTTCTTGGTGTGGTGTTGAAGCTAGCTGGAGAATCAGAGTTATCACTCGCCATAAGCTACACTCTGAGAGAATCAGTATCATTTCTATGAATGGGCTACACCCAAATACGCACAAACGTTTTAAGTAAAGAAGAAAAACACCACATATTTAAAATTAATTGAAATTGAATTGAATTAAATGTTTTAGACAAAAAAGATTTGTGGGGGATTTTTTAACATGGTGTAATAGGGGTAAAAATAAACTTACTTTAATGGACAGGGCTTTTAATATAAAAATTATTGATAACATTTTATTTGTCTATCTTTTAAAATTCTTACACTGGTTAAAAACAGGCCTTACTCCTGCTTTTACCAGGCATAAGAGTTTTAAGGATATTCGCTGGGCTAGAGTTGGGCAAATAGCCCAAATCTCCGCCCGCAAAGGCCCTTTTCCTGGCGAAGCGTGCGATCTGTCAAAAGACATTTTGACAGTTTGCAAGTGCCGGATTTCGGCACATTCGCTTTGCGCACCTAAACCCGGAACTTGCGGGGCCTCTTCGGGCATGTGCGCAAATCGTACGCACCCGGAGAGGCCGTAATTTCACAGCCGATGTGACGGATACATCTCACAACCTTTCTATATAGGTAGATATATTAATATTGATCGAGTTTTATTATCTGCATAGTCCTGAGTTCCAATTAGATGATCAATTTTGTCCCTCTTCCCACTTATTAATACGTTGATCAGACATTAGGATTCTTCTCTTTATTTCCTCACCATCTACTAATGATTGTAAATTGTAAAACAAGCAAGGATGTTTCGTAGAATCGAAGCACTGGAGTATTCGCACAATACAAGATTATACAAACTTTGCCTTCTAAGTAATGTGTTACATAGATTTAGTTAATGAGAAAACAATTGCAAAAGGCCGTGTCAGCTAAATTAAACTCCACAAAAACCAGTGCACAAATTGCTTTACAAATAAATATTCATTTTTATGCTTTCATTAGCAGATAATGTAAAATAGTTGGTCTTTATTGAAGAGCAGAAGTGGACCTAAAACAAATTAGGTTATATTGTCTGAAATTTAATGTAATTTCCCCTCAGATATTTGAATTCGGTTATGATGCCATTTACATGATATGTGCATGGTTTCTGAAAGAGATTTTGATTCCTTTTAATGTAGCTTTAGATTGGATTGTGAAATGACACCCACATGAAATGCACACCATTGAATTAATGTTATTTAGAATAAAATAGCTTATAAAAGGAGTATATACTTCAGAAATTAACGATGATGTTTTTATGCATTCATAAAGAAATATATGCTAAATTCTAGAGATATTTATGGGGAGTTATTTTGATGTTCTCTAGAACATGTCAGTCTTCATTTCTTCTGCAATCTACAAACCTAAGCTTGATATATAACAACATAAGAACATAAGAAATAGGAGCAGGAGTAGGCCATTTGGCCCCTCGAGCCTGCTCACCATTCAATAAGATCATGGCTGATCTAATCATGGTCTCAACTCCACTTTCCTGCCCGCTCCCCATAACCCTTGGCTTCCCTTATCGCTCAAAAATCTGTCTATCTCCACCTTAAATATATTCAATGACCCAGTCTCCACAGATCTTTGAGGTAGAGAATTCCAAAGATTTATGGGTATCACCAAACCCATACATCTTGAATATTCTAATCATATCTCCTCCTCTTTTCAATCATGGTGGTGTCTGGCTTGGCCCTTCATCAAGCTGCTCAATAAAAAGGATTGTTTCTACTTGTCAGGATTTGTCATTCCATGAAAGCACGTACAACTATCCTGGGTCATAAGGCAATGGAATTGTGCTTCGTCCCACCTCTGGGGAAGGGGAAGCTTGGTAGACAAGTCATTCTCCAGAATGGTCTGGAGAAAGGGAGGAAGAGAAGGCAAAGTGCGGCAACAGACTTGTACATTATTGCCGGTTATCATTAAATACACTCTCTTCTATCTTCACATCCATGTTTGGACTTTGCCTGGAAGCAATTGAAGACTTGTTCATCTTGTGCTCACGAGGGTGCTCACAAATGGTACCCCGAAAAAATAACTTTAGTCAGCGGGGACAGATAGAAAGCTGACCAATTTCCGACTGGAAAACTGGGTCAGACCAAGTGACCTAGTGACACACAAAAAAAGTAGACAGAAAATCACTGTCTTGTTGGAATCAAGGAAGGAAGGATATGTACATACATGTACAGATATGTAGTTCAATCCCCATTTTAAAGTCATCAATTCTGTCCTTATTTCTGTACAATACTTTTGGCAAAACTTCTGACAATTTCGGAAGCATTGTGGAGTTGAAGCAGCACAGCAGTTTCTCCGCAGTATAAACTGATGTGCTACAGTGCCACGACTGGTGGGAGGATGACAAGTTTATATAGGCAGTTACCATTATTAGTGTGGAAATAGGGGTGGAGGGTGTAAAGACATCCCATTGATTGGTTGTTCTCAATCTTAATTATTTGGATTTAAATTTCAATTGCCATTCTGGGAATGGCTCCAGTGCCAACATATAACACTGGAGCTCAGGCTACATTTGTTTTACAGCTTAATGCTTGTATAAAGTTAAAACTGGTAGAGATATTTCATTTCTGTTAATTTTGCTGCAAACCTATGAATCGGTGTGTTGGGACGGGATATAAATGATACCCAAGTATCTGGGGAGGATTTCTAACATAACCTTACACCCAAGACAGAAGATATAAATCCATGGCAACAGCTCCAGCAGATTTAGAAAGGGAACTTATATCAATGGCAAGATTTAGGAGAAGCAGTGTGATAAGTATCCTAACAGGAAGCCCTGTGACAGACAGGCCCAATTTGATATGGGGAACTTAGCTGGTATCAGTCCCTAATTAGAAATTATAGTTACCACTGTAGTAGTCACTGTGCTGTCAGATATAAATATAGGAAATTATAGTAGCAGGATGAGACAGTGTTGTGATATTGCAGAGTTAGCTTCATCCAGTAATTCTGTCATTGGCTTGGAGGAAATTGATAAAGCATTGCGGCCTGAGGGGAACTCTGATGATCAAGTTAGTAAGAGAGAGTGTGAGAAAGAGAGAGAGATTCGTCTGAAAGAAGTTGAAGACCCTATTATCTGCTGCTTATGTGAATTTTCAGCCATGGCAATAGCCTACAGGATCGTACAAACAGTTATAACATTGATAAAGACCAATGGGCTGAAATTGCCCCTTTTTAGCACCCAGTTATTGCCTACACAGGGTGCAATGGCCTTTTCACCCGGGGGTGGGCGGTGGTAGCACCTTGGCCGAAATTGCCCGTGCTTTTCGGGGTAATGTGCCAGTAGCGCCGCACCCCACGGATAACGCCCCAGGCCGGCACACAACAAAGGGGACATCATCGCCGACCCCTTTGTGGCCCGTGGGGGAAATTGCCCCGTGGGTCCAGAACCGATGTCAGCGCCAGCTTCGCGGGGCGCTGATATCCACCCGGGCGCTCCTTAAAGGGTATGACCTCTGCGTCCCGGGCTGGCATTTTAGTTTGTCGGCCGACTCTTTAGTCGGCCCGACAATGGTGGTCCTTGCCTTGACGGGGCTGCCGTCATGCAGCCCGGCACTATCTTTTGGGTGCCGGGCCACGGGCCTGGTCAAGCACGTCCCTGGTGGCCATCAAAGGGCTTGCAGAATGTGCAGCGGCCCTCTCTTTTAACTGAAGGGGAGGGGTGTTTCCCCTGAAGGCGACCTTCCGGATAGCGCTGACCTCTTTAGTGCAGCGCTTAACTCTGCATCACACTGATGCCCCCGGAGCGCCCATCCAACAGTGCAGAGCGCCCGAGACAGTGTCCAATTCCTTTGAGGGGTGCAAAGCCCAATTTCAGGCTGGGGCAGAACTTCCGGCCTGGTCGGTAAAAATCCCGGGCCCAGAAGGTTACCACCCCCAAAGAGGCACGGGCCAATTTTGGCCCCAACTGTCTGTTGCTTCATGAAAAAGCATTAAATATTTTCAGTTTTTTTCCACCTTTCAAGATATAGCACTTCTTTGAATAAGTATTTTAAAGTAAAGGTTTTAAAAATTCCAATTCCGTCCAAAAGAGGCGAGAAGTCATTGGAGCAACTATGAAGCCTGCAGGTTCGTGCCCTTGCAGATAGCAGTTAACGGATACGATGTGGTTGGCATCACGGAGACATGGCTCCAGGGTGACCAAGGCTGGGAACTCAACATCCAAGGGTATTCAACATTTAGGAAGGATAGACAGAAAGGAAATGGAGGCAGGGTGGCGTTGCTGGTTAAAGAGGAAATTAATGCAATTGTAAGGAAAGACATTAGCTTGGATGATGTGGAATCAATATGGGTGGAGCTACAGAATACAAAAGGGCAGAAAACGCGAGTGGGAGTTGTGTACAGACCTCCAAACAGTAGTAGTGATGTTGGGGAAGGCATCAAACAGGAAATTAGGGGTGCATGCAATAAAGGTGCAGCAGTTATCATGGGTGACTTTAATATGCATATAGATTGGGCTAACCAGACTGGAAACAATACGGTGGAGGAGGATTTCCTGGAGTGCATAAGGGATGGTTTTCTAGACCAATATGTCGAGGAACCAACAAGGGGGGAGGCCATCTTAGACTGGGTGTTGTGTAATGAGTGAGGATTAATTAGAAATCTCGTTGGGGAAGAGTGACCATAATATGGGGGAATTCTACATTAGGATGGAGAATGAAAAGTTAAGTCAGAGACCGTGGTCCAAAACTTAAAGAAGGGTAACTTTGAAGGTATGAGGCGTGAATTGGCTAGGATAGATTGGCGAATGATACTTAAGGGGTTGACAGTGGATGGGCAATGGCAGACATTTAGAGACATCCCTGTCTGACGTAAAAATAAAAAAGGGAAGGTGGCTCAACCGTGGCTATCTAGGGAAATCAGGGATAGTATTAAAGCCAAGGAAGTGGCATACAAATTGGCCAGAAATAGCAGCGAACCCTGTGACTGGGAGAAATTTAGAACTCAGCAGAGGAGGACAAAGGGTTTGATTAGGGCAGGGAAAATAGAGTACGAGAGGAAGCTTGCAGGGAACATTAAAATGGACTGCAAAAGCTTCTATAGATATGTAAAGAAAAAAAGGTTAGTAAAGACAAACTTAGGTCCCCTGCAGTCAAACAGGGGAAGTCATAACTGGGAACAAAGAAATGGCAGACCAATTGAACTAGTACTTTGGTTCGGTATTCACTAAGGAGGACACAAACAACCTTCCGGATATAAAAGAGGTCAGAGGGTCTAGTAAGAAGGAGGAACTGAGGGACATCCTTATTAGTCGGGAAATTGTGTTGAGGAAATTGATGGGATTGAAGGCCGATAAATCCCCAGGGCCTGATGGTCTGCATCCCAGAGTAATTAAGGAGGTGGTCTTGGAAATGCATTGACAGTCATTTTCCAACATTCCATAGACTCTGGATTAGTTCCTATGGAGTGGAGGTTAGCCAATGTAACCCCACTTTTTAAAAAAGGATGGAGAGAGAAAACAGGGAATTATAGACCGGTCAGCCTGACATCGGTAATGGGTAAAATGATGGAATCAATTATTAAGGATGTCATAGCAGCACATTTGGAAAGAGGTGACATGATAGGTTCAAGTCAGCATGGATTTGTGAAAGGGAAATCATGCTTGACAAATCTTCTTGAATTTTTTGAGGATGTTTCCAGTGAAGTGGACAAGGGAGAACCAGTCGATGTGGTGTATTTGGACTTTCAGAAGGCATTCAACAAGGTCTCACACAAGAGATTAATATGCAAAGTTAAAGCACATGGGATTGGGGGGTAGTGTGCTGACGTGGATTGAGAACTGGCTGGCAGACAGGAAGCAAAGAGTAGGAGTAAATAGGTACTTTTCAGAATGGCAGGCAGTGACTAGTGGGGTACCGCAAGGTTCTGTGCTGCGGTCCTAGCTGTTTACATTGTACATTAATGATTTAGGTGAGGGGATTAAATGTAGTATCTCCAAATTTGCAGATGACACTAAAGTGGGTGGCAGTGTGAGCTGCGAGGAGGATGCTATGAGGCTGCAGTTTGACTTGGATAGGTTAGGTGAGTGGGCAAATGCATGGCAGATGAAGTATAATGTGGATAAATGTGAGGTTATCCACTTTGGTGGTAAAAACAGAGATACAATTATCTGAATGGTGGCAGATTAGGAAAAGGGGAGGGGCAACGAGACCTGGGTATCATGGTACATCAGTCATTGAAGGTTGGCATGCAGGTACAGCAGGCGGTTAAGAAAGCAAATGGCATGTTGGCCTTCATAGCGAGGGGATTTGAGTACAGGGGCAGGGAGGTGTTACTACAGTTGTACAGGGCCTTGGTGAGGCCTCACCTGGAATATTGTGTTCAGTTTTGGTCTCCTAATCTGAGGAAGGACGTTCTTGCTATTGAGGGAGTGCAGCAAAGGTTCACCAGACTGATTCCCGGGATGGCTGGACTGACATATGAGGAGAGACTGGATGAACTGGGCCTTTATACACTGGAGTTTAGAAGGATGAGAGGGGTCTCATAGAAACATGTAAGATTCTGACAGGACTGGGTAGGTTAGATGCAGGACGAATGTTCCCAACCAGTGAAGTCCAGAACCAAGGGTCACAGTCTAAGGATAAGGGGAAAGCCATTTAGGACCGAGATGAGGAGAAACTTCTTCACCCAGAGAATGGTGAACCTGTGGAATTCTCTACCACAGAAAGTTGTTGAGGCCAATTCATTAAATATATTCAAAAAGGAGTTAGATATAGTCCTTACTACTAGGGGGATCAAGGGGTATGGTGAGAAAGCAGGAATGGAGTATTGAAGTTGCATGTTCAGCCATGAACTCATTGAATGGCGGTGCAGGCTCGAAGGGCCGAATAGACTACTCCTGCACCTATTTTCAATGTTTCTAAGCTGAATCAAATTTGGGTTCAGACCTCATTTAAATGCTGTTGGTGAGCTGCAAGCGCCCAGCTATAGCTCGCGGGTTGTGGAGGGCAGGAAATCAGCCAAGTCTCGGCTGGGCCAACCAGCAGGTGAAGTCTGGGAGGAGGAAGCGATCCCAGGGTTGGATGGCAGTGGGCCGTAGTATTTTGAGGGGCTCAGGGGGAAGCACACTTGCTTCTGATGAACTGGCAAGAATAAAAACTTGAAAGTTCTGGGGCCGTTTTTGAGTGGCCTCCTAGTTCCCTTTAAAGGCTGCTGGTTAGGCCGCTCAAAGCTTGGTTCAAATAGGCAGATTGTGCGTGACTCATTCTCTTCCATTTGTTCCTGAATTTTAGAACTGGTGTAGTATCCCAATTTGCATATTTAAGCAACCTCACACTTGTTTCAGTCTGGCGGGCTGCTCACTCATTTACAGGCCTACCTGAATATTGAATGAGGTCGACCTTGGGCATCAAAGGGGCACCAGGGTGCTGCCCCCTTCCAATTTTCAATTGCTGCCCACCGAATAAATTGGTTTTCCATGAGTTCAATTTCTTCTCAATTCTCTCTGCTAATTTAATTTGATCCGTCTCCTCTGTTAAGTCTCGCCCAGCTAAGAGATAACCTCTTCCTTGATCTCAACCACTCCCACTCTTTAACCAGCCAGCAAAAGGAGGGCTGCAAGAGTCACTCTGCCAACTCATCATTTGATATTTTCCTTCCTGTAAATTGATGTTTCAATTGATGCTTCATCCCACTAAACGATATGAAAAACTTGCCATCTGGGGAGTCGCAAACATAAACCAGATCCAAGCATTCTCTGGCACAGCACAAGGGAGAGCGTGGAGGGACCTGAGAGAATGGAGTTTCCACAAAGAAAGAAATACTGCTGAGTAAAGTTTCTGTGAATAATTTTTTAAAAGTCAATAGATTCTCGCAGGAATCTGTTGCTATTATTAGGTTGCTACTAGTCAAAATTCTGCACAAGACTCAGTGATTTTCAATAAGTCAGTGAAAAAAATTCATATAAAAATAATGCATGTTTGCATGATACTTTGTTTATATGTTCAGTCAGAAAAACAGGTTCCTGTTGCACATCTATATGTCAAAAATAACGCTGGCATTTGAGGGAAGGAGGATATTCGAATGAGCATCAAAATAACTATCTCCATGTTAGCTGATAAGGCGCAAGCATGTCTACCCATGATCCCTATCCCTGGCATCCCAGTGCACACCAAAATAAATATATGAGGATATATTTTTGTTATGACACTTCATGATACTTAAAATAGAGCAAATAGATCAATAAAATAAAAGAGTTACTTAAATACAGTGTGAAATCATTTTTGAATTCACACTCAAAGACATCTCAAGGTCTGATGCTGCTGAATGGGCAAAGATTTAAGAGAACACTTAAAGGAAATGGAATCTACAGCATTGGCCTTACCAAGCAGCCTGTCCAAACTATTTATTTTGAAACATTAAATAGGAATTGAAGTAATAGTAATGGTTCTACAGACTAAGGACTTTCAGCACCTTTCTACTCATCATATCCTTTAAATCAGAGAGGAGAAGAGAGCACCACAGTAACTCACTGATAATGTTCTGAACTCCTACAGAAATCAGATATAATGGGACAGAAGTCCCACTAATGCACACTTTTTCATAGTTACAGCTAAAGTATTTTATATAAAATACATTTTACAGAAGCAATAGTAAAATATAGTTTCAGACTGTTATTTAACTATGTAACTCATGCCTCATAGACATTAAATAACTTCAGTGGAAACTGGCCTGCTTCTCATGCAAAGATGGTTCCTTCTCTATTTCAGTCATCTAAAATAACTATGTCAACTTTTCCAACATATATGTAGAATATCTAGCTCTCCACAGTGGTTATGAGGTTTAAGTTCAAGGAGAAGTAATGGTTCATGTGGACAGTACTCTAACTTTTTTAACAATTTGATCCTAGGATATGGGCATCGGTGGCAAGGCCAGCATTTATTGCCCATCCCTGCTGACTTCTCAAGGGCAATTAGGGATGGCCAATAAATGCTGGCCTTGCCAGCGATATCCACATCCCAGGAACAAATAAAAAAAAGTTAGAATACAGTCCACATGAAGCTATCCAATCGTTAAAGACTCCTTAGTGGTTCCAGTCAAAAAAAAAATTGAGCTACTGTTGCCTTAACAAGTAAAAAATAGAGCCTATCTTTGGATAGAGCCGATATACAAGTGGTGTTACCATTATTAAATGTTGTCACCCAAAGTACCCATGTTCCACACCAGTCTCTAGTCACCAAAGATAGTCCAGAAGAATATGGCTTTATATAATTTATGTTAAGGGTATCGGACTGTGTTTTCACAATGAGGAAATTCATACTGTCTAAACAGGCAGGAGGCGGAAATTATGGTAACTTCCCTTTTGGAAGGATGGGTCTGTCCTGTAACCTTCCTTCAGGCCAGGAGCACTAATTATAAATCTCATCTCTGTCAAGATGTTTGCCAACTCTTTGACATTAGCTCCACCATCTCCTGCCAACTACAAATACTTGGGTTTGTTGAGAGGGCAGATCAAATCTCCCAGATGAAACGGTCAGTCCACAGTGCATAGCAAAAGGATGACTGGGATGAACGTTTCTATTTTATGCTGTGACAAATGGATTCAGTGCAAAGACCCTTCACAGCACAGCCCATTTTATGTACTGGTAGCCAAATAATTATGGTTCCTGTAAACACGCTCTTATGTACAAAGCAGCTCCAATCTATGGGCTGAAATTCCATGGCCTCAGGTGATCCCTTTAAGAACTGCTGTGGAGCCTGAAAAAGCCTGCACCAGCTCTGACTGGTTCAAACAGATTTCACAAACAGGTATTGAATAACAATATTGAAATGAGGCCTGCGCTCCTTTCAGCCAGATGCCTAGAAAAAAACTTGCGGAATTTAGTCGTGAGTGCAGGCGTTCCCACCACGAAATTGATCATTGTGCCCATTATACCCCCATAAAACAGACACAACAATATTGAATTTAGGCCATTATAAGTTTACCCAAGCGGAATTCTCTGTCTGCGAAACATGAAGAGAAATGGAGTAGCATCTTTACCAGGCAGTGCTTGCAAAATAAATGGAAACAAAATCAACATCTTGAGCAATCCTCGCGTCGTGCAGCCAAGGTGCGCCAGACTGGAAAGGTCTGAGGACCATCTTAAATTGATCCTTAACACCACAATTGTGGTAAGCTGCATGTGTCAATCGGACTCAACGATGCAGCTCACTGGTTGGGGCCTGATCAATTCAGATGGCTGAAGTCGATGCCCACAGATGAGACATGGAGGAAGGCAATCAGGAGCGAGTGTGGGCTGGCAGCAGCTGCAGTCTTAATATGGAGACTCGAGAAGCACTCCTGCTCATCCTAGCTTCACATCAAGGTAAGGTAAGTTCTTTTTTTAAATGATCTGCAGACTTTTTCCGTGGCCTCAGGTGATCTCTTTAAGAACTGCTGCGAAGCCTAAAAAAGCCTACGCCAGCTCTGACTGGTTCAAACAGATTTCACAAACAGGTACTGAATAACAATATTGAAATGAGGCCTGCGCTCCTTTCAGCCAGATGACTAGAAAAAAACTTGCGGAATTTAAGCCTTCCCACCACTAAATTTATCATTGTGCCCATTATACCCCCATAAAACACTCAACAATATTGAATTTAGGTCCCTATAAGTTTACCCAAGCAGAATTCTCTGTCTGCGAAACATGAAGAGAAACGGAGTAACATCTTTACCAGGCAGTGCTTGCAAAATAAATGGAAACAAAATCACTATATACTTGTTGGGAGTCCCATCTCATCTGCAGTTAACCCTTAAAGTGTTACCGTAGAAACTATCAAATAACCTCCATGCTGTTAGACATGTTTGAAAGTTGGCATTATGACCATGAAGACAGAGAATTTCACCAATTCACCTAATTAAGGCAACCCCCTCGGCAAAATCTTCTGTTTAATTTTACAAAAAAGACACAGTTCTGGACTACATTAACGAACCACTATGTGAGTGTGTTGAAGTACAATGGGATTTGAGTTCATGTACTCTCATGCCATTATTTTCTTGGAGCGGAGAATCGAGGCTGAAGTTTTCCTTTAGTTCCACTCAGGCTGTCAGGCTATGATAGAAGTATTCTTGTAATGAAATAAAGAATAAATATGAAGTAGTTCTTCTCTAAAACATTCACAGCATGAGTATCATAAAGCACTGCTGGGAATCGCATACCCTCTAAATACACAATGCAGAAAAAAAGCAAAGCATCTTCCTCCAAAAGTATAAAGATTGCTTCAATACTAAACTGTAGATGTTCTCTTGTTACTTTGTATCACCGCAGCATACATATATGCTGTGAAAGATTTTCATTTTCCAATCTGCTGCTAACTTCCTTGTACCTACCTTCAAAAATGTGGAGCTGGTTCACACTGTGCTGTCTTGCAATGTGTTGCCAGTAGGCACTACGAGGAAGAGGCATTATTGTGCCCAGTGAGGCTGTTCTTTCATTCCCTTTGATCTGATGCTGGAAGAGAAATATGTTGAAAATCCATAAGTTTAAAATAAGATACTATATAGTAACACTTTGAACTCAATTGACTTGGCACAGCCAAAACATTCAGATTACACCTCTGCGTTTGAAGTTTTAAAATAAATTAACCTGCAGTCACATGAATAACATACAACAAAGTTCTTGAAGCCATTGCTTTATAAGGATCACTTTTGGTAAACAGATAATTGTAGTTTAAAAGTCACTGGAAAAGGGATATCTTTATTCACCCTATGACCTATAATTTGAAAGACACCCGCACTATAAATTCTCACAGTATCTTAATCCAGCATCCTTTCAGGTTCACACACATTCACCTTTCTCTAAAGTAAGTGAAATGGATAAAACAGTTATTACCTTTTCGAATGACCTATTTTACAGCCCTTTGCAAACATGAAAGGATAAAAGAAAGACTTGCATTTATATAGCGTCTTTCACGACCACCGGATGTCTCAAAGAGCTTTACAGCCAATTAAGTACTTTTAGAGTGCAGTCACTGTTGTAATGTGGGAAACTCAGCAGCCAACTTGCGCACAACAAGCTCCCACAAACAGCAATGTGATAACAAAAACAGATTATCTGGTCATTATGTTGATTGAGGGATAAATATTGACCAGGACATGGGGATAACTCCCCTGGACCTCTTCAAAATAGTGCCATGGGATCTTTTACGTCCACATGAGAGAGCAGACGTCTCATCCAAAAGACAGCACCACTGACAATTCAGCACTTCCTCAGCACTGCACTAGTGTCAGCCTAGATTTACATCCTCAAGTTTCTGGAGTGGGAATTGAATCCACAACCTTCTGAATCAGAAGCGAGTGTGCTACCCACTGAGCCATGGCTGACCCTACATGAAACTCGGTGACTGGTGAGATATGGAACATAGATCTCATCCGAAGGCAAATTCTCGTCGTTCTTTTAGAGTGAATCTCTTGAGATATTTGACTTATTCTATCGGCTGGCATCTCTTTGAGGCTGAATATACCTATATAAATAGAGTTTGAAAACTGCTCTGCTGTTGAATATATTTCATAGCTTTGTGAAAACAAAAGTACCACCTCGAACCACAGAATAAAGTCTGCTCATTTTATGGGACTGAATGAGCCCTGGAATCTTAAGCAGCTCTCTAATTAATATTAAATTGAAGGGTTATCTTCTCAGTCGTTCAGGTGGTTGAAGCCCTTGGCTCTCAATTAGTACATAATTAATTCAGGTCATAGATTTGTCACATCAGTTAAATGCTCTTCCTTCTCGTTAGGTTTGTTCCATTAGATTTCACTAGATTATTAAAGAGAGTTCCACATGAGAGTAAGGCATTCTGTGTGGTTTTGGGGATAGGAATCTTTTGGAAAATAAACTTCAAATATGTCTAATGGGATTCAATTCTGCTTTTGAAGACTGGAATGAAATCTTCTCCAGACACAAGCGAAGTCGAGTAATTCAAAGCAATGACATGACATTATTTACTGTTCATCTCCCAAGTATGTTACTGAAATTTTACTGAGATATCAAGACAATGATAGACACTCTTGAAAGTATGGGGAGTTGAGAGCTAAAATATGAGAACCAAAATAATCTGGGGTAAGGTGGTCAGAAAATACCCAAAAATATAACAAAGGACTAAATGGGAATATGAATAAAAAGCTTGCTGATAATTGAAAAGGAAATAGTAAGGCCTTTCATAAACATAATAAAGGTCAAAGATTAGCGAAAGAGAGAGTAGAACCATTCAGGATGAAGGGGAGATCTAGTTGTGGATGGTGGTGATTGGGCAGAGCTATTAGTTTCATCAAATAATGCTGGAAGTGAGAATGAAGGTGTACAGGAGGAAATTACTTAAAATAGTTAGAGATAACTTGAAAAGTAATTGGGTTTGAAGCAATCAGTGGAACTGAAAGTGGATATATTATTATGCAATTGATTGTATAGATAAAAATAAGGTAATAGATGAGGTATATATAGATTATCAGAAGGATTTCAAAGAAAGTGTGTGTGT